>NC_136063.1:2138213283-2139420783 GCF_964261635.1 Lissotriton helveticus | reverse complement strand
TTAAAAGACCATTTGTATGTTAATGAGGCTTTTGTATTTCACCTCTTAGGCCCCTGCAGCTCCACTGTGCCTATCTCTGGAATGCCGGGCCCCCACAGAGCAGCAGAGTCTCTCAGTGTCACGCGCAGTGTTTGCAGACACTATTTAAATGTGTTTTTTTTTAAACACGGCTACAAGGTCTGCAAGGTCCGCGGGCCGCCACGGAAGGCTTGCCGGGCAACTGGCGGCCCGCGGGCCGTACTGTCAGTACCCATGGTATAAAGGATGAACGGCTTACCCTCTAGATAGTAACAAAGTTTTTCCACTGCCCACTTAATCGCCAAGCACTCTTTTTCTATCACAGGACACCGGGTTACACTGGGAAACAGCTTTCGGCTGGTGAACAAGACTGGGCGCTCTAGGCCGTAGATGGTTTCCTGTAATAGAACTGCACCGATGCCGGAGGCATTGGTCTGTACCAGAAAGGGCTTACTGAAGTCAGGAGACGTTAGAATTGGTGATGGCCTATTTAAGGCGTAGGGCAGCCTTTTGGACTTCATTAGAAGGATTTTGGAGTTGGTTTTTGGAAGCGTCTTTCTTCAGGAGGTCCGTAAGGGGAGCGGCTATCTCTGAGAGACCTCAGAAGGCCCTCACCTCTTTTTTTGTTTGGGGAAAAGGGGTATTCATGATTGCTGTGAGAAGTTGGCCTGGTATATGATGCTCACTAGTTCTAGTGATCACCTTGTACCATGCCAAGCAACCCTTATGGTGCAGGTTGTAAAGTCAACCTTATAGACAAGCTATCCTAGGGGTAGCATGGACTAAGCAGTCTTAGGCTAAAATCTGTAAAGGCATGTGAAGCAAGCTGTTTTACCATACACAAGCCCTTGAATACCAAATGAAAGGACACCACACAGATATATATTGAAAATATATATAGATTTATTTCTACAAATAACCCTGATACTCTTTATGAGCACAGAAGCAAATGCGTTAAAACAAAACACAGTTTAAATACACAAAAGTTGCACAATTATGGATGAGCCCTAGGGGCCACCTAAACCATATACTAAAATAGTGGTATAAGAACCACTATGGGGAAAGTGAAGAGGCCTAGGGCCTGGGGAATCGCTGGAGCTGTTCGGGACTAGCAGTGAAGAAGTTGGGAAAGGCCCGCGGGACTCGGGTGCAGTGCGGAAAGTGCACGCTTTACCAATGCAATGTCAATGGTGCGTAAAAGTTACAAAGTTAGTTAAAAAGGAACCTTCCGAGTGACCTAGAAGGATGAAACTTTAGACACAGACACTAGAGGTGTGTACCAGTGTGGGAACACCGGCGGAGCTGAGTTACCTCACCCACAGGAAGCGGGTGCATAGGGTCGAAGTAGTGTCGGGTTTCGTCATGCAGGTCGATGGTGCTTGGAGCTGAAGATGCTGCAGGCGACTCGATGTGAAGAGTTCCGGTGGATCCAAGGGTGGATCTGAAGAGGTGACAACCTGAAAGCAGAGGGGACAATGTTCAAAGTCACTAGCCAGTGACTACCATGGAACCAGAGTGGAACCAGGCAATGTCGGGCGCAAACAGGTGATGTTGTGTAGCTTCTCTCTGCAGCCACGTGGACACGAGGGGTCGAAGACGTCCAGGAGTTGGTCACGAGCTGTCCCACGCAGGCTTCTCGCTGTTGGCGGTGTCGGCAACTTGATTGGAGCAAACAGGCCTTGGCTAGTGCAAGCCACGCAGGAATCGAAAAAGGCTTGTTACTCGGACCAGCAAGGTCAGAGCAGGGGCTCCTTTTTACAGGAGCAAGGGCAAGTCTGGAGCAACCAGACCCGTAGTGTAAGTTGAAGGTTTCGATGACAAGATGGCCGCTAGCCACGTGGCAAGTGGCCGGGATGGCGCGTCGAGTGGCACAATGCAAAAGGGCCCCACGCAGATCGTGGAGATGCTGGGGGGCTGATCTTCGGTGCAAGGGCTGCTCGAGGTTGGGGCTTCTCAAACCCCAAAGCACAGCATCGAGGGTGCCTCTGATGCTGCGCAGGCAGCGTTTCGGGGGTCTTCCAAGAGGTCCGGTCCCACGTCTCTCAGTGCCTCCACGGGTCCCTTCTTTGCAGGGACTGTGGATCGGGCGGTGAGAAGTCTGGGAGTCTGGGTCTTGTCAGGCTCTGGGCTCGGGCTTCGGCGGGAGGCGGCGGCAAAGCAGACGTCGAGTTGCTGGTTGGAGCCTGTATTCACAGGGTGGTCACTCCTTGGCCACAAGGGAGATTCTCTTCCGTCTTCTGTGCAGCAGAATGTCGAAGTCCAGTCTTCTTCTGTATTTCAAGTTGATTCAGGATGATCTGAAGTCTCAGGACACAGCTCCCACTCTTATTCGAATCTGGGGGGCCGGATCACTTACTAGGTCCCTCCTCTGGGTGGAACCAGGAAGGGGTTGGTTATACCCCCTTTCCTTTGTCCAGTTTCGCGCCAGGACTGGGGCTGGAAAGCCCCAGCACCGGTTTGAACTGGCCTATGCACAGGGACACCTTGTGTGCCCCAGGCATGTCTGATTCTATTCAGCCCTGTCCTACCCAATACACAAAATCCTGTCTGGAGTGGTGCTAGCACCTCCCCAGGCAGGAAACCCTTTGTCCAAGCTGCCCTCGCTGGAAGGACTCCCAGCAGCAGGAGGTCAGACTTGTGTCTGTGGTGGCAGCATCCATTTTGGGATGCTAAGGCTCTGTTTAACTTTAACCGGGGTTCAGGCTAGGTACATGTCGTGTCCCTCTAGAAGGGTGGAATGCTTCCCCCGTCGCCAGAACTGGCGAGGGGGTAGTATTCCAATTCGTATGACATCTTACTCGACATGTTTTGATAAAGCCAAACCCAAGATAGCATTTAACCGCGAGGTTCATAATGCACTTAAGAGTATATGGTATGGCAATATCATGAAACAGCTAAAGGACATGGTTCCGAAAGCTGCAGACAGGCTCAGCTCATGCCAGAGCACCATCTCACATATTTCCAAGCACTCTGCCTCCAGGATTGATGAGGCCTTCCATAGGAGTGACTGATAGGAACATATGTGTCCATTTTAGGTTAGGTATAGGCATACTACACCTAAGTAAGGGGTGGTTACACCGACTTACCCCAGCTGAGTGATCAGCCAGTTGTGTCAAATATGGAGGCCAGGCCAGGGGTGGCACAATACATGCTGCAGCCCGTGGTAGGCCTTGGAAGCACCTATGCCCTGGGTACCTGGGTACACTGTTACAGGGGCCAATAAGGTGAACCAGTTCCAATTTCGTTATGCACCTAAAGTACATGGGTAACAATTTAGAGAGAGAACAGCAGGCTGTGGGTCTGATTAGCAGGCCCACAGCCACATTAAGTCATAAACCAGTGAAGCAAAAAGCAAAAATTTGGGGTGACCATAGGATAGCAGACCCTACTCTCCTACACAACCCCCCCCCAAACGCAGGGACATTAGACTAACCTTGACCAGTTGTGTCTTCATGTTCTAAGTGGAAGTACCTGGAGAGACCATCTGCATTACCATGGTCAGTCCCTGGGCGGTGCTCCACTGTAAATTCCATCCCCTGTAGGGAAATGGACCACCTGAGCAGTTTGGGGTTTTCACCCTTCATCTGATTAAGCCATAAGAGGGGCTTATGGTCGGTCTGAATCTTGAAGTGAGTGCCAAACAAGTATGGTCTCAACTTCTTCAGGGCCCACACCACAGCAAAGGCCTCCCTCTCAATGGCTGACCAACGTTTCTCTCTGGGGGTCACCCTTCTGCTAATGAAAGCAATGGGCTGGTCTTGACCATCTACATTAAGTTGTGAAAGCACAGCTCCCACTCCCAACTCAGAAGCATCTGTTTGGACAATAAACTCTCTTGAGTAGTCAGGACTCTTCAGGATAGGTGCAGAGCACATGGCCTTCTTCAGGTCATCAAATGCCTTTTGACAGTATTCTGTCCACTGAACCTTTTTGGGCATCTTCTTGGATGTCAGATCATTAAGAGGAGTCACAATGGACCCATAGTTCTTAACAAACTTCCTGTAGTACCCAGTCAGGCCCAAGAAAGCTCTGACCTGAGTCTGGGTAGTTGGAGGAGTCCAGTCCTTTATGGTCTGGATCTTACTCTCCAGTGGTTGAACTTGGCCTCCACCCACAAGGTGGCCCAAGTACACAACCTTACTCTGCCCTATCTGGCACTTGGTTGCCTTGATAGTGAGGCCTGCCTTTTGCAGAGCCTCTGGCACTTCCTTCAGGTGGACCAGGTGATCCTCCCAGGTGGAGCTAAAGACAGCAATATCGTCCAGATATGCTGCACAAAAGTCATCCAACCCAGTAAGGACTTGATTCACCAACCTTTGGAAGGTGGCAGGTGCATTTTTCAAACCAAAGGGCATCACCACAAACTGGTAATGCCCACTGGGGGTAGAAAATGCTGTCTTGGCTTTTGACTCCTCAGCTAACCTGATTTGCCAGTAGCCAGCTGTCAAGTCAAATGTGCTCAAATACTTGGCAGACGCCAATTTGTCTATGAGCTCATCTGCTCTTGGAATTGGGTGTGCATCTGTCCTGGTGACAGCATTGAGTCCTCTGTAATCCACACAGAACCTCATCTCTCTCTTTCCATCTTTGGTGTGAGGTTTGGGGACCAGAACCACTGGGCTAGCCCAGGGGCTCTCTGAAGGCTCAATGACACCTAACTCCAGCATCTTTTGCACCTCAGCCTTGATACAGTCTCTGACATGGTCAGGCTGCCTGTAAATGTTGTTCTTTACAGGAAGACTATCACCAGTGTCCACCACATGGGTACACCAGTTAGTCTGACTGGGTGTCAGGGAGAACATATGTCGATATGACTGCAAAACCTGTCTACAGTCATGTTGCTGATGTTCAGTGAGGCTGCCATCTAAGGCCACACCATCAACTGAGCCATTCTCAGGATTCTGAGTCAGCAGGTCTGGGAGAGGGTCACTCTCTTCCTCCTGCCCCTCATCTGTAGCCATGAGCAAGCCCATGTCTGCCCTGTCAACATATGCTTTCAGCCTGTTAACATGGAGCACCCTGTGGGGGCTCCTGGGAGTTCCAAGGTCCACCAAGTAGGTAACCTCTCCCTTTTTCTCAATGATTGTATGGGGTCCAGACCATCTGTCTTGGAGTGCTGCTGGGGCCACTGGCTCCAACACCCATACCTTCTGTCCAGGCTGGTACTCAGTCAGGACAGCCTTTTGGTCATGCCAGGCTTTCTGTAAGGCCTGGCTAGCCTCAAGGTTTTTGGATGCCTTCTCCATATACTCAGCCATCCTGGAGCGGAGACCAAGTACATAGTCCACTATGTCTTGCTTGGGCTTTTTGAGAGGTAACTCCCATCCTTCCCTCACCAGACATAGGGGTCCTCTTACAGGATGTCCAAACAACAATTCAAAGGGGCTGAAGCCAACTCCTTTTTGTGGGACCTCTCTGTAAGCAAACAGAAGGCAGGGCAGAAGGATATCCCATCTTCGCCTGAGCTTCTCAGGTAATCCTTTGATCATGCCCTTTAGGGTCTTGTTGAATCTCTCAACAAGCCCATTGCATTGTGGATGATAGGGAGTGGTGAACTTATAGTTGACACCACACTCCTTCCACATAGCTGTCAAGTAACCTGACATGAAGTTTGCACCTCTATCAGATACTACCTCCTTAGGAAACCCCACTCTGGAGAAAACTCCAAGTAAGGCCCTGGCCACAACAGGAGCTGTTGTGGTCCTAAGTGGAATTGCCTCTGGGTACCTGGTGGCATGGTCCACCACCACCAGTATGAATCTGTGCCCAGATGCTGTAGGGGGATCCATTGGTCCAACAATGTCAATCCCTACCCTTTCAAAGGGCACCCCCACCACAGGTAGTGGTATCAGGGGGGCCTTTGTGGTACCACCTGCTTTGCCACTTGCTTGGCAGGTTACACAGGAGCGACAAAACTCCATTGTATCTTCTGACATGTGAGGCCAGTGAAAGTGACAGACAAGTCTGTCCCATGTTTTGTTCTGGCCTAGGTGTCCTGCTAAGGGAATATCGTGTGCCAAGGTAAGAAGGAAGCCCCTAAATTGCAGAGGTATGACCAACCTCCTGGTTGTACCAGGTTTGGGGTCTCTACCCTCTGAATAAAGCCCATCATCCCAATAAACCTTATGGGTACTTGAGCATTCCCAGCAGCCTCAGCAGCAGCCTGCTGTCTGAGGGATTCAAGAGAAGGACAGGATAACTGAGCCTGCCCCAAGTCTGCCCTAGAAGGTCCCCCTGTCCCCAGAAACTCAACCTGATCAGGTTCAAGCTCTATAGGGACAGTTCCTTCAGGGGTCTCAGAATCATCTTCCTGTGAAGGCTGATCCACACTTGTAGGCATTTGGGAAGGCACAGCCTTTGCCCTCCTGTTCCTTGTCTTGGAAGGTACTTGGTTCATTGTTCCAGGATCCAAGACCTGAGGTTCAGAGAGGCACTTTTTGGCCTGTGACCTGGTCACAGCAAGGACATGTGATGATATCCCTAACATCTCTGCATGAGTCCTGTACTCAACTCCTGACCATAGAGAGCTCTCCAGGTCATTGCCCAACAAACATTCTACTGGGAGATCAGCACTAACCACAACTCTTTTTAGGCCAGTTACCCCTCCCCAGGAAAAGTTAACAATTGCCACACTATGTGTAGTAGTGACATTGCTGGCATTGGTCACCAGGTAATTATCACCTGGTATGTACTGTCCAGGGTCCACAAAGCTAGGTGTCACCATAGTGACACTGGCACATGTGTCCCTGTATGCTTGAGCCACTTTTTCATTGATTAAAGGCGTCTGTCTGTACTTGCCCAAATTATTGGGACTGACAGTAGGGGAAAAATCAATCTCCCCATCACAAATCAGAACAGCCTGTGTGGGGACTCTGACTAGGTCAGAATCTCCATCAGTTCCCAAGGTGATACCCACTACCCCCTTAGTCTGTGGTCCAACACTGCCAGCTGTACTAGTGGGTGCAGGTGCCTTAGGGGCTGCAGTGTTGGTGGCTCCACCCTTTTTACAATCACTTGTCCAGTGAATGGTGTTTTTGCAAAAGCTATACCAGGGTTTTCTTTGACCTTCTTTCTTCTTCTTCTTGGAAGTTTGGGACCCACCCTCAGTATTAGTTTGGGGCCCTGTTGAAGACTTCTGGTCTTTAGCTTTCTGCTCCCCACCCTTCTGGTCTGTTTTCTTTTGGTCACCACCCTGGTTCTGGTTCTGGTTCTTTTGCTTAACTCTGGTTCTAACCCATTTGTCTGCCCTCTTTCCCAATTCTTGGGGAGAGGTTAGATCTGAGTCAACCAAATGTTGATGCAACTGCTGGTTCTGACAGTTATTTAAAATCTGTTCTCTCATAAGCAAATTGTACAATCCTTCATAGTCTGTAACCTTACTTCCCAGCAACCAGCCCTCCAGAGCCTTAGTGGCACATTCAACAAATTCAGACCAGTCCTGAGTCTGTGTCTTCTGGGTATCTCTGAACATTAACCTGTACTGTTCAGTGGTTAAGCCTAACCCATCAATCAGAGCACTCTTCAGGACCAGGTAGTTTCTAGACTCCCCATCACTAACTGTGAGGAGTCTGTCTCGGCCTCTACCTTCAAAGGAGAGCCACAAGATTGCTGCCCACTGCTCCTGAGGAACCTGCTGTACTTTGCAAGCTCTCTCAAGTGCAGTCATCCACTTGTGGATATCATCCCCAACTTTGTAGGGGGGCACAATCTTACTCAGGTTTCTATTGTCATAGGACCTGTCTTTATCCTTAGGGATAGTGCTGCCACCAGTGGAATCTAATCCACTCTCTCTAGGCTGCCTTGCTCTAGCAAGTTTCTCTTTGGCCAGTGCAACTTCTAATTCTTGTCTCTGGATCCTAAGTTCAGCCTCTCTCATTTTGGCCTCATGTTCCCTTCTCTGAGGGCTAGTGAACTCCCTTCTGGAGTTACCATGAGAACCTTTAGAAACATGGGAAGTATTGGACTCACCTGAGTGATTCCTCCTCCTCCTATGCTCCTGGTTAAGTCCATTTGGGGGTCTGAATGGGTTGGACCCACCTTCAGTCCCAAATAAGCTTAGGTTAGCCTTGTTAAGCCTGCTGACTAACACCTGGCTATCTGTATCATCATCAGAATCACTTTCTTCTACCTCCTCCCCTTCTTCTTCCTCAGGCTGAGAATTCCCAGGGGTCTGGTCTTCCTCATCTATCTGGATGACAGGGGCAGGGGCATCAGGGTTATCATCTTCAGAAGGAGAAACTTCCTCACCAGTCCCTGAGGTGCCTGGCTTGGAGTTCTTTAGAGCTTCAGACTGGTCTAATAGCTCTCTGAGGTGTCCTGCTGTAGGAGTAGGACCTGTTTTGATTCCTCTCATGGAACACAGTTGCCTCAGTTCCTTAAATGGAAAGATAGCAAATTTGGATGGTGCCCTTGGAGGGTCACTCTCAACAGAGGTGGTTCCAGTGGATCCCTCTGCTCCAGACATTGCTCTAGTGTGGTGGATGTGTTGCAATCTACCTACACTTGTGTTTTCCTACAAAACTTATCTAGTAGTTGTAGTCAGGGTGTGCTACTCCCTATCCTCTACAACAACTAAGTTCAGTAGAACTTAAGTATATCTAGTCTTGTTTTAGTGTACCTATCAGGTACCTGTATGATCTTTCAAATGATATTTTCAAAGATTGTAATGGTAAAACAACAGTAAGCTCAAATCCCACCGCTGCTCACCAATGTGAGAAGTTGGCCTGGTATATAATGCTCACTAGTTCTAGTGATCACCTTGTACCATGCCAAGCAACCCTTATGGTGCAGGTTGTAAAGTCAACCTTATAGACAAGCTATCCTAGGGGTAGCATGGACTAAGCAGTCTTAGGCTAAACTCTGTAAAGGCATGTGAAGCAAGCTGTTTTACCATACACAATCCATTGAATACCAAATGAAAGGACACCACACAGATATATATTGAAAATATATATAGATTTATTTCTACAAATAACCCTGATACTCTTTATGAGCACAGAAGCAAATGCGTTAAAACAAAACACAGTTTAAATACACAAAAGTTGCACAATTATGGATGAGCCCTAGGGGCCACCTAAACCATATACTAAAATAGTGGGTAAGAACCACTATGGGGAAAGTGAAGAGGCCTAGGGCCTGGGGAATCGCTGGAGCTGTTCGGGACTAGCAGTGAAGAAGTCGGGAAAGGCCCGCGGGACTCGGGAGCAGTGCGGAAAGTGCACGCTTTACCAATGCAATGTCAATGGTGCGTAAAAGTTACAAAGTTAGTTAAAAAGGAACCTTCCGAGTGACCTAGAAGGATGAAACTTTAGACACAGACACTAGAGGTGTGTACCAGTGTGGGAACACCGGCGGAGCTGAGTTACCTCACCCACAGGAAGCGGGTGCATAGGGTTGAAGTAGTATCGGGTTTCGTCACGCAGGTCGATGGTGCTTGGAGCTGAAGATGCTGCAGGCGACTCGATGTGAAGAGTTCCGGTGGATCCAAGGGTGGATCTGAAGAGGTGACGACCTGAAAGCAGAGGGGACAATGTTCAAAGTCACTAGCTAGTGACTACCGTGGAACCAGAGTGGAACCAGGCAATGTCGGGCGCAAACAGGTGATGTCGTGTAGCTTCTCTCTGCAGCCACGTGGACACGAGGGGTCGAAGACGTCCAGGAGTCGGTCACGAGCTGTCCCACGCAGGCTTCTCGCTGTTGGCGGTGTCGGCAACTTGATTGGAGCAAACAGGCCTTGGCTAGTGCAAGCCACGCAGGAATCGAAAAAGGCTTGTTACTCGGACCAGCAAGGTCAGAGCAGGGGCTCCTTTTTACAGGAGCGAGGGCAAGTCTGTAGCAACCAGACCCGCAGTGTAAGTTGAAGGTTTCGTTGCCAAGATGGCCGCTAGCCACGTGGCAAGTGGCCGGGATGGTGCGTCGAGTGGCACAATGCAAAAGGGCCCCACGCAGATCGTGGAGATGCTGGGGGGCTGATCTTCGGTGCAAGGGCAGCTCGAGGTTGGGGCTTCTCAAACCCCAAAGCACAGCGTCGAGGGTGCCTCTGATGCGGCGCAGTCAGCGTTTCGGGGGTCTTCCAAGAGGTCCGGTCCCACGTCTCTCGGTGCCTCCACGGGTCCCTTCTTTGCAGGGACTGTGGATCGGGCGGTGAGAAGTCTGGGAGTCTGGGTCTTGTCAGGCTCTGGGCTTGGGCTTCGGCGGGAGGCGGTGGCAAAGCAGACGTCGAGTTGCTGGTTGGTGCCTGTATTCACAGGGTGGTCACTCCTTGGCCACAAGGGAGATTCTCTTCCGTCTTCTGTGCAGCAGAATGTCGAAGTCCAGTCTTCTTCTGTATTTCAAGTTGATTCAGGATGATCTGAAGTCTCAGGACACAGCTCCCACTCTTATTCGAATCTGGGGGGCCGGATCACCTACTAGGTCCCTCCTCTGGGTGGAACCAGGAAGGGGGGTGGTTACACCCCCTTTCCTTTGTCCAGTTTCGCGCCAGGACTGGGGCTGGAAAGCCCCAGCACCGGTTTGAACTGGCCTATGCACAGGGACACCTTGTGTGCCCCAGGCATGTCTGATTCTATTCAGCCCTGTCCTACCCAATACACAAAATCCTGTCTGGAGTGGTGCTAGCACCTCCCCAGGCAGGAAACCCTTTGTCCAAGCTGCCCTCGCTGGAAGGACTCCCAGCAGCAGGAGGTCAGACTTGTGTCTGTGGTGGCAGCATCCATTTTGGGATGCTAAGGCTCTGTTTAACTTTAACCGGGGTTCAGGCTAGGTACATGTCGTGTCCCTCTAGAAGGGTGGAATGCTACCCCCGTCACCAGAACTGGCGAGGGGGTAGTATTCCAATTCGTATGACACCTTCCTCAACATGTTTTGATAAAGCCAAACCCAAGATAGCATTTAAACCCGAGGTTCATAATGCACTTAAGAGTATATGGTATGGCAATATCATGAAACAGCTAAAGGACATGGTTCCGAAAGCTGCAGACAGGCTCAGCTCATGCCAGAGCACCATCTCACATATTTCCAAGCACTCTGCCTCCAGGATTGATGAGGCCTTCCATAGGAGTGACTGATAGGAACATATGTGTCCATTTTAGGTTAGGTATAGGCATACTACACCTAAGTAAGGGGTGGTTACACCAACTTACCCCAGCTGAGTGATCAGCCAGTTGTGTCAAATATGGAGGCCAGGGGTGGCACAATACATGCTGCAGCCCCTGGTAGGCCTTGGAAGCACCTATGCCCTGGGTACCTGGGTACACTGTTACAGGGGCCAATAAGGTGAACCAGTTCCAATTTCGTTATGCACCTAAAGTACATGGGTAACAATTTAGAGAGAGAACAGCAGGCTGTGGGTCTGATTAGCAGGCCCACAGCCACATTAAGTCATAAACCAGTGAAGCAAAAAGCAAAAATTTGGGGTGACCATAGGATAGCAGACCCTACTCTCCTACAATTGCTTTCATCTTTTCTACTTGGGGTTCGATGGCCCAGTTCCCCAGAAGATATCCCAGGTACTGTACCTTTCGAAACCCCATCCTTGATTTCCATGCACTGACATGGAGACCCGCATTCTGCAATTCTCTGAATATCTGGCGACAGCGCTCAAGGTGTGATTCCCAGGACGGGCTGAATATAACAATGTCATCCAGATAGGCTGAGGAATACGCTTGATGGTTGCACAGCACGGTGTTCATTAGCCACTGGAAAGTCGCAGGGGCTCCTTGCAAGCCAAAGGGTAGAAACGGTGAATTCAAACAACCCGTCTGGAGTAGAGAAGGCTGCCTTCTCCTGATCTCTGTTCCTTAAGGGGACCTTCCAGTAGCCCTTGGTTAGGTCAATAGTGGAAATATAGACTGCATCCCGAGCCTTTCTATGAGTTCGTCTATTCTGGGTAACAGATAGGCGTCAAACTTCGAGATGGTACAGAAAGGTACAGAAAGCGAATATGATGTGACAAGAATATCAAGGTCTGGAATAGAGGCGAGTAGTGCCTTCTATTGAGCGATCAGGGCTTTGAGTCAAGGATTCAATGAGCAGCCTGCTTTCTGCCATTTTTGGCTTTTCGTCTTGGACTAAACCCGACAAGGACCGGGTTGGAATTATCACTGGTCCCCCGATACCGCCTCATCTTACACGTTTCAGTCCTGAAGAGTCACGTTGTAACATTTCTGAACACTCAAAACCCCTCGCTGAACTTTTCTTTCTGCAGTTCTCTTGCTTCATTCTGCACCATTCTTCCTCTTTCTGCACTTCTCTTGCTTCTTTCTGGAACGTCACTCTATTCTTTCTGCACTGCTCTTGCTTCTTTCTCTACCTATCTTGCCTCTTTCAATACCTCTCTTGCTTCTTTCGGCACTTCTCCTCCTTCTTTCTGTACCTTTCTCATACTTTCTGCACTCCGCAAGCCTCTTTTTCTATTTCTGTTGCTTCTTTCTGCACCTTTCTGTACTTCTCTTGCCTCTTTCTGTACTTCACTCTTTCTGCACTTCTCATGCTTCTTTTTGGACCTCACTGCTTCTTTCTGCACTTCGCTTCTATATGTTTGCACCTCTCTTGCTTCTTTCTGTACCACTCTTGCCTTTCTTCCCTTTCCTCGTCTCTTTCTGCACTTCTATTGCCTCTTTCTGCACTTTTCTTGCCTCTTTTGCACCATTCTTCCTCTTACTTCTACACTCCTCTCGCCTCTTCCTCTATTTCTGTTGCTTCTTTCTGCACATTTCTTCCTCTTTCTGTAGCTCTCATGCCTCTTTCTGCACCTCACTCTCTTCGTTCTCCATCTCTCTTGTTGTATCTCACTTGCCTCTTACTGCACCTCACTCTCTTCTTTCTGCACCACTTGCCTATTTCTTCCTCTCTCTGGCCTCTTTTGGCACCTCTCTTGCCTCTTTCTGCACTTCTCTTGCCTCTTTCTGCACCTCTCTTGCATCTTTCTGCACCTCTTTTGCTTCTTTCTGCGTCATTCTTGCCTCTTTCTGCACTTCTATTGCTTCTTTATGTACTTCTCTTGCTTCTTTCTGTACCATTCTTCCTCTTTCTGTAACTTTCTTGCTTCTTTACGCATCTCACTCTCTTCTTTATGCACTTCTTTCGCTTCTACCTGTACCTTTCTTCTTTTTTCTGTACCTTTTTTCTTCTTTATGCACCTCTCTTGCCTCTTTCTGTACCTCTCTGGCCTTTTTCTGCAACTCTCTTGCCTTTTTATGGACTTCTCTTGCCTCTTTCTGCTCTTCTCTTCTGTCTTTCTGCACTTCTCTTGCTTCTTTCTCCCCTTCTTTTCCATCTTTCTGCAACTCTCTTGCTTCTTTCTGCATCATTCCTGCCTCTTTCTGCACTTCTCTTGTCTCTTTCTGCACTTCTATTGCTTCTTTCTGCACTTCTCTTGCTTCTTTCTGCACCATCCTTCCTCTTTCTGCACTTCTCTTGCTTCTTTCTGTACCTCTCTGGTCTCTTTCACCACCTCTCTTGCTTCCTTCTGCACTTCTCCTCCTTCTTTCTGCACCTTTCTTTCTATTTCTGCAGTCCTCTTGCCTCTTTCTCCATATCAATTGCTTCTTTCTGCGCCTTTCTTCCTCTTTCTGTAGCTCTCCTGCCTCTTTTTCTACACTTCTTCCTCTTTTTGCACTTCTCTTGCCTCTTTCTGTACTTCTCTTGCCTCTTTCTGCACTTCTCCTGCCTCTTTCTGCACCTCTCTTGCATCTTTCTGCACCTCTTTTGCTTCTTTCTGAATCATTCATGCCTCTTTCTGCACTTCTATTGCTTCTTTATGTACTTCTCTTGCTTCTTTCTGTACCATTCTTCCTCTTTCTGTAACTTTCTTGCTTCTTTATGCATCTCACTCTCTTCTTTATGCACTTCTCTCGCTTCCACCTGTACCTTTCTTCTTTTTTCTGTACCTTTTTTCTTCTTTATGCACCTCTCTTGCCTCTTTCTGCACCTCTCTGGCCTTTTTCTGCACCTCTCTTGCCTTTTTATGGACTTCTCTTGCCTCTTTCTGCTCTTCTCTTCTGTCTTTCTGCACTTCTCTTGCTTCTTTCTGCACCATCCTTCCTCTTTCTGCACTTCTCTTGCTTCTTTCTGTACCTCTCTGGTCTCTTTCACCCCCTCTCTTGCTTCCTTCTGCACTTTTCCTCCTTCTTTCTGCACCTTTCTTTCTATTTCTGCAGTCCTCTTGCCTCTTTCTCCATATCAATTGCTTCTATCTGCGCCCGTTCTTCCTCTTTCTGTAGCTCTCCTGCCTCTTTTTCTACACTTCTTCCTCTTTTTGCACTTCTCTTGCCTCTTTCTGTACTTCTCTTCTCTCTTTCTGCACCTCTCATGCTTCTTTTTGTACCTCACTCTCTTATTTCTGCACTTCTCTTGTCTCTGTCTGTACTTCTCTTCTCTCTTTCTGTACCTTACTTGCCTCTTTCTGTACCTCACTCTCTTCTTTCTTCATCTCTCTTGCTGCACCTTACTGGCCTCTTTCTGCACCTCACTCTCTTCTTTCTGCACCTCTCTAGCCTCTTTCTGTATTTCTCTGGCCTCTTCCTACACCTCTCTTGCCTCTTTCTTCCCTTCTCCTGCCTCTTTCTGCCCATCTCTTCCCTCTTTCTGCACTTATCTTGCTTCTTTCTCCACTTCTCTTCCATCTTTCTGCACCTCTCCTGCTTCTTTCTGTACCTCTCTTGCTTCTTTCTGCATCATTCTTGCCTCTTTCTGCACTTCCCTTGCCTCTTTCTACACTTCTATTGCTTCTTCATGCACTTTTCTGCTTCTTTCTGCACCTCACTCTCTTCTTTATGCCCTTCTCTCGCTTCTTTCTGCACCTTTCTTCTTCTTTCTGTGCCTTTCTTCTTCTGTCTGCACCTCTCTTGCTTCTTTCTGTACCTCTCTTCCCTCTTTATGCACTTCTCTTGCCTCTTTCCGCTCTTCTCTTCCATCTTTCTGCACTTCCCTTGCGTCTTTCTCCGCTTTTCTTCTGTCTTTCTGTACCTCTCTTGATTCTTTCTGCACTTTTCTTGCCTCTTTCTGCACTTCTACTGCTTCTTTCTGCACTTCTCTTGCTTCTATCTGCACCATTCTTCCTCTTTCTGCACTTCTCTTGCTTCTTTCTGCCCCTCACTCTCTTCTTAGTACACCGCGCTTACTTCTTTCTGTACCTCTCTTATCTCTTTCATCACCTGTCTTCCTTCTTTCTGTACTTTACTTCCTCTTTCTGCTCTCCTCTTGCCTCTTTCTCCATTTCTGTTGCTTCTTTCTGCACCTTTGTTCTTCTTTCTGCACTTCTCTTGCCTCTTTCTGTACTTCTCTTCTCTCTTTCTGTACCTCCCATGCTTCTTTTTGCACTTCACTCTCTTCTTTCTGTACTTCTCTTGCTTCTTTCTCCACTTCTCTTCCATCTTTTCGCACTTCTTTTTTATTTCTTAATGTCCTCATTTAACATAAATAAGTGAGAAGTCTTTAAGTACACCAAAGGTTATTCAAGGACCCCGTATATTTATGATGATACCTTCAAGTTGGTAGGCCCTCCGGGGATCCAACGAAGCCAGTTGCTAAGATTCTAATAGAGATAGGTGTCGGAGTGGATACCTTTCACCACCACAGCATTCAAGCCCTAACTCCGCACTCACATATTTATTAATCATTGGACTTTTGTGTTTGTGATGTCAAATAGCAAAATAAATAAAATATCAAACCAAATTCTCCCAATCGACCCAATTACTCCATATTTTACATTGATTGCTTGCTGAACTAGCCAAATCTAAATTATGAATGCGTCTACCGAGGCATCCCAATCTAGTACTACTGGTGATTGTGGTGTGATCCATTTTAGGCAAATTTCCCGCTGTAGCAAGATGGACCAACACAAATAAAAGAGAAGCCTGTGAATCAGACAAATTATAACTAACACACTCCTCTGGTAGGACCCCAAATATAACCAGACTTAGGCTTACCTTGAACTCTCGCCCCAGAACCTCAGAGCGAGTCTTACCTATGTCTTGACAGAAGCCCTGCATAGAAGGACACTGCCAGAACATATGCAAATCCTCCGTATCATCAGAGTCGCACTTTGGAGATACCTTTTGATGAACACCTCCCAGTTTAGCCAACTTCGTCAGGGTCCAATACCCACTGTGGAGTGTGAACAAAGGGGGGGTTCACTCTTGATCAGAAGCCAATATCATTTAGAAACCTCCGCAGAGAGAAAGTTCATGTTCTACATGAACTTCTTCTTTGTCCAAATGTGAGGCCCAGCTAGATAACTGATACAACTTAAATCTAGCAATTTTTTCCTAATTATATCATCCAGGTGGTCGGTTAATAACTGTTTCTTAGCAGTTAACTCTCTACCTTCCTCCCCATCTAATTGCCCTTTGTGGTGTGATTCACACTCAGATCTCTCTCTAAAAATATCTTCCTCCAACTTCCGTACAATCTTCTTAGTCTGCTTATGTTTCTTGGCAGCCACACTTATCACCACCCCTCTAATAAACGCCTTATATGCATCCCAAATAATTTACAATGAGGCAGAGTTTAAATTAATGTCGAAGTAAGTTTGTGTTTCTTCCTCTTCCTTCAACTGTGCAATTATTAGGGGATCTTGGAGGAGAGTGATAATATAACAAAATAGCAGACTGGTCTGAGAGGTGTTCCGGGACATGCCTAATTGATGATGTACATTACAGCAATCTTAAGTCAATCAGGAAGAAATCAACATGGAAAGAATGTCCGTAATTTCTTGCTTCTTTCTGTAACTTTCTTTCTCTTTCTGCACTCCTCTTGCATCTTTCTCCATTTCTGTTGCTTCTTTCTGCACCTCACTCTCTTCTTTCTACACTTCTCTTGCTTCCTTCGTCCACTTCCCTTCCATCTTTCTGCACCTCTCTTGTTTCTTTCTGCACCTCTCTTGCTTCTTTCTACACTTCTCTTGCTTCTTTCTGTACCTTTCTTGTTCTTTTCTAAACTTATTTTGCTTCTTTCTGTACCTTTCTTCTTCCTATATCTGAACCTTTCTTCCTCTTTCAGCACATTTTCTCCTCTTTCTGTACTTATCTTGCTTCTTTTTGGACTTCTATTGCTTTTTTCTGCACCTCTCTTGCCTCTCTCTGTACCTCTCTTGCCTCTTTCTGTACTTCTCTTGCCTCTTTCAGCACCTCTCTTGCTCAGAAAAAGGAAGGAAGGTACTGAAAGAGGACGAAAGGTGCAGAAAGAGGATGAAAGGTGCAGAAAGATGCAAGAGAAGTGCAGAAAGAAGGAAGAGAGGTACAGACAGAAGCAAGAGAGTTGCAGAAGGAAGAGTGTGAAATGCAGAAAGAAGCAAGTGAGGTGCAAGAAGAAGCAATAGAGGTGCAAAAAGAAGCAAGAGAGGTACCAAAACATGGCGAGACTTACAACAGTGACATGGGAAGGGTTGTTGTTTTATATTAGCTAGGCCCAACATTCTGAGCAGTCGGTGAATAGTAAAACTGCCAGAGAAAAGTGAGGTTTAAGACATGTGGGCAGAGGGATTAGGGATGGGGCTATATTGTATAAGTCTCTGGAAAGGTACACTTGAAGTAGGCCATATAAATGTAGGTGTCAGCTTGCAATGGGAGGAGCACGCTGTCAAGTTTAAAGGTCTGCGTGCTCCGTGACTCAGGTATGTATTTACATGTACATGTTTTCTGACAAGTGCTGTGCATCTGAAGATGCTAGCCTAAAAACTGATAGCTTCTTCTACAGGTGCACAAATCCTCTCAGTTGCCCTCCATCATTCGGTCACAGAGAGAGACATGTCAAACCTATGTAGGTGCCTCAAATAGACTGTTGAATACCCACATGCCCTATATTATGAGCAAAAAGGAAAACACACCTTAGTCTACAGAAACCTAGAGAGCATGCAGTCTGAAACACAGGTATTCTACTATTTCTAGATTTCTTTTTATGTATCATGTCACTAGGAAAAGGCACAGACACGCATTGAAGCCTTCAGAAACATGGTGAGACTTACAACAATGACAAGGGAAGGGTTGCTGTTTATATTTGGCTAGGCCCAACATTCTGAGCAGTTAGTGAATCATGAACCTGCTAGAAAAAAGGCTCTGCTATTACACTCATCCAATCACTCAGGCATTACTCTTGCACTAAGTCATTCACTTAAGTACTACACATGCACTTATCAAATCACTCATGCACCATCCTTGCACTCAACCATTCACTCAGGCGCTATGCATATGCTCCGGCATTCTCCCAGTTACTACTCATGCACTTATCCAGTCACCTGGGCACTTCCAATGCACTCATCAAATCACTCAGGCACTACCAATGCACTCATCCAATCATTCAGTCACTACCCATGCACTCATCCAATCACTCAGGCACTATCCTTGCACTCCACCATTAGCTGAGGTACTAACCATGCACTCATCCATTCTCTCAGGCAACTCCCCTGTACTTATGCAATGACCCAGGCACTACCCTTGCACTTATCCATTCCCTCAACCACTACCCATGCACTCATTCAATCACCCAGGTACTACCTTTGCACTCATGCATTTACTGAGTCACCACCCATGCACTCATCCAATCAACCAGGCACTACGCATGCACTCATGCAATCACACACGCACTAGTTGTGCAGTCATCCAATCAACCAGGCATTACTATTCCAGACAAACATTAAAATGTATTTTTTAAATCTTTTTTGTATATGTATATATATATATATATATATATATATATATATATACATATATATATATATATATATATATATATATGTTTCCCAATGTGCCTGAAGCTATTTCGGGAGGCACACGACAGTCCTCCTCCCCTCCGGGCTTCACGTGCAGTGCGCCTCCCCACCTGGCATTTCTGTAGCCCAACGCGTTTCTGGGAATTTCACCTGTCGTCAGGGGCTTTACAACCAAGAAGCACTCGTATTTACACCATATTTACGGATGAACCAATTAATACAGGTCCCTTGGTGGGCGTGTGTAGTCCAGCTTTGTACCAAGATTCTTGGGACTTGTAGTTTACAGCGTACTGAACCGCAAATCCAGCCTACTATAGGCATGAACAATGGCATTCATTCTCAAGGAATCCCCAATGTGACTCTCATGCACCTAACGGACTACATATCCCAGAAAACTTGGTATGACGATGCACTGAGCATACGCCTACCATGGGTGTGGTTGTAAATAAATGTCTGGCGAATAATGATGCGTGAACAGTATTCCTTGATGTCAGCCCCTGATGAAGGGAAAAGGTTCCCAGAAACGCGTCGGGCACATTTTAAATCATGGAGCGGGGAAGTGCGCTGTGCGAGAAGCCCGGAGGGCGGAGAAATGTCGTGTGCCTCCCCGAAAGCTCAGGCACTTTGGACAAATAATTCTTACCGGCCGCCTGGTCGGGGGGAGAGCACCATCGACTGTGGCAGCGTACATCGAGTGCAGCAGTCTGAGGCAATCGCTTCCAAACGATTTGGAGGTTTGAGCACAGGTCTCCAACTGAAATTTACAGCGTACTGAACCGCAAATCCAGCCTACTATAGGCATGAACAATGGCATTCATTCTCAAGGAATCCCCAATGTGACTCTCATGCACCTAACGGACTACATATCCCAGAAAACTTGGTATGACGATGCACTGAGCATAAGCCTACCATGGGTGTGGTTGTAAATAAATGTCTGGCGAATAATGATGCGTGAACAGTATTCCTTGATGTCAGCCCCTGATGAAGGGAAAAGGTTCCCAGAAACGCGTCGGGCACATTTTAAATCATGGAGCGGGGAAGTGCGCTGTGCGAGAAGCCCGGAGGGAGGAGAAATGTCGTGTGCCTCCCCGAAAGCTCAGGCACTTTGGACAAATAATTCTTACCGGCCGCCTGGTCGGGGGGAGAGCACCATCGACTGTGGCAGCGTACATCGAGTGCAGCAGTCTGAGGCAATCGCTTCCAAACGATTTGGAGGTTTGAGCACAGGACTCCAGCTGAAATTTAGAGCGTACTGAACCCCAAATCCAGCCTATTATAGGCATGAACAATGGCATTCATTCTCAAGGAATCCCCAATCTGACTCTCATGCACCTAACGGACTACATATCCCAGAAAACTTGGTATGATGATGCACTGAGCATACGCCTACCATGGGTGTGGTTGTAAATAAATGTCTGGCGAATAATGATGCGTGAACAGTATTCCTTGATGTCAGCCCCTGATGAAGGGAAAAGGTTCCCAGAAATGCGTCGGGCACATTTTAAATCATGGAGAGGGGAAGGGCGCTGTGCGAGAAGCCCGGAGGGCGGAGAAATGTTGTGTGCCTCCCCGAAAGCTCAGGCACTTTCGACAAATAATTCTTACTGGCCGCCTGGTCGGGGGGAGAGCACCATCGACTGTGGCAGCGTACATCGAGTGCAGCAGTCTGAGGCAATCGCTTCCAAACGATTTGGAGGTTTGAGCACAGGACTCCAGCTGAAATTTACAGCGTACTGAACCGCAAATCCAGCCTACTATAGGCATGAACAATGGCATTCATTCTCAAGGAATCCCCAATGTGACTCTCATGCACCTAACGGACTACATATCCCAGAAAACTTGGTATGACGATGCACTGAGCATACGCCTACCATAGGTGTGGTTGTAAATAAATGTCTGGCGAATAATGATGCGTGAACAATATTCCTTGATGTCAGCCCCTGATGAAGGGAAAAGGTTCCCAGAAACGCGTCGGGCACATTTTAAATCATGGAGCGGGGAAGTGCGCTGTGCGAGAAGCCCGGAGGGCAGAGAAATGTTGTGTGCCTCCCCGAATGCTCAGGCACTTTGGACAAATAATATATATATATATATATATATATATATATATATATATATATATTCACAAAAAAACAGGTTTCAGGGATGTTATAGTTAGCAGTTAGCATTTAAAAAAACCTAAGAAATTCACTGAAAAAAAACAGGTTTCGGGGATGTTACAGTTAGCAATTACCATTTAAAAAACCCTAGAAGTTCATTGAAAAAAACACAGGTTTCAGGGACATTATAGTTAGAAATTAGCTTTTAAAAAACCTTAGATATTCACTGAAAAAACCCACAGGTGACAGGAACGTTATAGTTAGGCTGACATTTCACTCGTACAAAACCAGAGGAATTTAGCTGTTATAGTTAACTCGGCTAACTATAACTCGTGCCCCCGCAATGCTCTGCTGATGACATCACATATTACTTCACTCATGACAGGGTCAGTGACATCATTGATGACATTACTGATGACATCTCAAATGACACTGCTGATCAATGCTATAGTGCATATGCTCTCTGCGTAAAGTGTGATTATGATTGGTTATCCATGATTGGCATATTTGATTTACTAGTAAATCCCTAGTAAAGTGTACTGTATGTGCCTAGGACCTGTAAATCAAATGCTACTAGTGGACCAGCATAACTGATGTGCCACCCACACATTTAGCCTTTCAAATGTGTCTCAGATGTGCCACTGCAGTGTCTGAATGCAGTTATAACTGGCATGTCGACCTCGCGAGTGCACTTATTTACCAGGCCCTAACCTTCCCTGTTATTACATTTAAGTCACCCAAGGTACCTCCAAGGGCAGGGTGCAGTTTATGTTAAAGGTAGAATATGTTCTGGTGTGTGGTACATGTCCTGATAGTGAAATGCTGGGCCCTTAGCCCCTTAGCGTGTCTCTGTTCGTGCATTGACTGCTTTGACTGCTTGCCTAATCGTACTTGAAAGCAAAGGCGATCTTTTAAAATTTGCATTTAGTCTGTCGACTTAATTCTTGCCCTGCCCTGGGGGTGTGGTCGAATATTTGACCGTCATCATTGGGGACTAACGGAGCTATTGAAATAGAAAGCGGCCATCTATTGAGGGCTCACACTGCACGTCGCGCTTCCGAGTGCATATAACCAGGGAAGGTTCGTGTGCAGTTTACTCTGCTTGCACTTTACTCCTGAGGCTTGAGCCGGGAGGACCATTTATTTTAAAATTACCTTGCTGTTGTTTTAAATTGTACTACCTTTTCCCGTGTGTCCTTTCCCTCCCCTTAGCCCCTTAGCGTGTCTCTGTTCGTGCATTGACTGCTTTGACTGCTTGCCTAATCGTACTTGAAAGCAAAGGCGATCTTTTAAAATTTGCATTTAGTCTGTCGACTTAATTCTTGCCCTGCCCTGGGGGTGTGGTCGAATATTTGACCGTCATCATTGGGGACTAACGGAGCTATTGAAATAGAAAGCGGCCATCTATTGAGGGCTCACACTGCACGTCGCGCTTCCGAGTGCATATAACCAGGGAAGGTTCGTGTGCAGTTTACTCTGCTTGCACTTTACTCCTGAGGCTTGAGCCGGGAGGACCATTTATTTTAAAATTACCTTGCTGTTGTTTTAAATTGTACTACCTTTTCCCGTGTGTCCTTTCCCTCCCCTTAGCCCCTTAGCGTGTCTCTGTTCGTGCATTGACTGCTATGACTGCTTGCCTAATCGTACTTGAAAGCAAAGGCGATCTTTTAAAATTTGCATTTAGTCTGTCGACTTAATTCTTGCCCTGCCCTGGGGGTGTGGTCGAATATTTGACCGTCATCATTGGGGACTAACGGAGCTATTGAAATAGAAAGCGGCCATCTATTGAGGGCTCACACTGCACGTCGCGCTTCCGAGTGCATATAACCAGGGAAGGTTCGTGTGCAGTTTACTCTGCTTGCACTTTACTCCTGAGGCTTGAGCCGGGAGGACCATTTATTTTAAAATTACCTTGCTGTTGTTTTAAATTGTACTACCTTTTCCCGTGTGTCCTTTCCCTCCCCTTAGCCCCTTAGCGTGTCTCTGTTCGTGCATTGACTGCTTTGACTGCTTGCCTAATCGTACTTGAAAGCAAAGGCGATCTTTTAAAATTTGCATTTAGTCTGTCGACTTAATTCTTGCCCTGCCCTGGGGGTGTGGTCGAATATTTGACCGTCATCATTGGGGACTAACGGAGCTATTGAAATAGAAAGCGGCCATCTATTGAGGGCTCACACTGCACGTCGCGCTTCCGAGTGCATATAACCATACGTCAATGGCTCCGCGCAGCGGACGCGCATTGCGGGCGCGCCGATCGCACGCCGGAGTCAAGCCAGAGTCCTGCCCGTCTGCGCCCGTCCGCGATCGACCGGGCGCGGGGCAGGACTCCATGCTCGCACAGAACAATCATCTGACGCAGATCAGCATAGTATACATTACACCAAAACGGACCTCCTTACTATTGGTAAGACTAATTCTCAAACTTGCCTTCACACCATAGACCCTGAAGTGCTGCCTGCATACTGCAATATATGTAACATATCACTTCCTACATTAAACAATGCCACTGAACCAATAGTTAAATTGAAGATGACACTGCTAAATTGCAGATCCATGATAAAGCATAAATCGGAAATACATGACTTATTATTAAACAATGATGTTGACACACTGTTCCTTACTGAAACATGGTTAGAAGAGTCATCCTCCCCCGACATTTTAGAAGCTATACCACCCAACTACTGTCTTCTTAGAATCGACAGGTACAAACAACGAGGTGGGGGACTCGCACTCATTTGTAAAAAAGAGTTAGAATGCACTCTACAGACTAAAACTATCACTAACAGTGAATGCGGTGTTTTTTCCATAAAATTAGATGCTTCTAATACGATAACAGCTTTACTTATTTATCGACCCCCTGGATCTTTGGGTCTTTTCTGTGATCAACTTATAGAAGCAACGACTCAGCTGGCAATAAGACATAAAAACCTTATGATCTTAGGCGATCTGAATCTTCATTTTGAAGATATTAATGCAAAAGAAGCACAAACACTAAAGACTGCACTCAACTCATTGGGCTTAAAATTATTGTCCACTAATCCTACTCACCAACATGGACATCTTCTAGACCCAATATTTGCTAGTTGGGAAGGGATCGACATATTCCCTCCTATTCCGTTAATATGGTCTGACCATTATATGATAAATTTTGAAATACCTATCAGTCTCACTATGCCTGTACCTCCTAAAACGTATTCTCTTAAACGCCGCAACTGGAAAAACTATACCCCGGAACGTTTCAAAAGCTCATTAGATGAACAACCTCTTGTCATGGGGCAATCCTTACAAGAGACATGGAACAATTACGAACTTTGGCAAAGTAAAGCTTTGGACAAAATAGCTCCATGGACCACCAAACCTCCAGTTAGAAGAAGAAAATCTGAGCCGTGGTTCACTGAAAAACTCCAACTTGCTAAAGCTCAATGTAAATCAGTGGAGCGCAAATGGAGAAAAAGCTATACTCCGGAACTTAAGAAAGAATACACAACTAAGCTTAAAGAATATCATAAATTGATAAGAGAAGAGAAGAGTGCCTTCTTTAAAAACAGAGTTGAGGAGGCAAATAATCCTAGGAAGGAAATGTTCTGTATTTTTAAAGAACTAACAAATTCCTCACGCCTAGATACCCAAGACACTTATTCCTCGGAAATATGCGAACAAATAGCAGATTATTTTGTAGAAAAAGTAGAGAAAATCCATTCTACTTTTACTAAATCTACTAATTTGACCAATACTAATGTACCTATTAAAGCTCCTTGTACACACAATCTCACACTTAATAAATTCATTACTCCTGACAGAAAGGATCTACTTAAGATTATAAATGGAATACATTCTGGATCCCCTAATGATGTGTGCCCGCAGAAAAGGAGTAAGGACATTATGGAAAGCACACTTATTAATCATATCAGTTATATGGTTACGCTATCCTTTCAGGAATGTCTGGTTCCAGAGGCTTGGAAATTAGCCCAAGTAATTCCTTTAAAGAAAAAACCAAACATCCCCATTTCACAGCTAAAAAACCTGAGACCTATCTCCCTTCTCCCGTACTGTGCCAAAATTATTGAAAAAATAGTTAATAAACAACTTATGGCATTTCTGGAGGGAGAAACATTACTCCATCCATCCCAATCGGGATTTAGACCAGGTTATTCCACCGAATCCGCAGTCCTATACTCCACAGAATACATACGTAAGATGGTGGACGAAGGCGAGACGGCAGCGCTGGTCATGCTCGACCTCAGTGCAGCATTTGACACCGTGCTGCACACCACGCTGTTGTCTCGCCTCTCGGATTTAGGTGTGACAGGAACAGCTCTTGCCTGGATGGAATCCTTCCTTACTGATAGATCGTTCCAGCTGCATTGCCCACCCTTTAAGTCATCTCCTCGCAGCGTAAACCATGGGGTTCCACAGGGCTCCAGTTTGAGCCCTACTTTATTCAACATCTATATGGAACCCCTGGCACACGTTGTAGAGAATTTTGGCGTGGGCATTGTAAGCTACGCGGATGATACTCAATTAATGTTCAAACTAACACCGGACAGCAAAGACTATGCCGCCAACTTTTCCAACTGTATGGCGGCTGTAGCCACCTGGATGGACAACAATTGTCTCCGTTTGAATGGCGACAAGACAGAGGTACTGGTGGTAGGGAAGGATGTAGATGTAGATGTAGAGTCCATTTATAACGCGCTAGCAATCGCTCCAAGGAGCATCTCGGCGCCAATATGAGGACAACCAGATGAAAAAGTTGCCTTACTGCTAAGGAGACCATAGCCGGGATCACACTAGCGCTCTGGCCATTGGGTCTGGAAGATTGTAAATCCAGGTTTTCAATTGCTTGCGGAACTCAGACTCCTTGTCCAGTGCTCTTAATAGAGGGGGTAGGGCATTCCATGCTTTGGCCCCCAACACCGCTAGGGATTTGCCCCCGCGGGTTTTGAGTCTGAATCTAGGGATGGTCAAAAGATTGGCATTGGAGGATCTTAGTGCGCGATTTGGACAGTATTTTACAAATTTATTTCTTAGGTAAGTGGGGCCTGAATTATGCACAGCGCGAAAAGTGATAGTTAAAACTTTGTGGAGGACCCTTTTAGTTATAGGCAGCCAGTGTAGTGCATTGAGGGCTTTGGTTGCTGAGGATCTTCTTGGCCATTTCAGAACCAGCCTTGCAGCTGCATGCTGCACCATCTGGAGTTTATGAGTAACCATCTTATTGGTGCCAGCATACAGGCTATTGCAATAGTCAATGCGGGAGGTGACTAATGCAATCGTAACAGTTTTCCTTGCTTCGAGGGGCAGCAAGTCGAAGAACTTTCTAAGCATTTTTATTACCCCGAAACAAGTGCCTGCCACTTTTGACGCTTGATGTTTGAAGGATAGATCGGCGTCAAACTGTACCCCAAGGTTGCGAGCCGAGGGGGTAGTGTGGGGTGGAATTTCTGCCTTCTCAGGCCACCACAGTCTGGGGATGAAATCATTATTTGAGCCTATGGGCATGATCTCGGTCTTTCCTGTGTTACATTTCAGGTGGTTTTTCCGCATCCACTCAAAGGTGGCCGTTAAGCAGCACTTAAGCTTTTCCTCCCAGGCCTGGTTGTCTTTGTCCATGACCAGGATTAGTTGGGTATCGTCCGCATATGCTATTACATCTATGCCGTAGGACGATATCAGCTGAATCAGGGGTGCGGTGTAAACATTAAACAATGTCGGACTCAGACTGGAGCCCTGAGGTACTCCCGTTGACAGTGGCTTCTCGCTGGAACGGAATTCCCCCAGAGTCACCACTTGTCTCCTGTCACTAAGAAAGTTTTTTATCCACTCTAAGGCAATACCTTTAATGCCAGATGTTATTAGTCGGTCTATTAAGATGGCATGTGAGACCGTGTCGAAGGCCGCCGACAGATCTAATAATATCAGGACGGCCTTCTTGCCTTGGTCTAGAGCTGAGCGGATAGTTTCCGTAGTGAACAGGAGAGCCGATTCGGTGGAATGCTGAGTTCTGAAGCCAGCCTGATTGGGGTGCCATACTTCATTATTTTCCAAGAAAAGTGTCAGCTGTTTGTTAACTGTGGACTCAGTGATTTTACACAGAGCTGGAAGTAATGAGATCGGACGTAGATTGGATAGTGTGGAGGGGTCAAGAAGTTGTTTTTTTTGTAAAGGTTTTACAGCTGCCAATTTCCACTCGGGGGGGACATAGGCGGTGGACAGAGAGTTGTTAACGATAACATTTATGTCCGGGTTGACAATATCCGCAATAAGATGTAGGAGTGCTATAGGACATGGATCAAATGGTGATCCTGATTTGGTTGCCAGGATGGCCTTTTTTGTCTCTTCCAGGCTGATTGTGCGGAAAGCTGTAAGCTGGGTGACTTCTAGCCTAGTAGTTTCGTCCTCACATATTTGATCAAAGCTGGGAGCCTCAAAGTCTTTCGTCAGACCCTTAACCTTTTCCTCAAAAAAGTCTGCGATGGAGTTGCAAAGCATTTGAGAGGGGGGGATGTCCTGTGTTAGACATTTGGGTTTACTAAAATCTTTTACAATATTAAAAATCGCCTTCTGTTTACAGTTGGCTGTTGCTATGGCTGACGTGAAATGCTTTGTTTTTGCCTGTTTGATTAAGGCATGATACGCTTTCTTGGTCTTTTTGTATTTGCTGCGTTCTGTGCTGAGGTAGTTCTTACGCCATCTACGTTCAGCCCGTCTTAGTTCCCCCTGTTTATTTTTGAGCTCTAGGTCAAACCAAGGGGCAGATCTCTTCTTATTCCCGGGTTTGAGCTTACGTCTTCCCTGTCCGGTCATATTTTTTAGTTCTGTCATCCATTCCCTAAAGGTATTTAGGTTTGGGGGTCCGGGTAACTTAGTTCTACACTCTCTGGCTATTGGTATTAATTCTGGATGCTTCATGGTGGCCTTCCAATCCTCGTGTCTGGCCTGGTTGCTTTTGCAAGTATTCTTTTTGTTGGCATTAGTCTCTGGTGTAATCGAAAAAGGCATTAATACATGATCAGTCCATATTTGGGGTTTCAGCTGGTCTATTGTTAAGGTGTCTAAGTAAGGAAACCTCCATATGGTCTCACGCATGGTGGCCAAGTGAACTGGGAGAATTACCCAGTCCCGTTAAATCGGTAAGAAACCTAGGGATCATGCTAGACTCGGATTTATCTGGCAAATCCCAAGTTAATAAAACTACAGGAATTTGCTTCGGCACACTAAAGGTTCTTCGAAAAATTATCGACCTCATTCCCATCAAAGCTAGAAAAGCATTAGTCCATGCTCTCATAACTCCCCATCTGGACTACGGAAATGCTCTCCTGATAGGTCTCAATCAAAAAGGCCTACACCAGCTACAATGCATTCAAAATGCAGCGGCTCGAATGGTGCTAGGCCTCCCGAGAAGAACATCTACCAAAGCAGCCTTAACCAAGCTACATTGGCTTCCTGTCAAGGAAAGAATTAGATTCAAAAGCCTCTGCTATGCCCATCGTATAGCTCATAATAAAGGCCCCACCTACCTTAGAAGTCTTCTGACCATCCATTGTCCGTTAAGAGACTTAAGATCTTCAGGAATGATGCAATTTAAACTCCCTCGCATTACGAGAGCCAAAATGGGAGGTAAATCCTTCCGTTTTTTGGCCACTAAATATTGGAACGCCCTTCCACTTCCTCTTCGGATGGAACCCTCCGAAACACTATTCAGGGCCAAATTGAAAACTCTTCTATTCCCCAAATAATTGCTGTTTTTACTCCCTCAGTTTTCATCCTCCTCAGTTTATGAATTGTAAGCAGTTAGCGCGGGGACACACAGTTTTGTGTAGCCAGGCGCTCTATAAATGTTTTTATTATTATTATTATTATTTCGTTTTTCACTATTGCTAGGACTAGCTCTCCCTTAGGCTGTCATTGTAGCTGCGCTGTAACATTTTACATGTGTAACTTTCAATTAAGAACAGTTTAGGCTCTCGAAACTCAGAATTTAATAACACACCTTTTAGTGAAAGTGTTTTTTAAATTTTGTGTTAAAAAATGTCACTTTTAGAAAGTGGGCATTTCCTTATTAAACCATCCGTGTGCCTTTGCCTGTTTGTGTATTCGCCATCTGGTTTTGGAGTGATGAGAGATGGGGATATGCATTCACTCTAGACAGTCACAAGGGCAGCTGAGGTGTATCCTGCCTTTCCTGGGTGTCTCAGAGCAAGGCTGAATAAACCTTTCTGTGTTTAGAGTGATGGGAGGAGTTTTCACTCGAACTGGTTTTTACTGAGCTGAGAGATTCTTTTTTTCAGTTCAAAAGAATTGTATTTGGGTAAAGAATATGAAAGAATGCAAGTTACAATAATAGCAGAGTTATGATGAACATACAGTAAAAGGTATGAGATGTAAAAGGTATAAATAAGTGAACTATATTAAAACAAAATACAGTGAAAATCAAGAGTCAGTCAAATAGTGATCAAGTAGGCATGAAACATACTATACATGCAAATCAATATAGATGATTTATAAAATTAATATAACAGATTAGAGGAAATTATGGAGGTTTTGCAACTTCTTGTTGGAGGGGAGTTAGAGACAAGGAGCGCCTAGCATGCAAATCAAAGAAGGATGTAATGGGGTCCCATAAGTGTTTTCTTTTTGTGGCTAAAGCTAATGGGTAAACAAAGGTCGTGTCCAATCTGTGGTTAGAACAAACAGCATACCACCACGCCTGATATGAAAGTTTAGTGTGATCTTTCCAAAGTTTAGTGATTTGCTGAAAGGCTACAGCTAATAGTAGGTCTATTATCTTGACATTAGGTATGTGATGAGTCCAAATAGGAGAGACGCTTCCTAAGAAAATGTGAGTTATAGAAAAAGGGTGATTTGTGGAAAAAATAGTATTAATTTGGGACCAAACCTTAATCCAAAATAGATGGACTGGAGCACAATTGAAGAGTAAGTGAACCAGATCTGCATGTGGTGCGGAGCATGTCCAACATGTATCAGAAGAATCTGAATGATATTTGCTAAGGGCAAGTGGCGATAATAAGAGTCTGTTATAAACAAAAAATAAAGTCTGAGTAATGTTTGCAGCCCCAGAAGATTTGCGCAATTTCAGCCAAATTTCATCCCATAACTCAATAGACCATGAAACATCAAAGTCCTCTTCCCACGATGTTTCTGTCTTTGTTTTGGCACGGGGTAGTAATGGTGAGTTTAAAAAGGCATATATTTTGGAGGCTCTGCTACCCTTTGTTAATAAGGTTCGTAACGAGGGAACAGCAGAGGAGTCAGTAGGGTGAGGAGGGGACGATGCATTGTAAGTAATGTATGCTGAACGCAGCGCTTGTGCCAATACCAAGTATTTGGCATGAAATGTGGGGGGTAAATTAAAGGAGGAAGCAGCTTGAGAAAAAGGAATGATGCAGTCTTGATGAAATAATTGGTGTACCCGGATGAGTTTGCGTTGCCTCCAAGCTTTCCAAAAAATTGGTTTATTATTTATTAGAATAGAAGTATTGTGCCATATAGGTTGATGAAAAAAGGAGGAAATGAGAGACGGCGGGAGTATCTTGGAAGTATGCTTAAGAATAGGAGTAGAAAGTGATTGTGGTTTGCGCGAAAATAAAAGGTATTCCTCAAAGGTAAAAGGTGAAATAAAGGATTGTTCCAAAGTTAACCATAAAGGAGAAGGTGCAGAGGGATCTAAAATCCATTTGGATGCCTGATTCAATAAAAAAGATTTATGATATAGTACAAAATTTGGAAAGTTCACTCCACCTTCTGATTTGGGTCGGGATAATTTGGATATAGACATTGCTGGCCCGTTTATGTCCCCATAGAAAGAGGCATAGGATTGAATTAATTTTCTTAAAAAACTTCAGAGGTATTGAAAAAGGAATGTTGGAAATAGTAAAAAGAATTATGGGTAAGAGCATCATTTTAACCGTATCCAATCTGCCCCACCACAATAAGTAGAGGGGATGCCATTTTGAAGTGAGGGTAGTTAGTTTTTGTATGCAGTCCTCCATGCTACTAGCAATGGAACTTGAAAGAGAAAGAGAAGAGCTAAAATGAAGACCCAGATATTTAATATAATTAGGATTCCACGTGAAACCCGTATTGATAAAGTCTGGGGCGTGGCTTGAGCGCCGACTGTGATGGCGGCGTGACCCCGGAGCTCCGTCCGCGATCCCGAATTTCTCCTGTAGATCCCTGCACCTGCGCTGGTGCAAATACTGGAGAGCTCGCCCCCTGCACCGGACCCGCGAGAGTGAACGTTGCGGGACCGGCGGGGGATCAGAGGCGGTGGGGAACACCGGAGCGGAGCTCCTGCGGACTCGCGCCCCAGCGCCCAAGATGGCAGCGGCGGCACCTGAGGCTGCGATGGCGGAGGTCGGCGGGGCTCCCGAGCAGTGGTGAGAGAGGAGCGGCTGCGGGCGGGGGCCCAGCGGGACGTGGCCCCGACCGCGCTGCAGACGCCAGCGACGTCCGCGCTGAGGGGGGCGCTCGCGGGGTCGGCGGCTGGTGGGCTGGTGGCCCTTCCCCCACTGCTGCGTGGGGCCTGGACGCGGGCTGCCCTACAGAACCGGGGCCATAGCTAACGCTCCTTAAGGGGAGGAGGAGGCGGCGGCCATCCCGGTGGTTGCCGGGTGTCGGCGTGCTGCAGTGGCCCCCAGGCAGAGGTGGAGCAGCTAACTGAAGGGAGGCCACGGGCCGCTCCTGCCCTTTGACCGGGACTGAGAGGTCGCAAGAGGTGCTGCCTGCACGAGGTGGGGCGGCCCTGCCTGGGGCTCAAGCCGGCGCTTCGGAGGACGACCAGTGAGGTCGAAGGTGGCCATTGCCTCGCACGGCTGGGGACTACCGCTGGACTTGCCCCGGAGGACTGCGGTGAGGGACTCCCGGAGGTGGCGGACTGGCAGGCCCACTCCTTTTCTGCCTTCGGGCCCCGGGCGGAGGGCCGCACAATTGCAGGTAGGCGCAGTGGAGAGCGAATCTGCGCTACGGTGTACCTGGGGCCTGCAGAAGAAGCTGGGGTGTGTTGATCCCGGGGACACAGGTGGACACTGCTCGATATTTGTGACCAGGGGGTGCTTCATTGTGCCGGGTGACCAGCTGCGGAGTGGAGTCCACTTGCTCCGGACGTGAGAGCTGTGCTGGCACGGGGCGTTAATCAGGCCTGTGGATTTGGGGCTGAGGCGGTTCAGCTCACCCTCGTGTGCTGGGACGGACTTTTGGAGGTCCTCTAAGATGGCGGATGTGGTTGACAACATGGCAGCTGGGCAGAGTCGGGGCGCGGCGGCTGGGCCGGACGGGGCTGCAGCACAACAGGAAGGCCCGGATACCACGGCGCAGGAACGCCGGTTGAATGCTCGCCTGGATGGTATATTGGAGGCGATTACTGCGACCAAGGAGTCATTGCACCAGGACATAGGTCAGGTGGCCACGGGGCTGGTCCTCCTGAGAGCGGATCACGCCAAACTGTCTGATAGGGTGAAAGACAATGAATCGCTTCTTCAGGAGCTTAAACCTGCGGTGGTCACCGCGGAACATAAACTTTCTGATATCCTGGCCCGACTGGCGACGCTGGAGAAACGAGCGGAGGATTCCGAAAGTCGCAATCGCCGGAACAACGTCAGGGTGGTGGGCCTGCCGGAGAAAATTGAAGGGGACGATGCTGTGCGTTATATGGAGGACTGGTTCAGATCCACGGTTGCTCCTGAAGGCTTATCCCCGTTCTTCTCCGTTGAGAGGGCGCATAGGGTCCCGTTGCGTCCTCCCATGCAGGGCCGTCCTCCCCGACCGATAGTAGCCAGGCTTCTGCATTTCAGGGACAGGGACCTGTTGATACAGAGGGTGAGATCGGTGGGACCCTTCCAGGTGGACAATAGCAGAGTGACTATCTTCCCGGATTATACCCAGGAAGTCCAGAGGAGTAGAGCGACCTTCCTCGCGGTCAAGAAGGAGCTTAGGGAGGAGGGTGTGCAATACTCGCTGCTCTTTCCGGCACGGCTGAGAGTGATACTGGATGGACAGACTCATTTTTTCCACACCCCTGATGAGGCCTGGTCGTGGCTAGAAAGGTATAGGATGGGTACTGACCGCCAACACAAGGATGGGAAGGAGAAGAAGAGACCGACGCAGGTCCGCAACTCCCAGAGGATCCGCAAACGCGACAGGCTAAAGCAGGCGATGAAGGAGGAAGCGCTGGCAGCGGAACGGAGAGGAGTGTTGGCCGCCACGGCGACGATCACGGGCTCGCTGCTCAGGGAGCTGGAGGAGGACTCGGAGTCGGAAAGCGGAGGCCGCAAGTCGGGTGGAGAACTTTCCGAGGCGGACAGCTCTGTGGGGCCGCCGGTCACACCGCAAACGGCGGATGGACTGTTTAATGGGTAATTGTGGGGGAGCGCTGAAGACTCGGCAGTGGTGAACATTTATCCAGTTGACCAGCGTTCAGCAGGTACTCTGTTGTAATTTTCATGTGGGATCTTGGACATGGGGCATGGGTTGGCCTGCCGCGGGTTGGTGCTGGGTTACCCCCCTGGTGCCCTTACGGCTCCTGTGGCGGCTGCCACAGGTTAGTATACTGTGTGTATTGTGTGGGTTTGGATGGAGGCTGATGCACTGTTGTTAGGTCCTGTCCTGGGGAGTGGGGTTGGGGAAGTTTTTTGGGGTGTTGGGGGGGGGGTGGGTGTAGCTGCAATGATGTGATGGGGTGGTTGATGCTGGCGGAGGGGAGGAGAGACAACAGCGATGGGGTCATTACCTGATGTGAAGTGCTTAACATGGAATGTTCGGGGTCTCAGAACAATGTCTAAGAGATACAAGGTGCATGCTTATTTAGTGAGGCGGGGTGTTCAAATTGCCATGCTCCAGGAGACTCACTTAACCAAACTTGAATGTGATGCGTTGCAGAAAAGGTGGCGGGGCCAAGTGTTTGGGACCTCTTATTCGGCGTTTGCGAGGGGGGTGCTGATATGGGTCAGGGCGGGGGTCCCATTCCAGGTTACGGATCGGGTGGTGGACCCCGGAGGTCGATATGTAGCAGTGAGAGGGAGGCTGCATGGGTCTGAGGTGGTGTTATGTAGTGTTTATGCCCCTAATGTTGACCAGGCCCGTTATTTTGATGTTCTGTCGGGCTCATTAGCCCATTATCTGACGTGTCCCATTATCCTGGGGGGGGACTTTAACTCTATCACAGATATAGGGTGGGATAGGTCCCACCCGCCATTAGCGGAATCCCCGGTGCGGAAGCTGTCGGAACGTAGGAGGGAATGGCAGGACAGGTGGGGATTGCTGGATGTGTGGAGGAAGCAGCATCCTACTGATAGGGATTATTCCTTTCATTCGGCGCTGCACGATCTACATGTCAGAATTGATTCTATATTGTGTGACGCCCATATGGCGGCCATGGTGACCCATACTGAGTATCTTGCTAGGACCATTTCGGACCATAACCCTCTGCTGGTAGCGATCAGGTGGCAGAGGGCGAGATCTGAGATCCCTACCTGGAGGCTGCGACCGGACACTTTAGAGGACCAGGTGTTTGGGGACACGGTTGGACAGGGCTTAACGCTGTATTTTGATGAGAATGAGGGCTCGACTGCAACGAGAGCGCTGGAGTGGGATGCAATGAAAGTGGTGGTGCGAGGTGTATGCATGGGCAGTTTCTCGAATGTGCGGACGTCTGTTCTGGCGGATTTGGAAAAAGCGGAATGTGTGTTGAGGGACATGGAGAGGAATAGGCCGGAACGACCGGATCTACAGGAACGACTGCTGGAGGCAAAGGAAGTGGTGGCAAGGGAGACGGAACGGTTGAGATGTTATGATTATAAGCTGTACCTCGTAAAGGTCCATGCGGAGCGGGACAAGGTGGGCACGTTGTTGGCAAAGATTGCTGACCCAGTGCCGAGGGGTGGCCCGATTCTGTGCATCAGAACCGAAACGGGGGAGGTGGTCCATTCACCGGAGGCCGTTTTGCAGTGTTTTCAGCGGTATTACATGAGCTTGTATGATACTCGGTTGGAGGCGGGTCCCTCGGATATCAATGCTTATTTACAGGGGGTACAGCTCCCAGTGTTAGACGAGGAGCCGGCGCAGGATCTGGGGGGTCCGATTACACTGCTGGAAATCCGTGGGGCTATTAAACAGATGGCTAGGAACAAGACGCCGGGGGTTGATGGGCTACCTGTTGAGTTTTATGCCAAATACGCGGATGTACTGGCGCCCAGATTGTTAGCAGTGTACTCGGAGGCGATGACACTGGGGCGCCTCCCCGTCTCTATGAGAGAGGCGCTGGTAATCCCGCTTCTGAAACAGGGTAAGGATGCACTGGAGGTGGCGTCGTACAGGCCGCTGTCCATGTTGACAGTAGATTATAAAATCTTGAGTTGTATATTGGCTACCCGGCTGCTCCCGCATATGACCTTGTTGGTGCACGGTGACCAGGCGGGGTTTATCCCTACCAGGAACACAGCCATCAACACGCGCAGGCTGATCGGTGTATTGCAGGATGCCTTGGGCTCGGACGGCGTGTCGGCTGTTCTGTCGGTGGATATCGAGAAAGCCTTTGACAGCCTTGAATGGTGTTACCTGGATGCGGTGCTGGAGAGGTTCGGACTAGGTGAGGGGTTTGTGAGCTGGACGAAGATACTATATTCGTCGGCCATGGCCAGGGTGCGAGTGGGGCCGCTTATATCCTCTGCTTACCCGGTGCGTAGAGGAACCAGACAGGGCTGCTCGCTCTCTCCCCTTCTGTTCGCCCTTGCGATGGAACCATTGGCGGCGCAGGCCAGGACGGGGGACTCCTTTCTTGGAATCCGCTGCGGCGGAAGTACTCACCACATTTCTTTATATGCCGACGACCTGTTGCTGTACTTGGAAGACACGGAGTTGGCCTTGAGTGGAGCCATGAGACTGCAAAGTGAATTGGGGTAAGACCTGTGTTTTTCCGCTGAGAGCGGAGGCTCAGCGCCCGACTCTTGCGGCGAATGTGGTGTGGGAGGACAGGTGCTTTACGTACCTGGGAGTCCGGATTTACCATAATGCAGAGAGCCTGCTGGAGGGGAATGTGGGACGAGGTATCAGAGGATTGCGCGGCTGCATGTCCTTCTGGGCTACTCTGCCTTTGTCGGTGCAGGGACGGGTAGCACTGTTGAAAATGGTGGCGCTCCCTCGACTGTTATATTACTTCAGGACATTGCCTATTTGGATCCCGCAGCGGGTTTTTCAGGAGCTGCGGTCAATGATTATTGGGTTCCTATGGGGACAGGGTAGGCGTAGGGTGGCGCTGCATACCATGACTCGGCCCAAACTCGAGGGGGGGATGGCAGTGCCGGATTTTGAATTATACTATCTGGCAGCCCAGCTCCAGGTTCTGACGCAGAATGTGGCTAGGGAGTTTAGGGGTCCTGACCGGGTCCGGGGGATGGGCATCCAGAGACACGTTCTCTCTTACATTGTTATGCAGCAGCGGTTGGCGTTGCGAGGGCTTACCTTAGAGGAAAAAACCCTCCGACTCTGTTGGAATAGGAGCCTGAGGCGGGCTCGAGCGGGGCGGCCGTATGCCCCGGAGATTCCCATTGGGATGTTGACGGCTCTACCGCATGGGGGTGATTGGTCTCAGCTGGCAGGGTGGGAGGAGTTGGGCCTACAGATGGTGGGAGATCTGTTTGTGGAGGGGGTGCTGGCCCCGTTTGCGGTGCTCCGGGAGCAGTTTGGTCTCCCGGACGGGGATTTTCTCCTACACGCTGCGGTAACTGCGGCGATGCGGAAGCACTGGCAGGGGGGACTGACGGAGCCGAGCACGACCATGGCCTGCCAATATGTGGTGATGGCCGCGGGCACAGTCAAGGCGGTGACCTGTCTCCACTCACGGATGTTGAACGAAGGACTGGAGCCTCTCACGGCGCTGAAAGCTGCGTGGGAGAACAGTGTGGGCAAACCTATTCCGGAAACTGAGTGGGGCCACATTCTGGCTCGGACATGGAAGGGTAGCAGGAATGCCAGGTTCCAGCAAATACACTTCTTCCTTCTGCATAGAGCGTATCTGACCCCGGGGAAACTCCGCCGGCACTTTCGAGTGCGAGATGCGGCGTGCCCGAGATGCCTGGCCGATGGGGTTGAATTGGACCACATGATGTGGGGTTGCCCACAGCTGGGTGCGTATTGGCCTGAGGTGGGCGCCCTTCTGAATGCGATTACGGATAGGGAGGTGGATTTTGACATGGCGGCTTGCCTCCTGCTGTGGTTTCCCCACACGGCAAAAACGAAAGTCACGAGCAAGTTCATTGATCTGGGGCTCATGTTAGCGCAGAGGGAGATTACGTGGCGTTGGAAAACCAAGGAAGGCCCAGCTGTGGGACGGTGGACGAATGAGTTGTTGAAGTGGTCGAGGTGCAAGAGCATATTGAGATTGCGGCAGGCCACGAAACTGGGGACGGAGAAGGGCTTGAAGGCAGCTAGAGCTTGGGAAACGATCGTGCAAACTTTGAGTGACCGCTTAACGGTGGATACGGAGGAAAGACTCTCGGAGGCTGAGTTCCAGGGAACTGATAGCACGAACGTTTGATCAGTATTGACGACGCACTGTCACTACTAGCGCACATCATTGCTAACCACACTAGCAGCAGTTAGAGGGGGGGAGGGATAGAGGAGTACGTAGACTGCCCTGTTAGAGCATGGAAGTAGATGGAGAGGAGTATCCGTCGGGAGGGGTGGCCTGTTAACGTAGAAGCGGGTTGGGCTCTGTGGATCTACCACGCTGGGAAGGTGTTAGAGTGGTGGGTGCGGCTCCTCTAGGGGGCGATTGGGAGGGGGGAGTTGTTGTTGAGGGTCTAGAAAATGCGGAACCAGGATTGTGTTGTTGACCTACCGTCCCTATGTGCCAAGCGGGGAAACTTCTCTTGCAAACTGACTTAACGCCGCCCTGCCTCCGGGATGTGGGCTGATGGGCTGTGTACTACTGATTTTCCACGTGGGGTCTTGTATGGGGACGGGGCTGATGGTTGATACTTTCGATGTTTTGACTGTAACTCTGCAATAAAAACATACTTTCAAAAAAAAAACCCGTATTGATAAAGTCATCCTTAAAAGTAAATTTAGTGAGGGGCAAGATTTCACATTTGTCTTTATTTAATTTGTAACCGGAGACCAGTGCAAAAGAATTGACTTCATCCAAAAAAGCAGGGAGGGAAGATTCGGGATGTGACAAAAACAGTAAAACATCGTCAGCATAAGCTGCCATTTTAACTGAGGTCTGATTGAAATTAAAACCGTGAATTTTAGTATTCTGACGAATCCGCATTAAGAAAGGTTCAAGGGCAAGGTTAAACAAGAAAGGAGATAAGGGGCAACCCTGCCTAACCCCTCGTTCCAAGGAGAAGTAGGAAGAGATACCACCGTTTGCCGCAATAGCTGCTCTTGGATGAGAATATAAAAGAGAGATTAGGGTGGAAATTTTTGGCCCAAATCCAAACCACTTCAAAGTCTGGAAAAGATAACCCCATTCGACTCTACCAAAAGCTTTCTCCGCGTCAAGAGCTATAGCAGCAATGGAATCTGACGAGTGAGAAGTTTTGGAAAGAATATCAAAAAATAACCGAGTATTGTCGCAAGCAATCGACCCTTAACAAAACCAGATTGCTCCTTTCCTAAAAGATCAGGTAAATGAGATTCTAAACGTAAGGCCAAAGCCTTTGAGAAAATTTTGTAATCGATATTTACTAGAGAGATGGGTCTATAATTTTTACAGTGTTGAGGATCTTTACCTGGTTTAGGAAGAACGCAGATGAGAGCATCCGAAAAGGAGCCAGAAGAGGTACCAGATTCGAAAAAAGTAGATAACAGCAGATGTAATTTCGGAAGAAGGAGATTAGAAAAATGCAAAAAAAATTCAACCGTGAAGCCATCTGGACCCGGAGCCTTATCTTTTTAAAGAGTTTTCAGTGCAAGAAGAAGTTCTGTAAGTGTCAAATTTGTCTCCAAAGAAGAGAGGTCACCAGATGTGTTGGAAGGTGGATGGACTGTAGATAAGAAAGTAGATATAGAATGGTCGGAAGAAGAGGATTCAGAAGAATATAGTGTTTTATAAAATTGAAGAAATTCATTCAAGATGTCTTCATCTTTATATTTTAGCGACTGGTCATGACCGAAAATAGATTCTATATTGCTTTTGTTTTGTTTAATTTTCAAATAATTGGCAAGCAATTTCCCGGCCTTATTTTGACCACCGTAGAATTTGGCACTGGATTTTAATAAAAAATTTGAAGCATTATCTGTGGTGTCTTTGTTAAATTGAAGTTTGGAAGTAATAAGTTCATTTAAGCAATCCTTAGATTTAGAAGTATAATAGGAGTGCTCTAAACGTTTGATGTTAGAGAGAAGATCTGAAGTGGTTTGTCGCGCTTTTTTCCGTTTGCGAGATACATAACCTAGAATAAAGTCCCGAGCTGCAGCCTTGAAAGCATCCCAAACGATTGGAAATGAAATGTCAGCAGAATGATTAATCAAAAAATATTCATGAAAAAATGAGGTAAAGGATGAGACAAAATTTGAGTCAAGAAGGGAATTATTAAAACGCCATTTTCGAGCGAGGGACGGTTTTTGTAGTACGTCCAAGGAAATGGTGACTGGTGCATGATCAGAAATTAATATGGGACCTATTTCAGAAGCAAATAAGGATTGGGAGAGATGATGAGAAAGAAAAAAATAATCTAACCTGGATTGAGTATGATGAGGTGGCGAGAAGAAGGGATATTCTCTGAGGGTAGGGTTGCAGAGTCTCCAAGCATCAATAAGTTTAAACTGACGTATAAGCTGTGTAAGTGATTTATGTGATTTGTGTGGACTATACGGGGCAGTGGAACATCTGTCCAAGAAGGGGCCAAAAACCTCATTACAGTCACCTACTAAAATGAAATTATCATCATAGTGCTGGGCGATAAGTGGGGCTAAGGAAGTCCAAAATGAGGCATCACCAGTTGCAGGGGCGTATACGTTGAGAAGAGAAACCGGAGTGTTATCCATGATAAATTTGACCAATACCCAACGTCCTAATTGATCTGTACAACTCGTGAGAATCTTGACAGAGAGGGATTTCTTAAATAAAAGAAGGACGCCATTGCGTTTACCATCCCCCGGGGAGAAAAAAAGTTCACCCACCCAGCCTCTTTTCAGCTTGGCAGATTCGTCAGCAGAAAGATGTGATTCCTGTATGCAGGCAATATCCGCATTAAGTCTGGCAAGATGAGTTAAGACTCTCTGTCTCTTAATTGGGGAGTGCAAACCTCTAACATTCCAAGATACAATTTTTAACGGCATGTATAACATGTAAATGAGTATAAAGCATGCGTTGCATTACAATAACTGTAAGTAAATCCATAGAACTGAAAAAGAATAGTACAATAAGGAAATCTTGCGGAGAAATCGGAAGGAAGAAAAAAGAGAATCAGGGTTATTAGCAAAAAAAGATGAAATAGAAAATGGAGGAGCAGACAGAAAGGAAAAGAAGGTAAAAGAAAGAGAGGAAAGAAAAAAGTATAGAAGAATAAGAAAATGATAACAAGAGAAGATAACTTACATAACATCCAAAACATAGATGGGGTGGGAGGGTGGAGGCCACATAGAACAATGACGGTTCCGGAGACTCAAGGGGCAAAACAGGAAGGGAGAACGAATCCCACAGACTCCAGGAACAAGAGGGAAGAAGATGGTAATCAGGAAACAAATCTATATGGGGGAAGAGAACAACAAAGTAAGTCCAACCTCAGAACTGAGAACATATTATATGTAAAAAGCCATAACAAGGTAATAATCAGCTAGCAAAGAGAAACTACAGTCGTGAGCTGTAAATCTGAAAAAACAAAAACATTCTGCATGTATAAGGACTATTTAGAAGTAGAAGCAGAAGCAAACTCCATGTTGTCAGTATTGTGAGAGTATAAGAAACTTTTCAATTTGAGAGGATCATCATAGGTCGTAGTCTTGTTATTGAAAGTTACTTTGAAAAGGCAAGGATGAAGATGCCCGAAGCGAGCCCCCATTGAACGCAGTTGTGGCCTGAAGGAAAGGAATTCTTTGCGGCGGTCAGCTGTAGATTTAGCATAATCCTGCGAGAAGTAGAGAGGGTGTCCTGACCAGATGATACGTTTCATGGACCTTGCAGCAGACAGAATGGTAAGAAGGTCAGTATATTCGAGGAAATACAGGATGACGCCTCTTGGTTTCCTTGCTGTCGAAGAGGTCATTCCACCGGGTAACGAGCCTAAACGATGTGCTCTTTGAATATTGAGATTGGTGGAGTCCGGCAAATGTAGAAGCTTCGGCAAAAAGGTTTTGAAAAAAGCAATTGGGTCAGAACCTTCTGAATTTTCTTCCAGGCCATAGATGCGAAGGTTGTTCCCTCTGTTCCTGTTCTCCAAATTTTCAATTTGTTTGTGTAGAAGAGAGACTTGCACACACAAAGGATCTACTTTGGAGATAGAAGTTTCAAGTGATGCTAGATTTTGTTCCAAGGTAGAGACTCTATCGTCCACCTTCGACCACTTGTCAGAAAGCAACTGTAGAGTGGACTTAGTTTCCTCAATAAAGGGCCTCAGGGCCCTTATCTCGTCGAGCAATAGGTCCATCGTAGTTGAAGAAGAGTGCTTAGGAGGCGAGGGAGGATCTTTCTTAAGCCTTTTAATAGAAGTGTTTTTAGTGCTAGAAGACGATGGGGTGGAAGAGGCAGAAGAGGCCTTGGAAGATTGCGCATCAGTTGTTTCCTCCATTGATAAGCACTGGTAACGAGAACTAGTGTGTATCAAAAATTTCCGTGTAGGAGGTGAAGGTTTGTGAAGGTCTTTAGATAGTCTCCCCATAAAGTCAACTGGAAACCAAGGCAATGTTGCAGAGAATTAAATGGCACGAGGAAAGAAGAAAATACGTAGCTGTGACCAAAACAACAAAGCATGAACGTAGAGTCAGTGAATTCAATACCAACAGACCTTCATATTGTGCACTACATATGAGCAGTAATGATGAAGCAGTGGAAATGAGACCAAAAGAATTAGGTAAATGCAAGCAAAAATAGCAATTAAGGCATCAGAAGTAAGACATGAACTAAAGTAGGTTCATGCCATTAATATGAAGTGAGGGAGTTCAAGAAAGAAAACATCGCTGCTTTGAAAAAAAAAAAACATGAAGCATTAACTCAAAAGATCCATGCCAGAAGAAAAATTATATAGCTGAGAGGCAGTCATTATATTATTTCCAGTAACAAGTGTGAAGGCTGATAGTGTGAAAAAAAGAAGTGATCAGCAGTCACAATCCAGTGTCATCCCGAAGAAAATGAGAAATTCACTGACGCTGATAATTGCATGAGAGATAACCTGTATAAGATAAAAAGTGACTGCCTCACAGTATTGCTGAGAGGAAATGGCCTGAAGTGCCTGAAAGAGCACAAAGTTCCACAGTTAGTGTGAGGAAAGAAAAAGTAATCACCACATTGCAGTGAAAGAAATGTCCAGGAAAGCGGAGCACAGGGGGTTAACAGCCAGCAAGGCGAAAGAGGCGCTGAGGCGGGAATGCGCTTGAGCTGAAGACCGTGTAGGAGCAAGCTCCGTCAGCGGGTCATAAAATGGCGGCCGCTACCTGTCCTGGCTGCGCTCCACAAAATATGCACACAGCTCCGAAAATACGCTGCCGGGAGACTTGACGGCAGGATCCGGTGAGTTAGCAGAGCTTCCCCCGCTGTCGTCGGCAGTTCCACTACATGTCAGAACCTGGGAGTCGCGTTGGGTTCGCCGCCGCTTCCCGTGTCCCGTGCGAGTCACAGACAAGCCGCCATCTTCTTCGGGCGCTGGCCACGCCCCCCCAGCTGAGAGATTCTTGAAACAAAGACTACAAAGCGAAAATGGGGTATAAGTAGTAGACCTTAAACCCCAGAACTACTGGACTAAGAGGACCCCACTAAGAAGAAGAGTTGAAGAGCTGTCATGAGTACTACCCATTTAGTGTGTGTTGCTTTGCTGGGTTGGCCTGCAGTTGATGCTTCTGTCTGTGGGCAGTGGAAAGGACAGGACTTTTGCCTTGCTATGGTATATTTAAGAAGATTCTGCAAAGGCTTGAAGTAGAGCTTGGCTCCTGAACTGAAGTCTCAGGTACACAAAGACTTCACCTGCAACTTGCTAAACAGCACCTGGACTCCTCTGCTGGACTCATGATTGCAAAAGGGGCCCAAGTCCAATTCCTGGGCCCTTGGAACTGTGTGGTTGGTGTTGCAACCTAAGAAAAGCAACATCGATTTCACCAGTGATGCCGAAAGTGACGCCGCGACCTGCACTGAGGCCGTGGGCACCGCATGTGAAGTGCACAACGCTCGCCAACACCTGCAAATTATCAACCTCTCTGATGCCAGCGCTCACACAACGTCTGTCGCCAACAGTACCTGCATCTCTTCATCGCGGAGCTGATAACCAACGTGGGGGGCTTCCTGTACTTATTGTCACCGCACTGCTGGACAGAACTGATACCTCATTGCTAACACCTCCTCACCTCCCCTGCCAGCCTAGACTCGAGACCTCGACGCCTCACCATCTCAATGTTTAGCCTTCCCTGTGGCAGTAAATGAGCCGGCCTTTCCTTGGCCCATAGATGCCTCACCACTGTGACGCCATCACATCTTTTGCCATAGTTTCCAAAGTATTGTTACTTGGGGTTTCGTGTGACTCCGGGCCAGCCCACACACCTCGCAGTCTGCACTGTACTTTTGATTTATGCCTGTTATTATGCTGTAATATTCCCAGTTGGAGCTATTTGTTTCTACAAGCGTTATTTTTGCAATAATCATTCTAAAAGTGATATCTTGACATATGTATTGTGGAATTTTGTTGCTTTGGTCTTATTTGGTTTAGCTAAAGATACTTTATTTTTCTAAACTGGTGTGGTGTCCATTTGTATTGTTTTCACTATGTAGCTGTGTGGTTGGGTACAACTAATTTACACATTGCCTCTGAGATAAGCCTTTCGGCTTGTGCCAAGCTTTCAAGGGGGTGAGAAGGGGTTATCAAAGTGTGAAATCCCTTGCCATGACTAGAAAGAAAGGTCCCTACTTGTACATGGTGCATATCTCTGTAACTTGAGACCCCCATTTGTAACACAAACAATATAATTTTCAGCTCGTCATGCTCACGGCTGAAAGTGAGGGTGATGCTAGAAACTTCAACATTTGGGCAGCAGTTCAATTTTCAGAATCACAACAGTTTCAGTTTCAATGAAATAGAAAGAATTGTCTGACAAAACTCATTCCAAAATTCTGGCAGGAAGAGTGTAACAACACCTGTTATCTCAGTGTTGTCCCTGATTCTGGCTAGCAGGGGCTCTAGAGCGAGCAGGAATAGTCCGGGGGATAGAGGGCATCCTTGTCTGGTGCCTCTGCCCAGCGTGAGCGTTTCGGATGCACTCCCGTTTACCACTATTTTTGCCTTCGGTTTGTTGTAGAGGGCCATGACCATCGCCGTGTACTTCCTGCCTAGGCCAAAGGCTCCCAAACAGTTACCCAGGAAGGGCCACGAGACTCTGTCGAAGGCCTTCTCCGCATCCAGCGCTATCATGACCGCCTGCTCGTTGCTGCTTGCTGTGTGGTTGATCAGGTGGCACAGTAACCTTGTGTTGTCCTGCGACAGTCTGTTTTTTATATATCCCACTTGTGAGGGGTGGATGATGTTAGGCAGGATCCTGTTTAGTCTGTTGGCTAAGACTTTTGTGTAGATCTTGCAGTCGACGTTTATTAGCGATATTGGTCTGTAGTTCTGGGGATATTGTGGGTCTTTCCCCTCCTTGGGAATTATGGTGATGTTGGCCTCGCACATGGACTCCGTCATCCTCCCTTTCTGGATGCATGTGGAGTATGTTTGTGCCATCAGTGTCTTGATGTGTTCGCTGAAGGTTTTGTAGAATGTCGCCGAGTAGCCATCTGGTCCCGGCGCCTTGTTCCGTTTCAGTTGGCTTATGGCAGTTCCAATCTCTTCCTCCGAGATGTCAGCTTCGAGCGACTCCCTCTCCGCCTCGTCTAGCTTCGGCAGATTGGTTTTACTGAGTAGGTCACGTCCTGCGTCTTTGCTCAGGTTTTGATCTTCAGTGTACAGTTCTTGGTAAAATTGTCTGAAAACCTCCAGTATTCCTTTGTTCGTTGACTAGCGGCATACGCTGACGACATCCTAATCACAACAGCGAACCCCTCCACGTCGATAAAAGCTCTGATGGCCACAATAGGTGAATATGCAGAAGCCTCAGGCTACAAACTCAATAAGGAGAAATCGGAGTGTAAGCCAATGAATGTCCACACCACAAGAGAAGTCCTAGGCGAATCCGGCCTGGCATGGCAGACGAAACCACTGAAATATCTAGGGCTCCACTTTGGGAGAGACCTCACGTCAACGCTGCAACACAACGAGGACCTCACACTGAAGAAGATAAAGGAGAGACTGGAGTTATGGTCACCAAAGTACATCAGCTGGTGGGGACGCATTGAAACGATCAAAATGATGATAACACCGGTAATAAACTACACGCTAACAATGCTACCACTCCCAATGACAGAGACATTTCACAAAAAATTGGACCAGCTCATAAACATCTTCCTGTGGAAAAACAAGAAGCCAAGGATAAGCCTACAAAAACTAAGACTGTCAAGAGACCTCGGAGGCCTTAACCTGGCGAACTTCAAGACATACCAGACAGCATGTCTGGCGAGACAGGGTATCGCCTGGGTAGATGCCACACAAACGTACATGCCAGTATGGCTGGAGGTCGAACAGGACATCCTAGGAGGGCTCAAGCCAATAGCACTCCTAACAGCGAACCGGCACCCACTGAAAGCGAGCGCCATACTAAAACACACGAGAGACGCCCTGCTGAAAGTGGACAGGCACATGGCGCAGAAACTGAAAGGCACTGCTTGGGAATCCATCTGGTTCAACACTAAAGTGACCTACCAGGGGGCGACACTGCACAATGACACGTAGATTGGAGAAGGCATTAGCACGCCCAGTCAAATGGAAACCAGGCAAAAACCGCTGACGTTCCAGAACCTACAGCAGCTACATGACCTCCCGAACCAGGAGTTCTATAATTTCCTAAAAATTAAGACAGCAATAACAAAGGCCAACCTGTGCGGAGGAGAGCCGGGAATCATCAAGTACCTGCAGCTCATCAACTCAGCAGGTCACCAAACGGCAAAGATCTATAAACTCCTCAGCCCATCCAAGCTGGCGCAGAACAAAAAAGCAACCAACACATGGGAGACGCGCCTGGGCAGGCAACTAAATGAAACAGAGCGAGCAAAAATGTGGAGCTCAGCGACAACAAACAAAATCACCCCACAACTAGCGCAAACAAACTACTGGCTGCTCCACAACGCCTACTGGACGCCATCCAAACTCCACAAGGTCGGCATAGCAGACTCAGACAAATGCTGGAACTGCCTGAAAGAGGAAGGTACCCTCGAACACCTTATCTTCACCTGCGTGAAAGTCAGGAAGTTCTGGGCACAAATCAACACTTTCCTGAACGATATGCTCAAAACACATCTGGAAATTAGCTTCGTCAGCCTGGCGACTGAGCACCTAACAGCGAACCTACAAAGTAGAGAAGAGAGAGAACTCCTAGACCTACTTCTCACAGCAGCCCTCAAAATAATACTAACGAACTGGAAAAACACAGCCAAAGCAAGCTTTAAAACATGGATCAACTGGATCACCTTCCTGAGAGGAGCAGACAACATTACAGGCACCTTCTCGAAAGAACATAAAGCCAAGCTGCACATGTGGGACCCGCTCGACGAGCTCCTGAGGAAGACCCAATAAAAGACAATCAAGACAACTACGTGCGTACCCCCCCCCCCCCCCTCTCTTTCTCCTCCTCTCCTTTTTTCTTTTCTCTTTCTTCTCCAGTGGAGGGAGAACAATGGATATGACCGCCATCTGTGTACTTATATCTGTATATATATATTTTTGTACGACCTTCTTTTGTATACCAATAAAAAAAAATTCTAAATAAAAAAAAAAGAGTGTAACAACACGCCCAGTCTTGGGAGTGTTTTATTACAACGATTGTGTTGGCATAAGAAATGAAAACAGACATAAATATTCTCTCTGAGGCCATAGCACTAAATCAAGCAGGCTTTGAGGTAAGGGCATAGCAGGGGGCAGCAGTCAGGCAGCTTTTGAAAGAAATATTTTCCTGAAAAAGCTCATTCACGTTTTAGGATACTCGCTGTAGTGTCTAACACACTGTGTACACAGGTGCTTGTGAATACTGGAGCCTTTGTTCTCTTTTATCAACCCAACTTAAGATCTGACATGTGTGTTGCATGGGTGGAGACGAAAACCTTTCTGATATATTTGTATTTCTATTCCGAGGTGGAGTGAGGAAAGTAACTTTTGATTAAGATGCATTTCGCTGTGTGGTTGACATAGACTGCTGCAGGCTGGCAATGTTCATGCGGAGGTAGTATTACATAATATAACTCGTTTTGAGGGTAAAAGCAGAGCATGTGCCGGGATCCTTGAGCAATTTCCAGGCTCGCTTCCTGCAGGCCTGCTTCTTGTAGGGTGACAAATAGAGATGAAAGGGCGAGATTTTGATCGATACCTTATATCTATTGATCCAAACCTCGATCTGGTCGACTGAACCTTTATTGCCTGTCTTGGAAGGAAACAGTACACCTATCTGCAAGTTAGTTCACCCAATAAAGGACTCTACTCTTAAAGATCACGGACAACTTCTAGGTTTCAAAAGTTTATTGTAAAGATATAATGAGCTGCAAATACAAGCATCTCAGAATGAGATTCACGAGATACACAGGTCCAATTACATACATGTGCTCTCGAAAAGCCCTCAGACGAGCAACAGAAATCACTAACACAAGTTCTAAAAATAGCAAAGCTATCAGCATAGACGCATATCTCTCCTTCATTTAGGTTGGAGGAAAACGAACACAGGTTAGGCGTCCCTACCCTGTTCTAGATGGTATCCCTACTTAACCAAATCCCAACCTAACAAAGGTGTCAGCAATGAATGACCCCCAAGGGAAGTCACCCACTCTAAGTCTCTTGGTGAAAACCTAAAGTTCTCCAGTCATGACCCCTCACTGCCTACCCATCCGCTCTCTAAAGGGTCCTCAGGTCTCTGCTCTAACTCCACCCAGGGGTGCTGTCCCTAATACAAAATAGTCAACAACATTTGAGACGCCCCTTGCGAAACGCCTCTCACGTGGTGCAACTTCAGGCTTTTTCCATGATGCTTTGTATTGGGCCTCAGACGTTAGAGTTGACCTTGCTTCTCAGTCTCTTCTCCGGCCCGCTGATACCCCTTAAACATTCCAGAACCCTCCTCCATGTCTGGGCCGTCTACTGAACAGGCCTCTATTCATTCACTTATAATTGGATCCCCCCTTTCCTGTTGCAGACAGATATCTGCCGCCAAGAACCCAACTCTCATAGACTTCTAAAAAGGCTTGCAACATTTCTCAGCCCAGACATGTACGTGTAAATCAATGCTAAAACATTTCAGGCCTACAATATTTCACATTATGATTATAGCATTCAATTTCTTCATTTAATTAAAGCATGTTAAAACTCTTATTCTATTATTTAAAAAACATTACTCTAAATCATGGCCCATTAATGCAATGACCAAAAACGTTAAACAATCTGTGTCGTGAAAAGAAACACCTTCCCTTTTAGCTCCAGCTCTGGCCCTGAGGCCTACCACGTTCTGCGTTTTACCACAGACCATCTTATATGTTAACAGCTACACGACATAGATTCAAAATAATCACATCTACTAAAATCATATAATGTCACGCATTTCTGTATTAGTTCCACTTCTACTTAAATCTCTATATTAGCTATACATTTAGAATATAATTTCAGATACTATTAGCACTCATGGCATTTCTCTTCATGAATTATGCTCTCTATAGGTAAGTGTGATGTACTCATATATTTATATCAGTTTGCGCTCTCTCAGTTCCCCCCTTTGATGACCTCTCGGGGTCATCACTAACATTTAAACTGCAGTTATTGCTGGCATTCTCTGCGCTTCCAGAGCTCTCAGGCTCCTGTACTGATTATCTTGTATGGCAGCCAATCTCTGCAACTGTTCTCTTTGGGCCCTTACTGACCTTCTTGCTCTGTACCATTTGAATACCCTCACCAATCCCCACAATATTATCCCACAGATCAATATTATGATGATAGGCTTTAGGATATACCAAATAAAGCTTGTGCCTAAGGTGGAAAACCACCCTCCAACTGTACTCATTCCGTGGCCCACCTTTTCCCAGACATTTTCTCTACTCAAGTCTTCGATCTCTTTGTGTATATTAGTTATGTTCTTAATAACTTTCTCAAGGGGTTTTGAAAGGTCTGGAATGTAAGTGCAACATTCCTGAACCTTCAAAGCCTTACAGACTCCGCCCTCTTTTGCTAATAAGACATCTAATGCAAGCCGATTTTGAAGAACCATAGCCCTTATCGATTGCATCTCTCCTTCTACCAGCATTAAGGACTGAGCAGTGCTGGCAGACAACCTGTCGACAACTGTTGCCAGTCGTCTAATTTTAACATCATTAAGGATTATTCCCAAAAGAGGGAACATAGCTCCAAAGACATCTCCAACCATTTCTGCATCGCCTAAATCCCTCCTTCCCCTCGATGATGTCTGGCCCTCAGTGATCAATAAGTCTTGTGCATGATATATTTTGGGGAAGACAATTGCCAAGTAACATGATCCATACCAGTTGTCAGGTAGTCTCACGTAAGCATTTCTTCCACATACAAAATACACATTTGGAATCACTTGCATTCCCTTCAGGAAATCCTTAGTGTAGTACTCTAAATTAAAAGCATGTTCACAGTCAACTTCACCCACGTATACATTTTCATAATACGTTTTGGCTCGGTGAAGACATAACTTTCCTTTCTGCGCTTTATCTAAAGCTATTGGACCACTACTACCCTTTCTCTTGTGTGACTTCTCTTCCTCGGTCCAATCTAATTTCCCTTGTCCTGATTTTTTCAAAATCTTTTGTCTCCTGTAACGATCATCCACCTGCCCTATGAACTTTTTCTCGACTTCTGACACCTTGCATGTCAGATTATTTCTACGGGCATGTGAAGTATCTAAGGTAATCCAAGGAATGAAGAACTTGGCCAATCTGTCTTCACTCTTCCAGTAATCCCATTTATTCATCTGCTTATAATTCGGGACTTCTGGCAACACAGAATCATAATTGGAGAAATAGTATTCAAAACTATCTCTCTCATAAAATATACTAAGCAATAAGCTACATGTAATGCCATATGTCAGAGGGAGGTGATGATATCGAATTCCTTCATCTACCGACGCAGGCAACTGCATGCAGACGTAGCAATCCTTAACCTCCATGGCATCCACGTATTCATACAAAAGTTTAGCATAAGCATTTGACCTAAAGTCTCCTTGGGACTCGTCTACATGTAACCTGCGGGCTTCTGCAGCCAATAACGCTTTCTCTTGAGTGTTTTCCCTTTTCTCACCTGCAACAGTGGGTGTAAGTGCTACTACAGAATTCGCATCAGTTACCTTTACCTCTTCCTCATGTCCCTTTACATAAGAAATTGTTACCACTAAAGCTATTAATATTATCACTCCTACTATTAGTGTACCTATTATACATTTAGCTCTGCGGTTCGGGGTGCCGGCCTCCATTTCGTCAGACAATCTAGCTTTTCCCTTTCTCTTTGCAAAAAGTTCCTTTCCTCTCGTTCCTTTACAGTCTCTTTCAATCCTTTTTTGTCTTTAGAATCCACACAGCTGGAGGCTGACAGCCTTTTTCGCAAAAAGTCCTTCCACAGTTCAAAAAGACAACCCTAGCCCTTCTCCATCCACTCAAGGGGTTCCCTAAAATTCTCTGCTTCCTGGGCGCTAGGTAATCTTCTTTTCTTCTGCTTACTTTATTTACAAAGTCCTTTAACAATCGACTATTAGATTTGTGGTTGCAGCTTCAATAGCATAGTTCAATATTTCCATGCGAAGAGTATGCTCTTCATGTGCTGTTATCGTGGTACCAAAGTCGGGGAATTTCAATTCTGTAAGAAACATGTGTTTTAACTTGCTGAGGCGGGGAGGTCTGGGGAGCACGAATGTTAGTGACCCTTCTTGTTCGACACCGGGTACCAACAGTTGTATTTCCACGGTGATAATGGGCTCAGAACTGGACACCACCACCGCTCGGATCCTCCCTGTCTCCGGTTTCACAGACATTTGTCGCCAGATATGTCCACTCAGGTGTGGAGTATCTTCTGTTAGGCACACGCACTCTACTTGACCTCCTTCGGTTCGGTGCCTCAGCGCCCTGAGCACCTTCTTCTGGGTCTGAGTCTTCTGATATCGGAGGAAGGGTTGCTTCTGGAGTTGACCTCAGGCTAGAACTTCTTCTTTGCGGCCAATTTGCTTCTCCACGTGCCCTTCTACTCCTTCTCCTTCTGGTCTGTTCTCGCTCTCTTTCAGACCTGTCAGGGTCAGACTCGTACTCCCAGCTGTCTTCTCCTTCGGTAGCGTCTTCTGTTTCGCTGTTGTACTGACCGTCCTCAGCTTGGTCAGACTCGTTCCCTGCTTCCACTGGCACCTCTACAGCTTGGCTAGCCCCCTCTATGGCTTCTTGGTCCTCAGCTGGACGTCCATCCGAGAGAGGAGCTGTTTCCAGAGGTGCTGGAACCCTTTTCGTATGCGACGCGTGTATCCAGGTGGGCAGGCCTCCCACCTTTACAGCTGTACTTGTGATCAGGATGACCTGGTAGGGCCCACGCCAACGAATATCCAAGCAGCTTCTTCTCACATGTTTCTTCACCAGGACCCAGTCCCCAGGATACAGGTCATGGCAAGGGCCCTGGCACGCTGGAACCTCTGCAGCCTGCACCTGAAGGGACACAGAACGCATGGCGTCAGACAGCCCCTTACAATAGTCCAGGATCATATCATCTGTGATATTTAACAGTGCAGTAGCTGGAATAGATGGCAGTCTCATTGCTCTCCCCATTAACACCTCATGTGGTGACAACCCTGTTCTTCTGTCTGGGGTACTACGAAGGCTCATGAGTACCAATGGCAGGGCATCAGGCCAACTCAGGGTCGTTGAGGAGCAAACTTTCGCTATTCTGGACTTGATCGTGCCATTAATTTGTTCCACAATTCCTGAGGCTTCTGGTCGGTAACTGCAATGGAGCTTTTGGTCTATATTCAGTGCAACACAAATCATCTTCACAAGCTCGCTGTTAAAATGTGTTCCCCTATCTGATTCCAAAAAGGCCGGCACCCCGAAACGAGGGATAAGTTCTCTAAGCAGTAACTTAGCCACTGTGAGGGTGTCGCACCTACGTGTAGGGTATGCCTCAACCCATCTGGAGAACACACAAACAACCACCAGGACATAGCGGAGGCGGTTGCATCTTGGCATTTCAATGAAATCTATCTGCATTCTGTTGAATGGACCTCCAGACCTTCCTATGTGACTTAGTGCAACTGGTGTTCTTTTCCCCACATTCAGCTGCTGGCAGGTCACACAACGCTGGCACACTGCTTCTGCTGCTATTCTAAACTTAGGATTGTACCAAGTCTGTCTAAACACTCTCAGCATAGCATCTCTCCCTAAGTGTACTGGACCATGTATGAGTCTAGCCATTGGACTCACCATCTCATTGGGCAACACTGCTCTGCCGTCTGCTGAGACCCAAAAATGAGTCTCACCCATTACACATCCTGCCTTTACCCATGTTTCCTTTTCTGAATCAGGAGCATTTTCTTGCATGGTTGACAGTTCATCCCAAGTATCAACAGTTTCCAGTATCATGGCTAATTCAGTTCTTACATTTATTCCACCCACATCCACCTCTGTGAAAGAGTAACCTTGTTCTGCGCAATACCGCGCAACTTCATCAGCATATCTATTGCCTTTCGAAACAAAGTCCTCATTTTTGGTATGTGCGATGCACTTTACAACTGCGATACTTGCTGGACATTGCAATGCTTCTAACAACAAGCGCACAAACTCTCCATTGCGAATGGGAGAGCCTGAAGAAGTCATGAACCCTCTTTGAGACCATAACTGCCCGTAATCATGAACTACCCCAAACCCATATTGGCTGTCGGTGTAGATGGTGACTCGAATTTGATTGCCTGCTAAGCAAGCACGTGTTAGGGCAATAATCTCGGCTACCTGAGCGGAGTTTACTCCTTCCAGGCACCCTGCTTCCACAACTCCTTCTATTGTACAAACAGCATAAGCTGCTCTCAACTGCCCAACCTCGTCTCTTACACATGAGCCATCGACAAAGAAAACTTCATCTGGGTCCGTCAGTGGCTCATCTACGATGTCGGGTCTGGGTTTGGTGCATAGTTCAGTCACATCGAGACAGTCATGGTCTGTATATTCATCATCATCATCAATATCATTTGGAAGTGGCATTAAGGTAGCAGGGTTCAAAACAGAGCATCTCTTGAGGGTCACGTTCTCTGCAGCAAGAATAACTTGCTCATAGCGCGTGAGCCTGCTGTTGGTCAGATGCTGTGTTTTGGTCCTGGTCATCAACAGTTCAACAGAATGTGGCACGCACACCTCTAACGGGTGCCCCATAACAATATTTTCACATCTCTCAATGCTGACACCCGTTGCAGCAACGGATTTGAGACATCCGGGCAACGCTGCGGCTACTGGGTCTAAAGTAGCCGAGAAATAAGCAACTGGTCTACGGGCATTCCCATGGATTTGGACCAACACAGACAACGCACAACCTTCTCTCTCACAACAGTAAAGAAAGAATTGTTTATTGTAATCAGGCATTCCCAATGCCGGAGCACGACACAGGTCCTCTCTCAGCTGTAAGAATGCCATCAAACAGTCTTTGTCCCATGGTACCGGATCACTCACCTCCTTGTGCGTCAGTTTTTGCAAAGGTTTTGCTTTCAGTGAAAAGTTCACGATCCACTGTCGGCAATAACCCACCATCCCTAGGAACATCCTGACCTCTCTCTGTGTCTGAGGCGCATTCATTTTCATGATCGCCTCTATCCTATCTGGTGACACTTTTCGTTTGCCTTTCTCAATTCTGTGTCCCAAGTACTGCACTTCTGTCAGGCAGTACTGCAATTTTCCCGGGGACACCTTGTGCCCATTGGCAGCTAGGTGATTTAACAAAGCAATGGAGTCTTCCCTGCAAGCTTCTTCTGTGTCTGACGCCACAAGGAGGTCGTCTATGTACTGGACCAGAACTGACTTCTGGGGCAGCACTAGACTTTCAAGATTTTTCTTCAGAAGCTGGTTAAAGATCGATGGACTCTCTGTATACCCCTGAGGGATACGACACCATGTTAGGACGCGATTTTCCAGCTTAAATGCGAAAAGAAAATGGCTATCTTCGTCCAAAGGGATCGAAAAGAAAGCCTGACAAAGATCTATCACAGTGAACCACTCAGCTTGGAATGGAATCTGAAACAGTATCACTGATGGATTCGGTACCACTGGACAACATGAAACGACTATGTTATTAATCTTTCGCAGGTCCTGTACTATCCGAAATTTCCCATTGGGTTTCTGCAGACCCATAATCGGGGAGTTGCATGGACTACCCACAATTTCTTTCAGTATTCCCTGTTTAATCATGGACTCGATCACGGGTTTTATGCCTGCAATCGTTTCTGGAGTCAATTTATACTGGGGTGTTCTTGGGAACTCAGCATGCGGTTTCACTACAATTTTCACTGGGTCCACCCCTTTGACCAATCCAATCTCTTCCCCAGTGAAATCCCATACCTCTGATGCCACTGTCTCTCTCAAATCCCAGGGAAGCTCGTCTACTGTCAAAGTAGGGTACAGCTCCACACATATTCTTGAGTTTGCAACTTTGAAATCTGCATCATCATCATTAGTCAATACCTCCACTCCCTGGGGTGTACAATATATAGTACAATTCAATTTGCACAACAGGTCTCTTCCTAGCAGACACACAGGGCTTGAATCGCAAACCACAAATTGGTGCTCATCGCTGTACTTCCCTATTTTCACCTGTACCGGTTCTGTCAATTGGCTGGTTATTCTCCTGTTTGCGACCCCTACCACCTGTATGGTCTCTCCAGACATGGGCAGGTCTGGAACTGCAGCTGATCTGATCGTGGATCTAGTGGCTCCTGTGTCCACCAGAAATGTCGTAGGGCACCCTGCTACTTCTGCTTCCACATAGGGTCCCCTCTGATCTACCTCTAAGGCTGCCCCGAGGGTGCAGTCTTCTCTCTCCACTCTCTGTCCGGTTAATGGGTCCACATAATAGCATTCTTCCCCTTCCATAAACAGGGGCATTTGTCTATAGGTCTTACCCATACTCCCTACTCGAGGAGGTTGCGGGAACTGGGCTCGGGGAGGAGCCCCCCCCCCTTTGAGCACCTTTCCTTGGTATGGCGTCGCCCCTCTCATAGGTGCGCTCTGGACCTCTTCCTCCTCTATCTCTTGCTCTCCGATCTCCACATTGTAAGGGCACTCGCGTTTCCAATGCCCCAACTCGTTGCACTGGTGGCACCTGGTCGTTTTCTTCAAGGTAGCTATGTCTACTCTGGGTCTAAAGGTAGTACTCTCCTCATTACCCTTGTTCTGACTGTACTGCTTCTTACCTCCTGTACCTGTCCCTTGCTGCTGTTGTTGCGGTCCCCCCTTTCCTGCTGTCTGCAATTGTACCACCATCAGCTTCTCTTTTAGTTTCTTAGCCTTGGAGTCTACCTCATCACAGCAGTACCTGGCATATCTCAGTATTTCATCTAGGGGTCTACTTTGCCAACAAATCGAGTGTTGCTGAATCATTAAACTAATATCCGGTCTCAGTCCCAGGACGAACTTGGACACGAATTGCCCTATGTCCTTTGGATCCATTACATCCAAGCCGCTATACTGTTTAAACGCCTTCAGCAATCTCTCGTAATATTCATGGACTGTCTCTTTGGGTTCCTGTCTCGTTCTGTCTATTCTGACCCAATCTATGTCTTGCATTGGCACTTTTTCTTTCAGCCAAGTCATCACTCTCTCGAATTTTGCCATCACGATCTCGGACGGCCCATTAGTCCTAGCATCTCTCTCTGGCTCCGTTGTGGGCCACTCAGCGCTAACCTTGCATGCTGTCCACAGATCCCCTGGTACTACAATGTCAAACAGCGTGTTCAGATCTATCCATAGGACTTTTGAGATCTTTACAAACCTCTCGACTTGCTTGTACCACTCCACGGGGCTCTCTCGTAACTTGGGGAAAGATGTGGTAAAAGCAGCTAAATCTCCCCTACTCCAAGGGACATGTACATAGCTCCCATTGGCAACTTCACGCAAAGGGTAAGCTTCTATTCCCTGCTGTCCTGGTGTTATACCAATCATGCTTCTTCTGCCGGTCCCTTTCTTGGACCACCTCTCTTCCCATTTATCTAGTGCCCTCCATGTCCTTATTCCAGTAATCAGTTCCCTTATGTGTGTTTTCAGCCCAATCGTTCTCCTCTCATCTAGATCTCGATCTGAGTAATGTAGCCTGTGGTTACCCTGTAATGCTTTGGTTCTTGACAAGTCCACCATATATTTGCCTGCTAGTTCGACTAACTTCTCATGGACTGCTCTCGCCTTTCGTGTGATGTCCTTTGCCATATACAGTATTTCATCCTGTTCATACATTTCCATTCTTTCCAAAGGCAGGGTACCATCTACCATGTCATCCAGATCTGACCTTAAGCTGGAGACATCAAGTCTCTTGGCTTTTATCTCAGCTCGCAATATGTCTTTTGAAGGGGGCTCACTGGTCTCCCTCCCATCCCAACTTCGAGCTCTGCGTTTGGGCTCGGGAGAGTTAATGGGTGGTCTCCCTCGCTCCCATCTCTCCAGGTCCCATGCTCGGCCATCCGATCTTGGAAGGTGATGGAACACGGGCCTGTTATCCCTACTCTCTCTCTGCCCACTCTCGTCTTCTTCTCTCCTCTCACCGCACATCTCTCTATTATTTTCCCTCTGGTCGCTACACTCCCTTTGCCTCGTATCGCTCAGTATCCGATACGATCCTTCCTGGTTCCCCATATTCCCTGGGCTGCGCTCATTTCTGTCATCACAGGGACTATGGTGCGACCTCTCACAACTCCCATTCAGTTCTCTGGTGCCGGGCACACAGTGTGGACATTTAAAGCTGTTCCTGTACTCTTGCGCTCTCCTCTCCTCTTCACTGAGTATTGGGCACGCCACCCCTCCACTCCCGGGGCCCCCGTTTTCCAGATCTGTTCTACCTCCACTCCGGGCCCAATGGGTGACTCCCCTACTCCCTCTACAGTCCCACTCCGGGCTACTCTCCCCAGCCCCGCAGTGAGTTCGTGCTCTGCTGTCCTGACTTTCCCTTTCTGCTTCTGCAGCATTGATGCACTTTTGAGCCTTCACTGCCTCATCCCACTGCTTCATGTACTCATTTAGCTCTTGAAAGGATTTTCGTCCAGATCCCCTCAGATCCATTGGCCATCTAGGGCCCCCAGGATCTCCTCCTGGGTCCCCTGCTGTGTGCATCGGGGTGCTCCACTCTCTGGGTATCGGCATCTGACTTGGGGAGTTAGTGGTATCGTTCCTCCTTGCCTGCTCTGCTCTTTCTCTGTCTTTCCGTTTCCGTTCTTCCCCTTTTGCTCTCTCTTGGTCATATATCGATATTATAGGACCTATGGTAACAGGTACCTGTAGTGCATCTGGTAATGGGTAGGATGTGGCGCTTTCCGTTTCCGGCGCTCTTTGTACCACAAACCTACCGACTACCTGTTGCACCTGACTAGGCTGGAGCAACTCTTTCTTTGGCTCAGGATCCCACTCTGAACTGGGAAGCGGTCTATGCTCTCCTGCATTGCCCCCCTTTTCTCCTTCAGTATTCTCGACCTCTCCCCCTGCTCTATTATACGGGGGTGGCCTGTCTGTCAGTAATCTGTTTATCAGGCTGTCCTCTGTTTCGCTCTCATCATCTTCTTCTAGGGGGCTTTTATTTACTGGCGCCTCTAACACTGGGTACAGTTTATTTATTTCCAAATTATGCACTCTCCATCTTTTAGCATCCGCATCCCACCTGGCATCCTGTACTGCCCTTACCGAGCGTTTCACCCTTTCTTGTCGTCTGTTCATATTCCTTTCATGCGCTGCCCTAAGCCATGCTTCAAGGGCTTCAAACTGGGTTGGTCTAGGCAAGGGTCTCTTTGAGGTCATGACTGATTTCAATCGATGTAACACCTCTAATCTGAACGTCCCGTACTTCGGGAACGTCAGTTCCTCGTTTCCTTCAGTAATCTTACTCCACTCTGATATCCAAAGGATCGTATGCAACCCAACATTTACTGCCATATAACGAGCTGGCGTACCCTCCGGCGGGGCTTCTTCCCCTTCATACGATCCTCGCCTCTCTTTCTTAAACAGCGCTTTCAACCATTTAAAACACTTCATAATTATGCGCACAAAATCCAGCCTCGCTACTCTGTTTACTTCCTGATGACACTCCACCAATCCTGTCGCGGCTTTGCTAGCTTGGCCTATCACAGCGCGGTCTTTCTCCTGTTGGCCAATCACGTCGCGACCCTGTATGACGTGTTCGCTAGCTGGCCTATCACAGCGCGGTCTTTCTCCGGTCAGCCAATCACTGCGCGACACCACCTGACGTCTCTTTTCTCCGCTTCGCAGCAGCACCCCTCCTTTCTCAACTCGTCTCCCGGTTATGCATGCGTCCCATTCATACACTGAAAAATGACTACTTCCGACCAAGCGGTCACTTCTCTCGACTGTACGTCCACAGTCTATCTGTAATTGTCAACACAACTGACGAGATGTCTACCGTCTCTCTGATAGGTTACTTACACACACAGTAACTTCCGACCAGCGTCCGTTACTCACGCACTCACTCTTACGTTCCCCCTATCTCGGTCTCTCGGGTGATCAATGGTACCTCATGACCCCCTTCACACTAGTTGACAATTACTCTGGGTGTCCGATACACCCGAACCACTTAAGCTCTCCTTGAACTTAAGATTTCCACCGGTTGCGCGCGCTCACAACCTGTTCCACAGTCACTCTACAAACATTCAACTCCGCCAGACATTACAACATAGATACAATACAAAAACACCGCAATCTAACACGCATAACCCTTTATACTCACTCTCGACCGATACTGCTGCTTTTTCTGTCTCACGTCATCCGGATCTTCATCTGCGGGCTGTTCTTCCGATCATCGATTTCTAGGGGCCTTGGGGTAAGCTAACCTGGCCTAGGTCACCGTCCTCAAGAAGGCAACCATCCTCTATAGCTACCAACTGAAAGGGCGAGATTTTGATCGATACCTTATATCTATTGATCCAAACCTCGATCTGGTCGACTGAACCTTTATTGCCTGTCTTGGAAGGAAACAGTACACCTATCTGCAAGTTAGTTCACCCAATAAAGGACTCTACTCTTAAAGATCACGGACAACTTCTAGGTTTCAAAAGTTTATTGTAAAGATATAATGAGCTGCAAATACAAGCATCTCAGAATGAGATTCACGAGATACACAGGTCCAATTACATACATGTGCTCTCGAAAAGCCCTCAGACGAGCAACAGAAATCACTAACACAAGTTCTAAAAATAGCAAAGCTATCAGCATAGACGCATATCTCTCCTTCATTTAGGTTGGAGGAAAACGAACACAGGTTAGGCGTCCCTACCCTGTTCTAGATGGTATCCCTACTTAACCAAATCCCAACCTAACAAAGGTGTCAGCAATGAATGACCCCCAAGGGAAGTCACCCACTCTAAGTCTCTTGGTGAAAACCTAAAGTTCTCCAGTCATGACCCCTCACTGCCTACCCATCCGCTCTCTAAAGGGTCCTCAGGTCTCTGCTCTAACTCCACCCAGGGGTGCTGTCCCTAATACAAAATAGTCAACAACATTTGAGACGCCCCTTGCGAAACGCCTCTCACGTGGTGCAACTTCAGGCTTTTTCCATGATGCTTTGTATTGGGCCTCAGACGTTAGAGTTGACCTTGCTTCTCAGTCTCTTCTCCGGCCCGCTGATACCCCTTAAACATTCCAGAACCCTCCTCCATGTCTGGGCCGTCTACTGAACAGGCCTCTATTCATTCACTTATAATTGGATCCCCCCTTTCCTGTTGCAGACAGATATCTGCCGCCAAGAACCCAACTCTCATAGACTTCTAAAAAGGCTTGCAACATTTCTCAGCCCAGACATGTACGTGTAAATCAATGCTAAAACATTTCAGGCCTACAATATTTCACATTATGATTATAGCATTCAATTTCTTCATTTAATTAAAGCATGTTAAAACTCTTATTCTATTATTTAAAAAACATTACTCTAAATCATGGCCCATTAATGCAATGACCAAAAACGTTAAACAATCTGTGTCGTGAAAAGAAACACCTTCCCTTTTAGCTCCAGCTCTGGCCCTGAGGCCTACCACGTTCTGCGTTTTACCACAGACCATCTTATATGTTAACAGCTACACGACATAGATTCAAAATAATCACATCTACTAAAATCATATAATGTCACGCATTTCTGTATTAGTTCCACTTCTACTTAAATCTCTATATTAGCTATACATTTAGAATATAATTTCAGATACTATTAGCACTCATGGCATTTCTCTTCATGAATTATGCTCTCTATAGGTAAGTGTGATGTACTCATATATTTATATCAGTTTGCGCTCTCTCAGAGATGAGCAAAGCCCGTGTAATATTCTTTTGCGTAATTACATAAAATGATAGAAAAATTACGCAAAATTACGCGCATTTAACAAAATGGGAAAATGGCATTTGGCACTATATTTTAGCACGAAATACATCCTTGCGTCCCTTTTGGACTCGATGACACAGTTTGTGGCAAAAAATAAAAACCTTAAAGAACACAAGTGCCTCAAACAGTAGCCGCTCATATTCTGGTTGTTGTGTTGTTGTCGTCGCTTGCACTCATTCTTTTTGCTGTGAATGGCATGTGATGATGCGATGTGGCATAATAGCTGAATTTTTTACATTTTCCTTAGCAACAGTAACAGGACATTACTGAAAGTGCATGAGATTAACACCAATTTTCACCCAGGCCTAATAAGAACAAGTCGAGACAGGGACTGGGCACAGCAGCCACAACATGAGGTAAAAAAAGAGGGGATGGGTTTGTGAAAAATAAAAATGGCATTGAAAAATATTTAATAAGACTTAATATAAATGTTTGTGTTTTAAAAATAACGTCTTGCTTCATGTCCACTATAACCACACAACTATTACTTATATAGGTAGTTTGCACTTCTACATCTGTTTTCACACTCTCAAGAAGACTACTGTCCATATTGACTCATTTTTAACCCAAGGAAACATAACAAAAATAGTTGTTGCACTGCACAACGCAGGGCCATATCTACAAAGACTGCTGGCGTCATTGCCTGCGCTGGCACTCAAATACAGCATGTTGCAATGGTGCAGAGGAGAGTGTACATTGTCAAGCTTTGGAATTATAATGGAAGCACATATTTGCACCCATACTCTGAATGATCCCACATATTGGATATGTGTTGTCCACTACAGCACGCATTAACTATCTAGTTTTTTTTGGAGAAATGAATGCATTTCCTCTTGTTAATGGCTGCTTCAAATAAGCATTTATTTGTAATGCAAAGCGCAGTCTGGCTATCGTCAAAACCTATGAGTGTTGCACTGATTCCCCCAGCAATGTCCCTTTGAAGCAACACGACAAAAATAGCTCAAAGTTTGTTCAGTGATGAGAACAAGGACCCTTTCCATCACAAAATACCTTTTGCAATGGATTGTAAATACTAATGTGCGCCGGTGTAATGCTTTAGTACATTTAATCCTGCATCAGTAGCGGCTCCCCGAGGGAGTGCTGCGGGGCGGTGAGGCGGGGTGGGGAGGGGCAGGGTGGGGGGTAGTAAACTCCAGAATGCCGCTCATGAGAGTTGAAAAAAGAACTGCAACGCCAAATCGGCTATGCAGCGCGCATTGTAATTTGTTTTATTTATTTATTTCTTTACTCAACTCCGTTCGGCGGCATTTTGGAGTTTACTATCCCCCACCCTGCCCTCCCCCGCCCCACCCCACCGCCCCTCAGCACTCCCTCGGGGAGCCGCTACTGGCCTGCATGCTAAAAGACGGCTGCGTCGGGGGATGTCCAGGATGAGTCGTGCAGAGGCGTTCTGAATCCGCTGGAGTCTCTTCTGGAGTTTGGCGGTGGTTCCGGTGTAGAGGGAGTTGCCGTAGTCCAGACGGCTGGTGACGAGGGCCTGGGTGACCGTCTTCCTGGTCTCGGTGGGGATCCACCGGAAGATCTTACGTAGCATGCGCAGGATGTTGAAGCACGACGAGGAGACGGCGTTGACTTGTCTGGTCATGGAGAGGGAGGAGTCCAGGATGGAGCCCAGGTTGCGTGCGTGGTCTGTTGTTTTGGGTGCGCTGCCCAGGGCGGGGGGCCACCAGGAGTCGTCCCAGGCGGAGGGTGAATATCCCAGGATGAGGACTTCCGTCTTGTCCGAATTCAGTTTCAGGCGGCTGTTCATCATCCACTTGGCTACGTCTGCCATCCCTTCATTTAGGTTGGCTCTGGCGGTGGCGGGGTCGTTGGTGAGGGAGAGGATCAGCTGGGTGTCGTCGGCATAGGAGATGATGTTGAGGTTGTGTTGGCGTGCGATGGCTGCGAGGGGGCTCATGTAGACGTTGAAGAGGGTTGGGCTGAGCGAGGAGCCTTGGGGAACGCCGCAGATGACTTCGGTGGCTTCTGATCTGAACGGGGGGAGGCGGACACTCTGTGTCCTTCCGGCGAGGAACGAGATGATCCATTCCAGTGCCTTCTCCTGGATTCCGACGTTGCTGAGGCGCCGCACTAGGGTACGGTGGCAGACAGTGTCGAAGGCCGCGAAGAGGTCTAGGAGGATGAGGGCAGCTGTTTCTCCGTTGTCGAGCAGGGCTCGGATGTCATCGGTGGCTGCGATCAGGGCGGTCTCGGTGCTGTGGTTGGCCCGGAAGCCAGACTGCGAGAGGTCGAGGGATCCGTTCGTCTCCAGGAAGGCGGCCAGCTGCTTGTTGGCGGTCTTCTAGATGACTTTTGCAGGAAACGGGAGCAGCGAGATGGGGCGGTAGTTCTTGAGGTCGGTGGGGTCGGCTGATGGCTTCTTTAGTAGAGCGCTGAGTTCGGCGTGCTTCCAGGTCTCCGGGAAGGTAGCGGTGTTGAAGGAGGTGTTGATGATGTCCCGCAGGTGGGGTGCCATGACAGCGTCGGCCTTGTTGAAGTTGTGGTGAGGGCAGGGGTCAGTCGGAGATCCGGAGTGGATGGAGTTCATCATGCGGACGGTGTCTTCGGTACTGATTGGGGTCCAGGCGCGGAGGGTGGTGGTGGGGGGCGGTGGTTCCGTCGTGGCGTGCGTCGGTAGAGTGCTGAAGCTGTTGTGTATGTCCGCGATCTTGTTGTGGAAGTAGGAGGCTAGGGAGTTGCAGAGGTCTTGCGAAGGGGTGATGTCGTTGTTTCCGGCGTTGGGGTTGGAGAGCTCTTTAACGATGTTGAAGAGTTCCTTGCTGTTGTGTGCGTTGTTGTCCAGTCGTTCCTTGAATGCAGTTTTCTTGGTGGCGTGGATCAGTTGGTGGTGTTTTCGGGTGGCGAGCTTGAGGGCAGTCATGTTGTTCGGTGTTGGGTCTCTGCGCCAGGCTTTCTCGAGTGCTCGGCAGTTCTTCTTGGAGCTCTTGAGTTCGTCGGTGAACCATGGGGCTTTCTTGCTGCTGGGTCTGCTAGGCGGGGTCTTCAGAGGGGCGAGGTCGTCTGCGCAGTTGCTGATCCACTTCGTGAGGTTGGTGGCTGCCTGGCTTGGGTTAGTTGCGCTGGTGGGAGGGTACATGCTCAGGGAGGTCGCGAGCTGGCCGGCTGTGATCTTGTTCCAGCTTCTGCGTGCAACCTGTTGTTGGTGGTGGATCGTGGTCCTTCTGAAGCTGAAGTGGATGCAGCTGTGGTCCGTCCAGTGGAGTCCGGTGGCGTGGCTGAAGGTGATGTCCTTGCTGGAGGAGAACACGGGGTCGAGTGTGTGTCCGGCGTAGTGGGTGGGGGTGGTCACCAGCTGCTTGAGACCGAGGTTGGCGAGGTTGTCCAGCAGGGTGGTGGTGTTGCGGTCGTTGTTGTTCTCCAGGTGGAAGTTGAGGTCCCCCGAGGAGGATGTAGTCAGCGGAGAGGAGGGCGTGCGGGCTGATGACGTCGGCGATGTCTTCGCTGAATTGTGTGCGTGGTCCTGGGGGTCTGTAGATGAGGGTGCCTCTGAGGGTGGTCTTGGCGTTGATGTGGATCTGGAAGTGCAGGTGTTCGGCGGGTGCGAGGGTGTCGTCGGTGTTGGTCGTGATGCGGATGGTGTTCCTGAAGATGATGGCGATGCCTCCTCCTGTCTGGTTGACGCGGTCCCTCCGGATGATCTTGTAGCCTTCCGGGATGGCGATGGCGATGTCGGGCGCTGAGGAGGCGTTCATCCAGGTTTCCGTGAGGAAGGCGTCTGGGGCTGTGGTGTCGAGCAGGTTCCAGAGCTCGACGGCGTGTCTGTGGATGGAGCGGGTGTTGAGCAGGATGCACTTGAGTTGGTTGCTGCTGGTGCTCGGCTTGGTCGGTGCTGGTGTAGTGCAGGTCCGGATGCAGGTGAACTTGCAGGAGTGGCAGCAGAAGGGTCGGTGGGTGCGTCTCGGGGTGGCTCGATAGCAGCCCGGGATTCGGCCGGCGTTGAGTGCGTAGAGTACGGTGGCGTCGTAGGTCCGGCGGGTGGGCTGGTGTCTGCGGGAGACAGGGTCCTGGCACTGGGCGTGGTCCAGGCGCGGACGGGCGCAGACAGGCTTACCTTTGGCGCACCTTCGGCGCTCATTCGGTGCTCCCGCTGCGCGGTCGCTCAGGGGGCGTCATAAGTAGGGGGACGGGAAGGCGGGTCAGCTGGGTTGGCGGGAGCGGGGTGGCCAATGGGCTGGTGGTGGGCGGGGCCGCAGGGGGTCAGCGGCGGGAAAAACTGGCAGCCGTGCGGCTCAGCTGAGGCTGGGTTGCTCGGGTGCAGGGAGGGCAGCGGCGGCAGGAGCAGGCGGGCGGGAGTCCCAGCAGGATCGGCAGGAGCAGGTAGCGGCTGGAACAAGGGGGGTGACCCGGCCTACTGAAAGGCGCAGTGGCGCACAATGGGCTGACCTGCAACAACACAGGCACCCAAGGTTTTAGTATGTAGGAAGTATGGCGCTCAGCTAGTTATCGTAGGTGTCTATGAGTGTATGCGTAGGCTATGGTGCTAACTGGGAAGGGGAAACCTTTTAACCCCTTAATCTGTGTAGTCTCAAAACTACAACATATACATTTGCTTGTTTCCCGTGCACACATATAGTATCTCAATGAGTTGTAACACAATGTTAATTAAAGCAATATAGCACATAATTCTTGGATGGCGTCTTTTGTTCTTTAATACAGTTTGTACAGCGCAGCCAGCCGACACATGTTTCGTCAGGGAAACAGGTAGTTTCCTGACTCTTCAGGGCACTTAACCGGTGAAAATTTCAAACCGGTAATGTGCACTCAACAACGTTGATCGATAGTGGTGGTGCTGCACGGGGACTGTAAGTGAGGACTGTCCGGTGAAGGAATTATATGGGGTAATCGTGGGGCCGGTGATAATTCCAAAACGGCACCACTGTGCTCGGTCCCACTGAATTTGTAGGAGCTGGGGACCTCTTTGATAAAGTGGTTCCTCAAGATTCACGCCAGTACAAAATGCCCCTCCGAAATTAAATTAAATAAGTATGATAGCGATCGTGTAAGTCGGCGCCCAAAAGACACGAGTGTGTGTCTATCGAGTATATTTGTGAGAAAAGAATTTAGGCATCCTGGCGGCTTCATCAGTAGTGTGGGAGCCACACTATTGACGAATCTGCTGACTTCCACGACCGCTATCATACTTATTTAATTTCATTTTGGAGGGGCAATTTGTACTGGCCTGAATCTTGAGAACCACTTTATCCAAGAGGTCCCCAGCTCATGCGTCATGGTGCAAGGGTGCCTGTGTTGTAGGGGTGATTCTTTTTGTGCAGGAAGGGCAGTGGCATAGCTAGCCCTCTGGCCACCTGTGGGGGGGAAGCTGGTGAGATTCCGCCGATTGCCTCCCCGCGAAAGGCGCATTGTAGAGAGGGGGGTTGCTGGCGATTGTCGCCCCAACACGGCAGGTAAGAGCGGGAGGAAGCCACTGCCCCCAAAACTCATGTTGCCCGGTGCAGACGCACCCCCTCTTGCTGCGCGAGTAAGGAAGGGACACCTTCCTGCTCAAAAACAATCACAAGAGGTGTTTTCCTCTTTCTACACATAGGAAGAGGAAAGAATGAGCAGAAATAAGGATATTTCTTCTTGTTGCTCCACCCTAACACCATGGGGTGGCGTTAAAATCTGACGCATTACCAGATTTACGATTCCTCATAAATCTGGGAATGCTTCAGATTACATGGTTGTTGTGTGGCAACACCCACAGCAACACCCATGGAATGCCCCTTTCAGGCAGTGTTATGCGTAAAAGGAGCACATATTGACAAGGCCATGAAAAGCTGCCTAAAGTGGGTGTGCATGACATTGTATATATGCTGTGGCACACTGCACCACCGGAGCGTCAAAAAGTGCTGCTTTGGCAGCGCAAGGGTGCTGCTATGGACCTTGTAAATGAGGCCCAATGGGTCGCCCGGCAATGAACTATCATCTCCCACCATAGACTTACTCCTTCCAGCCCTTTTCCAACCAAACATCCAAAATCTATAAACAGGACTACACAACACAAATACGACCTGTATAACAAAAACTGTTTGGGTCAACAGTAGAGGATGTATCAGATAAAGACTTTTAACAACAGTATTTTTTAATTTTTGGGCGGTTAAAGCGGTTGTCGGTATTTTAATTTGTGAGCAGTAAAAGTTACAGAGCTTGATGTTGGAACCATATTGCACCCCAATATTTCATAGAAAATAAAAATAAAGGCAATTGTTTTTACTTCTAATTGAAGTACCCCAGACAAAGATCTGCTTATGTGATGTTTGATATTTGGTATAACTACCAAAAGATTTCTGGTATTCTGGTATCTGTTCCAAAAAGCTGAGATGAAGATTCTCTTGCATGAATGTAATTATAAAGTAAACCTTGAATAAACAATTGAGGTATGAGTAAACAATATTTCTAAATTTGTAATCCTTCTTTTAATCAAAATTTCCACCAATGTCCTACCCAATAAAAATCGGATACCAGATACTTTCCTACTCTGCACATTATATCTGGTCCTGTGACCTCACCAACAACTAGAATAGAGCTTTTAGGTTAAAGTCAATTTTCTCTACTACTACAAAGACAACTATTAATTAAGAAATAAGAAGAAAGAGTTGATTTTAGGCCGTGCACAGCATGGGCGTCAATTCGCCAAAATGCCAGGAGTAGCAAAAGTGACATCACACACCATTTGACCTTTACATTGAGTTACACGTAAACATGTTTAAACATACACACACATTTACACACTCTCAGACAGGGCCGGACTGGGAACCGAACCGGCCATGGCAAACTGCTCATCCGCCGCCCCCGCCCCCCTTGTGGGGCAAGGGGGGTACGGCTGAGCTGTTTGCTAGGGCCGGTATCGACCAATGTTGTCACAGGGGATAGATATTGCCAGCACTGGCAACAAAAATGGCCCCTAGGGGCCCAAAAGCAGACCCCACCCTGGCGGTCCACCGGGTAAACGCCCGGTGCCCGCTAAAGCCAGTCCGGCCCTCCTCTCAGACAAACACACTCACCTACAAGCATGCATACAACATACATTTAAAAGCATTTTTTACTTACCTTAGCTGACAGTTAGCGTCATATTCCAGCTAATTATATTCCATTTTTATTGCACTAAATGTGTATAAAATTGTTCACTATTTGTTTAATATAAATTTGACAGAAAACTTTGAAAACGAAGCTCCAAGCAGCGTCCATTAAGGTGAGTTGCTCCTGTGTTCCACGCACTGATTTTGCCACCTCTGAGGCCAGGGGTCACAAAGGCAGTGCCAGGGGTACCAAGGGGCAAGTCAGGGATCACAGCTTGTCAACCCCTAAATGGCATTCATGATTCACAGCTGCATTTTCTCCATTTGGCCATACTTTCTCCTGGCTCTGTTATCTACCTGTTGTGTCTCTGCTTGCTGTCTGTTCTGCTCTCTCATGTTGCACTTGGAACCTCTAATGTTTAGTCCCAGCCATACTCCTTCCCTGCGATGGTGGCAGCATCACCATGTGCGAGTCCGTCTGCCCATTGGCAAGCCAAGTGAAACCCCTTTAGTAGGGAGGCCTGTTGGCCACATTTAGGCCTCAAAGCTAGTGGTGGCTGCAAGTGGCTCCATTGGATCTTAACTACAGCAGAGCTGGTCTTAGACATTTGCATTGAATCCATCAGGGAGCAAGCAACCAATGACTGTGTAATGCACACACAGCGTGTTTGACAGCACTGACCCTGCAAGGAAGGCCCGGCATCAAGCAGTTGGTCCTGGTGCTTTTTGGTGACTGGCTATGTTGCAGGCCCACTACTGTAATTTACGCTATGCATGGGATGCATACTGCCATACAGCCATCAGGGGCCAAATAATAGAATCATAATACAGGCCAAATATGGGAACCAGAGCAGAAGGGAGAGGATGGGTTAGTACAAAACGTGTTTATAGTATCTTAAAGCATGGTTGTGTCCCTTCAAAAGGGCAACCTGATCGCTAGCATCTAAAACCTTGCTCCACCCACGCCATCTGGTCACCGCATGAAGGTAGGATATATCTGGTTTAATGACAGCCACGACATACTACTTTGCATATTGATGAAAACCTTGTTCTGCTGGTGGCCATTCCTTGCATAATGAGGACCCTGAAATAATGTCACTAGCTATTAGCATATGGTAGGTGTCCATAGCATGATTGTATTCATGCTTATCACAATGTTGGCCTTGAAATAATAGACCAAAAAGAGAGTACGAAGTTCCCCAGAGTGAAAAGGACAGATGAACCAAAGTGAGTGAAGGCACAGTGGAGGGAAATCCTCCTTGTTGGAACTAGAGTCCTCACACACCCAGCAAGCTAGGTGTCATGCTTTATCATATGGGCTCGATCCTCGTCGGGTCGGCGGTGCAATACCCGACGGGCACCCATAAAGGGGCTCTTTAGCAGAGATCTTCTGTTCCTGCCGAGTGTAGATGTCACATACATCTACACACCACTTTCCCTAGGGCTCTCACACCCACAGCACCATACGGCAGGCACCAGGGCGACTAGTCGCCCACCCACCTGCTGCCTCCATGAGTAGGGCCTCCACAGGCCCAGACGCGGCTTCAATGGGCACCGTGGCCCCTTACACATAGTGGGCTCTATTACTTCTTTTGCCCCCCTTCCCCCACTTTTTCCTCTCTCCCCCACTCCAGGACAACCAAATTGAGGTGTCTTTTGCAGGGGAGACCGCTGAAGAAAGCGCTTCCAGCTAGTCAGGTGAGACATTTCTTGCCATTTTTTGTCACTTGTATTTCATTTGCGTTTTCCACCAGCCATCTCTGCTCAATTCTGAACAGTGCTCGCTGTGTGATGCTCAGGTGTGCCTCAAGCACCATCCACTTGAGGCTATCTGCTTTATGTTGGAGCTCTTTGCAATGTGTATATAACTTGGTAGTGGTCTTCATGCATCTAACATTACTCTTATGTTCAGTGATCCGTAGTTTGACCTGTCTCATTGTCATTCCTATATACTTTTTATCACAAGGACAAGTAAGGAGGTAGATGCATCTTGCTGTGTTGCAGTTCATGTGCCTCTTGAGGTGCCAGGTCAAAGTGTCAGAGAGTTGGACCTCCTTGCAGATACTGGTGTGGTTACAGACTGAGCAACCCCCGCACGGGTAGTGGCAGATGACCAGCGGTAAGTCCAAGAAAGTCCTCTGGACACTTGGTTCCTTGGCCCTAGGTCTGGTATGTACTAGTGTGTCCTTGAGGTTGGGCGTACGTTTGAAAGCAAACCTGGGTTTGGGGATGTTAAGGTCCCTCGTGTTCACTATACCCCAATGTTTGTTTATCGTTTTCCTAATGAGTGCCGAGTTACGTGTGAAAGAGGTGACACAGGTGAGCGTGTCAGTGACCTATTTGCCTCTGCCTTGTAGCAGCGCCCCTCTTGGGTTGTTCATAGCCCTTTTGTAAGATTGCCTGATCTGTAGGGCTGGGTACCCCCTGTCTCGCAGGTTGTGTTGCAAGTGCTGGGCCTCTGATCTATAATCAGCCATTGAGGAGCAGTTTCTTCTAATGCGGAGAAACTAACCAAAGGGCAGGTTGTTCCTGAGTGACTTGGGGTGATGACTGTTGTAAAGGAGGAGGCTATTCCTGTCAGTCGCCTTTTTGTCTAGGGTAGTGTGGAGACCTGTGTCTGTAAGCCAAACCCTTAAATCCAGAAAGGGAATGTCACTGCTGGATATGGTGCTGGTAAATTTAAAAAATATGTTCTGTGTATTAATCCAATTGCAAAAGGCCTCACAGGTCAATGTGTCCCCTTTCCAAAATATAAGGATATCGTTTATATATCGCCTCCACAATTTGAGATTTTCTCTGTATGGATTGTTGAGGTTCATGATCACCTCTTTCTCAAAGGTCGCCATGTACAGGCAGGCCAAACTTGGGGTGAAGGTACTCCCCATGGAAGTACGCTGGATCTGATGGAATAGAAGTGTGTTATATTCGAAGAAATTCTCCATGAGTGCCAAAGTGGCACAGTTCATGATAAACGGGATCGGTGTTAGTGAAGTCCAGTCCTCATTCAGAATGATTGTGTCCACTCCTACAATAGTGCTGGTTTTAAAATAATGTCAGCAGTTTTGGGAATATTGAGGGTGTCCATGGCCTGTTGACTGCCACCTGTAGAATAATGTTGGCTTTGGGATAATAATTGTAATTTAGGCTATATTGTGGTTATGTTTTGGTATAATGAGATCATCCTTTGAATTATGCACATCATCCTTGCTAGATCTGTCATAGTTATGGTTGTTCTTTTCATAGTGTGGGCGATATTGCCAAAACTGTTTTTTGGAAATCAAGGGCCACATTTACCAGCTCTTTTTGAAGCAGCGGCAGCGCAAACAGTGCACCACTCTGCACCATATCTACAAACTGAAGCATTTGGGTCAAATGCATCAGTTTGTAGTCCCCTGTGTCACATTACACCTGCGCCAGGTATAATGTATACAGGGTAGGCATTCCCACGCAAAAAAGACAAGTAGAACTTGTGCAGTGAAATGTGCAACATTTCACTGCGTCACTCTGTGACTTTACTGCATCAAAATCCTTACGCCTGCTCAGACCAGACATAAGGAATGATGCAGGACTTTTACAATGGGACTCGCCTATGTGTGCTGACGCATTGCTGGAGTTGCATCAGTTTCAAACCAACAGATGTATCAGAATTTCTGATGCATCTGTTAATCCTTGTGCAATGGAGCCCTGTATTGTAAATACAGCACATCCATGGTGTCACAAGGACATCTGGCGCAAGGAAACTGATGCATCGATGCCAATGCATCAGTTTCTTGTACATGAGGCCCTAAGACTTTAGTCCATTTTGGTTTCCCGACTCTAGTGATGAGAGACCTATCTGTGAAAGAGAGGGTTATGAATCTATATCTAAATAGGATAAACACTTATAACATGCTTCCCTTCTTTGGCATGTTGTGGGTAACATGTACATTATGGAGTCCATGTTGTCCTAATGAGGCCAGTCCTTACCATACTGTGTACATTTTTGACATTTGTGGCTATCTCGGGCATATTGCATCCATGGAATAAGATGGGATATGTTTGTAATAAAGGCGGAATGGAAGTGGTGCATATGGGAACTTGTTGAAAGGACAAGTTGTTGTTTTGGGACCTAGGACCACATGTACAAAACGCTTCTGATGCTGTTAATGGCCCAATTCATTTAATCAGGCAATTTGAGGCTGTAAGGATGCTTTTTAAATGTACAAATACCAAATAGCATTTCGCGATTTGGGTTTGCGACCAAATACTGATCCGTTTTTTGGAAGGGGAGTGTTTAGGGTGTCCCATCTAAATTTTGAATCGTAGTGGCATGTATTAATATTTTACAACCGAAATAGGGTCACAAAATATTAATATTTTACTGACACTGCAAAGGAGGTGGTAACCCGTTCGCAAATGGTAAGGCGCCCGGAAGGGAAGCCTTCTCCTTTGTGAATGTTGAAAAAATATTTTTAAGAGTAGGCAGTGGTCCAATGGATCACTGCCTACTGTTGAAAATATTATCAACACTTTAATTTTGTTTTTGTTTAAACACATCATGCTTTCTATAAGGAAAACTAGTTGCATTTATAAAAATAACAAGCATTAGAAATGCAATCGGGCTCGGATTTATTTGAGTTTGAGCTAATGGCATTGTAAATGCCAATGTATTGTTGCTATGTGTTATGGAGTGTGTTCATGTGGTGTGTACTGCCAGTGATCTCCTTGTGAGTGTGCGAATATTGCACCACTTGCCTGTGATGTCCTTCTTGTGAGTGTGAGAAGCTTGCACCTCTGCTGCCTGTGGTCTCCTTGTGAGTGTAAGAAGCTTGCACTGCTGCTGCCTGTGATGTCATTCTTGTGAGTGGGAGAAGATTGCACCTCAGCTGGCTGTGGTCTCCTTGTGAGTGTATGCACTGTCATCGCTAGCCTGTAGATATGCACTGTCATCGCTAGCCTGTAGATATGCATTGGCTTCACTAGCCTGTAGATATGCACCGTCATCGCTAGCCTGTAGATATGCACTGTCATCGCTAGCCTGTAGATATGCGCTGTCATTGCTATCCTGTAGATATGCGCTGTCGTCGCTAGCCTGTAGATATGCATTATCATCGCTAGCCTGTAGATATGCACTGTCATCGCTAGCCTGTAGATATGCTCTGTCATCGCTAGCCTGTAGATATGCACTGTCATCGCTAGCCTGTAGATATGCATTGGCTTCACTAGCCTGTAGATATGCACTGTCATCGCTAGCCTGTAGATATGCATTGACTTCACTAGCCTGTAGATATGCACTGTCATTGCTATCCTGTAGATATGCGCTGTCATCGCTAGCCTGTAGATATGCATTATCATCGCTATCCTGTAGATATGCACTGTCATCGCTAGCCTGTAGATATGCATTGGCTTCACTAGCCTGTAGATATGCACCGTCATCGCTAGCCTGTAGATATGCACTGTCATCGCTAGCCTGTAGATATGCGCTGTCATTGCTATCCTGTAGATATGCGCTGTCGTCGCTAGCCTGTAGATATGCATTATCATCGCTAGCCTGTAGATATGCACTGTCATCGCTAGCCTGTAGATATGCTCTGTCATCGCTAGCCTGTAGATATGCACTGTCATCGCTAGCCTGTAGATATGCATTGGCTTCACTAGCCTGTAGATATGCACTGTCATCGCTAGCCTGTAGATATGCATTGACTTCACTAGCCTGTAGATATGCACTGTCATTGCTATCCTGTAGATATGCGCTGTCATCGCTAGCCTGTAGATATGCATTATCATCGCTATCCTGTAGATATGCACTGTCATCGCTAGCCTGTAGATATGCACTGTCATCGCTAGCCTGTAGATATGCTCTGTCATCGCTAGCCTGTAGATATGCACTGTCATCGCTAGCCTGTAGATATGCATTGGCTTCACTAGCCTGGAGATATGCACTGTCATCGCTGTCATCGCTAGCCTGTAGATATGCATTGGCTTCACTAGCCTGTAGATATGCACCGTCATCGCTAGCCTGTAGATATGCACTGTCATCGCTAGCCTGTAGATATGCACTGTCATCGCAAGCCTGTAGATATGCATTGGCTTCACTAGCCTGTAGATATGCACCGTCATCGCTAGCCTGTAGATATGCACTGTCATCGCTAGCCTGTAGATATGCGCTGTCATTGCTATCCTGTAGATATGCGCTGTCATCGCTAGCCTGTAGATATGCATTATCATCGCTAGCCTGTAGATATGCACTGTCATCGCTAGCCTGTAGATATGCTCTGTCATCGCTAGCCTGTAGATATGCACTGTCATCGCTAGCCTGTAGATATGCATTGGCTTCACTAGCCTGTAGATATGCACTGTCATCGCTAGCCTGTAGATATGCATTGGCTTCACTAGCCTGTAGATATGCGCTGTCATTGCTATCCTGTAGATATGCGCTGTCATCGCTAGCCTGTAGATATGCATTATCATCGCTAGCCTGTAGATATGCACTGTCATCGCTAGCCTGTAGATATGCACTGTCATCGCTAGCCTGTAGATATGCTCTGTCATCGCTAGCCTGTAGATATGCACTGTCATCGCTAGCCTGTAGATATGCATTGGCTTCACTAGCCTGTAAATATGCACTGTCATCGCTGTCATCGCTAGCCTGTAGATATGCATTGGCTTCACTAGCCTGTAGATATGCACCGTCATCGCTAGCCTGTAGATATGCACTGTCATCGCTAGCCTGTAGATATGCACTGTCATCGCAAGCCTGTAGATATGCATTGGCTTCACTAGCGTGTAGATATGCACTGTCATCGCTAGCCTGTAGATATGCATTGGCTTCACTAGCCTGTAGATATGCGCTGTCATTGCTATCCTGTAGATATGCGCTGTCATCGCTAGCCTGTAGATATGCATTATCATCGCTAGCCTGTAGATATGCACTGTCATCGCTAGCCTGTAGATATGCACTGTCATCGCTAGCCTGTAGATATGCGCTGTCATCGCTAGCCTGTAGATATGCTCTGTCATCGCTAGCCTGTAGATATGCATTGGCTTCACAAGCCTGTAGATATGCACTGTCATCGCTAGCCTGTAGATATGCTCTGTCATCGCTAGCCTGTAGATATGCACTGTCATCGCAAGCCTGTAGATATGCATTGGCTTCACTAGCCTGTAGATATGCACTGTCATCGCTAGCCTGCAGATATGCATTGGCTTCATTAGCCTGTAGATATGCGCTGTCATTGCTATCCTGTAGATATGCGCTGTCATCGCTAGCCTGTAGATATGCATTATCATCGCTAGCCTGTAGATATGCACTGTCATCGCTAGCCTGTAGATATGCACTGTCATCGCTAGCCTGTAGATATGCTCTGTCATCGCTAGCCTGTAGATATGCACTGTCATCGCTAGCCTGTAGATATGCATTGGCTTCACTAGCCTGTAGATATGCATTGGCTTCACTAGCCTGTAGATATGCGCTGTCATTGCTATCCTGTAGATATGCGCTCTCATCTCTAGCCTGTAGATATGCATTATCATCGCTAGCCTGTAGATATGCACTGTCATCGCTAGCCTGTAGATATGCACTGTCATCGCTAGCCTGTAGATATCCTCTGTCATCGGTAGCCTGTAGATATGCACTGTCATCGCTAGCCTGTAGATATGCATTGGCTTTACTAGCCTGTAGATATGCACTGTCATCGCTAGCCTGTAGATATGCATTGGCTTCACTAGCCTGTAGATATGCACCGTCATCGCTAGCCTGTAGATAAGCACTGTCATCGCTAGCCTGTAGATATGCACTGTCATCGCAAGCCTGTAGATATGCATTGGCTTTACTAGCCTGTAGATATGCACTGTCATCGCTAGCCTGTAGATATGCATTGGCTTCACTAGCCTGTAGATATGCGCTGTCATTGCTATCCTGTAGATATGCGCTGTCATCGCTAGCCTGTAGATATGCATTATCATCGCTAGCCTGTAGATATGCACTGTCATCGCTAGCCTGTAGATATGCACTGTCATCGCTAGCCTGTAGATATGCGCTGTCATCGCTAGCCTGTAGATATGCTCTGTCATCGCTAGCCTGTAGATATGCATTGGCTTCACAAGCCTGTAGATATGCACTGTCATCGCTAGCCTGTAGATATGCTCTGTCATCGCTAGCCTGTAGATATGCATTGGCTTCACTAGCCTGTAGATATGCACCGTCATCGCTAGCCTGTAGATATGCACTGTCATCGCTAGCCTGTAGATATGCACTGTCATCGCAAGCCTGTAGATATGCATTGGCTTCACTAGCCTGTAGATATGCACTGTCATCGCTAGCCTGTAGATATGCATTGGCTTCACTAGCCTGTAGATATGCGCTGTCATTGCTATCCTGTAGATATGCGCTGTCATCGCTAGCCTGTAGATATGCATTATCATCGCTAGCCTGTAGATATGCACTGTCATCGCTAGCCTGTAGATATGCGCTGTCATCGCTAGCCTGTAGATATGCTCTTTCATCGCTAGCCTGTAGATATGCATTGGCTTCACAAGCCTGTAGATATGCACTGTCATCGCTAGCCTGTAGATATGCTCTGTCATCGCTAGCCTGTAGATATGCACTGTCATCACAAGCCTGTAGATATGCATTGGCTTCACTAGCCTGTAGATATGCACTGTCATCGCTAGCCTGTAGATATGCATTGGCTTCACTAGCCTGTAGATATGCGCTGTCATTGCTATCCTGTAGATATGCGCTGTCATCGCTAGCCTGTAGATATGCATTATCATCGCTAGCCTGTAGATATGCACTGTCATCGCTAGCCTGTAGATATGCACTGTCATCGCTAGCCTGTAGATATGCTCTGTCATCGCTAGCCTGTAGATATGCACTGTCATCGCTAGCCTGTAGATATGCATTGGCTTCACTAGCCTGTAGATATGCACTGTCATTGCTGTCATCGCTAGCCTGTAGATATGCATTGGCTTCACTAGCCTGTAGATATGCACCGTCATCGCTAGCCTGTAGATATGCACTGTCATCGCTAGCCTGTAGATATGCACTGTCATCGCAAGCCTGTAGATATGCATTGGCTTCACTAGCCTGTAGATATGCACTGTCATCGCTAGCCTGTAGATATGCATTGGCTTCACTAGCCTGTAGATATGCGCTGTCATTGCTATCCTGTAGATATGCGCTGTCATCGCTAGCCTGTAGATATGCATTATCATCGCTAGCCTGTAGATATGCACTGTCATCGCTAGCCTGTAGATATGCACTGTCATCGCTAGCCTGTAGATATGCGCTGTCATCGCTAGCCTGTAGATATGCTCTGTCATCGCTAGCCTGTAGATATGCATTGGCTTCACAAGCCTGTAGATATACACTGTCATCGCTAGCCTGTAGATATGCTCTGTCATCGCTAGCCTGTAGATATGCACTGTCATCGCAAGCCTGTAGATATGCATTGGCTTCACTAGCCTGTAGATATGCACTGTCATCGCTAGTCTGTAGATATGCATTGGCTTCACTAGCCTGTAGATATGCGCTGTCATTGCTATCCTGTAGATATGCGCTGTCATCGCTAGCCTGTAGATATGCATTATCATCGCTAGCCTGTAGATATGCACTGTCATCGCTAGCCTGTAGATATGCTCTGTCATCGCTAGCTTGTAGATATGCATTGGCTTCACTGGCCTGTAGATATGCACTGTCATCGCTGTCATCGCTAGCCTGTAGATATGCATTGGCTTCACAAGCCTGTAGATATGCACTGTCACCGCTAGCCTGTAGATATGCTCTGTCATCGCTAGCCTGTAGATATGCACTGTCATCGCTAGCCTGTAGATATGCTCTGTCATCGCTAGCCTGTAGATATGCACTGTCATCGCTAGCCTGTAGATATGCATTGCCTTCACTAGCCTGTAGATATGCACATCATCTCCGAGCCTTAGGCACACGCTCTGCCCGGCTGCCCCCTCCACTTCACACGGCAGTGAATCACACAGCGAGAGATAAGAACTGAGAAGGAGTCAGCGCTCGTGATGTGTGAAAAGTTCAAGCAGGACACCTCTCTTAACCATCTGGATTGCATTACACGGGCACTCTGACAGCTCCTAATTAAGATTAATCACTCTGCCGTGCTCGTTCTCGCACAGAATATGCCACATCGGGCACGCGTAAATTACTTACAGCCTATCACGTCAACGCTACTAAATACACAGCACAGCGAAGACGAATCACTAGGCAGATGCCATAAAAAACTAAGGAATGTGCCAGCCGGACCCCTTTCTGCATTTTTTTTTTAACACATAAGAGCTCGGAAGCTCCGCCTCCACTTTGTGGTGGCTTAGGCCCGAGCCCTAAAAATTGCTTTATTTAAAATCAATCACAGACATTATGTTCAGCTGACCTCAGCAGACCATCATACCTGTGATGGCTGTGTTCCTAGTGGGTCACAGTTTGCAACCTGCCTCTTAATATTCATGAGGTAGGTTGGATTGTAACTCACTGCGAAGCATACATTTGCAAAACGAGCTATTAGCACATTGGTTGCTTCACAAATTACCACAGTGATTGCAATAATACTGGTCACAAATTGCAAACAATGTTTTGCGACCAGTTGTCTATACATCTGGCCTTAAGTGTGTATTTACTAACAATGGAAAGTTGTCCTGCCAAAAGTAAATGTTTTTTTTTACAAAGTAACACTCTTTCTGCTTAGGGACTGAATTTATTTAGCCAAATCAAATTACTACAGAAGTTGTTTCCTTAATACCGAAGAACACTAATTTCTGTGGCTGTCCTGTTATTGCATGACCCAGGAGGAGCCATATCATCATTTATACTGATAAAGTAATTTGTGCAACACTGTTGCTGCCTGTGGCTTAAACCTGTGTAAGCGGTGTAAGCTACAGAAACTTGTGAGGTCTCTGTAACCTGATTTGTGGCACTTCCTATTATGCCTATGTGATCTGTCTTGTTCTCTTGTCTATAGCCTGATATTGTGAGACCTGTGTAACTTTCAATTTTACTATCCTCTTATAAATAGATTGTGTTCAGAAAACATGATTCTGCTTCTACAAGAAAAGATATTTTATTGCAGAATAACAGAAAGTTGTCCTATTAATTGTGAAACATGTTCAGCCATATGAAATTGCATATTCAGAATTTCTTCAACAAATATAGGTTTTAGTCACTTTTTAAGGAAATTGTGCTAAACAATAAATAATGTATTCATCCTTCTTTACCCATGGTTTTGAACTTGTAAACTGCATGTCCTAGCCATCAGCGCACCTGAGAATGAGGAGGAGGGGCAGTAGAGCAGCAGCGGTGCTAAAAAAGCGCACCTTGACCCCTGTTGTGTGGTACACCTTTTTGAGCTTGGGGACTAGGTGTCCCAACCACCTGAGCACCTGAGAAGAATGAGGAGGAGTAGGAAAGCAGCAGTGGTGCTATGAAAGCGCACGTTGACCTGGGCTGGACACACCTAAGCAAAGCCCGGGTCAAGGTAAGGTCCATCAGAGTCCGGAAGAGGTTGTGCCTGCCTACCATGCAGCATCTACTGCGTTAGCATCAATGAAGTGTGGTTTTGCAGGGGGGGGGACCTTTGCAGTGCATCATTGAGTCCTAGGAACTTCCGGGAATGCATTGTCCCGCGAACTTCCGTATCGCAGGACAATGCATTGTCCGGCGATACTGGGCTTCCCGGAAGTTCCTAGGTGATCGATGGACGCCGCACGGTAGTTTGGACATCGACGTTCTGCTGATATTAGGAAGCGACCAGACGGAGCAAACCGGCAGTACGAACTGTGTTCGAGTCTTTCCACCCCGCCAACAGCGGTGGTGTGGGAATACGCCCAGATACACGATTAATTCCATTTGAGAACTGGTCCAAGATACGGTCCTTCGCCCACGTTGTAAAAAGCTGTTCAGCATTATCATATGCACGGCAAGAGTAACTTCGTAGCGTAATAAGATTTGGATGGTCCTGAGGAGAACCCTGAAAACTACAGGGCGCGAAACGCATCGACCTTGCGCCCCCCTAAAGTCAAGCCAACACAATCCAACTTTATTGGTTATTGATAGTGCACATAGAAGCTGGTGTTTTACTGTGTTGATCAATTCATAGTGCACTATCTTAGAATCCTACATTTGTTGTGTACGGGTACGGGGTGTACTTTAGCATTCCTTCGGGGGAAGCCCCCTTTGCTAAAACTATAAATTCCATGTGGCTGCTCCCGTGGGCTTTTGTTGTATGAATGTCTTGAGTGGATGATGGAGTGGTTGTGAATGTTTAATGGATGCGAGTAGGTTTTGGTTGTGTGGGTTGTCTGATAGGAAGTAAAGGATTTTTTCTAATAACGTATGTCAGGGTGGTATTTTTGTGTGTTGTGAAACTTCTTTGTCATTATATTTATTGTATTTGCAAAAACAAAGTTTGAAAATTAAAGAATGTTGAGAAATTGACCTTTCATTGGGACCAGTGATAAATTTACATTGGACTCTGTTGTTGAAACAATTGTCTAACAAACTCAGTACTGGCATTTGTGTTGGTTAGTTTATTATTGGCTCAGCCTTTCTGAGTACAGAATCAAGGCCCTTGGTTGTTCCTCTTGTTGATAGGTCATCACCAAAGCGTAACCCTTAAAGTGGCATATCCTCTTCAGTTAGCAAAGAAAATGCAATCTAAGAAGAAAAGGCTCATTCATCCGCAAGCAAAGTGTTCATAAGACATGAGCCTGCAAGCATCAGACGCTTAAGAATATGCTTACACCCAGCAATGATGGACTTGATACATGCTAAATCCCACCTCACTCTTCACGTACTCTTCCACAGACAAAATGATGTTCCCAGACAATGGCACATTAACCACATAAAAGAGTTGAGACCAGGGCCGGACTGGCTACCGGGCAGTTGTGTGTGCTGCCGAGCAGGGGGATGCTTTCGTTGATGGGGACCTGTGTGTGCAAAACGAAATTCGTTTTGCTTTTTTTTTTCAAAGCGCACGCAGGTCCCCATCAACGAAATACGCACATACCACGGAGAAATCATACCTCTGCTCGGCAGCACACACAACTGCCCTGGTTGAGACCTTTGATCACCCTATGGGCACAGCAGTCCACATTTTCCTCAACATGTGAGGATACCTTGTTGCCTAGTTCTGTTATAGACACATTTCCACTCTCCACCTCATCCCTAACCAATCTCACCCATGCAGGCTCATTTTAGTATATTCACTACCAAATATTTTCTCTAAACCACCATTTCAAACATTTCTTTACTTTAAACACATATGCACATCCTGCTTTTCCTCTTTATGTACATAGAGGGGGTGACCGTAGGCAGAAATATAAATCGTCAATTTACAAAAAAAAAGTTCTGTATACTACTGACAGAGAAAGGGAACACTTACAAAGTGGCAAGGAACTCACACGGCTGTGCATCAAAAAGTCAAGGATATAGAACTGTCAAGCTACAAAACCAGCTGATATCAATGATATGGGTTTTGGTGGTAAGTTGTAAGACTTATCACCACTATGATACTCTCACTGTGGGTAAACCATCAACCAGCACACACAGTCTGCATACCAGGGACCTGAAGAGATTGGGTCAGGGATGCCCTCGCACGGCTGCTCTGGTAGAAGAGCCACCCAGTACATCGCGTAAGTCTTGGTGGAAGGTGGCAAGGCCCATCTTCTGTATGGAGCCCTGACATGCAAACCCCACAAATATCTGCACACCAAGGACTCAAAGACACTGTTGTGCACAGTGTGTCTGAAATACAAGGGTTATTTCCCACAGTTGGGTCTTTCAGAAACTTTTCAGCACTCAACCCCTCCAACCCTCTTCCCCCCACACACAGACACACACACAGCCACTAGGATAACGCACCACCTGTAGCTAACTTTCCTCACATCCAAGATGCTCAACCGCACCATCCGGCAATAAACTGCAAATATCACACTGCCTCGCGAAGGTACCACATATCCAAAGATGGGCAGTTTCTGGACATGACAAGATTGCGACTAACTGCTCAAGCCAGGTGATGCTGGCTAACTCTACCTGGACACCCATTAAAGCAGCCACATTCCACTGGTGAGATTCTAGAAATTAGGCAGAGAAAGCAGAGATAGAAGAGAGCTTGTGAGAATTAAGACTATATAAGGAGGTATAAAATATTATAGGTCAATTTAAGAGTTAATATACTAAGCAGAGATGATATAAAGGACGTGTAAGAATAAAAAAAGGCGCAACCAGGAAATTTCCACAGCGAGGGAGGAGGCCGATTAAGTATGATAGTTCTTTGAAATGTAATCTAATGGGACAGAAATAACATGGGAAAACAAGATGTAGGCAGTGCCAGGAAATCCATGTGGCAGCAGCGGTGGAAAGGGCATTGTGCCTCGAAGTATCAAAGGGGACTATGACTGGCAAGATGGGCTTTTCTCAGAAGTCCAACAATCGGTACTTAATTACTCTATGTGCCCTTGAGAAAAGAACAGCGTTGACAGATCTGGAAACGGACGTTTCCGTGTTTTTCAACAGATGGAACACTCATTAACACGTCTGTCATTTCAGACTCCATATTAGCAGTGTATACGTCACAGAAAAGAAAATGGCGGCCAGCGGAATGCCCGTATTGACTTTACACAAAGGCAGAAATGGTGAAGGGACTTGTTATGGCGCCAGTCAGCCCGAGCACGTGCCCCGTGATTGGCGTTCAAGCCAGACTGAAAAATAAACTGATGTGTCAGACCGTTTGCGATATAATTTCTCAGTTGTGAAGGCGAGCATGCCTTGTGTTTGATTTAGGAAAACAGATTGAAGGCATATTTTATTTTCTCATGGACACACGTGCAGCCAATTTTGGAATATGCTCTGCCATTCCTGTGGCAGATCTAATCTTTAAGGATCATATTTATTTGCATTAAAAGCTTTCCCAGAGAAGCATTAAAATCTCTTTTCTGATTTCCCTGGGGACTACCCTGCTTCACAGAGGAGTTTCTACAGTGAATGCCTTGTGCCCTGTGGTTTGACGAGGTGGATGGCATAATCGCTCTTAGTGCCAGCGGATACGCGGGCACTTGTCCAGCTTTGCGCCGCTGCACTTTGTCCAGAGTTAAGCATACACCATCACACATTTGAAAGTTATCTGTATGCACTGATAGTCAGTCCTCATTCATTGGCCTGAACATTTCAAAGTAGAAGGGGCTCATTTAGACTTTGCCTGTTTGATTTCCCAATGTCCATTGCAGCGGATTTTCCTCCTCCACCATGGCAGTGGAAGAAAATTTGCAAAATGTAAAGATCTTTGTGAAGAGGGTGGAGACTTCTCACTAAAGTGAGCTCATCTGCAATGGGAGAAGCCATTCTAGGGGCGAAACGTGGAAAATCTGCCATTGCCACGAAAAATGGCGTAATTTCTACAAAGAAATGTGGGCACTGGAAATCTACCTCCCAAATAAATAGCCTCCTTAGATTATGTAATCTATTCAAGTCTGTACAAAAATGATGGAATTGTAGAATGGTGTGTGGCATAAACTAAAGTATATTGTACATGTTTCAGAACCTTTTTGGTTACAGGTCGACTTACTAAAGCCACCTATGATTGTACGCAAAGAAATCCTCACTTTGGGCATCCATTGCGCTAAAAACTTTGTCACCCAATTGTAAACCTAACAAAGTCTTAGCAAAACACATGCGGTGAGAATGAGAAATCATTCACGTAAGAGGTTTAACACCTGTACAGTTATTACAGATTCTGATGATGATGTATTCATTCATTGTTGTATATAAGTAAGGGATTTAAACCTAATTGGCGAGAATCAAAGGATAGCGCCCAGTTATGACACAAAGTCAATTGTGAGCTATATTTATCCAAGTTTCCTATTTGATCAATTGGCACTGGAACAATCTATTATTTTGCAGATCACTTGTTTTTCAACATTGCATAATTGCATCCGCTTGTGAAGAGGGACATTCTTTTGTTTGTTCTCTGGCAGAATAGGAATGCCAGAAAACATCCGGAACAGTGTGATCTTGCTTCCTTGCTGGTCTAATTACTCCCATGTTCCTCTGTTTCTCCATAATTGCTTCTATTTCCACTGGGTCCTCGAACTCCTTTGATTGTCTGCCACTTTTAGAACTCTCTAAGTAATATTCTCTAAAGGTCTCTGTGATTAACCTGCCAGTATTTTTGGTTTCCAGATTGAAACGGTTTATATGGTATAGATAACCCAGGGACACCTAGGTGAATGAATTGATGTATAGTGGATTCATAGAGCGCCAATAGCACATAGTTTTGCCTGCTCATTATATCAATCAAACAGGCATGAAAGGATCAAGTTTATACTGGGATTACATTTTGTACTCTTTAGCCACACAATAATCGCTGCATTTACCCACTGAGATTTTTTTTGTGCATATTTATATAGCGCGAACTCGACCCGAAGGTATTGGAGCGCTTTTCATGAACACCGTATTTACATTATACATTCAGGCACGGGGAGATTAACCTCTTCGGTGCTCATGGGGAGACCAGCTCGTCATGAGTCACGGTGGAGCTGTGCTCATGACGAGCTGGTCTCGTCATAACGGCGCCGCTCCGCCCTTGCGCGATTGATTCCCCGCCTGTGCAGGCGAATTAATCAGTGGGCGGGATCGTGACGAGACCAGCGCGTCATGAGTACAGCTTCACCGTGACTGATGACGAGCTGGTCTCGTCACAAGCACCGCAGCGTCGCGCTGTTTAGTAGTAAAATTTCAAAAAATTTGGTGTTTAGAGGGTTTTTGACAACTTTGGACCTCGGTGTCACTGAGCATGCTGCACCACTGAAATCATGACCCTGGTGCTTCAAAGGTAACTGCACATGTAACTGCTTATTTAGTAGTTAAATGTAGCAATATTTGGGGTTTAGAGGAGTTCTGACAACTTTTGGCCCCGGTGCCATTGCCCCTGCTGCACCATTCAAACCAAGCCCCTTTTAACTGCAAGATAACTGCAATTGTGTCTGGCTATAAACTAGTAAAATATAGCAATATTAGGTGTTTAGAGGAGTTCTGACAACTTTTGGGCCGGTGCCACTGCGCCATTCAAATCATGACCCTGTTGTTTGCAAGGTAACTGCACTTGTGACTCCCTGTTTAGTAGTAAAATATAGCAATATTAGCTGTTTACTGGGGTGCCTAGAGCTTTTGGTCCTGGTGCCACTGTACCTATAGCACCATTCAAATATTGACCCTATTGCCTGCTAGATAAATGCACTTGTGACTGTCTTGTTTAGTAGTAAAATTTAGCAATCATCTAGGTTTAGTGGGGTCCTTAGAGTTTTTGGCCCAGGTGCCACTGAACCTACTGCACTATTGAAATCGTTTCCTTAATGCTGGCTAGATAACTGCACTCCTGACTGCCCGTTTAGTTGTAAAATATAGCAATATTAGGTGTTTAGAGGAGTTCTGGCAACTTTTGGGCCCGGCGCCCTAGTAATATTCAAATAATGACTATGTTGCCTGCAAGATACCTGCACTTGTACTGCCGGTTTAGTAGTAAAATATAGCAATATTTGGTGTTTAGTGGAGGTATGATAATTTTTTGCCCCAGTGTCACTGCATCTCCTGCACCATTCAAACCAAGCCCCTTTTAACTGCAAGATAACTGCAATTGTGTATGGCTATAAACTAGTAAAATATAGTAATATTAGGTGTTTAGAGGAGCTCTGACAACACTTTGGCCCCAGTGTCACTGCACCTGCTGCACCATTTAAATCAAGCCCCTTTCAACGGCAAGGTAACTGCAATTGTGACTGCTTGTTTAGTAGTAAAATATAGCAATATTAGGTGTTTAGATGCCACTGCACCTTCAGCATCATTCAAATAATGACCATAGTGCCTGACAGATAACTGCATTTGTGATTGTATGTTTAGGTGTAAAATATAGCAATACTCGGTGTTAGTGAGGTGCCTGGAACTTTTGATCCTGGTGCCACTGCACCTGCTGCACTATTGAAATCATGACCCTAGCGCCTGCTAGATTACTGTACTTGTGACTGTCTGTTTAGTTGTAAAATATAGCAATATTAGGTATTTAGAGACGTTCTGATAACTTTTGTACCCAGTACCACTGCACACGCTGCACCATTAAACTAACGGTCCTGTTGCTTGGAAGATAACTGCACCTGGGACTACCTGTTTAATAGTAAAATACAGCAATATTTGGTGTTTAGTGGAGTTATGACAACTTTTAGCCCCAGTGCCACTGCATCTGCTGCACCACTTGAATTAAGCCCCTTTTAACTGCAAGATAACTGCATTCGTGACTGCATATATAGTAGTAAAATATAGCATCATTAGGTGTTTAGAGCACCTGCTGTATCATTCAAATCATGACCCTATTGTCTACAAGGTAACTGCATTGTGACTGCCTGTTTTATAGTAAAATGTAGCAATTTTAGGTGTTTAGTGGGGTGCCTAGAGAGTTTGGTCCTGGTGTCACTGCACCTGCTGCACCATTAAAATCATGACGATGTTGTCTGCAAGGTAACTGCACTAGTGACTGCCTCTTTAGTTTAAAAAGTTGGGCAATAATCTGGGTTAGGTGGGGTACCTAGAGCAGATGGCCCTGCTGCTACTGCACCTGCTGCACCATTCAAATCAAGTCCCTTTTAACTAAAACGTAACTGCAATTGTGAATGCCTGTTTAGTAGTCAAATATAGCAACATTATATGTTTAGAGAAGTTCTGACAACTATTGGGCCCGGTGCGACTGCACCTGCTGCACCATTCAAATCATGACCCTGTTGTCCGCAAGGTAACTGCATTTGTGGCTGCCTGTTTAGTAGTAAAATATAGCATGGTTCTTGTATATTAACTTTATTTTTAACGTGCAATGTTTATTTCAACATTTAGAATTTGATCATAATAATCTATACATATAAATAAAAATGTAGATGTTCGTTTGTCCAAAATCGTAAATCTCTGAAAGTTCTTCACCAATTGCTTTGACATTTTGACACAACGTTCGATTCGAATACGCAAGTGTTTTTATATACACACCGTTCGATTCGAATACGTGTGTGTCGAATATGCACATGTTTTTAATCGAAAGCCCGAACAGACACATAAAAATGTCAATGTTCGTTTGTGCAAAATATCAAATCTCCGAAAGTTCTTCACCGAATGCTTTGAAATTTTGACACAACGTTGGATTCGATTAAGCGCGTCTTTATATATACACAACGTTGGATTTGAATACGCGCGTGTCCAATACGTGCATGTTTTTAATCAAAAGGCCGAACAGACCCTATCGATTTGGTTGCTGTACAATAACTACAATGGACGCATAGAGACAATAGTCTACATATATTAGGATGGACAGTTGGTGTCAGGATGGCAGACCAGGAAGTGGGTGAAGGAAGGGGGGAGGAGTTGGTTCACTTTGCAACATTAGCACGTGTTTATATATACACAACGTTGGATTCGAATACGCGCATGTCCAATACGCGCGTGTTTTTAATCGAAAGGCCGAACAGACCCTATCGATTTGGTTGCTATGCAACAAATACAAGGGATGCATAGAGACAATAGTCTACATATATTAGGATGGACAGTTGGTGTCAGGATGGCAGACCGGGAAGTGGGTGGAGGGAGGGGGGAGGAGTTGGTTCACTTTGCAACATTAAGAAAGGACGCATAGAGACAATAGTCTACATAGATTAGGATGGACAGTTGGTGTCAGGATGGCAGACCGGGAAGTGGGTGGAGGGAGGGGGGAGGAGTTGGTTCACTTTGCAATATTAGCGCGTGTTTATATATACACAACGTTGGATTCGAATACGCGTGTGTACAATACGCGCGTGTTTTTAACCGAAAGGCCGAACAGACCCTATCGATTTGCTTGCTGCGCAACAACTACAAGGGACGCATACAGACAATAGTCACAAAAACATATTGTATACCCACAAGCATTGTGAAATTAAACATTTTAGAAATGTGTGCTTACTCTTTTCTTTCTCTGCCATTTAACCAGACTGAGCCACAGCAACGCGTACAGCTAGTGACCAAATAGATTAAGTTGAAAAAAACAATCCGATAATGTATACAAAGTGCAAAGAAAGGTAATGAGGCATGAATAGGAAATGCCACAAACATTCTAAGGCTAAAGCATCTGCTTTGCACAGCTAAGTAATAACAAGCATTAGAAATGCAATCGGGCTCGGATTTATTTGAGTTTGAGCTAATGGCATTGTAAATGCCAATGTCTTTTTGCCATGTGTTATGGAGTGTGTGCATGTGGTGTGTAGTGGAAGTATGTTGGTTGAATTGTAATTTTACCAATGGTGGCATGCTGTGCTTTATATGAATATGTTTAAAAGTAAAGTGTACCATACTGCGATTGCTTGGTGGAAAAGTGCACTGCCGGCTGGAGGTGTGTGTGCCTGGTAAAAGCGTGCACAGATGGATGATGGTTGTTGGTGTTTTTGCATGGTGAAAGCATTCATTGACGGCTGGGGGTGTGTTGTTGTGTGTGTTGTTTTCTGTGTGCTGGTGAGTGTGTGGTGGTGAGTCTGTGGGGGTGAGCCTGGGGAGTGAGTGTGGTGGTGAGTGTGTTGTGTTGAGTGGTGACAAGTGTGTGGTGTTGAGAGACTGAGGTGTGTGGTTTGTGTGTGCGTTATGTGTGTGTGGTGTATGTGTGTGTGGTGTTTTCTGCACACTCACACACTGCCCCTACACATTCACACACTGCTCACCCGCACACTCCCAATGTCACCCTGCATAGTCACACACTGTTTACCCTGCACACTCATTCTGCACACACACAATGTGCACCCTGACACACTGTCTCTGCAGTCACTCTGCACTCACTGCCACTCTGTACTCACTGCCACTCTGCACTCACTGCCACTCTGCACTCTCTGCCACTCTGCACTCTCTGCCACTCTGCACTCTCTGCCACTCTGCACTCACTGCCACTCTGCACTCACTGCCACTCTGCACTCACTGCGCACTCACTCTGCACTCACTCTGCACTCACTCTGCACTCACTCTGCACTCACTCTGCACTCACTGTCACTCTGCACTCACTGTCACTCTGCACTCACTGTCACTCTGCACTCACTGTCACTCTGCACTCAGTCTGCACTCACTGTCACTCTGCACTCAGTCTGCACTCACTGTCACTCTGCACTCAGTCTGCACTCACTGCCCACTGCCACTCTGCACTCACTGCCACTCTGCACTCACTGCCACTCTGCACTCACTGCCACTCTGCACTCACTGCCACTCTGCACTCACTGCCACTCTGCTCTCACTGCCACTCTGCACTCACTGCCACTGCGCACTCACTGCGCACTCACTGCACCCTCACTCTGCACTCACTCTGCACTCACTCTGCACTCACTGTCACTCTGCACTCACTGTCACTCTGCACTCACTGTCACTCTGCACTCAGTCTGCACTCACTGTCACTCTGCACTCAGTCTGCACTCACTGTCACTCTGCACTCAGTCTGCACTCACTGCCACTCTGCACTCTCAAACTGCACTCTCAATCTGCACTCTCAATCTGCACTCTCAATCTGCACTCTCCACTCTCAATCTGCACTGTGCACTCTCAAACTGCACTCTCAAACTGCACTCTCAAACTGCAATCTGCACTCTGCACTCTGATTCTGCACTCTCAATCTGCACTCTCAATTACTAAAAAGACACCACAGCGAAGACGAATCACTGGGCAGATGACATAAAACACTAAGGAATGTGTCTGGCCAAAGCCCTAGAGATACCTTTTTTTCTCTTTAACATTAGGAGCTCGAAGCTCCACCCACTTCGTGGGCGTAGGCCGAGCCCTAAAAAGCATTGCAGCCCTGCTGTAAAGTGCAGGTATTCCTCCTTTCAGATGGTGCAGGTACTCGGTAACCGACTGTGCGGCGCAGTCAAAGCACAGGCTGAAGCGCACTCGATAGCTTCCTGTAGCTATGCAACTTTGTATGGCATAGTGCTGCGTTCTACTGAAGATTATAGCATTGTGCAGCATGGCAGATACCACTAGAACATGTGAGGGGGCATGGATTCCGAGTGAATCCAACTAATTTGTGACACCACTATCTACCCACCCCCTTTCGGCTTTTTGGGCGCATTGCATTCTGGAACTTGTAGTCTACGGTTCCTATTCCCTGAGTCCCCGCGTGCTTTTGGCTTTCAGTACTGGCTGAAGCAGCATTAAATGCTTTCAGTCTGCAGTCCGTGGCGCTGCCTCGCGCCTGTCCACTCTCTTTGAGAAGCAGCATTTGTCGCATCCTCCTCCTCCCTGCCGCAGGAGCCTTTCCCTCCTCGAGAGCCCCATCACTTTCTCCTCGCCATGGCGACGTACAAGGTGACAGTGGCCACCGGCTGCTTCCTCCAGGCAGGGACCATGGACTCAATCTCCCTCACCCTGGTGGGGGAGCGGGGGCAGAGCCCCAAGCACCCCCTCAACAACTTCACGAGGGACTTCAGCGCGGACGCTGTGAGTATGAGGGGCCCTGGGGGGGGCGTGTCAGGTGCACCCGGGAGCATCTCTTCCACACATGACCCTCTCTAGGGGCACTAAGGTTTGCACTGCCCGTAGTCCCATCACACGCAGGCGGCTATGGAAGCCCGAAAACAAATGGAAGCACACTAGCTGGTAAAACAGTCCTGAGGGTTAATGCTCCTGCTGCTGAGGTATGGGTGTAGCCTGCAGGTCTCAGGGAAGAATCCAACGGACAAACCTAGGTGAGCGACTGTACATTCTCTAAGCTCCGTGTTTAATTTGCAGATCACACCCTCGTATCCGGGTAAGATAGCTCAGTTGGTTAATGTTGCTGCAATCTTTGTATATTCACGAGGCAACAGGGTTGAACGCTGGTCGAGTACATCAGTGAGTTAATGGTTCTTCAGCCAGTGTCTCCTTCTGGCCATGGTTTCTATATTGGTTGTGTCTGTGTGCAACTGGTGCTGGAATCTGTGTATTCTACCAAGTGCCGGGGCAGGACGTTCCGAGCTTCGCCGATACGGATGAGGGAGGGGGCCGTGGGCCCCCGTGTCTTGCTGTCTCAGCGCCGGATGAGTGAGGCTAATGAAGCCCTTTCCCGGCCTGGCATGCAGCAGCTGCGCACTGAGCGCTGCTGAATGGTGAACGCGCCCGGCCATCTGGATTCACTTACGGAGGCACCCTGACAGCTCCTAATTATAATTAATGTACTTCTGTGCGCGCACACGCACAACAAATGCCAAACATGGCGGACGAAAACTACATTTACCCTATCACGTCAAGGCTACTAAAAAGATACCACAGCGAAGACGAATCACTGGGCAGATGACAAAAAACACTAAGGAATGTGTCTGGCCAAAGCCCTAGAGATACTTTTTTTTCTCTTTAACATTAGGAGCTCGAAGCTCCACCCACTTCGTGGGCGTAGGCCGCACCCTTAAAAAGCAAGCAGGAAGAGATCTTATCTTGCCAGTGAATGGGGCTTAAACAGTGTGAACAGCTTTAGAAGAACTATTGTAAATGCATACAGCCAGGGGAAGATAACAAAAAAAAGTTCCAAACAAAAGTGAATGAACACAGTAATTTGACGATGAGAACTGACAAGAGCCCCCTTTTAAGATATATTAAATACAAGACATTTCAAGCAGGTGAAACCAAAAAACAGGGAGGTTAATGAGTTTATAGGAATTACTACAACAGATCTCTGTAGGTTTGGCTCAGTAACGGTGCTCTTGTAATCTGTCTAAAGAGTCATTTCCATTCGTTGCCATGATTTTTTGGCCATGTGCTTTTTACCGGAAGTATTAAATTAAAGCAATTTCCCTTCAAATGCATTCAAAAGAGCTATCGGACTTACCTTTGGTGAGTTTGCTTGTAAAGTCTTAAGGATGTGGTGGGAAAGTCTTGTATAGCAGTAAGTGGGGTGTAATTGGTGAGACAGTATATTCAGAACTTCAAAGTTGTGATGAGGTAATTGATCATAAATATGGAATCATGGAATTATGTTTATTGAGTTTATTTTTGTTTTACATTTATCTACTCTGCTACTTACCTGAGGGTGTCAGAGCGCTTTAGAGAAAACAAGGACATTTGGATCTCAAATGATATCACTGAATGCATTGGAAGGAGAACAAGGTGTAACATTTGGAAGGAGGCTGGAAACGCGTTGACAAAGGGGAAATAGGAGAGGATGGATGAGCTGTTGAGAGATGAAAAGGTGCTATGAGGAGGGGTAAAAAGGAAGAGAGAAGGATCAAGGTAGGTAGAGAGGAGAGGAGGTAGACTAAGGTGAGATGGAGATGCAGCAAGGTGAACGAAGAAGAGATGGGTTGGAAAGAATGGCATTGGTAACTAGGTCGTGAGCAAGGTAGGTAATGAGGGCAAGGTGGAAAGAGTGGGAGTGTTTGGAGATTCCTTAATGTGGATGGTGAAAAGAGTGGGAGGGAAGTGATGGACAAGAAGCAGAAGGGATGAAAGGGAGAGGGTGGCAGGGAAGGATTTTAGTAGAGGTGTGTGGAATTCCCATAATTTAGTTTCCTGTACTTATGTGAAATGTCAGGAAAATTATGCTAAAATAATGCGTAATTACTTGAGATGCAAATCTGTCATTCAGTACTATATTTTTTAACGCATAACGCATCTCAGCATCTATTTGTGATGCAGGAACGCATTTCGAAGTAAACAAACACCAAAAAAAGACATTAGTGGTGTGATCAAGTGTTGTTCTCATTCTGGCTGTTCTCAGTATTCCAGCACGCTAAAATTCTACCGCAAATGGTTCGAAATTTCACGACATGGTACAATGGCATAACTTCGGGAATTTCCTGTACCATGCTTAACACAAACTTCCTGAAACTATGGAAACGGGAGTCGTGAGGAGGAAAAACAGTCAAGATAGGCAGGCAGGGTACACAGAGAAAAAGAGAGGGGGAAACAGGGTGGTGCTAAGCAGGGTATCACGGAGACAGGAAGGGACGCAGAGGAGGAGACTGGAGAAGGAGGTAAGAGACAATATGAAGTGTATTTGAAGAGATTACATTTCAAGCAGTGCTAGAAGAGCATCTGAAAATTAGTTTAAGTAACATTTGGAGAGAAAGATTTTGAGTCTGTTTTGGAAAATTAGGATGTCAACCTGGCAATGCATATCAATGTTCCAAATGGTAGGAACTGCTCAAAAGCGAGATTATGAATTTATAGTTGAGGTTTCAGAATTTTAGATTCAGGACTGAGAATGCTTTTGCTTCTGAGCTCTTTTTGCCACCTTGGAACTTTATAGCCGAATGTAGATAGTTCAGATGAGTGGAGTGGATGACTTTAAAAGTGAAGTATGCCAACTTGAACTTAATTCTGGCCACACTTGGGAGCCACTGTTAATCTCTCAAGATGGGTGATGTGGGTGAATTTAGTAGTGTCAGGGATAAAGTGAACAGATGAATAATGAATGGTTTTGAGTAGGACCAGAGACGATTTTGATACTCTGAAGATAATCATGTTGCCTTATTCGATTCTGGAGATTACCAGGGATTTATCCACTAGTAAGACTGTTAAAGTAGAAAAGATGAGTTTTTTTAGTAGATGTTATGGACAGAGAAGGATCAATCCAGATGCCCTGTGATTTGACTTCCGAGGAAGGAGTGGGTTGCAACCAAAAGATTGCGGTTTCTGTATTGATCGATGTTTCTGGATCCATTCGCTATTTACTTTATGGTGTTTTTGTTTCTGCAGGAGGATACATTCTTTTTTATCCAGATTGAGTCTGAGAAGGTTGGTCGACATATAGCTATCCACTTTTACTAAACCATTGAATGTTCTGAAGGGAGTTGATTTCCATATATATCTGGGTGTCAGTGGCATATTGGTGTTTTGGCATCCAAATCTTGCTTTAGATCCTTCATTGGTTCCATGTAGAGGTTAAAGAGGGTAGGTGCAAGGATGGAGACTTGAGGGCCTCTGTAAGTATTGGTGATTGGTTTGGATGATCAGTGCCTAATATGTATATTTGTTTACGGTTGGTGAAGTAGGAAGCAAACCAGTTGAGGACTTTTTCTCAGAGGTGTAGGAAGGTTTTAAGGATCTGTATGAGCCTTTCATAGTCGGCATTATCAAAGGCAGTCTAGAGGTCGACTAAGTAGAGTTGCGCCTCCTTTATCAAGTACGTCATGGATATTGTCGAGTATATTTAAGGTGGCAGTATCTGTATTGTAGTTTGTGAACTCAGTATTGTTAGGGGTCTGAAACATCATAAAAGGTGATGCGATTTGTAGGTTAAAGGCAGCCACATTTTTCAATGACTTTTCCCAGCCATGGCAGTTGGTGAATGGTTTGTAGTTTGAAAGGATGTCCATGTTAGCATCTAGTTTCTTTAAGATGAGAATGATAAGCCCTACTTTAAAACTGCCCAGAAAGATGCCACCCTTAAGGAATGTATTGATTATTTAATACCATATTTTGTCAAAGAGATGGGAGGTATTTTTAATGTTATTGGCTGGGATGACGTAATCTTGATTGCGTGTGGTTTTTAGGATTTTTATGATTTTGTCTATTATGACTTCAGAAATTGGGGTGAATTCGAACCATTCAGTGCCGCTAGAGGATGGATGAAAGATTTTATGACTACTGGATGAAAGGGAGATAGATGCTTTCAGTGAATTAATTTGTTGACTTAAATGTTTTATTATTTCCCTTGCATTTTATGTCTACTTAAAAGGTTTTTCAATTTCAATTTTTTATATTTTTACCTGAACATCAATAAAAAAATGAACTGAAGTTGAAATGCAACATGGCAGTCCTGATTCACAGAGTCAGGCTTGGTGGAATTGCAACCTTGAAAATGGCTTTTGAAGGGAATTTCATCAAGAAGCTACAAAGGTCACAGCCACAAATGCAGGATTAGGAGCATCTTTGTGCGCATTCCTGAGAAAACAGGCGTCCACCCCAGTGGCAGCTGCTACTTGGAAGCAGCATTAGGGCTGGGTTGAGAAATGGGACTGGAGAGAGATGGTTTAAAAAAAAATCACTTGCCTCCAGGCCGGCTGGCTGGAAGGCCGCCACATCTCTTCTACGTCCTCTTCCTGGCATCTTGGAGGAGACAGGAAGCAGGGAGCACCAGGGCTCCCAGGCTCCCTGCAGCCAATCATAATGCTGCAATGCAGCGTTGTGATTGGTCTGAGTGCTGTGACATGGCACACAGCCAGGGTCTGGAGGGGTGGGAATGTTTCCAAACATGCTGTAATGCAGCCTGCATGAAGAACACGGGATCTGCGCATGACTGTTTTGGGCAGCCTGAGAGGGCCGACCAAGCATTCATGCTCACATAGGGAGTGCAAACCACTCCTTCCCCTGCTCTCAGAGCAGCCCGCTCCACAAAGACACCGCAATGAGGAAAACTAAAATGATAATAACCTTGAGTTATTATCATTTTATTTTTCCTTTTTTACACTGCTAAAAGTAGTGGGTTGATGCTCCTCCGCCTTAACGGAGGAGCTGCCACTGGTCCACCCACAATCCCATGTGCCGTGCTTATTTACATACCCCTCACACTCCGTTTCCCACCCTGTAGTGCCTAACAAACATACTTTTGTCACACGAAGGAGCACATGCGTTCCCTGGATGGGAATGGGGAGGAAGTAACACAATGTTCGATGGTGATGTAGAGAATGGGGTTTCTCCACGGTAAAACATGTTTCCCTGTTCAGGATAAAAACGATGAAAGGTGCAAATGCACATTTGCATGACCTGTCCACATGCAGAATTTTCCATCTTTTGCAACTCCTATATATTTCTAAGAGTATCATTGGATTTTTTATTGAACCAATAAAAGTCAGAAATTTGCTTGAAAACTAGCAATTGTACCATATAAGTAAATGCCCAGTGTTTTAGCATATGCTTAATGAAGTGAAACCTTGGCCAGCCCTAAGCTATTTGCATTGTTCACCAATGTGATGCAAGGAGTATTTATTTTCCTATTTCATACACATCATAACTAAGACTTACTTGCCATTGTGTGAGCAGCGAAGCTCGCCGGATCCTTAGAAGAACAATATTTCCCCTTTTGGCCTTAGTTTCACAGTTCAAGACATGTCTATCTGCTGCAGTCTTACAGTTGAATTAGATGAAGTGGTCCTGCTTGGTCTCATCCACAAACAAGCATTGCCAATGGCAATAGGGCTAGTCTAATGAGGCAACTCATCTAAGCAAATATGTAATTAATTACATTCAAGCATGTCTTGTTGACCTTGCCAATACAGGCAAAAGTATCAAAAAAGCACTGCTTAGTATACAACATGTATGTCAGAGATTAAGAATTGAAAGTGACTACCAGTGTGACACTTGAGTGCGCTTTCCAGATGTAAACTAGTCCCTCGTGCATTCCAAAGGAAGAACCTCCTTGAAGGCGGAATGATACACCAAACAGCCAATAGCATGAGGTGAGAGAATAATGCTGCTCTGAGTGGAGACGAAGTTTAATCTATGTATATTTAAATAACTTGTAACAACATGTCTTGCAGGCAGATATGCTGTCTCAAAAAGTAAAATCGGCATGCTCCTGGACTTTTGGCTACACAGTTGGCACGATTTGCATATAAGAATTTTGAGGATGTAGCACACTATATAAGTGCTGCCTGGAAGAAGTTGTAGAGATAATGAGGTTCAGTCGCATTTACTGGGGTAAAAGGCTCTCTGCAGCTGGCACGCCACCTCTTTAAATGTAAATGTGTTGTATTTGTAAAGCGCACGGCTGCCCACGCGACGTGGCGTTCCGGCACTGCACTCATACCCCTGTGGAACCCTTCCTGGCTATTCCATGTGAAATGTCCAATCCTGGGCACCCCCAAGGTGAAGCCAGGCATCCAAGCGCTGCTGGGGCCGTTGTGGAGATTAAGCAAGCTATTTCCCAGAGTCACAGAGTGGGACCCATGATTAGACTAGGCACCGAGGCGAGAATTATCAGGTCCGGGGAGATTGAGTTCAAGAACCACCGAGGCGGGAATTGAACCCTGGTCCCAGTCCAGACCTCTGCATCAGGGTCTTCTGCTCTAACCATTGAGCCACGCTTCTTCTTTACAGCAGGCACACAGCCCATGGACTTTAATTGCTTAGGAATAAGGTGTACGGAAAGTCGCCTTGACAGGCAGGGAAAATACATTTAGAGATGTTAGCGAAACTTGCATTTAAAATGAGTTTTTTTAAGTGAAACTCACAAGGCATGAATTGAGTTTGTGTATTGGCAGGTAGACGGAATGTTATTAATAATGCCTGATTCGTGAGGTATTTATTATCTGGGTTTCAGGTGATTGCTCAGAGTTTACTTGATGGAAAAAGAAAGATTGACACTTGCAGGATTCTTGCACTGAATATAAAATACTGCAAAATTGGAAAGTTACGCTAGAAGTGAACCACTTCGTTTCAAAATATTATGCTACCACAATATTGTAGGAAAAATATAAGATATTGAGGTCAAAAATATTGCCAGGTGAACAGTATATAGTTAAGTAGATTTGCTTACTGAACTTCACTGAAAGATGCTTTAAAGCCTAATAAGGTTTTCCTGATTAATTTATTTTTGTATCATTAACGTTTCCATGTGAAATCCAATACAAGGAAAATAAATTAAGGTTCATTGCTGAAGAGTAATTTGGGAGAAGTTCACAGCTGCTCTGCTCATGACTGCCCCGGGCATTCTTCATGCTGATTTATTCGACAGCCTCGAGAAAAGGGCCACCCTGACAGATCTGCTTTTTTTACACCTCACACCCTTGTTTGGCTGTCAACCACTGAGGAACTCCTAGAATAAGAGAGGTATGCAAGGGAGGAGTTGAGACTAGACATGGTAGGTAAATTCGAAGTAACAAAACCTCATAGTAAACATAGAGCAGGGGCGCTTATGATGTAAATGAGCAACAGAAACCTGAAAAAAATGTGAAAAAACATCTAAAAAAAAAAGAACATGCATAGCTAACTTGAGAAACGCAGAACATAAGGTTCAGAAACAAAGAAGCAGACCAACCATCCAGGAAGTAAAATAGGGTTGCCTTCAAGCAGGGTGAGACAAGAAAAATAGTATGAACATACCATGGCGGCGGAACTAAAAAAAAAAATGAAAAAACATTAAAAAAAAGGACATGCACAGCTAAATTGAGAAACGCAAAACATAAGGTTCGCAAATTAAGAAGCAGACCAACCATCCAGGAAGTAAAATAGGGTTGCCTTCAAGCAGGGTGAAACAAGAAAAATAGTATGAACATACCAGGGCAGCAGAACTGGAAAAAAAATATGAAAAAACATTTAAAAAAAAGAACATGCATAGCTAAATTGAGAAACTCAGAACATAATGTTCAGAAACAAAGAAGCAGACCAACCATCCAGGAAGTAAAATTGGGTTGCCTTCAAGCAGGGTGAAACAAGAAAAATGGTATGAACATACGAGGGCGGCGGAAGGTGATGCAAGCTTCAGCAAACAGCACTCACCCGTGTCTGCTGCCCCTGGTGCCGGTACCTCTTCTGCTCCATTGCATTGTACGGCTGGCGTTCTGGAGATGCTGCCGCCATAGGGCCTCTCCTGACTTCTAGTTCTCAGTTGCAACCTGCAGGTGCCTCCTTTTTCCTAGATATAGTTTGTGTCCTTCTCTACCCTCTCGTCTACTCAATCTTTTGTCCTTGTCATATATGACTTGTTGACTTACTGGTCGTATTTTCCTTTTATCTGTTTCCACACCTCAATGCCTCTCTTCATTTGCCCCCAAGATCCCAGCCTGTGCACTCCATGTGCCTTTCTATTGCATTTGGTGTTTGCCACCACAGGTTGTTTATGGGCTCCTGTCCCACCACCTCTCTTTGTCTGTCCCTTGCCATCCTTCACTTAGGTTGCCTCTGTCTTTGCAATCCTGTACACCACCATCACCTTTTTGTAACAGTTGGTGGACTCGGTAGGTGTGTGAAACAAGGGCAGTTGACCGTCCAGGGGGTGTGTTGGAAAATTCTTTGCCTGATGTTAGCTAATCCATAAACAATAAAAAGATAGACAAGTAACTAAGCCATAGACTATCGATGCGGCAATGGAGAACGTTCAGAGTTCTGGGCAAAAGAATGTCCAGTGGTCGTCAGCATCTCAGGACTGAACCACGTGCAGGCTAGAAGCCGAAAGGATAAATCACAACAATTCAAACACAGCCAGGTAATGACAACAAACTGGATTTGAATGCTGAAAAATATTCTAATAGCGGGTGTGTTTGATAATAGTTTACCTTTTACCGAGAACCTTACCCTTAAATATGAGTTAAGCAAAAGCTTGGTGATTCAATGCACCAGCAACACCCAATTTTCCTTCGTGACAACAGTGATAAAACGAACCCCAGGCTACCTGAAAGCTCTCCTGGAGGAATTCCTACATGTATTACTACATCAGCTCTCATTCAGTTGTATGACTTTACCACACATGCCATTACCACACATATAATACCACGTGTTGACCTTTACAATGCATGGCATTACATTGCGGACCTTTAGCATGCGTTGTTGTATATATATATATATATATATATATATATATATATATATATATACATATAGATATATATATATATAGATATATATATATATCTATATATATATATATATATATATATATATGTATATACATATATATATATATATGTGTGTGTGTGTGTATTTATATATATACATACATATATACATATATATATACACATGCACACACACACAACACATGCAAACACACACATAGCACATATATATGCATAAACATATATATGTCTGATTCTGAACAAACTCACATTTATACTTTTTAAGATATATTATATATATACTACTCACACACACACACACATATATATATAATTTTATTTTACTTTATATTAGGGGAACCCGCATATACCTCACCTTTTTAACTACTTGCCTTTGTTTACCTCTTCATTCTTCTGAACCCTAAAATGATCGTTGCTTCCCTTTACCCCTACTGCTACCCACCCCATAAACCCTAAAACCATCCCTAACTCTAACTCTCTTTACCTCTACCCACCCCTTAACCCTAAATTCACCATTACCTCCATTTACCTCCACCCACTCTTAAAATTGTCCTTACTTGCAATGAACAACCATCTCCCTGAAAAGAAGGATGGGGCAGAATTGATAGATAATTTGTTGGCCCACCGGTTTTGACCAGACCAAGAAAGTGAGCGTGTATAAGACTATCCACACAAACATCTCAGACATGTCACTACTAGGAAATATAAGTCCAGCTCTTGTTAGACTGCTCCCTGATCAAATGCCTGCTCCTGAAGATGCCAAGGAGTCCCCAGCGTGACCGTAGCACGCATCAATCAGCTGTGACATGAACACACATGAAAATACATGAAGTGCAGTGCAACACATTCCAAACATATGGACCCTGAAATACACTGAGCCATTCCATTATGGTTGTATGTCACAATACTGAGTGGCAACATGGCTACCTGCAATAATATTGAGTGTAGAATATCTCCCAGCACTAGATCATGAAGATGAGTGTTTAGACATATGTCTAGATGTTCCACTCTTAACAAACATCTGTGCGGATCCCACTGTGCATTCTGATAGAGTGCAGAATGTCATCTACCTTGAAATGGCAAAGCTACAGATACATTTGCAAGGGTAGATTTACGAATCATAACTGCACATCTATGTACCTTGAAGTCAAATCCATATCTTCAAAGTTCTTAGATGTTGAGTTAAGAAAAATAAACCCACACTCACCTATATGTACTTACCTGGATGATATAGTTATGGACCGTATTCTGCAATCAATATTGTGGTAGAACACTATAGATAATATTATTCCAGCAAACGATGTAATTACTATTTTCAAGCAGTAAAGGCTCATACAAGGCAAGAAGGCCACAAAGAGGTACTCCACGGAGCTTGGCAACCCAAAAGTTAAGGTCTAAAACGGGAGCACCGATGGCCACCTTCCAAGGATGGGGTCAATAAAATATTTTGTAAAATCCATAACATAGGACGCCATAGAGCAATCAAGATAATGAGAAGGGCAAACTATGTCAAATAAACAAAGCTACAAAACAATGGAAGGAAATCTTCAATACTGAACACGTAAAGCACCCAACGTCTAATTTGAAGATACAATATCAAAAATGTGAAAGGATACAGCCAAGAGATATTTACAATCACCATATCCTAGTAGTTCCACTCACCATTGCCTCATGCCTGTCTGCGTTTGAATTAATGACAGTAAACAATCCAACAAATTATTCCATTAACCCATCCCCCCATTCTGCATCAAAAAATTCATCCTAAAAGTGGGTCCAAATATAAAACCTGTTTACATAGGATGCTGCATCTCCATCACCGGTGGTAGTGCCACTGGCATGATCACGTCACAGGACCCATCTTTATCCACATCACAGCTCTTCGGGTGCTTAAAAACACAGTCGGAGGGAGTCCAGGTATAAAAGAGAACATCTAACTGTACGAAGTGTATACCCTGTAAAAGAGACAAAAATATAAAGCTGCTGTACAGTGGGCACTAAAATATTAAACCTAATTCACCCCAAGCACTCAATTGTACTTCAAATAATATCTGTTAAAGTTAAACAATCAAAATGGCACAGTCACAAAGTATATCATTCCATATATAGATCCGATATGCCAGATCCTCGTGTTCTTGAAACAGTGTTATTATTCCACGTTCACTTCCAAAATGCAGCCTTTGTCTTTTCCAAATTCGCATATATATACAACAGCCAACACGTGTTTCGTCGTGCTGGGTAAAGCACATAGACTTCGTCAGGGCTGCAATCAAATAAACAATATGTAGAGTTCCATATCCATATCCTAACATTACTCTCTCAAGATACCTAATTAGACTTCATTAATTGGAAAGGATCCCGTGTAGAAGATAACATGGAACCAAAACCCAAGTATTCAGATCACCCGAATTCAGTGTCAGACAAAGTTTTTATCCTTCACCTATGAAAAGAGAAAAATGATATATAAAGTAAGAACATGTAAGATAAGTCACCTTATCTCACACTCCTCAATATTATATCCTCTGTTCAACCACCGGATCGTTCCAATATACACATCCTGAAATAATGGTTAACCATCAGTACTCAACGGAACACACCCTAATATAAGTCATACTACCACGAGTCATCATAAAGTGGTAAATCAGCAGCCAAAGAAAAAATCGATTGCAAAACAAAACTGTACAGTTCCCCCAAGTTACTATGTATTGTGGTTGCCCCACACAACTTCTCTAATTATGTATCCCCACCTCATCTCAAAAAAAATTCTCTCATGTTGCCTTAAACACGTTGAGTCAACATTTAATGATAAAGCGGAGAAGTTACCGTGGTATTTCGGTCCACCGCCGTGCATACTATGTCTCCAAATTGTTTTCCAACTATCCTGTTAGCGTTAACTCCTGGAACACCAATATCAAAAGAAATAATAAATCTACTAATAACGTAGTGCGACCCCCGCACCCGTTAATTATCAAAATTACTGTGTATACACTACCTACTCACCCAATATCTTCAAGTAGAAAGGACATGAATCTCAGTCACTTCAAAAATTCAATTCCTAGTCAATCAAATTTGTAAACCTGTAATAACACATAAAAAATTTAAAAACGGCGCTTTATGTGGTAACCCAACCATTTTCCACACAACCTAGTATCCAAAAAAATGCAATTGAAAAAATATAATAAAGAAAAGTCATCCGCAGGAATCCCACTCACCATGTACTTTTCTCTCGGGTCATGTATATCAACATTCCCCCTCGGTAGACGGCGTTCTACATCAGCGCCATTTTAGAATGGTCTTTATATAGTAAAGATTGTCGGCGCCATCTCGTAATGTGCAATTTACGTAAACATGTACATATACTAAGTCAAAATCCTAATTAAAAAATATATCGATCCTATATTACAAAATACATAGTCCCCCCGTGCTGAGCCATACATTCCATATCATAAAGTGCGTAACATCAATCAGAATATTGAGAATCCCCGTCGTACCGGCGTTCTATATCGGCGCCATATTAGAATAATTATTGTATAGTAAAAAACTTTCGCGCCATCGTGTAATGTGCAATTTACGTACACATACCTAGGTTCTTAGTCAAAATCCTAATTTATAAAAATATCGATCCTATATTACAAAATACACTGTCCCCGCACGCTGAGCCATACGTTCGGTATCAAGAAGTACATAATACCGATTCGTATATTAATAAATCCCCGTCGTACCGGGTCCATATCCAAGTAAAATATCCCTTGGTATTAAATTTCCAAAACGCTAACTCATAATAAACCAAATAACAATGTCTACGCTACACCGCGCCATCTTGCGCTGTACCACACGTACAATATTAGCATATACAGAATCTAGGCCGCACAAAGAAACACATCCTGCAGCGGATGACCAAAATAAATACAGGTACTTTCCACCCTACTCCAACGAGGTGTGGAGTGTTTTCACATTCTCCAATATCCTCAACCACATTTATCAATCATAACTAATAGACACTGTCTAATTATAATGTAGCAGGGAGAGCACAGAAGAAGAAAAAGAAACATGGGGGAAATCAAAAAGAAAAGAAAGATGAAGAGGTAAATAAAGATATAAAATACACTGTAGATTTGTATAGCAATATACAAAAAATTCCTTGCATGGTTATCTCTAAACTACATTCCCTTCTGGGAAACAAAAATATATACATTGCTCAGAATCCTATCTCATATTTAGTTCTCACTCATAATGAGCACTATATTCCAAAGAGTGGTTCACAATAATTAAAACAATCCAGATCAATATCTTATTAAAAATACACCTACAAATATTATCTCTAATCACATTGGACGGTCAATACGTCATCAATACAGATCACATGCTAATGAAAGAGAGCATGATTAACAATCAATAATCCATTCTACAACATTGCTCACTGGGTAATTCACTCTACTCTTGTCCCAAAAAATATTGGAATTCATTGTCAATATTCATTCCAAGGTCCACTGCTTTCAATTTCATCAGCCACAGAACCTCCCTACGCCTCAGTTTCAATTGTCTATTTCCTACTCTTGGGTCCTGCCTGAAATGATCAATCCCATGAAAGCTGAAAATGTGTTCATCCCTATTCTCATAATTTTGGACAGCATGTGCTACGATGGGATATCTTGTATCACCATTCTTCCACGCTCTAAAGTGTTGGAGTAGGGTGGAAAGTACCTGTATTTATTTTGGTCATCCGCTGGAGGATGTGTTTCTTTGTGCAGGCTAGATTCTGTATATGCTAATATTGTACGTGTGGTACAGCGCAAGATGGCGCGGTGTAGCGTAGACATTGTTATTTGGTTTATTATGAGATAGCGTTTTGGAAATTTAATACCAAGGGATATTTTACTTGGATATGGACCCGGTACGACGGGGATTTATTAATATTCGGATCGGTATTATGTACTTCTTGATACCAAAACATATGGCTCAGCGTGCGGGGACAGTGTATTTTGTAATATAAAGACCATTCTAAAATGGCGCCGATGTAGAACGCCGTCTACCGAGGGGGAATGTTGATATACACGACCCTAGAGAAAAGTACATGGTGAGTGGGATTCCTGCGGATGAATTTTCTTTATTATATTTTTTCAATTTCATTTTTTTGGGATACTAGGTTGTGTGGAAAACGGTTGGGTTACCACATTAACCGCCGTTTTTATATTTTTTATGTGTTATTACAGGTTTACGAATTTGATTGACTAGGAATTGAATTTTTTTTAAGTGACTGAGATTCATGTCCTTTCTACTTGAAGATATTGGGTGAGTAGGTAGTGTATACACAATAATTGTGATAATTAACGGGTGTGTGGGTCGTTATTAGTAGATTTATTATTTTATTTTGATATTGGTGTTCCAGGAGTTAATGCTAACATTGGATAGTTGGAAAACAATTTGGAGACATAGTATGCACGGCGGTGGACCAAAATAACACAGTAACTTCTCCGCTTTATCATTAAATGTTGACTCAACGTGTTTAGAGCAACATGAGAGAAAATGTTTTGAGATGAGGTGGGGATACATAATTAGAGAAGTTTTGTGGGGCAACCGCAATACATAGTAACTTGGGGGAACTGTACAGTTTAAGTGACTCATACAGGGACATTTTGTTTTGCAATCGATTTTTTCTTTGGATTCTGATTTACCACTTTATGATGACTCGTGGTAGTATGACTTATATTAGGGTGTGTTCCGTTGAGTACTGATGGTTAACCATTATTTCAGGATGTGTATATTGGAACGATCCAGTGGTTGAACAGAGGATATAATATTGAGGAGTGTGGGATCAGGTGACTTATCTTACATGTTCTTATTTTATATATAATTTTTCTCTTTTCAGTGGTGATGGATAAATACTTTGTCTGACACTGAATTCGGTTGATTTGAATACTTGGGTTTTTGTTCCATTCTATCTTCCACACGAGATTCCTTTCCAATTAATGGAGTCTAATTAGGTATCTTGAGAGAGTAATGTTAGGATATGGATATGGAACTTTACATATTGTTTATTTGATTGCAGCCCTGACGAAGTCTATGTCCTTTACCCAGCACGACGAAACACGTGTTGGCTGCTGTATATATATGTGAATTTGGAAAAGACAAAGGCTGCATTTTGGAAGTGAACGTGGAATAATAAACCTGTTTCAAGAACACGAGGATCTGGCATATTGGATCTATATATGGACTGATATACTTTGTGACTGTGCCATTTTGATTGTTTATCTTTAACAGATATTATTTGAAGTACAATTGAGTGCTCGGGTGAATTAGGTTTAGTATCTGATCCGCTTAGGTGGGTCGTATTGGGGTGTGTATGGTAGCCGCACCCTTTCTTCTGGTAGCACCATTATAATTGATAATTTTTTATGACCTTTTCCCCAAGATCTTGCAGAGCGCCCTTTTGCTGTTGACTAGCAATTTTCAGTACATTCTCTATTAAAATATGGTTGAGAAATGCATGAGAAAGGTGGGTGGGGCTCGCCATTGGATATAGACATCAATGTGTGTTGGGCTTGTCCCTGCACTAGACAACTCAAAGGTAAATACCGCATACATATTTGATCAATGCATACTTGGTGTTGGAGTGGATACCTATATGTTATGTTCTATGGGTTTATAAAGCGCACTGTTACGAAAAGGTGGCCTAGCGCTAAACACTGTTTACCTGGAACCCTCCATCTCTAGAGCCCTGTCAGAGACTAAACTGAGAAGCACATCTTCTGGATAATGAGGTGTAGTGTGGTGTGGTTAGTTCTGTCTATCCGCTGAACACTCCCCTGCATCCAAATATTCTGTAGTGTTGATAATGAAAAGGACTGCATAGTCCAACTTTTCACTGTCAACTGTTTATTTACTGAACACCTGTCCTGGATATATGGCATAATTAAAGTTTACCACACCAGCAACATTGTGTAATTTCTCTTTGCATGGCACAGACGAGGGATGGAGACCATGCTGGCACTGAATGAACAATACAGTGTGAATTTTCTTAAGATATCTTCAACCTTGTTGGGACAGAAAAGTCCCTTGAATGGATTTGTGAGTGTACACTCCTACTGGCTCTTCCTGGAGTTGAGGGTTGTGCATTGCCCCCCTTCCCCAGTTATCCTCAAGGGCCTCCTGTGTACGTCGTCCCCTCCACGACCTGTGAGTGATCAATTCAATTCAATTCAATTTATAAAGCTTTATTCGGTGCATATAAAAATGACCATAAAAGCACATAAGCGATACACAGGATAACAAATATTGCAGAATTTAACAAAAATACTAACATGATTTTTAAAACAACATACTTTTCCTGGCATTAATTGATTGATTTAAAAAGGTAGCAGTAAAAAAGCATATATATCTGCAGATTGCATATTAAAAATTAATTTCATTGCATCATTAATGGTACGTGAGCCATAATAGATAAAGAGAGGTTTTAAATAGGCAATACGAAAACTCTTATAAAGTTTACATATCAATAAAAAGTGCAAGGTGCTCTGCTTTGATAGACCATCACATGGACAGGGTCCGGTCGGATAGTTTTTAAGGTGGGGCGATGCCACCAGGTGGTGTACCAGCCCGAACCTAAGTCTAATAAGTACAAATCTATGGGATGGTCTAGTCACCATGGCTAAATATAGGGGGAACCCTTCATTGACAATATGGCTATTGTAAAACAGAGTGGAAGGCAAAACCCCGGTCTTTGATAACCGCCTCCTCATTCTATATGCTAAGAATGTTGACTTCAGCTCACTTTTGGGTATTGCGGTAGCAGCACATGGATCGGCCATAATATTTATATCAAAGATTTCCAAAAAACAATCGACAATATATTTTAACCAGGGAATTTTTGAATAATTGTCTAAGGCGGGACAGTCCTCTATAACAGATCTATTAAAAGCTGTCTCCTCCTTTAACCAGATGGAACGCCAAACCATAAGAGGCCTTAAGGATAACAAATACATCAGGTAGTTAATCCCCAGTTCTCTATGGATCAGCTCTGTTGGGGCGGAGGTAGGTAAACAGAGAAGCTTTTTCAGAAACAGATTTTCCTCCGTTTGCAAACTATAAGGACAGCAGTGTCCCCAAACTCCAGCCCCATACAATGCAATTGACACACATCTCTGAAGCATATCCCTGGTACGTCTGTCTCCAATCTTAGCCGCCAATCTAAAAACCCTGTGAGCATTTTTAGCCATTTTGTTACGAACATTGGTAAATTCATTAGACCATTTTCTATCTTTTGAAAAGATATTCCCAAATAACAAAATTTGTCTACATGTTGCACTTTTTGGCTGTCAATAAAAAAAGCATTAGGCAACTTTCTTTTAGCCCCACAGGTCATGGTATGCGTTTTCCCTTTGTTGATAACCAGTTTCCTGTCCTTAATAAAAACAGAGAATCTGTCCATCAAACGTTGTAAACCAATGGGGGTTCGCAATAGTAGCACGGCATCGTTCGCGTATAATAACACTGGCACTATTACCCCATTGACCTGGGGGGCATCAGCATTAATGGTTTTTAAAACTGCATCAATTTCATTAATAAATAAGGTAAAAAGCAGGGGGGCAAGAACACAACCTTGTCTAATACCTCTATTAACACGGAATTTAGGGGTACACTCTCCTTTGACGCCATAGTGCACGCTTGTTTGTAATTTTTCATATAACCTGGCCAGAAAGAAGATTAAGCCCTCCGGTGCCCCAAGCTGTAACAGGGTTGGCCATAAGATGGAATGGTCCACCATATCGAAAGCACTGCTTAAGCCTGCAAAGCAGAGATAAAGTGAACCTTGTTTGGCCTGGGTATACTTCCCGATCAGTAGTTTAATACACTGACCGAGTGTACCCTGTCCTTTCCGGAATACATACTGGCTAATGGCCAAAATCCCCTCTCTCTCCACCCACTCTTCCAATCTAACCAACATTACTCTACTCATGATCTTAACTGAGGAGTCTAAAAGAGAGATGGGGCGGTAGTTTTTAACATCTGACCTGTTGCCCTTCTTATGTATCGGGATTATAATTGACCCCCACCAGATCATGGGGGCCTCGGTACAAACAGCTGCATTTAAAACAATAGCCAGAATAAGGCTCCACATCTCCGGGGCTGCTTTATAAACGTTGATGGGTACCCCATCTGGCCCCTGGGCCTTCCCTCCTTGCTTTCACAAATACCTACTTCGACCTCAGGGACTGTGATGTCCAAAGGCACAATCGGCCAATTACTAGGGTTGGTTTCATAGCAATTATCAGATTTAAAAATCATAGAGAAATGGGAAACCCACCCCTCGCTAGAAACGTTTGAGGTAAGCTCCAGGATAGATTCCTCCTTAAGGAAAGGGGAGTTGACAGTAGCCCAAAAAAGGGCACAATTAGACAGTTCAGAGGCTTGATTTAGAGTTTCCCATGCCTGCTACTGCAACTCTCCGTTCCTACGTTTCAAAGCGGATTTGTAATCTGATCTCAGCTTAGTGATTAATTTTGTATCCCTGGGGCTTAACGTCAATGCATGTTTTAATTCCGTTAAGAGTGTGGTACAAGTATGATCGAACCAACCCAGTCCATCTTTAGATTGCACTCTATCAGGTCTAGTGAAACTAGCATCTATGCATTTATTAATGCTATTAAAAACATCTAAAACCTGGTCAGGCTCATTATTATTATTTAGGATAAGGATAATATCTGCAAAGCACTCTTTAACAATAGAGCTCAATAGTTCATCAGATTTCTCCCCTTTCCATCTCAGTCTTACTCCACTAGGCCTACGTGGTTCAATATTCATTACTGTTCTCCCTGGACAGACAGGCCTGCCTCCCCAAATTGTAGTTTCTAAGATAATACAATTATGATCGCTCAAAGAGGAGACTTCTATCCTAGGGGCCAGACAGTAAGGGAAAATATTAGAAGAAACAATTACATGTTCTATGATTGAACTAGTGTACCGATTCTTAAACGTAGGGACAATCTGACCATTTTCATCTTTAGAGTAGTTTAAGATTTCCAAATCATGGTCACCCATGAATTTGTTAAGTGTTTCTCCGGAACTGTTATGGCGGAAATGCAGATCATCCAGACCAGCATTATTTATAACCCCATAGACTTTTGGGTTGACATTTCACAGATCGGGATGTTAAAATCACCCACCCAAATAAAATTTAAAAAAACATTCGATTCTGCAATCAAATTATCAATGGCAACGGCCAGGTCCTTTACAACTTACATCCTAGTGTTATCACAGATATTGTTATAAAAATTAAGAAGAAGAACATTACGGCCTTGTATCTCATGCAACCAAAGGATCTGTACATGAGCAGCCTCAGTCAAATACCTTTTTACAGTTATAGACTGATAAATAGAAACTAAAATCAAAAGTCCACCTTTGGCTCTTCCTGACTGTGAGACCTGTCTGATTCTGAGGGTCCCTTCACTGAAATGATTTATTTTGTCCCCTTTAGCCTCTCACTATTTTCATCTTTTTCTTTTGTGTCCACCTGGGATTATTTTTTTGTTGTCAGCAATGTCTGAGGGGCTAGGTGTTCCTTGGGTAGGATGTTTTACCTTACCTCCCTGAGGCCTAGTTACCCTCATGGAAAGTTAGACAGATACATGGGACCTAAAATGGTGGCCACCAACTGTCACAACTGCCACCCTAAAGGAGCTGTCCCATTGACTTACATTAGGAAGGTTCCAGAACTCACCAGAACCTTCCCACCGGCTGGACCTCGCCTATAAAAGGCCAGTGGCCAGCACGGCCATTTTGTGAAGAGTAACCTGTGACCAGGGAAGGAGAGAGGCAACATTGAGAGGAGGACGGTGCTCTACAAGTGGACGATCGACTCGTGGGCCGGCAATCACCTGTTCTGATACTACCCCTCTGGTGATGACCAAACCCTGACCTGGCAGAAGCCTGATTTACCTTTGTGTCCAAAATTGTTAATTTTCACCACAAGACTTGTGCACAGAAAACCCTCTCTGAAGGTTGGCAGTGGGAGGAAGAATATTTAGTGAGGACTGCCGACCCTTCAAAGTCTCCAGAACCCCCCCCCCCCTTCATCGGCTGTGGAGCCGGCCCTCCAGCTTCGAAGCCGGCTTTGGGTGCGTGATCGAACACTCACCAAGCGGAGTGAAGAGCAGAGTATCCAGTGTCTCCCGGCGTGAGGAGCGGTCGTGCGGTGACGAAGGGGAGCTTGGCAGACCGGCCCCAGCGGGAGCAGAGCAGGGAAGAGGCTTCCGGAGGTGTTCCCCGGCGGGAGGAGCCGACCCGCGGCGTCACCAAGGAGACTGGCGAATCGACTCCAGCGAGAGCGGAGCTTCCGGAGGTGACTCCCGGCGTCAGCAGTGAGGGAGGAGCAGCGCCTTGGGAACGCAGTAGAAAGAGGTACCGCCGGTGCATCTGAGCCAAGGAAGAGGAGCGCTGCTCGACCTTCGCCAGACTCTGAGGGGAGGCCGAATCTCTTCAGCACTGACAGACACCAGTGGAGTTAAAGTAAGCTGGGTCTTCATCGGGTGGAGGGCGAAGGCGACGCTTAAAGAGACAGCGCTTCCCAGAGTGTCTTCAGAACTCTGAGGGGAGTAAACGTTAGCAGCATTATTCCTCCCACCTGAACTAGAAACTGCCTCAAGAAACTTAAGTACTGTCTTCACTGGAATTAGTGACAAGGGATTAACGAATTGTAAGGGGAGGTGTTGGAGGTGATAGAGTGGGGGGCTCAGTTTAAAAAGTACCAGTCTTAGGGAGCTGGGTCTTCCGGTTCAAGAGAAGGAGGAGTAGCAGTATCCCATAGTACAGCATAAGTGTATACTGGCCCTGCCAAGTCGCCCTTCTAGAATGAGGGAGTGTCAACAGGAATCAACTAAAGTGTGATGGTAATTTTACTCATTCTCTTCCAGTGAGACAACAGTGTGAACTATTGAAGTATTGTATACCAAGAATAATAAGAGCGCTTGACCCTGCACGCGTAGGGGTAAAGTATCAAGTGGTTATCCTTCAGGAAATCCCAGTCTTGAGAGAACCTCTTACTCTGGTATTGTATTGCCTTATTTAAGAACAAGGTCAAGAAGAACTAATTGTATGTTTTCACCTGATTGAACTGCAAAGAGGAAAGATTGTTCACTTTATTAATGTGAAGGGTAATAAGTGTTTTGAACTGCATTAATTTAAAAAAGGTGATGTACTGATGTAACGAGTGTACTAACAAAGCAAAGAGAACAAAATCTATTTTTATAAAGTACAAACCTTATTTTTCTAGAAAGAAGGTGTAGTGTCATTTTTGGTATGGATGGGCTCTGAGTTCCTGAAAGGTTACGCAAGCTTTACACGCATATTCCCTGGAGCAGCCTTAGCACTTTGCACACGTTACCCACTTGTTGACTAGAATAACCCTAGGTCTAACATATTGGTTTGCAGCGGTGGGATCATACTGTGCTTGTGTGTACCTTCCAGCAACCTAGAGTACCCCATAGACATACATCTGGAGTTTTCTCCGAGCGGTCTCCAAGATTCAAATTTTTTTTTTTTTTCAAATTTACTCCTGGTGGTGGGTGGAGGTTGTCTACAGATTGCTCTCCTTAAAAGTTATCTCCTGAGTGCCCATCTAAATTCATCTTTCCGAAAATGGAATTGGATCTTGAAAAAATGGAAACCTACACTGTGGCCCAACTTAGAGAGTGGTGCCAGCGACAGGGGGTGTTCTTTAAGAAAGGTGCCAAGAAAAGCGAGTTACAGACTAGCATAAGGGCATGGGTGGAAGCACACATAGAGGAGGATCAAGAATCTGAGGAGAGTGAGAAAGACACCGTCCTTGGGACAGGCCTGCTGTACCAAACTGAGGGGGGAAATCTACTGACAGGTCCCAGAACACCTTCAAGGGAGGGCAGTAGTGTCTCAGCAAGGAGCCTTACCGAAGCCGAGTTGGAGGATAGGAGGGAGGAAAGGAGACTGAAATTGGAGTTAGCTAGATTGGACATGGAGAGGGAGGATAGGAGGCTAGCCCATGAACGTACACTGAGGGAGCTAGACCTTCAAGCCTTGACAATAGGGTCCTCTAATCCTAAAAATGGTGGCAGCGAACCAAAAGAAACCCCCAAAGAAACTAGACCTTACCTACCCAAGGATGTCATAGCTAGTTACACATCAGGCGATGATATTGCCAAGTGGCTAGCTGCCTATGAGGTCTCGTTAAGAGCCCATGGGATTGCAGAAACCCATTGGGGGGGTGGGCTGTACAGGTACATGCCGCCTGCTGGTAGGGACTCACTGTTAGCCCTGGAGCGGGAGGAACAAACCCACTACCCTACCATGAAGGTGGCGTTGCTGAAAAAGTTTGGGCTGACCCCAGAAAAGTACCGACAAAAATTCAGGGGAAGTCACAAGTTAAGCACGCAGAATTGGGTGGACTTTCTAGATTACGCAAAGAAAGCTTTGGAGGGGTGGGTGAAAGGCAGCGAGGTAGGGGATTATGAAGGCCTATATAACCTCATACTCAAGGAACACCTACTCGAGAAATGTTTTCCCGAGCTGCGACAACACCTGGTGGATAGCAAGCTGACCAGCCCCAGGAAGCTTGCTGAGGAGGCGGACATCTGGGCTAGTACCCGGATGTCCTCGAAGGGGACAGGAGGGGATTCCCAGAAATCTGGACAGGGCGCTTCCCAGAAGAAAGAGGGGGGAGATAACAGAAGGGAGTTCTCAAAAGGTCCACAAAATCCTTCTCAAGGAAGGGGCAGAGGATTCATCCCTAAGGCAAACCCACCCCGAAACCCTAATCCTGGCCAAGGCCAGCAGCCAAGGGTTATCCATTGTTTTGAATGTGGTGGTGTGGGACACTACAAGGGGGACGTAAGATGTCCAAAAAGACCACCCCCTCCCACTGGAGGAAAAGCCCCGGGAATCACTAGTGTAGTGCTCGGGGAGGAGATGCCCTTGGATAAGGGAGGGGAGCGGGCGGTTGTCACCTTAGTGTCCCTGGGAGAGAAGGAGATGGTACCAAAAACCCAGTTGCCCTCTAATACTACTAAGTATGAGCAGTGGGTTACCATCAATGGCCAAAGAGGGGAGGCTCTGAGAGACACAGGAGCCAGTATGACTATGGTAAGAAGTCATCTGGTGTCTCCAGAGCATGTCATTCCAAATGTACTTCATCCCGCTGTGATGGCTGACAGTAGATTGGGCCACTATCCTGTGGCTGAGGTTCCCTTTGAGTGGGGAGGGGTTGCAGGTTCACTTCGAGTTGCCGTAAGCCCTGCCGTGCCTGTTGATTGCCTGTTGGGAAATGACATGGAGCACAATGCTTGGAGGGAGGTGGAGTACCGGACTCATTCTGAGATGCTGGGTACACCTGACTGGGCCTGTGTCAGCACAAGGTCCGCGACTACCCGGAGAGGGAGTTCGCTTACGCTGGAGCCTGGAACAATGGCCCAGCCAGCTGCCGGAAAAGAGAAGGACAGAAGGCAGGAGGAGCCTGCCTCAACATCTCTACCTCGTGGGATGGATAGACCACCGGCCGAGGTGGATCTGGAGTCCACTGAGGAGAGTGTTGTTCCAATGGAAGGCCTACCCATCCCTGCTGATTGGCATGTGGAGGGAGGTCCAACCAGGGAGGAATTCTGCAAAGCTCAGGAGGAGTGTCCTACTCTTGAAGGGCTGCGGCAACAGGCCAAAGCCCAGGCAGCAGGGAACGTTGTAGGGAACTACCAGATTTACTGGGAGGATGGACTCCTCTACAGTGAATCAAAGGCACCCGGACCTGGTACATCCAGAGCCTTGGTGGTCCCACAATGTTTTAGAGCCTTCCTTCTGGAACTGGCTCATGAGATACCCTTGGCAGGTCATCTAGGGCAGGACAAGACCTTTGCCCGGCTTGTTCCCCACTTTTACTGGCCTCGGATGAGAGTGTCGTCTGATACCTACTGTCGGACGTGTGTGACTTGCCAAGCCAGTGGGAAAACAGGGGTGAAGCTGAAAGCTCCCCTGGAACCACTCCCCGTCGTTAGCACCCCCTTTGAAAGGGTGGGCATCGACATCGTAGGGCCATTAGATCCACCTACTTCAGCTGGTCACAGGTTTATCCTGGTTCTAGTGGATCATGCCACAAGGTACCCAGAGGCCATTCCTCTGAGGACCATCACTGCACCTGCAGTGGCAAAGGCCCTGATAGGGATCTTCACCCGAGTGGGTTTCCCCAAGGAAGTTTTGTCCGACAGGGGGACCAACTTCCTGTCAGCTTACATGCGGGCCATGTGGAAGGAGTGTGGTGTTACCTACCGGTTTACCACTCCTTATCACCCACAGACCAATGGTCTCGTGGAAAGGTTTAACAAGACCTTGAAAGGCATGATAAGAAGTCTGCCTGAGAGCCTGCGGAGGAAATGGGACGTCCTCCTACCCTGTCTCTTGTTTTCCTACAGGGAAGTGCCACAGAAGGGAGTGGGCTTCAGCCCCTTCGAACTTTTGTATGGGCACCCTGTACGGGGACCTCTCAGCCTGGTAAAGGATAGCTGGGAAAAGACTCCCAGGAAGCTTCCCCAGGACGTGGTGAGTTACATGCTGGCCTTCCGGAGCCAAATGGCCAAGTTGTGGAAGCAAGCTTCGGACAACTTGGAAGCCAGCCAAGCAGTAATGAAGGAGTGGTATGACCACAATGCTCACCCTGTGGAACTGGAGCCTGGACAGAAAGTGTGGGTGATGGAACCTGGAGAGCTAAATGCTCTACAGGATCGTTGGACAGGCCCCTTTGAGGTATTGGAGAGAAAGGGGAAGGCCACATACTTGGTGGACCTCAAGACCCCGAGGCAGCCCCACCGGGTGCTTCATGCCAATCGCCTCAAGCCACACCATGAGAGACCTGAGGTCGTCTTGATGATGGTGACCGAAGGAGCAGAGGAAGAGGAAAGTGAGCCTCTCCCTGATCTTTTCTCGTCTCAAGAAAAGGATGGGTCGGTGGAGGGAGTGATTCTCTCACCATCCCTGACTCCTGAACAGCGAAGAGATTGCCGCCAGATCCTGGAGCAATTTTCCTCCCTGTTCTCCCTTGTTCCGGGAAGGACCCACCTGTGTACCCATGATGTGGACACAGGAGACAGCCCACCTGTGAAGTCTAAGATCTACCGGCTGTCAGACAAGGTGAAGGCCAGCATCCATGGTGAAGTAGCCAAAATGCTGGAGCTGGGAATAAATGAACCTTCCAGTAGTCCTTGGTCAAGTCCGGTGGTTCTGGTACCGAAAGCTACCCCACCGGGCGCCACACCTGAACTAAGGTTTTGTGTGGATTACAGAGGACTGAACTCAGTAACAAAGACTGATGCTCATCCGATCCCCAGGGCGGATGAACTTATTGACCGGCTGGGAGCTGCCCAATACTTAAGTACCTTTGACCTTACTTCCGGGTACTGGCAGATCTCCCTTACTGAAGGAGCAAAGGAAAGGTCAGCCTTCTCCACGCCACAGGGTCTCTACCAGTTCTGCGTGATGCCCTTTGGGCTTAAGAACGCCCCTGCAACATTTCAGCGGCTGGTGAACCAGGTCCTCTCTGGTATGGAAGCTTTCTCTGCTGCTTACCTGGATGACATAGCTGTCTTCAGTAGTAGCTGGGAGGATCATCTGCAACACTTGCAAACTGTTCTCCAGGCCCTGCAACAAGCTGGCTTGACCATCAAGGCCAGTAAGTGTCAGATCGAGCAGGGGTCGGTAGTGTACCTGGGCCACTTGGTGGGCAGAGGGACAGTGCAGCCCCTCCAGGCAAAGATAGAGGCCATCATGGCCTGGGAGCCCCCCAAGACCCAGACAGAGGTCCGAGCCTTCCTGGGCCTCACAGGATATTACCGCCGTTTCGTGAAGGGGTATGGAACTATTGTGGCACCCCTCACGGAACTTACTTCCAAGAAACAACCTCGAAGGGTGGTCTGGACGGAGGCTTGTCAGCGAGCCTTTGTGACTCTCAAACAAGCATTGTGTACTGCTCCAATACTCAGGGCCCCGGATTTTTCAAAAGAGTTCATTGTCCAAACAGATGCATCAGAACATGGCATTGGGGCAGTGTTATCGCAACTAAATGATGAGGGCCTGGATCAACCCGTGGTCTTCCTGTCCAGGAGACTACTCCTCAGGGAACAGAGGTGGAGTACTATAGAGCGGGAGGCTTTTGCGGTGGTTTGGGCTCTGAAGAAGCTGCGTCCCTATCTTTTTGGTTCACACTTCCTGGTTCAGACTGACCACCGGCCCCTTCGTTGGCTAATGCAGATGAAGGGGGAGAATCCCAAGTTGTTGAGGTGGTCCATCTCCCTACAGGGAATGGACTTCCGGGTGGAACATCGGCCTGGAGTGGACCACGCCAATGCAGATGGTCTCTCTAGGTATTTCCGCCTTAGTGATGAGAACTCCCAAGGGATTGGGTAGTTCTCCCCACTTTCAGCTGGGGGGGACGCGTGTGAGACCTGTCTGATTCTGAGGGTCCCTTCACTGAAATGATTTATTTTGTCCCCTTTAGCCTCTCACTATTTTCATCTTTTTCTTTTGTGTCCACCTGGGATTATTTTTTTGTTGTCAGCAATGTCTGAGGGGCTAGGTGTTCCTTGGGTAGGATGTTTTACCTTACCTCCCTGAGGCCTAGTTACCCTCATGGAAAGTTAGACAGATACATGGGACCTAAAATGGTGGCCACCAACTGTCACAACTGCCACCCTAAAGGAGCTGTCCCATTGACTTACATTAGGAAGGTTCCAGAACTCACCAGAACCTTCCCACCGGCTGGACCTCGCCTATAAAAGGCCAGTGGCCAGCACGGCCATTTTGTGAAGAGTAACCTGTGACCAGGGAAGGAGAGAGGCAACATTGAGAGGAGGACGGTGCTCTACAAGTGGACGATCGACTCGTGGGCCGGCAATCACCTGTTCTGATACTACCCCTCTGGTGATGACCAAACCCTGACCTGGCAGAAGCCTGATTAAACTTTGTGTCCAAAATTGTTAATTTTCACCACAAGAATTGTGCACAGAAAACCCTCTCTGAAGGTTGGCAGTGGGAGGAAGAATATTTAGTGAGGACTGCCGACCCTTCAAAGTCTCCAGAACCCCCCCCTTCATCGGCTGTGGAGCCGGCCCTCCAGCTTCGAAGCCGGCTTTGGGTGCGTGATCGAACACTCACCAAGCGGAGTGAAGAGCAGAGTCTCCAGTGTCTCCCGGCGTGAGGAGCGGTCGTGCGGTGACGAAGGGGAGCTTGGCAGACCGGCCCCAGCGGGAGCGGAGCAGGGAAGAGGCTTCCGGAGGTGTTCCCCGGCGGGAGGAGCCGACGCGCGGCGTCACCAAGGAGACTGGCGAATCGACTCCAGCGAGAGCGGAGCTTCCGGAGGTGACTCCCGGCGTCAGCAGTGAGGGAGGAGCAGCGCCTTGGGAACGCAGTAGAAAGAGGTACCGCCGGTGCATCTGAGCCAAGGAAGAGGAGCGCTGCTCGACCTTCGCCAGACTCTGAGGGGAGGCCGAATCTCTTCAGCACTGACAGACACCAGCGGAGTTAAAGTAAGCTGGGTCTTCATCGGGTGGAGGGCGAAGGCGACGCTTAAAGAGACAGCGCTTCCCAGAGTGTCTTCAGAACTCTGAGGGGAGTAAACGTTAGCAGCATTATTCCTCCCACCTGAACTAGAAACTGCCTCAAGAAACTTAAGTACTGTCTTCACTGGAATTAGTGACAAGGGATTAACGAATTGTAAGGGGAGGTGTTGGAGGTGATAGAGTGGGGGGCTCAGTTTAAAAAGTACCAGTCTTAGGGAGCTGGGTCTTCCGGTTCAAGAGAAGGAGGAGTAGCAGTATCCCATAGTACAGCATAAGTGTATACTGGCCCTGCCAAGTCGCCCTTCTAGAATGAGGGAGTGTCAACAGGAATCAACTAAAGTGTGATGGTAATTTTACTCATTCTCTTCCAGTGAGACAACAGTGTGAACTATTGAAGTATTGTATACCAAGAATAATAAGAGCGCTTGACCCTGCACGCGTAGGGGTAAAGTATCAAGTGGTTATCCTTCAGGAAATCCCAGTCTTGAGAGAACCTCTTACTCTGGTATTGTATTGCCTTATTTAAGAACAAGGTCAAGAAGAACTAATTGTATGTTTTCACCTGATTGAACTGCAAAGAGGAAAGATTGTTCACTTTATTAATGTGAAGGGTAATAAGTGTTTTGAACTGCATTAATTTAAAAAAGGTGATGTACTGATGTAACGAGTGTACTAACAAAGCAAAGAGAACAAAATCTATTTTTATAAAGTACAAACCTTATTTTTCTAGAAAGAAGGTGTAGTGTCATTTTTGGTATGGAGGGGCTGTGAGTTCCTGAAAGGTTACGCAAGCTTTACACGCATATTCCCTGGAGCAGCCTTAGCACTTTGCACACGTTACCCACTTGTTGACTAGAATAACCCTAGGTCTAACACTGACATAGAACCCTGTGCTAGTAAATTATATGAGACAATCCCCTCATAGTTAACAAAATCCGTGCACCACATTTCCTGAAAACAGACAATGTCATAGGGGTTGATCAAATTCATCCAGCCCAAAACATCGCCCTTAGAGTTCAACCCGGCGATATTCCAGCTTACGACAGATAAGCCATTTTTTCCCTCCACGGCCTGTGAGTGAACAGAGTGGTGACTGTTATGGGATTGGCAGTGAGATGTTGTAGGATCCAACTCTGAAGCTCAAGAGGCTCAGCCTGGCTCCGGGAGAGTGACCATATTCCTGTGGTCAATTCAATGCCTATTGCACTCGCTTGTTGCTTGACACATGGGAGCATCAACCACCACTGTCCATGGTGAACTCTGCAACCAATGCTGCCGCTGGAGGAAGCCTCCCTGAAACCATTGACCACCACATCATATGCGGGGTACAATGGTACACAGACTTTTGGGACAAGCTCTAGTGCCCCTACAAGCTCCAGTGAATTTTGCAAAGGGCCTGTGGGTGAGACCTTCACTTCTATTTGGGTGGTGACTTTTTGTTGGTCCTTAACCACACCAGAAACTCCACCCGTTCCGCAACATAATCACAGCACTATCTGCAACCTCTGCCAGTGAAGAGGTGGGATAGGATGCACTGAACCACACCAGCAGGGCCCTCACAACTGAATTTCGTCTGCAAAGCGCAGGTAAATCTATAGGCACTAATATTGTTCACAAGCCAAGGGTTACTCCAGAGACCTTGTTCTGATTCCAAAACTAATGGGGTACAAGCTCAAGAGACATACTTATGACAGAGACACATCTGCCTGCATCCTCTCCTGCGAGTCTGGACCTGTGAATGTTATTCTTCACATAGTTTTAAATGCTTTTCTTGTAGAATTTGAGTTATACCGTGTTCGTTGCACCTATTTGAGTGACATACTGCAGAACTGTTATAATAAAAGACCTTTTCTTTTAATAAGTAAAAGCACATGTCTGGAAATTCATTATTGAGAGCTATTATGTTTAATATGGAGTACTGAGTCTCTAACTTCACACCATCTCCCTGATTGTGCCTTGGAACGCTCACCTCACTATTCTGAAGGTTAAGTGGTAAATGGCGCTCAATTATCAGTGACCTTTAAAGGTCAGACACGGGGCATCAGTGGCAAAAGGACTCAACCCCCACGGTAAGGGCCCAGTAATCCCTGTGCACCGTGAGACCTCCAAACGGGTTCTGACGACCCCAATCACCAATGTGTCATTGATTCACAGGCCCACTGTGGTTAGGTAGAGCTCAATTAAACTCCAGCAATGAACTGGACTGTTTAAGGCACATTTCAAAGTCAATTTAACGCTGTGCCCCAGCCGGTGGTCCCATGATGCTTCTGTGGTTTGCAGTGCTTTTATAATCTGTCATACCCATTTGAAACATGTCTTTTATTCTTCTGAAAATAATTAGTAGTCTCGCCTTCTAAATATGCGGATCTCGACAGCTAAAATCTCAAAAGTAATAGAATTAAAGGTAAAGATTAGTAGGCAGAGGTGGGCAAAGGGAGAGAGGGAAAAGTAGGAAGGTAGAAGGTATTGGTAGAGAAGAAAGAGTGAAATTGTAAATCAGTGAGGAGAGAGAAGGAAGAGTGAGAGAGATATGGAAAAGGAGGTGACAGAAAGAAGGTAAAACGTTAAGACTGAAAGGATTGAGAAAGAGAGAAAATACAGAACTAGGAAGAGACAAGGATGAAAAAGAGAAAGGTTAGCAAAGATTAATTACCAGCAATTAAGAGAGTATCTATACAGAAATGGAGCTAGAGAGAGGAATGTGAAACAAAAAAAGGAGAGGGAGAGAGGAAGGGAAGGGAGACACAGACACAAAAAGGGTTTAGAGAGACAAAAAGAGAGAGCGAGAGAGGGAAGAGAGCACAAGAGGGAGGAAGATTCCGAGAGCAATGAACATGAGAGTTAGAGGGTTTAAAGGAGCAAAGTGAGAAAAAGCAATAGGCTGGCTGAGTGACCCTGATTGCATTTACTGATGTGGCCATTGTTACTGGCCCAAAGACTCGTTACCAAAACATTTTCCAGTGGGAGAACAACAATGTTCCTTTAAACTATACGAGTGATGTATTTAAATTAGCTAATTACCACTAATGTTCCTTTTCAGTTCCATCCCCTCATTAAAGTTGTCTTTAGATCCTATCGTTTTGTGCACAGAGGGGCAGATTTACAAGCCCCGCACGCCACATTTGCGCCACAGTTGCGTAATTTTTGTGAAGCAGCGGCGGTGCAAAGCCAGCGCTATTCTACGGGGTATTTACAACGTGAGGCATCTGGGAGTTGCTTCACGTACTAAAGCCCTGTGCCACATGTGGGCGTTCTGGCACGGGGGGGGGGGGGGGGTGTTCCACGCAGGAACGACTCGGAAAAGTGGCTGAGTGAAATCTACAAGATTTCACTCAGTCACTTTTATAGCCATGCTGCGTCAAACCCCTGCACCTCCTTGAAGCAGGCGCAAGGATTGACACAGCATGTTGTTAGGCATAGGGGCACCCTAAGCCTTGCTGGAGCTGCGTCGCGACTCCAGCAATGCGCCGCATTTCTGCCGGGGGATGCGACACGCATCTGCCCATCCGTGCGCCCCGGCGCGCCGCATTGTAAATGCGGCTCATCAGTGGTGGTGCACGGGTGGTTTGGAGTGTCGCAACTGCTCTGGCGCATCCCTGCTGATTAGCAAAGATGCGCCAGATGTTGTAAATCTGCCCTAGAGTGCCTGGTTGCGTGTTTTAAAAATGTATTATTTGCCACGCATTTCTCAACCAGTCCTTGGTGTGAAAAATAACAAATAGTAAAAAAAAAATCAGAATACATTGTGTGCTTTAAAAATAAGACTGTCTCTCCTAAAGATGTCTGGGGGAGACCACTACTACTTTGCCCTTCTTTTATGGTGTTTTACTTACTGGGGGAGGGCACTAAACAAATCCTCCAGGCAGTGTGCCTGTGCAGGTGGTTCTGATCTAGTAGCTTGGTATCAGGCTGAATATAGACATGGAACTTCCAGTGAGATAATGTGCAAAAAGGTGCAAACTCCAAAGTCCATGAAGGTAGATTTGTATTAACTAGTAAGTTGTAAGAGTCAGGAAGGTAACTGCTACAAATGATGTAGATGATCCGCATGCACTAAGAGGACATGTACAACATTCCATATATAAAATATATCTACTGTGCTGAGGAGTAATAGGGAAAACAGGGAATAAAGGGAACCAAGGGCCAGGTGTAGGCAGGGAAAGGTTTGCTATTACCAGATAGGGAAGTTTTGCAATTTGCTATTTGGTAATCACATACACCAATGTATGAAACTGTGCTTTGCACTTTCTGAGATTCCCAGTGGGTCAGAAATAAACCTACCTAATTAACATTCATGAGGTAGGTCTTAGTTTGTGACCCATTGGGAATGCTAAAAAATCACAGGGATTGTGGCCTGCTGGGGTCAGCAGACCACCATGTCTGTGACTGCTTTACAATAAAGCATTTTTTTTAACGCAGCCCTTTTTCCTTAAAGGAAAACAGGATGCATTACAAAAAGAAAATGAAAGTTTTTCTTTAATTTTTTAGGAGCACAACTGCCTTGGGCCATTTGTGAACAGTAAAATGCTTTGTACATTTGGCCCTAAGACCTAAAACCTTCCTCCTTCACTACCACACAGGCAGGACACATAAGGGCCTACATACAAGCCCCTTGCACCACCGCTGCATCACTATTTTTTGATGCAGCGGTGGTGAAATTAGTGCGCCACACTGCTCCATATCTACAAACTGACGCATTAAGGCCAATGTGTTAGTTTGTAGAGCCCATATCACATTATACCAGCACCAGGTATAATGTAAGGAGGGTAGGCGTTCTCACACAAAAAGCCACGTAAAAGTAGCGCAGTGAAATTTACATTTCACTGTGTCACTCTCCGACTTGACTGCATCAAAATCCCTATGACTGCTCAGACCAGGAGTAAGCGTTAACGCAGGGGTTTTACAATGGGACTCGCCAATGTGTTCTGACACATTACTGGAGCCGCATCAGTTTTACGACCAACTCAAGCAATGCATGACTTTAGCTCCAACAGTTGCGTCAGAATTTCTGACGCATCTGTTAATCCTTGTGCCCCCTGAATTGTAAATACAGCGCATCCATGGTGTCTCAAGGGCATTTGCGGCAGACTCAAGGAAACTGAAGAATCAATACCAATGCGTGAGTTTCTTCTAAATGAGACCCCCAGGGGCCAAAGACCAGGCATATCTCTCTCAATTACAACGACACAAACTTGGCAAATACACACTCCAGGATTCTTATATTATTACAGCATTACTAAAAACCACAACCAGGACCCAAATCTCTCTTGGAAACCAGCACACACACGCTATAGATATAGCTTGCCTCAATGTCAAGGTGATTTCAGATGTACTCTTTCCTGTCATGGGTGTTTCATGCACACCAACCCCCTCACACCTAGTGGGACCATACTCAACACTCTTATCCCTGTTATGACCCATTCTGGGCACTGCAAACCGCCCACTCCTTGTAGAATCACTGCCACATGCACCGACCCACGTCAGAAGGCATGCCTTCTGCCCAACTTCACAAACTTAGGGGGTCATTAGGATGGTGTAGTGGTCATGGACCGTCCGCCATAAGGGCGGAGGTGCCGTGCCTCGAATCAGGATGCACCCGCCACAGTGGCTGGCGCATCCCGCATTTTTAACATTGCGGCGGGCAGCGCTGAAAGCACCGTCTGCCGCAATGCCAAAAATGCATGTTGTGCGTTACAAAGCACAACATGACAGGCACCGCGCGGTGCCTGCCATGTTGTACTTTGAAACACAGGGGGGTACCATAGGTACCCCTCATGTGCACCCTCACCACCCCTTCACCATGGGGCCCCACAACGGGCCCCCAAAGCAAAGACCTTATGCCTTTTGGAAAGGCATTCCCCGAAGTACATCCTAATATGGCTGGCGGTGTCTGATAGACACCGCCACCATATTAGCCCTGTTCCGCCATGGTCGCAAGGCGACCGCGGCGGAAAAGCGGCAGATGGTCTTCCCGTCCGCCGCGGACCCCCAGCAATCCTAATGTGGCGGGGGGTCATTTCTGTCAGGATGGCGGACAGATTGCCCCCGCCGGGCCGGCAGTGGCTACCACCAGCCCGGCGGGGGCAATCCATCCGCCATCCTAATGGGCCACATAGTGAGACAGTATACATGTCTCCATGTCATAGAGCATTCAGTACACTTAAACTTCCTAAAATCTCGAGGTTGCCATGCACAAATATCGCAAAATAAATAGTGGAACCAAAATATTGTGTTTCTACACTTTGTATGACAATTACGCAAATATTAAGACAAAAATATAGTTGATCAGATTATCATCAAAAACAGATAAGTATATTGAAGTGTGGCTCAATGGTTAGAGCGGCAAACCCTGATGCAGAGGTCTAGGTACTTTAAAGATGGAGGCGCGTAAAGTAAACACAATTCTCGTCATGTGAATACGTGCTTGCGTATACCATTCTCGTGGGCGTGGGTGTGTCTCCCGAACAGTTACCGGTAATGGCGCCAACATTCAGCCATAAATAACAGGACGGTGTAAGTGACTCTAACGGAGCTACACCGCATGACGTCCGATTCTATTTTCTGATGGTTCGGGGCAGCTAATAAGGTAAGAACGGATAAAACCCTAGACGAAGCAACCTTAGAGCGCTTCTTAAAAGAAACCGCTATATCAATTAATGATACCAGGAATAATGTTAGTGAAATTACCCGTTTATGCTTTGCAGCAACTTCCAAAGAACTAAAGAGGATAATATTAAGCAGTTGCCTGAGCGGGTCGGCTAAAGCAACCAGATATCATTAAGAAGCCCATAATTAGTGACTGGGATTGGCGCCCACATCGAATATTTAACAGTGGAAAGACGGTGTAAGCGACTTCTATCGAAGCTACACTGCGTGAATTGAAGGATTTATATTGACACAGTTTATGTCACCATAAAAAGGTAAGATTAAATGAGACTCTTAGTATAGTCATCTTGGAGCTTTGAATAAAAGCCACAACACTCCATCAATTAATATTAACGGGAGTGCAAATATATCTCTATACCTCACAGTAAATCGGACCATATTGAAAGAGGAAGATACCAGGAGGTCAACTATAATTGATACGTCTGACCATCTATACAGAAGCAAGGACTCCCAATGGGGCTTTGTATTCCAATTTTTTAAGGTATGGAATGGCACTAACGAATAAGTCGATAACTCTAATACCTGGAAATGTACAATTGCCAACACTTCTCCATTTATTGGCTAAATATCGCCTTATCTTTTGTTTTAAATCATAGTATCCCTGGTCTTGTTAGAGGTCGTCAACATAGGCACACCATCAGCGTGTAGAAAAGTGGACCATAAGAAACAGCGAACAGTAAGGTATATAGCTGCATTGTTTCTCTGACAATAATAATAGTACCTAAGTATAGGATAATGAGCCACTATAATTGATAAGTGTACCTTCCCCCTCTAGTCTTTCTGAGAACCATCGGATTCATCCAGTAATATCAAGGGTGACTAAATCCAGAACAGGAACGACAGAGTACCCAAATCCTTTATTCAGGTAGCAAGCTATGGTCTATTTTTTCTGTATCCAGCCATAACGTAAATAGAGTTAGTACACATTAATGATAATTGTTTTCACTCTAGAAAGCACTCTTATTGGAAGTTGTTTTATAAAAATCGATTTATGGGCCACATGAGAGTTATGACTACCTGAGAATTCATTCACGCACTACAGGTAGAGCATAGATACCTAAAAATACTTTTGGAATAAAATCGTTAATAGAAATACTGCAGTTACAACAACGACAGGATCTATATCCTTAAGATATGTCCTTGTCAACTAGCCTATGAATAAGAATAACAATATAATCCTTGGCTCCTCCCAATGTATATGTCTCTCCCTTGACTTGCAACATATGTAAACCCCTCCCTACTATTCTCTCATGGAGTAATACTTATACTCCTTACCTAATTCAAGCTCCCATCTGCAAGCATTATAAGCATGTCAGCCTATTAAACTGGTGTAAATATTGTATATATGTATATAACATGGATGAGAAAATTGTATAAATTGTATATAATTGTATATAATTGTATAGTTTTATGGATCAATAAAACACAAATGTATGAAGTGCAATTTAGCTCAGTAGGTAAAGGCCTCTGTATAGTAGGAAATGAAAATAACCTATAGATAAAATGCGATTAAATGATAGGAAAAGTAATTGTTAGACGTTGTTAGCAGATTGAAAATCTGCAGATGAAGTACTAAACTATTATTTCTCATTATTGTAGCATGAAGTTCTTGCAATAATTGAAAATACAGATTTCCTGAGGAAGGCGACTAGCCGAAACGCGTTGGAAGGGAATATATGCTGTATTTATATATGGAAATCATGATTGGTTAATTATTGTAAATAGTCATATCAGTTGTCATATCATGTTTGAAACTTTTTTTAAAAACCATATATCTATGATGTAAATGTGTGATTGAAATACAAAAACGAATTTAAATATATCAACGCACCTTTTTTTGTACTGAAAAAAGAAAAAAGAAAAAAAGAAAAAATAGAATTTCTGAATACAAATAAAAAAAGAATAATATCAAATAAGACTTCTCTGGAAATTTAATATATCATAATACAACGTCTTGCTCACTTCAGAGTAAAAGTACACGTAACCCGGTGTGTGCAGTTCAGTCTTTCTAAACAGCATTCTACCTTGCTAGGGTTTATCCGTTAAGGCAGGGGCCCCAAATTTTCCAAATAACTATACTCGCGGCAGGTCTGTGAGGGGTCAAATATAGATACATCAGCACAATCTCTTTTTTGACAATTGTCAAAAAAAATTGTACTTTTTCACATTGAATCTCCCTACTTACAGTCTGGTCTTGCCGGCAGGGTTGGTTGCAATCTAACATTTGTGTACAAAATAATATAACTTACTTTTTAATAGGAATCTCATCTTTTTTAGTTATAAATATAACTTTTGTAACATGGCCAAACTATCTACGTTTGGCTTTACTGATGAACAATATGCTAATATGGTGGGAAGTTCAGTCTCGTTTGGAGAATCTACAACATCAGGCCAAGATAAAAATAAGGATGTCAATATACTACTCGGACTAAGAAAGAAACTCAAAAGGATTGAACAACATGGCCATTTCATGCTCCAATATTTGAAGGCCGGAGTAATACCACAAGGCTTAAGAGTACGAAATATCCCAGGTCTTTTTGCACACATCAAAGAGTTCCTGGAGCGCTGGTCTTTAATATCTAACCGGTGCTCCAGGGACTACATGATGTTAATAGTTGAAACATCAAAGGGTATTCTAGAAGAACTAGCTAAGGAAATTGCGGAATTAGAAGATAAGATCAAGACGTCTGGTATAGTGGAGGATGTGAAAAAGACACTAGATGAAATAGAAAAAGATCTCAACTCCTACACAGACTACCTAGTAAAAAGAAAAACTGACAAATTACAGAAAGATATAAAGTTTTTTAAAAAAGAGACAACATACCCTTATCTTTCTGATAACTATTATGCTGGCAATGAAGATGGGGTAGACAATTGGGATAATAGGCCCAATAGATATGGAAAAAAGGTTAACACATTCTCAGAATCTTCTGGGTCTGACAGTGAAGGAGCTCAATATGATGGAGGATACCAACGTGGTAGACCAAATCCCAGATACCAGGGTAGACGTCCTTTTTTAGGACAGCGCCCATCGAGACGCACCAATTGGAGGCCCCAAAACCAACATCGGTTCCAAGGTCCCCCACAACAGGATTATCAGTACCCAGCACATCAACAGATGGGTTACGACCAATATCTAGAAACAAGAAACAACCGGTATTGGAGGAATTAAATCAGTTACCCATATTCAATTTGACAACTCATACACTATCATCAGATACCATCTCGGTCTTAGCAAAAGGCTTATCATTCGCCCCTCATTCAGGTTTGAATAAATTTGACCTTTTTAGAGACCTGCAGACCTTTTTAAGAAAGATAAGGTTAAGATTCTTCTTTCACAACAAAGAAGAAAGAATAGAGGAAACTAACCTCTCAGGATTAAGGCCGCAATCGATATTCACTCCTACCCTTGACCAAGTACCACCGCAAGTGGCAATATTTGAACAGGTTATGAATGAGAAATTTACTAACATTACAAAATATGTATCTAAAACCCCGTTCAATTTAACAAGTGAGGAATATAAAGCCATGAATTAGATCAAGGAGAATAAGAGTATTACTGTCAAAACATGCGACAAGGGAGGTGGCATCGTAGTGTATGAAACAACACAATATGTGTCAAAAATGGAAGAGATGTTACAAGATAATCGTTTCTATGCTCCTTTAACTAATGACCCTACCACTCAGACCAAAACTAAAATTAGAAAGCTAACAAATAAGGCACTCAGAGATGGAGAAATATGCAAAAAAGAATGTGAATACCTTAATGTGGCCAATCCCAAACTGGCAAGTATCTATGGCATACCAAAGATACACAAAAACATTGAAGACCCTCCACTGAGACCAATTGTGACAACCAATGGCTCAGTGACAGAACCTCTGGCGAAATATATAGACGCAATTTTGTGTCCACATGTGGCCAAGATCCCGGGTCATGTACAAGATACAAGGCAAATTATAAACCTCGTGGAGAATATTCAGTATTGTAACACATCTCAAATTCTGGTTACAATGGATATTGAGGCATTGTATAGTAATATTCCGATTATGGGAGCATTACATGCGACACATTGGTTTATTCAAAAATACAAAATTCAATGTCCTACGATATTTGTTCTAGAATGCCTTAAAATTGTCTTAAATGAAAATGTTTTTGAATTTAATGGCACAGTATATAAACAACAACAAGGAGTCAGTATGGGGGCTTCTTGTGCCCCCACTATTGCAAATATATACATGTCATACTTCGAAAATCAGTTTGTATTTAATGAAATTGCGCCTTTTTTTGAAACTGTTGTTAATTGGTCTAGATATATAGACGACGTGTTCTTTATCTGGACAGATAATGAAGACACGTTGGAAGACTTTCTTTTATGGATAAATGCGTGTGATAACAATATCAGGTTTACACATACTATGGACAGGGAACAAGTCAACTATCTTGATGTAGTAATTAAACATCAAGAGGGCCATCTAGTTGTTGACTTATTTGTCAAACCAACCGCGAGAAACACACTCCTCCATTATGATAGTTATCACCCATATATACAGAAAAACAGTGTGCCATTTGGAGAGTTTTTAAGACTCAGGCGTAATTGTACCAGCATTCTAGATTATGACACCAAAGCAACAAATATGAAAGCAAAGTTCGAGTCCAGAGGATATCCGAAAAAAGAAATAAGAGATTCTTACAAACGGGCACGTTTCTATGATCGTCAGAGCTTGCTCCAACCAAAAGAAGTGAAAAGCATTTCCCAACTAATATTCATAACTAAACATACTATGATTAATGAAACAATCAGGCAATGCATATGTGCTAATTGGCACATCCTAAATGCAAATGTTCCCAAAGAGGATCAGCTACCCAAGCCCATCTTTGCGTATAAACGAAATAAAACCTTGAAGGACCACATAGTTAGATCCAGAATGACCCCTACAAAATCCACTACACAACTATCAGTTGTAAATAATCAACCTGTAGTAGGAACTTATAGCTGTTCAAATTGCAAATCCTGTGCTACAGCAATACAAGGAGTGAACTTCACCTTTAATAACCAGCTAATTCAGCCTGTGGACCTAAACAATTGCAAAAGCACAAATGTAATTTATCTTATTCTATGTCCTTGCAAGAAAGGTTACATAGGTCAAACAGGCAGAGCTCTTAATGTCATATTGACAGAACACAGATCTGCAATAAGAACCAGGAAGCTAACAGCACCAATGGTGAGTCACTATGTGGAACATAGCCACACACCAGAAAATATGGCATGGTTCATTTTAGAAAGAATACATGCTAAAACAGGACAGGATCAAGACAAAATACGCAAGATGAGAGAGGTATTTTGGATATTTCTTTTGGGAACAGCAACGAATGGGTTAAATGCTGAATTACCTTGGGAGCAAGCAATTTTATAAATAGAAAGTAATTGAGACGTAGGTGAGGTAGCATGAAAGAGACAAAAACATTATAATTAACTCCAAGGTGAAATAGAGGAGAAAGGGCATGCACTGTATTTGCTTGTATTTTCGCTGCTATTATTTTTTAGTTATTGTTTGCAGATGGAAGCGATCTCTAATCCCACTCCCACTGTATGCAAGGATTGTTGGTTATCTATTTTGGCCAGTAAAATAAACACACTCAAAGATGGCGCCCGTATAGTATTAACTCACAAGCCATCTTCATAGCGGTAAATGCGCAAATATAAACAAATAATCAGGTAAGATTTCCATCCCAGGTTCATAATAAATTTAGTAAATTGAGCCTCGTGATTAATATTTTCACTGTAGGCTAGGATTAAGGGTCATTTATTTAGGCCAGTAGAACAACACACTCAAAGATGGCGTCCGTATAGTAATAACACACAAGCCATCTATATAGCAGTAAATACGTAAATATAAATATATAATCAGGCAATATTACAATCCCGGGGTTAGAATAAACTTAGTAAATTAAGCCCCATGATTAATATATACTTTTTAAGTCATACAAAAAGAGTTTAGCTTTAATTGCATTACAGGGAAGATAAAATGATCGAACTAATCATCGCATTTCGTAATCAAATGTCATATAAAATGATCATGAGATACGCGCTTACTAAGTAAAAAATCTCACAAATCAAACGTACGGGCACCGCTGAAAGGCAATATGCGGTACTTTAAAGATGGAGGCGCGTAAAGTAAACACAATTCTCGTCATGTGAATACGTGCTTGCGTATACCATTCTCGTGGGCGTGGGTGTGTCTCCCGAACAGTTACCGGTAATGGCGCCAACATTCAGCCATAAATAACAGGACGGTGTAAGTGACTCTAACGGAGCTACACCGCATGACGTCCGATTCTATTTTCTGATGGTTCGGGGCAGTTAATAAGGTAAGAACGGATAAAACCCTAGACGAAGCAACCTTAGAGCGCTTCTTAAAAGAAACCGCTATATCAATTAATGATACCAGGAATAATGTTAGTGAAATTACCCGTTTATGCTTTGCAGCAACTTCCAAAGAACTAAAGAGGATAATATTAAGCAGTTGCCTGAGCGGGTCGGCTAAAGCAACCAGATATCATTAAGAAGCCCATAATTAGTGACTGGGATTGGCGCCCACATCGAATATTTAACAGTGGAAAGACGGTGTAAGCGACTTCTATCGAAGCTACACTGCGTGAATTGAAGGATTTATATTGACACAGTTTATGTCACCATAAAAAGGTAAGATTAAATGAGACTCTTAGTATAGTCATCTTGGAGCTTTGAATAAAAGCCACAACACTCCATCAATTAATATTAACGGGAGTGCAAATATATCTCTATACCTCACAGTAAATCGGACCATATTGAAAGAGGAAGATACCAGGAGGTCAACTATAATTGATACGTCTGACCATCTATACAGAAGCAAGGACTCCCAATGGGGCTTTGTATTCCAATTTTTTAAGGTATGGAATGGCACTAACGAATAAGTCGATAACTCTAATACCTGGAAATGTACAATTGCCAACACTTCTCCATTTATTGGCTAAATATCGCCTTATCTTTTGTTTTAAATCATAGTATCCCTGGTCTTGTTAGAGGTCGTCAACATAGGCACACCATCAGCGTGTAGAAAAGTGGACCATAAGAAACAGCGAGCAGTAAGGTATATAGCTGCATTGTTTCTCTGACAATAATAATAGTACCTAAGTATAGGATAATGAGCCACTATAATTGATAAGTGTACCTTCCCCCTCTAGTCTTTCTGAGAACCATCGGATTCATCCAGTAATATCAAGGGTGACTAAATCCAGAACAGGAACGACAGAGTACCCAAATCCTTTATTCAGGTAGCAAGCTATGGTCTATTTTTTCTGTATCCAGCCATAATGTAAATAGAGTTAGTACACATTAATGATAATTGTTTTCACTCTAGAAAGCACTCTTATTGGAAGTTGTTTTATAAAAATCGATTTATGGGCCACATGAGAGTTATGACTACCTGAGAATTCATTCACGCACTACAGGTAGAGCATAGATACCTAAAAATACTTTTGGAATAAAATCGTTAATAGAAATACTGCAGTTACAACAACGACAGGATCTATATCCTTAAGATATGTCCTTGTCAACTAGCCTATGAATAAGAATAACAATATAATCCTTGGCTCCTCCCAATGTATATGTCTCTCCCTTGACTTGCAACATATGTAAACCCCTCCCTACTATTCTCTCATGGAGTAATACTTATACTCCTTACCTAATTCAAGCTCCCATCTGCAAGCATTATAAGCATGTCAGGCTATTAAACTGGTGTAAATATTGTATATATGTATATAACATGGATGAGAAAATTGTATAAATTGTATATAATTGTATAGTTTTATGGATCAATAAAACACAAATGTATGAAGTGCAATTTAGCTCAGTAGGTAAAGGCCTCTGTATAGTAGGAAATTAAAATAACCTATAGATAAAATGCGATTAAATGATAGGAAAAGTAATTGTTAGACGTTGTTAGCAGATTGAAAATCTGCAGATGAAGTACTAAACTATTATTTCTCATTATTGTAGCATGAAGTTCTTGCAATAATTGAAAATACAGATTTCCTGAGGAAGGCGACTAGCCGAAACGCGTTGGAAGGGAATATATGCTGTATTTATATATGGAAATCATGATTGGTTAATTATTGTAAATAGTCATATCAGTTGTCATATCATGTTTGAAACTTTTTTTAAAAACCATATATCTATGATGTAAATGTGTGATTGAAATACAAAAACGAATTTAAATATATCAACGCACCTTTTTTTGTACTGAAAAAAAGAAAAAATAGAATTTCTGAATACAAATAAAAAAAGAATAATATCAAATAAGACTTCTCTGGAAATTTAATATATCATAATACAACGTCTTGCTCACTTCAGAGTAAAAGTACACGTAACCCGGTGTGTGCAGTTCAGTCTTTCTAAACAGAGGTCTAGCCCGGGACCAGGGTTCAATTCCCGCCTCGGCGGGTCTTGGGCTAAAAAATTCCACGGACCTGATAATTCTCGCCTCGGTGCCTATTCCAATCATGGAGTCCCACTCTGCAACTCTGGGCAATAGCTTGCTTAATCTCCACAACGGCCCCCACAACGCTAAGGATGCCTGGCCTCCAACTTGGGGGTGCCCAGGAGTGGACACCTCACAGGGAAACCAGGATGGGTGCCACAGCGGTATTCGTACAAGCGCCTTGAGACCCTTGCGGGTGAGTAGTGCGCTATACAAGTATCAATTTACATTACATTTACAATTTACATATTCGATATATCAATAACAATAAAATTAAAAGTAAATAAATATATTTATAAATCTGAATATAAAATAACATACTTAAATAAAACATACACTTAAAAACTTTAAAACAATATTAAATAAAAAATGACAAAGTTTTTAATTTTTTTAATATTTAAAAAAGAAAATAAATATTTCTACTACTAACTAAGCAAAAGTAGTAAACATGTTAGAATTTACAAGGATCAGAGTTACTATTCCTACTATTCTCTTAGAAACAGTAGGGAAAGTGTTGGATTCCCACTCCAACATAAGCAACAGTAAAGAAATATTGGACTTCAGATAGTCATATTTACTATTTCTCACTCAAAAGTAGGCAAAGTGTTCGACTTTGGAGGGGTTAGATTTACTATTTCCACTCCAATGTAAGCAAAAGTAGGGAAAGTGTTGGACTTTGGGGGTCAGGTTTACTATTCCCACTTCAACAAAAGCAAAGATAGGGATAGTTGTGCACCTTGCAGAGGTCAGATTTACAGTTCCTGCTCAAATCCATGCAACAATGGGGAAAGCGCTGGACTTTATAGGTGTCAAATTTACTATTCCCACTCCAACATAACCAAAGGCGGGTAAAGTGTTGGACTTTCGAGGGTTTACTTTTACTCCTCCCACTCCTATCTCAGCAAAAGTAGAGAAAGTGTTGGATGGTGGAAGGGTAAGACGTACTACTTCTAAACCAGTGTAAAATAGGAAAACAGTTGGACTTTGAAGGTGGCAGATATGATATTCCCATTCCAACATTAGCAAAAGTGAGGACATGAATTAACTTTAGACTGGTCAGATGTATTATTTCCATGCCAACATAAGCAAACGTAGTCAAGCTGTTGGTCTTTTGAGGGGTTAGATGTACTAATTCCACTCCAATATAACCAGAAGTAGGGAACGCGTTGGATTTTCGACGTGTCAGATTTACTATTCCTACTTCAATTTAGCCAGCATTAGGGAAAGTGTTGGACTTTGGAGGGGTCATGTTGGACCTGACATCCTGTGGTTTTCCCCTAGCTTTTTGTCTTCAATACTCCTGTTTTTGCTGACTTCATTTTTTTCTGGCCTTAGTTTACAACTGCTAAACAGTGACAAAGTGCTGGTGCTTTCTCCCTTAAACATAGTAACATTGGCGTACACCCGATTGGCACATTTAATTTACTTGTAAGTCCCTACTACAGTGGTACTACAAGTATGCAGGGCATGTACATTAAATGCTACTAGTGGGCCTGCAACCCATATCGTGCCACCCACTGAAGTAGCATTTTAAACATGTCTCAGGCCTCCAGAGTGACTCCAAGGGTTACTTGGAGTCACTTTGGTGGTCCTAGGTTCAAGATGCAGGTCTAGCCTTTCCACTCAGGCAGCAGGGCAACTGAGTAGCACTTCTTGCAGAACAGCACAACAGTCTTTTTGATGCTTCCACAGGCCCAGAGGTGTACTAAAGAGATGGTTATAAGGGTGAACTATTTAATTTGAATATGGAGAAAGTTCTAGAGGTTTCCACCCAATATATTTGTGGACCGCGATACTTTGGAGTTGATATTATAGTAAAACACGCTCGGGGTAGGAGGTGGGGAAAAGTTAACTGTGCTCATCCCTGTGCAAAATACACAAAACACACTGTTCTAGGACACCCTATGAATTTAATACCATTGCACTGATCCCTCTCATGTAGCATTCTATGTGCTTTAATTCCCAGAAACCTTGTGGGAGTGTGTCCAATGCGCTCATCCCTGTACATAATACACTTTTGAACACAACCTGTCCTAGGACACCCGTGTAGTTAATAGGGCCTCTGCCCTCGTAGGGTATTCAACACTTTATACATCAGAACGCTCACTTTTGTAATAGTGCAGTCACTGTAATAAGGAAATCAACAGAATCTCTATTTGCTTCACTGACACCCAACTCCAACTCCCTCTCCCACTACATCAAACATGAGTCTGGAAATTCTAATGTTGACAGTACACTGTCTCACAGTGGCAGTTCAAATAATCACAAAAACCCTTCAACGTTTGCTGTTGTCACGTTAGCTTACCGCTTATCTCAGCTCTAAATGATAATCCCCGTGATATTTTCTGTTTGCATTTTTTCATTTACGACTCCAATGACCTGGGCTTCTGGGCAGGAAATACTGCTCCAACTGGTAAGGGAAAGAAACCCACAGTGTCGTTCCACAGGTGAAGATAAATATCCTCAAAATATGGCTGCCACCCAACACCTCTAGTACAGTCATTAGTTTTAACTGCCACAAGGGTGACAGTCCTACCTCTATTGCCACGTGCGGACTAGTGTGCGGAACACAGGCACAGCAATTATGCAGCGTGTAAGTAAAACAATAAGTACTCACATGCAGTTCTGGGTAAAGATAAGCATACCCACAACAGCTCTGCTAATACAACAGCCTGTTGATTGCTGCCAGGCACAACCGCTCTGCTAATACAACAGCCTGTTGATTGTTGCCAGGCACAACCGCACTGCTAAAACAACAGTCTGTTGATTGTTGCCAGGCACAACCGCACTGCTAACACAACAGTCTGTTGATTGTTGCCAGGCACAACCGCTCTGCTAACACAACAGTCTGTTGATTGTTGCCAGGCACAACCGCTCTGCTAATACAACAGCCTGTTGATTGTTGCCAGGCACAACCGCTCTGCTAACACAACAGTCTGTTGATTGTTGCCAGGCACAACCGCTCTGCTAATACAACAGTCTGTTGATTGTTGCCAGGCACAACCGCTCTGCTAACACAACAGTCTGTTGATTGTTGCCAGGCACAACCGCTCTGCTTATACAACAGTCTGTTGATTGTTGCCAGGCACAACCGCTCTGCTAAAACAACAGTCTGTTGATTGTTGCCAGGCACAACCGCTCTGCTAACACAACAGTCTGTTGATTGTTGCCAGGCACAACCGCTCTGCTAACACAACAGTCTGTTGATTGTTGCCAGGCACAACCGCTCTGCTAATACAACAGCCTGTTGATTGTTGCCAGGCACAACCGCTCTGCTAACACAACAGTCTGTTGATTGTTGCCAGGCACAACCGCTCTGCTAACACAACAGTCTGTTGATTGTTGCCAGGCACAACCGCTCTGCTAATACAACAGCCTGTTGATTGTTGCCAGGCACAACCGCTCTGCTAATACAACAGTCTGTTGATTGTTGCCAGGCAACCAGTCGCTTTTTATTTGACAAAGCTTGCAGCCAGACACACAGTAGTGTTTCGGGTAGTGGACCCTGTTGTCAAAGCCAGATGCCTAATGGCATGGGTTGCTGTGACATATTATCATGGTACGATGAGGTACACTCCTGCAACATGCAACAATTGTGTGTGGTCTTCACAAACGTGCACTAAAGGCCCATCCTCATTGCTAGTGTAAAAAGGTACCAATCTGAATGTTCTTGTAGTTAGTACTTTATTACTAAGTATGTAGTAAGGTATAGATGTACCCTTAGTCAGTCCCTGGCTCCATCTCATATAACTGAAGCCAGGTTGGCATCCGTAAAATTCTATGTAGAACCATATACCAGGCCGAGCAGTACCACAGAGACAGACCGGAAAAATAGGGTGCTAGGACCCAAAACACCTCGCTTCCGTCACAACCACACAAACAGGACAACACATCCCCAGAGTGACGAAACATTAGAAAACAACTAGCAAAATCCAACCAAATGTAAATGTAGTGTATTTTGTAAAGCACACAGCTGCCCCAACGGGGCGTCCCGGCGCTGTATAACGCTGTGGAACCCTTCCTGGCTCTCCCTGTGAGATGCCTCTCCTGGGCACCCCCAAGGTGAAGCCAGGCATCCCAGTGTTGTAGGGGCCGTTGTGGAGATTAAGCAAGCTATTGCCCAGAGTTGCAGTGTGGGACCCATGATTAGAGTAGGCGCGATGTGAGAATTATCGAGTCCGCTAGACATTGAGCCCAAGACCCTGCCACGTCGGGACTTGAACCCTGATCCCGGGCCTGATCTCTGCTTCAGAGTCTGCCGCTCTGACCAGTGAGCCACACTTCTCCACCAAGGACCAAATGCAACCCTGCACACGACACCAAACAAGAGTATATGTACTGGCTCATCAATGTCTTAGCACATTCAATGCAATCAGTTCCCATACCCCTAGGGAGACCAGTTAGGCTTCCCTCATACCTGTTGTAATGCATTCCATGCACACCTACTAGAACTTGCTTCGTAGGACCAAACATACTGTACTCATGTACTATGTCGAAGGGCATTCCATGGAGTCCCCTCCCACACATCTAGCAGGCACATATATGTTGCAGTCATCGCTGTTAAAGGGAATTTCGTACATGTATACTCCCACACTCCTATAGGACCATGTACACTCATCACTCATAAGGCATCCTGCACTCATCTCTGTCGTACGGCACTCCCTACTACCACAAGCAAGTCGCAAAATTCACTGCACCCATCCTTGCCATTGGCCATTCAGGGCACTCGTTATCAGGCGCCTAGTGGGCCCGGGCAGGCTGGACATGAGCTTGTTATAGGGCATTTTATGCACACTCCTCCACCACACCCCCTCCCAGTGGGATTCTATGCACTGCAACCATGTCTATGATAGGAAACGATGTGCCTACCTACTACAACAAAGAGTGGCTGCAATAGGGATAATACTAAGGTGGTTGAACATTACGTATTATTTCTACTTTTCAGGTTGACATAATGTTTGAGAATTTGATTCACTTCAGGCCTCCAAACTAGTCCTCTTGGCTCGATGTCAAAAACATCGTTACCAAATATTATCAGATGTTACTCAATTACAACTGTTTCCAATGAAGACAAGGAGATGTGCCTGGCCGGAAAGGACAAACAGATTTTTGGATTAAATCTAGTACAGGTTTTACATACTCGGCCTTTCTTGAAACTCTGGATTGTCTGTTTATTAAACTTAGCAGTACAGTCCAATTTCCTCTCTTATTAGGCCAGAACAAAGAACAACATGAACAGATTGAACTGATTAAAAACATGTTTTATTGTGTTCATGAGAAATAAAAAAGAGCACACAATGCAATTGTTCAAGATCTCCTTTATCAAAATGATCAAAATTCTATAATTGTGTATGATGTGCAGGGAGCTATTAGTTCGGAGTGTTCAGATTGTTGTTAATGAAAATATATATGTATGTATATAAATATTTAGCTATATTTCTATATTTCTATGTCTATTTATATATATATATATATATATATATATATATATATATATATATATATATATATATATATATATATATATGTGTGTGTATTCACTTAAACACAAAGGGCCAGATGATGTACAAAGCCTTTTTTATGGTCACAAACGTCCTGGTCACAGAATCGGTCCGTTTGCGACCAGATGAATGCTTTTTCAAATGTACAAAATGCAAAATGCGATTCAGTACCTTGTTACAGAATCGCAATTCCCATTTGCGATTCAGTATTTGGAAGGGGTTGTTTAGGGCGTCCTCTTCAAATACCGAATTGGTACGGTATGTGTTACTGTTTTGCAACCAAATACTGGTTGCAAAACAGTAATACTTTACCACCAGTTTAAAACTGGTGGTAACCCATTCAGAAGGGAGAAGGGTTCCCCCAGGTACCCCTCCCCCTTTGGGAATGTAAATAATATTTTGTAGGAGTAAGCAGTGGTCCCACACACCACTGCCTACTCTTAAAAAATGACATTTCAAGGTTTTATTTCTTTCTTTTAAAATGCATCCTGTTTTCATCTAAGGAAAACGGGCTGCATTTAAATTTAAAAAAAGATTGCTTTACAAGAAAGCAATCACAGACAGGGTGGTCTGCTGATCAGCAGCCCACCATCCCTGTGATGGCTTTAATTCCTAATTGGTCGCAAACTGCGACCTATCTCATTAAAATTCACGAGTTAGGTGGATTTGCATCAATCAGCGAATCCTTAAATGAAACTCAATGAGTTTCATACATTAGAAATACCGATCTCCTAACTGCAATTCAGGGAGAATAGCAATTAGGAAATTGGTATTCCTAATGTTTGTACGTCTGGCCCGAAGTAAAGTAATGGTTATAAAACCTAAAAAAATTACAATTCGCCAGTTATGGCTAGCTGCACAATCAATAGCTCACACAACAGTCATACAAACCATGACTTGCCCACCAAATGTAATGCTTATGACCTCACTCTTGATGTAAAAGATGATGCAATTACTAATATAAGATCACATATCACATTACCATTAACATTATTAATGTAATAACTTTGAATGTCATATAATAGCCTTAAAGCTATCTGTAGTGGGCTATACCGGCCACTAAAGGCCTGCTCCAGCGTTAAAGGCCCGAGTCGAAGGGAGCAGGACTTTAATGTCGGTATAGCCCAGCTATAAAGGGCTAACGGTGATTAGAACATTCTGCCACTAGAAGGAAGAATGTTCTAACAAATGAAACAAAGAGGAGCCATGGAGCCATGGAGCCCAAGGGGACTGAAATCTCCTCGGGTTCCATGAGGCCTTTGTACATAGCAACAGCTGTGAAGAAGAACATTGAAATGTTGGAGGGTTCTACTTGCCATCAGAAGCCTGTCGCCCACCATTGTTTTCAATGGAGCTCCCAACATTCCAATGTTCTAATATTTATTGGTTTGGTTATATGTCCTGTAATTATGTTGAGCTTTTAGGTGTTTTTACTTGTTGTAGAAATATGTGTGAGAACTTTTTATACGTGTGTATATGTTTGAGCCTGCTAGATTTCATGCCAAATGGTTAGGCATGAGGGGGAGGCATAACATTTTTTACTGCCCCTGCAAGTGCTCATAGACTATATTTTCAGCCAGATAATTTAATAATCTCTGGATGGTTTTGTACTAAATCTGCCACGCATAAAATATAGCCACTGTGTACTGTTTTGTGATTTATTATTAATTTGTACTGCGGATTGTTAAATATTCACAACAGAATATTGATTTTGTTTTTGTTCATAGTTGTCTACTGGTTAACAGGTAGAAGCTGATTAGTTGACAAGGGCTCAGACAGCCACAAAGTTTGTGAGAAAGCAGTCTCAAATGCAATATGGAGGCATGATGAGCATACGTCAACTCCAGAGAGGTGCACAATGCATGTCCTCCCTGAAAGATTGCCACATTTAAAATTCAGGGATTCGTAAATTGGTCCAAATGTCTCTGCAGAAATGTGCATCGCTTTTTTTTTATTGAACAGAATCATAGCGAGAACCATTACGTCACATATTTATTCACAAGATCGGTTTCACCATTACACATAATTATTTATGACTTGCAAAATTGGGATTCACAATTCCCTCAATGATATATTCTCTATTGCAATCATAGTCTAACGTAGAAGTGCAGGGTGCCAGATCGACATTTGAGACACAGCTTATTATCTTAAAAAGTAAATCCAGTGTTTTGCAAATTCATGCTTACAAAACAGACATTTTAGGTGTTATTAATAAAGTGCTGTGCATTTAGCACCCATTAAGGGCCTTTCTTCCTATCTCCCAATAAAATTGATCTAATTCCTAATACAGTGTATCGACTCCCGATAAAATTGTGCTATATCCTGATAAAATGCTTCAAATCATATTTCACTCTTGCCAATAAATCGCCCATGATATAAAAAGTATGTGTATACCTAATCAGCATTTTTGTCACTTTAATTGCTAGATTCGGGCAAACAAGGTACAATCAATGAATTGCTATACATTTAACTACCTATAAAGTGCCTTTATCTCTGCCTTTCAATAAATTTAAACTAACTCCTAATAAGGTGCATCAACATTTTGTTTCCTCTTTTTTTCTTTCCTTGTTTCTTTGCCCCCTTTTAACCACGTTGTCTCACTTAAGCAGAATCCTAATGACAACCATTACAACATATATATATTCACAATAGAAATGTGCATATTCTTATGAAATTAGTGTTCCAAAACAAAGAGTTACAGACGTTCTGCAAACATGGATAAATGCTTCCTAAAATATAGTGTAAGCTTGTTAGACCTGTCAACCTTAGAATGTTCTTCCCCTAAACGTTTCGCCTTTCTCCTCCATATTTTTTCATAAATCGATTTTGTGGGACTTAGGACTCTGTGCACTTAACCACTGCTAACCAGTACTAAAGTGACTGTGTGCACTCCTTTAAACATAGTAACATTGAATTGTTAAATGGGGGGGAGTGGAGGGGATCCGGTGCTTTAGATGCAGGGTGGAAGGAGTGGAATTGGTTGATATATTTTCCACATTCCCTCGCCTAGAATCAACAGCTAGGGAAATAATTGTTTTTCTACAAGACATATTGAAAATGGATACTCCACTCTCTCCTCGGATTATGTTATTAGGAACAGACAAACAAGTTAGGGGAAATGGGAAGGATCTAAACGTTATTGCGATATCAGTTTATAGGCTGTGCGTTGCTTCTGCCTGGCTGGATCCGCTTACACAACCTTCCAGCAATGGAAATGACGGTTCATGCATGTCTATAAGCTCGAGACAGAGTTGTATGATCGAAGAGGCAGGAAGTGGAAGATCAAGGGGAATAGGATCTGGGGGCCACTTACAGCTTGGATATCCCAATAGATCTGAATAAGGTCTGTTTTAAGATTCTGTGTCTGCGACTGTTTTTATTAAGGGAAACAGCTTACTCCTATATATGTTATCTAGAATTTGTAGATCTTCCCAGACGCAGCTTTTTTATTGGTTTATGAATTGCTATGACTGTATTTTTATGATCAATGCGGCTTAATATCTACTATTCGTAATGCATATGTCTATGATTTATCTATTCTAAATTGCTGTAACTTTTCTTTGCTCCGGGAAAAAAACTAAAATATATTTTAAAAAAAATAAACATGGTAATATTGGTTTCTACCCATTTGAAATATTTAATTTCCCTAGTAATATGTTACTGCATATGTCCAGGACCTGTAAATTCAATACTACTAGTGAACCTGCAGATTTGTTTTTGCCACCCACTTTAAATATGTCTCAGGCAATTGCAGTCTGTCTGTGCAGTTTTGAACTACCATTTTGACCTGACAAAATAAACCTTTTGCCAGCCCAAAACCTTCCTTTTAACTACATCTAATTCACCCCTACTGTAGGCCCTAAACTAACCCTGGGCGGGTAACTCCGCTCCGCCAGCAGAGTTTGCGGAGATTTGCCTACTACACGCTCCGTGGCGAACGTGGAGGAGGCAAAAACTCTGCCTCCATGGCGGAGTGGCGTTAGCCGCTCCCTCCTCCCAAATGCTTTAAAAAGATATTAAGAAGGCACTTACCTGTGTTTCTGCCGCCTCCCCTGCCTGGCCACTCTACTTCCTGCTCCTCCTCTCACGTCATTGTCGTTCTTCATAAAAAAAACACTACGTTGTACGTCTTGCGAGTGCGCATTTGCAAGACTTACAACGTTGTGTTTTTTTATGAAGAACGACAAGGACGTGAGAGGAGGAGCAGGAAGGAGAGTGGCCAGGCAGGGGAGGCGGCAGAAACACAGGTTAGTGCCTTTTTAATATCTTTTGTAAGCATTTGGGAGTGGAGATGGAGCGGGGAGGGAGCGGAGCAGTGCTACGGGTAGCTCCACAGAGTTTTTTTCAAACTCTATGGAGCTACGCGTAGAGGCACTATGCCAGCTCCACCAAGGCCTACCCTCAAACAGCCCACAGGGCATGGTGCAATGTATTTAAAAAGTAGGACATGTACTTTAAAATTTTACATGTCCTGGTAGAGAAAAACTCTTGAATTTTGTTTTCACGATTGCTAGGCTTCCTTCTCCTACAGGATAGTATTGGGGTTACCTTATAATATTTAATAAGGATAGCTTCCAAATAGGAACAGCTGCCCCAGTTCATGTTTGGCGTCTTTGGAATCGTAATGAGAAATCCTATTTTATAGTAAAGTCGACATTTTCCTGCTTTAGTCATTTGGTGCCTGCAGCCTGTGTCTGGGGCACATGACTAAGTGTAGTTTGCCTTTGTGTATTCCTCCTAGACAGCCAAACACAATAGAGAGCCTAGGTGTGCTTGGAAGGGCCATCTCTGGCAGGAGAGGAGAATGGAGTTATTCACAGCCACAATATCAACCTTAATAGGCTGTGTCCTGCCTTCACATAATAGATTGCATAAACCCTGTACATAGTTTGGAGCCAGGGCAGAGGAGGTCAGAAATATGTGCACTTCAAAAGGAAAATTCTGGAAGCTTGGACCCCAACTAACAGTACACATCTGGACCAGTGGAACACTCTGCCAGGCAGAAGGACTGCTGTGCTGGTGAAAGGACTGTTACTCTGCTGGACTGCTGACCTGAAGGCCTACTACCCTGCTGCACCGACCTGTTTTCCTCCTGCCCTCTTGCCTGGGTAAGAAGGACTGGACCTCCAACTTGTATCAAGAACAGCCAGAGTGACTCCAAAGGCTAGTCTCTTGTAACCAGCACCTGGACTCTGTAATTGTGAGCCCTACCCTGTCCAGTGGTACCACCCTAGTCTTTGACCCTTGGAAGTGGGCCTGAATGTGCTCTGCTAGCCTATCTGTGGACTGAGCAGAACAGATGCATCTCGTCTGCTGCGCGGAGCAATCTAGAGCAGAACTGGTGAATCACCTCTGCTGCATGGACTTTCTCATCGCAAGGACTTGTCATCGCTGCCATAGCACGCAGCCTCATCAGAACCGCTGTTATGCAATGTATCCTCGAATCAGGCACTGGCTTTGCAAGCCCTTTGTCGATGGCATGCTCGATCACAATGCAGGACTATGCATAGCATCCTCGCAGCTTCCCAGAACTGATGCTGAGCGATGCTTCTCTGATCTCGCCCTCGCATCGCCTCGGCTGCGTGATGCATCCTTGACATGGGACCTCGCAATGCTCTGCAACCAGGGTTTTAGGTACTCTTGTTTGAGCCTAACTGGGCCCCTGTAACCAGCCTGCACTCCATCACGGTTAACCTGAACTTGTGACTTTGTCCCAGTCTGGCACGACCAGATATCCACAGTTGCCGCTTTGTACTTTTTGGTGCCATTTTGACTGAAAATTTAATCCTGCTTATCTCTGGTTCTACTGATTGGATTTTTGTTGTTTTGGTCCTGTTATATTTATTAAAATGAACTCTATTTTTCTAATTTGGTGTGGTGCTTTCAGTTTATTAATGTTTGAAATGTTTAACAAATACTTTACACATTGCCTTTGAGTTAAGCCTGACTGCTCTGTGCCAAGCTACCAGAGGGTTGAGCACAGGTTAACTTAGGGTTTGCTTATGACTTCAGACTGACAAGAATTGTGGTTGCTACTTGAGTAAGGTTCCACCTCCCCTCAACTAGCAACCCAATTTCTTGCAAAGGTCTGTTAGGCACATACCCTGAAATGGTTGTGTAGCACCGGACAGTAGTGGAACTAGGCAAAGAAGATGGCTGCATAGCTTTATATCCCAATTGGCTCAGCCAAAAGTAGCACAGGGGTGCACATAGACCGTGGTTGAATGGTAAGCCCTGTCCCCAGAGCCGAAGGCCTTACCTAGGAAAATCTTGATCTGGAGCACATGGCTTTTGCCATTCCATTTCTGAAGCACACTCAGCATGTTCATCTGCCATGTCCATGTCTAAGAAATATAGCTCTCAAGCCTACTGGTCTGAACACATTCATTAAGCAAAACAATCAAAATGCTATGCAAAGCATCAACGTTTCCCCCCAATTGTGGTTGAACATCTAATGCTGTATACCCCCCTTTACATGTGCACTTTTATAGACAATTTATACTAAAACATCAAAAAGAAATGTGATAGAAACCCCAAAGCAGATCATGCTACATGGGCCCAGTTTTCTTGTGTGAAGAGCGCAAGGAGTTAGCAATCCAAAATCCTCGCTTTGGGTATCAAGCATGAGAATGAGGCTAAATATGTCAGGAGCCAGGCACCTCAGCAACTGTGTTTAACATGGGTGTGCAGTATGTCTGCGGCAAAGCAATATGTCATTAGCTATTATGGCATTTTCAAAGCAATTTATTTGATTTCACACTATACCTATAACATAAATAACCAGCAGTGGTACAGGGTTTGGCCCCTGGCAATGTCTGTGCCTGCTATGTATACAGTTATTGAATGTGCATGACATGACTGACTCACAAGACTTCACTCTTGAACTGCAGACTTTCTAATACCCAGCTATAAGTTTGTACAGACAGTCTCCTGACTTAATGGCTGGCAAACTAACCAAGATGTTCACAGGGGTCAGTGAGGCACATGGGTTACCACGCAGGGCAGTTTGTAAAACACACAAAATTCTGAAAAGCAATGGGGCTGACTTGCGGCAACTGTAGTGATAAGCCAGAAAAGTGCAAAGCACTACACGCTCGTTTAACTCAGGGGGGAGATGCTCCAAATGGTGACAACTTTTCTGCATTCTATTTGGCTTTGCCAGGACCCAGTCACCTTCATTGAAGACTGTTTTCTGTGCTCTTCAATGCTGATTGGCTAATGTATTTATCTGGCACCTTCGAGAAGTGTCCGTAACACAAATCTTATCAGCATTCAAGGATTTGTTTACTGTCCCCTGGGGCAGCTTAGTTCAAATGGCTCTCGCAAATAGCAAGGGGGCAGGACTCTCACCAGTTGCAGAGTGAGGAGTTGAACGATCAGCACGGAAGGTTTGACACAGGGCCTGGTTCAGTTCGACTCCCTCTATCAATTCTTGCTGAATTTCTCGTTTAAGGGTACTCATTAATGAAAATGTAATGAAATGAAAAAGAAATTTATAAAGCACAAAACATTCACCCAGAGGTGTCAAGGCGCTAGCTCAGCAGACAGGAAATGCCGGACAGTCATAATACCACATCAGAGATTGAAAAGCCACGTTAATTGTTCCATGACACCATTGGTTTGGGGCCATGGAGGTGTGCTCTTGTGATGCTTGACATTTAGTCTGACCAGAAATTCCTTGTTTCTTTGCTACTGAATGGCAGACCATTGTCAGATTTGAGAACGGCGGGGATACCCTATGCTGCAAAGATGTAATCCAACCGCTCAATGACCTTGTCATGAGTGGTTGATGATAACTCCTCTACTAAAGGAAAGCTTGAATATTCATCAATGACTACCTTGAGATGATGTCCTGTTCCTAACAGCCCAACGAAATCAACTGCAACTCTTTCCATGCATGTGCAGGAAAGTTAGACAATGTTAATGGATGCTGCATCACTTTGGGGGAAAGGCATTCTTCTTCCACAATTGAGTTGAAATTACGTCTTTGAGGATAAGTATGTTCTTATCAGCATTAGTTGCAGCAACAATCTATTAAATGGATAGGGCTGCTTGTGGGCTGGGCCTCACAATGAAGTTAATGTTCTCCTCAGCAGTTTTGGATGTCGAACTGTGCCAATGTAATGGCACTCGTGAAAAGTAATCAGCAGGGTTCTGATATTTACCCAGATTGTGTACAATTGCATAGTCGTACTCTTGTAGTCGCAACCCCCACCACTCACTGCAAGGGGCTCTCTTGGCCTTTGGGTGTCCAAAAATAGTGAGCAGTGCTTGGAGGTCTGTAACAATAGTGAAAATGTTTCCATATAGAAACACCTGAAAATGTTTGCAGTTCCATTCAATAGCCGGACTCTCTTTCTCTGGCTGAGAATAGGCACGTTCTGTGTCAGACAGGCTTTGACTGGTATAAGCCACAAAGGGTTACTGCACATTCGGATGACCATTATGTTGAGCAAGGATTGTCCCCCAGCTCCACCGGGCTTGCATAGACTGTGATCTCAGTATTTAACTTGGGGTCAAAATAGGCCATCTCGGTTGCATTCTCAATAGCATGCTTTATTCTATTGAAGCTTTGATCACATACAGCAGACCACTGCAAAGGGACGTCCTGTTTTGTCAGGTCTCTCAAAGGGGCACTCATAGTAGCAAAGTCATGAATGTACCTTGAGCAATAACTCATCATGCCTAAGAAGGATCGCAGCATGGTGACATCTAGTGGGGGGAAAGTAACTGATAGTGCTTGCACTTTCTCTGGGTCAGGAGTCATTCCCCCATCAGAGAATTTGTGCCCTAAGAATTTAAGTTTGGTTTCATGAAACCCACCGGTTTTTGCATTCAGCGTGAGACCAGCATCAGCAAGTAACTGGTACACTTCTATAAGGGCCTTGCCAAGCTCCATTTGCATTGCCCCAAATACCAGTATGCCATCACTATAATTAAAAGCATGCGTGACAGGTTAATCGACGAATAACATCCAGCTGACGACACTCCAAAACGCAACCTTTTGTGTCTGAACAAACCAACATGCATCGAAAAGGAATGTGGCACATTAGTCCGCATGTGTTTACAACACATGCCATTACAACGCAATTGTTACAACGACCACGTTGTTACATCACATACCTGTACAACATCAGTTGGAACAACGACTTGCTGTAGAGGGCATTGGATGTTGGAATAGTATAATTTACTATTCTAACTCCAGTCAGCGCAACAGTAGGAAAGGTGTTGGATTTTAAATCCAACACCTTCTGCCCCCTAACGCAAGTCGTTGTTCCGACGTGCGTTTTAAAGGTATGCAATGTAAAAACGCAGTCCTTGTAACGACCACATTGTATTGGCATGCATTGTCTCGCATACGTGGTAAACACTGTTTACCATCGAAAAGTAGTGATGTACCTGCAGTTCTCTTCCAACTCAAGTTGATGGTATCCTTTGTTCAAGTTAAGACGGGAGAAGACTTTGGCACAGTTCAGTTGCAATGGCTATGTTAGCCTGGCGCATATCAACACAAATGCGCATTGCACTTCCACTGTCTTTTTTTGGCACCACCATTATGGGCAAGACCCATAGCATAGGACAGGTGGAGTGCTTAATGATGTCATGCTTCAACAGCATCTCTAACTCTTTCTCAACGTGATGCTGGGCAAAAGAGCGAATGTCCTCATTAATATGAAGTTGCACTTTCATTGTCTTGAGCCTTCCTAGGCCATGAAACAACGACGGGAACTGATTCACAACTTCAGATTGAATGTGGAGGTTGTAATTGAGAGATGTAAGAATATCAAAAGGGGACTGGCTAAGTTGTGTTAATGAGACTCAGAAGGTACATCTGTAGGCAAACCATTTGGTTTGGTCATGAAGCCCTCACACACCAACCTAGTTGGTGTCATGCTTCATCATCGGGCCCACCACAGTGACACCGAATGTGTCCCGGGTGTGCTGCGACTCCAGATTACTGAGGAGCTGGTATGCTTACTGAGTGTGCAGTGAGTAGTGGGTATGAACGTGATGTTAAAAGCTATGCAGGTGGTCCCAGTTCCCGAGGGTATAAGGATAATTTTAATTCCTGGGCCCCTGTTAGCAGATAAAAAAGGCTTGCGGACGTTGTGGAGTGTATTAAGAGCTCCTACGTCCTGTGTGGTCTACATGTTTCAGCCAGGCCTTTTGTTAAAACTGGCTTTCCTCAGGACCAATGAGTATGTGTGGGTGAAAAATAAACTATATTAAGTGATTTAGTGTGTGATAAAAGTGTCGCACTCGCTAAGGTGCTGTACGTGTTAGAGGGGGATTCCCTCTGCTTTAACTTGCTACTTGCTGTTAAAGCCTCCTGGGTCACCTGGCAGGGAGAGAAGACCGGTATTTCCGATCAGAGTGCTCCTGCGACCTATCGTCCTGCTCCGGGACACCGAACTTAATATAGTTTATTTTTCACCCACACATACTCATTGGTCCTGAGGAAAGCCAGTTTTAACAAAAGGCCTGGCTGAAACATGTAGACCACACAGGACGTAGGAGCTCTTAATACACTCCACAACGTCCGCAAGCCTTTTTTATCTGCTAACAGGGGCCCAGGAATTAAAATTATCCTTATACCCTCGGGAACTGGGACCACCTGCATAGCTTTTAACATCACGTTCATACCCACTACTCACTGCACACTCAGTAAGCATACCAGCTCCTCAGTAATCTGGAGTCGCAGCACACCCGGGACACATTCGGTGTCACTGTGGTGGGCTCGATGATGAAGCATGACACCAACTAGGTTGGTGTGTGAGGGCTTCATGACCAAACCAAATGGTTTGCCTACAGACGTACCTTCTGAGTCTCATTAACACAACTTAGCAAGTCCCCTTTTGATATTCTTACATATAACCAGGGGATTCGGACTAGCTTACCTAGTCCTCTCTCTCCTTTTTGATTTGCTGTAATTGAGAGATATCAGTCAAACAAATGTCAGCAACTGTGGAAAAACTGAGCAATCATGCAGTGCATGAAATTCCTGGAAGAACGTGAGTTGGCGTAAGTACTGATACTGCATTGTGTCGCATTGTCGCTGTGACTGACCCTAGACTTTGCAATGGTTTAGAAGCAGGCCATGTGTACACCTGTGTGTTTGATGGGTTGAGCAAACACAACGAGATGATGGATGGAGCGCTGAAACTTTTCAGACACTCACCCCAAGTCACAGAACTGGGTTGAATCCATCATCATTCTTTAGCTCACTTTGCCACCTCAGTTCAGACCCAGCTATATGCAAATCAGTCTTGACCCTGTGCCTCATGGGAACGATGCAGCCTGAACTGCCAAGCCAGATCTTCCCTGAACTGGAAACAAGGATCCTGGGGCCAGTTTCTGGGTAACACCCTTCATAAGCCAGGCTAGCTTGAATACAGTAGCAAAGAGAGTAAGGGACCCACATCTGGGCATACCCTGCCAACTTAGGGCAAACAAAGCAAACACAAGGAGATGATGAACGGAGCGCTGAAAGGCAGATTCTGGCCTTCAGTTCTGTACATTTTGCAATTTTTGAACTTGAAACTTTTGCAGGCCAGCATAGATACTGTTGTTAAATCAATGAGATGAGAGACAGAAGAAAGTTCTTCTTTTTTATTTGCATAGTCAATTGGTAGTTACACAACTCTGTGTCAAATTCCAATGCATCAACATTAGGACCATAGGTATTCACCAGCGCAACCTGGAAATCTATCAATTTCCATCCAATTATTGTAAACCTACCAACGCCCACATCAGTATAGTCTGCATTATCTTGAACTCAGGACTATTCTGTTCTAAAATCACCACATTTCTAAAGTTCATGTTAAGAATGCAAAAAATCTATTACATCCCCATTTTTCTGCTTCATTTTAGTTCTCCCCTGGGGACAGATGTGCCACCTGCAGCATGGCAACAGTCAATTCATGTGGTTTAAGATAAATGAGTACAGTCCTTATATTTTTGGGATTGTTAATGCCCAGTAGATTTTAACATATGAGTCACATTTCCTGTCCAACATGTCAAAAATTGGCAGTACTAGGTGCCAGGAGTTCGGTCCCAGCGGTTCCGACAAGGGATCCTGCCCTCAAAATTTCAGCGAGGACAGGTCAGGCCTCAAGGAAGTTGCAGGACCATCACCTGTGTTACTGAACCTCGGGAAGTCCATGGGACGACAGGAGCAGGAGACCAGTCAGCCTCTTTGCCATGCCTGCAGATGCAGGGGAGTAACTCCTTCACTCCAAGGGAGATTACTTTGGGTGTCCTTGATGCCCCCAGGTCTGTTGAAGATCCTGGAAGAATCACATACATAAACAATGAAGAAGACTTGCAGAACAGTGAGACCAGGAGCAGCAGGAGTCTTACGTGGTGCAGGCTTGGTTCCAGGCGAAGTACAGCGAATTCAAAGAGTGACGTGGTATCAGGCTTGAGTCTTGTCCCACGATGAATCTAAGGTACCACACACAGGTAAGCCCTTAAGAGCCCTAGGGGAAGGGTTTAAACGACTCAGGGGTCCTTCACAGAGGAGGGGCTAGACAGTAAGGGTGGGTGGACCTGGCAGAGTGCCACTACACGGAATTCCACAGAGGTGCCTAAAATCTCAGTGGAAATTTGCTCCACCCTCCATGCAGGCAGCAGACCTGGATTGTTCCTGGCCCCCAGACTGCCACCTGCTTTACAGCACTTTTCTGGGTCTGGTATTCTCTGCCGTGCCCGGGCTACCCTACTCCTGTCCTGGTCTCCTCGGTGCAAAAGCAAAAGCCCTACGCTGTACGACTTGCGAGGGCTGCGCATGCGCCAATGCACATGCATGTGCAGTCTCCCAAGACGTAGAACATTGGGGGTTTGCTTTTGCACCGAGATGACCAGGACAAGAGGAGGGCGGCACGGCAGAGAATGACAGACCCGGGTAAGACCTGGTCCTCCTCTCCTTTAATCCTCTCCACATGATGGGTGGCAGTGAACAACTCCATCACACTGCGGAAACGGAGTTCTTGTCTGAACTCCGCATTCCCAGCGTATATGTGTATATTTTCTTTCAAACAATTTATGCTCATGCCTGCCCCCAGTAACAGGGAATTCTAGGCTGTTGGGGACTATTTACGGTGGAGCTGGCCTAGCAAGGTGGTAGGTGAAGGTGCACTGTTGTGTAGCTTCCCAATGGTGTTCCAGTGGAGGCTAAACTTATGAAATAAACCACTTTTGAAGTGCTTCACTTTACAAAATGGCGACGAGTGCTGGAACACAGCAGAGCCAAGTGAGCGAGGAACAATTGTACTATTGGTCGATTTTGATCTCTGTTGAGTATGTAGGCTGGCTTAAAAAGAAATGCACCTAAGAGGATTCCACCATGAGCAAATAATTTGTGTGGACTTATTTTGGTTCAGGATGTAATTGCCTAATTGGGAGACATCAGAGGCATTAATCGAGCCTCAGTCTGCTCCGAGTGATCAGTGGCGGAAAGGCAATTTTATTTTACTTTTGCCTTAGTGTTGATTCCCAGGAAGTGAGCAGTATGTTTTTGAAGCGTCTCTGTTTGTTTCTTTGGCCGTAGACGCGCAGGCTTACCGTCTTTGTTTTCCATCAAAACCTGTGTGTTCTCTTCAGGAGCTTTCATTGGCATCTTTGTGAAGTGACATGCTTCCTTGGGCCATATGTATGAAGCAAATTCGCATTGCGTATGCGAATTTGCTAAATGGTATGTATAAAGCAAAATCTGGTGCAAAACAAGGAATCGCAAATTTTGCGATTCCTTATTTTGCAATTGCATTTAAGGAATCGCAAATTTTGTGATTCCTTAAATGCAATGTATGAATAAAAAAAAATTAGCAAAATGTCCTTAAGGAATCGCAAATTACCACCAACTTCTAGTTGGTGTTAAGTTGCAAATTCCTTGAAAAATGCACATTTTTGCATTTTTCAAAGTGCCATGTGACGCACATACGGGCATGTATGTGCGCCACATGTGCACCCATGCATATTTCAGGGGTGCAACAGGGTGTCCTTTGGACACCCCTGCACCCTTGAAATTATTCTCAATTTGCGATTAGCAAATTGCGAATCGCAAATTGAGAATAACTTCCCATTTATTCCAATGGGCCTCCTGGCCCATAGAAATGAATGGGAAAGTATTCCTTAATTGCGATTCCCAATTTGCTAATCGCAATTAAGGAATTTTAAGAAATCACAAAAAAAATCCGATTTTGTACATACATACCTATTTGTGATTCTCAAATAGCGATTTCTTAAAAATCGCTTTTTGAGAATAGCAAAACTGGATGATGATACATATGGCCCCTTGTGAGGTGCGGTCCGAGAGACGGCAAAGCAGACCAAGACGATGTAAGCTACTATTGGCAGAACGATTTTAGGTGTCGTCGCTGAGAGCGTTTCCTAGCACGGTCAGCACCACTGTTCTGGTGCTATTAGCGCAGATTATGGAGGTGCGGCTTCTGGCGCACAGCAAAAGTTTGAAAGGATGGCGGACGCGGACAGCTGAGACAACTCGTTGTTTGCCAACACTGGTGGAGATTACAAGAGTGTGTCTTTTCTCCTCGTAGAGGAATCGCTGATGCGCACTGCTCCTTATTTCTACTTAAAGGTAGTATGCAGGAGCGTGTCTATTCTTGTGGAACCGCGTATGCATACAGCTGGTAATAACTAATTGATTGATCCAATTGTAATTTTAATTTTTGGGGACGTCGATCATCCAAAACACTGTGTTTGGGGGGGTGAAAATCGCTGATCTGCACAGCCGGGGGGGGGGGGGGGGTAATTTGAAGCTTCTTATTATAGAGGTATAATTCTAAAATTCAATGTATTGATATTTTATGCAAGTTGCTCATCTGGGCAACTCTTTTAGTTTTAACTGTTGAGTTGGTGAGTGTGTGCTTAACAACCAATACCTAGAATTATTTGTTGCCTCCGCCACAGGCGTTAGGGCCTTCAGGCAAGGGACTGCGTATGAAATGGCCTGACTGGAAATCCTATTTCACAAATTATTTAGACACTTTTGACCTTGATGAGAAAAGGAAGCCAAAACAGAAAAAGTGTATATTTCTGCACTCAGTTGGACCTGTGAGATTGAAAGTAGTTGAACAGTTGCCACAAATATTGGGCCTTTTGTTAAAACTGGCTTTCCTCAGGACCAATGAGTATGTGTGGGTGAAAAATAAACTATATTAAGTGATTTAGTGTGTGATAAAAGTGTCGCACTCGCTAAGGTGCTGTACGTGTTAGAGGGGGATTCCCTCTGCTTTAACTTGCTACTTGCTGTTAAAGCCTCCTGGGTCACCTGGCAGGGAGAGAAGACCGGTATTTCCGATCAGAGTGCTCCTGCGACCTATCGTCCTGCTCCGGGACACCGAACTTAATATAGTTTATTTTTCACCCACACATACTCATTGGTCCTGAGGAAAGCCAGTTTTAACAAAAGGCCTGGCTGAAACATGTAGACCACACAGGACGTAGGAGCTCTTAATACACTCCACAACGTCCGCAAGCCTTTTTTATCTGCTAACAGGGGCCCAGGAATTAAAATTATCCTTATACCCTCGGGAACTGGGACCACCTGCATAGCTTTTAACATCACGTTCATACCCACTACTCACTGCACACTCAGTAAGCATACCAGCTCCTCAGTAATCTGGAGTCGCAGCACACCCGGGACACATTCGGTGTCACTGTGGTGGGCTCGATGATGAAGCATGACACCAACTAGGTTGGTGTGTGAGGGCTTCATGACCAAACCAAATGGTTTGCCTACAGACGTACCTTCTGAGTCTCATTAACACAACTTAGCAAGTCCCCTTTTGATATTCTTACATATAACCAGGGGATTCGGACTAGCTTACCTAGTCCTCTCTCTCCTTTTTGATTTGCTGTAATTGAGAGATATCAGTCAAACAAATGTCAGCAACTGTGGAAAAACTGAGCAATCATGCAGTGCATGAAATTCCTGGAAGAACGTGAGTTGGCGTAAGTACTGATACTGCATTGTGTCGCATTGTCGCTGTGACTGACCCTAGACTTTGCAATGGTTTAGAAGCAGGCCATGTGTACACCTGTGTGTTTGATGGGTTGAGCAAACACAACGAGATGATGGATGGAGCGCTGAAACTTTTCAGACACTCACCCCAAGTCACAGAACTGGGTTGAATCCATCATCATTCTTTAGCTCACTTTGCCACCTCAGTTCAGACCCAGCTATATGCAAATCAGTCTTGACCCTGTGCCTCATGGGAACGATGCAGCCTGAACTGCCAAGCCAGATCTTCCCTGAACTGGAAACAAGGATCCTGGGGCCAGTTTCTGGGTAACACCCTTCATAAGCCAGGCTAGCTTGAATACAGTAGCAAAGAGAGTAAGGGACCCACATCTGGGCATACCCTGCCAACTTAGGGCAAACAAAGCAAACACAAGGAGATGATGAACGGAGCGCTGAAAGGCAGATTCTGGCCTTCAGTTCTGTACATTTTGCAATTTTTGAACTTGAAACTTTTGCAGGCCAGCATAGATACTGTTGTTAAATCAATGAGATGAGAGACAGAAGAAAGGTCTTCTTTTTTATTTGCATAGTCAATTGGTAGTTACACAACTCTGTGTCAAATTCCAATGCATCAACATTAGGACCATAGGTATTCACCAGCGCAACCTGGAAATCTATCAATTTCCATCCAATTATTGTAAACCTACCAACGCCCACATCAGTATAGTCTGCATTATCTTGAACTCAGGACTATTCTGTTCTAAAATCACCACATTTCTAAAGTTCATGTTAAGAATGCAAAAAATCTATTACATCCCCATTTTTCTGCTTCATTTTAGTTCTCCCCTGGGGACAGATGTGCCACCTGCAGCATGGCAACAGTCAATTCATGTGGTTTAAGATAAATGAGTACAGTCCTTATATTTTTGGGATTGTTAATGCCCAGTAGATTTTAACATATGAGTCACATTTCCTGTCCAACATGTCAAAAATTGGCAGTACTAGGTGCCAGGAGTTCGGTCCCAGCGGTTCCGACAAGGGATCCTGCCCTCAAAATTTCAGCGAGGACAGGTCAGGCCTCAAGGAAGTTGCAGGACCATCACCTGTGTTACTGAACCACGGGAAGTCCATGGGACGACAGGAGCAGGAGACCAGTCAGCCTCTTTGCCATGCCTGCAGATGCAGGGGAGTAACTCCTTCACTCCAAGGGAGATTACTTTGGGTGTCCTTGATGCCCCCAGGTCTGTTGAAGATCCTGGAAGAATCACATACATAAACAATGAAGAAGACTTGCAGAACAGTGAGACCAGGAGCAGCAGGAGTCTTACGTGGTGCAGGCTTGGTTCCAGGCGAAGTACAGCGAATTCAAAGAGTGACGTGGTATCAGGCTTGAGTCTTGTCCCACGATGAATCTAAGGTACCACACACAGGTAAGCCCTTAAGAGCCCTAGGGGAAGGGTTTAAACGACTCAGGGGTCCTTCACAGAGGAGGGGCTAGACAGTAAGGGTGGGTGGACCTGGCAGAGTGCCACTACACGGAATTCCACAGAGGTGCCTAAAATCTCAGTGGAAATTTGCTCCACCCTCCATGCAGGCAGCAGACCTGGATTGTTCCTGGCCCCCAGACTGCCACCTGCTTTACAGCACTTTTCTGGGTCTGGTATTCTCTGCCGTGCCCGGGCTACCCTACTCCTGTCCTGGTCTCCTCGGTGCAAAAGCAAAAGCCCTACGCTGTACGACTTGCGAGGGCTGCGCATGCGCCAATGCACATGCATGTGCAGTCTCCCAAGACGTAGAACATTGGGGGTTTGCTTTTGCACCGAGATGACCAGGACAAGAGGAGGGCGGCACGGCAGAGAATGACAGACCCGGGTAAGACCTGGTCCTCCTCTCCTTTAATCCTCTCCACATGATGGGTGGCAGTGAACAACTCCATCACACTGCGGAAACGGAGTTCTTGTCTGAACTCCGCATTCCCAGCGTATATGTGTATATTTTCTTTCAAACAATTTATGCTCATGCCTGCCCCCAGTAACAGGGAATTCTAGGCTGTTGGGGACTATTTACGGTGGAGCTGGCCTAGCAAGGTGGTAGGTGAAGGTGCACTGTTGTGTAGCTTCCCAATGGTGTTCCAGTGGAGGCTAAACTTATGAAATAAACCACTTTTGAAGTGCTTCACTTTACAAAATGGCGACGAGTGCTGGAACACAGCAGAGCCAAGTGAGCGAGGAACAATTGTACTATTGGTCGATTTTGATCTCTGTTGAGTATGTAGGCTGGCTTAAAAAGAAATGCACCTAAGAGGATTCCACCATGAGCAAATAATTTGTGTGGACTTATTTTGGTTCAGGATGTAATTGCCTAATTGGGAGACATCAGAGGCATTAATCGAGCCTCAGTCTGCTCCGAGTGATCAGTGGCGGAAAGGCAATTTTATTTTACTTTTGCCTTAGTGTTGATTCCCAGGAAGTGAGCAGTATGTTTTTGAAGCGTCTCTGTTTGTTTCTTTGGCCGTAGACGCGCAGGCTTACCGTCTTTGTTTTCCATCAAAACCTGTGTGTTCTCTTCAGGAGCTTTCATTGGCATCTTTGTGAAGTGACATGCTTCCTTGGGCCATATGTATGAAGCAAATTCGCATTGCGTATGCGAATTTGCTAAATGGTATGTATAAAGCAAAATCTGGTGCAAAACAAGGAATCGCAAATTTTGCGATTCCTTATTTTGCAATTGCATTTAAGGAATCGCAAATTTTGTGATTCCTTAAATGCAATGTATGAATAAAAAAAAATTAGCAAAATGTCCTTAAGGAATCGCAAATTACCACCAACTTCTAGTTGGTGTTAAGTTGCAAATTCCTTGAAAAATGCACATTTTTGCATTTTTCAAAGTGCCATGTGACGCACATACGGGCATGTATGTGCGCCACATGTGCACCCATGCATATTTCAGGGGTGCAACAGGGTGTCCTTTGGACACCCCTGCACCCTTGAAATTATTCTCAATTTGCGATTAGCAAATTGCGAATCGCAAATTGAGAATAACTTCCCATTTATTCCAATGGGCCTCCTGGCCCATAGAAATGAATGGGAAAGTATTCCTTAATTGCGATTCCCAATTTGCTAATCGCAATTAAGGAATTTTAAGAAATCACAAAAAAAATCCGATTTTGTACATACATACCTATTTGTGATTCTCAAATAGCGATTTCTTAAAAATCGCTTTTTGAGAATAGCAAAACTGGATGATGATACATATGGCCCCTTGTGAGGTGCGGTCCGAGAGACGGCAAAGCAGACCAAGACGATGTAAGCTACTATTGGCAGAACGATTTTAGGTGTCGTCGCTGAGAGCGTTTCCTAGCACGGTCAGCACCACTGTTCTGGTGCTATTAGCGCAGATTATGGAGGTGCGGCTTCTGGCGCACAGCAAAAGTTTGAAAGGATGGCGGACGCGGACAGCTGAGACAACTCGTTGTTTGCCAACACTGGTGGAGATTACAAGAGTGTGTCTTTTCTCCTCGTAGAGGAATCGCTGATGCGCACTGCTCCTTATTTCTACTTAAAGGTAGTATGCAGGAGCGTGTCTATTCTTGTGGAACCGCGTATGCATACAGCTGGTAATAACTAATTGATTGATCCAATTGTAATTTTAATTTTTGGGGACGTCGATCATCCAAAACACTGTGTTTGGGGGGGTGAAAATCGCTGATCTGCACAGCCGGGGGGGGGGGGGGGGGGGGGTAATTTGAAGCTTCTTATTATAGAGGTATAATTCTAAAATTCAATGTATTGATATTTTATGCAAGTTGCTCATCTGGGCAACTCTTTTAGTTTTAACTGTTGAGTTGGTGAGTGTGTGCTTAACAACCAATACCTAGAATTATTTGTTGCCTCCGCCACAGGCGTTAGGGCCTTCAGGCAAGGGACTGCGTATGAAATGGCCTGACTGGAAATCCTATTTCACAAATTATTTAGACACTTTTGACCTTGATGAGAAAAGGAAGCCAAAACAGAAAAAGTGTATATTTCTGCACTCAGTTGGACCTGTGAGATTGAAAGTAGTTGAACAGTTGCCACAAATATTGGGGGTTGATGTTGTCAATGTTTTCGATGTGGCCTTGGCTGCATTTTATAAGTATTGTGCGCCAAATGTTTGCATCGGCATTATTAGATACAAATTCTTTATGAGAAAGCAAAGTGCAAATGAGAGTGTGGATGATTTTGTGGCTGCTTTGCGCAAGCTTTCACTTGACTGTAAATTTGAAGGTCTACAAGATCAATTCATTTGAGATCAGGTTTTAATGTCTACTAAAGACCCTGTGATCCAAGAGATACTCTGGATTAATGGGGAGTAGATTTACAAAACATCGTAGCCATTGTAAGAAAAGCGGAGATGTCTAGCCGCAGTATGAAGGAAGTTAAGAGTGAAACTGGGGATAGATAGGAAGAGGTGGTAAGCAAAATCAAGGGTAGAGACAAAAGTAGTACGTCAGAAAGCACCACTGATAGAGATAAAGGAGCTGTGTCAGAAAAAACATATAAGTATGGACAACACAAAAGAAAAGAAACTTTAAAGTGTTATTGTTGTAACAGTGAGTCGCATCTTGTGTACAGTAAATCGCGTCCTGCACTTAAGGTGAAATGTGCTAATTGCGGTAAAGTTGGTCACTACACCAAAATGTGCAAGTCTAAGAAGGGTGGCAAAGTTTTTTTGTTGTTGTTTTTTTTGGTCCTCATTTACCACCATGGTTTCAAGTGTAGGCATCGATGGAAGCACGACACGCTGTCGCAGTATAAAAACTGGCAGGGATTATCTAACGTTGGATACAAACTTCCCTCAGCAGTGACGCGTTCCTCCAGAGGCCATCACCAGAGAAACCTAAAGATAAAAATATAAAGCAGGGTGACCATTACTGCCATTAATCTCCGGAGTTCCAACCAGAAAAAGGCATTGCTGGAAGATTAAACCATCGGACCCGGGAAGGGGGGAAGGGGTGGGGGGGGGAAACCCTGGCCTACTCAGTGAACCCAATTCAACAAGTACCAGAAGGCTCTTTTATCTTGACTTCCAGCACTGGCCAGTTCGAACCTAGACACCTGCAAGACTGAGGCATACCAATCATTAAGAGAAGGTGGTACTGGGTCTTTCCATTTTTTGCATATTTCCCTTCTGGTGAGTAAAATGGAATAGAACAGCAAACTTTTGGCCAGGCTCCGGACCCCATCCAAGACCACAAAGATTACCAGGGAGAGGTCTACTACCACTTGAGAGCCCAACAAAGTGGTAAGTGTGTTACTTATAGCGTCCCAAAATGGAGCCAAACAGGGGCATTCAAAAAACATGTGAGCATCGGAGGCAGCTACCAAGCCACACCAAGCACAAGTCACTGGGTTTCCTTGAGAAAATGTTGACAGTCTTTGCGGGGAGTAATATGCTCTATGCAAAGTAAAAAGGTGGTTCCTGCGTAACCATGCAGGCTTTACGATGTCCCACAAAACCTTACACGATGTAACCCGCACATCTTGCACAGTGCGACCGAGTAGGGAACCCCACAACAACTCAGGTAGCTGAAAGTCACCATCCATTTCTTCCTGAATCAGATTGTACCATAGGGAAATCTCCTTTTTTGGCGGAGGTTTGTCTAGTAGTAGGGAAGCCAACTGACTAAAACCACCAAGTGGACGGGAGGGCCGGGAGATGTAAGTATGGGCCCAGCTAGCAATCTGCATATATTTAAACCTCGAGAGATTTGGACCCACTTTATTCTTTAAACACTCCCACGGGAGCAAGCACCCTTCCGTAAACAGATCACCCCAAACCTCCTCCCTTAAGGGAATAACTAAGCTGTCTCCTAGCCACCCAGGACTCTCAGGAAGATCCCAAAGAGGTGACCTACTAGAAAAGTACCCCAACTTTATTGACGTCCTTACTTTAGCCCAAGTTTTTGGCATCCCCTGCAAGACCTTCAGTTTGACCTTCTTGAAGAACTTGGGGTCTCCAAATTTAAACAGAAAGCCTGACTGAGCTACTCCTTCCCCTTTAAGCAACGCTGAAAACATGCTCCCAATGCCGGAATCTGTAGGCATCTATAACAGCATTCGGGCATGGGAAAGTTGGAACGCCCATGCATATATTGGCAGATCCGGGGCAGCTAAACCAGAAGGGTGCCAAAGTTAAGCTTCTTGAGGAGAATGCTGACTCAGATGTAGAAGAGCTTGTCAACATGATTCATTTGTCTTGAATATGAATGACAATGACAAATTAAGAAAGAAGCCAATTTGTCTAATGATCATTGGCAGTTTCGAAATCCATATGTATGCTGATTCAGGTTTGACCTTTACTATTGTTAGTGAGGGTGTATGTAGGAAAAAAAAATGTAAATCACATTGGAGAGAAATTGCTTCCTACAAATGTTAGACCTGAAGGATTTTGGGGTGAAGGGATTGAGGTGTTAGGGTAGAGATCGTTACTCTTCAGATTTATGGATAGGGAGTCAAGGGAAATTGTATACTGCTATGAGAGGACCATCTGTACAGGGGTGGCATGATCAGGGCAATCTTGAAATTATGTTAAATCTGAATTGTTCTGAACCTGTAATCGTAATAGATGTTCATTTAGAGGTTGGCAAGGTTATGCTGGAGAAGGTAAAAGTTAAAAAATGTGTTTTCAGGGAAAATTGGAAATCTCACAAATGTTGACCCTTCTTAAAGAAACAACACAACAAAAGATTCACAAAGCAAGGAATATTTCTGTGTTATTAAGAGATGTAGTGCCGAAAGAGTTTGACAAGTTATTAAGGGCTGATGTTATTGAAGAAATGGAGACGTCTGAATGGTTTTCACTGGTGGTGATGGCCAGACGTAGTAATGGTAAGATCAGCTTACTTGGAGGGACAACTCTTTCCCCCTTCTCACTATGTTACCCTCGATGGCTTGTCCATTTTTACTTAATTTTTCTTTATTTAGCTTAGAAACTTTCTGTATATTGTTATTGTTCATAAAGGGGTAAATGTGTTAGGTCTCTGTGTATATTTTCTTTTAACCCCTTCGATGCTCATGACGGAACGGTTCCGTCATGAGCTACGGTTGAGCTGTGCTCATGACGGAACCGTTCCGTCATGAGCCGGTAGGCTCATTAGAACCTTCAGCACAGCGCAGGAATCTGCGCCACGCTCATGTTATGCTTGTGCCTGCTCTCTAGTAACAGTGAATTCTAGACTGTTGGGGGGCTGTCACGGTGGAGTTGGCCGAGCAAGGTGGTAGGTAAAAGTCGTTGTTGTGTAGCTTCCCAATGGTGTTCCAGTGGAGATTAAACTTGTGAAATACAGCACTTTTGTAGTGCTTTACTTTACAATTTGACATTGGATATTTGATCTGGTGTTGGGCCATGGGTCAGGGTACTCACCACTACACCTTCACGGCAACGCAGACAGCCACACTCCCAGCAGGATGATTGTTTGCAGCGCTGAGCTTCTTAAACTACTCCCACAATCAGAAATGAGGTTTGACAAACATCAGTTTTTGTCCAGGGAGTCTCCAGGCTTGATCGTCTTGATTCTGTGAGGAGAGATGCTCCTTGGACTCTGCGATCACTACCTCACTGATTTCCCTGCTTGAAAACTGCACATGTGTCTGAGTATAGCAGGAAAGCAGTACACATACTGCTTCCCAACTCATGGATGAAGCACAGTGCTGGGCCACCGGAGAATCAGGGAGGGAGCTGTCTTTGGAGGAATTGTGCCTGGCTGGGGGACAATCTAGTCAGTGGTTGCATATTATCTTAGGATGTGCAGGGTAATCTACACTAGAGCCCCTCCTGGGTACTTAAAAACGTCAAGAATGATGTACCCTACAGTGGCTGCAGGTAAATCATTCACATTGCTCCAGGCTGGGTAAGGGCACCCCTTAAGCCCCTGCCTGCCCTGGGCTATTGAATCTGCATATTGTTCTTTTCGTGGTATTCCAGAAAAGCAGTAGCAACCCCAGAACAGTTATGTTGTGTTTGTGAGTTACCAGAAGAGCAGCAGACCCCACTGGAGCCTTCCACTTGCTTTTGATAGTTTGCCAACATAATTCTTCTGGGGTCTTGAGTTAGAAACCCCAGGGCAGGTTTGCAGTGATTCCTAGCACTCCTGGGGTGCATGATTTGTATGCAAGGAGGGCATAAACCTTTTGGGTTTCTTTGTTCTCTGTAGTTGGAAACTAGGTAGAAAGAAGGCTCTTACTGAAATGTTCATTCTTCTGTACCGTTGTTATTAAAAGTATGTCAAAACCCATTGGCAGGGATTTTTAATATTAGGGGTCAAAATAAATACATATATGAGTTAAAATTCGATTCGCAAATACATACTGACATTGGTGACAAATTCAGTAGGTATGACATTTTAGAATTGAATACCGCATGCATGCATTTTGGTTTTAGGGTCTGCTAGTGTGCAAACTGTTAAAGATGCCTCCGACCTACAAGGTCTAATCTATATTTTGGGGGTTATGTGAGTTCTGTGACTTTTCTTTAATGTGTTCTCCTGTACCTTTAAGTCCATTCAGAGTCTCTTCCCATGTTTTCCATCTTCCATTTTGTATATATTTGTAATTTTGTCTGTAGTATTTAATTTTGCTTGTATTAAAGTATGTTTCCTTTTTAAAGAAATATCACTAACTGGACTGGTCTGTATTTGAGTGTTACTCATTGCATTGCTGTATTCTAAATTTCTAGCCTGCTGGACCACCCTGAGAAAGTCTTGAACGTCTTTTCCTCGCTACCCTGAGAGTCAAGTGCTAAAAAGGGTACTTGGTTCATAGTTTGAGGGTACGCAGCACAGGGGCCTAAGGCCACCAGAAGCAAAACAACCTATTTTTCACAATTAGGGCCTTGTAACTCCATATTGCCCTTTGACTCTCCGGAAAGAGCTCTCAGAGGGAGCTTACAATGACTGTGCTCAATATTTTATTACTGGCAAGATGGTTATAGTGACAACAGCTGCAGGAACTGAGGCGGGGTTTGCCACACAAGTGAGGACCATGTTTCCCTGATGTTCATGGGAAGCCTTACCTGCCACCCAGCTAGATGATATCAGATTGAGAACTCTGTTAATTTAGACCGTAGGCTTTAAACACGTAAAGATCTCGTAAACAAATAAAACCATACAATTCCTTAAAACTTGCTTAGCTTAGTACATATGTTAAAAAGTCCGGTATCCACCTTCTCTCCCAATAGCATCAACGTATCAATATTATATACACTGAAACATGTATTAAAATAGCATAAAATTTATTGAACAGCGTTACCAGTACATTATCCACATCCTTTCCCAATAGCAGCAATAATTTAAAACAGAAGGATCCATAAAATGTTCGATAGGCTAAGATCTTTATATACTCGGAATAGGATGATATCAGCAGGGTATGTCCTGACACTCCGGATTAGTGGTATGCCGGGAGCACAATGGAGCCAAATAGAGAGATATTGCAATCTTGAGGTTCAAGGCCTGACAAGGTTACCACAGAGCATCACATGAGGATGCCCCTGCAGCAGAACTGGAACCCAAACATGAAAAAACGTGTGCCCACTGGGACATTGGAGGGCAACACTCTCGAACCTCAGTAGTGTAAAGAACCACTCCCACTCTCACCAGGTGTGACGATGTACCTGCACAGTGGAGACTGGCTCAGCACTGAATGGTGGGAGTGTGCTCATGTATCGAGGTAAGTGATTGCGTCAGGCCTGTGCCAGTCAGAAAAGAGACCAAAGACAACAAACCAAAATGCGACGTGGTTCACCAGAACACTGGCAGCCTTCTTGAAGCAGGGACAGTGGAGATGCCACAAACAGAAAAAAACAAGATGTCTTTGAAATTTAATTGGGCCAAACTATACAGATAGTTCAAAAGGATTTGCCAACATCTAACCATGAGTCAATGTAAATCTGGAAACACTTCCCTGGTATGTCACTAGATCAGCTACAATGCAGTTGACATTGACATGGCCTGAAAGGTGATAGAGAATGCACCCATGACCTTCAGGGGTGGCACTGTACCTGCATTAATAGCCATGAGAAATCCAGTTGGATTGACTGTTTGCCTGCAGTCCTAACTGGACTTAATACATTGATAGAATGGTAACATTTAGCTACTTTGAACCCCTCATTTTTAAATGTATTGATTGTTCTGCTTTTTGTTTTTCCTTAGGCTTTTGTGAACCGTCCTATTTGCTGAAACACAAAATATGAAATTATTCTAGAATATCTCTATGACATCGTTTTTTTGGTCGCAAGCACCTCTTAACATATTTTGGACCTCAGTACAACTCAGGAGGGCCTTCGGGATTACAACTGCTGTGATGACACAGCGCCTCGGGTGTTTGCAACCCCAGACATTTCACCAGGTCAAACGTGAAGGTTGCCGAACGTGGGGAAGTACACGGGGAGTGTGGTGCAGAAACTCCAATTCTCTATTTCTCAGGGTTGCTTAGGCTGCAAGTTTAAATGCTGCAGCATTACTGCATGCTATATGTACAGTTTACCTGTGAGTTAATAGGAATATTTAAATGTAGAACAACCAAACATCTAGGAATAAAAAAGCAATGAAATCAAGGCGTACACTTCCCAAAATAAGGTTTATTCACCACATTTCATCTGTTTTAAATCCCTACTCTGAACCCCAACTAGCTACTCTGGGTCCTCCTTATTTAGCAGAGTGATGTTCAAATGTTTGCACATTTATCTTGTGTACAATGTATTATGCTGATACTCAGGTTTTCTCCCTAAACGTTCAGAACAGGCTGACAAAGGGCCTCTAATATGTATGTAAAAAGGTAAACGTGAAGACAGCCCTCCCCTATCAACATCAGAAATTCCCCAATCCCTTCACCATAACATCTATACAGAATAGGATTCATGCAGTCACTTCCGGTGGTCTGGAAAAAGACCTCCCCTCCTACCCACCGCCACACTGAATGAGCTTTCAGTTGAGACTCCCTTTCAACCAGTTGTTTGCACTGTGCACTGCATCTTCCAAATTTGTATCCATGAATTGTACATGTACCATTTCAAATAATTATTACTGCTTGTCTATTTCTAAGTGCAGTCCACTGGACTTATAGGTTTGCACAAAAAAAAGAGATGCATCTTCCCATGTGCCCTGGCTGCTTTCTTTGGTCTGGTTTTGACATCTTATTTGGCTGCAAGACTTATGGTTACCAATTTTTTAGAATATACTTTGACCTAGATTTGCTACGGCTTTGTGCCTTCCTTTAGTGATTCTAAGTGGTTCACTGTAATGCATTGGTATTTACTTTCTAGCTTCTAAGGTGTTATGGAACGGCAAGGTGCTGTTTTCTCAGAACAGAAAGTCGTGTGTACTTTTGGGCGTTGCTTTGCGTCAGAGGGTCATTACTGGGGTGTTATTTGGGAGGATTAGTGCAAACAATCATAAGGTGTGACCGCAAAGACGATCTACTAAGAAGGCCACCCCGGGCTTTGCATCAAACATGATTGCCTCCTGGAAGCAGACATTAACAAGAAGAACGATTTTCATAATTACAAATATTCTATGCACACATCCAATGCATAGGATCCTTCTGAATTGTCTAGGAATTTGTACTAGAAAAGACTGCTTACACTATTACCAATTCCATGTTAGAAAGCTCACACTCACCTCTGCACCATGATGCGAGGCTGTGCATTGCACAATGCTGTCTATTAGAGCGCCAGCACAAGGGGTGACAGCAGCAGCAGACTAGTCTTAGTAGATATGGCTTTACACTCCCTTTCACACACAGCAAATGTGTTTGCCGTGCTGCTTTGTAAATTACAAAATCTGTCTCGCAGAGTGGGCTTTTTATCCCCTCAAAGGAGTATTTGTCTCTCACCTCATGCTACTGGTTGTTTGAGGTATCATTCGGCCTTTTTAGGTCTCGCTGCGAAAAGCGCGCAAAAGCGCGCTCTCGCTGAGAGAACTATAGCTGTCGGCTCAGCCGACAACGAGGGGAGACAAGAGCTGGCCACGCGCGCTGCATTGTCTATGGCAGAGTCGGATTCCAACACGCGCCTTGTAATTGGGTCGCGCGCGTCGGAATCCGACTCTGCCATGCGCCGTAAGTTTCAGTTTCGTTAGCGCTCGCTGGATTCCTGTTCAGCGAGTGTGTTACATCGCCGGAGCTGGGATGTGTGCGGGGGATTTCAGGAGCCACACCCATGGGCTGGGAGCTGCGGTGTGAGGAGCACCACAAACACCCAGAACTTCACCGGAGACTGCTGGCTGCGCACCTGGGACTCGGCGGAGGCAAGGGTGAGTGAGTGCGGGGCCGGACCGCTGGGGAAGAGAGGTGGGACAGCGCGGGTGGAAGAGACGGGGCGAAGAACGGGTTTTTGATTTGGGGTTACAGTGACTATAAGTGTCTCAAGGTCATGTTTGTGGTGATAGGGGAAGAGTAAAATCTAAATGTAGTATACCAGAGCTCTCATTACATCTGGAGCAGTATCTTTATCGCATTAGGTTTCCATACACATGTACACCAGGAGTGCTATGAGCAGTTCTAAGGAACCTGTGTTGTCTACAAGGTATGATCTGAATCTGAGACGCTAAGAGTTGGCGCCTGCACTTCTGACAACGCTGCGTGGAAAAGATGAGCAATGATTGCTGCGCTGTGTCTGTGAGCTGCCATGTCCGGGCTCTTGCACTAATTTGCTGAGTTTCAGAGTCTGTGGATACGCATAAGAAGAGCCCGAACAACTGAAAGCATACTTTAGACAGGAAGATGAGTTTGCATTTTCTCAAAAGCATAAGCTTGTATTGGCTGTTTGAGGGTTTTTTTTTGTAAAAATGGAGGAAACATAACACCTGTAGACTCAAAAAAACCAAAGGCATGTGTAGATTCCACCAACCTATACACAATCGTCTAACTAGCATTGAATGGTTGGGCAGGATCACCTAGGAGAAGATGGTAGTCAGTTTCTGATGGATTGAACTTAAACAAAGCTGCTTTTATTGAACTGTCCGTTTTGGAGGTACACCTCTTCAGATGAAGGATAGATCAGGCAAGGATGAACGAACCCCCGGTATGGTATTGGTTGTCATCACCATAATCTGCAGATATAACATTGCCTGTGCTGGTGCACTCTGCTCAGCCTCCCAACTCTGGGCAGGCCAGGACCCAGTGTCTTGCAACCTAAATCTCGATAAATCATGCCCCCTTTCACAAAGCAAGCATGTGTACTAGACACAGAAGTGCTACAATGATTCTCTGACATCTGATGACGTTTGACATACAAGACATTGAGCTGGATGTGTATTCCTGAACGTGGGGATGTCCATGTGAGTTGAAAATGACTAATTACTTGATGATGTCAAGCTCCGATTGTAGGACAAGTTGGTGTATTTTCAGAAAGTTACAGCCTAGTAACTGGAGCGGAAATAGTGCGTTTTCTGAAAATGACAAATGGGATTTGGGGCGCTGGGCTGAGATTTGGGGATTCTGGTATTTAAAGCTGATGATGATTGCAGCCGTGTCCAAATGTAGCTCTACCTTCAGTCCGTTACCATTCGTGCTGCTTGCTGCGCACCTACTGTTTACCCACAGTCTGAATATCACTTCTTCCGGAGCCCCGTTTACCCCTCGCTGTATGGAGTGCTTGCACAGCAGCGGCATGCAGTCCACGAGCCCAGAGGCGGCAGACCTTGAACAATCTTCTAAGGAGAATAGGCCGCCAGCCCACTTTTTCTACAAGTCAATATTTGGATGCCAATGGCACAACCTCACGTCTCTGCGTAACCCTGACACCTCACAGGCCCTCCCAGATGGCATGCTTAGGAACCAATCAGATGGGGGTAAGGCAATATGATTAAAAGAGGACCAGTGCTCCAGGCTGGCACTGGTATGTGCAGCGGCATAACACCCTCTGTGCATGTGGAGGGAGAATGTTAAGCCTTCTGTGCCAGCTTGACCGGATGTTATAAAACATTGCCATATTTTAGCCTTTCTCAGGGGACCGGGTGCAACTGCATCTGATGCACTATTGAAACCGACGCCCTCGCAGAGAGCCAATGGTGGAGAAGGGTGTGGGGGTATATTGAGTAGTTCAAACAACAGGAACAAGCATTTGCAACGCAATAGGTCTCGCATTTACGCGAGTTTAATCTATTAGTATTGTAAATTACATGCCTTTTATTTATGTTTTAAAAACGAAAACGAGGGGGAGCTTCGCGCGCAACCAAGATGGCCGCGTGAGCACAGGGCTCCCGAGACCCTCTTAACCTCCCGCATCTATCCTGTCGTCTATCCTGTCCCTCATTGATGTGTTCGTGAAGACGAACCACGGGTGAGGCGAAACCTGCATTCCGATTCCGAATCGGACCCCAGGAACCGGTATTGTGGTGCTCAAAAGATTGCGGCCTACGTCTCCGTGATGCCCGGCTGTGGAGTTGGCATGGTGCCCGAGCTGTAGTTGAATAACATCGGCCTGAGGGGGCAGGGACGACCGGTCCGGTTGACTTTCACTTTCGATTTGTCTTCCAGAGAGATCTTCGACTGGGAACAGCCCCCCCGTGCCGAGGGCTGTTATCCTGCGTTGCACTCGAGTGTACTTTTTCATTGCTTTGCCAGTTTTGGGAGGACACTTGGCCTGTGCCCTCTGGCTGAAGCTGGGCCTCTGCTCGGGGGTCCCAGGGGCCGCCATATTCCTACTTAGTCTAACCGCTCCAAGTCGGTCTACATCCCGCAATGGTGGGGAAAACAGAGGGGGAAAAGCAGAAATTTAGGACCACTCGGCGGGGTGGCTATACCCAGACTAACTTATTTACAACAAGGGGTGGTGATGGACAGAGTCTCTGAATTAAGCAGAGTACTCTCACCCAGTCAAGAGATCAGGGCTAGATCCAACACCGTTTTTTAGCTCATTGCACCATCCCAGTTTCAGAACCTGGCTGTATGCAAATTAGTTTGTCCCTGGCCCAGTGCATCATGGGAACAGGGCAGACCAGACTACAAAAGCCAATTCTTACACTGGGAAGGAAACAAGCTTCCGGGGACCGGTTTCTGCCATTTCAGGCGTCTTCGGCCCGGCTTGCTTGAATCCTGATGGTGCAATGAGCAAGGGACTCACATCTGAGTATACCCTTCCACGCTTAGGGTGGACAAAATTATTTACAACAAGGGGTGGTGATGGACAGAGTCTCTGAATTAAGCAGAGTACTCTCACCCAGTCAAGAGATCAGGGCTAGATCCAACACCGTTTTTTAGCTCATTGCACCATCCCAGTTTCAGAACCTGGCTGTATGCAAATTAGTTTGTCCCTGGCCCAGTGCATCATGGGAACAGGGCAGACCAGACTACAAAAGCCAATTCTTACACTGGGAAGGAAACAAGCTTCCGGGGACCGGTTTCTGCCATTTCAGGCGTCTTCGGCCCGGCTTGCTTGAATCCTGATGGTGCAATGAGCAAGGGACTCACATCTGAGTATACCCTTCCACGCTTAGGGTGGACAAAATTATTTACAACAAGGGGTGGTGATGGACAGAGTCTCTGAATTAAGCAGAGTACTCTCACCCAGTCAAGAGATCAGGGCTAGATCCAACACCGTTTTTTAGCTCATTGCACCATCCCAGTTTCAGAACCTGGCTGTATGCAAATTGTTTGTCCCTGGCCCAGTGCATCATGGGAACATGGCAGACCAGACTACAAAAGCCAATTCTTACACTGGGAAGGAAACAAGCTTCCGGGGACCGGTTTCTGCCATTTCAGGCGTCTTCGGCCCGGCTTGCTTGAATCCTGATGGTGCAATGAGCAAGGGACTCACATCTGAGTATACCCTTCCACGCTTAGGGTGGACAAAATTATTTACAACAAGGGGTGGTGATGGACAGAGTCTCTGAATTAAGCAGAGTACTCTCACCCAGTCAAGAGATCAGGGCTAGATCCAACACCGTTTTTTAGCTCATTGCACCATCCCAGTTTCAGAACCTGGCTGTATGCAAATTAGTTTGTCCCTGGCCCAGTGCATCATGGGAACAGGGCAGACCAGACTACAAAAGCCAATTCTTACACTGGGAAGGAAACAAGCTTCCGGGGACCGGTTTCTGCCATTTCAGGCGTCTTCGGCCCGGCTTGCTTGAATCCTGATGGTGCAATGAGCAAGGGACTCACATCTGAGTATACCCTTCCACGCTTAGGGTGGACAAAATTATTTACAACAAGGGGTGGTGATGGACAGAGTCTCTGAATTAAGCAGAGTACTCTCACCCAGTCAAGAGATCAGGGCTAGATCCAACACCGTTTTTTAGCTCATTGCACCATCCCAGTTTCAGAACCTGGCTGTATGCAAATTAGTTTGTCCCTGGCCCAGTGCATCATGGGAACAGGGCAGACCAGACTACAAAAGCCAATTCTTACACTGGGAAGGAAACAAGCTTCCGGGGACCGGTTTCTGCCATTTCAGGCGTCTTCGGCCCGGCTTGCTTGAATCCTGATGGTGCAATGAGCAAGGGACTCACATCTGAGTATACCCTTCCACGCTTAGGGTGGACAAAATTATTTACAACAAGGGGTGGTGATGGACAGAGTCTCTGAATTAAGCAGAGTACTCTCACCCAGTCAAGAGATCAGGGCTAGATCCAACACCGTTTTTTAGCTCATTGCACCATCCCAGTTTCAGAACCTGGCTGTATGCAAATTAGTTTGTCCCTGGCCCAGTGCATCATGGGAACAGGGCAGACCAGACTACAAAAGCCAATTCTTACACTGGGAAGGAAACAAGCTTCCGGGGACCGGTTTCTGCCATTTCAGGCGTCTTCGGCCCGGCTTGCTTGAATCCTGATGGTGCAATGAGCAAGGGACTCACATCTGAGTATACCCTTCCACGCTTAGGGTGGACAAAATTATTTACAACAAGGGGTGGTGATGGACAGAGTCTCTGAATTAAGCAGAGTACTCTCACCCAGTCAAGAGATCAGGGCTAGATCCAACACCGTTTTTTAGCTCATTGCACCATCCCAGTTTCAGAACCTGGCTGTATGCAAATTAGTTTGTCCCTGGCCCAGTGCATCATGGGAACAGGGCAGACCAGACTACAAAAGCCAATTCTTACACTGGGAAGGAAACAAGCTTCCGGGGACCGGTTTCTGCCATTTCAGGCGTCTTCGGCCCGGCTTGCTTGAATCCTGATGGTGCAATGAGCAAGGGACTCACATCTGAGTATACCCTTCCACGCTTAGGGTGGACAAAATTATTTACAACAAGGGGTGGTGATGGACAGAGTCTCTGAATTAAGCAGAGTACTCTCACCCAGTCAAGAGATCAGGGCTAGATCCAACACCGTTTTTTAGCTCATTGCACCATCCCAGTTTCAGAACCTGGCTGTATGCAAATTAGTTTGTCCCTGGCCCAGTGCATCATGGGAACAGGGCAGACCAGACTACAAAAGCCAATTCTTACACTGGGAAGGAAACAAGCTTCCGGGGACCGGTTTCTGCCATTTCAGGCGTCTTCGGCCCGGCTTGCTTGAATCCTGATGGTGCAATGAGCAAGGGACTCACATCTGAGTATACCCTTCCACGCTTAGGGTGGACAAAATTATTTACAACAAGGGGTGGTGATGGACAGAGTCTCTGAATTAAGCAGAGTACTCTCACCCAGTCAAGAGATCAGGGCTAGATCCAACACCGTTTTTTAGCTCATTGCACCATCCCAGTTTCAGAACCTGGCTGTATGCAAATTAGTTTGTCCCTGGCCCAGTGCATCATGGGAACAGGGCAGACCAGACTACAAAAGCCAATTCTTACACTGGGAAGGAAACAAGCTTCCGGGGACCGGTTTCTGCCATTTCAGGCGTCTTCGGCCCGGCTTGCTTGAATCCTGATGGTGCAATGAGCAAGGGACTCACATCTGAGTATACCCTTCCACGCTTAGGGTGGACAAAATTATTTACAACAAGGGGTGGTGATGGACAGAGTCTCTGAATTAAGCAGAGTACTCTCACCCAGTCAAGAGATCAGGGCTAGATCCAACACCGTTTTTTAGCTCATTGCACCATCCCAGTTTCAGAACCTGGCTGTATGCAAATTAGTTTGTCCCTGGCCCAGTGCATCATGGGAACAGGGCAGACCAGACTACAAAAGCCAATTCTTACACTGGGAAGGAAACAAGCTTCCGGGGACCGGTTTCTGCCATTTCAGGCGTCTTCGGCCCGGCTTGCTTGAATCCTGATGGTGCAATGAGCAAGGGACTCACATCTGAGTATACCCTTCCACGCTTAGGGTGGACAAAATTATTTACAACAAGGGGTGGTGATGGACAGAGTCTCTGAATTAAGCAGAGTACTCTCACCCAGTCAAGAGATCAGGGCTAGATCCAACACCGTTTTTTAGCTCATTGCACCATCCCAGTTTCAGAACCTGGCTGTATGCAAATTAGTTTGTCCCTGGCCCAGTGCATCATGGGAACAGGGCAGACCAGACTACAAAAGCCAATTCTTACACTGGGAAGGAAACAAGCTTCCGGGGACCGGTTTCTGCCATTTCAGGCGTCTTCGGCCCGGCTTGCTTGAATCCTGATGGTGCAATGAGCAAGGGACTCACATCTGAGTATACCCTTCCACGCTTAGGGTGGACAAAATTATTTACAACAAGGGGTGGTGATGGACAGAGTCTCTGAATTAAGCAGAGTACTCTCACCCAGTCAAGAGATCAGGGCTAGATCCAACACCGTTTTTTAGCTCATTGCACCATCCCAGTTTCAGAACCTGGCTGTATGCAAATTAGTTTGTCCCTGGCCCAGTGCATCATGGGAACAGGGCAGACCAGACTACAAAAGCCAATTCTTACACTGGGAAGGAAACAAGCTTCCGGGGACCGGTTTCTGCCATTTCAGGCGTCTTTGGCCCGGCTTGCTTGAATCCTGATGGTGCAATGAGCAAGGGACTCACATCTGAGTATACCCTTCCACGCTTAGGGTGGACAAAATTATTTACAACAAGGGGTGGTGATGGACAGAGTCTCTGAATTAAGCAGAGTACTCTCACCCAGTCAAGAGATCAGGGCTAGATCCAACACCGTTTTTTAGCTCATTGCACCATCCCAGTTTCAGAACCTGGCTGTATGCAAATTAGTTTGTCCCTGGCCCAGTGCATCATGGGAACAGGGCAGACCAGACTACAAAAGCCAATTCTTACACTGGGAAGGAAACAAGCTTCCGGGGACCGGTTTCTGCCATTTCAGGCGTCTTCGGCCCGGCTTGCTTGAATCCTGATGGTGCAATGAGCAAGGGACTCACATCTGAGTATACCCTTCCACGCTTAGGGTGGACAAAATTATTTACAACAAGGGGTGGTGATGGACAGAGTCTCTGAATTAAGCAGAGTACTCTCACCCAGTCAAGAGATCAGGGCTAGATCCAACACCGTTTTTTAGCTCATTGCACCATCCCAGTTTCAGAACCTGGCTGTATGCAAATTAGTTTGTCCCTGGCCCAGTGCATCATGGGAACAGGGCAGACCAGACTACAAAAGCCAATTCTTACACTGGGAAGGAAACAAGCTTCCGGGGACCGGTTTCTGCCATTTCAGGCGTCTTCGGCCCGGCTTGCTTGAATCCTGATGGTGCAATGAGCAAGGGACTCACATCTGAGTATACCCTTCCACGCTTAGGGTGGACAAAATTATTTACAACAAGGGGTGGTGATGGACAGAGTCTCTGAATTAAGCAGAGTACTCTCACCCAGTCAAGAGATCAGGGCTAGATCCAACACCGTTTTTTAGCTCATTGCACCATCCCAGTTTCAGAACCTGGCTGTATGCAAATTAGTTTGTCCCTGGCCCAGTGCATCATGGGAACAGGGCAGACCAGACTACAAAAGCCAATTCTTACACTGGGAAGGAAACAAGCTTCCGGGGACCGGTTTCTGCCATTTCAGGCGTCTTCGGCCCGGCTTGCTTGAATCCTGATGGTGCAATGAGCAAGGCTCCATCAGGATTCAAGCAAGCCGGAAACTTTCTCACTGCTCCATCAGGATTCAAGCAAGCCGGAACTTTCTCACTGCTCCATCAGGATTCAAGCAAGCCGGGCCGAAGAGGCTGAAATGCCAGAAACCGGTCCCCGGTAGCTTGTCTCCTTTCTGGTGAAGAATTGGCTTGGTAGTTTGGTCTGCCCTGTTCCCATGATGCACTGGGCCAGGGACAGACTAATTTGCATATAGCCAGGTTCTGAGCTGGGATGGGGCAGTGAGATAAATAACGGTGATGGATCAAGCCCTGATCTTTGGACTGGGTAAGAGTGGTCTGCTTAATTCAGACACTCTGTTCATCACCACCCCCTTTTCTGTATCGTTTTTGGCCACTATAGGTGTGGCAGGGTATACTCAGACATGAGTCCCTTTCTCACTGCTCCATCAGGATTCAAGCAAGCCGGGCCGAAGAGGCTGAAATGCCAGAAACCGGTCCCCGGTAGCTTGTCTCCTTTCTGGTGAAGAATTGGCTTGGTAGTTTGGTCTGCCCTGTTCCCATGATGCACTGGGCCAGGGACAGACTAATTTGCATATAGCCAGGTTCTGAGCTGGGATGGGGCAGTGAGATAAATAACGGTGATGGATCAAGCCCTGATCTTTGGACTGGGTAAGAGTGGTCTGCTTAATTCAGACACTCTGTTCATCACCACCCCCTTTTCTGTATCGTTTTTGGCCACTATAGGTGTGGCAGGGTATACTCAGACATGAGTCCCTTTCTCACTGCTCCATCAGGATTCAAGCAAGCCGGGCCGAAGAGGCTGAAATGCCAGAAACCGGTCCCCGGTAGCTTGTCTCCTTTCTGGTGAAGAATTGGCTTGGTAGTTTGGTCTGCCCTGTTCCCATGATGCACTGGGCCAGGGACAGACTAATTTGCATATAGCCAGGTTCTGAGCTGGGATGGGGCAGTGAGATAAATAACGGTGATGGATCAAGCCCTGATCTTTGGACTGGGTAAGAGTGGTCTGCTTAATTCAGACACTCTGTTCATCACCACCCCCTTTTCTGTATCGTTTTTGGCCACTATAGGTGTGGCAGGGTATACTCAGACATGAGTCCCTTTCTCACTGCTCCATCAGGATTCAAGCAAGCCGGGCCGAAGAGGCTGAAATGCCAGAAACCGGTCCCCGGTAGCTTGTCTCCTTTCTGGTGAAGAATTGGCTTGGTAGTTTGGTCTGCCCTGTTCCCATGATGCACTGGGCCAGGGACAGACTAATTTGCATATAGCCAGGTTCTGAGCTGGGATGGGGCAGTGAGATAAATAACGGTGATGGATCAAGCCCTGATCTTTGGACTGGGTAAGAGTGGTCTGCTTAATTCAGACACTCTGTTCATCACCACCCCCTTTTCTGTATCGTTTTTGGCCACTATAGGTGTGGCAGGGTATACTCAGACATGAGTCCCTTTCTCACTGCTCCATCAGGATTCAAGCAAGCCGGGCCGAAGAGGCTGAAATGCCAGAAACCGGTCCCCGGTAGCTTGTCTCCTTTCTGGTGAAGAATTGGCTTGGTAGTTTGGTCTGCCCTGTTCCCATGATGCACTGGGCCAGGGACAGACTAATTTGCATATAGCCAGGTTCTGAGCTGGGATGGGGCAGTGAGATAAATAACGGTGATGGATCAAGCCCTGATCTTTGGACTGGGTAAGAGTGGTCTGCTTAATTCAGACACTCTGTTCATCACCACCCCCTTTTCTGTATCGTTTTTGGCCACTATAGGTGTGGCAGGGTATACTCAGACATGAGTCCCTTTCTCACTGCTCCATCAGGATTCAAGCAAGCCGGGCCGAAGAGGCTGAAATGCCAGAAACCGGTCCCCGGTAGCTTGTCTCCTTTCTGGTGAAGAATTGGCTTGGTAGTTTGGTCTGCCCTGTTCCCATGATGCACTGGGCCAGGGACAGACTAATTTGCATATAGCCAGGTTCTGAGCTGGGATGGGGCAGTGAGATAAATAACGGTGATGGATCAAGCCCTGATCTTTGGACTGGGTAAGAGTGGTCTGCTTAATTCAGACACTCTGTTCATCACCACCCCCTTTTCTGTATCGTATACCCAGACTAACATCATGGATCGCTATGCCCAGGCTAAGGGATCTCCCAGCGGACCGGGTAGGTCGCTGGGGGACACGAGAGATCCACCGACTTCGGTGACTGAGCTGACCCTGCAGGACGTTATGGCCGCTATCGATGGAATCAAATCCTCCCTTGGGCAACAAATGGAGACTCTCACCCACAAGCTCGATACTGTGGTGATAGATGTCAACCTGATCCGTACGGACTTGATGAAAACGAATGAGAAAGTCAAGTCTTTGGACATTAAGACTTACAGTCTGACGGGTGACGTCGCTGACCTGCAGACGAAGGTCCGCAACTTGAGAGCCTCCAATGACCTCTACGCGCCGTCTGGAGGATTTTGAAGGAAGGGCTAGGCGAAACAATGTCCGTATCATCGGGGTACCGGAGAAGGCGGAAGATCCAGCAGCTGACCTCTTTATCAAAATCTTATTGTTAGCCACCTTGCACCCAAGGGACTGAGTAAGTTTTTTACGGTCGAGCGGGCCCATAGAGTTCCGGGCGGTAAACCAAAGTTGGGTGCCCCACCGCGGCATATAATTGCAAGGATTTTTAATTTCCGTGATAGAGACGCTATCCTGCAGGCCTCACGGATGGGTGGACCTATGAAGTTTGAGAACACTACCATCAGCTTCTACCCGGACTTTACCCAATCCTTCCAGAAGCAGAGACTTGGTTTCCTAGGGGTAAAGAGAAGACTGCGTGACATGGGCCTTAAGTACGCTTTTTCCGGCCAAGTTGAGGATTGAACATGCGGAGCGGACTTATTTTTTCGATCGACCGGAGGTGGTGGCCGACTGGCTAGACACTTTGCCGAACTAGCGTGCACAGGAGGAAGTCTGGTGGGGCCGAAGGCGGATAGATGGAACAGGAATAGGCACCTGTTGTCTGGTTTCTGGGGTCTCTAGTGGGCCTCGAACTGTGGTTCGCTAATTCTGTTATGTGATTTGATGTGACACTCGGGGGGTTGCGGGGCTATTGGTGGGTCTCCTTCCTCCTCTGATTGACTTTTTGTAGCTTAGTTAAATGTGGGGGCGACAGGCACACTGAAAGTTGGGATGGCTTTCTAGTCTCATGCAGTGGTGCAGGGTGGGGAGGTTTGTAACAGGATGGTGGTGGGGGGGATGGGGGGTTCTGTTGGGCTGTGTGTTTGTTTTTCTGCGAGGCAATGTATTGTTAGACCTTCTGATTGAAGTGCTGGACTCTTACTGGGGTTGGATCTTCTTTCTCTTTCGGGATGGGGGTAGGGGGTTGAAACTGATGAGCTGGAATGTGAATGGGTTGGGGGATAGGATAAAACGTGGGGTAGTACTACAATTGTTGAAACGTCTCTCCCCTGATGTGGTCCTTCTTCAGGAGACGCACTTGATAGGTAATACTTGTCATGCTATGAATAGGAAGGGGTATCGTTTGGTCGCCCACGCTGGGTTCTCCTCCGGTTCCAGGGGGGTTGGTATTCTTATTAAGAATTCTCTCCCGCTGGAGATCGACGCTGCGGTCCTCGATGATAGGAGGCGCTACGTCGCTCTCACGGGTAGGTGGGAGGGCCGGACCCTTTCCCTGGTTTCTGTGTATGTTCCCCCTGGCCTGCAGTCAACTACTTTTGCAGACTTGGGGCGGGTTATCCTCGCTCTCCCCGAGGGGTCATTGCTGTTGGGTGGTCATTTTAACGCTGTGGTTTCTGGTATGGTTGATCGACATTCACCTAGGGATCTTAAGGGGGCACAGAACTGGCTTCACGATTTCATTGATACTCTGGACCTGGTAGATTGCTGGAGATTGTTACACCCCGCTCAGCGGCAGTACACGTTTCATTTGAGCACTCACGGCAGCCTTTCGAGGATCGATTATGTTTTGGTTCCTGCTGCTCAGGTACTTTCTATCACTGAGGTTATGCATTTGGCTCGGGGAATTTCTGATCACTCTCCGCTATGGCTTCGAATGGAGTTGAATTCCGGGACCGAGGGACGGGTAGCCCCGATTAATCCCTGGTATCTCCGGAACCCTAAAACTCGTGCTGACCTGGTAAAATCTCTTGACCAATATTTTCTGGAAAACGAGGGTTCTGATTCGTCTGCGGTGTCGCTTTGGGAGGCTTTCAAAACCGTCCTTAGGGGCCAGGCCCTGTCGTTAATCGCGGACGTTAGGAACCGGAGGGATGGGGAGGTGGTTAAGATCGAGGCGGAGATAGCAGACCTAGAGCTTGGCCTGGAACAGGAGGTTACCCGTGCTAAGACGCATGTTCTGCGACTAAAACAGTTGGAATACAGGGCGTTGGTTACTGACGCGGCTAAGGCCATGAGTAGAGAACAACAGGGACGTCTGTATGATGTGGGAGATAAAGCAGGCAAACTGATAGCTTGGCTGGATAAGAAGGATAGGGCTAGTCGTGTGGTGCCTGTGATTGAGACGGCGAGTGGTGCTCGGGTTACCGACCCCAAAGAGATTGTTCAGTGTTTTGCGGATCACTTCCAGACAGTGTACTCCTCCGTGTCTGATAGGCCGGAGGAGGACTCACATCTATTGTTGCGTGATATTGCTTTACCGCGCCTTTCTGATGTTGATAGGGAACAAATGGACGCTGCAATAACCGCGGATGAGGTGGCTCTTGCGATTCGCTCCCTATGTTCAGGGAAAGCTATGGGCCCCAACGGTCTGCCTATTGAACTTTATAAGTTGCGGCCTGAAAAGATGGCTCCCTATTTAAGGGATATGTTTTTGGAGTCTCGTGAGTGTGGTTCTCTCCCCCATGATCAGCGTCTTGTGACCATTGTGGTGATTCATAAGGAGGGGAAACCAAGGAGTAGATGTGCATCGTACCGGCCGATATCTCTTTTGAATGGCGAACCTAAGATCCTCGCAAAATTACTGGCTAACCGACTGATCACCGTTATTAGCGAGTTGATACATCCGGATCAATCCGGTTTTATCCCGCATAGAAACACTGCCCTGAATCTTAGGCGTCTGCATGGCGTTCTCACGAGGGCTGCGACGTTGCGTGAGCCGGCCATCATGGCATCGTTGGATGCCACGATGGCTTTTGATACCGTGGAATGGCCATATTTATGGGCCGCGTTGGCTAAATTTGGGTTTGGACCGGTTTTATTGGCTGGGTGCGGCTTCTCTATGAGGACCCCCCTGCGCAAATTGTTGTGAATGGTCGTGTCTCTATTCCGTTTGGTCTTGGGAGAGGTACTCGTTAGGGTTGCCCCTTGTCGCCGCTCCTGTTTGTCCTAGCCCTCGAGCCCCTCGCTGCATGGATCCATTGGGAGCCCTCGATAAGGGGTATTCAGTGGTCCTCTGAGTTTGAAGATCGCATCTCGCTTTATGCAAATGATATCTTACTGTATCTGACCTCGCCCCGGAAGTCATTGACGGTTTTGTGCGATGTTTTGACCTCTTTTGGTAGGAACTCGGGCCTGATTACTAATTGGACGAAATCCTACCTATACGTTCTTTCTGGTGACGTCCCTCTTCTTTCACGTAACTGTCCCATTCAGGTGACACAGACAGGGTTTAAATACCTCGGTATCTACGTTTCATTGGACCCTGCAACTCGGTATGAACAGAATCTTCTCCCACCCTTGGCTAGATTGAAGCAGGACGTCGAGGGTTGGCGTAAGCTTCCGCTTTCGCCACTTGGTCGGGCGGCCCTCTTTAAAATGATGTCTCTGCCTCGTTTTCTTTATGCTCTCTACAACACTCTTGATATAGTTCCTGCTAGCTATTTCCGTGCAGTTGAAGGTCTTCAAAGGAAGTTGACATGGGGCGGTAGACCTCGTATTGCACTTGCCAAACTGACGCTCCCGTGGTATGACGGGGGTATTGCTCTCCCTGACATTAAACGTTATTATTGGGCGTCTCTATTGGGGGCCATTAATCATGGTATGTATGGTCCTGAATTGAACCCCACTTTTGCTATGGATAGATGGCTGTTGCCTGGGGGTAATTACTATAGGGCGCTGTACTCAAAGTCGGTGGTTAAGGCTTTGTCGGGGCCTACAAAGACGGCAGTACGTATGTGGCAGGACGCAACTAATTCGTTTGGGATGGAAAGACCGCTTGACTCTAGTGACCCCGCTTTTCGGCTCGCATAAGCTTGGTAAACTGTGGAAGACCAAGGGGTTCGATAAATGGGGCCTCATTGGTATTAGTAAGGAGGGAGACCTCTGGGTTAAGGGTCAGGTGAAATCGTTTGATATGTTAAAGACGGAGTTTGAATTGGGTGACTCAGAGTACTTCCGCTATCTTCAAGTTCGCCATGCCTTGATGTCAGTTTTCCCAGTGGGGGAGGTAATTCCGGAGTCAACCCCGCTTGAAGATAGGTTGTTGGACGGTCATGTGCCTGACAGTACTATCTCCCTTGTCTACAAAAAAAGAATTAACAATAGGTCGGACCTCCTGCTGCATCTTCGGGACTTGTGGACCCGTGACGGCCTCGAGTTAGACGACGAGGACTGGCAGTCTGCGATCTCCTCTCCCAGGGAGGTCGCGATTCCAGCTTGACTCCGATTGGTACAACTTAAGATCCTCCACAGGATATACGTCACGGGCCCCCATTTGGTTCGAATGGGCTTTTCTGAGGAGGGTCTGTGCAAGCGGGGGTGTGGGCAGATAGGGACATTTCTCTATATTATTTGGGAATGTCATGAAGTTGCTGCATTCTGGAGCGGGGTGCATGAGGTAATGAAGGAAGTGACGGGTGTTGCTCTCTTGCCGGAGGCCAGTCGCTGCTTGTTAAATGTCTGGGAACCCACAGATTATAATGTAGCCCAGACTCAGTGGGCGACCCTGGGGGCCATGATTGCCAAGCGAGATATTGCTCAGTTGTGGGGGTCCCAGAGGCCTCCTACAGTCACAGTATGGAAGGAAAACATGGACTGGTGTATGCTCAGGGAAAAAACGGTGTATTTGGCCCGGGGCCGTCCCTGGAAATGGCGTAGAGTGTGGGGACCTTGGAATAGTTATCGTGGGGACATATGTACACCGCCTGCAGTATACAACACTGATGTCCCACTCTCCCCCTGACCCCACATTCTGACTATTTCATTGTATGTCTATGAGTCGGCCCCTGTCCCCCCTCCATTTCCTTATATCGATTGCTGATTTTGTTATACTGTCTTTTCCTTCCTCGTTTGCCCTGGTACTTTGTATAACAGTTTTTTTTTGCCTTGCTTGTTTATATTTTAAATAAAAAGAAACATAAAATAATAAATAAATAAATAAATAAAAGGCATTGTCATTTGCAAGGTCAATAGCTCAAACGCGTGTAAATGCGAGACCTATTGCATTGCAAATGCTTGTTATTTGCTGTTATTGCTAGCTTTCGACCTCTGCACAATGGGACACTGCTGTCTCTATTGTATGTGCACAATAGAGGATTGAAACGTAAATAGGGTATAGATGGACGCACAGCGCTTTTGTTGGTAATTTCAGGGTTTGTGAGGTGCTCCGGAGTATCACCCTCCGACAGGGGGCGTGAAAAATGCTGAAGGTAGCACTGCTCATACAGTGAGAAGTGTCCCCCGGGCTCCTCGCTAGTCCTTGTATAAAGGTTTCACCAAGATCCACGATAAATATCGAGTGTTTTACCAATGCTTGTTTTTATTTATTTCATTCATCTTGTTATATTCACAAAAAAATCATTACTTCAAAAAAGTCTTTCAATGTTCGCAAATGCACTCTTATGAATCCCAATGCATTTCGGCATTACTGCCTTCTTCCAGGGGATAAATATTCTGTCAATGAAGAAAAGAAAACGAGATGTGTTTGAGGAAATGTCCTTCGTATTGAGTACCATGCAGTGCTGATTTCGAAAAGAGAATGTGCCCGTGAAGAAGTGAGGTGAAGCGAAGTGCAAAATAAGAAACAAGTACCAAGGTGCCGGAATCAGAACCGAGGTGCCGGGTACGTGATTGGCTGGGTTGAGGAAAACAGTGATGAAATGTGAGCCCAAAAGGTAGCGTTGACGCGAGTGCACGCGAGTCCAACATGCGGGAGAAAAGTAAAGCTGGGTAACATGCCAATGTTATCAAAAAGTGGAGTAAACGGGTGCCGGTTGATAAAAAGCTTACCGTGACGTGCACGGGGAAGTTGAATAAGGATACCGCATTCAGTTGTCCGGTCAGAACGGGTAGACTAATCCCGGAAGTATTTAGCAATGAGTGGTTACCAAGGTATCCGTGACGTAGATGTGACGCGGTAAAGATTAATCAAACAGAGATAAAGGACTTCAAAACGTGATCGGAGATGTGAGTGAGATGTGATAGAAAACGGACTAGTCGGAACCGGTGAATGAAACCAAGATAACATAAACCATGAAAGAAGAACCATATGCTGATATCAGAACGGGAACCTAATACAAAAAATGAAAATGTGTATAAAAGGTATAACAAAAAAACCTAAAAAATGAAACATGTGTTGTGAAAATACGTACAACATAAAAATGGAAATTAAATGTACAGAGCTACCCATTGGTCGCATTCAGGAAAAACCCAAAAGGAGTTTACAAATAACATGTTTATTCGACTCGGTCATTAAGACCATAAGGTTTCATACTTGACAGTGTGAAAATCCAATAATTTTCGCGTTTTAAGAGTTTGTTATGATTGTCTTTACCTGATTCCTTAGTGACAGTTTCCAATGCGCAAAAACGCAATTGGCTGATACCATGTCCCGCTTCAAGAAAATGTTGAGCTACAGTCGATTTGGATTGTTTAGTTCTTATGTTGGATTTATGTTCTGTTAGTCTTATTTTGAGTTTTCTCTCGGTTTGTCCAACATAAATTTTGCCGCATGGGCACTTCAACAAATAGACTACGTTGGCTGTGTCACACGTAGCTGTGGCTCTAATCTTGATTTGATGCCCTTTCATGGGACGACTTATCGTTGTGCCTTTGATGACACTGTTACAGTGATTACAATTCCAACAGGGATTGGTGCCTTTAAATGTTTGGTTTGTCACTTTGGGGTGTTTAATGAGTTCCCCCAAATTTTTGGATCGAGAATAAGCAAAGATGGGTTCCATCTCGAAAATTTTGTTGAAATCAGGTTCCACTCTGAGTATGTCCCAATGTTTTTTGATAATTTGTTTGAATTTGTGACTGGTTGTAGAATATTTAGAGACCATGGTAATAACGTCAGTTTTCGGTGTGGTGGATATGTTCAGTAAATCATCTCTGGATTTAGTGGCACATCTTTGTTTGGCCTGCTCAAGGATTGGGTTAGGATACCCTCGGTCTTTGAAGCGTGATGTAATGATGTTGGCTTCTTCATTGAATCTGTTGGGATCGGAAGTTATTCTTTTGGCTCGAATGAGTTGACTGTGTTAGGAGAAGGGCCAGCTTCCACGGGAGCGAAGAAGAATCCCTCCACCTCCAGGACACAGAAGCAAGAATGCGATATAAGAATATAAAACACTCCTGTCTACTGTCTCCTAAAAGTATGAGGGAATTTACCCAAGGAGTGTCCACCACTCTCCTCATACGAGGGGTAACGAATAACAGAAGGCGTCTCAGGGGATGGTCCAGGCTAGGAAACAAAAGCAAGTTATAAACAGTAACAATCCTTACTGTTATACTGTTTGAACAGAGGAAAACATTGACATGTGTGATTAATTGTTGATCTTACCCCAACTGTAGGTCGGGCGAGCTTCATCGATGAGTTCAGGTAACAGGGAGGGGGCTAGAAGAACTCACGAAGGACTCACCACACCACAGACGCAAACAAAAAGCATGAAGGAAGGTGAGATGCACCGACCGGCTGCAAGAGGAGGGGGGAGCTAGTGCAGCGGAGCAGTACAACCATACACCAAACACAACAAAAACAATACTGAAAAGGAGTGAGGGGCACCGACCGGCTGCACAGGGGGCTAGTACAGCGGAGCAGTACCCTCTCAAGAGGTGAGACACCCGGCCCAAAAAATGACAGGGCGGAGCGCTCACTCTCAATAGGAATGACCCTAACGAATGGTACAAGAAAAGGAGGTAAAGCAGCCACCAAGAAAGAAGTGAATGAATGCAGTGAACTGCCGACGCCCGCAAAATGCGTGAGCGTTGGTAGGGGCGTCGCGTTCACCGGTTCTCGGAGCGGCGAAGAATTGCCGAGGACCGGCAGGCATACACACACCACTCCAAGAGTAGAAAATATAAAGGACAAGGGGCAGCAACACGATTTCAGCGCAAGGACTCACAAGGAACCAACAGAGAGTCCTCAAGACGCCAGCAAACACACGAGCAGGAATCAGGAAGTGGAGAGGGGGCGTGGTCACGAAGGAGTAAGCCAAGCAACGGCTGTAGTTCGCTGCTCCTCCTTATTCCCATTAGGGAAGGTCTGTAAATTACAGGCTCACAAGATAAGGGGCCACAATAAAGTGTCAGAACATTTCAATCACACAAGTCAAGGCTATTGATTCCTAACAGACTGTATGGTAAATGATTCTTGAGGGGTTGTGGGTGGGAGCTCGAATAGTGTACCGTATTATTCCTGTCGGTTTCCTAACAGTACCCCTCCGTAAAGACCTACTCACTGGACCAGGTCTCGAGGGGTGCAGTCTGTGAAACTGTCGGATCAGTCGAACTGCATGTATATTTTCAGCAGGTTCCCATGATCTTTCTTCTGGGGGATATCCCACCCAATCTATGAAGTACTGGAGTTTACCTCGGAATCTTCTGGAGTCTAGGATTTTGCGTACTTCATATTCTGTTTCCCCGTCTATCTGCACTGGAGGGGAAGGGATTTCAGGGACAATGGAAGGTATGTATTTCTTAATCAAAGAGCTGTGGAACACTGGATGGATTTTCATGCACGGGGGTAGCTGAAGTTTCAAGGTGACAGGGGTTAGGATTTTCTCTATTGGGAAAGGCCCTATGAATCTAGGTTGGAATTTTTTCGACCCTTCCATTCTGAGGTTTTTTGTGGACAGCCACACTTTCTCTCCTATCGTGTACACAGGCTCTATTCTACGATGCTTATCGGCTTGTTTCTTCATTGCTTCTTTAGCCTTTTCTAGCTCTGTCTTTGCTGCTTCCTATATGTCCTGGATGTGGGCATGGTGTTCTTCTAATGCGGGTACTGAAATGTCATCCGGGGGTAACACAATGGGGAGCATTCTAGGGTGTTGGGCATGTACAAAGAAAAAGGGAGAGACCTTGGTGGCTGAATGGCTGGAATTGTTGTATGCAAATTCAGCTAAAGGAAGAGCTTGAACCCAAGTAGCAGGTATAGTTGTTAATAAACAACGCAGGAATTGTTCCAAAGTTTGCTTAGTTCTTTCAGTTTGCCCATCTGTTTGGGGGTGATAAGCGGTAGAAAGCCTGTGATCAATACCCATCACCGCACACATTCCTCTCCAGAACTTAGAGACGAACTGGGGACCTCTGTCTGAGATGATAACTGTGGGTAACCCATGTAATTTCACCACCGTGTCCAAGAAAACAGCCGCTAGTTCTTTAGAGGAAGGTACTTTCTTTAGAGGAATGAAATGACCCATCTTGGACAATAGATCCACTACTACATAAACAGTAGTATAGCCTTGACAAGGGGGTAAATCGGTCATGAAATCCATACTAATAGTATGCCATGGTGCAGGGGGTATGGCTATATGCTTTAGAAGCCCTGTGGGTGCACAATGTGAAGCCTTTTGGCGGGCACATATCGCACACGAGTGTACATAGTTCAAGACGTCTTGAGACAAAGATTCCCACCAAAACCATCTGTGGCATAGGTCAATAGTCTTACGCCCACCTGGATGTCCTGCCAAAGGGCTACTATGACACCATGCTATGATTTTTTGTCTTAATGGAGAGGCAGGCACAAACATCTTATTGTCGTGATAATATAACCCTTCCTTGATGGTGTGTAGGGGATGTTGTAACCACTCATCTGATGGGATTTCTAAGAGTAGGCCCTTGATTTCCTCAAGAAGCGTGTGGTCCTTTTCCCCCACCCCAAGGATCTTGTTTTCAGGGATAATAGGAAGTGGTTGTTCGCTGTAGGTGCTTTTTTCCTGTCCGAGACGTGACAACGCATCAGCTTTTCCCTGCTGTGTACCAGGCCGATAAGTAATCACGAAATCATATTCGCTGAAGAACAACAACCACCTCATTTGTCTTGGCGTGAGCGCTCTGGCAGACTTAAAGAACTGAAGGTTTTTATGGTCAGAATAAATGGTAACCACATGGGGGGACCCTAACAAATGATGTCTCCATTCTTGGAAGGATAACTTGATGGCCAACAGTTCTCGCTCCCCTATGGTGTAGTTTCTTTCCGCAGGTAGTAATGTTTTGGAGAAGTAAGCTATGGGATGCATGTGACCGGTATCAGTATCTCGTTGGGAAAGGATACCCCCTACTGCATATTGAGAGGCATCAGCCTCCACATAAAAGGGTTGAGTGTTGTCAGCGTGCCGAAGAATAGGAGCTGAAGTGAACTTTTCTTTTAAGACACAAAATGCTTGTTCTGCCTCGAGTGTCCATACAAAAGGCACCCCTTTTTTCAAGAGCTTTGTGATTGGGGAAATAGTTTCAGAAAAATGGTCAATAAATCGCCGATAGAAATTGGCGAATCCTAGAAAGGATTGTATTTCCCTGACTGAAGTGGGACTTTTCCATTGCACCAAAGCCTCCACTTTCTTGGGATCCATCTGCAGGCCACTAGGTTTAATGGTGAAACCCAAGAAGTCTACTTCTGTAGTGTGAAACGTGCTCTTATCCAATTTGGCGAATAACTGATTCTCCTGCAACTTGTGTAGTATTTTTTGGACGTGCTCAACATGATCGGTTTCATTTTGTGAGAAAATAAGAATATCATCTATATAGACGATCACAAAAATATCGATGTACTCTCTCAAGATATCATTAATGAAGTATTGAAATGCCGCCGGGGCATTGCATAATCCGAACGGCATGACGCAATACTCATAGAGTCCAAATTTGGTGCGAAAGGCAGTTTTCCATTCGTCTCCCTGTTTTATCCGGATCAAATGGTAAGCACCCCTTAGGTCTATTTTCGTAAATATCTTTGCTCCTTTAATCTGGTCGAGGAGGACAGGAATCAGAGGAAGAGGGTATTTTTTTTATTGTTATTTTATTTAAGGCTCTATAGTCCAAGCAAGCCCTGAGCCCTCCTTCCTTTTTATCGATAAAAAACAAAGGGGAAGACACAGGTGAAGTGGAATGTCTGATGAATCCTTTGGCAAGCATATCATCTAGGTAGTTTTTTAGGTAGTCGTTTTCTGAGGGAGTCAAGGCATAAATACGACTACAGGGTAAGTCTGCGCCGGGTATCAGGTCAATCCTGCAATCATAGCTCCTGTGCGGAGGCAATTTGGTAGCTTCCTGTTCACTGAAAACATTGGCAAACTCTGAATACTGTTCAGGCAAACACAAGTCTACCCCTGATTGCACCGCACAAAATAACGGTAATTCAGGTTATCTGGCTTCCTGGTAACAGTGTTTTCTACAAAAGGGAGAACTCAAGGTAACGGTTCTCTTCACCCAGTCTATAGCGGGGTTGTGTATCTGCAACCATGGTACTCCCAAGATAACACCGAAATTGGGAGCATCAATCAGATCAAATATGAGGCTCTCTGAGTGACCATTATTGAAAACGATAATCAATGGTGGGGTTTGATAACTGATCATTCCCGAAGATAACTCAGATCCATCCACCGCCCAAATGGATTCAGGCTGGGGTTTAGTGATAAACGTAAGACCCAATTGATTAGCTAGTTGGATGTCAAAAAAATTCCCTGTAGCTCCGGAGTCTAAAAGAACAGACATTGTATATTGTCTTTTGTTCAAATAGGTGAGAGTAATGGGTACAGTGAAGTGTTTTACCACTAGTACCTGTCTGGAGGAGATCTGTGGAGGTGTTGAGCTTGAGGAATCGACCTCTTTGTTCCTCAAGCTTTCGAGTTTTCCGAACTAGAAAGACTGCTAACGGATTGCTTTGGTGTTTTAGGGCGCACTGGACACTCTCTAGCGAAATGCCCTCCTTTTTCACAGTAAAGACAAAGATTCAGTTTCCTTCTCTTCTCTTTTTCTTCTGTGGATAGAGGCCCGCGGAGTCCCCCTATTTGCATGGGTTCTGGGGCATCGTTCTGTAGGGGTTTCTCAGTTCTGTGGAAGACCATTCTGGGCACGACATTACGATTCCTTTCACCTTTTCTCTCATGCAACCGATGGTCTAACTTCACTACCAGGTCAATAAAGGAGGCACAGTCATCTGGGGGGTTCACTATCTGGGAGAGTAAGTCCTTTATTTCGTCACATAATCCCCGGTAAAACAAGGAGGTTCGTTTGTCTTCGGGCCAGTGGGTTTCTGCTACCAAGTGGTTGAAATTAGTTATATAGGAGAGTAGATCCTTGGAACCTTGTTTGAGATTAAGAAGCTCGGTGTCACTAGCTTGCATATATGAATGCTTAGCAAAAAGACTCCTCATTTTGTCCTTAAACAGATCAAGATCATACAACAAGGGATCGTTATTCTGCACTAGAGGTACGGCCCATTCCGCTGCATTCCCTGCAAGATAGGAAATGATAAAAGCCACTTTGGCCGAGTCATCTGAAAAGGAGGCGGCTTTACATAGAAACTGGAGTTGGCATTGATTCATAAAGACATCGAATTTAGTGTCTCTCGGGCATTGCTAAGGGTACGGGATTAGGGGTGTGTACCGTGACTTGAACAGGGGAAACAGTGGGATCAGTGCTAGCTCTTGTGTCTTGTTCTGTGGGTGCAAGCGTAAATCTGGCAGGCTGAATATAACTTTTGCGTGCTTTAGGGATAGTGCCTGTTCTCAACTGATGAACTTCTGCTACTAATCTCTGGTTTTCTGTTCCTTATCTGCTTACTTCATTCTGAAGGGCCACGAAAGCCGCAGTTAAATCCTCCATAGTAAGGGTCTGGGGTGCAGGGCCCGTAGCCTCCATAGAAGTGTCAGGATTCATCCTCGCTCAGGGGAAGGATAATTCGTGGGCTTGGCTTTCTGTTAGGAGAAGGGCCAGCTTCCACGGGAGCGAAGAAGAATCCCTCCACCTCCAGGACACAGAAGCAAGAATGCGATATAAGAATATAAAACACTCCTGTCTACTGTCTCCTAAAAGTATGAGGAAATTTACCCAAGGAGTGTCCACCACTCTCCTCATACGAGGGGTAACGAATAACAGAAGGCGTCTCAGGGGATGGTCCAGGCTAGGAAACAAAAGCAAGTTATAAACAGTAACAATCCTTACTGTTATACTGTTTGAACAGAGGAAAACATTGACATGTGTGATTAATTGTTGATCTTACCCCAACTGTAGGTCGGGCGAGCTTCATCGATGAGTTCAGGTAACAGGGAGGGGGCTAGAAGAACTCACGAAGGACTCACCACACCACAGACGCAAACAAAAAGCATGAAGGAAGGTGAGATGCACCGACCGGCTGCAAGAGGAGGGGGGAGCTAGTGCAGCGGAGCAGTACAACCATACACCAAACACAACAAAAACAATACTGAAAAGGAGTGAGGGGCACCGACCGGCTGCACAGGGGGCTAGTACAGCGGAGCAGTACCCTCTCAAGAGGTGAGACACCCGGCCCAAAAAATGACAGGGCGGAGCACTCACTCTCAATAGGAATGACCCTAACGAATGGTACAAGAAAAGGAGGTAAAGCAGCCACCAAGAAAGAAGTGAATGAATGCAGTGAACTGCCGACGCCCGCAAAATGCGTGAGCGTTGGTAGGGGCGTCGCGTTCACCGGTTCTCGGAGCGGCGAAGAATTGCCGAGGACCGGCAGGCATACACACACCACTCCAAGAGTAGAAAATATAAAGGACAAGGGGCAGCAACACGATTTCAGCGCAAGGACTCACAAGGAACCAACAGAGAGTCCTCAAGACGCCAGCAAACACACGAGCAGGAATCAGGAAGTGGAGAGGGGGCGTGGTCACGAAGGAGTAAGCCAAGCAACGGCTGTAGTTCGCTGCTCCTCCTTATTCCCATTAGTGAAGGTCTGTAAATTACAGGCTCACAAGATAAGGGGCCACAATAAAGTGTCAGAACATTTCAATCACACAAGTCAAGGCTATTGATTCCTAACAGACTGTATGGTAAATGATTCTTGAGGGGTTGTGGGTGGGAGCTCGAATAGTGTACCGTATTATTCCTGTCGGTTTCTTTGCGGAACAAGCTTGTTTCAAATCCGGTATTGGTGTTGGTGATCTTAACATCGAGGTACGTGATGGAGTGTGATTGGATTTCGTATGTGAATTGTAACCGTGAATCAATAGAATTGAGTTGGTTTAGTTCATTTAGCAGAATATCCTCTGGGCCTTGCCACATGAGAAAAATATCGTCAATAAATCTGACGAACATCTTTAAATGATCTTTCCATGTTGTTTTACAAAGAATGTGGTCCTGTTCAAACCTATGCAAACATGTTCATGCATAGGTTTGAACAGGACCACATTCATCACCAACACCAATACCGGATTTGAAACAAGCTTGTTCCGCAAAGAAACCGACAGGAATAATACGGTACACTATTCGAGCTTCCACCCACAACCCCTCAAGAATCATTTACCATACAGTCAACTCATTCGAGCCAAAAGAATAACTTCCGATCCCAACAGATTTAATGAAGAAGCCAACATCATTACATCACGCTTCAAAGCCCGAGGGTATCCTAACCCAATCCTTGAGCAGGCCAAACAAAGATGTGCCACTAAATCCAGAGATGATTTACTGAACATATCCACCACACCGAAAACTGACGTTATTACCATGGTCTCTAAATATTCTACAACCAGTCACAAATTCAAACAAATTATCAAAAAACATTGGGACATACTCAGAGTGGAACCTGATTTCAACAAAATTTTCGAGATGGAACCCATCTTTGCTTAGTCTCGATCCAAAAATTTGGGGGAACTCATTAAACACCCCAAAGTGACAAACCAAACATTTAAAGGCACCAATCCCTGTTGGAATTGTAATCACTGTAACAGTGTCATCAAAGGCACAACGATAAGTCATCCCATGAAAGGGCATCAAATCAAGATTAGAGCCACAGCTACGTGTGACACAGCCAACGTAGTCTATTTGTTGAAGTGCCCATGCGGCAAAATTTATGTTGGACAAACCGAGAGAAAACTCAAAATAAGACTAACAGAACATAAATCCAACATAAGAACTAAACAATCCAAATTGACTGTAGCTCAACATTTTCTTGAAGCGGGACATGGTATCAGCCAATTGCGTTTTTGCGCATTGGAAACTGTCACTAAGGAATCAGGTAAAGACAATCATAACGAACTCTTAAAACGCGAAAATTATTGGATTTTCACACTGTCAAGTATGAAACCTTATGGTCTTAATGACCGAGTCGAATATACATGTTATTTGTAAACTCCTTTTGGGTTTTTCCTGAATGCGACCAATGGGTAGCTCTGTACATTTAATTTCTATTTTTATGTTGCACGTATTTTCACAACACATGTTTCATTTTTTAGGTTTTTTTGTTATACCTTTTATACACATTTTCATTTTTTGTATTAGGTTCCCGTTCTGATATCAGCATATGGTTCTTCTTTCATGGTTTATGTTATCTTGGTTTCATTCACCGGTTCCGACTAGTCCGTTTTCTATCACATCTCACTCACATCTCCGATCACGTTTTGAAGTCCTTTCTCTCTGTTTGATTAACCTTTACCGCGTCACATCTACGTCACGGATACCTTGGTAACCACTCATTGCTAAATACTTCCGGGATTAGTCTACCCGTTCTGACCGGACAACTGAATGCGGTATCCTTATTCAACTTCCCCGTGCACGTCAGGGTAAGCTTTTTATCAACCGGCACCCGTTTACTCCACTTTTTGATAACATTGGCATGTTACCCAGCTTTACTTTTCTCCTGCATGTTGGACTCGCGTGCACTCGCGTCAACGCTACCTTTTGGGCTCACATTTCATCACTGTTTTCTTCAACCCAACCAATCACGTACCCGGCACCTCGGTTCTGATTCCGGCACCTTGGTACTTGTTTCTTATTTTGCACTTCGCTTCACCTCACTTCTTCACGGGCACATTCTCTTTTCGAAATCAGCACTGCATGGTACTCAATACGAAGGACATTTCCTCAAACACATCTCGTTTTCTTTTCTTCATTGACTGAATATTTATCCCCTGGAAGAACGCAGTAATGCCGAAATGCATTGGGATTCATAAGAGTGCATTTGCGAACATTGAAAGACTTTTTTGAAGTAATGATTTTCTTGTGAATATAACAAGATGAATGAAATAAATAAAAACAAGCATTGGTAAAACACTCGATATTTATCGTGGATCTTGGTGAAACCTTTATACAAGGACTAGCGAGGAGCCCGGGGGACACTTCTCACTGTATGAGCAGTGCTACCTTCAGCACAATAGAGGATTGACCTTTCTCTTCTACATCCCCTCTTATCACAAGGCTAGATGTGTGGCCTTTATTACTGAGTGTGTAATCCACACCCCGATGAATTAGTGTGGGCACCACATTTCTTAAATGTATAGCCACTCATCTAGCCTTGTGAAAAGACAGGATTTAGGACAGATGGGTCTACCCTATCTTGTGCAAATGTTCAATACAGTCTGGGAGGCTAAGGGTTTCACCTTATCAAAGCTTCTCACTCCTTCCTAGAGTTGATGTCTAGTGTTTGTGCTCCAACTCATAAGCATGGGGAAATTGTCTAATCCCCAATTAGAATATTTAACTTTCCAGTAAGGCCATGGTATATAGTGCTACAACATACACCAATATTTACAACAAGGGGTGGTGATGGACAGAGTCTCTGAATTAAGCAGAATACTCTCACCCAGTCAAGAGATCAGGGCGAAATCCAACACCGTTTTTTAGCTCATTGCACCATCCCAGTTTCAGAACCTGGCTGTATGCAAATTAGTCTGTCCCTGGCCCAGTGCATCATGGGAACAGGGCAGACCAGACTACAAAAGCCAATTCTTACACTGGGAAGGAAACAAGCTTCCGGGGACCGGTTTCTGGCATTTCAGCCGTCTTCGGCCCGGCTTGCTTGAATCCTGATGGTGCAATGAGCAAGGGACTCACATCTGAGTATACCCTTCCACGTTTAGGGTGGACAAAAATATTTACAACAAGGGGTGGTGATGGACAGAGTCTCTGAATTAAGCAGAATACTCTCACCCAGTCAAGAGATCAGGGCTAAATCCAACACCGTTTTTTAGCTCATTGCACCATCCCAGTTTCAGAACCTGGCTGTATGCAAATAAGTCTGTCCCTGGCCCAGTGCATCATGGGAACAGGGTAGACCAGACTACAAAAGCCAATTCTTACACTGGGAAGGAAACAAGCTTCCGGGGACCGGTTTCTGGCATTTCAGCCGTCTTCGGCCCAGCTTGCTTGAATCCTGATGGTGCAATGAGCAAGGGACTCACATCTGAGTATACCCTTCCACGCTTAGGGTGGACAAAAATATTTACAACAAGGGGTGGTGATGGACAGAGTCTCTGAATGAAGCAGAATACTCTCACCCAGTCAAGAGATCAGGGCTAAATCCAACACCGTTTTTTAGCTCATTGCACCATCCCAGTTTCAGAACCTGGCTGTATGCAAATTAGTCTGTCCCTGGCCCAGTGCATCATGGGAACAGGGCAGACCAGACTACAAAAGCCAATTCTTACACTGGGAAGGAAACAAGCTTCCGGGGACCGGTTTCTGGCATTTCAGCCGTCTTCGGCCCGGCTTGCTTGAATCCTGAAGGTGCAATGAGCAAGGGACTCACATCAGAGTATCCCCTTTCACGCTTAGGGTGGACAAAAATATTTACAACAAGGGGTGGTGATGGACAGAGTCTCTGAATTAAGCAGAATACTCTCACCCAGTCAAGAGATCAGGGCTAAATCCAACACCGTTTTTTAGCTCATTGCACCATCCCAGTTTCAGAACCTGGCTGTATGCAAATTAGTCTGTCCCTGGCCCAGTGCATCATGGGAACAGGGCAGACCAGACTACAAAAGCCAATTCTTACACTGGGAAGGAAACAAGCTTCCGGGGACCGGTTTCTGGCATTTCAGCCGTCTTCGGCCCGGCTTGCTTGAATCCTGATGGTGCAATGAGCAAGGGACTCACATCTGAGTATACCCTTCCACACTTAGGGTGGACAAAAATATTTACAACAAGGGGTGGTGATGGACAGAGTCTCTGAATAAAGCAGAATACTCTCACCCAGGCAAGAGATCAGGGCTAAATCCAACACCGTTTTTTAGCTCATTGCACCATCCCAGTTTCAGAACCTGGCTGTATGCAAATTAGTCTGTCCCTGGCCCAGTGCATCATGGGAACAGGGCAGACCAGACTACAAAAGCCAATTCTTACACTGGGAAGGAAACAAGCTTCCGGGGACCGGTTTCTGGCATTTCAGCCGTCTTCGGCCCGGCTTGCTTGAATCCTGATGGTGCAATGAGCAAGGGACTCACATCTGAGTATGCCCTTCCACGCTTAGGGTGGACAAAAATATTTACAACAAGGGGTGGTGATGGACAGAGTCTCTGAATTAAGCAGAATACTCTCACCCAGTCAAGAGATCAGGGCTAAATCCAACACCGTTTTTTAGCTCATTGCACCATCCCAGTTTCAGAACCTGGCTGTATGCAAATTAGTCTGTCCCTGGCCCAGTGCATCATGGGAACAGGGCAGACCAGACTACAAAAGCCAATTCTTACACTGGGAAGGAAACAAGCTTCCGGGGACCGGTTTCTGGCATTTCAGCCGTCTTCGGCCCGGCTTGCTTGAATCCTGATGGTGCAATGAGCAAGGGACTCACATCTGAGTATACCCTTCCACGCTTAGGGTGGACAAAAATATTTACAACAAGGGGTGGTGATGGACAGAGTCTCTGAATTAAGCAGAATACTCTTACCCAGTCAAGAGATCAGGGCTAAATCCAACACCGTTTTTTAGCTCATTGCACCATCCCAGTTTCAGAACCTGGCTGTATGCAAATTAGTCTGTCCCTGGCCCAGTGCATCATGGGAACAGGGCAGACCAGACTACAAAAGCCAATTCTTACACTGGGAAGGAAACAAGCTTCCGGGGACCGGTTTCTGGCATTTCAGCCGTCTTCGGCCCGGCTTGCTTGAATCCTGATGGTGCAATGAGCACGGGACATACACCAATGGCATGAGTCATTGAATGCCACCACTAAACTGCAGCACGTTGCTGCATCCACTAGGCTGACACATGAAACATGGCTTCTGGCCTAACTGCAGCCTGACTGCTGCAGCTTTTACCCTGCAGGCAAACCAGTTAAAAACATTTTTGACAGGAAAGAACCCTACTTTTAATTACTAAATAGTGTACCACTATGAAGGCCTTGTAGCCTACAAGCATTTAAAAAGTGGCACTTGCAAGATGTGGTGTTGGTATAGATCTACAGTGACAAACCCCCTAAAGCTATTTCCATCGTAAACAGCTTTAGCTGTCACGGGGAAAACCTATTTTTACAATTAACTACTGTGTTCCCTCACTTCAATTCACTGATGAAGGTAGACTGTTTATAAATATTTAGGAGAAGTAACTTTTAAAACGTAAGCCCTTCTCTGCATGAACGTCTAGTTGGCTAATAAGCATTAGCCTGCCAGCAGCAGCACCTTTCAGTGCTTCCTCTTTATGAGGTGTGAAAACTGCTACTAAAGTAAAAACAAAGGCTTGGACCTTACGGCAGGAAGACCTGGATGTGCTCAGGAAGGGTTGCTGCAGTGGGTTCAGGAACTTCATTAACTTGAAAGGGACAGGGTGAAGCCTGCCCATTCATAGTTATATGTAACGTTAAAAAAAACCTTTGTTCCCTGAGCCAGCTGAAGTTAACTTGGCACCAACCCAGGGGAAAGGCGGACTGGTCCCAGAACTAGCTTGTGGTGTTGAAGAGGAGAACCCTCATTTCCCTAAACATGCCCCTGACTGGAACATTAGAAACCTGCAAGGGCGGAAGGGTGCTACCATGATGGAGTTTAATCACGATAGTACACTGTGAGGTGGTTTGCAATAAGGCAAATAGAATGTTAAGAACATCTACGGGTCACCTCACCCACTGGCTAGTGCATCTTACAAATGCGGGGCCTCACCCACAGCTCATCAAAACTCATGTGGACCTGGGAAAGATCAAAAGAGGTTTGGATCTGCTATCTGTGACCTATGTGTCCCATGGCCATGTATGGACGGTACCGGAATATGTTAAGGACCACCTGAAGAGGGATGTATGACATTACAACGCATGCTTTTACCACGCATGCCTTTACAACGCGGTTTTTGCAACGCAAACCTTTACAACGCATAGCGCTTTGGGGTGCTGGATAGTGAGTAGTTTAATTTACTATTCCAACTCCAGTCCCCGTGGACACTAGGGAAGGTGTTGGATAGTAAATTAAACTTATTCCCTATCCTAGAGCTCCCCCCAGCGCAATGCGTTGTAATGGTTTGCGTTGTAAAAGTTGCGTCGTAAAGGCACTGCGTGGTAAAAGGTGCGTTGTAAAGGATGTTTCCCCCCGAAGAGATACGTACCGGGACGATGCCTCTGATCGTCCGAGGCAAGCCTGTTGCCCTGCCCACGGTTTGACAAAGTCACCATGGGTGGACGAGCTTTCTCAGTTCTGATCCCCAAGTTGTGGCACAAGCTGCCGGAGAGTTAACGCAGGGAAGCCACTCTCCTTCCTTGTAGTAAAAAGCTAAAGACTTTATTGTTCACACAGGCTTTTGGCCAAGATAAGTTCTGACTGATTAGGCACTGGGATGGGAAACTCCTGGTATTATTCTGTATTCTCTCACAAGATGATGATTTTGTGCTATACAAGTGGCAGTTAATATAACATGTGGAGACCTCAGGGCTAGACCTGCTCCCACTTGTACCCGGACTAAGTAAAGGACACCAAGGGTCCTCCTGTGTGGCTACAAGGACAGAATAGGCTGCAAGATACGGATGTACGGCATTACGACGCGTACTTTTACAACGGGTGCCGTTACAACGCGTTTTTTTCAACGCAAGTCGTTACCACGACTTGCGTTTGAGGGGGTGCGGACTTAGGAATTTTTTAATTTACTATTCCAACACCAGCCTACGTACAGTAGGGAAGGTGTTGGATAGTAAATTAAAAAATTCCTTGTCCTGCAGCGCCCTCCAGCGCAAGTCGTGGTAACGACTTGCGTTGAAAAGACCGCGTTGTAACGGCACGGTGGTGTAACAGCCGCGTCGTAAAGGCTGTTCACCCAAGATACTGGCTTCTAATTGCAGGTCCTAGCAGCCTTTGAAGAGACCAAGAGGAACTGCTCCAGAAAGACTAAAGAGTTGGGACTCAGAAACCTTTTGGACTTTCAAGACCTCTGGAACATCAGTGGGACCTCACAGCAAAGGTGTCTGACTTTGAAAGGACTTTGTTGAATACAGCTTCCAGTCTTGCATGGCTGGAGAATTTTAAGCACCAGAAAGAGACAAGGGCCAGATTTACTAAGATTGTGCATCAGGGTTAGTCACTGCTTTGACACAGCCCAACTAAAAATCTATTGTAATACTTACTAAGCCACGGAAAGCCCAATTTGTATATCTTTGTAAAAAAAAGCAACACAGCATTGCCTTATCCTGCATCACCTTACGTCAACAAGGCAATGCATGAGTGAAGCATGGGTTTTCCCGTTCATCAATCCATGTATTCTGATGCAAACCCATACTTCAGCAAATATGGGTTTGTGCTAGAATAATGTGGCTTCCCCAGGCTGGTGTAACAAGGAGAAATATCTTAATTTCTCCTTGTTACTCCCTCTTTGCACCACACACAGAAAGAAGAAAAAACTTCTAAGAATAGTTTTTGTGGACAAAAACTATTCTGAGCAAAGTGCAGGCACTCTTGCGTCATGGTTCAAGGGTGCCTATGTTGGTGCTAGGCAGCCAGAAGCGCACCAGGCTATGAGAGAGTAGAAATTTGCCACATTTGCCATATATTTTGTAGAGATGGCACGTTTCTGCTCTCTCCCTTTGACGCAATGCAGAACAGCACTTCCTTTGCTGGATTGCATTGCGGCACATTTTGGTACATGAGGGCCTAAGTCAGAAGGTAGAAATCTTGACTGAGTGAAGTTGTGAAAAAGTGTCCACCCACCGAGAGGTCTTCAGCGACTACAAAATTTGAATTGTTCAGGTCCAGTATTTTTCCTCGACCTCTCTGCCGCATTCGACACTGCTAGTCATAAAAAAATACTGGAATGCCTAGAGAGGATGTGCATAAAAGGAAAAACTCTCACCTTACTTAGATCTTTTCTGTCTTACCGAGAACAGTTCGTAGCTCTTTCTGAATTCAAATCACCCAATTTTACACTGCCTTATGGGGTACCCCAGGGCTCCTCATTGAGCCCTTCCCTTTTTAACATCTACGTTGCACCACTGGCACAGCTTATTAGAACTTTGGGATTTTCAGCAATTTCCTATGCTGACAATACCCAAATTGTGGTATCAGTGAGAGGCCTGCCCAAGGACACAGCATCACAGTTTTATACTTGCCTTCGTCAAGTTGGTGACTGGATGGCCACCAACTGTCTGCCGTTAAATTCCAATAAAACTGAAGTTTCACTCTTTGGCAGCAATTTACCATTTTTTGTTTCCGGCCCAGAGGCGGAGCTTACGGCCCAGAGGTTAGTAGTCTTAAATCTATTCTGTGAATACCGAAAGTAGTAAGTTCATTCTGTGAATCCCGAAAGTAGTAAGTTCACTCTGTGAATCCCGAAAGTAGTAAGTGCATTCTGTGAATACCAAATAGTAGTAAGTTTAGGATTTAGTCTTAAGTTCATTCTGTGAATCGGGCCCTCTCTTCCCCAGAGGTTAAAAGGTAAAACTCACCCATTGACTTTGAGGAAAGAACTAAAAACATGGCTGTTTAATCTCTGACTCTGAATTAAGACCCCACAACATATCTTACCTGACATCTTCATGTAATTGTATTGCTCTTCATAAATCTATTTTTCATTTCATTTCCTGCCAAAATCAAAGGCGTAAGCAGGATGTCATCCAACAGCTATTCGACTTTGAGAGTTCTTCTCAAGTTACAGCTTGTAATCTTGATCCACAGGTGGATATTTTATTTTTTCATTGCAGCAGGCTTGTTTGTAATATTATAGTCATGACTCAGAAAAAGTTTATTAGTGTTGCCAATGCTTGCTTAACTATGTACAAATATATTTTAGAGACTAAGGGCCTGATTTAATTCTTGGTGGCTGGGCTGTATTCCACCAGCAAATGGAGTAAAATACTCCATTGCCCTCGCGGAGTGCTTGACTGTCAAATTTAGTAATGTCTAACATTCACAGGAACCGCAGTCAAGACGGTTCTTGTGAATACATTGGTACTTTGCCCTATGGCTCCATCAAACATGACGGAGACATACTGTACAGTTTTAAAAGTTTTTTATTTTCCAATTCAAAAGTGGGTTTTTCTGCTTAAAAATAAAAAACACAGGTTGGCGGACGAGTAGGACGTACCCGCTCACCACTCCAGTCCTTTGCCTGGGCCGCGGTTCCATAGCTTCTTCTAGCAGACCACACGTAGTGCCAAACACCACTGGAACCCTCCAAGACCGGCTTCAGAGCACAACTACGGCGTGAAAGGGGCTGATACGCCGAGGATGGCTTGACTGCAGCGCCCGCTGTGCCCACGTCACTGAGCCAAATCCCCATGCTCGAGTTGGCAGGCGGGGCCGGCGCAGCAGAAACCTCACTGGAGCTTCTCCCTTGGGCAGCTGCGGGACCCTTCTGGACTCCGGGGCTAGGTGACGTGCCGCAGCGGTGCCAAGCCCCCCCCCGCCAAACCGGGCTGGCCCTGCCGGATAGTGGGGCCTGCTCTATCTTGCTGGCTGAAAGAGATGTGACTGGTGACAAGGCCCGGTGGGCCTTGAACTACTGACGCCTTGGCCCTCCTCCGTTGCGGTAGCTTTGATGAGCTGTGGGGTTGACTGGGCAGAGAGTACAGGCTGCTGCCGGGAAGAGGATCTGTGTGCGGGGGCTGACCACGTGGCACAGAGGAGCTTCAAGGACGCAGTGGAATTTGCCTTTTCTGGAGACAAGGGAGATACCAGGCCATAGAAACACGACATTTCGAGCAGGAGGCTGCATCCCTCTCATGTGTCCCTGCCCTCCACCCCACCCCGGTTAGATACTCTGTGTACCTATAGCTGCATAGAGGGGGTGTGGACCCCTGGGGCAGGTGGCGTGGGAGACTGATGGGGCTGTGCAGCAGCCAAGCAGGGCCATGCTTCTTGCCTTGCTTGACCCTTGAGGGTGCGATCGGTCCGTGTCCGGGGGGCAGTGATCTGTGGCCCGAGAAGGGAGCTGGGAGTCCTTGAACTGATACCCGTTTGGCCTACGGACACCGAGGGCAGCAGTATATTGCGCTGTGAGTCCCTGCTGCACGCTGTGGCTCGGGGAGCATTGGATGACCCATTCACCATTATCTGAGAAGTACCTGCGGCTCACTGGAATGCAGCGGAGACCGTTAAGTGGAGCGCAGAGAGCAGCTGGTGGGGTGCTCGGTAAGAGAAAGCCAGACTGGGAGAAGCGCACTTGCAGAGGGTCTGCCAGGCTGCTTCGGGACCCTCGGACCTGCAGAGGCCCTGACCTCCCTCCCACTGGCTATTTAGGCGGTGGACACGTGACGGGGAGCTGTGACCTGACCTGACCTTGTCAGAGCCGGTCGCTCCACCCGCCGCGTGGCTCCTCCTGAGTGCGCCGGTTCCCCCTGCTGCTGCCGCCTGTTCGCCGCTGCCCCCAGGGCTCAGGTGGCCCTTGGTTGTGTTTTTCTCTGCTGTTGTGCCTAATTTTGTTTTAATTGTCTGACCGTTGTGCCCCTGTATCTCTCCGATTTTTGTGCTTCTCTGCCGCCTGTTTCTCTCTGGTTTTCCCTCGCTCCCCCGCTCCCTGCCGCTGCTCCCCCGTGGCCCGCCCCCCTTTTTCTTCTGTACCCTCTCCCCCTCCTATTCACCACCCGCTCCCACCTCCCAGCTGCTCCTCCCTCCCACTCCCTCCCTCCCACTACGCCATTTATGGCGGAGTCCACGCGTACGCGCAGCGGTCACGCCGTTTGCATGCCAAAGGCGCACCTAACGCAAGCCCATCTACGCCCGTCCACGCCTGGACCGTGCCCAGTGCCAGAACCACTGGCCCTCGTCGATGCCAGCGCACCCGACGAACTTACGACGCCGCCACCCTCCACGCACTCCACGCCGGCCAGAACCCCGCCTGCTACCGAGTCACCCCGAAAGGAACCCACGGACCTTTCACCTGCCAAGCCTGCCAATTCACCTGCCTCTGAACCTGCACCGCACCCGCCACGCCGAGCCCCAGGAACAACCACCTCAAGTGCATCCTGCTCAACACCCGCTCCGTCCACAGGCACGCCGTCGAGCTCTGAAACCTCCTTGACTCCACATCACCAGATGTCGCCTTCCTCACAGAAACATGGATGAACGCCTCCTCAGCCCCCGACATCGCCATAGCCATCCCGGAGGGCTACAAGATCACCCGGAGGGACCGCGTCAACCAAACCGGAGGAGGCATCGCCATCGTCCACAGAAACACCATCCGCATCACGACCAACTCCGGCGACACCCTCGCCGCCGCCGAGCACCTCCACTTCCAGATACACACCGACCCCAATACCACCCTCAGAGGCACCCTCATCTACAGACCCCCGGGACCACGCACACAATTCAGCGAAGCCATCGCTGACTTCATCAGTCCGCACGCCCTCACCTCCACAGACTACATCCTCCTAGGGGACCTCAACTTCCACCTGGAGAACAACAATGACAGCAACACCGCCACCCTGCTGGAAAACCTCGCTAACCTCGGACTCAAGCAACGGGTGAACACCCCCACCCACTACGTCAGCCACACGCTCGACTCCATCTTCTCCTCCAGCAAGCACATCTCCTTCAGCCACTCAACCGGACTACACTGGACAGACCACAGCTGCGTCCACTTCAGCTTCAGGAGAACCACGACCCACCACCACCCACAACAGGTTCCCCGCAGAAGCTGGAGTAAGATCACCGCCGACCAGCTCACCACCGCCCTCAGCCAGAACCTGCCCACCAACACGACGGACCCCAACGAAGCAGCCCGCAATCTCACACAGTGGCTCACCAACTGCGCCGACGAACTCGCACCACTGAAGAATCCTCCCAGCAGACCCGGCAGGAGGAAAGCCTTGTGGTTTACCAACGAACTCAAAAACTCCAAGAAAACCTGCCGCGCCCTCGAGAAAGCCTGGCGCCATGACCAGACATCAGAACACATGACCGCCCTTAAGAACGCCACCCGCATACACCACCAGCTGATCCCTTACCGACCCTTGCCCACACCACATCTTCAACAAAGAAGACTCCATCATCGCACCCCAACTCTGGAACATCATCAACATCTCCTTCGCATCCGCCACCTTCCCGGAGAGTTGGAAACATGTCGAACTGAGCGCCCTCCTGAAGAAACCCACCGCGGACCCCACGGACCTCAAGAACTTCTGCCCCACGTCGCTACTCCCCTTTCCAGCCAAAGTCATTGAGAAGACCGTCAACAGACAACTCTCCGCCTTCCTCGAGACCAACGGATCCCTCGACCCCTCACAGTCCGGGTTCCGAGCAAACCACAGCACCGAGACCGCCCTCATCACAGTCACCGACAACATCAGGTCCCTGCTCGACAATGGAGAAACTGCTGCCCTCATCCTCCTGAACCTCTCAGCAGCCTTCGACACTGTATGCAACCTGGTCTTCATCCTGGACTCATCCCTCATGATGAACAAGCAAGTCAACGCCGTCTCATCATCCTGCTTCAACACCCTGCGCATGCTCCGAAAGATCTTCCAGTGGATCCCCACCGAAACCAGGAAGACGGTCACCCAGGCCCTCGTCACCAGCCGTCTGGACTACGGGAACACCCTCTACGCTGGAACCACAGCCAAACTCCAGAAAAGACTCCAGCGCATTCAGAACGACTCAGCACGACCCATCCGGGACATCCCTCGTCACAGCCACATCTCGGCCCACCTGAAAGACCTGCACTGGCTCCCCATCAACAAGAGGATCACGTTCAGACTCCTCACCCACGCACACAAGGCTCTCCACGACACAGGCCCGAAGTACCTCAACAGCCGACTCACATTCTACACACCCACCCGCCAGCTCCGTTCCGCCAGCCTCGCCCTCGCCTTCGTCCCACGAATCCGCAAATCCACCGTCGGAGGAAGATCCTTCTCCTACCTGGCAGCCAAGCCATGGAACTCCCTCCCCACCCATCTACGGCTGACCCTGGACCATCTCTCCTTCAGGAAACAACTCCAGACCTGGTTGTTCGAGCAGTAGTGATCCCCCCCCCCAGCACCTTGAGACCCTGACGGGTGAGTAGCACGCTATACAAATTCTATTGATTGATTGATTGTTGGATTGAAGGCCAGCGCGGAAGGAGCGGATATGCCACCACCACCCGGGGGGCTCCCAACTGAACGCGACCAGGGAGAGGCGATGGGCGGGTTACCGGTGGCATCCTCGAGTCACTTTTTGCTTTCCTCACTAACCTCAGAACTCCATGAGATGTGCAGGGACATATACTCGGTCGGTGAAAGGGTCGACATGCTGGAGATGCAAGTGACATCGAGGGATGAGGCGGTAAACCAGCTTCAGCAAGAGGTTCTTCTCTTCCTAGAGCAATAACTGGACCTTCAGGCCCATGCGGAAGACCTTGAGAACCGATCCCATCGGAATAACATTAGAAACCGGGCAGTTCCTCAGGGTCCTGAGGGGCAGGACATTAAATCTATCGTAGCGGAGCTTTTACGTCACATTATGGCCACCCCCCAGAGCAGCAGATCAAACTGGATCTGACAATTGCGTAGGGCCTAAGAGACCAGCGACGGCACCCCCTCCCGACATTTCAGCATGCGTCCATGACTTTCAACTTAAAGAACGTATCCTACGGGAAGTACGAGCCAAGCATCCACTTGAATTTCACTCAGCCAGTTCCAGTACTCTACAGAAAAGGTGAGAATTCCGAGTGGTTACAGCATTTTTGAGCTCAAAGGATGTCTCCTACTCCTGGGGCCACCCCTTCCAGATCATCTTTAAATGGGAGGGTAGGCTCCGCCAGATTCACTCACTATAGGAGGTTGCATCGCTGCTTGACTTACCTGAGGAGGTGCAGAGTCCCCAGGATCCGGGGGACACCGATGCCCATCGGGATAGAGCAGCTGGATGGCGCTGGGTTGGGAGAGGCCCCCTTCTCCCGGATCCTGATACTGTGGCCAAGGAACGCAAAGCAGTCATTGCAACATTAGCAAGGACTCTGCCGCTGCAGACTGAAGAACTATGGGTCCGGTAATATAAGACACTGTTCCTAGAAGGGTCCTATCTGGGTCTTGGTTGGGGCTGGGGCGGCGGGTGGTTCCTGCTGTACATACCACATCTCACCATGGGGCTCTTAGCCCGGGACTTTGATGGACTTTCTTCATTGTTGTTCTTTGTAGTTTGTTTTCTTCTTGGGGTAATGGGATCCCTTCCTCTTCCTTCTAGATTTGGCGGTCTCTGGAGAACTGATTACCGTGTTGTATATATGAAACTGCGGGTGGGGTGGGATCCTGGGGCTCCCTGGGGTGGAAGCTACTTTGGGCCCACAGATATCCCGACTGCTCGCTCATTTCTACTACAAAATCAGCTGACATTAAGATTCTGTCCCTTAACGTTAAGGGCCTTAATAACCATACAAGCAGAGTGCTGTCCTTTCCTATTTTGACATTTTGGGCGCTCATGTCTATCTCCTTCAGGAGACGCATCTCCTGGCGCAGGATACTCACAGGTTACGGTCTAAAGCATTTCCCTATCAACTGTTCTCCTATTGGGCCACTAAGACACAGGGAGTAGCGATATTGATCTCGGCCAGGTTTCGGGGCCAGATAGATCAAAGGTAGGCTCTTAGCTTACAATTTCACACTGGCGCTGCATAATTTTACAGTAGCCACAGTGTACGTCCCCAATGAGGGCCAAGAGGGGTTCATCTGTGAGGCAATACATGAGTTGACCTGTATCCCTGACAGATCTCTGGTTCTGGGGGGACTTTAATTTGGCTTTTGATAATGACCTCGACAGATCGGCCCAACGTGTGGGGCAGATGGGGGATCTCTCTGGGCAAGGGGTGCCGCTGCTTGCTGTGGCCGGGCTCACGGATGTTTGGCGATCGCTTCACCCGAGCTCCAGAGAGTAAATGTTTTACTCCCATTTTCACAAACCGTATGCCAGGATTGACTATATATTGACTTCCGATGCACTGATACAGCAGACGCAAGAGGTTGAGATTCTCCCATGTCCCCTGTATGATCACTCAGCAGGGAGGGTATCCTTATCATTGCCCTTTCCTCGAACTTCTTGCGGTTTACGTGAGACAATGCTGCAACACCCCACGGTGGTACAGCAGATCACCAAAGCCATAACCGATTACCTGGACATTAATGATTCTCCTGACATCTCGACGGCTACCTTGTAGGACGCACTGAAAGCGGTGGTTGGGGGGGAGGTGTTTTGGGATAGCAGCAGCAGCAGATATTAGGCTTAGGAGGGAGAAACGGGAGCAGCTCATAAGAGAGGTTGTGGAACTGGAGCGCACCCAGGGTCTGGAGACAGCTTAAGGCCCCTAGGGCCCAGTTAGCAGGATTAGATGTAGACAGAGCTGGATATGCTGCCCTTTGTCTTAAGCACGCTTAATGATAGGGAAGACAGATGCGGGAAGCTTTTGGCTAATAGATTGCATGAGCAACGACAGGCATCCCACATTCCCATGGTAATAGATCAGTACGGAGAGGAACAAATTATGGATCACTATATAGCTGAAACGTTCGGGCAGTTTTACACAACCCTGTACGAAGCTCAGACCCTGCCGGAGGGGGGCCCAGCTCAATATCAGCAGGACGTGTCCCCAGCCAAGCTAGTCCTGTCAAGCAGAGCAGCTTGAACCTCCTAATAAATTGGAAGAGATTATCTCTACTATATCTAAATTAAAACGTCATAAATTCCCTGGCCTGGACGGATTCTCTGCTGTTTTTTACAAAACATTTTGTACCATCCTGGCCCCACTGTTGGTAAGGGTTTACAATTCAATTCGGGTCTCTAACCCTCTTCCGCCCTAGATGTTGGAAGCGCTGATCACAGTTATTCTTAAGCCGGGCAAAGACAAGCGCAGATGAGCCTCCTGTCACGATTGCTTCGTCGGGGTGCCGTCAGTACATAAGGCAGAGCTAGCCGGGAGTTAAAAACCTGCTTCCGGACAGGAGGAGCGCTTCACGTTCTAGTGGTTTTCTGTTTCCTGTTTTCTCACCGAAGCTCCTCCCAATCACTTACAGGGTCGTCACTGCCGTTGCCCCTGACACAAGTTCTCGACTCTGTTCTTTCCCCAGAGTTTTGCTGTCCCTCCTCACAGATACGTGGCGTTCCCTCCCTGGATATCGCCACGCCACAGTTCCTAATACCTCCGCTTCCCTTCATATCGGGTTTGGCATAGCGGGGAGCAACAAACGCGGTTTCTGTTCGCAGGATTTTGCCGTCTTCAGTGACGGATTGCTGCTGCCCGGGGCGTACCGAGGATTCCTGTTCGTGAGGTCGCAGTCAAGGTCAAGACGAGGGTTCTACTACAGTTGCCTTCTTCCCTTGTTTCCCCTCTTCCCCCTGCTTACTGGTTCATAGCTTTGACACAGTTGGGCAGACCAGTGGTAGCGGGAAGTTGGGACCGGTGCATCGGCTTCCTGCCTCTCGTTCCCGTAGAAACTCCAGGTGAGCCCTGACACCTCCTTCCGCCCTATCTCCCTTCTAAATGTTGATCTAAAAATCTTTACTATGATGTTAGCGCAGAGAATCTCTCCCCATCTACCTGTACTGATAGACCCTGATCAGTCAGGGTTTGTCCCCAGGTGCCAGTGTTCGGATAACACCAAAAGACTTTTGTACCTGGTGGATAGATCCAAAGGTTTCCGGCTGAGCGGATGATATTCTCTGTAGACTGTGAGAAAGCATTCGACAGGGTGCACTGGCCGTACCTTTGGGCTACGCTATCTCGTTTTGGCCTCCCACCCTGTTTTATCGAGTGGGTTCTTAGCAGTTATGCCAACCCAACTGCCTTGGTACGAGTGAATGGAATAGTTTGGAACTCCTTTCCCATTGAAAGGGTACGTGGCAGGGGTGCCCTCTGTCTCCACTCTTATTCGCTTTGTACATAGACGGTATGGGAAGATCCCTCCATAACAGGGGTGACGTTTGGTGGATCAGGACACAAACTCTGTCTTTATGCGGATGACGTCTTGGCCATGCTGGAGCGACCCAGAAAATCTCTCCCTGCTTTTACTGGCGGAACTGGGTCGCTTTGCCTTAACATCGGGTTTCAAGATTAACATGCATAAGTCACAAGCTTGAAATCTCTCCCTGGAACCTGAGACGTAGGTCTTCTACAGCGGTCTTATTGCATACACTGGGCCCAGGCTTCCATCCCTTATCTGGGCTTGCAACACTCCGCTGATATGCAATCCACCAACTCGACAAATTACACAACGTTTTTACGCCAGGTCCGGGAATGTTTGAGATGATGGCGGCCACACTCGCTGTCGTGACGATCCTCCCTAAGATTCTTTATGTCTTCCAAACTCTTCCTCTGGTACCTCCGTCAGGAGTTATACTTTCGCTACAGAGGGATATTTAGAGGTTTATATGGCAGAATCCACTGGCTCGCTTGCACAGAGAATTTTCCTATAGGGATCCTACCGAGGGTGGTCTGGGGGTTCCTAATCTGCAGGCTTATTAGTGGGTGGTCCAGATGAGGGCGCTGGTTGAGTGGTCCCATCCGGATTCCGAGAAGCACTAGCTATTCGTAGAAAGGTCCCTTGTCAGACAGCCCCTGTGGGGAGTCCCTTTCCTTACTCGTACTGCAAGACCCCAGAATGGTGTATCTTTCCAAGGTAACCCACCCTACGCTCATGGCCTGGGACAGAGTTGCTGGTTCTCAAGGGCTTACGACTTTCCCATCACCGATCACGCCTGTAGTCCATAATTCTGATTTTACTCCAGGGCTGGATTAGGTGGAGTTCAGACATTGGACAAGGGAGGGACAACGCTCTATAGGGCATCTCTTCGATACTACAGAGCCTCTATCCTTCTCCGAATTTCATAGGGATCGGGATCTAACAGAAACGGAACGGTATCACTACACACTCACTGCACCATCAGGATTCAAGCAAGCCGGGCCAAAGACGGCGGTAATGCCAGAAACCGGTCCCCGGAAGCTTGTTTCCTTTCCAGTAAAGAATTGGCTTGGTAGTTCGGTCTGCCCTGTTCCCATGATGCACTGGGCCAGGGTCAGACTAATTTGCATGTAGCCAGGTTCTGAACTGGGATGGTGCAGTGAGCTACAAAACGGTGATGGATCAAGCCCTGATCTGTTGACTGGGTAGGAGTGTTCTGATTTACTCAGATACTCTGTCCATCACCACCCCCTTTTTGAATCGTTTTGGCCACCACAAGTGTAGAAGGGTATGCTCAGATGTGAGTCCCTTGCTCACTGCACCATCAGGATTCAAGCAAGCCGGGCCGAAGACGGCTGTAATGCCAGAAACCGGTCCCCGGAAGCTTGTTTCCTTTCCAGTAAAGAATTGGCTTGGTAGTTTGGTCTGCCCTGTTCCCATGATGCACTGGGCCAGGGACAGACTAATTTGCATGTAGCCAGGTTCTGAACTGGGATGGTGCAGTGAGCTAAAAAACGGTGATGGATCAAGCCCTGATCTGTTGACTGGGTAGGAGTGTTCTGATTAACTCAGATACTCTGTCCATCACCACCCCCTTTTTGAATCGTTTTGAAATGAAAAAAATCACATCTACAGTTCACTTTATTGAATTTAGGGTTCATTGGATTTAGGGTTTTTAGAACTTGGATGTGGGATTTTGATTGTGTTGTTGTTTAACTTTATAATTGTTTAAGTACTGCTAAATAATTTACAGACTTTTCCGTAAGTTAAGCGTGTCTGCTCTGTACCATAGCTACCAGGTTTGGAGTCCAGGTTTATTTAACAAACTTGTGTGCTGGACCTGACAAGGCTTTGAACCAGGGAAGGACCCACATCACCTCAAATAATAACCAATTTTCTAAGAATGAGCGACTGTTTATGTCTCAAAAGTACTCATGACATATCAAACTCTTTATGTCATTGTTTACTGAAAGCAATTGTTTTTAATTTCACGTTTTCATTGCAGCAGGTTTGCAATAATATCTTACTCATGACTCAGAAAAACTGTCTATCAGTATTGTCAATGCTTGCTAAACTACGTACAAATATATTTTTTCAAACTTTTTTGGCTGATATTTACATGACGTACCAACAGTACTGGCTGGTGTGCTGGAGAGGGGGTGGGGTGGAGAAAACCAACAAATAAAAAAAATAACTTACCTGCCGCATTGCTGCCTGCCGAAACACTGCTCTTCTGCTTCTTCCTCACTGCAGCACAGGCTCCTAGCCTCTCCTGCGGCCAATCCTGAAGCTGCTCTCATGCATGAGAGCAGTGTCAGGATTGGCCTTAGCGCCCTCGATTTGAGCTCCGAGGGAGACTGTGCCTGCTGTCTCTAACCTTGCAATGCAGCTCGGATTGGAGACAGCTTCAGTGCACATGTCAGTTTTGCCATCCTAAGAAGGTGAGCCAAACACACATGCACACTGAAGGCAGTGCCCACCACCCCCCCTCGTGCCTTGCCCAGCGATGGCTCCACCTCCATGACGCATTCAATGGAAGAAAAATAAAACGATAACAAACACATTTTATTATCATTGTTTTTTTCGAATTTTGAGGCTGGTGGGGGAGGGGGTGACGGTGCTCCCCCAAAGCGGAGGAGCAGCCGCTGTGTACCAATAATACAACTGACAGAAGTGCTGATAAATCATTCCTATAGAACTCTCATTACTCTAGCCTTTTAATTTCCCAGATTCCCTTTTTAGAATACAGGAATACATGTTGCCAATGTGTTGTTATACAGTTAGCTCATTGAGAAACAATAAGTGTGCCAGTGGGGGTTAATGAATGAGAATGTCCTCAAGCCAGTGGAAACCTGGAAACCACCTGCCCTGACCACCCCCCCACCCCCCAAAAAAAAATACAGGGTTACAAAATATAGTGTAGACAAACTTTCACACAGTGTCTTTGAAGACCTCCATTGGAATAACCAAAGCGAGAACAGCTGTTATTACCTTTATTGCATCTATCACATTTCGCATATCCATATTTAACTTTCTAGAAAAATACAGATACTATGGATTACATTGTACTACAAAATATATCTTTTTTTCTATTTGCACAGAGACGAACTACAAGCAAGATAAGGCAGTGAAGAAGGTTCAATATACAAAAAGTTGGCAGCATAATCACCATTAATTTATACAAGAACATTGTGGACCAAACAATGTAGAAAAAAAGTTATCATCATTACATCTGGAACAGTTTCTCCTTTTATTACATGCATTCGGTATTTAATGGCCTCCTATGTTGACAAGTTAAAATCAAACATTAGTATTGCAAACAATTATTATAAGTTCATTTGCTTGAGCCATGTCTGGTTGGTTTGTTTACAGTGTGTCTGTTTTTCCTCTTCAAAGTGCTCATGAAGCAACATTTACCACCTGGATGGCACTAGTGCTAGACTAGTAGCTGAAAGAGGAGAGACGGTAGGAAATGTGAAATCAGTCAGTGGCTCTTTGGGAGCAGGCACTAGAACAAACACCTACAAAAAAGGCCCCAAATGAAGTCACTGCTGCGTTCACTTTTTAAGAGTTGCCTGAACTGCGCCGTTTGTCCAGAAGGGACTGCTCTTCACTACGTTGCCACACAGTTTGCATTTCCTGGACTGCTGATCTTTTGGGACTTACTGCTATCCAGAGTATTAGTAACTTATTTTTCTGGCTAACAGTTTTCTAGGGATGTGTGTATACTGCCACTGTACCAGAAGCCACAACTCTTGTGATTTAACCAATCCAAATAATGTTGTTTCAAAAGCAAATCTACTTTTAGCAACTGGTTGTTTGTGCCAATTTGTAAAGCTAATGCTTGCTAGCATGCTGCAGCATAGTGCAATTAAGATTAACAAATCACTGTGGCTCTTCTTCGAGGTCCATAGACTGGGTGATGTCACTTCCTTGTTGACTACCGCAGGATAAAAGAACCAGACTTCCATTACCACGATGATGTTATTGAAATGACACCACTGTTTCTACAGAGTACAATATAGGGCATGTGTACAAAAATGTGTTTTTACATCAAATAATACGCATCAAATCTCTGGGCAAACACCCATTGTCAGAAAAGGCAAATATGGTCAAGAAGGGTGGGCACGATTAACTAAGCTTTTTGAACATATAAATTACATTAAAGTGTACACGTGCAATCTTTGAGTGCAAATGATGGGCTTGACCCAAATCAATGGGTGTTCCTCAGTGAGAATTTGCATATCTACAGCTTCTGTGTGCGCCTTGAGTCTTGTTGAAGACCCCTCATTTAGTTCTTTGTGGGAATGTAGATGAGCAGAGGGAATGCTGCTTCTCCCTCACATACCTATAGTGGATTCCTATTCATCACTAGATTTACTCACCATTATTGTGAAATTGTGTTGTATCCATATATGCAGGGAGCTATGAAAACACTCTACTAAAATTATCACAAATGGGTTTTTCAAAAAGGCATAGGGTGTTTAGATTGTCCTTTTGAGAAATATTAAGAGTGTAAAAGTGGGAGCTCCTGCAACCACCATTGCAACAGTGTCATTAGTAAGAAATCCATGAGTCTTGTCAGATCAAGGCATTAGTCTTTCCATACAGGTAAAAAAAATTCCATCCTCCTGTGTTTTATGCATGAAGCTGCCACAAAAGATCCTTCTGCTATGGCCTTCCTCAAGCCAGAGATGCAGACCTTTATATTATCTCGACTGATCTACATGATATTGTATCTCAATACCTGTTTCTCAGGCATTATGTAGTGCAGAATAAAGTAGCAGGTCTAAAGTTGGATCTCCATCATCGTGAGTTACAACGAGTGGTCGCTCTTTTTACTTTCAGACACTCCAGCGGAGGCACTATCTTCCCCTTATTTCACATTGTCAGGAGGGTGACTTAAGGTTCTGTAAATTTCTGAAGACCTGGCTCTCCACAGGCCCTGGATAGAAGGTGTTTGGACTTGAACTAAGTGATTTAGTGCCAGGATACCCTAAGGTGCAATCATAATGCCTAATGCTTAATCGCAGACTCGAAGGCACTCAAAGCAAATTAAATTAAATGTAAACGGTGCTTCAATTCTCACATTCACAATGATTTTGATGGTGCAAAGTAAGCTCAGTTGAACGCTCTGTCACTGTATCAGTCCTACTGAATACTTGCGTATTTGTGAAGAAGAAAATACTGCAGGATTTAAAAACATTCACATCAACTCAGCCAAAAGGTCAAAGGATGGATGTAGAGATCATAAGGTGACAGATTGGCAGCTTCTACAAGCTGTTTCCTTTTGAGGGCCTAATTCTCAAGCAAATGAGTTTCTTCTAGAGTCCTTGTCTTATGCCTACAGGTTTCGTAAATTTACTGATTTTGCTGATTTACAAATTCGCTTTCCTTCAGGTTGGAAATTTAAATCCATTCCAGATTCCTTAGTAGAGTAACCCTAAGCAGGAGGATTTTCCACAGATGGAAATTCTTCCAGATCTCTATTATGGTGGAAATACCTTAACTTTTTTCTCCACATGGAAAATATTTTCCCTCATAGGGAAGTCGCTTCAACCTTTGCATTTCGAAAAACAGAACGTTTTCGGTGTACTTTCATGCCCAATTTGGAACGGTTTGTGACTTGTGAATTCTTACCGCCATCTTAACAATGGCATCCTCTGGCAACACTGATGTTGAATGACAGATTTTCTCCTGTACAATGTGGGAATTTTAATCAGACCAATGCACATATCCATACTCATGAAGTAGCGATTCAGATTTAATTTAAAGCACCCGACTAATCAAGTCCTGCATCACTATCAGACACCAACAATAAGCATTCTAGGATATTCCTTTGTTTAAAGTTATCGCTCAGGTTTTGTGACATCATTCACCAGATGCCCTTTTAAAAGGTGAGATGCTTCAGATAGCAGCAAAATGCTAACAGAGTGGTCACAAGCAGGCCTACCAACTACATGAAATCAGCAGAGTGAAGATCCATGTTCATTTTTCTATAGTGCTTTTTGCCGGGGCAGTCTGTTTCTAAGCACTCCTAATTATTTTGAGATAATAAAATTGGAAGAAAGGAAACAAGTGATCTTCCCAGGATTATATAACTTTGTAAAGAAGGGAAGTTGGGATTAGAAATCTAGTCTGTTACTTTCACAGTTACCAATTTACCAAATTATCTTCTAAATTAAGTTTCATCCCATGACTTTATAGTCTTCAGTCACAGGTTCAAGATTCCAATACCCCTATTTAATGCAATGACTATGTCCTCCAGTTAAGAAATAAAAATAATTTGATAAATCATTCCATCAACATGATTTAACAATGGCCTCTTTTCTGCCAATGTGAACCTGTGCCCTATGTTACACAGGATTACACATTTCTAATGGTTTGCAAATGATTGCTAGTCCATTTGCTCAATGTAATCAGAAAATGACCAGAGTACTGACTTGACTATGTCCCATTCTGTCTAGTGTGTTGAAGCACAGGTGAAAGAAGTTGATAATTGGCTATATTGTATGTGTTGGCATGTCATATAAACCACACACACAGAGTTTGCATGATAAATAAAAAATACATAATGAAAAATAAAAATATCTGTATATTTAATTACATGTATTTTTTAAATTTAATGTATTCTGATTAAACTGACATTTGCTTATGTTCATCTTAGTGTATAACTATGCCTTGAATATAACCCTGTCTCAAAGTCCTTGGGTACCTTCATCCCACATTCCCTCATATTTGGTGAAATCCAATCTAGTTCTTACATTTAGCCAGGTACAGCCAACATTTCGATCTCTATGGGCACAGCTATCTTTCTTCTGGGCTTCCTTAAATCCCAGGACATGTGCTTCCTCTTCCGCATGCCACAAAACAAGGTATATATCAGATATAAGTTTAAGTCAGTTTTTTGTCCATGACAGCTTGTCTTTATTTTAAACAGCAACTTTACTGTGAAAGAAATTAAAAGTACAAATGTCAATATTACAAGGGACTAGATATATGACTTTAACAACCAATCCATACAATCCATGTCCATAACTTCGAATCTCACTGACATTTTATCCTGTTTCCTTGCCGCTGGCAGGTTCAGATAACTATATCCATGTGTATTACTTTTAGTGTGATTATTATGGTTCATTGTTTAGCCTATTAGCATCTACGTATGTTTTTTATTCAAATATTCAGATTTGCTGATATTATTTAGCAGCGACTGCACTACACATGCACATGTGACATTTTCAAGAGAGAAGGGTGCTCAGCAGTCATTTCTCTAAAGTGATGGCACAGTCCCCATTGTGTGTGCCTCTTTAGCTCTGAGCCTTCCGCTTAGCGCATTCCAAAGTTGGTCAGAGGCAGCCCACCCCCGGGTGTGGGTTGTAAACTTTTAGAATTCTGCTCTGCTGTGTTTCTGCGTGAGTAAGCAGAGCCTGCTGACCATTCTCAGCCATCCCCAGTCAGTCACCACTCCCTACAAAGACCCATTTCAGCTCCACTTCTTCATTATAATTGAGTGAGGCCCCCACTCAGGACCTAGCAGAGAACAGGCATAAAAACTGCTAGTAGAGGGCTTTTCTCCTACAATGGCTACAGGGCAATATGTACAGGAGCCTGAGCAGCTAATGTTAAGGGATAATAACTCCCAGGTTATTGGTTCCACCATATATGACAATATGGAGAAAGCTTGGGTTATTGTACTGCAACCTCTGGACTCAGCGCGGAACTGGCCATTCAAGTACACTGAGGGCTAAAAAATGCAGAGGAAGCAGGAGACTCTAGAAGACAATTAATGTGAGACATGTGGGTTCCACAGGCAATATAAAGTTGCAAAAATCAAAATGTATATTTCTCCCAAGCAGGCATCTTGGCCTCACAATATCTTCTTTGCTCATCAGAAACACTCATATAGAGGCAGTTCTGTTCTGAAAAAAGAAAGTTGTGAAAAAGGGCTGATAAGCAATGTTTTTCTAGTGATAAAGTAAGATAAGGAACTCCAATTGTATTCAATATGAAATAATGTAATTCCTGGATCCTATGCTGACATTTCAAAATGGAAGGGAGTTGTCATTTTTTAAAATAGCCTATGGAAGAATTAGTGAGTGATCAGTTTGGATCTCAGAGATGTTCATCTTTCCATTTCAAAGTTTCAGCCTCATTTCAGGTTCCTTTGGTTCATTTGGAACCATCAAATCTATATGTTGTGTGCTCTTCCTTTTGAACTATCAGCTCCCCTGTGGTGCTTCACCAAGATGATGCGACTAATAGCTGAATATTTCCAAACACTGGGTTTAGACTGAGCATCTGTTTAGAAATCATTGTATTTATAGAACAGAATTGTCATTCTCTAACGGCTCTGGCATCTCTGTCTATGAACACCTGCCAGAATTGGGTTTTATAGACAGAACATTGCCTAAGAAAAGTAATCAACATTCTCCGTTCCAATGTTTGATGCCAGCATATTAGGCTGGAGGACCAAATGTAGATCTCTGTCATTGAGAAGGACTTTGTGCAACCGGGAACATCAGCTTCCAATTGTTTGGAATTGCTGGTGTGTTCATTTGCAGTATAGGGCTGGACGAAACATGGAATGGAATGCTGTGTTCTTCTGAAAGTGGACAACATATCTGGTGTAAGATACTGAGAGAACCCAAAGCCCAGAATTCTGGCAAACCTGGAGAAGGACTTCTGGTACTGTTGTCTAGAGTGCCATGTTTCAGAGACACCATCCCAGCTAAAGCAATATAACTGTGGACTGGGACCCCAGAAACTTGGTAGATTAAATTGAATCTGATTGGAGATTGGAATCACATCAATACAGATAAGCCTGGTCACAGTGTATTTGTTGGTAGGTGACCAAAACCTGAACACCTTTGAGATAGGTGTTGTAAATGTGGTTAATTTTATTTCACAGCTTACGCACCAAGGGTTAGATTACAGGACAATCAGTTTTTATAACTCTACTATGTCAGCAGCAAGTTACTGTTCTGTAGACAGTCTAACAACTGGACAACAACAACCTCTCATGAAAGCAATTCTTAAAGGCATACAACTCGCCATTCATACAGAACTTAGATATTGTTCTCTAGGGATATCAAGACAGTGCTGAGCTTCTTAGAGTTCCGGTCAGCGAATGGGAACCTATTTCACAAACAGTTACCAACAATATATACTATGTTACACTGCCTAATTCCCTGATGATAGGTTTCAGATGTTAAGCCTTTTGACCTGAATAGTAGAAAATGTACCCCTGTTGTTTTGGCTGGTCGAAACTTTTGCAAGATTGATCTCTTAGCTAAATTTTACTGAAAATCCTCGTCCATACTTCATAAGTTTCTTTAAAAAATTGGGGACTGAACTAGGGACATTAGACTTAAAGTGGTGTGAGAGTTCTTAATTTCCTACTTGAAATACATTTTCTGCAGTTTCTACGGCGCCACTGGGCATGCGAGTAGAATGGATTATGGCAGAAGCCAAAATAAACATTGACAGAGTCATAGAAAGTCATAAAATAAGCCATGGAGACACAATTTTACCTGGTAAATGTTTGCTTAGTAGATATTATGCATTCAGTTGATTGAGGCAAATATTTAACTTTTAAATTGTTTATTGTTCCTGATATTGCATCTGAGATAGTTGATAACTTTGAACTAGCATAAAACTTGCCCTAGGCGCTGTCATAGAATGATACTAATTCATTTCTTCATATTTCTTAGATTGATTGTAAAGTAGAAATAATGTTTGAAAGGCCTTCTTTACAAATCTGTTTTGTTCACTGTTGCAGAGAACCAGAAAGTTCAATGAGGAGAGACATACAACAAATGCAAAGAGAGATCCTAAAATGGCAGTAGGTTTGTTATTATGGACTTGGTTTACATGGGTGTTCATTAAAGTCATTTGTTTGTGTTGAATTCCTTAGAATATTTAAAATTGAAGCTACTATCAAATATAAAGAACCTCTAAAAGCATGATACTCGCCTCCATGCTCTTAACAGAATTACAAATTACAGTTTTGAAACCTAGGAGATTTTACAGTCTCACATCACTGAATGTGTGGCCTCACATCCTGTAATGGCTGCCAAATGTATGCAGCACAGACTAAGCAGACGTGGTTCAGCCGCTCTGCTTACTATTCCAACACACATGATGAAGTTGTGTTGTTGACATGCCTTGGCGAATTAGTAACTGTGCTGCTAGCATCAAGATGTGGAAATGATGATTCTTAGAAATGTAGTGAAGTGGTGCACATTGTGTGCAAGCGCACAAATCGAATTTGATGTAAACATTAGTTAAAAATTAAACAATAATCCACAGAAAAACCTGGCCTGCGATCAGAAATATCAACGGGATTTATATTTTTACCTGCAACTAGAAAGAAAAATATTCACTTTCGTGTCAATCTGGTAAGAGCCCCTAGTAATCCACGAGAATAGGGCACAGCTAGCAAGGTGGTTGTCACAGCTTTTCCAAGGAGACATGGGCAGGAGTCCACCATTTTCAGTTTAAGCGATTGTTTTAATTAAATTATAAGGCACAGAAAATCCATTTTGGATTTTATTAGAAAAGCCAAGTATCACAATGCATTTGAGTAAGAGAATATTGTTACACCAGAGCCATACTAATAAGTGAGGCACCCCCAATTTAGGACAAAAATGAGCCCCCTAAGCAACTCATTTGGGAATAAGGATATCGATTCAATCACTGAGGAAAAGTCATGTTATATAATGAGGGAACATTTAAACCAAGAAACAGGCTGCTAGCCCTGTTGTCAGATTCAATGTTTTACAACTATCTTCTTAGAGATGAGTGGCATTGGTGAGTAACGGTGAGTACTGACTTTCTAGGCATATTTTGGAGGGAATAATTCAGACATATTTCAATTATCATATTTAGGGTAGACAAATGATGCTTTCCTTATTTTGGCTAAACTTCACATAATGCTGTTTGCCTGCTTCTCAATGAATGCTAAGAAATTTCCCTTACTTTATCAGAAGAGATCTGAACAACTTGAACCAGAGTGTGGTTGATAAATTTCACAGGCGTTGGTGTACCAATTTTGTATCAACATTGGGACTTCATGATAACCGCCAACCAGTGCTTCATTTGTGCTGGTGTTCAGCGATGTTCGCCAGCGGCACATATTTCAGAACACCGGCACATGTTTGACAGTCTACCACATGGTGGCAATGTTAGTTTGTTTTTCAAAAAGCACATGTGCAAAGTGTTTAAAAATTAAAAATGTAATTCAAAAACATACCAAGGTGCTCAGGGCGCTTCTACTGCCTTTTGTCACATAGTACAGTCCAAATTGTTATAGGACTTTAATGGTACATAGGTGTCGTTCAGACTGGTGTTTGGCAGCCCTGCGAGTGACCATATGTGGTGCAAGCTGCAGTGGCCTCCTGAGAAATATCTTGGACGCTGGTACTTATCACAGAAATTAAGCCTGGCTTCTAACACACCTCCACAGACTAAACAACACTTTGCACCTGGCAGGACAATTGTAGGTCCAAACAACTGTGAAAAATCTACTTGTGCAATCCATGTAATCAGGACTGTTGCAGTGGGACTGGTGCACTCTTTGTAGTCTGGCCTTCACTTTTTATTGCAACTAAACTAACATCTGCAGCAACTCTGAAAATTGAAGTCAATCTTTTTAATGCTGTGAAGTCACAATAGTGGGTTCATGTCAGCCTTCAAATAATGTTTTCTTGAAACTCTTGCTGACCACAGATGTTTTTGGTATATGCACTGCAGCTCCTTGGGCACAGTTTGCATGAGACTAAGATGTCAACCTCAGTGACCAAGACTTGTGAGGAGGTGTCTCCTAGAAAGGACACTTGCTGGACTGAAGCCAATTCTTGTATCCACCAAAGAGCAGGCAAGGTGAGCCTAATCAGCAGCAACCTTTTATGATCCATATCCTTAATATTTTGTGATTTCAGGAAATAGTTTCCCTACATGTATGAACAAGTGTAAATCAAAATGTACTCCAAGTGTTTCTGTGTTGTGCTTACTACTTCTGTACAAGTGGAAGTGAGCATTCAGTGTGATTAGTGAATACTATGTCCGGCTCCTGTCTTCAGCTTGATAGTTATGTTCATTTGGGGACAACTGGTGAAACAGTACACAGACATGATAGTGACCTGTTCAATAAAGTGCAAGTAGCCCTTTCAAGGCTCTCTTCGGGCTATCCTCAGTTTTTTGGGATCAGTGGACACAGAAGAAACTATTCTGTGCCACATAAGTGTAATTACTTCTTTCCCTAGTAACATGAATGGTGAAAAAAGAATTTGCAATAAACAAAATTCTTCTCAGCCAGTCAAAGTTTACACTGGCCAGACACAAAGCACTGCAGGATCTTCAGTCTAGCTCATCAAAGATTCAGCAAAAAAACACTAGGGCGGTTATTTACTAAGGTTTAGTGCATGATGCAAAGATACGCATACCATTGTGACCATTGTTACTTACCATTATAAGGTCTGATGGTGAGGAACACAATTGTGAAGCACGACGCAAGCCTCATCAAACTTTCAGTAAATAATTCCCGAGATATTTAATATGCTACTTTATGCAAATGTTCTGTTACGGTGATAGTTTTTGGACATTCAGGATACTTCGTTAGCAGTTTCCTGGCCACTATTTCACCTGCCTCTGATGAAACCCGATAGGTACCCACAAATCGTCCTATGGACCAATGACGTTCAATATTTTTCTGCAGCCAGTAGTTTTCCATTTTCTGCGTTGAGATCCTAAATTCCATCCTCCTGATTATCTGAGGCAATAATGACTGCATAATGACACCAACCTATGAAAGTCACAGACACAGAAAGGACACCTAAAAAGAGTGGAAAATGCACAATAAAGCTCATAGCTGCAACGTCTTTGGCAATCATTTTGATGTCAATATATTGCAGATGTACTCTGTGACCACACTGCGATATGCTATGCTACCAAATGGGGCGCGAAACGATATTGAATTTGCATAGGCTGAGGCAATAAAGGTTCCTTAATTTTCCAAAAAAGACAAGTTACAGGTGTATAGCTTCTACACAAGCCAAACCAGGAAAAAAACAATATATATCTTATATATAGTATTATATTGATTAAAAAAAGACATTGTAACACTTTTATGTTGAAGGCTGCAAAACACAAAGCTTCCACTTTTGACTTTCAGTTCATTGTTAGAAAAGTGGTAAACCCACAATTCAATAGACTATCCATGAGCAGCCATGAACTTTTCCTACAAGAGAAGCGATAACATTGATGGCTTAAGCAAGCCATGTTCATGTTGAAGACATTTTTTGCAACCATAACATATTACTATGCCAAATAAAAAAATATATTTCTAAGATCCTTATGGAACGATGAAAACCAGTAAAATCCAAAACAGTCTCCTCAAAAATATTTCAGTCACTGGAGGAATAAGATCCTCCCCTTCCCTGCAGAAGATATGTGAACATGGGGAAAAGAGCAAAGGGTTTGGTGTGAACATGGGGGAAAGCGGGTGTTGGATGGGGGAAGGGATTTGGCCCCATTTACAAATACAGGGGCGGGGGGCAAGGTTGTGGGTATCTGCCACTCTTAACGAAGAGAGGCCAGTGCTTGACTAGCTAGTGAGAGGTGAGGCAAATGTTATACCCGAGCGTCTGTAACAGGACTGCCGGGCAGAAGTTCCCCATTGATCACCGTCTCGGAACTCAACATCTTGGCTTTGCCTGATTCAATCTTTTGCCTCTTCATTTCTCTTTCGTGGATGAGTGGAACAAAGGAGATGACCAGGGCACCGACGATTGGAGGAACTCCGGCTAAGTAAAACGACACATTGTAATTTCCAGTATAATCACGGAGCAATCCTGCAAGACAGAAGAAACACTGTCAAGTAGTGTATCCCATTATGATGCATAGGTCTCAGAAACATTTAATTTACTGGTATAATGTAGGACCCACAGCGTGTTTCCCGCCTCATAAAAAGTACATTTCAGCTGCACGTTGGAAGTTTTGACGTCAATCTAAGTCAATCTAATAGACCAATCCAACATATTGTTATTTCACATATGCTCCTCAACATGAAGAACCTCATTTAAAGACTGTAGGTCCAGCCACTGAACCTCCACTTGGGGGGGGGGACATACGGAAGCTGGAATGCGAAATCTAGACTTACCTGCTATTTTAGCCAATGCTTCGTCTTCCACATACATGGCTGAGGTCACATCCTGGGCATGTTGGTATGATGGCCATGTTGCCACTTATGTTACTCCTGAAGGTAGACATGCAAGGTGGTGGTCTAGTTTTAGGAATAACATGACTAATATCTACCCAGTGCACAGAGTTTTTTCCCAGTGAAACTCGGCATTTCAGGAAATTTTCTGTCGCGTACCACCATGCTTTACATGCTGGACCCAGACACAAAGAACACTTTTGGAAATTAATTTGGTGGGGGTTATCCTAAATTGTGAGGCTGTTGCCCAGCCAGTTTAACTTGTGTCAGGACTGTCTTAATGAGACTCCCATTCACAGAGTCGGTGGCATTACCTCTTTTGAGAACTTTGAATGTCCACACACTTTAAATGAGGTAAATAAACCACAGATGTTTTCGTGGATGTTGTGTTACTGCGCTCCTGCAAATGAGGTCAGTAATCTAAAATACCACGTAGGTAAATATAGCACAACTTCCCTTTTATATATAATTACAAAACGTCTGGGGGCCAGATGTACAACGTGCAAAATAGAGCCACGCAAATTGCAAGTCTTTTGCGACTCGCAATTTGCGAGGCGCCATTTTGCATGTACAACAGTGTGTTTAACACTGTTTGCAATTCCCAATGGGGTCGCAAATTGCAAGGCTCATGAATATTAATGAGCCTCTCGCAATTTGCAAGCCCATTGGGAATGATAGGCCCTCACAGGGATGGTGGCCTGCTGGGCTCAGCAGACCACCATGTCTGGGACTGCTTTTAAATAAAGCAGCTTTTTTTTTTTTTAAATGCAGCCCGTTTTCCTTAAAGGAAATCAGGATGCATTTTTTTTACAAATTAAACGTTTTCGTTTCATTTTTAAAGGCAGGCAGGGCAACTCTCAAAATAGTGTAAGTACATGGCCCAGACTAAAATTGCATGCGCAAACGGGTCGCAAACCCATTTGCGCATGCAATTTTATGTCGTACATCTGGTCCCTGAACTATAAAAGTGTAAAGTTTACCATCCATTTCACTATTGAAGCAGAACACCTTGATTGCTCATCAAAACTTCTCTCACCCCATTCACTGACTTTCATTGAAAAGTTTTCACAACTTTTTCTATATTCTATGCTGTTCCACGTTTCATGGGTTTTTGGCCCCTCCATACCTGCACAACTTTAGAGCTTCGTAAAATTATATCGACATTCATCACCATCATCAACTGCTTCAAGGTAACTGTGTTTTCAAAAGTTCACATTTGACTTCCATCAATCATCCCCTTTCTCGAAACTCCATGTCAAATTGAATTTTTTTTTATCCTGTCTACCTTTCTTTGAAAGCTTTCATGCCCCAATATATCATTGTGTTCATTGTAGTCAATCCCCGATCAATGTTAGATGTCAGTTTCCTCTCTTTGACCACACAAAAGTTTCTCCATAGTGTGACCTTTCTATGTTTGCCGACTATCCACTCAAAATGAATGTATCCAAGATAGTCATTGGCCTGCAGTGTTGTGATCCAGCCATTATCTTTCTAAGAGTACAACATCTTTCCTGAGGGCCAGTGCAACTGATGGCCCTCTTTTGAAAAATGCAATGTTTTTGTAAAAAGACTGCAGAAGAAATAATTTAGAGAAATCATTAATAAGCAGGAGAAAGGATCTTACTTCCCTATGGACAAGGGACATTCAATGTAATCCTAGACCAAGGCCCTCTGGAAATGCCAATGGCACCAAGCGGATGTCACCTCCTTACTTAACTTGCCATAGTTTGTACAATGTAGAACCCCCTAATTAACACTCAGCCATCTTAACCATTTCCAGCTATCAATAATTGATTCTCATGATATGTTTGGGTTGGGACATCCATGAAGGCACTTTGTAAGAAAGCTCTAGCATCCTTGAATAACATTATTAATCTTAGAGAAAGTTGATCGCTAACATGAAAAAAAGTCATTTTATCCAATTTGGTCATATTCTCATGCAATCACTTATATATTACTTGTCTGTACCCCCATTCACAAGTCAGTCTGCAGCCACCATGCTACCCATCTCACTCCATCCTGGATCTTTCTCCTTGGATTTTTATTCTGTCCTGATTGTGATGGAAGCCACATACAGAGATCGCTTCTTACCTCTGTTACTCTAGTTCAGCACATATATCTTAGGTCACCAACAGAGGAAGTAATTGATGAGTCACTAAATGTGGAAGAGCAGTGAAGATCACATGCTTTAGTGTCATGATACCGCACTCAAAAGTAGGACCGTAAAATAAGAAATAGCCAGATAACGAAAGACCTGCCGGGCTTGCCAAGCCATAACACAACAAAATTCAACCAGGATTTCATGGTAGCCACTGTATGTAACAGACCAAGTTTGTCTATGAAGAATTTTATTGTGTATGCTTGTTCGTCATTTTGAAAATATTTGGCTATTGATGCCCCGATGAGCCCCACCTTCTATAAAATATATCTTTTCAAATATTCTGAGCAGCTGCTACTGTTTTTTTCTTACACATATTCTAGTAGACAAGAATAGTCCAACTAAATTCTACTATTTATATAGTCAGATTTGAATTTAATGGTGTTAGAAAATGGTCAGGGAAAAATGTAATAATTTCAATTCATTTTCAATAATAATGATTTTACTTCCACCAGCAAGATTAAACACAGACCTTGTTTATAGTGACATGGGGATATGGAAGACTATGCAAAGGTAAGTATACACTTTGCAGGATCATTTTATTGCTAAGAAATAATTAATATCGAAAAAAGATCTACAGGATCAAGCATCAAGATTAATTTTAATAACACATGATGAAGACATAGATCGATTGTCCATTGGCATATTTTTTACATAGAGCCGTGCTCCTAACTAAAGATGTGCAAAACGCAGCTTTCACCAAAGAAAGGTTTGCAAGTTGACAACATATATGCAAACTTGCACCCGCTGAATGTAATTTCCGGCAAGAAAAGATTTTCTGGAAGAGTTTTCCTGCAAGAATGATTGTCATGAGAGAATCATCCCACAAAAATTGGGTTTTTGCAGGCGGGGTTTCCTGTAAACCTACCTTTTTACAGGATTTTTTTCCTATCACTTTTTAAAACTTTCCATTCTCTGTGAAATTCAGAAAGTTTGAAGTTTTCAGAGGAAAGCATTTGAAACTTCGCACATACCTCTGACAATAGGTAATGATATTTTGGAGTTCAGATCATCAAAAAATAAATGAAAGCTACAAAAAACAGACAGATTACACACAACATTGCTTTCATTTCGCAACAGAGTAACTGTATCAATCAGCAACTGTGTTAAGAGGAAGGCAAGAGCACAGAAATGCACATTAACCTATAGAGACTAAATTTCATACACTTAAGGAGACTTTACGTATAGAAACCTAGATCGTTGAAGGCAAATCCAAGCTCAAATCCACACATTGCCTCCACACCACTCTCTCCCATGCCAGAGGACTTCAAGATCCTGAACAAAATGCCTTGGTGCGCAACAAAGCAGTTAAGACTTAATCACTCGATTTAGAGAAAGAACAAAAAAAACGGCACCCAAATACCTATGTCGAAATAAGGGCCTCACTCTACATTTGTTATCATTGACATCAAATCCACTTACATTGGTGGTTTCTAGAGGATACGCTAAGTTGAACTCGTACTTAGTCAACTCTCTTTGCATAATATATATATTTTAAATCACCATTGTTTAATACCAAGATCCAGGTTATATGGTGACATGTTATGTTATGTTAAATTATTTATAAAGTGTCGCGAATACCAGAGGGTGTCTTGACGCTGAAGCAGAAGCGGAGAGAGGGATGGAGGTGAAATCATTGATTAAAAAGCCAGGTTTTCAACAGTCTCCTAAATTGAGAGAGGAATGGGGTGATCTGAGATAGAGTGGGAGGAGATTCCAGGCTGTCGCGGATCTAACCACAAAGCTACTGCCATCCCATTTACATCTTTTGAATCTGATAGAGGTTACTCTGAAAGAGCCTGCTGATCTTAAATTTCTTGAGGGGGTATACCATGACAGGGCTTTTGGGAGAAAATAGGGTCCTGAGTTAGGGAGAGCCTTATAAGTCAGGCAAAGGGCTTTAAATTTGATCCTGTTTTTGACTCTCCGCCAATGGAGATCCTTGAGAGCAGTGGAAACGGAAAGATGCCTAGGTACGTCCAAAAGGAGCCTGGTTGGCGAATTCTGAAGGACCTGCAACTTATTTAGATATTGAGCTTGAAGGCTGATATTGAGGCTGTTACAATAATCAATTTTAGATGAAACAAGAGTGGAAATGACTGACTTCCTGACTGACATAGGCAGCAATATTAAGATTTTGTAAAGAATTCTTAGGATGTTGTATGAAGAGGACACTCCTGCGTTAATTTGGTTTCCCCAGAGTAAGTGGTCATCAATCATGACACCCAAACTCTTGGCTTTCGTGGTGGGTACAGGAAGTGGGCCCAGTTCTCTAGGCCAACACTGGGCAGATAACAGGTTAGGGTTGTTGCTGAGTAAAATTACCTCAGTCGTTCCAGCATTAAGCTTTAGATGGTGTCTGTTCAGAGACGGAACGCAGGTCACACACCCAATGGACATAGCGGAAGCCTTCACGGACCATCTGGAACAAATCTACTCCCCTTCCACTACATATACGGCGGAGGACTCTCGCCAATTTCTCTCAGATAGTGACCTGCCGACACTCTCTGACAGAGATGCCCTTGAAGAGGACTTCACAGACGACGAGATCCAAAAAGCCATAAGTCGCATCCAGTCGGGGAAGGCGATGGGGCCCAACGGGACCCCCATAGAATTTCTGAAAATGGTTGCCTCCCAGGTAGCCCCTCATTTGCGGGCTACGACAATTTTTTTAACGTAGAAGCTAAAATCCTTGCGAAACTACTAGCCTCACGCTTGGTCACGGTTATTTCTTCACTGGTCCATCCAGACCAATCTGGCTTTATGGCAGGGAGAAACACGGCGCTTAATATTCAGCGTCTTCACAACGTACTGGCGCGCCAAGAGTTTATAGAGGAAGACGCAGTGGTGTTATCCCTTGATGCCTCCATGGCATTTGATTCCATTGAGTGGCCATACCTATTTGAAGTCCTGAGACGCATGGGCTTTGGCCCGAAGTTCCTTGGCTGGGTGAGACTGCTCTATACGGGTGTACGGGGCCAAGTGTGAGTGAACAACTATACGTCTCGAATATTCTCATTAAAAAGAGGCACTAAACAGGGTTGTCCTCTATCCCCCCTAATTTCATCCCGAATGTTGAAACCGTTGGCTTCCAGGGTCCGGCGCGATGTCATGGTGAGAGGGTTGAAATGGGAGGAGGGGCATGATGACCGAATATCGTTATATGCAGACGACATACTGTTATATCTCACCTCCCCGTATGGATCTATACACTGGGTATTAAATATATTTACAAACTTTGGGAAGCACTCAGGATATGCTATTAATTGGAGCAAGTCGGTGCTGTTTATTCTTCGAGCCCAGTTCCTCGGCTCCCCCCGGGCTGCAGAGTAGAGGTGGCCACGGAGGGTTTCCGATATCTTGGAATTTTATAAACCCAGACTCACAACTTTTTTATGATCATCATCTCGCCGCTCCACAGATGTTAAGCATTTGAGGTCCCTGCACCTTTCTCTGGAGGGCCGGGCAGCTCTTTTTAAGATGCTGGCCCTTCCACGTTTTCTCTACATCCTTCAGTACTGTCCCCACTGGATCTCAGATGCACATTTTTCAGGAGTGGAGAGTGAAATCCGGATGTTGCTATGGGACGTGAGTCTCCTCGTATAGCGATAAGCAAGCTAACAATGGGGTGGTACGACGGGGGCATCGCCCTCCTGGACATTAGGCTCGATTATTGGGCTTTGCAATTAATGGTGGTAAATCACTGGATATATCGCTCCCCTATGGATCCAGCTTATTTTCTGGACAAATATCAAACTGGGAGAGCAGGGTACTTGGGGGCGCTGTACTCAAAGGATCTCAAAGGACGATATTTTGGCACCACAGCTCATACCATTGCAATTTGGCAACAGGAAAATGCCGTCTCGGGTGGTCAAATGTCCTCACCAAAGCCGTGCCACTATGGTATACCCAAAAACTGGGACTTCTGTGTCACCAGCCCGACTTCGACAAGTGGGATATCATAGGGATTTCCACTCTTGGGGACCTGATTAAGAAGGGCTCGATCCTTAAGTTTGGGGAGTTGAGAGAGAAGTATGACATGGCCCACGGAGAGGTATTTAGATACCTACTAATTAGACATGCCCTCAACACAGCCTTTCCTGACATGAGTGACATACCGGAGTCATCCCCAGTGGAAGACCAGCTACTTGACGCACCGCTGCTTACTAAAGCTATATCGTTGACTTACAAAAAACTATGTAACAACCTACCTGACACATTCCACAAACTTCGAGAGAAATGGCAGACAGATCTCCGGCCCATTGACGATGAGGACTGGCAAACGGCACTAATGTCCCCTAGGGAGGCTGCCATCACCCTTTGCTTCTGGTCAATACAACTCAAAATTTTACATAGATCTTACCTAACCGGGGTAACACTGGCAAAGATAGGCTCAAGGGCAGACTAGCTCTGCCTCAGGGGCTGCCAGCAAGATGCAACCTTCAATCACATGATTTGGGATTGCCCAGGGGTGTGATCAATATGGGAAGGGGCCACGACCCACATGCAGGACGCCCTGGGAAAAGAGCTAATCTTTACGTCGCGACTTGGTCTTCTTAACATGTGGGAGCCGACTGACCTAACAGAGGTGAAACAACAACTGACCACATTGGGCTACACCTTAGTCAAACGCGAGATTGAGAAAGGATGGGGGTGGAGGACAGGCCTTCTCCCTGACTGTGGGTAAGAGAGTTTGATAAATGCATGATTGCAGAAAAGGAGGTATTTAAATCAAGAGGGTGTCTGAAGAAATAGGACAGGAAATGGGGCCAGTGGAATGCACACCGTGGCAACCTGTGTGTATCCCCATCGGTGGAAATGGAACTGCAGCGCAGTGGAGAGCAACATATGGACATACCATGATTGTAACTAATCTACCCTCCCTCATGGCGGTAAAACATTGTACAAATAATCAAAATGTTGAATGAAAAATAGATGTGACCTTTGACAATGTGATATTAATAAAAATATTTATAATAAGATGGTGTCTGTTTATCCATCCATTGATGTCTTGCAGTCATGTATACGGAAGTCGTTGGCTTACTGTGAGGCTGATAATACAATTTGCATATCATCTGCATATGAGGTAAGAGAAAAACCGGAGGATTCGACTGGGGGGCTAGGTCTGTGACGTATAAGTTAAAAAGGGTCGGGCTGAGCGAGGATCCCTGAGGGACTCCTCATGGCAAGTAAAATGGGCTTGAAGACAAGGTGTCTAAATTGATTGTATTTTCCCTGTTTGACAGGGATGAAAGTAGTTTCAGGGCAACTGGAAGGTTGTACTTTACCTTCATTGGTTTATTTCACCTTCCCCTACTCCCCAGTCCCAGTTGGAATGTTCGCTACCGAACTGTCATCTGAAGTCTCCACAGCTGACTAGAACCTGTGATGGTGTATGACACTTAATAAAGACCTTACATTCAACTCACAACATTCTCTCATTAAAATACTGGCGACGATGATGAGATACAACGCCATGCGTGCAAAGCACAATGGATTAGGTATAACTTGGAACTTCCCCTCGCCCACGGTTTGAACGTTTCCATTCCCCAGCAAAAAGCTAAAAATGTCTTTGCACAATTAGGTCTAAAGTCCAATCGTTTTTAGTGGGAGCCTGCGCAGCCACTACTTAATGTCAGAGTTCGTGACTACCAAGGCTCACCCACCTTTAGGTTGCATGATTCACCATAGAGTTCCTCCCCACACCACTCACTGAGGTTCATGGTGTGGGCTACAACAGCCCCAGTGGGAAAGGAGCACCTTGCCTTGCTTGGGGTGGGGAACTTACATGAGCTATAAGTGTGGTTAGGGGTTTCGTACTTAACAAACACGTTTTTTGCAAGCAAGATAGACAGCCACATAGGGACCCATCCAATGTCATTGGGTTCTAGACCAGGTGTTCCTTAGAATTCTGAATGAGTTAGATGGGAGACATGCACTTTTGATGTTTAAACAGTCCTGCTTGACTCCCCTGTGTGTTAAAAAAGCGATCCACCTCTTACTAGCCGCTTGCTAGAGCTGAAAATAAAGGCTATTGGAATTATATTTGGCTACTGTCTTACCTTACACCCAGCTCCTCCCTTTGTCTTTATTTTTCTATATTTCTTCTACTCCTCTGTATTGCTCTTTTTTGTTCTATATTAAAGTCTAAGGGCACAATAAGCATGTACCTTTGTAGCTTTTGTATAGAATCATCCTGGTCTCTTGAGCCACCCGTATCCATATTACCATCACCTCTAAACTATAGTTAAAAAAAGCCAAAAGTTATAATTGCATAGCAGATCTATCCATCCTTTGCTGTAGGCCTACAATATGTGCCTCAGGTGAAGGTTCAAGTCTGTGTGCTTTCCACAACCCCTCAAGCACTTCTAAGCATGTTCCACTTGCTATCATGCAGAAACAGTGGGAACAGGAATCGGCGTGGTGTGTAGGCAGCCCCGCAGTGCTGATTTTCTGTTCTAACTCCTCCATGTGGTTTATATTGGTTAAAATGAGGCAGTTCTATGACTGAGTCACTTGGCCCACTCGTGCTTCAGCACCTAAGAAATATCCCTAGCATCTGTATGACAATCACCCTTATTTGTAAGACAAATATCTTCCAACTTCCTCTGAAGTGCTTAGTGCCCACACTGTCATCCGCTCCCCCTTGCATTTTATACACTGGCCCACATAATGATTACACAGGACACATTGTTTTTTTTTTTTTTTTTTGTCCTCATTTGTTTTTAGCCTTTTAATTTGGAGGGTTTTTTTTTAGTAAAAGCAATGCAATGCAGGACACATTGTTATGGGTAAAGAACTGCTGCAGGTTTATTTTCATACACAAAGTATGCCGTTATCTGTGGGTTATCTTACGGGCGATCCAGGGCAGGCAGCCCCTCGCTGCCCCGCCCGCCTAATGAGCCAGCCGGCACGGTGGGTCGACGCCCTGACAGTGCAGCACCTTTGTAGATCCCATCTGGATCATGTGATCATGCATTCTACTCCCGCCCCTTTCAGGGCGGAGCATGGTATGGCACACCCCCGCTTGGTCAGGCCCCCAACCGCCCGAAGGACTAACGGGACGCCGCTGCGGTTTTCCCGGAACCTCCCTGTGGCTCCAGGTATTTGGCTCAGGCAACCTTACTGTGCCAGGCAGAGGTACCCTTACTGTACCAGTCTGCCGCAGAGGTACCCTTACTGTTCCAGTCTGCCTCCAGATCACCCTGTAACTCCGCCTGCAACACAAAATAAAACATTAGAACATCCAAATCAGCATGCCACCTGCCCAGCTGCTGGGTACGAGGATAGGGTGGGTGCAGCGAGGCAGGCAGGCGCAGGACGACCGGCACAGAGGACGGACAGGAAGCGGCAAGGAGGGCAGAACGACCACAAAGAGGTCACATACTGGGCGGCAGGGGCCTAAATACCTGGCCCACCCCCAACGTGGCCTCCCCCGGATGCACGTCACTGGTGCACCTGGCCAGGGGAGGGGCTGGTGAACTGCCCGAGCCTCCCCCTCTACGAGGACTGAAGAGGGGGGGCCTCTGACTAATGGGCACTAAGGTGGCTGCCCTGCTGATGTCCCCCTGTGGGGGACGCGGGCAGCGGCATTCTCTCTTTGGGGTTTTTCCCCTCTCACCAAGTGGTCTTCAATGAAGGCTCTTCTTGGTCCAAACTAAACTCAGAAACTTATTTGGATGTTGTCTGCAAGCAGATCCAGTTTAAGGGAAACGGACAAATAAAGCGAATTTCGTTGCACGCGCTGCATCGCCAAATGCGATGCAGCACGCGCAACGAAATTAGTTTTCGTAATTTTTTTTGTTACTGACCTGAAACGTCCGTTTCCCGCATTTTACACCCCCCCCCGCCCCACGTCACCGCCCGGTGGAACACCCTACACGGGCCGTGGCTGCCTAAAAGTGCTGCTTGCTCACCATGAATCTGGATTTACTTTTGCTCGTCACTGAAGTAAATCTCTGGACATTATATCTGACATCTGATGTTCAAGCTCTGTCTTACAACCGGTTTAAGGCTGTGTTGGGGGGGAGGGTTCATGTGTTTGTAAATGTTCTAGATCTGTCCCTATTGGATAACCAAACCCTCTTGATGTAAAGCTGCCAGTTATCAAGCTGCACACATGCGGGATTACCCCCAGCTGGGGGTATGACTGGACATAAAATGAACATACATGATTCGTAGAATACGTATTTCAAGCTCTCACCAGTGCATCATACTGCATACTTGTGGGTTTAAGAAAGAGAGTGTGCATATTTCACCACTGTTGTGCAACAGGGGTGTGAGAGTAATTGATATTTGGAGGATAGTATTAGAGCTTCTGTCTACTTTAGATACTTGTCAGGAATGTACAATGGATAACATTTTGATTCTGTCCCTGCGATTAAGTGAATTCGAGCGTCGGTGAATCTATAGTACCTTGAGAGTAAGACTTTTACACTCTTGGTAATTTTTATGCTTGTTGTAAGGACTGTATTTTATATACTGTATTAGAATTACATTTTCATAATATATGAACATACATGTACTGTTTATTTGATTTAACTAAATTGATTGTGAACTATTGTAATAAGAAATGAAAGTAAATCTCTGAATGTTTTCTGTTTGGGAAACTATCAAAAAAAGGTTTGTGAGTACCCACAATCTTGCTAATTCGCAGCAGTTCACCTCTTTTTCTAGTTTTCCCATCTGTAATGCCCTGGTTTGTCCCTCTGGGGATATTTTGCTCACATGTAAAATTACCTCTTAGTGGTGTAATTTACCTTGTGAGTAAATCCATTTATTATGTATGCCTCCTGTCTATGCACCACAAAACAATATCATTGTACATTGCCTTAATCACCCAAGTTATATGCCTTTCTACTTTTATCCTTTTTTTAAAACATTTCATGTAGAAAAATCGTTCCGCTCAGGCAAGCACACAAACCAAATAAATCAGTGCAAATTCATGTTTTATGTATCTTATTTGAAATTACTCTCTTAAGGGTTCCTATTTTATTTGAATACATAAGAGAACAAATACCCTTTTCTGCATTGCCAAATTTTTTATCTTGCTGCTGTCTCAATGGAGACGCCTGTGCTAACCTAAGGGGGAAACTGTAGTTTAAATAAATAAAACTTGGGAAAATATTTATATTTTAAACATTTCCAATAGCAATGTATGGTCTGTCCTGAGTCCCCCACTGTGCCCAAAACTGGCCTGGCGCTTTGAGCCACATGACGTCTGGCAGTAGAACCCCATGATAAAATAGACAACAAAAATTGATGAAATATGTGGATGAAATCTAAGTATGCATTTCACGCCAGGATTAATGTAATATTACATGACCACCAGGCATATTTGTTTAATGCATGTGATGACGTGGGTAATTCAAAATATAACCCTTAATCTGAATGTTTCATTAGATTCTGGTGCCATAACCAAGTGGAGAGTATTAAGGGCAGATTCATCAAAAAGTCATACAACGCAGCCAGACAACTTCCTACGCTGCCTTACGTAACAAGGAGATAGCAGATATGCGCCCTATGTACTATGATATGACACATTCCTGATCTCCCAGGGCTGGAACACTGAGTGCTGCCTAGCACCAACGCAGGCACCCTTGTGCCATGGTGCACGGGTGCCTGCGTTAGCTGCAGGTTTGCTTTAGTGCAGGATGAGACAGCTTCCTGCACAAAAATTCTTCTTTGAGGCATTTTTCTCTTTCTATGGGTGCTGGAGAATGCAGCACACGTGTAAAGAGGAAATAACGAGGAGAAATGAAGATATTTCACGTTGTGCCTATGTTGGGAAGGTGCAACATTTTGACACAACCCCAGGTTTATTAACCTTAATAAAGCTCGGATTGTGTCAAAATCCATGAGTTTATACCTGGGAACACCTATGCTCCACACATGGAACGCCTTCCCAATACAGAGTAACAGAAGGCAGCGATTTGAAGGCATTGTAAAATGCCCATTGTAATATGGCTGGCGGTGTCTGATAGACACCGCCACCATATTATTCCTTTTCCGCCCCGGCATACTAATATGGCGGGGGAAAATGAGTGAGGATGTCGGGCGGATTGCCCCCGCCAGGCTGGCGGTGGCTACTGCCAGCCTAGCGGGGGCAATCCGCCCGACATCCTAATGGGCCCCCTTGTGTTGCTTGTGTCACCTTGTGCGACTTAAGGGCAAAGCAAGCCCTTTGTAAATGTGGGACCAGTGGCGTAGCTTAAGACCCTGTGGTGTGTGGGGACTAGGAGGGGGGTGCCGAGCTCCAGGGATCCCCTTCAACAAAAGGGACAGGTGGTAGGCCGGGGAGTGGGGGCTCCCTCCATGTACTGTGCAGGAGGTCCCCCTCAAGTTACTGGCTTGAGAGAAAGTGCACACCCAAAATCCATGCACAATTTGCATGAAACCTATGATATTACAACAGGGTCCAAACATGTGTGCGACGACCCATGACACAATTTCGACATCACTGGGTATGATGCTGAATGTCCTTAACCGCATGCGTGCTAGCGGTTTTCCCGCTGCGCGCTGAGTTTTTTAAATTACCGCGTTACATGACGAGCTGAGCTCGTCATGAGCGTGCGAGCGGCACAACTCATGACGAGCTCAGCTCGTCATGAGCGCGGAAGGGGTTAAGCAGACTAGTCAGGCACTTCTTGCTTCATACAATTTCTATTATGGAAAATAAATGAGGCTAGAGTGTTTTCAAGTTGTGGTGGTGAAGTACAGAAGAACTATTTATCTAGCAATTTAGCCACTTATATCGCATAGCCCATCTCTTCGATAGTTCATAGAAGCTTTGATAGGAGGGATCCAGATCTATAAATCACTGGGTATAGGTGACAGTCTGCCAAACATCAAGTATACCCAGAAAAAGACTTCTTCTATTCAAGCTGTTAGGCTATAACTTGCCATAAATCCTGCTAAAGCTACTACTTTATGAATCAGATTCACAAGGATTATTTTGAGTAGTTGTGTCTTATCCCTGTCCTGGAGGTGAATTACTCCTGTATTTCCACATCCCATTTACAAGCTTTACCTGTCTCTTTTTTCGTGCAAAGATGTGACTTATGTATTTCCAGGAGTAGGGCATACTACCTCACCAAAAAAGGTTTTGAGAATCACAACACTTTGTTTCCACATGTCATCCTGACAAGAAGAAGATGCAAATGCTCGCAGAACATGCTTGGTGATTCAGGCCTGGATATTCATAAGTAATTGGCATCTCAGACAAAGACATGTATGCCTCATTTTCAGTTACAAAAATATCGACCTACACAAATATTAAATGTTTAATATCGACTACCACTATATAGTCAAAGTAACTAGGTATAGAGAAGTGTAAATGTAATATTCTAACTCAACATCTACTTACAGTGTGACACTATAGTACAGGTCGATATTGTGGAGTCAATATTCTACTCATTGTAAAAGCTTTGTGTATCAGGCCCACGCGTTACAGGCGCATGATGTTGCCTATAGCCTCTGTGGCTCATGTCCTTTAGGGCCTAACCTTATTAATAATCGTAATTTATGCAGCATGCTGGCTAGAAACATTGTCATTACAAGACTCTTCATTCTCAATGGTAATCAGTCAGTATTTAAAAAGTTATGGAAAACAAGGATTTCACAAAGGTTTCATGAGCAAGGATCTACAAAAAGGTGCTGCAAAAAATACACAAACCATTTATGTACTTAGCTGAAACAGCCCTACACTTTTTTCTGTAATTATCTAGGTAGCTTAAGAGGTGTGTTCATATCTTTCCCTTATTAAGTCTCTTTCTAAAATATGATTAGCCAGGCAATTTCATCTATTTAACCATGACAACAATCGAATCTGAAAAAATCGAGTTGACTGTTTTAATAATGTATTAGCTTTTTTTAAGACCGGGCGTCAATTCATCAAAATGCCAGGGGAAGCAGAAGTGACACCACATGCCCTTTGACCTTAATGGCATCACAGGAAGTGATGTCATATGACCCTTAGTCCTGTTATTTTCCCCAAGGAACTCATGTCATATGAACTTAACCTTGACGACATCACGAACATCTATGTTAGATGCTGTTTTGATCTTTGAAATTTCCGGGAAGTAAAGCTCACCCTGTATTGTAGTGAGCAAGCAAGGCCAAAAAGTCAGGCTTCTACCAACAGGTTACCGCCTCACCCAAGAAAATTGTGAAAAGAATGTGGTCATATAATGCATTTTAAAGCACAGTTTTCAAATAAATTTCCTAAAATGTCATAGGCTCTAAAATGGCACTCCTCACATTTTCAATTCCTTTCATGGTGTGCCAAGCTAATGAAACCTGACACTCCTTAGGAATAGATGCCATTTTTTCAAAATGTGCTATGGATACCACCACATGCCAACAATTGTACCAGGGACAGGATTTTGTCATTGAGGCACCGTATGCCGTGGGTGCCCCCAATATTCCAGTGCCAGAATGTTTCCATTTATGCCATCTATATATCATAGGTGACCCTTATTGTAAGAAATTCCCTCAGTATATCATGATGGCATTTTGTCATGGTTTCCCCACCTGCCATAAGTCAGGCTGCCCTCCTTTTAGCCAAGAAGTACCTCCAATGTACTAGCACCAGCAATACCTCTACGCCACGAACAGTATTTTATCCGTGGGTGCTTATTATTCCAAGAATTCCCTCCAATGTGCTGTCCGTATTTTGTCACAGGTGTCTGTCAGGCTGCGAATTGCCGCAACTATGCCAGCACCATTATTTTTACCACAGGCTGTCTCTATGAGACAGGAATTACCTTTAGACCAGTGTCTAAGACAGTTTTGCCAGCATAACTCCACGTTCTCACATTCAATTAAATTCACTCACTCCCACACACACTGTCGCTCACATATTTAAAATACATGCACATGCACAACATACATTTAAATGCATTTTTTACTTATCTTAGCTGCTATCAAAGGTCCATTCCAGGTAATTGTGCTCCATTTTTAATTACATTATTAGTGAAAAATGCACAGAAAATAAAGAGTCTAGAGTCACCCTTGTGTTTCTGGTACTGATTTTGCCACCTTTGAGGCCAAGAGTCGCAAAGGCAGTGCCAGGGGTCCCAGAGAGCAAGCGAGGGGTCGCAGCAGCAACCTCTCGCGACCTCTAAATGACCTCCATGCATTAGTGTCACTTAATTTTTTTTTTATTTGTTTACATAGTTTATTTTGCTTTTGTAAACCTAAATAAACTATATTTTTAAATTCAAATCAACTAACATATTTATTGACGTGTAGGTATAGGTATGTGTGAATCTCACATTTAGGAAATTATTTGTTCAATTTATTATTGCAAAATGATTGCTTTGTTTAGACCATAACAGTCTTTAATGGAAAATAAAAGAGCTCCCAGCCAAGACGCTAGAAACCCCTGCTGGAATAGACAAAGAAGGTCATCAGTCTGGCAGGTCATATTTTGCATATTTATGTAGTAACTTGGTCCTAAGGCATTACAGCACCAAATAGCCAGATTATGTAACCCCTTCTTTAGCTGCAGAGAGATTTAGGGTCCGATGTAGGTAGCCCTTTACCGATCGGAATCGCACGAAAATACCGATTTTCGGCCGTTTCCGATCGGTAAAGGGCTATCGAGATGTAGGGGCACATTTTCGGTAATTTTACCGATTCGTTATCATTACCGAATCGGTAAATTTACCGATTCGGTAATAATTAACGATTCGGTAATGATAACGATTCGGTAAAATTACCGAAAATGCAATGTAGGTAGCCTATGTTCTATCAGCACATGGCTTACAGAATCGGTATTTTACCATGGAATACAAATCCATGGTAAAAAAACGATTCCTGTGTACATGCACATCTGTGCATGTACACATGTGCCATGTGACAGACAGACGTGCCCTTAGGGCATGTCTGTGTGCCACATTGCACAGATGCCCGTTTTGGGGGTGCTAGAGGGTGTCAAAGTGACACCCCCTGCACCCTTGTGAATTCCTTAATTACCGATTCGGTAAATACCGAATCGGTAATGCCTAATCATTCCTATGGGCTTCAAAGCCCATAGGAATGAATGGGCATTACCGATTCGGTATTTACCGAATCGGTAATTAAAGGATTGTTAAGGATTCGGTAACGAATCCAGATGTTGGGACCTACATGCCATTTACCGATTTTTGAATACCGAATCGGTAGGATTCGGTATTTCAAAATCGGTAAATGGGATTTACCTACATCGGGCCCTTAGTGATTTGGCCAGACTCACATAGTGTTGAGCCAACGCCAGGATCCAAGCCTGGTTTCCCAGTTCCAAAGTCAGCAGTTCAAGCTGCTAAGCCACATTTCCTCCTCGCCTTTGGCCGTGAGCAGCGGGGGGTTGATCACAGAGCTTGGTCTGCATCCAGGCCCTGTAGCCAAACATCCAGCTGGCTGCTGACCCCGGATGTATGACGGTACAACGCGTGTTTTCACAACGCGTACCGTTACCACGCAGGTTTTACAACGCAAGTCGTTACAACGACTTGCGTTGGGGGGCGCTGGATAGTGAATAGTTTAATTTACTATTCCAACTCCAGTCCCCGTGGATAGTAGGGAAGGTGTTGGATAGAAAATTAAACTATTCCCTATCCTACAGCACCCTCCAGCGCAAGTCGTTGTAACGACTTGCGTTGTAAAACCTGCGTGGTAATGGTACAGCGTTGTGAAAGTTTCGTTATAAAGGATGTTTCCTGCTGACCCCACACCGCACACCAGCTTTGCCCTGCATAGCCCTGGGGTCCGCATCCCCTGGGGCCCAAATATACAGATTAAGGGGAGGGGGTGAGCGACCTCCTCCCTGACCCTTAATTGGCCCCTCGGACCCCATCTCCCATGGCCAAATAGAATAGAAAATGGAAGCGGTACCCAACAGGTAGGGGCCTGACCACAGGGCCTGGACATTAACCAGGCCCTGTGCCCAACCCACCTGGAGGCAGTTAATCCTCCATATGATACCAACCACATGCTGCATACAACCTTTGGCAACAAGGCGTAAGGTTGGCCTTCAGGTCCCCGGGATCCTAACCCCTGGGAACAAAACATATATACTAAGGGGACGGGACCTGAGCCCTCCCTCCCGAGCCTTAATTGGCCCCCACCCCCAGGACCAATTCCAACTAAAATGTGAGGGGGCAACGTGGACCCCATCCGCAAGCCTTAAGAGGCCCCGGTGACCCCATACCCTGGGGCCACATACAATTAAACAAGGGAGAGGCGTGCATTACCCGTCGCAAAGCCTTCTTTGGACCTGAGGACCCCTCCCTGAGCTCAGATAGGACCCAGGTACCCCATCCCCCGGGTCAAATACAAATAGGAAAGGGTGGGGCACGTGGCTCACCTACCCAAGCCCAATTAGGACTGGAGCAAACATGTTTTCCTGTCTCTGGTAATGTGGGCAGGGAAACTACTATGTCCAGGGGTGGGGTCCCCAGGACACAGTAAGTGAGCCGGCTCCAAGGGTTGGGGTCCCTGAGGAAATTAAGGCTAAAAGAGGGAGTGTCCCCTCTTTTTTTACATTTTGGCCCCAGGAAATGGGCTCCCCAGAAACGAGGTAGTGTCAGCAAGGGGGTCACGCGACCCATCTTCTGTTTTTTTTTAATCTAACCCAGGGCCTTCAGAGGTGCGCAGCCCCCTCCCCATTTTTACAAAATCAGTTGCAGGGGATGGTGTCCCCAGGGGCCACCATTGGCTCAAGAAGGGGGGCCAGGTGCCCCTCCCGTTAAAAACACCGGGAGCTGGTGAACGGGGTCCCCCTGTGCCCGAAATGGGCTGGGGAGGGGGGTCCTACTGATGCCCCCTCTCCAATAATATATTAAAAAATGTCTGTCGCCATTTTTTGTTGCCGCGATCCCACAGGACTTGAGCAAATTCATGGCAAAAATTGTCTGTTGCCCCCAGTATTCCAAGCATCCTTCAGCACTTTACCTTCTGGATTTTAGGTTTAGTGTGCACACCTGGGTTTATTTATCTTTAATCCCAGCACTGTGATAGATGGACATGGATGTTGATGTGCGAGCAAAATTAAACTCAACCTTGTCCCAACAACTGCTGCTGAATGCAATGTTTGTTTTTTCTTGACGGAACTAAAATGCTGTCTCACATCTAATAGCTAAACGGTTTAGACAGAGAGCGAGTTTGAGGGCGAAGCCCAGCCAAACAGCGCATAGCTCAGAGCGAATGAGACAAACTAGACGGGACAAGGAAGAAAGGCGGGAGCTGAGGCTAGAGAGAGAAAGTGCAGGCACCTAGGAAGTATGGGGAGAACACAGGGCAGCGAGATCCCCATATAAGGGAGAAGTGTGGGTAGGTACAGGGCACTCACCAATGAGTCAACACAGGAGAGGGGCTGACCAGGAAATAAGAGACCAAGGCAGCCTGGTAGTAACCCAACCAAGGGACAGGAAAAACAAGATGGCACCTTTGCGTGAACATGAGGGGAGCAACAACGAGGATGCCCGCTACTCCACATGAGCGCACAACAAAGAGAAGTTGAACTGAAGCAGATTGTAGCAAGAGAGGAAGGTAAGATCTTTGCAGGTCTGTTCTGCCACCTAATGGCCTGCTGGACTGAGGAAAAGGACCAATATGACAGACCTTGGCTGAAGAAAGGATAATTTGAGCCTGAGGGCATGGCATCCAGAATGGAGGAGGAGATCTCAAGTGGAACATCCCCTACATGCTAACAGATACTGAGCAGGACGTGCCACATTCGAATCATACACATCGGATATGGACAGCCATGAGAGATATGTTCCTTGACTGCCCAGATGTAGGAGGGTTAATGGCAAAGACTATGAAGCCATGGGAGAGCATAATCGATTTCTTGGATAGGATGAGGGAACGATGGAGACGAGAGACAGGACAGCCATGGATCGATACAGGTAACATTCTTCTACAATATTCTCGAAAAGGGGCAACCCACTGAGGTGCAGGGGGGGTTGGACAGCGTGGTTGGGTTAGACACCAAAGCCCATATATTACATTACCACAAAAAAAAAAGGACAGAGAAAAACAGGAGCAAGCCCAAAGAGACACAGCTAAATTGGTCCAACATAAACTGAAAAAGACCGCCCTTGAGGGGGTAGCATTGGCCACGATAGTGCAAATGGCGCCAGTCTCCAGGGGAACTCCACAGAGGAGCCACAGAAGGTTCAAACCCAGCTATGACAGTAGACACCAGGAAGGTCGCCAACAACCGGACCCTAGGGAGTGTTACTGTTGCCACAGGCTTGGCCATCTGGCAGACTGGTGCCAGTTAAAGGCATACCAAGAGCAGAGATTGATGGGCCAGGGCAAGCCACCACAAAACCCCAGGAATGTCCATCCACAAAACCAAGACCAGGGGAATCAGAATGCACTCACCCACCATCTGCCACACCCCCGCAACAGGGAGCAGGTAGTTGGACAAACACATTTCAACAACAACTTCAGACAGTGAATTTAGCACCTAAGGGACTGGAGCCACAGCAGGGAGGGGGAACGGTATGGGGGAGTAGGGCCCTCAGGACCAAAACCCACAGTAGACTAGACAAGTAATAACAATACTGCAGGCAAAATTGCTAGCAGATACAACCAATATCCCCCTACTTTTCTCAAAGTGTAAAAAGGCAAACCTAAAACAATTGAGATCCGTAGATTTATTAGGGTCCAGTAGCTTTGGACCGATATGTGTTCTGTCAACCGGGTATCCTCACTAGAATTTGAAATCAAGGGTGCCTCTGAGAGCAAGGCCCCACTCTACTGCTGATCCCAGAGGGTGTGTTTGGCTAGCAACACCCCAGGGGGATGACAGGATGACGAGGGGACGGGTGGCTCCCAGGGAAAGTATTGAAAAAACAGACACCCAGGTCCCTACGACCAGAGGTCAATAGAGACAGGTTCCTATCATGAGGTCAAAAGATCCCCATTTTGGGACATCCGGCCTGGGACCAATGTTTCCATCATGGCGTGTATTCCCTACAGCTGATTACAGCTATTAAACAGCTAGGATTTTCAGTCATCAGCTGCGCAAACCACGCTCAGATAATCATCTCTGCGTCCAGCAATCCCGAAGTTTCAGCCAATAGATTCTTTGGCTGCATGCAGGTGATCAGTAACTGGATGTCCAATAATTGCCTAACACTCGATTCTGGAAAACCCGAAGTGCTATTGTTGGGCAATAATGCATCTTTCTGGTGCCCTGCTTGGTCGCCACAAGAATTTGGCATTCTGCCCACTCCAGTTTCTAAGCTAAAAACCATGGGGTTATCCTTGATGAGAAACTGACCTTTGAGAAAAACATCAATGCATTGACCTCCGCCTCTTTTTTCACGCTAAAGATTCTAAGGAAGATCTTTCCCTTAATTCCCCAAGATCTACAAAAACTGGTGGTTACCGCACTCGTACCCTCGAAGCTAGATTATTGCAATGCACGTCGTGTCCACCTGCAGCAGAAACTTCTAAACAGGCTGCAAGTCCGGCAAATTGCTGCTTCACGTTTGGTACTATGAACCCCAAAATATCATTCTGGCTCTCTCACCCTAGTCCAGCTTCACTGGCTGCCGATACGTATGCTGATGATAATATTCAAATCTGTATCGTCTTCAAAGTCCTTAATGGCATCGGTGCTGAATACCTGAAACAAACATTTATTTGGTACCATCCATCCAGAATCTTACGTTCCTCGTCAGCATGTTATGGCTCCCAAAATAAATAAAAAGTTAACTGGGATGGCAGAAGATTTATCTACTGTACAGCAAAAAGTTGGCACTCCCTGCCTCTCTCACTTAAGGCAGGGACAAGCCTTTGTGCTTTCAGAAAAGATTTGAACATTTTTTTTTCAATCAGTAATCGCTTTTGGATTTGAACCTCCGCTTTGTAATGTGTTCTTTCATTTTCCTCTACAGCAGGCAGTGCCTAGATGCCTTCGGGCAGTAGTGGACTTTATAAATAATAATTTCATATAATTTCCCAAAAGTTAGAAGTCTCCGCCCAATGATGACCGCCTTTAAGTTCTAAAACGAAGTTGTTCCTAGTAGCGGGAACCAGGATTCCCCTGTGTCTGGGATGGTAAAAACCCTACAAACTCCACAGCACATGCACAGAGCCAATAAGTCAATAATGTTGAGTCTAAGAACTTCAGTTGGGAGGTTCACCGGGGTCACCAGGCATCCTGGAATTGCAGAGGTGGTCCCAGTTCTTCATCTGCACCTGCCAGACTTGGGCAAACGTAAGTAAAACAAATTAAGTTTCCAGAGAAAGGGCAGGGTGGAGATACCTGGTGCCACATGAAAGGGTCACGTTGCATGCCACATGCTGGGAAATGTGAGATACATACACACATGATCTCGGGCACATTTCTACCAACAACACTCAATAGCGCCACACCCCTCATTGCATATTCACGCGTACGTAGGCTCAAAGATACGACTCATACCGGCGGCACCTCCATGTGTGCACTGGTCAAGACACATGTTTGGGAAGCGAGAGACGCCCATGGAGCCCTTGCTATAATGTGATGCGATCCAACCCTATGCTCATGAGACCACCCCACAAATACATTTTGCACTAATTTAACCATCCAGTTAGGTATGGAGGGGGGGTTCAAAAGCTCATAAAAGAGATTCATCTGACTGATAACCAATAATCACCCTTACTTTCCCCCAAACTATCAAAAGATACCCTGACATGAGCCACCTCACTGAAATAGCACCAGAGGAGTGTGGAAGGCACACCCCTAGGGCAAAAATACAGGAACTTCGAAAACCATCGATTATGGCACACATGTAATATTTTTTGAGTCAACAATGAACCAAGTTCTTATCCGAACAGGTCAACCACCAAATATTCAAGTGCACAACACCCAGCTGCCACAGCAAACACCCCAGCCCAGACAAAGGGTTTACATTTTTAAACTTTGAACGAACACTGCAAACTTTTTGTTTAAACTGATACGGGTAACCACAGCCACCGGAGGACCACAGATGCCTCCCAGCAGACCCATACCAAGACCTACCAAGACCTACAATGGGAAATGAAAAGTTATGTATTATTGCATTGTTATGTACCCCCTTTCTACTATGGGTGCTACTGCACCTATTCAGCGCAGAGGAACTGCAGAGTAAAATCGAGTTTATCCAAATGTTACTGCAGTGCTTGTATAGGGACCACTCCCATGTCACCTACAATTACACTAAGCAGAACACCAGCATACCACATGCACTACACAGCGCCCTTTTGCACAACACATGGTACCAGCACATGACCCCAGTTCGCTCCCACAAATCTGCCAGGTCATGTTACGTCTGTTTGCTAATTCTGCAGGCAGTGGGTGCAGACAGGCTTTACTTATCACAAGAGGTAGCCCCAGAGAAAGCAAAATGCCTTATCCACCTATATCCATGCAGGATTAGGGCTACGTTCCAACCCAAAAATGTAGGACCACACCAGGTAGTAGTAAATTTGACCAGATATCAAACCAACCCAACTGCATTGTACCTCTTCACTGGGCTACTGACTTCCAAACCGAGCTAGATAGGATGCGCAGAGAGGGCACCGTAGGAAAGGACACTGTGTGGCCCAGAGACGAGATTCTTGTAGGTAGAAAAAACCCTAACTCAATGCAAAACTTGCACCCCCTGCATCCATCTGTGGACCGAGAGTGGCCCTTAGCATATCTGGGAGGTTTTCTTTAACATTATGTGGTCCCCCGACATGGAGTTCTTGTGTAGGGCTGCCCAGCTCAAGGTCAGAAAGGGGAATCAGTTCCAGTGGGGCTAATTGAATGAGAGCATAACAATCCCCTGTCAGGAAAACCTAGACATCAAGGTGGGTGGATACACTTGGGTAGAAAGGAAGGGGCAGCCCCTAATTGTACAGAAACTTACACTGTATTCCTTATGTTACAGAGCAAAAGGAACACTTTCAATGGGCACAAATGCTAACTGTGGCACGAACATGCACATTCCAGATATGCAATTGGCACCTCCACGCTGATGGATTTCTACTGGCAGTGCGGTGAGTTTGCCTATGCTCAGCATGTCCTTGGATGGCGCTGAGTCTGTTCCATGGTCACCATACACACCCCGACCCTGGTCCTTCCTAGATAAGAACTATCAAACTTATACCAGCACCCGAAGAAGACAAGCTTACTGCACCAGTCTCGCAAGAAGAGAACTGATGCCTATTTTGGCTGGGCTCAGTACAAGGACGTTCGAGAACATTTCAAACTGTTTACTGATACACAAGTGTCAGCAGGAGGGTCAATACCGTTCTTCACCCTGCAGACAAAAGCCAATGCCCGCTGGTTACAGGTAACCAGGTGGGAAATGCTCAAACTGATGAACAGCACTGAGCTCGGCCTCAATTCAATCAAGGAAGAGAGTTATGCAGCACTGATGTGTGTTGGAATTAATGACCGTGATGGAGGGAGAGTTATTAGCCAAAATTGGAGCGCCCTGCTGTTCCTTTATTCCAGGGAATGATATGGAACTTTTACTCTTGCCATCCAAGCACCGCACCATTTACAAAGAGACATGTGTGAGGAAGTTAGTGCCCTGTGCATGAGTGGTTTTCAAATTGGTTCTCCTGGCTCCCCTGGTGGGTCTCCGGTTTGTGCAAATCGCTGTTGCCAGTTTTAATTGTGTTTCTATTTGTGTGCGGGTCTGTACAGTTGTGTATTACCTTCTGTAAAAACACAGTCCTCAAACTGGGAAAAATGCAAGCAACTAGTAAGGTAGTGGTTGTCGAAAGCGAGCATGAAGAGCAATAGGTCCCAAATGAAGTAGTGGAATAGATAGTGTAGTTGAACAATCAACTAGAGGGGGTAATGTTAATATGGAAAAAGTTGTTCCTAATATGCAAAATAATACATTCATGTATAAGAATGAAATAATGTTTTTATTAATTAATTCACCCGTTGTGAATTCCACATCTCACAAGTACATAGTCAGGCAAGCACTCCTATGTCCGAGGTCATAAATTTATAGTCACAGGTGGGGTGGCACATAACTGGCAGACAAACGCGTGAACAGGAAACCTTAGCTTAATCCCACAGATAGGTGCAGTGACACTACAAAGATCAAGGGAGATTGGCCCCAATAAAGCACACATGGCCGGGGGGATATATGTGCTCCTAAAACACCATAAAGACAGATGCCACATGAGTCAGGAACACATAGCCAATCAGGACAGAGCACACACAGTGATCCCGCACTCCCCATACCGAACATCTGGACACGTTACCCACTGGCCACATTGTGCCCATGCAAGATCGAGGCCTACTTGTATTGTCCATTAGACAAATTATTTATTACCCCAAAAGAGGCAACGTGCATTCCTCACCATACAAGGATCACCGGCAATGTTTCTTACCAACGATAAACTGTATATAAGAAAGTTGCAGATCGATTGTAAATTGAGGCAGTCCTCAGACCCTGTGCCTGCAACTGTTCTCGTGGCCACTGCGTTTAACTAAGCAAACTGTCCCTGTTTTGCCAAACGCCTCTTATCTCTCGTTTTTTCAAGGTATTTCATGTTCAAGCAACAGTGCAAAGCTAAACAACACTTTGAAGCAACTGTGTGGGGTGGGAGGGGGCAAGGAGTTGATAGGAGAGAGGGAAAACGGCCTGCAAACACAAGCAGTCTTATGCAGTGCTGCAACTTAAATACAATAAGAAAACAGCTTCATCACACCCTCATCGATTTTGGGAGGAGGTTCAGTGTTTTTACCCTTCACAAACTGACGTTAGCTGGACTTTTAGTCCCCACTGGTTTAACAAAGACCTATAACCCTCCTAATGTACTGTCCTAGCATGTGACACAGGCTTGAGCCCGGAAACTCTGCGTCCATTAGAAAATACCTCCACATGCTGTGTAAAACACTTAACAACCCTTGGGACCTGGCCCGTGCTACAGTAGCCTGTCAACTGAAATAATTTATAGTAAATGATTTAAATTATATAAACAGGATGTACACAAGAAATGCCTCTTAAATTGTTTTCACTTCAGCTGCGACTCTCAGACATTCTTGTCCACACAACAGCAGAACTGTATTGCACAGTCTTGGTAAAAAGCTTTTCATTACGTATTTTGAGCTAAAACAAATATATTCATTATGGGTATCATAATACCCTGTATCTGTATATGTGGAATATACACTAACAGACTGTATTTTAGGGGTCGAACAAGACAAAAAGAAAGACAGCAGGAGGCACACTAGCGCCTCGCCCACTGACATACCCTGTGATCTTGGACACATCGCTATTTCGGCTGTAAAACTTTAAGGTTGTGCATGCGAGCTTCTGGGAAGAACTGAGGCAGTCGTGTGGTAGGGGCTAGGCATAGTGTTGTAAGGAGGTCCACGCAGAAAGGTGTTATTTAAGGATGATTTATTCAAGCAGGTAACCTGTTAAATAGTTCCGTACAACAGGTAATTCAGTTGTGAAGGGGAGCCCCGCCAGGAGCAGCCTGTCTGCTGCTCGGCCAATGCTCAACTGTCACTTCACCTCTCTGTGTCCCAACATTCCGAGGCACATCAAGACTCTAACATTCTATTGAGCACAGAGCACCAGCACTGGCTTAGCAGGAGGTGTAAAATACATTACATTACAAATGCAGGATACTACATATCCCCTTTCCTTCCAACAGAAGCACAAATCCAATATGTGAATAAACTATAATGAGAGTAAACAAAGAACGGAAAACATAGGAGGAACAACGGTGTGACAGAGAGAACGTCAAGGAAAAGAGCTAGCAAGGCAGAGCGAAGAGAAAGATGGAAGAAGACGAGGAGGAAGCAAAGAGCAACTATACACAAGTGGGAAAGAACCAATCTCTCCAACAACGAATGAAATAAGGAAGCAAGGAAATGACCAAACAAGAGAGAGCATAGAGATAGGTGAAAGAAGAAAAGAGTGAATATACACAAAAGGAAATGACGCATACCCTCCAACAAAGAGTTAGAAAGGAGAAGGAAGCAGAGAAGAAGCGAAGTAAAACAACAAGAAAGCAGAAAGATAAAGGCGCACCAAAGGCTACCCCAACGCACACCCACTGGCCAGACAGGTTGCTCCTGGTGGGGCTCCCCTTCACAACTGAACTACCTGTTGATTGGTACTATTCAACATGTTACCTGCTTGAATAAATCATCCTTAAATACAACCTTCCTGCGTGGACCTCCTTACTACATTTATTTGGCAACAAGTTCGTGACGAACCAAAATGAAACAAGCTGATCTCAGGAACCTGGCGTACTAATTAGGACCTGAAGATGAAACAAGCTACACAACAGACAATCAAAGGCAACAAAAAGGAAAAGAGGAGGTATCCACAGGAAAGGAAAAACTGAAACCAAGATACAAGGATGTTATTCACAGAACAACAGCTAAGTCTACATCCAAGACAGAATTTCCTCACAGAAAAGAAAAGAAGACAACAATATTCAAGTAACTATGACGCACCACGCCTCTCAGCCCAACCAGTGTCATTTAATCCATGTGCATTCTGCCACAGGAGTGCCATCACACGCCTCCTCCCTGCTTTGAAGGAAAGGGGGCTGGGGTGGGGGCTGTACACAGGCAGCAAAGAGTGTGCAGCAAGTGGGAATATAATGAAAACAAGCAAAAAGGAAAAAAAAACATTTGTTGTACTAGAAATGAATGTGCTGAATATAGATTAGCCATACTGAGAGACATGACTAGTCTTAGTCTATCACAGAGGTATTCTTTCAGCTCAATTGTTGCCATACCAATAGGCTCCTGGAGTGTAATGCAGCAGTAACTACTGACGATCTGTGGTGGAGGTGGCAGAGAAAAGTGGGGGTGTTGAAAGACGAAAAAAAGAATAACAAGCATGGGCAAAGCAAAAGGTTTTGTCTATGCGAAAACTATTCGCTTTGTTAATTTTTTTTTAGATATGATGCAGAGCAGCGTGGGCTGCTGTGCTGCATGGTGTTGTAAGATAAATTCTAATGATGATCACAGGTAGCCAGGAAGTATTTTCCATGTAAGAGTTTTATTATTTGTTACAGGTTCCATAGAAGTCTTAAGTAGGTATTGAAGTAATCCTGTGAAGACCCCACCATGGCTTAAAGGAAAGAAAATAATAGTGCTACCACCTGGCCAGTGTTGACCACACCATAGACCTATTATTTACTTTACTTTCACCCAGCGTAGGTGCTGCTGTGCGACTGCATGCCCAAAAAACACCATTGCCAACACCACTATATTTCGAATTGGTACAACCTCTTTCACTTTGCCAATGCTTGTTTTTTCTTGTTTTGTTTCTCTTTACTTTGGCCTGCTGGCCTCCAGATTGCCTTTCTCGCTTCCTGTCAGTGAGGCCTTACACAAGTGCTCCAATTCGCGCAGACTTACATCTTCCCTGGAGGCGGGAGAAAACTGCACAACAATAGACCTAGTGAGAGTGTAGTGGGGACAGCGGCGGTTCCCCCACACTGCTACAGAAAACTTGAAAAAAAGGTAATAAAATAATTTTTCTTTTTTACTCTCTGCCGACCGGAGTGTGTGGGCGGGCCCAGTGCATCGTTGCTGCTGATTGGCCTCTACAGTTTGAAGTGCGCATATCGGTTTGGCCAGCTATCTTTATTATGGCCGGCCCGACAAGCGCAATTTGAATCTCTTCAACCTAACGGTTAACAGTGAAGATATGTCCGAGCCAAGCCAGGCTGGTGTTTTGCTCCTTAAGATACGATCAACAACATGGGTGCTTGTATTTATGTAGAGCCTATTGGCAATGATGAGGAGCTAAGTACATATATTTTTCCTATGTTTCACCTTGGAGGAAAACAGCATTGGCAAAGCCAAAATGTTTTGCCTAAGAAAAATCCATTGGCTTTCAATGCTGTTCTACATTTTTTTTTTTTGCAGTTTTAAATAACACGAACTGGACCTGAAGGTATTGGAGCACTTTACAAGAGTACCACTTACATTGCACAAGGACATTCATTTTTGTGTTTTTTAGGCGCACGGAGATTAAGTGATTTGTCCTGAATCTCAGGATGATGAGCCGATGCAGAGACTCCAACCTGGTTTCCCAGTTCCAAAGTCCACATCTCTGGCTGGTACCCTACATCCTCTGCATACTAACATGCAGGAACTTTGGATACAAACCTTGAGAGAGCAGGCAGCACCTCAAAGAGGGCACAAGGACACAATGGGGGGGATGTTGGATCTGAGGGCACCAACACTCAATGACTGGGGACAGTACACAGAGTGTCAAATCACAGCGACGAATGGCACCAGAACTATCCAACATGCATTCATGGCGTATACAGCACCATGGGACAAAGAGGACTCTCAGGACAGGAGTGTCTAAAGAGGCAGGACACACAGCGTACAGAGCACTGGCGGACCACAAAGGAACAGAGGAGAGAAGGCATTGAAACTGGCTAACAGGGTATACGTAAAATAAATACTACAACACTGAGCACAGGCAGGCCTTACAGTGTGTGCCGGCAGCCAGGCAGCATCGACACAAGACGCAAAATGAGCGGTAATTAGCAAGAGAAATAATTATTTATAAAACACAGACGTCCATGTGTTTCCCCCTATACAGCCACAGTAAGGAGTAGAGGGGTTCAAGTCCAGCAGTTGTTCAATCACCCTCAGAAGGGATGCTCTAGCTCAGAAGCCCATAGATAGACCAGATATGTCTGCCCTTTTACAGCCTTGAGCCAAACACTCGTGTGGAACAGGGCGGGCAGGAATGTGCACAGATATGCCAAATGCGAAGGGATCAACACGTTCACAAGCCCCTAGGTAGCACAGCTGACTAGGGGAAAAGAGGGAAGGGCGATAGACGGAAGCGAAGGATAAGTGAAAGGAACTACCTGGCATCAATGAGGCTCTTGTGAACTTGCCCCCCAACCCTTCTCCAGGTTTGCACAGCACTCTGAAAGAGTCATGCCCAGGGTCACAATGAGCGACACTAGCATGATGGCTATACACACCTAGGCACCCAACTCTAGTAAGGAGCCAGCAAATCAGCTCAGCACTAACCATTCAAACCCTATCAACATTTGTGACCCGTCAAAGCACCCATGGCTTTTAAGGACTTAACATACAACAATGGACACAAGTGGAAGGAGGGCACTGGACATAATGGAGAGCGAGGGTGGGTTTTGGCACAACGGAGGGATGGGGAAGTAAAAACAACAGAAAGGGAGCGTGGGAGGGGCTGGTGGCTGGTTGGTTTGACACAACAGAGGGTGGGAGGAGGATGAAAATAATAATAAAAAAGAGTACCAGCAATGAAAGAAGCAGCGAAGGAAGTCTTTAAAGGAAGAGGTACTTGGTCCAAGCTCCACAGAAAACACAAACTCACGCGGGAAGACGAAAGGAGATTGGAAAGTGTACACAATAACCAACAGAAAGGCGAGAAATGAGAGTGACAAGCAAGCAAACAAATGCTAAGTAATGGGCAGGCTATAAGCCCCTTTTAAGATTTTTTTTTACAAGAGATTTCATGAACATAGCGCCAGCGCTCTGCAGGCGAAACCTAAAAAGGGCTATGGAGGAAGCAGCAGGCAGGGGGACTGATTGGGAGGAAGAAATAGTACCTGAATAATGTCAGCAGCAGCGACAGGCACTGATTACGTTGAATTCAGCAGTGCTTGGTCCCTGCTCCACAGCAAGCATCGGAACTGACATTTCAGCTGCACTGCCCAATTAAGACAGCTGAAAAGTCTAGTGATGCTGAAGCAAACAAATGGTAAACAATAGAAGAGTTCCAAGCCCTTTTTGAAAACAATAGTATCTCGCAAGCAGCATGCATACACAAGCGCGTTGCTAATGCAGGAGCAACCCTAAAAAAGAGATGAATAGAATGTATCACACATTTTTATGGAGAAAAAGTCTACTGGTTGTGCTATAGCCACCAGGGTTTGGACAGAGTTTTCTCAGTGAACTATGCTACAAGTTTGTGTTTTATTAAGTTGGTAGGGTCACCCTATGCTAAATGAATAATAACTTTTTGCCATTGGTAACAACATTGGTATAGGGCTGAGTCCAGCAGTAACCATTCAGCTTTAGCAGTGGAGAATTGAAGTAGTGGGTTATCAGATATAGAGGATTATCTCTGCGCTCAGTTTTGTTAGGGGTGGATTAACTTCCGTAATCCCTGTTTGGTTTTTCAATTGTGACGTCACAGAACTGCCCAAATGTGCAAAAAATGATTCCTTCTGCAGGCTTCTTTAGGGTAATATGCAAGTAATGTGCTGGTTAACACACGGGACCAGTCGAATCAGACAGGAGACAAACATGATAGGGTTATGCACTCCTAGTTCTTTTTAGTCCTCTGGGATCACTAGCTCCATCTGCACAATTGTAAGCTATCAGGGTTAGACAAATCCACTATGTTACCAAAAATTAACAAAAACAATTTAGTCAGTTAAAAAAACCAAAAATAACTGCGCCTGATCCTGGCAAGAGATTTTCAATTCTTCTACGTATATCTACCACCACAATATTCTTCTTCAAGGACTCAAGAACCAAGAAGAATCATTGTCCTTTTATAGCCCTACTGACCAACTCTATACCCCTCCCAATGTCACATCCACTGCGCCTCTGGAATTCAGGCCCAGTCTATTAGCATAACAACAGGATAAAGTTGATTTTTGGGACCAGAACATTCAGAGTATTCAGTGACCAATGTATATAGAAGGGACAAGCAGAGCTGTTGAAATGATGTGAAGTTGGATGTTTGGCAGAAACAACATGATCCACAGAAGGATCATTTTTTCTCTTTTCATCCATTACAATGCAGAAAGATCAAGATCTATAACCAACTTTCTCAAAGCTAAAAGGAAAAGACTGAGAATAGACCTTCAGTAAGGAGACATAGGTTTAACCCCTTCCACGCTCATGACGAGCTGGGCTCGTCATGAGGTAGCCTCCTCGCACGCTCATGACGAGCCCAGCTCGTCACGTAACATGCGTTTTAAAAAATCTCAGCGTGCGAGCGGAATTCCGCCTGCACGCATGCGGTTAAGTAGTAGTCATTTAAAAATGCTAGGCAAGAACGAACAAGTAGCCCATATGGAGAATAAGGTTCCTGGACGTACCATGGACAACAGGATCCACAGAGTTACCGGAGAGACACCGTGTCACCCTTCTACCCCAGGGGTCCCTAATGGTCAGGGCATTGGGAGTCAGGATGTTGTGAGGCAAAATGATGGCTTTGTTTAGAACAATCCTCTTTTCATGCCATATGATTCTGGTAAAATATGCAGGAACACAATTGAAGAAGCAGAATTTGTTTTTAAAAACATTGAGATTCCAATGTACAGGTTCCAACATGGAATTGCTGCAGCACTGTGTGTCAATCAAAACGGACTCCTGTAGCAAATGCCACCCACCACTGTGGCAGTTTAGTAGGGTTGAAATATATTTATGAACTAGCTGGAGTGGAAGCTAGGGTAAGGATAAGGGAACAAACAATTCAAGTAATAGCCCAAACTCCAAGGCTGGCAAGCCACAGATCATGCAAGACAAAAACCCACAGCCTTCTAATAAAAAAATACTATTTATTATTCATGAATGTGCCACAACACACATAGTGTTTTTACTACACTAAAACATGATGCAACTGGCCTTAGGGTAGAGTAAAATTAGGGTATCTTCAGGCCATAACTTGAAACAAATAGGGGAGATCTCAATTGCGAAATGGGACCAGAAAAAATATATTACCGTAGGATGTGTAATGGCAGACCTAACTCACATTTGGAAGAGCAACAACGACTTTACAGACAGTAGTTCTCCCTTGAATCAATCTTAAATTTGAGCGCAGTTGTGAGTGCTAAAAGTGCTCATAATGATAGGTATGGTGTCCAGGAACTTGTATATAATCGTTACTGACTGGCCAGAACGACAAGACTTTTGTAAGACAGTTGATTACTCATTTACTAAAATGGGTGATTGAGAATTATATGCTGCTTTATTCCTGGATTGGATTTAGAGAAGGCTCTCAATTATGCCTTCTTTTATGATGGTTTGAGGGAAGGAAAATGGAGATGGAAACTGTGCTTTGTACGGTTCCTTTGTTTCTTCTTCATGGCCTTCAATATAGCCTTAGAGTGTGATGTAGTAGGCTCTACTGGCCATTAAAGGCCCACTCCAGCCTTTAACAAGGGAGCGGGCCTTTAATGGCTGAGCCTGCAATGGAGGGCTCTAAGGCTAGTAGAAAATTTTTCCCCTAGAAGGCAGAATGTTTGAATTTGTAAAAACTAATGCCTTTCGGAGCCCGAGAGGGTTTAAATACCCTCGGGCTGAGGCCTTTGTTCACAGAAACCGCTGTGAAATGAAAAAAACATTGGAATGTTGATAATCCGGGCTTCTACCAGCCATTAGAAGCTCAGAGCACACCATTGTTTTCAATGAAGCTCGCAACATTCCAATGTTCTAATAAAGGTTATTTGCTTAGTACGCTTCCATTTATTGCATTCGAAGTGGGTATTTCGACATGAAATGCTGGACATGGCAACCGAACCACAGTACACAAGGAAATGTGCATGCTTACATCTAATTGGGGTGGAGTTAAGAGAATGGTGCTGTTATTCTGGACCATAAACCGTTTGGTTTACAGTGAAGTCAGAATGGATTGCAACTTTACTGACAATATGATTCCTCATTCCAAGTAGTAGGTGATTGTCTTAAAATAGTTGTGAACACACCTGGCACATCAATTACCTTCAATACATATCTGATTTCTACTGTCAGTAGAGGCCACATTACCGTCATTTATTCACACTCTTGTCCTCATTCTGAGAGGCCCAGTCATCCCTCTCTGGCCAAGAAGTGTCCTGAGGTCCTTAAATTGGACTGATTACAGTGAAACCAAGATGGATTCAGAGGCTGCAATTGAGGGCACCTGAAAGCTGAGTGGTTTTGCATTCCCAATCTCCTGTTATCCAGCCTGCACACAAAAGGTGTGAGGGGCTTGTTCAGGAACCCACTGCCCCCTTTGGTTTGGATTAGACTTTAGCAGTTGGCAGAGAGACTGGAAAAGACTGAACTCCAAACGCTGTGCAGACTTCAGCCGCCATACCATATCCACCTTAGGACCACTGAAGCCAGGATACAGATGTCTCTAGAAAAATTAGGGTTTGTCTTAGATAAAGTGTAAGGTTAGATGCCAATATACAAAATGTTGGGTATGACGTTTATCCAGCTTCTTGGATGGTATGAACAATCTTGGCACTCTTAATGTTACTGCTGCCTTAGTCCCCAAGATTACTTTGGTGCTAAACTGGTAGTTCATCTGCTAAACGAGTCATCATGGAATTGTTAAGTTATAAAGACTTTTTTTAATGTTGCTTTTTTAAATGTAGCATTGAATTTAAACCATCTGTGACCAAAAAGATCTGAGAGGTTTTATACCCTAAAGGCTATTTTAAAAATCCTCTTCCCTGTTCTCATAATTTATATGCCACCAGAATCTTGGTGTATCTCATCTAGAGAGTTACGTGAGGTTACCCCCACTGTTGCTTCTCTATATGGTGAAAGCACAAGAGCAGTTATAACTTTTTTGTAATTTCTGAATGACCTTATCACTGTTGTATTGTAATGCAATATATGCTGTATAGTAATACTTATAGTAATGCAGTCACTTATTGTGAAAATGTTTTCCATTGTTCCTGTGTTTCCCCTGCCCCAGCGATCAGAATGGTTCCTCCTAGAACGTTAGGCTCGGGAGGATTCTAAGCAGAGCGCCTGTTCATTGTGAGTGATGCCGACCAGCGAGGAAGTAAATTAAGTGTCCTCTACAGCAGAAACGTGCTGTTTCTTTAATTGCTTGCATTATAAAACTCACAACGATGTGGATTCTCTGGTTGCTATGGCCCACATGCATCATTGTAACATTTTGCACTTCCTAATTTGCGAAAAATAAGGAATCGCAAATTAAGAAGTGCAAAATGCTCTGCATCATTATTTTCGGTATTCATTTGGGATTCGGTAAAAATCGCAATTTTTACCGAATCCCAAATGAATACCGAATTCTTAAGTAAATTTTCGCAATTCCCATTGATTCCTATGGGCCAAAAGGCCCATAGGAGTCAATGGGAAGGCATCAGCAAATTGCGAGTGGCACTTAGAAAATTTCATGGGTGCAGGGGGGGGGTCCTGACCCCCCCATGCACCCCTGAAATGTATTTTTCGCATCATGTTTCACACACACATGTCCTAAGGACATGTGTGTGTGAAACATGAATGTTGAAAAAAAAACATTTTCACCATTTTAAACACTTTTTCAAAATTTACCGAGTGGTTCAACCACTCGGTAAATTTGGCACCCTAATTGCGAATTTCCACTTGTAAAAGTAATGATGCATTGCTTTTAAGAAATCGCACATATGCGACTTCTTAAAAGCACCCGCAATTTTAGAACTCGCAACAATGTTACGAATTCTAAAATTGCTTCATGCATCCCAAAAAGCACTTTTGCATTCGCAAACGGCCGATTTTAAGGAATCGCACCGTTTGCGACTACAAAAATGCTTGATGCATGTGGGCCTATATGTCACAGAGGAATTCACTAGGCTAGGCAAACCGGAATTTTTTAATAACCCAAACTGCATTAACTCATCTACCAAAGATCTTATCAAGAATCTCTTTCCTCCTCGCATTACCACTGAAAGAGAACAGTTTGAATCCCTGAAGAAGACAGTGAGAGACGATCAGTTACAGATCTCACGGAGCCTTATTTTAGTGTTATTCTCACCAAGCAACCTCGGTTCCACTTCACATGGTTTCATTTTAGCACAACATTTTATTTGATGCTCTATCACAAAGGTGTTTATAGGACATCAGATCATGTACCATGCCCATGTGACTTAAGTTCTTCTCAGTCCATGCTACATTTTGCAAACTCCAGGCCATACAGATGAAGTTGTTTCTGGGGGGGAACATCCTTTACAACGCAACTTTTACAACGCACTACCATTACGACGCAACTTTTACAACGCAAGTTATTACAACGCATTGCGCTGGGGGGCGCTCTAGGATAGGGAATAGTTTTATTTACTATCCAACACCTTCCCTACTATCCACGGGGACTGGAGTTGGAATAGTAAATTAAACTATTCACTACCCAGCGCAAGTCGTTGTAACGACTTGCGTTGTAAAACCTGTGTCGTAATGGCATGCGTTGTAAAAGCATGCGTTGAAACGTCATACATCCGTTTCTGGTGGCCACACTGAGGGCTCTCCATGTAAGGCAATCTGGAGTGGCATGCATGATCTCCAGCTACTTCCAGCTACTTCCCTCTGAATCTGTCTGCTTTGCGGTGTATAGGTGTGTTCAGGCTGCTGTGAGGTCGAGAAATGTGTATAAGGGCTTGTCCTTCATATTTAATTGGGTAGAGGAGTTGGCCTAACGACTAGGGCGGTCTACCTCGAATCTGGGGAACCGGGTTCGAGTCTCGGCAATGACGATGAACATCGTGTGATTCTGGGCAAATCACTCAGGGGCAGATGTACTACTTCTGGCGCATCTGTGCTAATCAGCAGGGATGCGCCAGAAGAGTTGAGATGCATCTGCCCACCCGTGCGCTGCATTTACAATGTGGAGCATCGTGGCGCACGGATGGGCAGATGCGTGCTGCATCCCCCGTCGGAAAGGCGGAGCATTGCTGGAGTTGTGGCGCATGCGCGACACAGCTCCAGCAAGGCTCGGGGGTGCCCTATCCCTAACATGCTGCATCAAACCATACGCCTTCTTCAAGCAAGGGCAGGGTTATGACGCAGCATGGCCTGAAATGTGAAAAGTGACTGAGTGAAATCTTGTAGATATCACTCAGCCACTTTTAGGAGGCGTTCCTGCACCGGAGCGCCCCCCCCGCCGCCCCTGCGCAGGAACGCATACATGTGGCGCAGGGCTTTACAACATGACGCATCTCCCAGATGCGTCATGTTGTAACTACCCCACACCATGGCGCTGGCTTTGCGCGGCTGCTGCATCACAAAAGTGATGCAGCTGCAACGTAAAAGAGGCGCAAGGGGCTTGTAAATCTGCCCCTCAATCTCCCCGTGCCTAACAAAAAATGAATGTGTCCTCATGTAATGCAACTACTGCTATGTAAAACACTCTGATACCAGGTCAATTTAGCGCTATATAAAACTCTGTAAAATAAAAAAATAAAAAATTATGTTACCAATGTATGCTATTCTGTCGTGTTGATCTTTTGCAACTCTCCATACTGAGGGCACTTAATATAGGACAATGCGGAGTGGCACTGCATTTTATTTAGCTACTTTCCTTTGAACATGTTTGCTTTGTGGACTATCATTTTTTCATTTAGGCTACAGCACATTGATTTATTATTTATATTGTAATCATGTCCAGCCCAGACATAATGTTTTAAACAGAAACATGGCTAACCGAGGCCTCTAACCCACCCTTGATATGGCCATTCCCACAGGATGTCACATCCTTAGGAATGACCGTGCCAGGCCCGGGAGCAAGGGCGGTGGAGTTGCAATTATCTTTAAAAGTTATATGTCCTACAATATAGTCCACACAGGAGTGCTGGACGGAGCAGAATGATTGGGCTTCCCCTGTGTATTATCAGCACACCAATCCCTGGCTGGAGTCTTAATATACAGGCCCCCTGGCCCAGCTGGTAACTTCCTCAAGTCCTTTGGCGAGTCTATTTCACCCCTAGTCCCCAAGTATAATCACTTTTCGGCACTAGGTGACTTCAATATTCACATGGACAAACCTACAGAGCAGGAGTCTATTTCACTGATTGAGTCTCTTGCCATCTTCAATCTGTCCCCATATGTCTGTCACCCCACCCATGATAAAGGTCACACACTAGATCAGATCTTTTCGAACGCAGAGCTCCAAATTGATGTGCCTTTTTCCTTAGTATGGTCTGATCATTACCTGATTAGTTTTAAGCAGTGGAGGCTCGCTGAGGGAGCGCTGGGGAGCAGTGGGGCGGGATGGGGGAGGGTTAGGAAGGGGGGTAGTGGACTACGGCAGAACGGAGTCAGGTAAGTAAATAAATAACTAAAACAATTTACCTTGCAAGCGGTGCATCGCCAACTCGGCGATGCAGCGTGCGCAAGGTAAATCGTTTCATTTACTTACCTTACTCCGTTCCACTGTATGTCGGAGTACACTACGCCAACCCTGCCCCGCCCCGCCCCACAGCACTCCCTCAGCGAGCAGCCACTGGTTTTAAGGTGTGTAAGATGGTTAGATGCCTTCAATCTCATGGGAAGCATCAAACTACTACTTCAAGACCCTTTCATCAAATTAACCCAGCATCCCTGTGCGAAACGCTTGCCGATCATCCACTTTCACTCAGTGACAACCCGGAAAAGGATGCTCTCTGCCTGGAGAATTGGCTGCAGCAATGCTCTATGGCGCTCGAAACTCCTTCAACTCGCTCCTCTAAGTTAGCGAGAATTTCTGCACCTTGGTACAATGAAACTCTTAGGCAGAGCAAAAGCGCGAGCCTGGCATAAACATTTTAACTTCGAGGACAAACTAACCTACAAGCATGCCTTAAAGGTCCACCATAATAAGATCTATGAGGCAAAAAAATCCTTTTTCGCCTCTAAAATCGAGTAATCTGGAAATAAAAGCAAAGACATTTTAAAAATTGTAAAAGATTTTTCCTCTGAGAAGGCGGCAGCCAGACCTTTCACTCCCAACATGGGATGGACTAGGCTTCTTGTCTCATTTTTCCATGACAAAATTAAAACCATCCAAGACTCCTTCGCCGAGACCCTCCCGGTGGAGGAAAGAAGCTCAAAATATCCATCACCCGGCACTCCCGTTGAGGGTCTATCTCTGACACAGTTCCCCCTCTTCCAATGGAAACATCCTTGGAGATTATGAAATGGCCTTAAATCAGGCTCCCCCATTGACCCTGCGCTGCCAAAGTGTTAGCAACGGTGGCCCAGGTTATTAATCCAGCCGCAAATTTTGTTCTCAACTCCTCACTGAACAATGACCAAGTGCCAAGCAGGTGAAAAAAAAGGTAAAATTTTTACCACTACTAAAAAAACCTTTGGCTGATCCCTCGGTGGCATCAGTGATCTCGCTCCTCACATTCTTCTCCAAAGTAGGAGTGAAATATGTGAACTCAGTCAACACGGACTATGTGGAAAGTCACAATCTTTTCCACCAGAGCCAGTACGGCTTTAGATCTAATTTCAGCACAGAGACAGCGCTGCTTAAAATTTCTGAGTCCATTAAGGAGAGGCTGGATAAAGTAGGGAAAGCGGTGTTGATCTTGCTGGATCTCTCTGCGGCTTTTGATGCCGTGCCGCACGACCGACAACTGCACAGATTACAGGAGTGTGGCCTGAGTGGCTCGGTACTTAAGGGGTTCTACTCCTTTTTGGATTATAGATTTCAAGAGGTCTAGTCCCCTTCTTTCACCACCCCCATCCCTCCTCTGAAGGAAGGTGTCCCCCAGGGTTCCATTCTGAGCCTGACACTTTTTAATTTCTACATGTCCCCCCTTGCTCCTTTAGCTGAAGCTTGTTATGCGACAATAATATCCTAAGCGGATGACACACAGCTTCTATTTTCATGTGAAAAGGGCGAGGGCTTTGCAGGGATGAAGATCAACAAATGCCTGGCGGAGATAATCTTCTTCGGATCTCCATACCGGGACAAGTGTAAACAATGATGGCCATCAGACATTTCACCTCCCCTCACCTGGGTTAACATGGTGAAGAACCTGGGTGTTAATTTGGATGATACCCTGTCCATGAAAGCCCTATTACAGTCAGTCGCAGGATCCTGTTTTGGCCTCCTGCGGATGATTAAGAAATGTCTCCCCCTACTGCCTCTTACCCATAGGAAGACTGTGGTCCAAGCCCTTATTATCTAAAGGCCAGGACTATGCCAATGTCTTATACCTTGACCTTCCGGAGTATCTTCTGAACAGACTTCAGGTGGTCCAAAACGCGGCCGCCAGGGCAGTCCTCATGCTTGGACCGAAAGCCCGGATCTCACCCCACCTGAAGGGGCTGCATTGGTTACCCATCCAAAAAAGAATATGTTTTAAAGCCCTGGTTTTAACCTTCAAGGCTTTACAAGGTACTGGTGCACACTATCTTAGAAGGAGAGTTACACATTATGTCCCCTACAGAACTCTGAGGTCATCCTTCTGGAATCAGGAAGTTGTCCCTACGTTTTCCTGCTACCGAACTGGAGGTCATTCTTTCCAAGTTCAGGTGGCTCGTGTTTGGAACATCTTACCGGTGACTCTTAAACAGGTGTCAGAGATTCTCACCTTTAGGAAGATGCTGAAAAACTGGCTGTTCCAGCAACAATCGTAAGGTTTCCGCTCTCCCCTTTCAGGGTCCGCAACAGTTTTAGCTCCGAGGCTCTCAAGCGCCGGGACACTCTTGCTGAGTAGCTGTGCACTCCACAAATATCATATCATGTCATGTGTGTATTGTATGTTGCTATATTTATGCCCATCTTTTATGGCTTTAGCCAAATAAAGCATCATCTGATCTGATCACTTTCCTTTACCATTTTTCATCAGATTTCCTTTTTAGATACAAAGGGTATTTTGTAAAGGTACTTTTATTTTCATAGATTGGTTTTCACATTCCATTTCGAACTCTTAATCTATTTTCATGCATCTCTGCATCCCCCAGGCACCACCTCAGAGTATGTCTTCAACCCCTGCTCAGATTAACAATAGGTGGGATATGGGTACTATTTAGAAGCATTTGGCTTGCTTCTGTAGGGTTCTCCTCGCCAGGGTTCTGTTAGAACTTGATCTTAGCTTTAGTGGTCTTTGCTCACTGACCTCTCTCTGTCTTCCGAGTGCAAAAATCTTCAGAGATAGGGCTCGGACACAAGACATGTGAAAGACAGGACACTACAACATTACCTCAACTCAAGGTTTTTCAGATTGTTTAAAAAACCTAATCACATTTGGTTCCAAATACAGGTACTGATCATTATACTCAAATGCTCCTTCAGCGTCAATGAATTGCTACTGATGTATTTTTGTTCACACTGGCCAGAGCACTAACAGTCGTATGCTTTATGTGTCCTAAACCTGCAAGGGATAAAACAAATCTGATGTTGATGAACCAAAGTACCTCAGTGCAATCCTTCAAAATGTGCCTGCCCAGCCTCATCCCTAAAGTATAATAACTTTTTCAAAAGATTTCACAAAGATTTCAATTTAGTAATGAATGTACCATATGTAGTCAGTAATGTAATAAGGGCTTATTGTCAATGGCACTTCACCGTAAGCCTTGACCATACATAACAGAGAGTTTAAGATTCAAAAAGCTAACTTGAATCTTAAAGAATTAGGAACATGAGGCCAAATGTACAAAATAGCCAGTTTGTGATTTACTAATTGCAAAATGTTGGGATTCTAAATTAGGAAATCGCAAACATCCATGTACAAATGTGCCTTAGACACATTTTGCGATTCCCAGTGGTCGCAAATAGACCTACCTCATTAATATTCATAAGCTCGGCTTCACTTTGCAACCAATCAGGAATGACCTGCACTCACCGGAATGGTGACTGCTGACCACTATGTCAGTGATTGTTTTTTAAATAAAGTAATTTTTTGGGATAATGCAGCCCGTTTCCAGCATGCATGGGGTGTGCTGTAATCTGATAATCGGCTGTAGAATTTGTTTGGCATATACCTGGTAAAGCGCTTAGAGACCCCGGGGTGATTACGCGCTATATAAATCAAAATAAAGAAAAATAGGATGTTTTGCCAAAAGAAAAACTAAAAGTTACCTTTTCATTTTTTAGGATCAGGCAGTGGTCCCTAGGACCACTGCCTGCTCTTAAAAAATGCTTTTACAAACATTCACAAAGGGGAAGGGGTCCCTTGTGGACCTCTTCCCCTCTGCGAATGTGTTATTACCACATTAGATTTGGTGGTAAAATGCATATGTTTTCACACAGCATTTCAGTAAGAAAACATTCATACATACTACTGCCCCTTCCTAATACCGAATTGCAAACCCAAATTGTGATTGGGTAACAAGTTACTGAATTGCTATCAGGGTTTGGTACATGTGAAAATGCGAATTGGCCCGTTAGCAACTTCAAAAAGTCTTCGTACAAGTGACTCCATGTTATCAAATTTCTTCTTCGAAGTTTGAAGGATTACTAATTGGTAATAAGCCCCATTCTTATTGAAGTGAAATGAATCTTTACTGAGGTCAATTTGCTTACATACTTCTTCAAATAATTGCTACTGATACACTTAAAGGCCTGCAAGAAATCTAACCGGGCAACACTCAATCCATCAATTGACTAAAAGAAAGTGACAAGTCCACCTCAAGTCACGATATAATGAAAAGCGATGTCAGCCAAGGTACCACTGTTAAACCATCAAACTAGAGGCCACAAACCACCATGCCAGTTCAGTGATAAATGCAACACATGATGACCTATGCAAGTGCATACCAGATACTTGTACTAAATTTACCTTAACAGTCTTCTCATTGTCTCTCCAACAACCTGTGCTCTGCCCCCGCTCCCTGTTCTTGAGACCATAGAGCATTGTGCCCCAGGGCAGCAGGGCAACATTTGCGGGGGAAATAGATGGAACCTCACAAGCATTAAAACCTTTGGAGTGAAATAAATAAGTAATGTAAACAACAAGACTATGAGGAGAATGGTCGCGGTTAGAAGTGAGAAGCGTAATAATAGGAAGAGGGAAAAGGAATAAACTGGAACTTAAACCAGCTCAACGTATGCCACTCAGGAAAACTAATCGTTGCAGCTGCAGGACTTTGTAGCATCGCCCAGGGCAGCTGCGAGGCTCTGTCATTTAACCTAGGGTCACCTCATCATGTTCGGCAGCGAGACGAAGGCGTGGCTGTCCCATTTTGACAACGATTAGTGCTCTTGTAAACGCCGCCTGGTGATAAAGCTGTTGAGTACCACTTAACTGCTGGGCGGCCTGCTAGGGTCACAAGCCACAGACATCAGCGGTATCTGGTGCAGGACATCCTGTGGCCAGGCGATGCTTCAGGATGGGCATATGGAGGGTGGGGGGAACGAGGTCGTCACTCTCTCCCATTGTAACTTCACCGCGTCCATCCGAATCCGTGCCAGTCCCACACTCTCTGTGCCATCTCTTTCCTCACCTGCCCGTGCCATCACTCGGTCCTCTCTTACCAAATACAGCTCCTGAGATTAACTACTAGAGTCTCCCTCATACCACCCATTTCCCAACCCCCTTGATTTACTGTTAGAAATGCCTTACTTGTATCTAGCCTTGCTGGCTCCCTGGTAGAGGGCTTGATCTACACTCTAGACTCCTGGTGGCCTCTTTTCCTTTGCTGTTTTTCCCCTTATGTTTCACCCGACTTCCTCCTAGTTGTAAAGCTGGTTTCATTTTCTTGGCATGCTCAGCCTCTTTATTGATATTGGTTAGGTGTTCCCAGTTTTTGCATTGCTGTCTCTTGTTGTCAAGTACTCTCCTGTGCAGCAGTATTGCTCATGTATGTATCTGTGTACTTCCTGTTATGTGTGATAAACCTTGCCTACACGTCACTGAGAATGCTCTGGTGCACGCTCTTCCACTGGGTTGCTAAGGAGGACAGACTACAGCAAATCACTTGGAAATGTATGGCTTCCTAGACCAGCCCGAGGGTTCACATCTAGTTCAACACAGGCTTGCGCGTGGCTTGCGCGCCGAAGAGCGTGGACGCTGGCTCCGTGAGCTCCGGGCTGGACACTAGCCGCGAATACTATCAGAACCTGTTTTGCCAATTTCTGAGTCGATTTTAAGGACTACAGAGCCGGCGGAACATGCATGGACCATGAAGAAGAGGTCAGAGCCTGATATTGAGCCGTATTTAATCTTTAATGGACAGCGGTAATTTTCTCCTATCTCCGAGACGCGGGCGGCCGCCATTTTGGCTCGCTTTGCCCGCGTCTTTCATTTCAGCTACTTTTTGCCGTTCGCTCCCATTGAACTGCCTCGATTTTTCCTTCAATCTGCTTGCATGGATGTTTCATCATACTGGGGCACATCCTGTGTTACTTTTGGCTCCTATAAGCGATGAGGTCCAGTTTTCAGCTTCCTGCTCATATTTTATGTGTGGAAACATAGCCGCCATTTTGTGTATGACATGCCTGAAGTGACTTTCTACATTGCAACAGTCATTGATGATATGCTAAAGTTACGGTCATCATTTCCTTATGGCTATATCTTTTAAGTAGTGCTAGCCCATGAAGGTGTTATGTTTGGGAGTTTTTTGTCTCCACTAAGGTTGCCATTGCGTCATATGCTTGGACCCATTCAAGTTAGTGCTTCAGCTTTATTTTAAGTACCTTGTGTGTACTTCGACCTGTTTTCTGCTGCACATCGTTTTGACTTTGTTGTCTCCTACCACTGACTCATACATATACGTGCCTTTGAAAGGTTACAAACGCAGTGTTGGTTGTGGTGCTTTCAGCAGTGTGCGTCACAGTCTTCGTATAATACTGCTCTCCTTCTTTTGGCACATTCCCAGATCAACACAATGGCACAGGTGTCTTCTAACTCAAAATTGTCTCATACTGGAACCAAACCTAAGAGACTAAAGAATGATCCGCCATCTCCCATTCAATCCTCGTCAAATCCTGTCCTTGACTCTATTTTGGAAGAAGTACGAGGTCTCCAGCCGTTTATGTCTGCCACCAGCGAAAAGCTTAAGCAGATTGAAGAACGCTGGGTTGTCATGGAGAGCAAGGTTTTGAACTTGGAGCAGCGTGTGAGTGATATACAGGATGCCTCTGCAAAAATTCCCTTGTTGGAGCAAGAGATTTACAAACTCAAATTACACACTGAGGACCTTGAAAATCGTAATCGTAGGAACAACCTACGCGTTTACGGCATTCCGGAAAATGTGGAGGGGTCTGATATGGTGTCCTTTATACGAAAATTTCTTCAGGAACTTTTGGATCTCCAATCTTCGTCGCATCCACTAAACATACAGCGAGCTCACCGTTTGGGTCGTCTGAACTCTAACTCTACAAAGCCTCGTGGTATTATTATGCTTTTCCTTGAATTCACAGAATTAATGTCGGTCTTGAAGGCTGCTTGGCTTAAACGGCGTCTCCAATGGTCTGGTCACAACATATTTATTTCACAGGATCTTTCAACTGCTACAAATGCCCGACGCAAGGAATTCTTGAATCTCTGTCCCCTGATGAGACAGTTGAACATTCAATATGGCATTCTGCATCCTTGTTTTTGCAAAATCACGCATAATGGTCGTACCCGCTCCTTTGATGATCCACACAAACTTCAAACGTTCTTGCAGAGTATTTCTTCCTCTAACATGGACACGGATCATTAATGTTCACAGTCCTTTTGGTCTTCAATGTGGGGTTGTGTACCTTCACTATGGCTTCTGATGACTTTCTCTCCTAGTCCTTGTTTCCTTTCCTCAGGTTCTGCTTTTCCTTTCCTTGTTCTTTTAGGTTTGTGTCCTCTCTTTGGCAGCTCGTTGGGTTGTGTCCCCTCTTTGGTGTATCTTCGCCCCTGATGTATTGGCTATTTCCCTCTTTTCCGATCAGGCTTCACAGCCTTGATCTGCTTACTCTTTCTCTCTTTCTTTATATCTGTCTCCCTTTCCCCCTAACTATTTCCTTCTTTTTCTTTTTATGGCTTTCTCTCTTCCCCCTCTTTCCCTCATGTTATTTTCTTCTTGAGCGGTCTCTGCGTTTTTCATTGTTTTACCTGCTGTTTTGCTTTCTGATTATAGACATAATGTGTTACAGACTTATAGGTGTGTTGGTTGTTTTCTTCTCATATAAGTTAATGGCTTGTTGTTTCCCTTTTTGTAGTTACCTTCCTGAAGTGTGTTTCTTCCATATGTCACCCATCCTTCCCTCCTATCATCATGTGTAACTTTGTCTCGTGGAACGTACGAGGTCTCGGTCATCCTGTCAAGCGTCAAAAGGTATTGTCACACTTATCTAAACTTAATGCACAGGTTGTTTTTCTTCAAGAAACACACTGTTCTGATGTTGAATCCCTTAAGTTGAAGAGACAATGGGTGGGCAAAGTTGTGCTTTCTCCTGCTATTAATAAAAAAGGGGGGGTTGCTATTTTGTTTCATAAAGCATTAAATGTTCAAATTATTTCCTCCCAATGTGATGATGAAGGACGATGGGCATTGACTAAGGTTACTATCCAAAATAAAACTCTGGTTCTACTAAACATTTATGGCCCAGTACGACCAGATCCCAAATTTTGGAAGGATATTAAAGTCCTAATTTCGTCCATTGATTGCCCAGACTTTATTATTGCTGGTGACTTTAACCAATGGTTAGATCCTTTTTCGGATAGATTATCCTCCAGTAAGTTTCAGCCTGACAAATCTCATAAGAGTTTTCAATCTGCCATTGCCTCTCGTCCTTTATATGATTCTTGGAAATTGTGTAATCCTGATTTGTTAGAATATACGTTCTTCTCTAATGTTCACCACACCCGCTCCAGGATTGATTACATAATGGTTAGTAAATCTATGCTTCCCGCTATTCAAAAATCTGTGATTGGTTCTATATTTGTTTCTGACCACGCTCCTGTTTATACCTCCCTTGACCTCTCCCTCATTTTTTCCACATTTAGCCGATGGAAATTTAATTCTTACCTATTATCTGATACTGTTTTCAGAAAAGAAATCGGAAGGTTTTTTAATGAATTTTTTACCTTTAACAATCCTTCCGACACCTCTATCCCTAATAATTGGGATGCTTTTAAGGCTGAACTTAGAGCTTTTACTATTTCTTATGTCTCTAAGAAAAAGAAACTTAACAAGAAGAAATACGAAGACCAACTTAAGATAATTAAAGGCCTTGAACATTCGTATTTTTCCTCCAAATCCCCCTCTGCACTCCAGGACTTAAGCAAAGCTAAATCTGACCTAAATAAAACTGTTACTCATGAAACTTGTAACACCCTTATTAAAGTCAAGTCCAAATTTCATGGTGGTAAAAATAAAGCGGGGGAAAATGCTGGCAAATTATTTAAAAATCAAATCAGAACGTAAGAATGTAGGCCCTATTTTCAATGACAAAATAAATAAATTGGTCTCGTCAGATGAGGACATTGCCGAGGTATTTCACAAATATTACCAATCCTTATACACCAATGATACTCATCTTTCTGATGTACACCTAAACTCCTTTTTTCAGGGCCTCCCTTCCCCTCCTTCTCTTACAGATGAATTTGCGCTCTTGGAGAAGGACATTACTCTCCAACAAGTCACCCGGGCCATTAATTCCCTTAAAAAAGCAAAAGCGCCTGGCCCTGACGGAATACCTGTGGAGTTTTATTCTGCTTTCCATGCATTTTTTGCGCCAAAACTCCTACAATTGTTTAATTCTTTTATTGCGGATGCCAAAGCATCTGGATCTTTTCTAGATACGCTAATTATCATAATTCCTAAACCTGATAAAGATCACTCACAATGTAAAAATTACCGCCCTATATCTTTAATTAATTACGATTGTAAAATCTTTGCTAAAATTCTGGCATCGCGTCTTGATTCCCTTATTCCAAGCCTTGTCAAAACGGACCAAGTGGGATATGTGAAGGGTAGGCTTGCTGCTGACAATGCTTGCATGTTTTCTAATGTTATAGCCCATAGTAAAAACCTAAAAGTCCAGCTGGCAGCACTGTCCTTGGACGTGGAAAAAGCGTTTGATCGTATTAATTGGCAGTTCATGTTTCGTACCCTCCCATGGCCCCTCTTTTATTTCCCTAGTTAAACTCCTGTATTCCTCTCCTAGGCCAAGTATATTTGTTAATAACCAGTTCTCCAAATTATTTTCTTTGTCAAGTGGTATAAGGCAAGGATGTCCCCTCTCCCCTTTGTTATTTATTTTATGTCTCTAACCTTTTTTAGAACGGATTCGTTCAAACCCCATGATTGCTGGCTTCAAAATCCCATCCTCTGAGATTAAACTGTCTGCTTATGCGGATGATGTGCTTGTATATATGGCTGACCCCACCTCTTCTCTTCCACATTTTTTAGATGAGGTGAGGTTGTACTCTTCTGTATCGGGTTATAACCTCAATTTATCTAAAACGGAAGTCCTGCCCTTAAATGCAGCGTGCTATCAATATATGTTTAGTAATACTGAATTTGCTTCGTGTCCTACCAAAATTAAATACCTTGGTATATGGTTTTCTTCATCCTTAGCTGATACCCTCAAACTTACTTTTGACTCCCTAGGAAGAGGTGTGGCGCCGCGGCCAGGGCGACTGACTCCGGAAGCTGGGGATCACGGTTCGATCCCTGGCACCGGCGGCAGATTAGTCCAGCACCATGTGACTCTGGGCAATAGCTTGCTTAATCTTCCTGACGGCCCCCAGCGCCTAGAGACCCTAACGGGTGATTGTGCGCTTTACAAATGTGGATTATTATTATTATTACTTGTAAAGAAAATGTAATCCCTCCTTCAAATTTGGTCCCCCTTATTCCTTTCCTGGTGGGGTAGATTGGACACGATTAAAATGATGATTACTCCCCATGTGCTTTATACTGTCTCGATGCTTCCCTTTAAAATCCCCAATTCCTACTTTTCCCGCATAAACTCTATATGTACTAAATTCTTGTGGAATGACAAACACCCTCGTATAGCATTACATAAATTGATTTGCCCTAAAAACGAGGGTGGCGTTCGTTTCCCCAATTTTAAAACCTATCACTCTGCATTCCTGATTAAACAATCCTTTTCACTTGCCTATGATTTTTCAACTACTCCTGTACCTAAATGGGTACTCTTAGAACGCTCTCTTTTGAAAGATTTCTCATTCCAACATATTGTATTTATGTCAAACTGTTCTTTTTTGTCTAAATTTCTCATTTTGAAATATTCCCACACACTCTTACACAATGTTTTCTTTTCTAATCTCTCTCCTCTTCAATGCTTCTTATCTTCGGTTGTGTGGTATAACAAATTCCTTAAATACCAAGGTAAATCGTTTTATTTTAAATACTGGAAAGAGAAGGGTATTTTGTTTATACACCAATTTTTTTAAGGTAATTCTATCATCCTGTTCCATGTACTGCAATCTGAATATCACCTATCTCCATCGTCTATAAATGAATATATCATTTTAAAGTCTGCAATTCAATCATATTTGTCTTCTCTCTCACTACCTGAAGTTTCACTCCCACCACTCAACTTTACCCTCTACTCTCAACTCAACAGCCTAAGGCTGCTTTTGTATACACAATTTTATTATCTAATGTCACGGATCGCCTCAAAACAAATGTAGAGACTGCTTGGGAAACTGATCTTGCTGTTTCCCTTTCTGTCTCGTTGTGGGATCGTTTATGGTCCAAACTTTTTAAAGTTTCACTCTCAGCTCGTATTACTCAATCTTTGTTTTTCACTTACCATAGAGTTATTATTACTACTGTTAATATTCATAAATTTTCTCCAACTTCCTCTCCACTTTGTTGGTCATGCTCTAAAGCCCCTGGTACACTCAACCATCAGTTATATGAGTGTTCCCCTATTTTGTCTTTTGGACTGATGTTTGGAATATTTGCATGCCAATGTTTCATTGTTCCACCCCTTTATCATTCTTGAATGTTTTTCTAGGTTCTTTATCAGATGATATTGATATTGTTTCGTCCTCTGCTAAATTGCTGGACCTATGTATTGCTCTTGCATTTAAAGTTATTTTATCGTGTTGGAAAGATAATTCTAAACTTTCTGTACATACATGGTGGAATTTCCAATGTGATGAACATTAAAATTGCTATTGCTTCATCCTCCTCTATTCCCCTAAAAATCAAATCTGATCTTCTTTGGCTTCCCTTTACTGTGTATCTTTCTTCCAAATCTCCTAGTTGACTGCATTGCTCTATTCCCACATGTTTTGTCCTTATTGCCTATATCTCGTCCTTTTCTTTCCTCTTTCTTCTGCTCTTCTTTCCTTTCTCTCCCTCGTGCTCCTTTTTTCTCCCCTTTTCTTTTCCTTTTCTCTTTTTTCTACATGTACTCTCTCCCATTGCATATGTTTTATACTCCATAATCTTTTGTAATTTTTCCCAATATATATAACGTATGTATGGTTTTCTCTTGCAAAATACTAATAAAAATCTCTTAAACAGAAAAAAAAGTACTTGGTGTGAGATTACATGTTCAACCAGTCGTGAAACAGCGGATTACATGTTCCTGCAGGATTGACCTACGGGATCACATGTTCAATCAGTAAAGAGACAGTGGATTACTTGTTCAAGGAGGTTTGAGCTACTGGATTACAGGTTCAACCAGTCCTGCGATAGTGGGTTACATGTTCTTTCAGGCTTGAGCTACTGGATTACATGTTCAAATAATCCTGAAATAACGGATTACATGTTTCTGGATTGCATGTTCGAACAGTAATGAGAGAGTGAATTACTTGTTCAAGCAGGCTTGAGGTTACACACTATGGCCCAGCAGTACTGAGATTGAAGGTAACATGTCCAGGCAGGTTTGAGCTTCTTGATTACATGGTCATGCAATATTCAAAAAGTGGATTACATGCTCAAGCAGGTTTATGCTACCAGATAACATGTTCAAGCCCTCTCGGGATTGTGTACGTATGCATTTTCCTCATGCCCTATTAAGGAATACTACAAATGTATGGGCCCGATACCTTGAACGCAGTTACGCGAGCTCAATATTTAGGTAGGACTGCAAAGTATTTGTGCCTATTTAAATGTAATGATAAGACCGCTTACAACAAATGAAAACCGGGCATTTTGAGTGTTAGGTTAGGTCCACCCTCTCAGCAGCAGTTTACCCGATACTGCCTTCTAGATCACACCTAAGATGTTTAATACTCCTGACTCCAGTGAATCGGCTGAGATGGTCCATGGGGATGTATGTCAGTACAACGCGATCTAAAAGATGCGGTACTTGATAACGCGGGCATTACAACGCAAGTCGTTACAACGACTTGCGTTGGAGGGCGCGGATTTTGGAATATTATAATTTTATATTCCAACACCAGTCCACGTAACAGTAGGGAAGGTGTTGGAATATAAAATTACTACATTCCTTGCCCAACAGCGCCATCCAGCGCAAGTCGTAGTAACGACTTGCGTTGTAATGGCATCGTTGTAAAGGCACTGCGGTATAAACACCGCGTTGTAAACGATGTTTACCGTCCATGGTGGCCGCATGTGCACAGAGAGAAAACTAGCAAGCAATGGAGGCAAACCTCAGAAATCTCTTGTAGCAACTTCCCAAAAGTGTGTAATTTCTTGCTTCTGAATAGCAATTTAACACACCACCCAAAAGATGTTGAAAATATAATCATGATCTTTGCATAGTAGGGGCCATTTGAGGGCCTTATTGTTTCACGCACCCCCAATACATTGCGAGGGCCAAGCTGATGATGTTTAAAGAATACCCAAGGCCTTGTAGTGTTGGGGCATCTCATGGGGTCTAATCTTGTGCCACACTGTGTCAATCTAGAGGAGCATGGTGGAGCATCCATGTATTCCATGTATGCATTTTTACCACTGAGCAGACCACCAATCTGAAGGCCGATTAACAATCTAGACCATGGTAGGGGTGGGAAGGCGGTTGTTAGTAAAATCTTATGGAACATATGGGGTAGGAAAGATCTTATGCATGTGTGCATAGGTACATGCCTCTCACATGCTAAGCCTTTGCCAAAGCTCATTCCAACAGCGTGTAACAACACAAATCAGTACAACTGTTGGAAATCAGCACAGCTGTTGGAAAGTCAATATAAATGTGAAGTATGGCTCTTCTCGCTGGTGTAATGAGGAATTGCAGTTTCACTTTTTTCCATTATAATGATGGGCTTCAAAAGGGCAGCATTCAGAATTCTCCTGCCTAAAACTCATAACTAGCAAAGAGAGACACTTTGTTAAGCTGACACCCGCATTCAATGTCATTAAGTGCACTGTTTCCAGTACAGGGCTTTCATTTGACAACCTAATGCATCCTGGGTATTGTAGTCTTGATATCTATCCATTGGCCTAGTTAGACTAATACATCTGATTCTAATTATTTGCAGATGAAAAACCTCAGACAGGAAACTCTGCCATTGATGTCATGGAATGAAGTGTTCACCCTACACTTGGCTACTATAAAAGATATGAGTGGAGACGTCCTTCGCAGTAGCAGCTAAAATGATATGGCTTCTTTCAGAGCATTAATGGAGGTTAAGTAGAGAAATATTCCCTTGCAAAGTGTTATCCTCTTATGTCATACACAGATGTTTGCGTGTCTGTGCACTGACCCTAGAGTATGTATTACTGAGGCATTAGACATTGTTTCTAGCAAATGTTACATTAACAACAACTGCTTTTCTGTGGAAAGAGGAAGTGTCCATGGAGACCTCTTGTCCATATTTTCATCCTCATCAATCAAACGCAGTGTCCTCTAGGACACCATCTGAGGCCTTAGTGAGGCTGGTCTAAGTTAGTGGGTTATTCCTTGTTGGGCTACATGCAGAAACATCAACTTGCCACAAAAGCAGCATAAGTGCACTGCTGCAAGGTGCAACCAGCACAGCTAAGGGTAAGGTGGCAAAACAGATGCTGAGCACATCACCCTAAATGTAGCACAACCCCCAAAGAAAAAGCATTGGAGTAGGAGAAAAAACACAAAAATGTAAGAAACATAATCTACAGAGATCTCCCTAGAGAATGCATCCGGATGCGCTGAGCCAACAATGTTATACTCTCTTTCTCTAGAGGTTACATGCTATAGCGTGGCGGTACCTCCACAAGGGCATCTGAGCTTTGCCCTACCACTTTTTTGAAAGTTGTTTATACTCAGCGAATAGTGCAGCAGCTCCCTGCACTATTTATTCAATAGAAACAGGCTGTCACTGCTGCCTGCCTCACCCCTCCAGAGTCACCCTCAGCATGGAGCAGAGCCCCCAGTACACATGTGTGGGTAGAAGGTAGAGCACAGCCTGATATGTTCTCCCGATACCCACAGAAGCATGCAAGGCCATGGTCAAACATTACAGTCTGCTTTGGCGTGGCACTGTGGAGTCTTTCCTGAAGGAGGAGGAAAGGCCATAGTCCGCCTTTCCTGTTACTCCATCTTTTCCTGACATGTCACTGGATTGGGTGAGATCAATGGGAGTGTTGACCCCCAAGTATTACAAAGAATGCTAGGCTGTTCCTCAAACTAGTGAATGTACGTGTCACGCTGGAGTTTGGATGCTGTAAGGTCTCAATGAGTCCTACAGTTGGGCATCCATTTTGTTGGATGTAATGCCCCCACACACCCTTTCAGGTGTCATGCTTCCTCATCTGGGCTGCTCCTCGTTGGGTCGGCGGTGCAATACCCAACGGGCGACACCTCAAAGAGGGGCACTTTGGCGGAGATCTTCTATCCAACTGCCGTCAGGTGAGGTGTGGGTGTGGGGCCAGAATAGCGTAGACTTATGTGTGAGTTAAAATAAAGCTAGGAGTACCAGGGTCAAGTTTATTCTGGGGGTCCCCTGCTTTAATTAAAAAGAAAAACTAGCCGGTACTCGCTGGAATTCTATGTTTCCTTATCCGATTCTCGATTAGTGTGTGCTGTAAACGGTCGACATGTTTCTCGCGTGTGTACAATGACTCGCGATTCTTCAGGACCTTACTAAAGAAATTATCTTTTAAGGAAAACTGTCTACATCTAATGGGATCTACCTGAGTATCGCCAGTTTCATTCAAACAATTATGCTGGGGGTCGCGTAACTAGTTAGCATGGAGGAGTCTCGTTCGTTATCGGAATTAACCAGACAAATCGCTCCACCAACTAAGAGCGGCCATGCACCACCACCCACAGAATCGAGAAAGAGCTATCAATCTGTCAATCCTTTCCGTGTCCGGGCCGGGTGAGGTTTCCCGTGACCACAAACCCGGTCTGTACCGTGGTAAGAAAAGGTCGAGTCAGAGAGGAGTCTCAGTTCCACCCGCCCTGGTCCCAAGATACTCTGTCTCAAGAAGCACAGATAGGTGGGTGTGTCATTCTTAGAACCCCCTGTGTCTCCCCAAGTCCCCTTGCATTCCTGCACTGCACTTTCTGGTGCCCACTAAATACAGGAGCTTGGCTGTCCCATGGCTCTGGAGACAGCTCAGCCTTGAGTCCCAGAGCCCTAGTTCCACAGAGCTATGCCAGCGGCTGGGCCTGCGCTGCCTCCTCCTGCCTCCAGCTGCAGCTGAAGAGGAGAGCCAACCACAGCCAGTCTCAGGTGCTGAGAACACAATCCTCTGAATAATGGCATGGCACATCTCTCAAGACTTTGACTGTCCATGGAAGGCCGAACAAGTGGATATTGGGGCGGGCATTGAATGCAGCAGATGAAAGGTCTTTGAAGGTTAGGAAATGTGTCCGTGAAGGTTTTCCCAGGGAAGTCTTGAGGAGACCTTTACCTGGTTATGCACTGAAACCTAGTACAGGGAGGCAAGGAGGTCTGTACCCTCTAGAAGATGGAGAACTGAGAATTATGGTATGAAGGTTGATTATTGTGTAATAACTTGTGATTTGGCATCGAAGAAAAAAACACACACACTGAGGGTCTTCCCCCTGCTCCAAATATAGGTTTGTTTCGGACAATTTCCTTCAGCCATTGCTTGAAGAATGTATCAACCACATTTTCCACAAGCCCACAATAGTCTTTCTTCTTCACCTGCCTCCAGCAATTGCATTATTTGATCCAGCCCTCAGAGGGCCTCCTGCCTTTCCATTAGCTTCAAATAACAGATGTTACTATTACCTAATGAATTGTTACACAATATACCAACCTCTGTAGAATGAAGGGCTGCGTTGGTCTTCTAACTTAAATAGCAAATACAGCAGACATGACATTAGTGGTAATCTTGAACTCACTTAGCCACCTGGCTGCCGTGTTTGCCTGCTTGTTGAGAAACACACTAGGCATGACGTGCGAGGCCCTTCCAGTCACCCAGAGTACTAAAACATTAGAACATCTGGATTTGAATTCAAGCAAAACGTGGAAGTCATATTTAAAACCTGGAAACGAGCACATATGCATTTAATAAGAAAGTTCATAAGCTCTCTTTTAATAGTCCCAGATGTTCGCCTGCCTCACACGAGTTTATAAGGGACTAGAAAACAGAACAGTAGCCAAACATCCACTTTCCAAACACTCTCTGTCATTCCTGAAAAGGGAAATCTAAAAGAACCCCTAACCACCTACAATGCTTTCCCTTTTGTAAACATGCTTGAATGGCCCAGGCTGAAGCAGCAATTCAGGCACAGGGAGACAGGCAAGTAGTGTTGAGCAAATATTAACTACCCATGAAGATATACAATTATACTGCCCTCAGCGCAACTGCCCTGCCAGTGACATCCCATCTGGGAATGTGCACAACCTCAGAGCCTTTAACAACACCTTTATGTTGCAAGCATTGACAGATGACAGCAGGACCGACTGTTGAGCTGGTGACGCCTGGTGCGACAATCTTTTTTGCCCCCTCCCTATTTTTATATTTTTTATTTTTTTTGCAGAGTTTTATATAGCGCGAACTGGACCCGAACTGAACCGGGTATCAGAGCGCTTTACATAGCACCAGTTACGTTACACAAGGACACACATTCATTTTGTTAGGCACGGGGAGATTAAGTCATTTGCCCAGAATCACAGGAGGTTTAGCGACATTACCGAGACTCGAACCGGGTTCCCCAGGTCCGAGGTCGAGCGCCCTAGCCGTTAGGCCCTCCTTCTTGGATTGTCTCACTACCACCCTATAAAAGTGCACCTCATCTCTCCATAGCCTCTCTCTCAAATACATTTCACTTGTTTTGAAGCACTGGTTAAGGCTGGCTTTCAGTGGTGGCTCCTCGGCTGAGGCGGAGGAGCATTGCCCCACTGCTGTTGGAGCAGTGGAAAAGGAAAAATAAAATGGTAATAACCGAAGTTATCATTTTATTTTTAGTTTCAGCCAGGTTAGGGTGGGGCTGGGCTCTGTTGACGTCGAGCGAGGAGTAGTCGCTGCACCTTAAGTGTGCATGACGGTTTGGCCAGCTGTCTTGGTCCCGTCAAACAGTCATGCACACTTTGCATGTTCTCCAGTGGGCTGTCATACACAGCGTGGGTGGAGACCATGCCCAGCCTCCCAGTCCCTCTCTGAGCGCCGAACAACGGTGCTCAGACCAATCACAAGGCTGCTGTCATGGTGCATTATGACTGGCTTAAGGGAGCCTGGGTGCTGCCTGGAAGAGAAGTGGAGTAGAGACCACGTGGGAGAGACGCCCTGCTGAGGTAAAATGCCAATCAGTTTGTTGCAGTAGGCACATTAACCATCTGCGCTACTTTATTGCGAGTCAAAACTGCCACTATACAAAACCCCAATCACTCTTTCTAGCAGGAACATTAATCACTAGAGTTATCTTGACATTTTTATTGCTGCCTGAAAGGTAGACTTACACGGAACTCTACAGCAGGTGCTTTTAAATCCTACGTTATTGCTAAACACAGTGCCACCCTAAAGTCAGTGCCCTCTCCAGGTCAGCGCCCAGTGCAGCTGCACCAGTCCCACTGCCCTAAAGCCGGCCCTGGATGGCGGCGACTGTCTCTCTTGATCTGCCACTCTCCGCACCCTGGGCTGGGTAGAAGACAGAAGAAGCAGAGTCTGTTGAAAGTAAAGAAGGACCGTCACGGGAACCAATGGCTGCCATTACAGGGACTATATGTGGCTGGTTTCATTTCCTGAGATCTAATGTGCAACCCCCGTGGTTTGGTGTAAGAAATCACAATAATGTTCTTATGGAAGTATTCCTAAAGCCCCAATGGAAGTTTTAGTAGCTTCCTGTGTGTATTTTGCTGTATATGTACATCTATTCATTTATTTTGGAGAATTATAGAGGACTTTCACCAACGCACTTTCCACAGCTTTATAAAACAGAACAATATTATTTTAATGTATTTGTTGCGATGGGAATTGTCCCTTGCATGATGTACAGTCGAGTCACCTGCCCTGCATGCCCCAACTGCATACCTGTTTTTAGATTGTTGTTCCTAATCCTGTGTGCATGCGTTGACGTAGGCCTGATCTTTTGACAATGATAAGTTCTGGACCTTGGCTACAACTGGGAGGTGTGCATTAGGAGCACCTTATAGGGTCAGAGGACTACCGTCCCTGTCCTAGGTTTCATGTGTTGAGCGCGCTGGTGTTAGAGTACCGTATTACTATTTTATGGTGACAGGCTTTTACCTGTGAGACATTAATACTCATTCACTGGTCCATTCATCTAAAGTTCTGCTTCTTACGATGAACCCGGAACCCTGAATGCGACATCCAGTGCTTGAGTGTGCACCTGTATGCTAGGTGTGATAGTGTGCGGGGCATGAATGATACAGGCCTCTGGGTTCCATTTTGGAAGCGCACAGCCTGGACCAGAGTACAAGATGGAGGAGAGGATGCTTTATTCAGACAGCATATGTGTATTGCTGACATCTCCTAGATGGGAGATGGAGCACCAGGTACTATGGTGTTAAAAGAGGAGACCGGCCTTCCTTAGAAGGGCCAGGCCCATTCCTGATACATTAGGCTGCAAACATTCAGACTGCAGATGCCATTAGGCAGTATTCCCTATTGTTAGGGGAAGGAGTCCTTTGAAGGGGCGTAGATTATTGTCTCTCCTCCTGATTTCTGTGAGAAGGGGTCGTAAATAGCTGGGTGCAGCCTGCTCTCACCTCTTTTTACTTCTGTGGTGGACACGCCACCTAGAGACTGTCCTGCTGGGCAGAGCATCCTTGCAGACAGAGGCCAGGCCTGGAATTTGGCCTGATAATGACACATGAAAGGGGAACTGACCCAAGCAGTTTTCAAGGAAGTAGACCTGTAATATCTTCCTTCTGTGGAATTGGTATAAAAGATAGGAGTTTAAGACCCATCTATTCATTGTTGTGATATCTTCTGCCAAGGAGTGGGTACTCTGCAAAGTACTGAGGGGCTACTAAGCAGCCAAGGCTTAGTGGTACACTGATAGCCAACTTCCCAGAGGCGAGGGAACATCGTCTGATCTGAAGGAAGAAGTACTGGGCTGTCTTGGGTGCCAAGATATCCTGCTCTGAGCGAGGGATGCAAGTGCCAACCCTGCAAGAGGAGTGGATCACGGAAGAGACTGCTGTGATTGGCTCTGGTGTAGGGTCCGTTCGATAGAGATTCGCTAAGTTAGTGCTTTGACGGATTATCCGTACTGCTGGATTGGGCAGTGCAACCAACCTCTGCTACTGGATGTATGTCACTACAACGCATGCTTTTACAACGCATGCCATTACGACGCAGGTTTTACAACGCAAGTCGTTACAACGATTTGCGTTGGGGGCGCTGGAAAGTGAATAGTTTAATTTACTATTCCAACTCCAGTCCCCGTGGATAGTAGGGAAGGTGTTGGATAGTAATTAAACTATTCCCTATCCTAGAGCGCACTCCAGCGCAATTCGTTGTAATAACTTGCGTTGTAAAAGTTGCGTCGTAATGGTAGTGCGTTGTAAAAGTAGCGTTGTAAAGGATGTTTCCCTCTGCTACTTATTCCCATCAGAATCACCAAACGCCTGGAGAAGTGTGCCTGTGTGGGAGGATCGACTGATTCTGTGACAAGTGCCTGCTGGTGCCTTTTGTGTCCCACAAGTAGACTGCATGATCGCGGCACTCCCAAGTGTGTCGTTGAGACTGAACCAGTCCTGAAGATTAAACAACCGGGGAGATGCCCCGGGCCGCCACATGAAGATGCGAGGTTGCCCCCTCGAGGCACTGTGTGATGAAGATAGCACTTGATTTCTGCCATGCAAACGAATTGTCATCTGTGAGTGACTGGCAAATGCCCTCAAAGAGAAAATGCAAGTACTCACCGGAGATTCGAAGAGAGATGAGCTGTGTGTCAAGTACCCACTGGAGTGCAAGAGTCGGTCGCAATCTGCAGCCTGCCACCACCTGGAAGCGGGCCTATGACAGACCGCTCCGCTCCTGCCGTAACCCACTGAGCAGTATGCTGCACGGCTGGCTGGCGTAGAGCCACAGCAGTGGTAAAAGGCCTTAACCAGCATGCTTGTGGCCCAGTAGCCTCTTGCTGTCTCATGGCCTTCTGAACAGAATCTGACATTATTTTGATATTACTAAAAAAGAATCAGGGGTAACTAACAAGCTTAAAATTAAATGTACATAGGATGATTAAATAAAGGTCTCTATTGCAGCCTCAAAATGAGAAGAGGAGACAAGTCAAATTACGTAAACAGCTCAATTAAGTGATGTTAACAAACTACAGAAAGAGCATTTTGCTTGTTGTGCACATTTGCAGAAGTCCATAGCCTAGGATCGAGAAAAGTAACAGTTAAAAGGGCACACAGATGAAGTAGTCTAGGAGGGCTGAATAACTACTACCACACTAGAACCTAAAGTGGCTTCCTAGCTATCCTGGTAACTCATGGCTGAGGGGTGGAGAACATGCTGCAGGTAAAGCTTTGCAACCTTACCCCGCCCTTTCTCTTGATCCCAGAACATGTGTGAAGATCATGACAAGAGGAAGAGATGCCAGTAACAGTACAGCAAACCCCACACCAGAGTTTGCAACAACCCATAAGTATAACAGCTTCAGCATTTGTTACATGCGGGTACCAGCCAGAAACAATGTAACAGATCCAGCAAAGCCAACAGGCCTCTACAGTGGCCCAAACTACAAACATCAGGACCTTCATGCTGACATATCCCAGCACTAGCATGTCCGCAGGTGCAGTCAGCACCCTATATAGCCCAACCAAAGAATAAGTAAGGCAGGTAGAACAAAGGAACCAATCACGCACCACAGATTATCAAGAAGGAGCTAGGAATGAGCTTTGAAGATGGAGCAAAGGTGAGTGAATGGCCTTGAATGCAATTTCCTTCTAGCTCCTTGGGTAATCAATGTAAGTTGTATAGAATTCGAGAAATATCATTGAATTTGTTTTTTGACAAGATGTGTTTGACTGTTGAGTGAAAATATGTCTTTGAATGGGGCAGTGGATGCCGAACAACATGGCATTTCGTAGTCCAGTAGGGAGATAATGAGGGCATGTGCTGCTATTCTCAGTTGACTTGGGAATAGAAGGCTCTAAATTTTCTCTATGAAACAGAGACAAATGCGTGTGAGGATAGTCATAGCATATCCTCAACTAGTAAACCCGGAGATTCTATCCCCAGAGAGAGTTTCAAGGAGAGACAGTCAAGTTTCAGTTTATCCTTTCATAGTGAGTCAAATCTGCAGATGAATGCATTTTTAATAGGAAAAATCTTTTTAGGTTTCACTGTGCTTGAGAAATCTATTGTTTTTAATATAAACTTAAAAGGGACTGGCATCCCGCCTCCTCTCTTTCCTGGCTTCTTATTGGTTCCTGTGCATGCCATTTACCTTTCCTCAATATTTATTGGCTATAGCTTATTAATCCTTGTTCCTCATCTGCTTCTCTTACGAGTTTCCCACCACTGAAATACTGTTATCATCCGCTTTGGTGGAACTATATTTTCAAAACGTTTTGCCGTTTACTATTGCAGCATATTTATAAAACAACGTATCACCCGGACAGATTAAGTAATTTGCATAGAATCGCAGGATTCTGCAGAGACCCAAACTGGGATCCCCAGCTATCAAGTCAGCAGCTCTGGCCACTGTGTCACATCCTCCTCACACCCATGTTATCTGTCAGGGACCTCTTTCCTTCTCCCATACGATAATTGTTGAAAACAGCTCTTTATTAATTTCATAGGCACAACTGATGCATTACCAATGCTTATTTTGTTAGTTGAGCATCAAGAGGTTATTACACATCCACTACTGGATTTACAAGAGATAGACCTAAGATTTACAGATTGTTGTGAATTGACGTTTTTAAGGTATAATTGTGAATCATCACCTATTTATATATGGTCATTCCATGCTCAACTAGGCACATTTTTAGTGATATCCTGCAAGGAAAAAACAAGAGGAAAAAAAGAAAAAAGAGAAAAAAGAAAATGTAGGTGAGGCATTTTCTTACAGCCATGTATTCCAGAACATAGAAATGTCCACTGGAATTTATAGACTTGAATAGAGCCTGTTGTTACCAGCACACTGGACCTCCCTCCAGTACTCAAGTCTGTCACTCCCTGAAAGTGGATCATTTTAAGGCAGGAATCTGTTACATCCTTATGTTGGAGCCTTCTTGTCACTGGTGACATGCAGCCCTCATCTTGCTAATTGTCTGCGTGAGCACCTGAGCAGATGTCACAGACGCCTACGTAAAGGTAAAAGGACATAAGCCATCCGCTGGCACCTATAGGCCGAGTGGCCCTGGCAAAAATGGTTATGGTCCCCAGACTACTATATCATTTCCCGAATCTCTCAGTGGTTCCACCACGATCGTTCTTTAAAGAACTGAACAGCCTCCTAACGGAGTTGGTGTGGGGCAGAGGATGGCGGCGAGTAGCGTTGTCTATAGTTTACCTGCCCACCACGCAGGGGGGACTGGGAGCACCAGCCTTCGAGGCATACTTCCTGGCGGCCCAGCTCCAATGGCTATCCTACTGGACGGCGGGGCGTCACATAGGAGAGACCATCACTACTGACGGCCCTATGTTACAACCAGCGATCCATCGAATGCTGCTGCCGGTCACTAAACCTATACGGACCCGTCCCCTACAACTGTCCATCGCCCGCACCTGCATGATGCGCATCCACCGCATGTCCAAAACACAACCGCCATACTCGCCCCTGCTACCACTGGTGGGCTTCCCACGAGGAGACACATATTACACACAGGGAATACTTCGAGTCTGGACAGAATTGTGAGTCACGGAGGTAGAATCATTGTTTGAAGAAGGACAGCTGAAAACATTCGATCAGATGATGGAGCAATATGATCTCCCCACTGGGCAATTCTTACTCCATAGGCAATTAATAGATAGCAGTCGTAGGCACTGGAATCCAGACGCAGGGGAACCCACGCCACACCCAGTGATACACACGATCTTACACATGGGAGTGGGGCGACACCTGATAACTTGGCTCTATAAGGCGATACGTACACTACTCCTCCCATCCCTTAAACCCTTACGCCAGAAGTGGGAGACGGACATCGGCAGAGTGGTCCACAACAAAGAATGGAGCACTGCCCTGGAATACCCCAAAAAAGTATCCAGAAACGCCAGATTCCGTAACATACAATTTAACGTCCTCCATAGAGTCTACCTCACGCCACACCGACTACAGCGCTTTTTCCAGATACACACTTTGAGTGCCCCCGATGTCAAACCCCGGGAGCGGATTTCAGGCATATATTCTGGGATTGTCCCACACTCCAAGGATTCTGGAGCACAGTCCTTCGAGCCCTTGAAGAGGTTACTGCCATCACGACCATGTCCACATGGGAAGCATGCGCGCTCGGGAGACCGAGAAAGTACAGTACCGTTTCCACTCACTAGCCATTCTTTTAGCAAAACGGGGAATAGCTATGCATTGGAGGTCCCCCACGGGACCACCGGAAGCAGCGTGGATAGGCGTGGTACACAAGTGGGACAAGGCAGAGGAGGAGATACTCCGGGAGGAGGAAGTGAGGGGTCACCGCAAACACCCCATATCCTTAGACTGGGCCCAGTTAATGTACCAATTTACACAGACAACACACCCCCCAGAGTCACCTACGACCTCGCAGACTCAGACACGAATAGCCACACCAGCCTCCGCACCTCAATGACACAGCCACAGACACTATCCGAACATCGCCAGAAGCCGCGCCCCACAACCCTTGCGACTCGCCGAGCGCCATTAACTCCCCGCACGCTATTATACCATATGCCCCGGGAGTGCCGACACTACACCCCGGTGCAGCGACTCGCCCCCCGCCCTTCTCCCCCTAGATTCCCCCCCACCCCACCAAGTTCACCCCTAAGTTTTTGAAAGAGTTAGAAAAGTTTAGTTTGGAGGGGGTATCCCCCCCCTACCACTGGTTCATTGGGAAGACCTATAGATGACGACGTCACAACAACACATGCAGCTATGGATTGCGCCAACTCTGTCGGTGCTCCCCGCGACGACCAAATAATAGTTGCTACACCACGAGGTCACTACCTTGCCGAGAATAGCAGACCACTCACCACGGACAGTCTGCTGCTATTCTCAGGGGTGAACAACCGACCGTGTAGGGGATCATGAGGTAAACGCTACTGGATCACACGGTTAGGTGTGGTCGAAGGACACGGGACCACCGAATGGGGTAGACTACTGAGCGCTTTCTCTGGAACAATGTACCTATGGTCATACATTACTGTACCGTATAATCACTGCCATGTTGGTTGTAAAATGCAAACTAAAACCCAATAAACAAATTTAAACAAAAAAAGGACATAAGCCATCAGTGGGAGGGCGGTGAATAAACTTCTTGTGACCAGTGCTCAATAGTGTGGTGGAGGTTAGGTCCCCATATCGAATTGGACAAATCCTCTGGTAGCTCCTTGCACTAAGGGCAAGAATACACGAGGTCCTATAGCACTGTAAGGTACTGGTTATCATTAAAAGGCATTCAGGGAGTAGTATTATGACAAGTACTGGTGCAGACTTCTAACCTGCTAGGATTTTGCACACATTTGTTGTTAAAAACATAAGAAAGGATTACTGAGAAAGGAGGTTGTTGAGTTTCAAATTTAATACTGGAATCGGATACTGGCAATTTTACTTCAATATTTCTAGCAGCAGAACCCAACTTTAAAACGGCTACTTGTTCTGTTACATGTATGGATGCCTTGTGCTTGATTTGCAATATCCAACTACTGCATACATGCATACATACATACATACATACATGCATGCATACATACAGGCATGCAAACATACATAAATGCATGCATACATACATACACACATACAGGCATGCATACATGTGTACATATATACACACAACCATACATGCATACATACATACATACATACATACATACATACATACATACATACATACATACCTATGAGTGAATGGAGGAGTGGGTGTTCACAACATACAGTGTGTTGTGAGTGTGTGATGAGGACATTCTTGGGGTTGGGTATTATATAATTTTCCAGACATGTACTAGTCCAAATGTGGGTTGATATTCCAGTTTTGCATACTTTGACCGCGGGTTAGGACGTGTACAGGTCTCGGCTGTGTGTAGCGTTTCCACGTCTGTTGTAACCGGGCTGAATGTGACTCTACCGCCTTTTTCCTGACAGCACCGTGGGAACTTCTATCAAGAGGAACTAGTAGAAGGTCTTCAGGCACTCTGCAAGAGTTTGCAGGACTAGTCTCCCAGCAGAAAGGAAGACATCTTTTCTCATGCACTGCTGGGTGGGGGAAGGGACAGGAGGAATTTGAAAATCTGCTTGATCAAGAAACCAACCAAGTGAATGACTAAAAAGAATACAAGATATCCCTACTTAACCTGAATAAAAATTATTTGCCTAAAATGAGTATGATTCTTGAAAGAAATCACTTTGTGTAGCGTGCTCAAATAGTAGTGGAAAGTGTAGAAGGGTATGTCACAGCTTTACGGAAGCCAGCCTCATTGTGTAAATTTGCACCCGCCACCAATGAAAAGATAAGGGACTGATTCCCAAAAGGAACCAGTGCTCCGCTGACCTCGCCCTGGCAGAAACCCCACGCATCCGCAGAACCAGAGCAGGTGGAAGAGCCTTCTCCTACGTCGCTGCAAAGACCTGGAACGAGCTCCCATTCAACATCAGACACTCCCCCACTCTGCACACCTTTAGGAAGAGCCTCAAGATATGGCTCTTCGACTGATCCGGAGCTGCCCCCCTCAGCCCTCCAGCGCCTTGAGACCCTTGCGGGTGAGTAGCGTGCTTTATAAACCCCTGATTGATTGATGTTGAAATGCAGCAGTGATAAGGTCTGAAAGGAACATCAGTTAAATACCCACCCCCCAAGTAAAGTTTGGAGGTGGCCAAGAAAATCAACATTCAGAAGCATGAATGGAGGTAATTAAAAAGATAACGGAAGTAGCAAATATACTAGCAGATAGAACTAGCAGCCAATACAAATGGCTGAAAATAAAAAAAGCACCTCTTACCATCAAGCATTAGGCTAATTCAATGGGACCATTTAGCACTCAGCACGAAGACACCACAAAGATGGCAATCTAGACCTTGGCACACGTTCTAAACGCCCGGAACAAATAACATTTGAACCCATAAATCACTTGCTTCTAGGACACAAGTGCAAATATGGGCTGCTCTTACCACCAGTAGCTTCTGTGGGTTAGTAATTTCTCAACATAACTGTGTTAGGAGTAATACCAAATGCAGATACTGTGCTTATACTATTTCAACACCTTATGCCCCATTTATTTCTGCTCAAGAGTAGATTAACACCTGAGTCTCAGAGCAAATGTTATTTGTGCTTGGGTGTATTTGCACCCATCAATATATATATGAATGCAAACAGGCAGGTTGCAAAAATGACTTGCTCCAAATAAGGAATAATACAGAAATCAAAAAACAACTATCCTTTTAAATACTTTGTATTTGAGGGTGAGATACTGACCTGCTATTGGTGGGCCAGCTGTCATGGGTATTGCCATTAGGCCTAGGAGGAAACCAATGGCCTGTGATGCCTGGGCAGGGCCAACTAGCTCAAAGGCAATTGGGCCCATGATGCTGATGAAGAATCCATCACAAAGTCCAAGGAAAAGACAGACGACAACCAGGGCGGCGAACACTTTGCACAGGGGTATCATCATGCTCATGAGTCCGAGCAACGTAAAGGCAGCAACCTGGAAAACAAGATGGAAATTCAAACTGTAAGAGAAGACAGGTGTTGGCATTCTTAACAAACATAGGGTACATTTCTGAAATTCTTAAAGAATAGATTGCAAATCCTTTCCAACTTATCGTGTCTCCTGCGGGCAGCCGACACACAAAAAGCACAAACTGCCACATAAGATTCCAGCACAAAGTATCATCAGAAACTGACAAGCCTACGTACACTTTATTGGTTCATCTCCATGTCCTGATATAGAGGAAGACTGCAGTAATGTAAGCAGCACAACGTTATTAGCACAGATGGTGAAATCTGATTCTCAAAATTGCAGGCTCTTTGGGCCCACTTCACAGTGCATTGTGATGTGACAGGTGCTCAAATAGGTGCTTAGTTACTGCATTTCCAGTGGTTCCTACATACCATCTATTGCAGGAGCATTGATTTCAAGAATAAGATCAGATATTACCCCCAAATGTCCCTGCCCATGGTCGTACGCTGCATTTCCAATTGGTATAATCTACTCTATTAGTCTTCAATATACAAGGCCACTACACCTACTGTTTTTCCCACATCCCCTCACTACCCTAGGTTGCTATGAGTTCTGCATTCACAGTAATTGTCTTATATACCATCAGTGTCCTAATTCTTTCAGCATCTTGCTCCAGCAGAAAGAAGCCCCATCTCAGGGTTCAATGATAACAAGCTTAACCATGCTCAAGCCATCGAAACTTGTTTTTAAATCTCAGAACGAGTATAGGTTGTACGGATCCACCCGAAGACAAAACTGCGGCTCTCCGATGTTCAGAAGTAGGTAACTTAACCAATAGACATACCAGATGAATTTACCACTGTATGCTTTTTAGTCTCTTCCATCCAAATCCCTTTTTTGATTTCAGTGTTCTTGTTTGTACTGTAAATGCTTGCATTATCTTCAGCCAGCAGTTACTATCAATGTTTTACCCCCTACCACACACACAACACTCCGGAGAGATCTCTTTAACAATAACTACAATATCTCCTCAGCCCCACCTCTCACCATTCACAAATATTCATTTAGGTCAGCAATGCCAAAATGTTGGTCTATTAGATCCACATCAAAACTAGATTTAGACGATATCCAATATAGAACACAGCGATTATAAGGACGGTCCTTTATGCTTATCTTGAAAATATAAGATGACACCCTCATGCACTGATTTTAGGCAACTTTGCTTTAGATCTTTTTTTCACTACTGCTCCAAAATGTTCGCCAGATTCACAAATGCTCTTAGTTCCCCCGGCTTTTTTTCCTTCTTTCCTCCTGCAAGTATGTCTCACACAGTCTAATCTTCTAACTTCTTTCTTTCCTCTCGGTCAAATCACTTTATTCCTAGGCTTCTACTGATCCACAAGATTCCCTGTGCCTTCCCTAGTCTACCATTCCATCATTTCTTTCTCTTCAGCCACTCTGCCATCCCATCTTGGTTACCCTCATACCTCCTGCCAACCTTTCCATGGCCTAGGAGTTAAGTAACTCACTACTCCTCTGACAGGTCTTAAGGAGTGTATACAGATGAGTATGATGCAAAGGACCTGGAGATGACCTCTCTAGAACAAGATATAAACATGTGCTTCTCTTCCATGTATTCAAATAATATGATGGAGAGAGACTAGATATGTTTGTGCATTCTATGATTAAGTTCCCAAAATAACCTTACCAGGACATATCACTGAAGTAAACCAAACTCTCCTTAAAAGTAGTGGAGCTCAAGACTTCTTCTGAAAGAGATGCTGGACTGTGCAATAATTACCAAGTAAAACAAGTAATACCACCTACGAATTGATTTAAATTCTTAAAAAGATAGGTGAATTATCTAGTTCCTATTATATGGAGAATTTACATGTCCACAGAAAAAATACAGAACATTGACCCAAACATGCCACATTCTCGTCGTAAGTGTATTGCACCACATGCGGATTATGTGCATTTAGTCTGAAACTGTGTAAAGATTGGGGCTTATTGAAGATCAGTTTGCACTGAAATGACTAAGATGGTGGGTTTAGAGGTCCCTTCAGTCCCAGAAACCGCCTTACTGGGCTGTGTATTAGATTTCCCTAAACCTGCTCGGAAATTCACAGCAATGGCTTTCTCGCTAAACGAGAGATAGGCCTGAAATGGGGCTGTAAGGCCTTACCTACGACAAAGGCATGATTGCACAGTCTGGCGTATTGCAATGCAAACAGCGACTTATATACAGACACCTTACCTTCTGCGTCTCGCCCAAAGGATATATGGGGCCCCTTTAAAGCTTACCTAAACATCTTGTCCACACCCACAGCCTCGCAGACTACAAACGGCCTGGTCCCCACAGGAGTAGGGTGAGTCACAGCAGAGAGTTGTTAGGAGATCCTGTTGTATTCATGATCAAACCTACATTTACCCCAATGTCTGGAGAAATGATACCACAAGTGACAGGATGTTGGGGATGGGGACAGGTTGGAGGTTGGCGGTTAAATTGAAGAAATGTATTGTACTGTTCTTTCTTGGACCTAATTCGGTATGCTCATTAGTGATGTGGCAGTTGATACCAACTGTGATTTATGTTATACTTGAAATTAAAAATAAAGTTTTTAAAAAAAATGTATCTAGTTCCTAAAAAAGAAGTTGAGGGAAATGTGTTTTAATATTGAAATGTACCTGAAAGGGAGTAACCACTATTATGGGGCTGACTGTAAGAAAAGGGGATCAATAAAATGACAGCCTCTGTCAGAGTTATCAGTGGTACCAGGTTGATTTGTGATTGAATGTTGTTGTATATGTTTAGTGGGTTAGCCCCGATGAACAAAGAAACCTTCAGACCCGGACTCTTTGCTGGATCCCAAACTTTACCAGTATCCTGGATCTAAGACATCATGTGCCGAGGACTCCACAAGGTCAGATAGGGTCTTGGATGTCAAGCTGAGAAAAGCAACAGCTTCAATGGAAGGTGCCTCTTCACAGTGCACCTAGATACAAAGCTGTTAGATGGTCTGGATGGATTCTATCAGTCAGTACTTCTTTAGTTGGAGTGGTGGTGCCCTGCAATCTAAGGTTAGTAGGACCAGTGATCTAGGCAGGGCTCCTAGGCTACACCAGCTGCTGGGCTGGGGTCTCAGGGACATCATTTCAATCTCTTGTGATCTCTACATGAGACAATTTCTTATAAGTCATATAGTTATCAAATCACCTTTAGGTTTGGAGGTAAGTCAGCTTTTGCTCTTCAAGATTTTCAGTTTTTCCCACTGTCTTTCTTCATATGTAAGTCCATCCTAATGCACTGAGAATAGGTCTCAAAGAGGCTGGGGTTATAATTTACATCACAAAATCGCAATGTGATATATCGCGTGACAAAAATATTGCATCCACTACATCGACCTAAACCCTACATTGTGGAGTAAATCTCGTTATGTAGATGTGGATATAAGTAGACATATAGTAGCAGGCGATGTAGTGGATACAATATTTATCCAATCATGTACTATCGATACATAGTGACGTACAACCATTAATGGTTTTCTCGTTCTCAAAGTCATCTCCTGTGGCCTGCCAGTATCCCTCCTAAACTCTAGAGCAAATTTCAAGCTCCATTTACTTGATAATAGAGTCATGAGGGAGGCTGCTTGCTTTGCACAGCTTCCTACTCTGTGAACAACCACTACTTAACAGAGAATTTCCCAGGGCAAAACAAAGAATATCAATATATTCTTGCACCTCGGAATAACAGATCTTGCGAAATCTGAAATCTTGGGTGCCAGAACACCAACATGTTATCCCCTGACCACTTCCTATGAGTGTCTAAGTTAGGTGAGGGGCCCTACAATGTTATACATGCTCTAGCTATGGTTCCAAAACAATCTTAATAGGGAATGTTACAGCATCAAACAAACGTAAACAAAGTCAATACCCTCTTCTCCCTCAGTGGCTTCTACCTTATCTTTGGAAGAGATTCCCCAACATCTGTCTTTATTAGATCCCCCTGACAAAACTGTTATGTGGACTAGTCCGCGCATATGAAACATCTGGCTACTCTTATCCCTAAAACTGACAGAAATGTGCCTCAGAGCTCAAATGAATACGCAATAGTACAGAAGCAGATTGGCGACAATTTGCAATAGACTCGGCAGTCACAGGTAGAATTAAGTTAGTGGCACCAGGGACCTCGAAATAACAAAATGTAGGCGCTTGAACAGCTACAAAAAATGGCCTGGTGCCAGTGTTTCTTCAAGAAAATTACTACTGAACTGCTGTTCAAGCTCTTGTACTCTTGCATCTCGACGGTGGCAATACACAGCTCCATGGCCTTCTGGACTCCACTCTGGTACCTCTTATGGGCATCCTGCATGCCACAGCATGTCTCATCCAGGGTCTGAAGAGATCTGACCGCATCAACACAATCCTGATAGAACTCCATTGCCTCCCCTTGCCAGCCCCTATCTTCAAAACCAACTGCATCAATTACAAAGCCATAGCAACCAGCACCACCGCCTATCTTATAGACAGGCTCACCATCTCACGAGGCCCTTGCCACACTTGCATCCAGGACACCATCAGACTGCAGATGAAGAAGAAACACCAGGAAGCAGGGCTTTTCCTGGTCCGCTTGACTTACCTGACCTCCGCTTCATTGAGGTCGGCCTGAAATCACAGCTATGTCCCAGTAACCAGAGAACTGAACACTGACATTGGTGTTTTACTTTTTATCCCTTATCTGATGTTGATCTTTTTAGTGTCTGTTTGCTCCTTAAACTTTTCTCTATAGTTATACATTGGTTTAGGAATGTTATTGTGTTGTTTTCTTTACTTTAAAAGTGTTGTTACTCCTTGAACTTACAACACATTGCTCTGGGGAAATGCTTTTGCAGCAGTTGCCAGGGTTGAGTGGAGTTTCCCTGAAAAATGTATCTGTGAGTCAGTTTATTAGGTTAATAAGAGCATCCATTTTCCAAATAAATATCCTACTTTCTGGCACTGCCCTTTCCAATCACATTGCTCGTAAGTATGTGCTTAATCTCTATATACACACTAATCTTTATTACTCAGCAATGGCTCTCATCCACTTACCATATAGGCACAATAAATTAATGCCTCCTAATAATGTGTTCAAATGAGTTAAAGGATGAATTAGTGAATGGAAGCAAAGTATTTTGTATCTGCTATTTTAGCGTCCTTTACTTTATATATCAATGGAGGTCATTTGTTATGCGGTCAATGTATTCAATCTTCAGAGGATCTTAAATCACAGTGTTTTTTGTAAAGGTTAGTGATATATGCGTTGCAAATGTGATGATGCTGGTCTCAGCTTCTGGCGATCATTTTCCATGACTGATATTGACAGCTTTGGAGCCAATAAAAATGCAGCATTTTAATATTTGATTTACATTGCCTACTACTGTAATGCTTTGGTGGCAATAATATATGTTCACTAGTCCCCACGTTTATTCCGATAAAAGCTTACCAGGCACTAATTACCTCAATTACGCATGAGCCATACATTATGATTAGCTGAAGATCTGATTGCAGGGTACCACATGGCAGTCAGTGGGGAGATTAATTGGGGAATGTTTTAACATTTGGCGTGATAACAGCAGAATCTGTATGGGACCATTTCCAATCATATCCATATTTAAGAGTTTGCAATGGAAAGTTGTGACGTTGGAAAGGGTCAGAGGTCTATCTGCCCCAATACTATGCCCGGACAGGCAACATGGCTTTTAAGGAAAATCAGATGAGGGCTGGAGGACAGAGCTGCACCTTTCAGGTCTGGATGGGCTGAGAAGACCTAAACATATCCCTGAAAGCAGTACTGAGTGAGAGGCATAAGCTTCTCTTTTATGCACTTACAATATTTGCTTCTGTGAAGAATAAGTGCTCCAAGTATTGTGACTAGCACTGGATATTTGGAAACTTTCATGGGTTCACAGATGAGTCCAAAGCCAAAAGCTGTGAAGGAAAACATGTATAAAAAGGTGTTGTAATTTGAATAATGTAGTTCCATCTTTTGTTTCCATCTTATGGGGACACACCTGCTCACACAATGAGAGCGTTCGACTTGCTCACTGAAAACCCTCTGCACCAGTGCAAACTTGGGTTGATGTCAAAATATTTTCCATGGCAGCTTTTTGGTTGCCATTCTACCTCTGCCCACTGCTCTGGAGATTGTGCCAATGATTGCATTTAATTTACTCATTACTGTATTGGGGAGGAGAGCAGCCAGAACTGGGGTTTGTGGTATCGGATAGGTTCTACCACAATACAGGAATAACTGACATTCTTGGTTACATAAATTTATGCAATCTTGCTTTTACTTGCATTCTTCTCAAAGATTGCAGATTTTTCTGACCTATAATGAGCAGCTGAATAAAACCTAGAAACCTCTGGAGTTTGCAGACATGGACAATTTGCCAAGTTTCCGAGGTTTGGACCCAGCCAGTGAAATTCACTTTTAAAGACCTAAACTTGCTTGCGGTTCATTATGTCCTCTTGAGTTCAATTATTTATCGCAGCTGTTTCCCAATTGTTCTCAGAGGGAAAGCATTTTGAACAGGGCCCAGTAACAACAAAAGCTCCACAAACAAGCTGGATTACAGACTCATGGTCAAAACAAAACATGTCAGCCACATACAACTCCTCTCTTGCAAACTAGAACTTCCTTCCTTTTACATTCCTGAAAAAGCCATAAAGAGTTATGGGGTGTTTATTTCATTGGCCTTCAAATTTCCATCACATTTTCACTTCTCAAGACTTTCCCCTTTGGTCACTTCATTGTTGACCTGCAAAGGTCAACAATTGCTCTGCTGTTTAAATTTTTCTAACAAATCTCCAGATCTCCAGAATATTTGGTTGGCCGAGTGAAAGTATTGTCAGAAGTTGTCACCATGGGAACGCTTGATTATGATCATCGTGTTGATGATGATTGTGTTTATAAAGCTATATATGCGTGGCAGAGGGATTCGCAGATCCAGAGCTAGGTGGAGCAGGATCCGCCACACGTCAGGTTAGAATAACATAATGGCTGAGTGACGGTGTCGAGGATCCACATCCTAAAACGAATAGCTGATTTGTTACAGTCATATCAACTCTAAAAGCATAACAGAAGTGCACGTAAAGCTCTTTATATGTCTGGTGCCTGCAATGTATGCCCCTGCATGCATATCTGTGTCTTGCTCTAAATCATATCCAGCCGATCAGCAAGGACCAGTCTGAACGAGTGATATAGGGAATTGGATCGTCTTGGTCATTGGTGACTATGAGTTCTGAAGATTTACAGTACTAGATTGATACTTAAACTTGCTTACTAGAACCATAATGTTCCTCAACCTCGTGTGCCAAACGGTCAATCGCATGTACAACTTGAAGAGTATGGTGCAGGCCAGGGAAAACAACCTGGCAGCATCAATATTCTGTTTCAGAGTTTACATTGCAAGACCAGTGTTGCTTAAGAGATCCCAGCCGTGTAAATGTCATGGGCTAAGATATCAACTTGCAATACTCTGGATGCTGCCCTGGCTCCAGAACATTCAGAGGAGGTCCTCATGGAAGGGTATGAATGGCACATTACTAAATAATCCAAAACTGAATTCAGTCTCTCGCGTGACAATGCTAGCAGGAGTTGAGCAATACCTCGTCTCTAAACTGAGGAAAATAGGGATAAAGTGAGCCTTCTTGCAATCGGTAGCTTCATTAGCTTTTAAATAGATCACAATCAGGCTTTTGGAAAAAAGCAAGAAGGATGAATTTCGGGTTGATATGGAAATCTGACACTGGCATAGATCACTATGATGATAACGTGACACATATTTTCTAGAGTGATATAATGACTGTGATCACTGCAGATAGATTAATAACAATATTACCAGAAAAGGAGAATGTGAAATGCTATTATGAAACAACACATATATGGTGGTTTGATGTCTTTGAACCTTTGTTATAGAAGACTGCAGCTGAGACACTAATCTACTAGTTAGGTTGACATCAAGGTGGTCTCTTGCTTTAGTGGATGCGACAAGTGATGAGAGGTGCAAATAGATATCGTGTTAACTGTGTCAATGGGGGCTTTTTTGGCTCCAGTTAAAAATTGCTGTAGAGCTAAAAGTGATTCTTTAGGGCAGGTTTTGAGTAGCAGAAGAAATCAGCAGGGAGTTACAGTCCCCAGCAATGATGCGTTTGTTACTCACGCAATGATCAGTTTGAATGCAACAAAGACTAAAAACCAGGTACCAGTATTTGCGAGTGTATTAAAAGCAGCTGGATATTTAATGGCACTAGAAAATCATTAGAGAACGATAATTGAGCCATAAGCCAATCAGAGCAATAATGTAATCAAAGCAAGTAAGGTAGCAATTTTTAGCTGCTTTACTAAATTCCAGATGATTTCAATATGCTTGAATTGAGGAGATAGATACTCCACACAGGCCAGAAATGAGAAAGTCCAGCTTCCCAGAAACATTTTCATGGCAACAGTCATTTGAAGACCAGTTCTATAAAAACGCAGGTGAGATGCAAAGATGCTGAACCTCAAGAAACACATTGCTAAACCAAAATAATGAAGACAGTCTGTTACCAGCTCTCCCTTCTAAAGAAAGTGAAGCCATTACTTCGGAGAGTGGCATCAGAACTGCTGTTCAAATTCTCGTACTCTTGCATCTGGATGATGATAACACCTTTCCACATAGCTTCCCAGACTTCACAATGGCACCCCATAAGGGCATCGTACATGCCTCAGCACGTCTCACCCAGGGCTTGGAGAAGTATGATCACATCACCCTGAACTGATCAAACTCCATTGGCTCCACTTGCGGACTTGAGGTGTTGATTGTTAGAAACAGAGGAGACTTTCAAGTAGAGTTGTGGTAGATGTTGATCCTGCTATCTGAGAATACAGCACCCAGTGGCTGCATGTAGAGGCTGAAGAGGACAGGGGACAGTATGGAACACCGGGATACTCTGCAGGTGATAGGGACACTTTGGGACCAAAATAAACTAAGTGAATGTGTTGCTGCGACAGGAGTCATGCTAGTTTACGCCATGCATGATCATATTTTGTGTCAATTGCAGTTTATTTAGAAATCATAATGGTTGGCCCACATAAAGGTTGTGCTCTTTGCCAAAGCTGGCTGAGCTAAACACGTTTGTAATGAAAATGATGACATGAAAGCCATGAAAGCCATGAATGCAGTGGTGTAACAATAGGCCCGCGGTGGGTGGGTCCCTTGAGCTCCAAGGGGCCTCCTCAGGCACTGTGCAGGGGCAGAACTGAGAGCTCCTGACTGGGTCCGGAGAGTGGGGGAACCCCTCCATGCATTTACAGGCAGGTCCCAGCACATTTGGGTACGCCACTGCATGAGCCTTGAAGGAAAAAACATTTGAGCTCATCAAGCTGAAACCATGAAGCTGGGACAGCTCTAAGTATGTGTGTATGGCAATGGTACGTCTATGGCCTGCACCTCGCCAAAAGGTATGCAGCACTGTACAGAGTCAAAAACAAGCATGAAGTTAAAAGCAATAGGTTCAGTGGCTGTACTGTGGACTGTTAATGCATTGTGATGCATTCGTTAAAGAGGTGCCTCTCTTGGGTGCAATGATGGACAAGGCCTGCTGCCTTGTTTCTTTTTTTATTTTTAGCACTTCTTAGTCTTCAGCCTGATGGTGTACTAGCTGTGTGTGTGGAGAGACTCACTAGAGATGCTGAGTCTGTCTTCAACATAAGCAGGGGTGCTGTTGTTATGGCTCTGTAAATGAAGAAACCGGTTTTGAAGATAGTGCAGGTCTGCAAGGGAGCCAATGGAGTTCAATCAGTTTAGGGTGATGTGATCATATGTCTCCAGGCCCTGGATGAGACATGCCACGGCATGTATGTTCCCATTATGGGTGCCATTGTGAAGCCAGGGAAGCTATGTGGAAAGGTGTTACTATCATTCAGATGCAAGAGTACGAGAATTTGAACAGCAGTTCTGAAGTCACTCTTCCGAAGTAATGGTTTCACTTTCTTTAGAAGGGAGAGCTGGTACCAGGCTGTCTTTGCTTTTTTTTTAGCAATGTGTTCCTTGCGGCTGAGGTTGGTGTTCAGGGTGAATCCAAGTGACGTAGCATTCAGTGAAAATTGATGTTTGAATGCATCAATGTTCACATCAATGAGCCAGATTTGTACTGTTTCTTTTTGTTGTTCTTGGCAAATAACAGGAATTGTGTCTAAATGATGTGGAGGGAGTGTGTGAGGTGTTGGATGTTTGAGACAGAGGAGACTTTTATGTAGAGTAGTGTACCATCGGTATACTGTAAATGTTGATGCTGTTATCTGTGAATACAGCACCAAGTGGCTTCTTGTAGAAGCTGAAGAGGCGAGGGAACAGTGTGGAACACTGGGATACTCTGCAGGTAATAGGGATGATTTGGGACCTGGAAATACCCATTTCAACAAACTGGTATAGTCAGAGAGGTAGAAGGCGAGCCAGTGAAGGACATTAGCGGTGAATCCAATTCACGACTCCCTGGTGCCTATGAGGGTGGTATGGTGAACTGTATCAAAGACATCCGAGAGGCCCGGCAATATCAGGAGTCAGCAGTCATCTTCATCTGTGCTCTACAAGGACACTTGATAGTCAATATGCAACACTAACGTTCGGCCCATCTCACTAGAGAGTCCAGGTAGACCCAGTGTCTCCTTAGCTCTACTTGGGTTTGTGGGTGCGTTTTGGGAGTAAATGCTCAAATCCCTTTGAAGTGGACTGCCCTAACTGGTTGGTAATGAGAGGAGTGGAACGAGACATAAGGGCTCCATTGCATCAGCGTCCTTCAGTGCTACCTGGGACTTTATGGTCCAAACACCTAAGGGGAGGCTTGGATGTCACAAGTTAAGAGCACTCTATCCTTTGCAGTTAAAGAACAGATGTCTGCAGGATAAGTTTGGGTTCACCAACCTATTGTATTCCAGATCCCTTATAAAAACATGTGCTTGATTCACTTGCAGTCACAATTCACTTCCAATTCTACTTCTTTCAGACATACAAAGAATCACCCACTCCTAGCTGTCTCACCTCCACTGAACCATCACAATGCCCTGCTGTCCTCATGGTGCCCACTTAAGGTAATCAGGACAATTTTCCTGTGCCTTATGTTTTATTCAATTTTCTGTTATCTCCATTATTTTATACAATTCGTTAATTTGCTCTCCCTCTGTCTTTGTCCTTACCATCTAGTCTATCTTTTGTTTAATACAGTAATTACTTTTTAATTAAACATGTTTGGCCCTTTGCTTGAGATATTACATACAGCATCTCATTCAAATCAAGTACTGGCAGTGCTACACGATTAATCATTCATGTATTTATTTATGGAGATTTGTAGCATGACAAGCATATCCCATTGCAGCTGCTTACCCTGAGAGTGTGAGGTTTGCCGCAGCCCAGAGCCTCCTTCTGGCTTTGTGAATCTTGCTGTCTGCTGCAACAGCCCTTGACGAATATTTGCCCTGTTCTCTAAGTTTTTTGGGCAACTAAATCCACTTCAGATGTTCAAAAAATTAACCCACAGATGAAACTTTTGACTGCGGAACCCTGCATGCTTGAATCTACAAGATCGCAGGATTATGGTTAGGGATGGCAGTCCTAGCCTGTCCTCGTGTTAGCATGGCGACGTTTGGTGGCAGAGCCTTTTCAGTTTGTGTCCCTCAGATGTGGAATAAGTTACCTGATGACATGCGCAAGGAAGACAGACTGTTTCCATTTAGTAAAAGGCTCAAGACAATGCTGTTTTTAGAGGCATTTGATTAGGTCTATTAGGTTCTTTGTTAGGCTTCAGTGGCACTACGGAATGTGGACGGCCGCTCTATGACATAGCGCTTAGATACCTTTGGTGATTAGCGCTCTACAAATGTAAAAAAAAAAAAAAAAAAAATCAAAATTGTGCCGTTTACACACATAAAATATACAGCAAAAAATGTGTGTAAATGTGATGGAAATGTTCCACATTATGCTTAGGGTGTATGTATAGAGATTCCACGACTAGAAAAAAAATGTTTATGGGTGGGGAAAAAAGAAAAAAAATGTGTTGATGCACATGTCCATCACACTTACCCTATTGACTTGTTGTGCCTCGTGGACAACCTGCAGGAGTAAGTCTAGGGCAACAGGAAATTTGCATAAATCCCAGTGGCGGCTGCTGCAAATAAAAAGCGGTAGGGGAGGGGGAATAATAATTTCAAAAAAGAACTTACCTGACACAGCCGGCCACCTCAGTGCACCTCTGCTTGCGGCAGTCCATGGGCCACACAGCACAGGCTACCAGAGTCTGCACACAATCCAGACGCTGATCTCATGCTATTACCAAGCATGAGAGAAGCATCAGGATTGGTCTGAGTGGGTGGGTTTTACATTCACTCAGGGGCAGGAAGCCTGAGTCTTTTCTCCAGCCAGCTGTTGAACACAGCTGGGTTGGAGAAACAAGTGTGCATGCCTTTTTGGCCGGCCTAAGACAGACATCCAAACTGACATGTGCACTTACCAGCGCCCGCCACTCCTCCCTGCCGCTGTCCGTGAGGATTGCCATGCCCCGCCCTAGATTCGCGTTGTCTGTCAGAGAAAAATAAAATGATAATAAAAATGATTTATTATGATTTTATTTTTCATCTGCTGGTCATGAGCAGGGAGAGATGCTCCTCCGCCATTAAGAGGAGCCGCCACTGATGAATTCCCATGCCTCCTCTTGGAAAATGTGGAAGTTTAGTGAAATCAGAGGAGGAAATCTAAAACCCCTAAACTTCTGACTTTTAAAAATATGTTTGGGACTTTTCCCCATTGTGAGCTGCCTGGACACTAAGTGGCTATATCAATTCTGCTTTTTAAAGTAGCAAAAACACAACGTAATTTGGACTTTCGTGTAGTTCCTTTATAATGTATTTTTTTAGCACTTTAATGAACTATGGATTGCTACACACTGTGGGGGTGCCTCCAGGTGATAGTAGTTTAGATTACACAATGTGTATCCATGTCGCAGGTCCCAGACAGTCAAGGCCATCTCTGGTACAAGCACACATATTAGTTGAACTTGACCTTATATTCGTCTAGGCAAAATGTGTACTCTAAGATAATCCATAGGACACGAGTAGCAGCTATATAAAACTTTATAAATAAAATAAATAAATTGTGAAATACAGACACCATTTTGCAACCTGTCATGAGCTCCCTACCTTTCGAGTAAATAACAGGATTCTGTGACAGAGAAAGAAAGGTGTAACATCTCAGTGTTCATATATGCGAGTAAAGGAAGCTATTTGCATAGCCCTGTGCATTTTCGTGTTTAAAAACACAATAAAAAGGAGAGGGAAAGAAGTTAAATGGGACATATAGAAAAAGAAACTGGAAAACCAAAAGACTGGCCGACCAGCCCTGGCACTAAAGCGTACCAATTTACAGGACCTGCCCGATGTACAATGCATTTTTCCGGTCGCAAACGGGCCTGGATGGGTGACTCAGTAACTATAACCGACTCGCAAAATAAGTTTTGCGTGTCGCTATCAGGAAGGGGCATGTGAAGGGCGTCCCTTTGTGGTAAATAAATAAATAATACCTCTATTTTTGACTGGATATATAATAACAGATAGCTCAATAAATAAGAGTCAAGATTCGAGGTAACTGGAGTTTGCAGGTTTAATACAGCATAAAGGACAGGAACAGGACAACCTGCACGGGAATAGGATGGCAGCGCTGCCAGGGGCAGGATCGGGACAACAGCTAGCTTTTAATAACAGTGCACAAGTATATATAGTTAAACAAAATACATGATGTTCAATACAATAGGCGTAGCAGTGGGCAGGGCCTGTAGCAGTCGCGAAAGATAAGGCAGAAAGTAGGTGTAACAAGAGGCGTGAACAGGGCGTATACATAGACATGTGATGTAAACGTAACGGAATATGTCATAAATGGGGCGGAAACATGAAGGGGGCTACCTAAGGAGCCGGGACCTCTAACCTAGTGGTGCGCGCAAACTGGCAATGACGTGTTACTAGGGAGAAGCTGGGGGCTATGACTTCTGAGCTAGAAGGAGAGACGAAAGTCTGGAGAGTCAGAGCGACATGTACCTAAACACTATCTAGTATCTGATGTTTAGAGAACATGTTGATAGAATCCAAAAGTTATCAGGGCAAAGGCTAACAGACACTAAGACTGGTGCATGCATTATTCTACATGTAGTGTGTGTTGAGGAATATTAAATGACCATAAATACAGTATTTCTCTTACATGGAGACGTAAAGGCTAGACGATGACTGAAACTATTGATGTGATTCAGTAGCTTAGGAATGCAGGGAAGGAGAGCTGGACTGATAACTAGAATCATAACATACTCTTGGCAGACTGGCAGGCAGAGCCAGGCCGAGCCAGGCACTGTGAGGCAGGAAGTAAGTGAAGGGTCAGGGATACAGGTGGGGGCTGTATCGCTCCTCGGAGAGGGTTCAGGAGACAGGAGCTGAATCTGAGTCCGGGCCCTTTTGAGGCCTAGAAACGGGGACTTTATAATGAAATAACGTGCACACTGTGAAACGTGGCAACGTAGCTTTACATAGACCTAACACTCGTAGCTTTCACGAGAACTGGAAACTGGCATACTAGAGATGGACACAACTGTAATTGCATCTTTAATCGATCATGGGGAATACATATGCATATTAATCATGCACGTATAACATAGGATGGGGAACACGTAGGGACACAGAACATGGCAAAATTTACTTTTCCACATTCCCTCCTTGTCACTACGTTTCCATCAGGAAACATCAATATTCATGATACCATCTATCATTTCATATAGTATCATTTGCTTGTCTCGAATTGTCTTGGAACGGGATCTAGGACGGGACTTGGGACTAGGAATACAAGAGGTAGCACAAATGCCGCAAATCGCAGGGCCACATTGTATACAGAGGCAGCAACTGAATATGATCGCTACTGCAATACCTAGAAATGACAATACTTTCCATCCCCAGGCAGAAATTATACTCCAGAACCAACCGGACCATGTCCAGGTGCCTGGATTCTGGTGTAACTGATGGGCAATTTTATGAAGTCTGGTTATAGCTGAATAAACAGACGGCGCGTTATTAGGAATGAAAATGCAGCAACTAGATCCGATGACTCTACATGCTCCTCCTCTATCGGCCAGTATGACGTCAAGAACGAGACGATTTTGGAGCACGACAAATCTCATAGCAGATTGCTCTTCGGTTAAGTTACCTAGAGCAGAAGTAGTCTCATTCACTACTGCTTCAAGGGTTCTTGTTAACCTACGGATTAACTTACTATTCTGGATAGGTCCTATAAAAAAGAAGAATCCTTTATTGAAATCTGTATACTGTTCTAGAGCAGTTTCAGTTTGATCGACAATTGGGGACTCGATCTCCCTTCTATGTCTAATGTGTACTAGATGTGTGTTTCTGTGATAATCAGATGGGGCTAGAAAAACTGGTGGCAGTAGGAAGGCAATGTAACAGGTTCCATCCCAATCGAGGGGCAGACGAACATATGCGGTCTGACCACAAACAAAATAAGAATGACGTGAAGCTTTGAAAATAGATTTCCCACTGTCACTATACTTGACAATAGTAGTACAATCACTATGTCCTACATGTGCGGAACCATTATTTCTGACACATAATTCGCCTTTGACTGGTAGTACTGAAATAGCAGGTAAGTCTGGAGTAGGATCAGACTGAACATTCATGACCATAAAATTCGAAGAATAATTACCCAAATTATAAACTTCATTTTCTAGGTCTAACCCTGTTCTGTGGGGAAGACCTTGCTTGTCTGGAAAACATGTACTGTTCAGAAGGGACATATCATTTGAAGATGACGTTAACGTGGACCACGCTCCACACGAACCATTATGTGAAAATGGATAAGGAAACAGTGGCAGAACTCCCTTCGGTGTCTGGAAAGGGGGGAGTCGACCACACACCCAACAATTAGTGGCATTGCTGGTCTGGTGTGAATAATGTAACATACGGATAAAGGAATTGTTGCGCATAGCAAGACGATAGGATAGTTCGTGAGGAGGCAGATCACTAAACGTATGCTCTACTGTAGCATTAGAAAACTTATTTACATGAGAAATTGGAAAACATAAATAAAATGCATAACTTGTACAGGTAACCATCAAAGTTAAAAACAATATAAAACTTAGAAAAGCGATACATCGGATTGAGTTTTGACTAACTCTCTCACTATGGGGGTCTATCTCATACATGTCAGATACCTGTCTAACCGTTTCACCCAGGGGGACTTAGACAATTAAACTGGCTGACTTATTTTACTAGACCGGAGCTTACTTTTATACTCCTGCTGTGGAGTTTTCTCTAACAGGGGGGGATTTGAGGCAAAGTCATTAGCGGGACAGTCCTTGATAATAGTATCTTGGCAGTCTTTAAAATCTTGACAATCCTTGGAAATGTTCTTGGAAACAGTTTTTAGTCGGAGTCCGTGAGATTTCTTGACATGCGACAGGTGCACCCACCCCTTCCTGCCTTCCAACTTGACGGCAGTGCGGGTGGTCAAAAGGACTAACTTCGGCTCCTTCCAGCGAGGCTCCAGCGGACTTGAACGATCGAAATTCCGGACAAGCACTAGACTTCCTGGAACGATTTCATGCGGTTTCACCTCGGTATTGTCTGGAAATGCGGCGGCAACCTGTGAACGACAAGAGTGTAGGGCAGACATCAAGGAAGCTAGGTAATCTGTCAGCATATTACTGGAAACATCGGTAATACTTCGGGGTCTGGGTGTACCCCACATATTCGGGGGGCGGCCGAATACGACCTCATAAGGGGACAGACCTGATCTGGAATGTGCGACCATGCGCATATAAAATAGGGCGACTGGCAGAGCTACTAGCCAGTCTACACCTTTCTCTTTACAAACTTTGGCGATGCGGATTTTTAGGGTCTGGTTATGTCTCTCTACGAGACCGGCTGCTTCTGGATGGCGTACACAATGGAACTTCCACTGGTACCCTAACAAAAGGGAAACGTGCTTCATTAGTTCAGATGAGAATGGCTGGCCGTTGTCTGAATACACGACCCTAGGGAGTCCATAGCGGGGGAAATATTCACGAACCAACTGCTTGGCAGTGGTCGCGGCTGTATAATCTGGGACTGGATATGCTTCTGTCCACCTGGACAAAGCGCATACAACTACAAGGACATACTTGAAACCTCGACATCGCTCCATCTGAATATAATCCATCTGGAGGACTTCAAAAGGGTGGTCAGGGGGCTGGAATCCGCCTTGTTCCACCGGGACACTTTTACCTGGATTGAACTGGCAACATATCATACAAGTACGGACTTTCTGCTTGGCTGCAGCTCGTAAATGCTTGTTAAACCAAATGTTCTGGATACTGTCTATCATGGCTTTTTCTCCTAAGTGTGCTGGACTATGTGCGGTATTAATAATGACTTGAACCATAGAGTCGGGGAGAAACCATGTGGCTTTTCCCTTCGTCAACCATCCCTGATCTGTCTGGACCCCTCCTTGTTCGGACCATTTCTTAATTTCTTCGGGAGTAGCATGTAACTGGATATCTATGACATCTTGAGTAGGGTCCTTAACTGTCATACAAGTAGTCTGTTCTAGAGTGGATGTCGGTGTCTTGCTAACTGGTATGTCTGGTGTCTGAGCTGTAAGCTTGGCTGTTCGATCCGCTAGATCATTACCTTGGGAAATAATGTCAGTAACTTTCGTATGTGCTTTGCACTTCATGATAGCGATAGATGTCGGTAAATGTATTGCATCTAACAGAGCTTGAATAAGGAGACCATGCTGAATCTTGGTTCCATGAGAAGTCATGAAACCTCTCTCCTGCCAGAGCACTCCAAAGTCGTGTACGACTCCGAATGCGTAGCGTGAATCTGTGTAGATATTAACTTTCAGGTTCTTGGCATGTATGCAGGCTTGGGTCAGAGCAACTAGCTCTGCTGCTTGAGCAGACAGGGTGTCAATACGGTGTGTTTCAATAACTTCAGTGTCAGTAGTCACTGCATACGCAGCTACTAGTTCTCCTGTACTTGTTCTCATACATGAACCATCCACATAAAGTGTCAGGTCCGGATCTGGTAACGGAATATCTGTCAGGTCTTGTCTTGGCTTTGTTATAGTGTTAACTATTTCCACACAGTCATGTGTGGCAGGATCTGAGGAAACTGACGGTAACAGTGTAGCAGGATTTAGAACGTTGCAGCGTCTGATTTCTATGTGTGGCTGGAACAGTGTCAGTTCATAACCTGTCAAACGTGCAATTGTCAAGTGCTGAGTCTGTGTTCGGTTTAAAAGAACTTCCACGGAGTGTGGAACTTGTACTGTCAGGGAATGTCCTAACACTATGGAATCACTTTGTCTGATAGCTAGTGCTGTGGCTGCAACTGACTTGAGGCACGCAGGCAGAGCCTGGGCTACTGGATCTAGTGTGCTCGAAAAATAAGCACAGGGCTTGTATTGTCCTGCTTGATCTTGTGTGAGGACAGATAATGCTGTACCATCACGTTCTGTGACAAAAAGTGTAAAAGGCTTACTGTAGTTCGGTGTAGCTAGAACAGGTGCTTGGCATAAAGCTTTCTTTAACTCATTAAAACTAAGTGTATGTTCAGATGTCCAAGGGAGGACAGTCGATACGGCTGCCTCCTGTGTCGTTAACTGTATCAGTGGCTTGGCTAGAAATGCATACTGAGGAATCCATTGTCTGCAATAAGAAGTGAGGCCGATAAAAGCACGTACCTCCTTCTGTGTCTTGGGCTGAGGAAGACTCGCTATTAACTGGATACGGTCGGGTGTCAACTGCCTACCCCTCTTGGACAGTAAGTGGCCTAAGTAGATCACTTGCTGGACACAGAATTGAAGCTTTGAAGGGGACACCTTGTGCCCCATCTCGGCTAGGAAGTACAGAACTGTAAGTGATGCTCGCTCGCAAGCACGTTCAGAACGGGCTGTGATCAGTAGATCATCGACATACTGGAGCAGGGCAGTGTCAGTTGGCATGTGAATATTGTCTAGTTGTCTCTTAAGTGCTTGACTGTAAATACTAGGACTTTCTGTGAAACCTTGAGGAGCTCGTGTAAATTTATAGCTCCTTCCATTTAAACAGAATCCGAAAAGGTACTGGCTGTCTGGATGAATGGGGACACTGAAAAATGCGTTTTTGAGGTCTATGACTGTGAAAAATGTAGCCTCAGAATCAATGGCTGTCAATAGGGAAGAAATATCTGGGACAACTGGGTACTGGGGAATGATACATTTATTAAGTTCTCGAAGGTCAATCACTAATCGATATACTGGAGGTGCATTTGGATCAGTACGTTTCATGACTGGAATGATAGGAGAATTACATACATTGGAGTCAGTTTCTACAACCACTCCTTGAGCAATGAGCTCGTCAATAATTTTGGATAAGGCTGCTACAGCCTCAGGTGGCAATCTGTACTGTCTGATTCGTGGCAAGACTATACCTTGCTTGAGAGTCACACGATGGGGTGTGATTTGCATAAAGCCAACATCAGTTGGACCTTGCGCCCATAGATGCTGCGGAACATTAGACAATCTCGGATCAAAATCTCGTAAAACATAGTGACTCTTGAAGTCACGTAAAAACAAACGTATTCCCTCTGGGGAACAACAAATAACTGCACCTAATTCTTTCAATGTCTTAATGCCTAACAAATTTTCTGGACATGACTTCGTAAGTAATAGATCAGTAGTTCGGGACAATGGACCAACTTCTAGAGTAACTGGCTTTGATATCTCGTTTACAATAGGCTTTCCTGAAAATCCAAGGGAAACATTTCTAGAGCCTGAGAGCGGAGCCCCTGGAACCTCGTCGTGACTAATAGTCGTCCTACTTGCCCCTGTATCAATCAAAAACTTTCTGTCTTTCCCTAATACTTGACTATGTACATAGGGACCTTCTTGATCTACAGGAATCTCGATGAGAGGCAAGCCTACCTCCCTCTCTAGGCTGTTTCATGAATACGCTTGATACTCTGGATACTCTGACTGTGCATACTGGTACATCTGCTGTGTAACATGCTGTGTTGCAGCGATAGGCTGCGGTGCTGTAACTGTCTGTTGTGCATTCTGTGGTTGAGAAGTCTGTGAAACTTGTTCTTGTCTAGGCGGACGTGGTCTTTCTTTAGTCTTACCAGTGGCTATGTTGTGTTTCAGAACTGCACACTCGTTTATAAAATGACCTGGCTGTTTACAATAATTGCATGTCCCTTTAACGGGAGCTGCAGGATGACTGGCTTGATTTGGACCCCTCTTCTGACTGTCTTGTGGAACAGATTGTGCAACTAATACTTTCATTTTCGTGTCTTTCATACGTTTCCTTTCGTGTTCTTGCTCTTCCCTGATTCTATTCTGGTGATACTGGAGCATCTGGAGCATTTGGGACGGAATATTAGCTTGCCAGGTACTCTCGACTTTCAAAACTCGATTTTTAACTTGTGGGCTTGAATTCTCGACTAGTTTAGTAACAAAAAGATGAGGGTATGACTCACTACTCGTCTTCAAACCACTGTTGATGCTAAAACATTTCTCGAATCTAGAATAGAAATCACTAGTATCTTCGTCTTGTTTCTGTTTACAGGCTGAGATTGCATCCCAGTCTTCCTTTTTAGTGGCTAATAATCTAGGCAAAACTTGTATTAACAGTTCAGGTAATTCTTTACATTTGTCTCCAAGACCGGTACCTGGTACTCGTATCTTATCTTCAGCTTCTAGAGCTGTCCAATCGATCTTTTTCTCTCCCACCTCCCAATCTTTTTCCTTGAGTTTTTCATATATGCCCGCGGGCAACAGGACCTTTAACATTTTAATTATATCTGGATACGTGTATTCTCCCATACGGAGCATGTCTTTTAATTCTCGGTGGAACCCTGCTGGATCTTTGTCGTGACAGGGAATTAATTTCTTCATTTCTAAGAGTTCCATCTTGGTAACTGGGGTGTAAACAAATACTCGTTGCATTTCACCACCCGCTGTCCTAACTGGGTGTACTTCTCGTAACGGATGCTGTCTGTCTATGTAAAACGGTTTACTTTCTGGAGGTGAGACATGAACAAAATGTGGGTTCAGAAACGTTCTATATTTATGGCGCTGTTCTAGAATGACACTAATTAAATCGGTACCTAAACCTTTCCATCTATACTGGAGTAACTCGTTCAGGATATCATGCAACGGACCTGGATCAGAATGTTGACCCTCATACAGCGTAATGAGGTGCTGGATCATATACATACCCACCAGTCGCTGCTCGGCTGGGGGCAGTTTCAGAAACATTTGTGCCACTATTTCGTCTGGAAAAGTGGTAGAATCAGTAGTCCATCGAACTGCTGATCGGGCTAGTTCTTGTTCATGCATGGTACTAAGTTCACTATAACCGATTCGTGATTTCAGAATGTGATCGGTAGCTTGAAATACTTGCTCTAGAGAACCTTGTTCTGGGGCTGGAAGAGGAACAGTTTTCTTGTGTTCTAGGCGTAAATGTCGGTCTGGAAATCTAGATTTACCTACATACGCTATTCTGGCGGTATTCTCGTCGTCTACCTCTTCAGTAGGAGAGTCATTTTCTTTCTCGCTTCCTAGAGCTTCTTTACGTTGTTCGTGTAACCTTATTATTTCTTTACGTATTTTCTTGTACATACTCTCTATACTATTGAGTGTCTTGTGCTTACCCTCGGCTATATTATCACTCCACCTTGTCAGAACTTTCATTTCGGTCGGATCTTTAGTCTGGGAATCTTGTTCCCTAATTAAACAATTGATCAGAAACTTTAATAGCATGAACTGGATCTCAGCTTTCCTGAGAGACATGACTTCACCAATACTTTCTGGATCTTGTCCTGTACGAATGAAACGATACATTCTGTCTAGATCTTCTTTCATATTTGGTAGGGTGTCCAAATACTCGGTCACCCGTCTTACACGTAATGAATATATAACCATACTATCATCACCTGGGACCGGATCATAACGGCATTCGGTAAGAGCTCGTCTGATATCTGCAACAGACTGATGTTTGGGCGTGCGCTGTAACGCACGTTCATGTAACTCGACTGACGTTACACGTTTGTGTGGCGGCGGGGTACCCGGAGGACCTCCTCCCGCGGCCCCTAAGCTGGAATTGTCGACTGATACTCTTCGTGCTGGCAGAGTGACTGATGTGGTGGGAATTTGTACTACGGGCTGGACCGGGGGTACCGTAACAGGTGCTGTAACAGGTGCCCCGGTGACTGGAGGACCATGAATTACATTATTTACAGGAGCTGGTGGAACAGGATTTGCATATTCTGGGACTGTGTCGTCCAAATAGGACGAGAGAAAAATATCAGCTGCGGTCGGTTTGTGACGTAGCTTGGTCAGAACTAAAGGTGGCGGAAAATTACTGGATGCCTCCGGGGTTGCTTTTGGCAAGCCCTCAGCAAGAAGAGGGTACATACCCTTAATAAGGGCATTCCTCTGTCTGTCTGACTGTTCGGTTTTAACTCGTTCACCTATTTCGATTAGTTCCCTTTCTTGGGCTCTTTCTGAGGATTCTCTACTTAATTCTGACTTTCTGATTTCTTTTTCGGTTCTTCTATGAGATTCTTTGCGCCATAACTCGATGGCATCTTTCTGTGACTGTCTGGCTTTCTTTTTCCATAATGCTTCTTCTACTCGCATGATGCACTCTGCATCCCATGTACCCGATACGGGCCATCTATACTTTTCTTCTAACTGTTTGGTGTACTCCACCCATAAATCTAGATACAATATGGCACTTATGCCATGCTTTTGATACATAAAATGACCTGGACTGTCCCTAGGCGGGACAGGAACTGCTTCTTCTAACAGACCTTTTCTAGTTTTTAACTGACGTAACTTGGAAAACAATGGCATGACTGGGCTGGAGTCTAGACACAATACAATACACAATGAACACGATAATTACTGAAGATACACCACTTTCATACCACGACATTGAAATACATGAATGACATTTAAAATAACAGTTCTGACAAAATACTACCTGGAATACTGAAAACAGAATACATGAATTTCTCGAGAACAGAACGGACTAGAACAGAAACTAGATGCACTGCTAAAACAGTACGAAACTTACCGGTCTCATAAAGAGACACGTCAGGACCCGCATCCACCTAAGTGGACACTTCGTGTTGGATCTGTGTACCCAAACCCACGGACCAGAGACAAATTAATTGACCCTGTCTAGATACTACCCCAGCAACGGTACTCACCGGGCAGCAAGAAAGGAAGGCCTCGGACTGGACTGGACTGCTACGACGACGGACTACGAACTTCGGACTTCAGTTACGGGTGGGCCTCCGGATACCTCGGACCTTGGACTCTCGGCTTGGGCTCTGGTCGGGACTCGCCGCGTTCCTCCACCGCCTCGTCTGGATGCTGGACCGCAACCTCCGTCTCCTCCGTGGGCCTGAGGGATACTTGAAGCAGAAATATCTGCACGTGCACGGTATGGTTCCGTCACGGCTGCAGAGGATCAGGGGGCTTGCGTGGCTTCACCGGCGCGTGGGGAAAGGGCAAGTCCCTGTTCGGGCGCCATTATGTGGTAAATAAATAAATAATACCTCTATTTTTGACTGGATATATAATAACAGATAGCTCAATAAATAAGAGTCAAGATTCGAGGTAACTGGAGTTTGCAGGTTTAATACAGCATAAAGGACAGGAACAGGACAACCTGCACGGGAATAGGATGGCAGCGCTGCCAGGGGCAGGATCGGGACAACAGCTAGCTTTTAATAACAGTGCACAAGTATATATAGTTAAACAAAATACATGATGTTCAATACAATAGGCGTAGCAGTGGGCAGGGCCTGTAGCAGTCGCGAAAGATAAGGCAGAAAGTAGGTGTAACAAGAGGCGTGAACAGGGCGTATACATAGACATGTGATGTAAACGTAACGGAATATGTCATAAATGGGGCGGAAACATGAAGGGGGCTACCTAAGGAGCCGGGACCTCTAACCTAGTGGTGCGCGCAAACTGGCAATGACGTGTTACTAGAGAGAAGCTGGGGGCTATGACTTCTGAGCTAGAAGGAGAGACGAAAGTCTGGAGAGTCAGAGCGACATGTACCTAAACACTATCTAGTATCTGATGTTTAGAGAACATGTTGATAGAATCCAAAAGTTATCAGGGCAAAGGCTAACAGACACTAAGACTGGTGCATGCATTATTCTACATGTAGTGTGTGTTGAGGAATATTAAATGACCATAAATACAGTATTTCTCTTACATGGAGACGTAAAGGCTAGACGATGACTGAAACTATTGATGCGATTCAGTAGCTTAGGAATGCAGGGAAGGAGAGCTGGACTGATAACTAGAATCATAACATACTCTTGGCAGACTGGCAGGCAGAGCCAGGCCGAGCCGGGCACTGTGAGGCAGGAAGTAAGTGAAGGGTCAGGGATACAGGTGGGGGCTGTATCGCTCCTCGGAGAGGGTTCAGGAGACAGGAGCTGAATCTGAGTCCGGGCCCTTTTGAGGCCTAGAAACGGGGACTTTATAATGAAATAACGTGCACACTGTGAAACGTGGCAACGTAGCTTTACATAGACCTAACACTCGTAGCTTTCACGAGAACTGGAAACTGGCATACTAGAGATGGACACAACTGTAATTGCATCTTTAATCGATCATGGGGAATACATATGCATATTAATCATGCACGTATAACATAGGATGGGGAACACGTAGGGACACAGAACATGGCAAAATTTACTTTTCCACACCTTCCTATTAGCGACTTGCACTGGTATGTGTGATGTTTTGCAACCGGGAATGCGGTCGCAAAACATTTGCAGATTACCACCAATTTTAAATTGGCGGTAAGCCATTTGCAAACAGGAAGTGGTCCCCAAAGGACCCCTTCCACTTTGTGAATGGGGGTGACAATTTTTTTTAGAGGAGGCAGTGGTCCCACAGACCACTGCCCACTCTAAATAAATGAAAAGGAAACTTTTCAGTTTCATTTCTGAAATGCATCCTGTTTTCCTTTAAGGAAAACTGGCTGCATTTAAAAATAAAAAAAAACAGTTTTATTTAAAAAGCAGTCACAGACAAAGTGGTCTGCTGACCCCAGCAGGCCACCATCCTTGTGATTGCCGGCCATTCCCAATGGGTCACAAATTGCGACCTGCCTCATGAATATTAATGAGGCAAGTACTTTGCTACCCGTTTGAGAATCGCAAACAGTGTCTGAGACACTGTTACACATCAGGTTTTGCGACTCACAAATTGCAAATCACAATTTGTGAGTGGCAAACCCGGACAGTCGGACATGTGGCCCAAAATGTCATCAATCACAAGGCAACATAGCCAATGGCGGAAGTGTGCAGACTCATTGCCCTATGCATTTTTTAAAGTGCCATGTGACGCACGTACATGCCCTTATGGCATGTATGTGCGCCACATGTGCACCCATGCATATTTCAGGGGTGCAACAGGGTGTCCTTTGGACACCCCTGCACCCTTGAAATTATTCTCAATTTGTGAATAGCAAATTGCGAATCGCAAATTGAGAATAACTTCCCATTCATTCCTATGGGCCTCCTGGCCCCTAGAAATGAATGGAAAAGTATACCTTAATTGCGATTCGCAATTTGCTAATCGCAATTAAGGAATTCTAAGGAATCGCAAAAAAATTTAGATTTTGTACATACATACCCATTTGCGATTCTCAAATAGCAATTTCTTAAAAATCACTATTTGAGAATCGCAAATGGGTATCTTGATACATATGGCCCCATATGAGCAATATTACAGTGCAAATTCTTAACAACTTTCTTCTACGGCATTCTGTGTGGTTCCATGAAACAAAATGCTGGTTTCATCCGATAACACAGAGTAATACCAATCCACCATTACAGGGATATTGGCTTTAACATACACTTTTCACAGTAAAGTAAGTCCGGCTTACTTATTTAGCAATGTGCTCCCTAAGGATGAGGTTGGCAGCCAGGGTAATCCAAGTGGCTTGGCACTCAGCGAGAGTTGGAGTTCAAAACCGTTCATGTCATTGCGCCAGGTTTGTACTGTTTCTTGTTTGTTGTTCTTGGCAAATAACAGGAATTCACAAGTTGATTATGAAAAAAGTGAGTTAAGTTATTTATTAAAAGATATTGACAGATGTCTGTGCCACATAGAAGAGGGAGCACATGGGTAGGTAGCAGTCACTGATGGTTATTTCATTACCTTGGGCAATGGTGTACTGCTGCTGCACACTGTGTGCCTGCTCTCTGAGGGTAAGGATGCACACACCGCTGCCACCTCTCATGTCAACATTGCTTGTGTCAAGGAAGCTGCTGTTAAATTGTGCTTGTGTTGTCTGCTAATGCACCTTGGTGAACATATTTCCACTGTATAAGATCCAAAATGAGTGACAGTATAAAAATGGGAAGTTCAGTGTTAGACGGGGACCCAGAGGGTCGGCCGAATACTGGGGGAGAGGCCTCCGATGAGGGCCGTCTCCGGCGATCGTACAGACAGGTCACTTCCCTCCCCACAGATAGACACCACACAAGGATGAGATCAACACTTTATATAGGGTTCTTGCGGCAAGGTTATCAGCGATACAGGAGATACCGGACTCGAGGGTCCTCTCAATTCTAGTCTCTGTAGGAAAAGGGGGGTAGCGGGACAGTCTTGGTACCGGGTCGGTACAGGAGGTGGCAGGAGGGGAGCTCACAATCCTCGAGCTGAAGAGTCTGCAAGGTCGGGCCGCGGCAGCGCCAGCTGGCTAGGATGAAGTCTACAACGAAGGGGCCGCGGCAGCGCCAGCAGGCCAAGACGATGGTTCAAGCTGCGGAAGACCGCGGCAGCGGCAGCAGGCCAAGATGATGGTTTCACGAGGCAGAGGGCCGCGGCAGCGCCAGCAGGCCAAGATGATGGTTTCACGAGGCAGAGGGCCGCGGCAGCGCCAGCAGGCCAAGATGATGGTTCACAGGGCAGGGCTACGGCAGCGCCAGCAGTCCGTCAAGGATTAGTTCTTCTCGGTGTCTCTCGACTCCAGGATACAACTGCCTTCCTGGTCTGGCGCTGCCCCAGTTATAGGTCTGGTCCCCTTTGATGTCCGGACCCTCGCGCCTGGGGGTCGGGAGGTCCGGGATGAGGGAGTCCAGACACCCAGCAGGGGGGTGGAGCCAGCGCCCAGGGCGGCCGGGGGTGATCGACACCTGGCGGAGGAGAGCCGTTGACGACTCCTTCTCCCATTGACCTGCCAAGTGGTCTCTCTACCTCCTGGGTGGAGGTTGGTGCCTCGATGTCGGGGCCTGGCCAGGCCCAGGGTTAGGGTCGAGTTGAGGCCACGCGGCCTCGTGCTGTAGTATCCAAAGATGGCGGCTGGGCTGGGGCCATGGTGCGGATGGGGACCAGGGCCAGCCGGTACGGGAGGGTTCAGGAGCTGGAGTCTCGTTGTGGACGGATTGTGGATTACTTCGGGGGTCGCCGGGGAGGCTCTTGCTGGGGATTCAGGGAGAGCCAGGGTCCGGGCCCCGTTGTGTGGAGGGGGGACAGCCCGACCATGCGGCCTGTCCAACATGCGTCCCCCCCAGCTGAAGGCAGGGAGAGTCAGCCATCCTCCTGGGGACTCTCCTCGCCGAGGCGGAAAAAGCGTGACAGGCCGTCTGCATTGGCGTGGTCCTGGCCTGGACGATGCTCCACAGTGAAGTCCATCCCCTGCAGGGAGATGGACCAGCGCAACAGTTTCGGGTTCTCCCCCCGCATTTGCATCAGCCATTGCAGGGGTCGGTGGTCTGTTTGTACCCGGAAGTGGGTGCCGAAGAGGTAGGGCCGGAGCTTCTTGAGGGCCCAGACTACGGCGAAGGCCTCCCTCTCGATGGTGCTCCATCGCTGTTCTCTGGCCAGCAGCCGCCGGCTGATGAAGGCCACTGGTTGATCGACCCCCTCGGTGTTGAGTTGGGAGAGGACGGCCCCCACGCCATGATCGGAGGCGTCCGTCTGTACAATGAATTCCCGGCCGTAGTCAGGAGCCTGGAGCACGGGGGCAGTGCACATGGCGGTCTTCAACTTCTCGAAGGCCGATTGGCAGTCCGGGGTCCAGTTGACTGCTTTGGGGCTCTTCTTGGATGTGAGCTCCGTGAGGGGCCCCACGATGCTGCCATAGTCCTTCACAAACCGCCGGTAGTACCCGGTGAGTCCCAGGAAGGCCCGGACCTCGGTTTGGGTCGTAGGGGGTTGCCAGGCCTGGATGGCAGCAATCTTGAGCTGGAGGGGGGCCACCAGCCCGCTTCCCACTTGGTGTCCCAGGTATGTCACGGACCCTTGGCCAACCTGGCATTTGCTGGCCTTGATGGTGAGCCCGGCCTGCTGGAGGGCGTGTAGAACTTCCCGCAGGTGGCGGAGGTGGTCGGTCCAGTGGTGGCTGTACACAGCGATGTCGTCCAGGTAGGCGGCGCTGAATTCTTCGAGGCCCGCCAGCACCTGGTTCACAAGCCGTTGAAATGTTGCCGGAGCGTTCTTCATGCCGAATGGCATCACCTTAAAGTGGTAGTGACCGTCCGGGGTAGAGAAGGCGGATCGTTCTTGGGCCCTAGGGGTGAGGCCGATTTGCCAGTAGCCCGCTGTTAGATCGAAGATGCTCAGGTAGCGGGCGGCCCCCATACGGTCAATTAGCTCATCTGCCCGGGGGATAGGGTGAGCGTCGGTCCTGGTAACGGCATTCAGCCCCCGGTAGTCCACACAAAACCGGAGCTCAGGGGCAACGCCCGGGGCGGCCGCCTTGGGGACCAGGACGACTGGGCTGGCCCAGGGGCTGTCAGAGGGTTCGATCACTCCTAGGGTCAGCATCTTGGATACCTCGGTCTGGATGCAGGCGCGCACCCGATCTGGTACGCGGTACGCCCGGTGTCGAATAGGGGGGCTGTCCCCGGTGTCCACATCGTGAAGGCACCAGGGGGTGACCCCGGGGTGAGGGAGAATAGGGATGCAAACCGTTTCAGGAGGGCTTGACAGTCTTGGCGTTGCTCCGGGGACAAGGCCTCGGAGAGTCGGACCCCTTCCACTGAGCCATCCTGCTCGAGGGTCCTCAGCAGGTCAGGAAGGGGCTCGGAGTCTTCCTCCGTCCCATTATCGGTAGCCATCAGGAGGCTGAGTTCTGAGCGTACAAAATGGGGCTTGAGTCTGTTGGCGTGGAGGACCCGTAGGGGGTTCCGTGCGGTTTCCATGTCGATTAAATAGGTGACGGGCCCTTTGCGTTCGATCACCTTGAAGGGCCCGGACCATTTGTCCTGTAGCGCACAGGCTTCAACCGGGGACATCACCCAGACCTGTTGTCCCGGTTCGAACTCAATGGAGGAAGCGTGCTGATCGTACCATTTCTTCATGTCCTCCTGACTGGCTTCAAGGTTGGCTTTTGCGATCTCCCTGAATCGCCGGGTCTGGTTGCGAAGGGCCAGGAGGTACTTGTATATGTCAGGGGGAGTTTTCTGGGGGGGCTTTTCCCAACCTTCCTTGACTAGGCTGAGGGGACCCCGGACGGGGTGTCCGTACAGGATTTCAAATGGGCTGAAGCCGAGGGATTTCTGAGGGACTTCCCGATAGGCAAACAGGAGGCACGGGAGTAGCACGTCCCACTGGCGACGGAGGGGTTCTTCTAGGCCCATGATCATTCCTTTGAGGGTGCAGTTAAACCGCTCGACCAATCCATTTCCTTGCGGGTGATAGGGGGTCGTGAATTTGTAGGTGACCCCGCACTGTTGCCAGAGAGACTTCATATATTTTGAGATAAAGTTCGTGCCCCTGTCGCTGACGACCTTCCGGGGAAAACCCACCCGGGAGAAGATCCCCATCAGGGCTCGGCCTACCACGGGGCCGTCACGGTTCGAAGAGGGATGGCCTCGGGATAGCGGGTGGCGTGGTCCACCAGGACCAGGATGAAATGGTGTCCTTGGGCGGTTCGGGGGTCCAGGGGCCCCACAATGTCTATTCCCACCCGTTCGAACGGGGTGGTGACGACAGGAAAGGGTTGTAAGGGTGCTCTGGTTTTCCAGCCACTTTTTCCGCTGGCCTGGCAGCTGGGGCAGGCCCTGCAGTGGTTGGCGACATCCTTTCGCATTTGGGGCCAGAAAAAGTGGGTCACCAGGCGGTCGTACGTTTTGTCCTGTCCCAGGTGTCCGGCAAGGGGGACATCGTGGGCTAAGTTCAGGAGGAAATCTCTGAAGCGAAGGGGCACCACCAGCACCCGACTGGCCCCTAGTTCTGCAATTCTTTGCTCGCTGTAGAGCAGGTCCTGGTCCCAGTAGATCCAGTGGGCCCCCGATGTATCCCCTGCGCTCTGGGCAAGGGCTTGCTGCCGGAGTCCCTCGAGGGAGGGACAGGTTCTTTGTTCGTGTCGGAATTGTTCCTGGGTGGGACCCCCCTCCTGACGCCACTGTGCCAGGTCAGGGATGTCCTGAAGCCGGTCGGATCCTTCTTCGGTTTGGGTCGGGAGACTTGCTTCTGGGGCGGCCTCCTCTGGGATGATCGCGGGAGGAGGCTCCGGCCACTCGGGCTCTTCTGGACTGGGGACCGCACGGGCGGTCATGAACCGGGTCGGGACACAGACCCATTCGGGGAGGCCCCGCATCCCCAGGTGTTCTCTCCGTTCGACTGCTGCCCAGGGAGAACTTTCGAGGTCGTTCCCTAGGAGGCAATCCACGGGGGCATCATCGCGGACAGTCACTTTTAGCATCCCGGATACTCCCCCCCATTCGAAGGGGACGCAGGCCATGCGACATAGACTTTCTGAGTTGTCGGCTGATCGGACAGGGCAAAGAATGTTCGGCAAGATTTGGTCTGGGGTCACCAGGTGACATCGGACCGCGGTCACACTGGCTCCGGTGTCGCGGAGGGCTTCCGCCCGGCGGCCATTAATGTTGACCCACTGGCTGTACTTCTGCGTGTTGGCGGGAAGGGGGGCCCGCGGAATCATGTCTCTTTCCCCTAAGCAGACCAGGGACATGGCGGCCGGTTCCCACTCAGGCTGGTCGGTCTCGTACTCTTCGGGGTCTTCCGGGACTGGTTCTTCCCCTAGGGCGGCGGCCGCGACCTGGCGGGGTATAGTGTTCTGGTTCTTTGGGCAGTTGGGATCATTGGCGTAGTGGCTGGGTCGTTGACATCGGTGGCAAATAATGTTGGCCCGGAAGCCGGGCCGCATCGGAGGGTTCCCCCTGCCGGCCGGGGGCGAGGGGTTGCTCGCGGGAGTCATGGGGCCGGTGTCTCTACCCCGACCCTGGCCTCCTCCTCCCCCACGGGGGCGATGGGGCCCTTGGTAAGTTCTGTGCGATTCGCTGGGCCCGTTCCATCCAACTCGTGTGCTTTCCCATCGGTCAGCTTCGGCAGCGAGTTGTCGAGGTTCCGTCAGTTTACTGTCCAGGAGGTGTTGCCGGAGTTCGATGAAGCAGTTGTTAGAAAGGTGTTCCCATACGATGAGGTCAAAAAGTTGTTCGTAGGTGGTCACTTTGCTGCCCTTGGTCCACCCCTCGAAGGCTCGGCTAAAGAAGTTCACGTATTCCACCCAAGTTGTACCCGGGATCCGTTTGCAGTCGCGGAACCGCTGGCGGTACATCTCGGGTGTGAGTCCGTAACGAGTGAGGAGGGTGGCCTTCATGTGGTCGTAGGATGTCATCAGATGGTCCGGGAGTTGCAGCAGGGCGTCTCGTCCTTCGTTGACGAACCTCCCCCATAACCCGGCGCCCCAGTCGCTCCTGGGAATCCGGTGGGAGGTCATGGCTACCTCGTAGGCTTTAAACCACTGCTGGATATCATCGTTCTTGTAGTACTCCCTGATGACATCTTTGGGGATGTGAACCTTGGGATCGGTAGTGGCAGGCAGGATCGGGCGTTCGGGGACCCCGAGCTCTTTATTCTGTTTCTGAATTTCTAGTTCCTTGAGGTTGCGCTCATGTTCGTAGGCTAGCTTCTTTTCCTCTAGCTCTCTCTGTCTTTGCTTCTCTTCTCGCTCCTCTCGGAGCCGTAAGTGTTCCAGCGTTATTTTTTGTTCCGCCAGTTTGAGTTCTCTGTCTAAGCGAAGTCGCGCCAGTTCCAATTCATGGAGTCTGCTTTTTTCTCGTTCTCGGATCTCCTCTGGGGAGAGACCCGATCTTCTTTCTTCTATCGGCGTGGGGCTCGTTTCGGGGTTTCGTGTTTGGGGTACGGCCGTACCCGTCTCTGCCCAAGATTCCAGGGCTCGTTTGAAGTCCTCTTTCGTGCTTAGTCCTGTGGTTGGAAGGCCAAGTTCTATGCAAAATTGTTTCAGTTCTCGGTGGTTGTATTCTTCCAATTTTTCCATCTGGAATTTTTCCGTTGTTCCGCTCTCTTTTGTTGTCATGGTGGTTGTGTGTCGTGGGGCGAGTGACCCTCTGTACGATTATGCGTCGGTTCGGATTGCGCCGCTGGCCACCAATGTTAGACGGGGACCCAGAGGGTCGGCCGAATACTGGGGGAGAGGCCTCCGATGAGGGCCGTCTCCGGCGATCGTACAGACAGGTCACTTCCCTCCCCACAGATAGACACCACACAAGGATGAGATCAACACTTTATATAGGGTTCTTGCGGCAAGGTTATCAGCGATACAGGAGATACCGGACTCGAGGGTCCTCTCAATTCTAGTCTCTGTAGGAAAAGGGGGGTAGCGGGACAGTCTTGGTACCGGGTCGGTACAGGAGGTGGCAGGAGGGGAGCTCACAATCCTCGAGCTGAAGAGTCTGCAAGGTCGGGCCGCGGCAGCGCCAGCTGGCTAGGATGAAGTCTACAACGAAGGGGCCGCGGCAGCGCCAGCAGGCCAAGACGATGGTTCAAGCTGCGGAAGACCGCGGCAGCGCCAGCAGGCCAAGATGATGGTTTCACGAGGCAGAGGGCCGCGGCAGCGCCAGCAGGCCAAGATGATGGTTTCACGAGGCAGAGGGCCGCGGCAGCGCCAGCAGGCCAAGATGATGGTTCACAGGGCAGGGCTACGGCAGCGCCAGCAGTCCGTCAAGGATGAGTTCTTCTCGGTGTCTCTCGACTCCAGGATACAACTGCCTTCCTGGTCTGGCGCTGCCCCAGTTATAGGTCTGGTCCCCTTTGATGTCCGGACCCTCGCGCCTGGGGGTCGGGAGGTCCGGGATGAGGGAGTCCAGACACCCAGCAGGGGGGTGGAGCCAGCGCCCAGGGCGGCCGGGGGTGATCGACACCTGGCGGAGGAGAGCCGTTGACGACTCCTTCTCCCATTGACCTGCCAAGTGGTCTCTCTACCTCCTGGGTGGAGGTTGGTGCCTCGATGTCGGGGCCTGGCCAGGCCCAGGGTTAGGGTCGAGTTGAGGCCACGCGGCCTCGTGCTGTAGTATCCAAAGATGGCGGCTGGGCCGGGGCCATGGTGCGGATGGGGACCAGGGCCAGCCGGTACGGGAGGGTTCAGGAGCTGGAGTCTCGTTGTGGACGGATTGTGGATTAGTTCGGGGGTCGCCGGGGAGGCTCTTGCTGGGGATTCAGGGAGAGCCAGGGTCCGGGCCCCGTTGTGTGGAGGGGGACAGCCCGACCATGCGGCCTGTCCAACATTCAGTGTGCACATGGATGAGGGGGTGAAGTTTGCATGGGGGTGTGCAGGCAGGGCACAGCGTGCCAGGGACAATGCAGGATGCACAGGAGGCAGCAGCGGATGTAACACCGGTGCAGGGTTTGTTTGCACGCCCAGAACTGGCACAGCACATACAGCAGCAGTGCATTCGGACACACGCAGAGAAACACACACACACAGAATGAACAGATACACAATCAGATATAGCTCAGTCTATCCACATTCCAAACAACTGTTTTGCTCCTGAAAAATCTTTCTTGCAATTTCAGGGCCTGGACTCTTAGCTGCAATCTACAATTAATTATTAAAGCAAATGGCATAATACACCAAGGACCACGAGCAGAAACAATAGTTTATGACAGTAAGAACATCTCACCCATGGAAGAGTGGGACTTGTTAAAGTTGGTGGCCCAAGGGCAAAGCCTCTAGTGAGCACGCATCTCCAAAAAAAAGTACACAATATGAAATTACAACCACTTCAAAAATGAACTGAGAACGTGTACTTGACCTATCACTACAGATGTAGGCCATGGTGAAAGGCTATTGCTAAAACTTTGCTGCAAGCCAATGACATCACATTTGCTCAACCTTGGTGAAAAGCCATTTATGTCACATTGACCTTGCTTATATTGTATATGTAGACTATGTTGATATGTTGACTACGTTGTAAAATCTTTGACAATATACTAATTATGTCATATAGACTGTGTTAATATTGATTTGACATAATTTGGGAATACTGGTGTGATCATTGGACAGCTAGCATTAGGACTTCATGTAACAGGCCCTTCTAGCAGAGGGCGTTATTCCAATAGATGAGGTGACCTATCTTTTGACTCACTTTTCAGGTCTTCTTAACAATGGGGGCGGGGCATATTTATGAGCCACTTGCGCCGCTGGATATCACTTATTGTTACGTTCAAGCGGCGCAAACCTTAAAATGATATCAGTGAGGCCACGCAAAGCCCTTTGAATGGCTTTGAATGGCCTCATAGATATGGAGTAAAGCAAGGCAGCGCAAATCGCTGCGTTGTCACTACTCTGCGCTTGGGAGGCGTTCCATGGACATTGCTGTGGGTGTTCGCAGGCAACACCGGTGGATTTTGAAGCTTCCCCGGATTTACGAAACCAGGTAATCCTGGGAATGTGCCAAAACATTATGCCTACCGAGGTGAGGCTTAACGTGGAGAAATAACTTTTACTTTTCCTCGTTTATTCCTCTCTCCATGTGTGCTGCATTGGGAAAAGCCTCCCAGGAATGTTGCACAAAAACAATTCAGCAGACAGGATTGTGCAAGGGTGCCAGCTGTGCTGGCGAAACAGCACCTACGCAGGGAGAAAGGACAGGAATGTACCATATTGGATAAATACAGTGCAATCCTGCCCTGCCACTTTGACTTACAGCAGAGAGGCAAGGTGACTTTGTGCACTGTCCTACGCCAAAACCACATAAACGAGCGCCTTGGGTTTTTGCTCCTAGGGCTTAGCAGCGGTGTTAACCAATTGGTTGGTCTGATGTTGCTGCATTAGGTTCTTACTGATTGTTCTGGCTATTTAGTTGTCCCCAGTTTACATTTTATAAGATGGTTCTACATGGGGCTGTTGTTTGGATATGTACTATTGAGGGATTTTTGCAGAGCAGCGGGCTGGGATGGTATCTGCACACACCTATGGGATTGTTTCAGCAGCTGCGCTTTCTGTGAACACAGGTGTAGTTGTACATGTTGGAAGAGTGTCTCGAGGATGGTAATGCGCTAGATGGTTTAGTAAGGTTTGCAGTTTTGGTTTTAGGCTAAGAGGTCGATTAACTACAGTGGCTATTTCCATGGATTACACGTGGGAGTGTGTGTCATCACTGTGCTATTATTGTGCCATTATTGTGTAGGGCGATACAAAAGGGGATGATGGACGGAGCGTTTGAGCAAATCAAACACTCACCACCAGTCAACTGATCTGGGTTTAATCCATCACCATTCTTTAGCTCACTCAGCCACCCCAGTTCAGACATGGCCATATGCAAATCAGTCTGACCCTGTGCCTCATGGGAACAGTCCGGCCCGATCTGCCAAGCCATGTCTTCCCTGGACCGGAAACAAGCATCCTGGGACCGCATTCGGATTCATAATCCTCATCAGCCAGGCTATCTTGAATCCAGTGGCCAAGTGAGCAAGGGACTCACGTCTGAGCATACCCTGCCAACTCAGGGCGAACAAAGCGATACAAAAGGGGATGATGGACGGAGCCTTTGAGCAAATCAAACACTCACCCCCAGTCAACTGATCTGGGTTTAATCCATCACCGGACTGGAAAATCAGCTTGTTTCCGGTCCAGGGAAGGCATGTCTTGGCAGTTCGGGCTGGACGGTTCCCATGAGGCACAGGGTCAGACTGATTTGCATATAGCCATGTCTGAACTGGGGTGGCAGAGTGGGTAAAAGAACGGTGATGGATCAAACCCAGATCTTTTGACTGGGTGTGAGTGTTTGATTGGTTCAGATGCTCCGTCCATCACCACCCCCTTTTGTACCGCTTTGGCCGCCATAAGTGTGGCAGGGTATGCTCAGACGTGAGTCCCTTCCGGTCCAGGGAAGGCATGGCTTGGCAGTTCGGGCTGGACTGTTCCCATGAGGCACAGGGTCAGACAGATTTGCATATAGCCATGTCTGAACTGGGGTGGCAGAGTGGGCTAAAGAACGGTGATGGATCAAACCCAGATCTTTTGACTGGGTGTGAGTGTTTGATTGGTTCAGATGCTCCGTCCATCGCCACCCCCTTTTGTACCGCTTTGGCCGCCATAAGTGTGGCAGGGTATGCTCAGACGTGAGTCCCTTGCTCACTTTGCCACTGGATTCAAGCAAGCCGGGCTGAAGACGGCTGGAATGCCAGAAACCGGTCCTCAGAAGCTTGTTTCCGGTCCAGGGAAGGCATGGCTTGGCAGTTCGGGCTGGACTGTTCCCATGAGGCACAGGGTCAGACTGATTTACATATAGCCATGTCTGAACTGGGGTGGCAGAGTGGGCTAAAGAACGGTGATGGATCAAACCCAGATCTTTTGACTGGGTGTGAGTGTTTGATTGGTTCAGATGCTCCGTCCATCACCACCCCCTTTTGTACCGCTTTGGCCGCCATAAGTGTGGCAGGGTATTTATTTATTTATTTTGAAAGTTTTATAGAGCACGAACAAGATCCTGACGGATATCAGAGCGCTATACAACCATTAAAAATTACTTATCAAGGCTGCTTCGCGGCTGTGCATGGGCAATGGGAGGGGTCACTTTTCAACCTTGTATCAGTATACATTCCGCCGGCACTGCATTCAGTACACCTCCCTAGATTAGGAGACTTCCTGCTGACTCTACCGGAGGGGGAGAATATCCTAGGGGGAGACTTCAACGCAGTCATGGACACACAGCTAGATAGACACCCCACACCGGCCCTGGCGGGGGGGGATACGTACCTGCGGCGGTTTGCAATGGCCATGGGAATGACTGACATCTGGAGACACTTGCACCCGGGCGCACAACAATACACCTTTCTCTCCGCAGTGCATGGTAGCCTATCCCGTATCGACTACTTTTTGTCAATGGGCGATGGCCTTCGTCACGTTGACAACCTAGTGATACACCCTCGGGGGGTTTCAGACCATTCACCCCTCACACTGACTCTCACCATGCGAACGAGAACACGTAAGCGCATCTACCCCATTCATGCATCCTACTTTAAAATTCCACAGGTCCGTAAGGCCCTTACACGTGCCACGAAACAATACTTTCTGGAAAATGTACACTCAGTACACTCCTCAGCGACACTCTGGGAAGCCTATAAGGCGGTCCTGAGAGGGCAAGCAATTAACACTATAACCGGGTATAGGAGGCAGCAATCCCAGGCACTGGCCGCTTTAGAGGTGGCACTGAAGGATCGGACCACGGCCCATGAGCTACACCCCTCTCCCTCCACCCTACACGCACTCACTCTCCAACAGCAGTTGTATAACGATCACCTCCGCGTGGTTGTTAAAGGCTACATAACAGATACTCAGAATAGAATTTATGAGGTGGGGGACAAAGCAGGGAAAATGCTGGCGTGGCTGGATAAGCGTGAGACCAATTCCAGGGGGATACAGTGGCTCAAGGACATGCATGGAGTGCCACATTCAGACCCTAGGCGCATCACGGAGATACTGGCGGCCTATTTCCAACAAGTATACACCCCGGAACGGATAGTCACATCCGAAACGGCGAGAGCTCTCTTGGCTCCGATTGAGGTCCAATCACTGTCACCAGAGGCGTCAAGCGACTTAGAAGCAGATATTACTGTGGAGGAAATCCAACTGGCCATTCGGGCACTGAACCCAGGCAAGGCGATGGGACCGAATGGTATACCCATAGAATGGTACCAGGCGATGCCGGAGACCCTCAGTGTACATTTGTTGGGGATGTTCAGAGACAGTCTCGAGAAGGGCTCACTTCCGCTTGACCAACGAGTGGCGACTATCGTAACAATCCCCAAGCCGGGTAAGCCGCCGGAGGACTGTTCCTCCTATCGGCCCATTTCCCTATTAAACGCGGAAGTGAAAATCCTGGCTAAACTCCTGGCACTAAGGATTCTGCCACATTTGCCTTCGATCATACATCCGGATCAGTCCGGATTTATGCCGCACAGGAACACGGCGTTGAACCTGCGGCGACTGCACGGGGTGCTGGCTAGAACTGACGCCATTAAATCACCAGCAGTGATTCTAGCGCTTGACGCCAAGATGGCATTTGATCTGGTGGAGTGGGAATACTTGTTCGAGACACTGACGCATATGGGCTTTGGCCCTCGCTTTCTTGCATGGGTCAAGCTGCTCTACACGGACCCACTGGCACACGTGGTAGCTAATGGCCATATCTCGCATGCATTCCCCTTGGGAAGAGGCACGCGGCAGGGGTGCCCTCTGTCGCCCTTGCTGTTTGCTATCTCGCTGGAACCCCTCGCAACCCTCATACGAGCTTCACCCCTCATTAAAGGCATAACGTGGCCTGGGGGTTGGGAAGACCGGCTGTCCTTATACGCCGATGATATGTTAGTATATCTAACCGACCCCGATGAAGGCATACCAGCGTTACTGCGCATCTGCGACACCCACGGCAGTGTCTCAGGCTATACGCTAAACTGGGCCAAGTCTGAAGTTTACATTCTGCAAGGTCCAGCCCTGACTCTCGACAGTGCGTGCCCGCTGAAGCTGGCGGGGACGTCCTTTAAATACCTAGGAATACATGTCACTAGGGAACCAGCAGAATTCATGGATAAGAATCTGACTCCGCACCTGGTCCGGCTTAAACGAGATGTAGAATTTTGGTCGGGCCTGCCGTTAACACTCTTGGGCAGGGCGGCACTTTACAAGATGATGGCATTACCGCGGTTTTTGTATGTCCTTGAAAACTCACCATATCCTGTGCCACCTAAGTTCTTCCAGAAAGCGGCGGCTCTGGTCTCCAACCTTCTGTGGGGTAACCTCCCGGCACGAGTGGCGCAGTCCAAGCTACACAGAGACTGGTACAGCGGAGGTCTCGCGTTACCGAATCTAAAATTGTACTACTGGGCTGCACACCTCAAGCCGATTAATCAGTGGATTCACACGCCACATACTGACCCGGCATTTCATTCGGACAAGACACAACTGGGCGTCAATAGCTTGTTAGGGCCATTATACGATCGCCGCAAGGTGCGGGCACTACTGGGCCCCACGAAACTTACAGTTCAAATATGGCACGCAGCGACGGAGGCCCTGGGTTGGAAGGGGAGGATAACCGAGATGACTCCACTGTGGGACTCCCGAGCGTTGGGCAATCTCAGAAACACCAAGGGGTTCGCACAATGGGACACGATTGGCATCTCCACAGTAGGGGACTTGTGGGAGAGGGAGGAGGTAATTCCCTTTGCCCGGCTGAAAGAGCTATACGATTTTGGTGACAGGGAACTTTACAGGTACATTCAAATTCGCCATGCACTGCTCGCAGTCCTGCCACCCGGCACACCACTGCCGGAGTCTTCTCCCCTGGAAGACCGCCTCCTCACTGATTACATGTTGGAGAAAGCGACGTCCCTCACATATCGTAAACTGCTTAATAATACCCCTGATCCGACGCTCCTCCTGAAGGAGAAATGGGAGGGAGACGTTCAGGATATGGATGAACATGATTGGAATGCGGCGCTGGGTTCACCTAGGGAGGTGGGCATCTCGGCACGCATGAGACTAGTACAATTTAAGATCCTCCACAGGGTTTACTACACGAGGACAGTACTGCACCGCATACAGCGCGCGCCCCATCCTTACTGTTTGCGCGGCTGCGGAGAGGAAGGCACTTTCTTCCACACCATATGGGACTGTCCCAAAATCCAGGAGTACTGGAAACAAATACACCGCACTCTCTCACAAACACTAGACCACTCCCTACTGCCTGACCCGAGGAGGTGCTTACTGAATATATGGGAACCTACTGACCTGTCCAGGTATGAACAACTCTGGATCACAGCGGGGGTCATGGTGGCGAAACGCGACATAGCACAACGATGGGGGGCGGCAGACCTGCCGACTAGGTCCCAGTGGTGCCAGACCATGGACAGAGTAATGTTGACCGAGAGAGCAATATATTCCAGCCGTGCCTGCCCGGGGAAATGGAACAAGATCTGGTTGAAATGGAATGTATTCAGGGGGGATATTTGTGAGCCCTTGCTCGAGGATGACCAGGTAGATTCCGATGACGAAAGTGAAGGGGGTTGAACATGGGAAGGGTGGTGGGCTTGGGGCACGTGAGGGTTTCCGGCGGGGGGTGACATGGTGGGCCGGGCATTGAGGGAGAATGTATTGAATGCTGAACAACTTTGGGCACTAAGAATTGTGGTTCGACTTCTTGTCCTCCAATACGACACTTATAGCTTGATCTGTACTGTGTTATAGCAGACCGTACTGTCGTTCCTAACGGGTTAATGTTCCTAGTTTGTTGTTTTACAAAAGGAAACGTGAAAATGGACATCAAAACCGCATTTTCCGAATGTTTTATTTGCTAGTACTGCACATTTTGTTTTCTTTGCACAGCAGATTTCGGGGAACACTATTCTGATTTTTGTTTACACGCTCCTTCTGCTTCTCTTTGCTGTGAGTGACGATTATACGATAGCGGCCGGCCCGCAGGGTTGTAGGCATTCCGCTGTGTAATATGCAATGTGCAATAAAGGTTTTGGAAAAATTAAAAAAAAAAAAAAAAAATTACTTATACATGAAATATAAACATAACCACACATATGTACATAGCAATTTGTAAAAGTTGCATAGTAAGATGTATCATCCAAATGTCGTGTGGTTGAGTGCGAGTGTGCATCTCGTCACAGTGTTTCCAAAGACCATATTCATGTGAATTTGGCCATGAGGATGGATTTTACTTCCTTTTTAAAAGAGGTAGTGGATGGGTTAAGTCTGGTTTCTGAGGGTAAGGCATTCCATATTCTGGGCGCCATCCCAGAGAAGCATCTGTTATAAGTTTTTTTCTTGTGTAATTTTTGTGGTTTCAGTAGTAATTTTTCAGCATTTCTTGAAGATCTGGATCCACCCGAGATCGTCAATTTCTGTGCCAGGTAGCTTGGTGTCTTGTGATGCATGGCTCTGTGCATCATGCACGCAATTTTCTGTCGAATTCTAGCCTTCAGGGGTAGCCAATTCAGGGATTGTAGGTCCGGGGAGATGTGGGAGCTGCGTTTAGACCCAGTTATGAGTCTTGCTGCGGCATTGATCGATGCCCTTAGTGGTGCAGTTGATGCTTTGGGTAGGCCACAGAGAGAGACACATCCGTATTCCACTCTAGGAATAACCAGAGCCTGTACTGCTTGCTTGAAGTCATTGTGTGGTAAGAAGGGTTTCAGTTTCCTCAGAGTACTTATCTGGAAGTTTGCTCCCTTTGTGGCACTGCTGATATGTTTTTGCATGTTGAGGTTACTGTCTAAGGTTATTCCTAATGACTTAGCTGAGTCTACGACGGTGGGTTGAACATTGAGTGCCGTAATATGTTTGGTCCATTCTTGCATTTTGGGGATTTGGGACGGAGGAGCTATTAGTAAGAATTCAGTCTTTAGGGCATTCAATTTGAGATGATTTTCTGCCAGCCAGATTTGGGTATTCCTAAGCACTGTATCAAGTCGTTTGATATCCTCCAGGGTGTGGATCTTGAGGTATAGTTGTGTGTCGTCTGCGTACATGTGATATTGCACGTTAGATGTTTGTAGCATTTCGGTGAGAGGTTCCAAGAAGAGATTAAACAATGTTGGGGATAATGCGGATCCTTGTGGGATTCCCAGAGATACTGGGATGGGCTTGGACAGGATATTGTTGACTTTGAATTGTTGTGTCCGATTTTGGAGAAATGAAGTGAACCAGCTTAGCACTGACCCAGATATGCCCATTCTGTGTTTCAGGAGATCTAGCAGGTTCTCATGCTTAATCGCATCAAAGGCCGAGGAGAGGTCGAGTAGGATGAGTAAACATGATCTGTTTTGATCAAGTATTTGTAGCGCATCGTCAATAATATGTGTCATGGCTGATTCTGTACTATGGCCTGCCCGGAAACCTGATTGGTGTTTGTTGAGAAGGTTAAAGTGATCAATATGTTTCGTTAGCTGAAGATGCACACATTTTTCCAGCAGCTTGGCTAAGGTAGGGATATTGGAGATGGGGCGGTAGTTGTTTAGGTCCGCTGGGTCTGCTGTGGGTTTCTTTAGAATGGGTGAAACCTGGCCTACTTTGAGGAAATCTGGGATGCACCCCTGTTGAAGTGAGCTGTTAATGATCTTGGATCATAGCGGTAGCAACAGTGGAGTAAGGTCTTTGACTGCGTTTGCTGGAAGCGGGTCAGAAAAGTGGTTAGCGGGGTTCAATGCACAGAGTATATTGCCTATGGCATCTTCAGAGTAGGAGGTAAATGATGACCAATCTGCATTATTTTTGGGTTGGACTTTGAGGGCCTCTGGCATGACACGGTTCGGGGCGACGGTGGAGTTTGTGCATTCATTCTTGTGTATAAGGTTAGATCCTTAAGGAGGTCGTTCCTGATGGTATCCGTCTTCATGGTGAAGAAGGTGGAGAATTCTTCACAATCTGGCTGTGGGCATTCTATACTTCGTGGACGTTGAGTTGCCTCCTTGGATTGGGTTTTGATCAGTTCAAATAGTTTGTTGGGACGATTTCTTGCCTGGTCAAGTTGTAGGCTGAAAAAGTCGGCTTTGGTGCACTTGATCTTTCGGTAATATGCGTTTCTCTTTGTTCTGAGAATCTTGAGGTGGTTGGCAGAAGGTATCGACCTCCAGGCACGATCTGAAGTTCTGAGAGAATGCCTGTCCTCGTTGAGAGTACCGTTGTACCAAGGTTTTGAATCTTTCGAAGAGACTCTTTTTAGTTGTAGAGGTGCTACCTCGTTTATTATTGTTGTCATGGACGAGAGGTAGTGATCGGTGAGATCCTGTACTTTGGTAGATCCTGCGGGGGGCAGCAATAAGTTGTGACATGGGGGAGGCAAGGTGTTAGGGTTGAGTTTTTTCAGGTCTCTTTTCCACACCTTTGGTCCTGTGGATTGAGCTGAGATCAGTTTCACCGTTTCATTAATGGAGAAGTTGATGATGTGATGGTCTGACCAGTCGCAAGGTTGGATCGATTCTAGCTGAATGGAGTCTGTTTTAGAGGTTATTAAGTCCAGGATCGAGCCTTTGTTGTGTGTTGGGATGTTGCAGAATTGCGTTAGGTCTAGGTCATCTAGGAAATTCCTGAGACTTGTCACCACTGTATCGTTTAGATCATCCCAATGGAGATTGAAGTCTCCGAGGAAAATTTGGGTATTTTGTCATCCAGTGTTTGAGGATACCAAGTCCATGAGGTGCTCGGTGAAGGTGGTGTTCTCACCTGGTGGGTGATAGATGATGTGCAGAGAGCAAACAGGATTGCCCTTGCTAGAAACGTCAAGGCACATGTATTCGCAAGACTGGAATGATGGGGAAATGGCTCTTTTATTGAGATATTGTTATGATGAATGCAGGCAATGCCTCCCCCCGACTGGTCAGCTCTGTCTCGGTCTAGTCTGATGATGTTGTAACTGGGTGGTACTAAAATGTCAATGATTGGTGCGGAGGATTCCTTCAGCCAGGTTTCCGTTAGTATTATCAGGTCTGGTTCATGCGTGAGGATGAGATCAGCTATGTCCGCTGCATGTCTAACGGCAGATCTGCAGTTTAGGAGAATACATTCGAGTATGCTCAGACGTGAGTCCCTTGCTCACTTTGCCACTGGATTCAAGCAAGCCGGGCTGAAGACGGCTGGAATGCCAGAAACCGGTCCTCGGAAGCTTGTTTCCGGTCCAGGGAAGGCATGGCTTGGCAGTTCGGGCTGGACTGTTCCCATAAGGCACAGGGTTAGACTGATTTGCATATAGCCATGTCTGAACTGGGATGGCAGAGTGGGCTAAAGAACGGTGATGGATCAAACCCAGATCTTTTGACTGGCTGTGAGTGTTTGATTGGTTCAGATGCTCCGTCCATCACCACCCCCTTTTGTACCGCTTTGGCCGCCATAAGTGTGGCAGGGTATGCTCAGACGTGAGTCCCTTGCTCACTTTGCCACTGGATTCAAGCAAGCCGGGCTGAAGACGGCTGGAATGCCAGAAACCGGACCTCGGAAGCTTGTTTCCGGTCCAGGGAAGGCATGGCTTGGCAGTTCGGGCTGGACTGTTCCCATGAGGCACAGGGTCAGACTGATTTGCATATAGCCATGTCTGAACTGGGGTGGCAGAGTGGGCTAAAGAAGGGTGATGGATCAAACCCAGATCTTTTGACTAGGTGTGAGTGTTTGATTGGTTCAGATGCTCCGTCCATCACCACCCCCTTTTGTACCATTATTGTGTTGGGTAAGAGATTTGTGCTCATAGGTCCTCTCTTGCATTCTTGTCAATAAATGTTGTGACAGCTGTGATCTGAGAGTTGATGGTATTAATAACTCCCCCATTGTGGTTAAATAACAGGAGAAGTATGCACTTTGAAGAGGATTATGGAATTGTTGCATGAAATTATGAATTAGGTAAGAATAGTTTTACTTTTTACTAATGTGCATGGTCTTGGAATCATCTTCGGAATCTATGGAATAATTACACAATATACATGTCATTTTGCAGTCTCACTTTACATTTTAGGAAGGGGCATGCTCACTAGCGCTTTTGGCATGGGGCCACTATCTTTTACAAGTGGCACTTGAACGTGGGTGAGATGTTCTCACTGTTATAGACTATTGTTTCAGTTTTATGGTCCCTGGTGTACTTTACGTTTGCCATTATAATTGTAAGAAGTGAGTCGGAGTCCCAGTTTCGTCTTGGGAATTCACAAATGATATATATTTGTCATTTATTCCCTAGCCCTGATGAAGTTTCAGGAAAGATTTTTCAGGATAGAAACGTGTTTGGGGTGTGGGTACATTGAACCATTTCAAGTGCTTGAATTGTAATTCAGGTTTGGGGTTTTCAGCAATCCAGCATCCTCTCCTGTCCCTAGTGGTTGCTAAATAGTTATTATACAATATGCAGTCTAGAAATACTGAAGCTGGGGGTCTTGTGAGGTGTGCAACTATTTACCTGTGATTGCGTTTTCCTATGCGTAAGCACATGATTAGCATAAGCAGTGCAACTTTCTATTGCAAACAAGATGTGTGCAAGGGTGCCTGCACTTATGTTTCCTGCATTCGAGGGTGCTTGCACGTGTGCCTCTCTGCACATGGAGGCTGTGACTATCTTGCTGTGCTGGCATGTGTGCACGCACTGTACCAAAGCCAAACCTGTGGATTCCATCAATGCATTTTAAGACATGGCAACAGCAAGGACTTGCTCTCCCCAGCCCTAATGACCTGTTCAGAGATGTGCCTGGCATGTGACTGCTGCAGGTGAAAAGTCCACTCTCCTCTGACTACTATATATGTGCCTGGCTTGTCACATTGTATTAGCTCTGCTGTCTTCTCACATTTATACCTGAAATATGCCTGACTCTGCTCCTTCCCTCCTGATCTTTAACATGTGTGCATGATATATGTGACTAACGTGTCTAATTGTATCTCTTCCTTCTACCCTCACAGTGGTTTGCTCTGCATTATACACACACTGCATACACTCTGACTCTGCAATGGCACAACCGTCCTTTCAGAGATGGACCTGACATGGGTCTGACTCTGCCCCAGCCCTACAGCCTGTAATCCTGCAAGAACTGCACGAGATATGTGGACAATCTGGCAATGTCTTAAGGGGTGAACAGTGTAGAGGTTGTTTTTTAAGTTTGTATTTTTTGGCTGTTTGTGGCCCTGTTATGATTAAGCATGTCACCGTGGGGAAGCCCTGGTGAGTGAGGGGACTCAAGAAAGACATTTTTCTTTCCTGTTGATGTTTCCGGATCTCATTAATTGGAAACCCGATCCCAGCACAGTGGCTAGGTCCTTTACCCGACACCTCTGGTTTTTGTTTCCAGTACGATAAAGGAGGGCAAACCTAGCCCAAAAACCTCTATCTCCCCCTTAATTTTTGTTTTAAATAAAAGGCATTGTCATTTACAGTGCCAATAGCTTAAACTCTCACAAATGCGAGACCTATTGCATTGCAAATGCTTGTTTTAGTTTGTGCTTGACATGCCATTCTCAGGACCAAAAGAGAAGTCATGAGGCGAGTAGTGCTGTTCATAAGACTGGCCTCTAGGGGGAGTAGGAGAATTGCATAGAGGCCAGTGCATCAGTAATGCCAGGCACACCTGCACGGTATGGCTTTAACAAGATATCCGGGCATGGGCAGAAACATTTGCAAGCCAGACACACCTCCATATAGTGCAGTTGGGCCTGGGCAGAGTCAATCACATATAGTGCACTGCTGTAGGGCTGGAGCAGAGCAAGCCACGTCTGTGAAGGTGGTAGGGCTGGGTAATGTCAGTAACATGCCAAAAATAGACCTGTAGAGCTTATAGGCTCGAGCCAGTGTCAATTATATAACAGGTACATGCATGCTCAGTAGGGCTGGAGCGGAGTCAGTAACATTCCAGATGCAACGCTGAAAGGCTGATAAGACTGCAAGAGAGTCTGTCACAATAGTTATTATACAATATGCAGTCTAGAAATACTGAAGCTGGGGATCTTGTGAGGTGTGCAACTATTTACCTGTAATTGTCTTTTCCTATGCATAAGCACGATTAGCATAAGCAGTGTAACCAGACAGAGGTGAATCGACAACTTACAGACAGCGCCGTACTGGCCTTTACGTCAGGCGGTTTTTCCAGTTGATCAGTCTGAAACTGCAACAGCGAATTTGCTAAATGGTATGTATTAAGCAAAATCTGGTGCAAAATAAGGAATCGCAAAATTTGCGATTCCTTATTTTGCAATTGCATTTAAAGAATCGCAAATTTTGTTATTCCTTAAATGCAATGTATGAAGCAAAAATTTTTTGCAAAATGTCCTTAAGAAATCGGAAATTACCACCAACTTCTAGTTGGTAGTAAGTTGCGAATTCCTTGAAAAATGCACATTTTTGCATTTTTCAGTGCCATGTGACGCACATACATGCCCTTAGGGCATGTATTTGCACCACATGTGCACCCATGCATATTTCAGGGGTGCAACAGGGTGTCCTTTGGACACCCCTGCACCCTTGAAATTATTCTCAATTTGCGATTAGCAAATTGCGAATCGCAAATTGAGAATAACTTCCCATTCATTCCTATGGGCCTCCAAGCCCATAGAAATTAATGTGAAAGTATTCCTTAATTGCGATTCGCAATTTGCTAATCGCAATTAAGGAATTTTAAGAAATCACAAAAAAAATGTGATGTTGTACATACATACCTATTTGCGATTCTCAAATAGCGATTTCTTAAAAATCGCTATTTGAGAATCGCAAATGGGTATCTTGATACATATGGCCCCAAGTCTCTTGTCCATTACAAAATGTAGTGGGTCTTTATGATTTTATAACTGCCCTGATTTACAAATGTGTGATGCTTTTTTTTAGCTAACTGATTTGCTAATAGGGACACTTAATTGGGACCCGGGCGTACACGCTGGCCCTGCCTACAGCCTCATATTCATTCACGTAGGAATCCGTGACTGGTTATTGTCACACTGCAAGTCACTAATCAATTACTGCTCTGAAACACGCACCACTGAACAAACTATCAATTCGATGCCTCTACATTTTTCACATTTGCGCTCAACGTCGTGTTGCGTCACTCTACACCAAAGACTGATGATCAAAGAATATAAATGTGTTAGAAAGGCGGCATGACAGGAAGACACAACGAATACTAAGGCTAGTTAGTGCAGTGCAGGTGGTGAAGAGGAGAAGGCACGATCTGAAGAAAAACAACCAATGAGTGGATGTGAATAAAAGTTAGAACGGGAGTAATAGTAAAATAGCATAATAAATCAAGAACGCAAATGGTTATTTTCATTCTCTCTGGAATGGACCATTATTTTAAATAAGCATGCGACAAAGTGCTTGCTGGGAAGTTAATTGGAAGTACAATGCCTCATAGGTTAAAAAAAAATAAAAAATCTAATGAAAAGCAGCGGGCGGGACGTGTAAATTAAAGTAAACTGATGCACCTGGCTAAATGATAAACTGTCACGGGCGGCGCCACTGCAATGCGACTGAACCTGGCTGTGCCAGAGGTCTGCCGGGATTGAGACTGACTCTGAACCAGCCCTCCCTACATGCCTGCACCTGTGCAGTTCCAGCCCCACTGATCTTTCACGGGTACGTCTGGCACGGGACTCACTCTGCCCCAGCCCTATCGGCTTGTCAACATCATGTCAAATGTGCACCGTACATGTGACCGACTCGCTTACTGTCCTAGCGATCTTTACAGATGTGTGTGGGTATGACTGAATCCTCCCCAGCCCGACGAGCCTTTCAGAGGTGCGCCCTACATTTGACTGGTCCTGTCCTGGTCTTGCCCTTTGAAGGGCAGTGGGCTGGCAGGAATGACCTCACCCCCTCCAGAGGTCAGCTTTCCACCCATCACTATTTACCCGGGTGACCATTTAAGTCCAGGTCACTACCGACATCTCCTCCAGTCCTGAACTTTCACCTCCAACTGCTGCTTCCAGGCGTGTTACTCCGATTAGTTCAATTGAAACTAAGCAAGACTACAACACCCAGAATGCATTAGGTTATTACATGAACGTCCAGGTACGGAAGCAGTGTACATAACGACCTGGAGGGTGATGGCCACCCTTCTATTTACCCCCGGAGTCTCGATGAGTCTTGAAGGCGGCCCTGTCAAGAACAGATCTTAGCTTGTTCTTTGGTGGAAGATACCCACAGTCGGTGCCTGGACAGGTTCTGCCTCCCTTGGCAGACCCATCTCACTGCCAGACCAAGGAGAGGGCGGGGTACAATCAACAAGTGGCTGAGCCCAGGGTGTCCCTAATACAGGACCTCTGCGGAAGAGATTTTCAATTCCATAATATTCAAAAACAGACTGAAATACGGCATGAGTGGGTACAGAAATATCTGTAATTGCTGACAGATTCGGAGCGCCAACTCCTTTGCTCAGTGAGTGGTGGTGTTGGTGTCCTATTACAGAATGACGAATGAAGCCCACCCCCCCCCCCCCCCCCGTGTTACAGAAACGTGGACGCGTGCGGGGATCCGATGCAGTCTGCTCTGTATTTAAAAGGCCGCGCCGAGGAAACTCCAGCTGGGAGAGCTGGAACTTCCCAGCACCTCCCATTAGCCCTTCCTGTGGCGTGTGTGGGGGTGGGAGGGGAACAAGATCCCTTCTGCGGCTCTGGCCTTGTCTCGCCAGGTGTCGGTGATGCGCCGCCTTATTCCGGCATGGCTGGCTGTGCTGGTCCTGATGCGAGTAGCCACAGTTGCCATGTTATGTCTTGTTATGTTATGCAACGTTATGCCATGTTATGTTATGTTATGCCTTGTTATGTTATTCAATAATGTTATTCCACGTTATCTTATGTTATTCCATGCCATGTTAACTAATACCAGGTTATGCAATGTTACGTTATGCAATGTTATGTTATGTTACGTTATTCTACGTTATGTTATGCCATGTCATGCCATGATATGCAATGCCATGTTCTGCTATGTTACGTTGTCATTCCATTTTATGTTATACTATATTGTGTTACGCCATGTTATGTTATGTCTGTCCACGTTCTGCCATGTTATGTTATATTATGTTTGGTCATGTTATGTTATGTGTTATCAGTTATTTCTACAGAGCAAGGGCACCAAAGTGTCATGGCGCTCATATAACAGAGCTACCAAGCCTGTCACTTCGCCTATTGAGCAGACAGGTCTTCAGCTTTCTAACCCGATTGAGGGGGGCGGTACTTAAACGGCCTGAGGGGGGGTCTTAACCCTACTAAGGTAGGGGGGAGGGCTTAACCCGACTGAGGGGGGTGCTTGACGAAGAGATAGCGCCTAGGAACTCCATGTTTTGGCTCCCACAGCAGAGGACGGTGGGCTCCTAACAGCTCTATGCCACATTTTTTATTTAATTTTAATTTTATTTTATGCGTTTTTATATAGCGCAGACTTTACCCGAAGGTGTCAGAGCGCTTCATAATAGGAACAGTAATGATACATGAGGAGAAAATTACAAGTCAGCATGTTACAAAAGCAAATGTTAGTTAGATGAGGACCCACCACCTTAGGCCACTGTAGGTGAGGCTCCCTGCCAAAGCAACCAGTAGATACCTTTTAAATGGTTCATTTTAGTGTCATTTAACACCTTCCATGCTCAGGACGGCTCCCGACCGTCAAGAGTCACAGTAGGCGTGTGTTCATGACGGCCGTGGGCCGTCCGAGCGTTGCCGCTCTGCCCACATGTGATTAATTCCCCGCCTGTGCAGAAGAATTAATCTGTGGTCAGAGTTCGAACGGCTCCCGGCCGTCATGAGCACACGCCTACTGTGACTCATGACGGCCGGGAGCCGTCCTGAGTACCCGTGCGCCACGCCCAGCCCTGCCCCCCCCCTCGCACCGCAGCGGAATTTGCAGCGCGGCAAAGGGTTAATGGCATCCACCAATGCGTCCAAGAAAGGCAAAGAGCTGATGAAGAGGTATTAGCATTATAAGGAGAGAATCCCATACTTATCTGTCACTATCATGGGAATAGTATCTCGTTCTCGATTGCTTCAAAACGTGGCCAAAAGAATGCATGTAGATGTTAAATATTAGTAGGAAAAGACAGAACCTTGAGGAAAACCACAGTTCATTGGTCAGTACGCAGATGTAAAGGCCCGTAGTTTAACTAAGTGTTGTTGACTAATCCGATAGGAGGTCAACCAATTTTGTACAGTGGCAGAAATACCTGCCAACCATAAGCTGGTGGACAGGATTTTGGGTTTGAAGGGATCAAAGGAAGGCAAAAAACCAAAGAGGATCAGGGCCCCTACCTCACCTCTGTCCACCTCTTTGGTGCCGTTGGCAGCAGTTCTACATGTTTCACCACAATTGTTGCTCTTCATCAGGACAATATTAAATAAATAACCTGGACTCTGCCATTCGAGCTCCGCCTGTGGAAGTGTTCAGGTGTCTACAAAGTGGTAGAAAAACCACTACTTTTACTCCTCTTATCCTCTGTTTGCAGTCTTATGATAAGTGCTTGATTTGAGCTGGTGGTTTCCGGTGCTCTGCACCGGCATTTAATTGTCCGCACCGGTACCTATGACGGGAAACAACCTTTACATCGCGGTAATTAGTTTGCGATGCCTTTACAACGCGGTTGTTGCAATGACCGCGTTGTTACAACGCGATGCCATGACTATGCCAGTCATTACATCAACTTGCAGTAGATGGCGGTCTAACATAAGGAATAGTATAATTTACTATTCCAACACTTTCCCTACTTTTGTGTAGGCTGGAGTTGGAATAGTAAATTACACATTCCTAATGTTACAGCGCCATCTACTGCAAGTCGATGTAATGACTTGCGTAGTAATGGCTTTGCATTGTAACAACGCAGTTGTTTAACGACCGCGTAGTTACCTACCGCAAATTAAAAGCACGCGTTGTAACGTGCTATATTTACCTATGACATTCTACTACATGGTGGAGCTGATTTCTGAATTCAGAGATGAGCACAACTGCTGTTTATTAATTCAATATACATTAATATAGACTTTGGGGTCTTAAAATTGTCAGAATTGTAACACTTGTAGGAGTGTGACTTATTAGTTATGTTGCTACTGAGATTGACAGCAGCAGTGGGAAGTGCAAGCAGGAGTGGCCTTCTGACTAGAGCCCTGGCTCTTATTTTTTTTATTTTTTTTTACAAATTAAGCACTGCTTAGGATGCCACATATTTGTGGCTCAGCGGGTTACCGTGTGCACCTACTCTCTTACTCAGGCATTTTTCGAGCCCCTCTTTGCATGAAATGTCATCTTATACCTCATTCCCCTTTGGCCCACCGCGGGTGGTAGTCACATGACACACTTACAAAAGCAATGCACACAAAGAGCTGCATAATCTTTCTGACACTTTGCTCCAGCCACCTGGATGACACTCCCTGGTAAATTCCATAGGTAGCACAGCCTAGTGCATTTCAGTGCGTACCCCAGGATAGAACTGCACCCTAAATCCTAAAAACTAAACTGGAATATGAGTCCCCTGTCACCTTACAGAAAGGTCCAGATGCACAAAGCCACTTTACACCCTAGAAATACATTAACAACTGAAGATGGCCTCATGTATGCCTGCCAGAAATTAACAGGAGGATCTCTGACACACATACGTGGTTTTACAGATGTGCGTTTTTCGACCAGGAGCAAACCCCAAGGAAAGGGTGGGACGCGGGTGGCTTCTTGCACAAATTTCCAGGTGTACTACTGGGAATTCTCAAAAGTAGTAAATCTGCACCAGTTTGTAGGAGAACTACCCTGAAAAAAGATTTACTACAGCTCTTTGTGAATCTGTCCCATAGCAACTAGTTGACCAGCGATGTTTTTAGCAAGCACATGTAAAATGCACTAACCGTCCCAGTAATCCACTAATGCCATCACAAAGCATCAGGTCAGCTCCACCTCCAAAGCATGGATACACAAAAATTGATGCTGAAGACCACAGCCTAGATTTGGGGCACAATAATGAATGTTGTGATGAAGAAGATGGAGTAGTTTCCTACCTGTAACTCCAGTTCTGTAGTAGGGGTATCTCTGTTATAGTCATGTCTTGACGTACAGGAGGTAGTTGGTACCTTTACCAGGATAGATGCCTACTTCAGTGTAAATTTGATGGGGACAATATAAGCAATTAGTCGTTTCTCTGACTAAGCCCCTTTCAAAGATACAAGCGCTTAGAGACCCCCGGGTGATAATGCGCTATATAAATTGAAATAAATAAATAAATAAATAAAGAGAAGCAACATTCGCCCAGCCAGAAAGGATTATGGTCTAAACGACGGACAGCCAGACATGCTTATTTTAAAGTTCTGTAACCTAGCTGTCTTACCCATTAAGTACAATGGGGTATCCCAGTAACCCTCAGAACCTGGGTTCTAAAGTAAACAAAAAACAGTGGTTCTGTCGGGTATGTAGCAATTTCTTTGCTGTACTGTCAATCCGTGGTGTGTGTTTCTACATATTGTACATTCAATGTTGATTATGTGAAATAGTTAAAGCATATTTATATTTACAGTACAGCAAAAAATTGCTACATTCCCGACAGAACCACTGTTTTTTGTTTACCTTGCTGTCTTAGGCAGCTACCTTAGAGAAAGCACAGACCTTCAATGCTCTTAGAAGCGCTAGGAGAGTCTGCTCTAACCAATCCTGGCGCTTCTTTCATGTTGTGAACGCAGCACCAGGATTGGTTGGTGCAGTTTCCTGCATCAGGAGCTTCCAGGAAGACACCCGAGGGAGGACAACGGCGCGAAGCGAACGCAAGTCTATTAATTTATTTACTTTTATTCTGACCCCCGCCTCACCACCCACAGAACAAGCCAGCTGCCACTAACACTTACCACATCTATTACGTCAAGATAATATTGGAAATTAATAGCTTTCAAGGTGTCCTATATGACCTTGAAAGCATATGCAGGCCTGTTCTCAATCATTCAAGTCTAGTACTTCTAGTTTTTGATTTTCAATTTTAAATGCAGGACTACAAATCCCAGAAAAGAGGATACAGAATGCCATGCCCCATTCACTCCCTCCATCATTGCTTTGGAGGGACAGATCCTCCAAAGGAGTGCGGCCACCCTCGCAGACATAAGAGTACATGTTCACAGTACCTGTAGGTAAATCTTCCTCAATCCAGGAATAGAGTCCCCGATTCTGCCCGAAGCCAATCTACCGATTCCTGAGGTTGCACCAATACACACCAAAAGAATCCAATCTTTGTTGGCTTCTTGGAGCTCCATCTCAACATGTTTCATCTGAAAAACACAGATATTGAAGTCGAGGCAATCAGTGTTTTTTCATAAAATGTTGAACAATCAGCTCTTTTAGTATGTGAGGTAGTAATACGGTAGGTTGAACTATAAATCAACATTGAAGACAAAATAAATGAAGGCCCTTAGTGGTATATTGCTTGGAGAAAGGACGTGCTGACAGGGGAACTAAAATGGTGCACTGTTGAGAAGATTGTAAATGACAATAAAGCTGGTTATATCACCAAGAAAAGAGAGAACAGCACTGGATTCCTTCATTTAGGATTCATACAGATGGTCTCCATGAGAGACTGTCTGGGAAAGCTACAAAACATTTTTGAGATTTCCATATAATTGATGACTATTAAATTGTTTTTGATCTATTTCCTTCTTCATCAGAATGCCGGGGGCATGTCTTATATCTTCATGCCCTCCTGTATTGATTTTGACTTTCTGCGATTTGTTAATATTTTTGCTTAGTAGCATTAACTATTTGTTAGTCAATTGATGTTGCATGTGTGTGAGTTTAATGTTCACTACAAGACTGCCTCTACACAAACTTCACGGACATTGGTATAGGTTTTTTGCCACAGCAACTCACTTACCATTCCGTGCAATTCTCTAACTGCATTGCAGTACATTGGTGATGCCATTACGCTTGTATTACAGAGCCCACAAATAATGTCTTATTTGAGTACATCTATATGCACTAACTAGTGTGGCGGATAACCTTTATAAAAAAAAGTTTTCCACTTTTCTCCTTCCAATCTCCTAAAATGTCACTGTTAGACCTGGCATATTTGGCGTGGTTTCCCCTGTCTTTTTGCCTCTACCTCCTGTATTTTTGACGCTGTGCTGGATTTCGTTTTTGCTGGTTTAGATGCTTTGGGCACTTTGCCACTGCTGATCAGTGTCAAAGTGCAAGTGCTCCCTAAGGAAAATTATGATTGTGATTGGTTATCCATGATTGGCATATTTGTATTACCAGGAAGTCCCTAGTAGAGTGCACTGGGTGTGTCAGGGTAGGTGATTAAAATGCTACTAGTGGGCCTGCAGCACTGTTTGTGCCACCCACATGAGTAGCCCTAAAATGGTGTCTCAGGCCTGCCACCACAGTGCCTGTGTGCAGTCTGTGGACTGCCTTGTCAACCTGGCCAGTGTCCCCAATGGTTGCCTGCATATCTTCCCATAGGAGCAAGATAGGACATAACAGTCTGGTATCCCTGAACACAGAATTTAATAACATATCTTTTAGGAAGAATGGTTTTTAAATCCAGTGTTTGAGAACAGCACTTTTAGAACGTGGCTGTTCTCTTGTCTGACCTTTCTGTGTGCCTTGGCCTGTTTGTGAATTGACTATCTGGTTTGAGAGTGACAGGGGCTGGGGAGCCCCCAGGAGGCTAGATGAGTCAGCCCTAGGCTGAATGAATGCATTTGCATCTTGAGTGGTGGGGGATAGCACCTGGGCCTGAAAAGGGCTGTGCCTGCCTTCTACAATGCTGGCTCCACCTCCTGCTGGGCGGCTGGCGACCCTGCCCCTCTCTCTGAAAGGAAAGGAGAAGACAGAAAAACATAGTGCTCAGGAACTGACCTGAACTGGTTCTGAACAAGCCAAGGCCTCTCTGCCTCCAGAGAACAAAGGAAAGACTGGTATAAGAAGGGCTACCCAGACTGCAGAAAATTAGACCATCCTGGAATCAAGAAGGAACTTCTGTCAAGGAGAAAGCTGGAAGACTGAAGAGGAAGGACTGTCCTGCTGTGTGTTTGTGGGCTGACCTGCAGTTGCTTTGCTGCCAAGGAGAGGGGAAGGACTTTGTTGTTGCTTAGTCCCCTTGCTTGAAGAGATCTCCAAGGGCCTGAGAAGAGCTGGCTCCTTGTTAAGAAGTCCCAGGAACAAAAGGACTTCACCCCCAGCTTCCCCCCTGAACTCTGCTGAGAGAGTTCTGGCCTTGCTGGAGTGCTGAGTCCGACTGAGGGTCCTCTGGAAATTGTGCCTGCTGTTTGGGAAGCTGGACAAGACGAAACTAAGACTATCTGCAAGTTTTCGCGCATCGCCCGCTTGCGGAACGCATCCCCGACAGTGCGAGGAAATTCCCGCGCTGCGAAGGTCGAGATCGTCGCAGCGCCTGTTGCCGCTGCAAGAGCCGACGCATCCTTTGCTTGCGGAACACACCGGCCCAGTGCGGGAAGATTACTGTCGCTGCGAACATCGTCGCAGAGCCTGTCATCGCTGGGTGAGATCGCCGCACCGCTTGCTAGCGGACTGCATCACGTTGCTGCGAACATCGTCGCAGAGCCATCGAATTGAGGGGCCGGGAGAGGAGAAGATCGACGCTGTGCTGCGCATCGCTGCCGCACCTGAGATCGTCGCCGTCCCAAAGATCGTTGCATCGTGCCTTTGCGAGACGCTTCCTGCAGAACCTGCGCACCAGAATCATACAAGGTATTGCCTCCCTCCCCGCTGCGTCCAGCGGGGCTGTCACATCACCTCCCCAGGGTCTCAGGAGTGACGCATCGCTTGTTTTTCAACGCCGCAGCTTCATTTTGGAACTTTGTAGCATCTAAAGTTACTTTTGGCTAAACGTGATACAGCTGTGGATTATTTTAACGCAAACCCTAAGAACTCTTTGAAACCATATTCTTGAACTGTGTATGTTGGATTTTTGTTGTTTTGGTCTTGTTTAGTTTAGATTAAATACGTTTATTTTTCTTAACTGGTGTGGAGTCCATTTGTGGTGTTTTCACTGTGTTACTGTGAGTGTTGGTACAAATACTTTACACATTGCCTTTGATAAGCCTGTCTGCTCATGCCAAGCTACCAAAAGGGTGAGAAGGGGTTATCTAAAGAGTGTCTCCTCCTTACCCTGACTTGAAACAAGGGTCCCTATTTGGACAGTGGTACCTACCTCTGCCAACTAGAGACCCCCAGATCTAACAGTCATGTAATCGTGTGGCCCGCAATATTTCAATTTGTGGCCTATGGATCTATCAGATCGTTCTGAGATCAATCAGGCAACAAAGTGATCAAGAAAGACATATTATTAATCAGACAGGCTGAATATGACATTTATGTTCGTCTTCTCTGATAAATTAAGACACCGCTTTGCTTTGGGCAATGTACTTCAAGATACAGAGGAATTTTAGAACAAGCATAAAATGGTTTGAAAATAGATTTTGAAACACCGTTAAGGTAGGAATACTGATCGGTAATGTTCGCTTACAATGCATCAATGATTGATAGCTTTAGCTCTTGTAAAAAAGAGTAAATATATCTATTACATATGTTTGACATGTCTTATTTCTTGAAGCCTGATATTTTCATAACAGAGAAGATGACTTCTGTGAGTGCTCCATGCTGAAGACCTGAATTAAGTTCAGAGGAAACTCTGCGACATGGTCATGACCAGACTCTCATTGAGGGATATCAGGTATGCAAAGTAATCCTTTAAAAAGTGGGAGAATCTGAAACAGTTCTCCTCAAGGAAGATTAGTGTGGAGGCTAATAAACTTGAAAGGTTTTGGTGTAGATAGATTATTTATATGACTAGGAATCTAAACTATTAACAACTTGTCAGTATGTGAAGTCAAGCTATTTATTTGTAGAGGTAATTAAGTTAATTCCCGACTGCAGGGCTAGGAATTTTTTTAATATAAGGTAGTTTAGTGATACTGATTTTAGTGACAGTGCTTTGACGTATTCCGCAGCACTATGAGGATATAGAGAATATAGGTTTTGGAATAGTATTGTTATAGTTGACAGTTGTGAAAATAATTTCATTAAGTTATGAATTTCTGTATAAAATGGATTATTATTGTTCAAAAGATTTAGTTTTTATTTCAGCAAATATAGATTTCTTCCTTCCGTTGCGCATAATTGTGATCATATTAGATACAATGTAATGATTCACATTGCATATGTGTTTATTTTTTGCATATCTAAAGACAACTGATGATTTATGTCATCTTTATGTTTACCTTGGACTTAAAGATGACATAGATCATCTCTGTCTGGAGAAGGTGTTTTTCTACAACATTAGTAGTGAACCAAAACATGTGGTGTTTGCACAAAATATTGGAGAGAAAAATATCACAAATTACAGAAATTTACTTATAAACGGTAGTATATATATTCTATACAAAAGCATTTCAAATTTGTATTTTGAACTTGTATCACTCTCTGTTTAAAACTTGTATGTGGTAATTATGGTATTCTATTTCCATACACCCAATCACAAATATGTAGAATATATTCTAGAAATTATATAAATTCCCTAATGGTTTCATTTTATACATGCACGATTTATCATTCTTACGATATCCGTCATCGAGTTTGTATGACAGTTCTTCATGGATCTCCATATATGATTTACCGGGCCCAGTGCCCAGGCAGCTCATGCGCATACGTACATAATTTATTTGGCTTAGTGTCCATATTCTATCACCCATTTTATTCTCTCTTTTTCATTATGTTTTGGGTTTCTGTTCTATAGATTTATGTCCATCACAAATGTTTTGGAATGCGGTTACTTTTATACATGGCAGGTCTATTAGTAAGTCATTTACATTTATAGTGTGTTGGTCTGTATTTATGCTTATTAGGTCACAGTTGAATATACAGTTCTTCATCCCCTTTCACCCCTTGGGGTGCTTAATCCTGAATCTGATGATGAGATGCGATACCAAACATCTAAGCTTTAGCTTTCTGTCTCCTCCTCTTTCACTTCTAGGTACATGGGCTATTCCATAGAATCTGATCTGATTCCAGTCTCATCCTATGGGGGAACATCCATTACAATGCGGTGTTTACACCGCACTACCATTACAATGCTGGTTTTACAACGCAAGTCGTTACCACGACTTGCGCTGGAGGGCGCTCTAGGCTAAGGAATAGTAGATTTACTATTCCAACACCTTCCCTACTGTACGTAGGCTGGTGTTGGAATAGTAAATCTTACTATTCCTAAGTCCAGCACCCTCCAGCGCAAGTCGTGGTAACGACTTGCATTGTAAAACCAGCGTTGTAATGGTAGTGCGGTGTAAACACCGCGTTGTATTGACATACAACCATCCTATGTTTCCAGTCTCATCTTTCAAATGTTTGGTTATAGCATACTTTATATCGTTGTTTTGTATTGCTTAAATGTGTTCAAGAATTCTCTTTTTCAAAGGGCAGATGCTGCTGCCTATATATTTTAGTCTGCACTGACATTCAATCACGCATACTACATACGTTGTTTCACATGTTATCCTTTCATTGATGGTAAAAGGTTTACCTTTGAAGTCTGCAATATCTCGAATACTTTGCCCAACCGGCATGCTTTACATTCATCACATCGCACAAATCCTGTTTGTTAGTGCATCAGCCATGATTTCAGTTTTGTGTGCTCAAAGTGATTTCTCATTAGTTAATCTTTAAGTGACAGAGCTTTGCTATGTTTGGTCTCTCTCCCTGTGTGTTCCTAATGTCAGGGTTTTTCTTCACAATATTCCAATACTTGTTCAATATTGGAGTGATTTGTTGATTCTCTTTACTAAAAATCAATCTCATTCTGATTGTGGAGTGTTCAGTTATCGTCAATCTCATTGTTGCCCTGGTTGAGTAAACTTCTGGAAAGGCACGTAAATACCATCTTAGTTGACTATTTAGAATCCAATAGTCTGCTCCGGGCATCTCAGACTGGGTTCCATCCTCAGCACGGAACTGAGACTGCTCTTCTGGCAGTGACAGAAGAAGCCAGAGCGGTGCTAGACCGGGGAGGAAAGGCCGCCATTATACTACTGGATCTCAGTGCAGCGTTCGACACGGTCTACCATGCCACATTATTACATCGGTTGAGTGGCTTGGGCGTGTCGGGCGCGGCCCTGGAGTGGCTAGCCTCCTTCCTTGATGAACGGTTTTTACAGGTCTTCAAGGGTGAATTAGTCTCCCCCAAGCACCCACTGAGTTGTGGGGTGCCTCAGGGCTCCTCCCTGAGCCCCACTCTTTTTAATGCCTACATGGAACCTCTGGAAGGGATAGTCCAACCCTTTGGTGTGCGTATTGTTACCTACGCAGACGATACCCAACTGGTAGTCTCTCTTGACCACCCGGAGGGATCGTCTTCCACCCTAGGTCCCTGTCTGGAGGCGGTGGCTAGGTGGATGCAATCCTCCTATCTTAAGTTGAACGGAGAGAAAACTGACATCATGTTGTTGGGTTACTCTTCTCCGTCCTCCTTAATCTCCACCTGGCCCCCTTGTTTTGGCACGCCTCCTCCTCCCAAACCCCAAATTAAGAGCTTGGGTGTTTGGTTGGACAAAGCGCTTGACTTCTCAGTCCAGGCTACCAAAACCGCCTCCACTTGCATCGGGCTGATGAAGATGCTTCGTAAGGTGCTACCTCTGCTCCCATTCCAGGCTAGGAGGATCTTGGTTCAGGCCCTGATCCTCTCTCGCCTGGATTATGGGAATGCCCTTTACTTGGGTGCTCCGGCAGCAGTGACCCACAGGCTCCAAGTCACACAAAACTGTGCTGCTCGGCTGCTATATAACATTCCCCGCTGGCAGTCAGCCAAGAAAGCCCTGAGGGAACTTCATTGGCTCCCTGTAGCAGCCAGAGTGCAGTTTAAAGCTATGTGTGTTGTGTTTAAATCTTTTCACCGCTCCAGCCCTGCAATTTTACACTCTATAGCAGTACCTTATGCCCCGACCAGAGCTCTGCGCTCCGGTTCCTTACATCTAGCTACCATCACCAAAGTCTCCAAGGCCCGGTGGGGTGGTCGCTCCTTTTCCCATTCGTCAACTAAATTGTGGAACTCCCTCCCCCTGTCCCTCCGAGAGAGTAAGGACCGTATGTCTTTCCGAAAGGCTTTAAAGACCCACTTGTACGCAGTGGCGTGGTAATCTACCCTTAGCCCGCCACCAGTAATCAGTTAAAGCGCTGCAAGGCCTCCGGGTAGTTACGCGCTATATAAGTGCAATTTTTCATTTCATTTCAGTGTCTGAGATTTTGGATGCCTTTTTGTCCAACAGAGTTTGTGCACGAGTGATAGATTCAGCCCTTTTCCTTCTTTCTTTGATGTCCGTTGGTTTATATCCTCTCCGTGGGAATTTCTGTTCTGTTTCTTTTATTTTGATTTCTAATTCCTTTTCATCAGAACAGTTGTGTTTCATTCTAATGAACTCACCATAATGAATGCTTTTCTTTGAAGAGTTTGGGTGAAAGCTAGTTCCGTGTAGTATACTATTGATGGATGTTGGTTTGCGGTATACAGTTGTGTGTATATGATTATCTTCAATGTAGACCATTACATCCAGAAATTGTATTGATGTTTTACTGATGTTGATATCGACATCATTGGAGTTTCGTTTTTCAAAGTATTCCATACATTCTTCATTTGTTCCATTCCAAATTAGGAATAGGTTGTCTATAAAATCTAAACCATAGCACTATTTTGTCAGTGTACCCCTCATTCTCCTCTCCCCAAGCCATAGGTTTCTCCCACCAACCCCTGGCGAGATTTGCATAGCTTGGAGGAGAGAAGGAAACCATGAGAATCCTCGAATGCTTCAAGTTTTGTACATTTCTCTGTTAAAGAAAATATTTGACTGATTGAAGTCTCACTTCATGATTGATAAATGTGTATAATGATGCAACATCTAAGGTGACTAGCGGATATACTTCCTGCCATCCTGTGGACTTTTTACTGGCCTGGATATCAATTTCATTAGTCCCAATAAAAGTTTGGACAAAGAAAGGGAGGATGAGGTTTCCAGTCTGGAATGGGTTTCTATCCGTAACAACGACAATAGGTGCTTGAGGAAAGAGTCAGGTGGGTGCAGGAAATCAAGTGGAGTACAGTGACTTCTTTTGTTTTTTCCAACAAAGAGTCGGTGGTCGTTTTAAACATTTCATGGAAAGATGGAAGAATATCACAAAAGAGCCTTGGATTATAGAAATGATTCAAGGATATGAGATAGAGTTTGTAAAGATAGCTCACCAGGTTCAGGAGCCAAGTGAGTTGTACTTAAAAAAGGATAAGAAAGACATAGTAGAGGAGGAGGTGGTAAATTCCACGTTCGAGCAAAGGAGCAATGGTCAAGGTAAGAGAGGAGGAAAGAGGATTTGTAAGTACACTTTTCCTAGTACGGAAGAAAGACAAATGTTGGAGGCTTGTGATAAATCTGAGAGATCTTAACAGGTTCTTGGTGGACAGGCATTTCAAAATAGAGGGTATCCTTCTTTTGAGAGACATGCTTTTGAAGAACGATTGGTTGGTGAAATGAGATCTTAAGGACACTTATTTCACAATACCAATGGCAAACTGGAGTCAGCCTTATCTACAATTTCGATGGTGCAGACACATTTATCAGTTTCAATGCCTTCCTTTTGGTCTCTCTTCAGCACCTTGGTGTTTCACAAAGGTATTGAGAGCGGTAGTTTCTAACCTGAGAAAAAGAGGATTTGCATGATTATCTTTTTGATGTTGCAATATGTGGAACAACTGCAGAAGGACTTGACATTGATGTAAGGTGTGTTGGAAGATTTTGGTTTCATTGTGAACCAGGAAGTCAGTTTTGGTTCCAACACAGACTTTGGACTTTTTGAGTTTCAACATAGATACCAAAAGAGTGATTCTATTCTTGCGAAAGTGAAAATGAACAAGATTAAAAAAGGAGATTTGATATGTTTTGAGGAAGAACCTTTTGACATTAAGGATTTGGCAAAATTGGTAGGAATTTTGTTATCCTCAACTCAGGCAGTGTTTCCAGGGCTTTTGCATTATCAGGCACTTCAGAGTGATGGCACAGGCTTTGAGAGAAAGTTTATGAAATGCCAACAGCGTCTCGTAGGATCAAGAGTCGAAGATGTAGTTATGTTGGTAGTTGGAGAATTTAGAAGTTTGAATTGGTGGAGTCATTTTTGGATGCATACTCAATTTTGAATTAGAGACGGATGCAAGGTGCACTATTGTGTCGCTAGGAGACTGGTGGTTTGTGGTCAAATCTAGAATGTAGCCGACATTTAAATCTTTAGGGTTGAAAGCTGGGTTTTATGCGCTGAAAAGTTTCAGGAACATTTTGCAAGGCAATACAGTATTATTGAAGATGGACAACTTCTCTGCTTTGGCATATATAAATTGATAAGGGGGCAGCAGGTCCCGTTTTCTGTCATATTTAGCAGCAGAACTATATTTTTATGTCTGGAGCACAATATAGGTTTGAGGGCAGAGAATCTGACTGCGAAGGAGAATATAACTGCAGATTGGTATTCAAGGTACCTGAGAGATTTCAGTGACTAAGTTGGATTCAGTATGTTTCAGGAAGATAGATTGGGCTTGGATCCCATTGCAGGTGGATCTTTTTACAAACAGGTTGGCTTTCCAGATAAAGAGGTTTTACAGTTGGATGCCGGATCCGGAAGCACTGGCAGTAAGTGTGTTTCAGCAGGTTTGGAAAGGAATAAGAGGTTATGCATTTCCATCTTTTGCAATGATTCAGAGAGTGTTGCAGAAGGTTCAGAGGGAGAAGCGTCAAATTGTTTTGATAACTCCTTTTGGGACTTCTCAGGCATGGTTCCCAATGGTCATGGAGTTGACTTTCGAAGTACCTTTTTTGATTCCAGCAAGAGAAAATCTTTTGGGCAACAGAGCTGGAGAGGAGCATCCTAAAAAAGAGACTTTGGTTGTGAAAAGATGGGCCTAGAGCACTGGTCTTCAAACCTTTTCACTCAGAGTCCCTCTTAAGCAAAATGTTTTGAAGTCAGCGTCCTTTGAAAGTTTATGGTAATACTCGGGGGAACTATAGGGGTAGAACACATAGACTAATTTCAGTGCTGCTTTTTTGTAGCTCATAATCCACACTGAATGTGAGATTTATAAAAGAGCAAAAATATCAAATGAAAACAGAATTTGACCAACAACACGGCTACCCATAATGTGGGTGATGTGACCCCTCTCACACTACTCAGCCTCAATGTAAGTGCACCAGCTGCACTAATAATAGTTGTGGCCATGAGTAGTAGGCTATCTCTTATGGTCCTTTCACCCCTTACACATCATGCCTGATCATCACTCCAATCTTAAAACAGACTCTCTGCCGTTTCAGAAAAAATTATCTCCCATGTGTTGTCCACATCTTTGCAGCAAGGTTTGCTTCAGTCCACATGCAAGCAAATATAATGAGCCCCCATGCCTCTTCAGTAAAGTAGGACAGTCATAAATCCTGAACCCCAGTGCCACTGAAAGTGCTTCTCTAAAAAGAGCTACTGGAGCCTTGGAAAGAGGAAAGTCTCCTGGGACTCCCCTTTGCCTGATTTCCTGCTCTGCATCTCCCCAAGACCTAAGCTAAGTAGTGTCTTCTACTTCAATTTTCCCACCTCTAGAGCAATTGGTCTGAGGCTCAAAGCAACACTGGCCCAGCGAGGGTGCACTGGGTCCTACTGCAAGTTAGGAAGGATGATAAAACATCCAAAACAGGGGATTAGTTGAGACCTGACATCCCTGGGCCCCTGTTCCACTGCACCTGCAGCATCAATGATATGTATTCCAATGCCAAATCCACTAGGCCAGCCCTCCTAGGCCTGAGAGTCAAAGCAGGGTGCCTGCCCCTTTGTGTCAATAACAATGGGGAGAAAGCCACACATCTTGGCCCCTGTTGCTTGGAACCTATTCACTGCAAGATTGACCTGGCCCACAAAATTAGCACAGCAAATGGCTCCCCATGCCTCTTTTTGCAAGTAGCACAACCATAGTTGGTGGGTACTAGTGCCCCTTCACACCACTGCCCCAGTGACACTGCACCTGCTGTACTAATGGTAGTGATAGTGCATTGAAAAAAAATGAGCCGGTGCATATCTCTCAGGAAGCTGTCCCTGTCCATTAACAAATGAGTCCCCATATAACGCACACTTCCTTGAGCCATCTGCTACCTGAAAGGAATGTAAATATGTGCAATAGGTTCCAAGCAACTCTGCTCCTTGGTTCTCCTCCACTCTACGCATAATGCGACAAGACTGCAAGAAGTTGGAAAGGCGCTGGCGGCGCAAGTATGATCTTGTGGAGAAAACGAAATACCGCGACGCGATAAAGGCATACTACAAACAGATTGCCGCAGCCAAAAAGAGTTATCTCGAACAGAGAATCGATAAAGCCGATAATACCAGCCGGGAACTCTTTAGAATTGTGAAGGAGTTTGTCAATCCAGTTGCAGGTACCCCTGTCCATTCACACACGGAGGAATGGATCAAACAGCTGGCCGACTTTTTTGTGGCAAAAATTCTAAAGATTCAGGACACCTTTCCATCTGTGGACTCCCGCATGGCCGACGCCGCTTTAGGGGGTAAGCCGACCTATTTAGATCCCTCTCAGGCTAACTCAGGGCCCACACTATCTGTCTTCCCCCAGCTGTCCTGCGAAACTTCGCTGGAGCTGCTATCTCGGATGAAATCTGGCTCGCCACTGGATGCCTGTCCGGCGAAATGCCTGGGCAGGGTGGCTTCAGCGTTGAACAGCTTGCTGAACCCCCTGCTGAATCTATCATTGAGCTCGGGGGTGGTCCCACGACAGTGGAAACACGCACTCATTCTGCCGCTGATTAAGAAGCCTCTGCTTGACCCGCTGCAATGGGCTAACTACCGTCCGATCTCCCTCCTCCCTGCTCTGGCGAAGGTGTTGGAGAAACATGTTCAGCATACTCTATCCACCTTTATTGAGAACAACAATCTGCTGCATGACTCCCAGTCCGGCTTTCGTGCAAACTACAGCACGGAGACCGCTCTGGTTGAGGTTACTGACGCCATCAGGGAGACACTTGATCATGGGGGAAAGGCGATGTTAGTCATGTTGGACCTATCGGCGGCGTTCGACACCGTCCCACACGCTGGCCTTCTCTCAAGACTCAGGGAGATTGGTCTGCGAGGGACGGTGCTGGACTGGTTTCAATCCTTTCTTGCCGACCGCCGACAGGTGATCTGGGCTCCGCCGTTCTCGGCCGAAATGCCTTCGCTGGAGGTGGGGGTGCCTCAAGGATCTATCTTGAGCCCCACCATTTTCAACATATATATGGCCCCTCTAGCGGAGGTAGCAGAGGCGTTTGGGGCCCGGGTCATCTCATACGCTGATGACACCCAGCTCTTGTTCACCTGCAGGAAGGGAGAGGTCTTCAACGGCGGCAGAATCAAGGACTGTCTAAGCGCAGTCTTTGCGTGGTTTCAGCGGCACAGCCTGAAATGCAACTCAGACAAGTCTGAGCTGCTCTTCTTCGGCTGTGCCCCAGACCCGGGCTGGAAGACATGGTGGCCCCAGGACATGTTCCCCCCAGAGACACCTTCCGCTCAAGTAAAAAATCTCGGAGTGGTGTTTGATGATGACCTTTCTTTTCGTCCTCACATCCTGGGATTAGCAGGGAAATGTTTCAGCATCCTCAAGATGCTTAGGAAATTTCTTCCCCTGCTTTCACTGCAGTACCGTAGGAATGTAGTTCAGGCGTTGGTGGGATCACGCCTCGACTATGCAAATGCGCTCTTTGCGGGCCTACCTAAATATCTGTTATCTAGGCTGCAGATTGTACAGAATTCGGCGGCCAGAGCCATCTATGGCCTGCCCAGGAGAGCCAGTGCCTCAGCGCTCTTAGCCAGGCTGCACTGGCTGCCTATCGCTGGGAGAATTAGATTTAAACTCCTCACTTTGGCGTTTAAAGCTCTCCATGCGATTGGCCCTCACTATTTGAGGAAGCGTACGGCTTTCTATGTGCCACGGAGGTCTTTGCGGTCGGCGGAACTGGCCAAAATGGAGGTGCCTGTGGTCAAACGTGTCCGGATGGGAGGTCGCTCCTTCCAACACGTGACAGCTTGCCTGTGGAACGAACTTCCACTTTCCCTTCGGAAAGCAAGCAGCCTCTTGGCTTTCAGGAAGGAGCTGAAGACTCTGCTCTTCACCAAGTAACCCGCGATAACTGTAGTGTGTCTGCCTTGGTTTTTTTCTGTTTCTAGGGGCCGGGACACCTTTTGGGGTAGCCGTGCGCTCTAAAAGTTTGGCTTACATTACATTACATTACAATTGCTTAATCACCAAATGTAAAGGCTGGCTAGGAGCAAATATAGGCTTTAATATCTGGAGTCACTTGAAGATTCATAGTGGCAAAGATTTGTTCTTTTAGAGAGGTGATGTAAAGGTGCTGAGTTTTGTAAGCATCCTTTTATTGGACATAAAAATGCTTGCCCTGCGTACTATTTGTTATTAATATGTATTTTTTTAAAGTGCTTGTTTGTACATCTTAGACACTGGACTAAATCAGCTTGTGGCAATCTCTCTTACATTGTGTGTAACACATTTTTTAAATATTGACTTACATATCCATGCTGCTTTTGATTACAGACTGGACCTTAATAGCACTATAAATGCACAAGTAACTATTCTGAATTGCCCCATTAAGGATACAATTCTGTGACTTCCTGGTCTCACAAACAGACACCTGCAGTGATTGAACTAACCAACAGAGGTTTTATAACCCAAAACAGTGTAATTCCCACTAATTATTTTAATTTGCATTTATTTTTCTCCAAGGTGTTTGCACTGTTTTATATGCAGTTGCTGAAGGTGTCTTTTAGCCATGTCTTTGAACTGCAACTACAAGTACTTTTTGTACTTTTGTTTTGTTAAAAACAACAATCTCTGAATTGCCAATGGGGACTTTGCGGGGACTCTTCATGAGAGTGGAAGGGAGACTCAAAGTAAAGGCTGCACTTCAAAAGCTTAATGTAAATGAAGTCAGCCTGGAAACGCGAAAAATAAACAAAGTCGTGCTTCCAGGCCATCTTAATTTACAAGTGTCAAATTAGGTGTTTGCCCCCCTCTGGGAACGCAGCCACAGACCCCCCAGTGAGGGTGGTGGGGGTGGTGTAGATACGCTCCACATTTTGAAGACCTCTGGCCAAGAGATAGCTTTCAACATAGCTCTATAATGCTACTAGAACATTCCAACAGTGAGGGTAGAGAGACTGTAAAAAAACGCGTTGGAATGTTGGAGCAGAAAGTTTACACCACCAACCCACTGCTGGCCGTGAGCCTCTTCTGTCTTGAATGGAGCCACCAACATTATTAAATATGAATCATAACGCATACAGATGGACCAACTGTGTGTCACACAAGAACAGCACAGACCTCGCTGTACAGCAGCACACGTGTGAGTCGGCGCCTGCCAGGATTAATATTGCAGTGATTACAACTGTAGGTGGTAACTGTGTTTCCGGAGCTTGAAACATGAAAGAGTTCATTAGTTCGCCTGTTCCAGGAGAATAATGCTTTGAGGTCAAAGATCAAGCGGAAGTGAAATGACTTCCAGATGTTTGGAGAACACCCTGGGAGGGACTTGAGTGTTGCGGTTATTTGACCCTTCGGTGATATGTGCTCTCTACCAAGACAGCACATACCTCCTGAGCTTGGGGAATGGAAATGGGGGTCTGATAGCATAGCACAATTGTGAACAGCCTTCTAGGTTATGAAGGCCATTTCGAAGACAGACCACGCAGCCGTTGGGAGCCAGTGTAGGGAAATCTCAGTGGGTGGTATGTGATCACATTTTACCTTATAAGATACTAGCTTCTTTTTACATAGCGCTTTATGTCTTACGGTTTCTAAGCATTGTGAATAACTGTTCTTATTACCCAATTCAATGGTGCTTGTTGGACCTGGCCTATGTGCAGGGTCACCCCCAAACATTTTGCCTTTACTCTCCACGTTTTGCTAAATTTGTTTTTGTTGGCTGTAGGGCTCTGTGCACTTTACCACTGCTAACCAGTGCTAAAGTGTGTGTTTTCTCCTTACAACATGGTGGAATTGGCTTATACCAAATTGGCACATTTCATTAACTTGTAAGTCCCTATTAATGTGGTACTACATATACCAAGGGTCTGTAAATTAAATACTAATGGGCCTGCAGCAATGATTGTGCCACCGACTTGAGAAGCTTTTTAAACATCTTCACTATTACACAGCCTTTGTCCCCCATAGGTGAACATTGTGGTTACCTTATTACATTTAACCAGCTGTAGTTTACAATTGGAAGTACGTAAACAGTTCAAGTTTGGTGTCTAAAGAATTGTAATTAAAATACTGGGGAAGTCAGATTTGTCATTACAATTCTGAAAATGACACTGTCAAAAAGGTAGCGTTTTCTTGTACCAAATATTTGGGGTCTACTGCCTGTATCCTGGGTCACATGAGTAGGTGTAGTTGGCTAATGGTATTTGGGGATTGTGATTATTCTCAGACAGTTTGAAAAAGGGTGTTGGCAGGAAGGGCCACTCTGAGTTAACAAGGGGGAGACACTATCACCTATCACACTTTCACATCACAAAAGCACTGCCTGAGCACTTTCACAACGGGGTTGATGCTAGTCTTTTGTGACCCTAGACTATCTGGGGCCAGGGCAGGGAGACAGGAAATTCCAAGCACCTCTAGGTGGTGGGATCCTCTGGAAGCTTCTTCCACCTCAAAGAGGGCACCAGGTGTAAATATTAGACTTTAGACACAAACTCTTTAGTGCATTTCTGTACCTAAGGACTCTGCCATTGTGCTGCTAAAAGGACTGCTACTCTGCTGGACTGATACTCTGAAGGACTGCTGCCCTCTTGTCCGGGTAAGAAGGACTGGACCTCCATCTTTAAACCCAGGACCCCAGAGTGACTCCAAAGTCTAGGTGGCTGGCATCCTGGTCAGACGCCTCAGGTACATATAGGCTTCCCACAACCTTGCACCAGCTCCTGGACTCTGTCATCTGTGAGTCCTTCTCTGCCAAGTGGTGTCACCCCAGTCCTGGACCCTTGGAAGAGGGTCTGAAGGTTCTCTGCCAGTCCATCTGTGGTCGCAGCAGAACCAAGGTGTAGGAGAGTAGGGTCTGCTATCCTATGGTCACCCCAAATTTTTGCTTTTTGCTTCACTGGTTTTAGACTACTGAGGCTGTGGGCCTGCTAATCAGACCCCCAGCCTGCTGTTCTCTCTCTAAATTATTGATACATGTGCTATAGGTACATACCACAATTGGAAATGGACTCCTTGTCAGCCCCTGTACCTTGCACTATAGGTGCTCAGGGCATAGGTGCCACCAAGGCCTACCAGGGGCTGCAGCATATCTTTTGCCACCCCTGGCTGGTTCTTAAATTGACACAACTGGCTGATCACTCAGCTGGGGCAAGGTGGTGTAATCACCCCTTGCTTAGATATAGTATACCTATATCTGAACCTATATCTGGACACATATAAACCTGTGAGCCACTCCTATGGCAGGCAATCCTGGAGGCAGAGTGCGTGGTTTGATGTGAGATGGAGCTCTAGCATGAGCTGAGCCTGTCTGCAGCCATCGGGAACAAATCCCTAATCTGTTTCAGGATAATGCCATACCATATACTCTTAAGTGCATTATAATCCTCGCGGTTATATAGCAACTCTGGTTTGGCTTTATCAAAACATGTCGTGTAAGGTGTCATACGATTTGGAATACTATCCCCTCGCCAGTTCTGGTGACAGGGATAGCATTCCACCCCTCTAGAGGGGTAGGACATGTTGCTTTACTTAAATGCGGTTAATTTCTAAAAGGGCCTCAGATCCACAAAATGGATGCTTCTGCCACAGACACGAGTCTGACCCCCTGAAGCTGACCGAAACTCAGCCCAAGGGGCCTGGACAAAGGGTTTCCTGTCGCAGGGCGGTGTTACAACCCCCCAGACAGGAGATAGTGGATTGTAGCAGGGAGGTTTGAAAGAAACCAGACAGTGCCTGGGGAGCACAAGGCTGCCCCTTGCATAATCCGGCCAAACCGGTTCTGGGGCACTCCAGCCCCCGTCCCAGCGCGGCCAGGATCAAAGGAAGGGGGTGTATCCACCCGCTTCCTGGGTCCCACCCATAGGAGGGGACCTAGCAGGTAATCCAGCCCCCCAGATTCGAATAAGAGTGGTAGCAGTGCCAATGCACTTCAGATTATCCTGATGAAACATAAGAAACAAAACTCTGGACCCTTCGACATCCTACTCAACGTAGAAGACTGAAGAATCTCCCTTGTGGTCAAGGAGTGACCACCCTGTGCAAACAGGCACCATCCAGCCCTCGACGTCTACTTTGTTGCAGTTCCTGCCGGAACTCGAGCGACAGAGATCGACAAGATCAAGCTTGCCTGCCTTCTAACAGCCCGATCCACAGTCCCTGCAGAGCTGAGACCCGTGGAGGCGACCGGAAGCGTGGGGCACGCCATCTTGGAAAGACCACAAGACGCTGACCGTGCAGCCCACGAGTGACCCTCGAAGCTGTACAACGGGGTTTGAGAAGCCCCAACCCTGAGCCACTCTTGCACCGAAGTTCAGCCCCCTACACTCGACGAGTGCTGCGTGGGGCCCTTCTGCTTCTTTTTGGCTCACCGCGTTGGCCAGTCCCTTGCCAGCTGGCTTGTGGCCCCTGTGCCGATGAAACTTGAAATACGACTTGTGATTCTGGTTGCTCCAGATTTGCACTAGCTCCCCCGAAAAGGAGCCCCCACTCTGACCCTCCTGGTCCGAGTGAGAAGCAATCTTCCAGTTCCGCGTGGATTGCTTTTGCCAAGTGTTGTTTGCTCCAATCTTGAAGCCGACAGCGCCGACAGCGAGAGCCTGCGTGGGACAGATCGTGACCTGCTCCTGGACTTCGTAGATGCCCCAGAGCCCACGTGACAGCGGAGAGAAGCTCTTTGACAACCACCTGATTGCGCCCGACATTGCCTGGTTCCGTCCTGGTACCACCCTGGTCACTGCTGAGTGACCCAGACTCTGTCCCCTCTGCTTTCAGGTACTTTCCGACTTGAGTCCACCCTTGGACTCCACCGGACACTTCTCCTCCACCTCGCCTGCAGCCCTTTCAGCTTCAAGCACCAAGAACCTGCGTGACGAAACCCGACTCAACTTCGACCCTGTGCACCCACTTCCTGTGGGTGAGGTAACATTGCAACGCCGGTGTTCCCACACTGGTACACACCTCTAGGGTCTGTGTCTTAAGTTTTGTTCCTCTAGGTTCAGCGGAAGTGTCCTTAAACTCTAACTTTGTAACTTTTACGCACCATTGGTTAACATTGATGCATGCGTGCACTTTCTGCACTGCACCCGAATCCCGCGGGCTTTTCCCGACTTCAGCATTGCTTGTCTCGACTGCTCCCAGCGATTCCCTAGGCCCTAGGCCTAACCACTGATCGATTGGTATCTCTTATACCATTTTTTTAGTATATGGTTTGAGTGGCCACTTGGCCTCATCCAAAATTGTGCAACTTTGTATGTTATACTGTGCTTTTGATTTAACACTTGTGCCCCTTTATTCATAAAGAATACTGGGGATTGTTTTTAGTAATAAATACATATATTTTTATAATATATACTTGTGTGGTGTCCTTTCATTTGATATTACAGGATTGTATGTGGTAAAACAGCTCGCTTAACACGACCTCTTAAGTTAAGCCTTTAAGGCTGCTTAGTCCATGCTACCCCTAGGATAGCTTGTCTAATAAGGTTGACTTACAACCAGACATCATAAGGGTTGTTTGGACTGATACAAAGTGGTTCCAGAATTGGAAACATTATATATCAGGCCAACTTCTCACATTGGTGAGCAGCGGTGCGGATTTGAGCTTGCTGTTTGTTTTACCATTGCAATCTTTTTATCAAATTGAAAGATCACATCAAGTACCTCTAGGTACATATAAATCAAAAGCTTAGCATATTTAAGTTCTACTGAACTTAGTAGTTGTAGATTAAAGGGATTAGCACACCCTGACTACAACTCACTAGCAAGGTACAGTAGGGAAACACTTAGTGTAGGTAGGTGCATCACTTAATAATAATAATAATAATAATATAAAAGCTTGTAGAGCGCTCAGTAACGCCATCGCGGCGTGTCCCCGCGCTAAAGCTATCAGTGAGCAGCATGACATGAGGTCCTATGCTCTACGCCGTGTATAGATGAGTTTTAAGCAAGGCCCTAAACCGTGATTCACTGTTCTCCAGTCTCAAAACAAGGGGAAGTTTATTCCATTGTTGAGCTGCTTGTAGCGCAAAGGATCGCCCGCCTAATCTGGCCTTCCTTATCCTGGGGACTGTCAACAGTCCGGCACCCTCCGAACGGAGTGTCCTAGTCGGTTCATAGCGGTTGACTAAATCCTTTAAGTAAGCGGGCGCCCTGTCCCAGACAATTCGGTGACAGAAGAGGAGGCACTTAAACAGCACACGTTTCTTCACAGGCAGCCAATGAAGCGCATCCAGTGCCTTTTGCGAGTTGGCTCTCCTAGGTCTTCTTAACACCAGCCTGGCGGCTGAGTTCTGTATAACTTGAAGGCGGCCTAGGCTACCCTCGGTTGCCCCTAGGAACAATATGTTCCCATAGTCCAACCGCGAGGTCACCAATGCCTGTGTTAGTGTCTTTCTGGCCGCTATGGGTAGGAGGTCTAGGGTTTTATTTAGGGTCTTTAGGACTCCGAAACATTTGCCCACCAGCCGCCTTATGTGGCCCTCGTATGAGAGAGAGGGATTCATCCAGATTCCTAAATTCTTAGCCTCCTCACAGGGTGTGGGAACAGGACCCAAGCACGCCGGCCACCACTCAGCTGACCAGTTTTCACTTTTCCCCCCCACCACCAACACCTCTGTTTTAGAGCCATTGAGTTTTAGACAATGGGAGTCCATCCACTCAGCCAGTGCCTGCATGCAGGATTTAAAGTTGGTTGGAGTGTTAGAGGTGTTCTGCGATAGGGAGATCAGCAGCTGGGTGTCGTCGGCGTACGATACCAGTTCCACCCCAAATGATTGTACCACCTTCGCCAGGGAGGCCATATAAAGATTAAAAAGAGTAGGGCTCAATGCTGAGCCCTGAGGCACTCCCTGATCTAATGGCATCTCAACTGAGCGACATGTCCCTTGCTGTACCTGGAAACATCTTTCCGTGAGGAACGACTGCAACCAGCGCAGCGCAGGACCAACGACCCCGGCTTCGTTCAGACACCGTAGCAGAGTGGAATGTGCTACGGTGTCAAAAGCCGCACTTAGGTCGAGCATGATCAGGGCCATAGTGTGGCCTGCATCTGCCCCTGCTCTTAAACCACACTAGAGTCATGTCTGACACAGGAAAAGCCTCAGGGTCTGTTCCTGTGACAGTTGACCTTACCCAGGCAACTTCCAGCTATGACAAACTAACCCACAAAGACTTGGTTGCCTTGTGCATCTCAAGAGGGTTAAAAAGGGGCAGAAGTCCCACCAGTCCTTCCCTGATAGCCATTCTAGAGCAGGATGACTTGGAAAAGGCAAATACAGTTCCCTTAGAATCAGGAGAGGGAGTGGACCCCACAGCCACTGAGACCACCCCAGAGGAGGAAGAAGAGGAGGTAGAAGAGGAGGAGGACTCAGAGGTAGAGGACCCTGAAGATCAGGATCAAGGGGTTAACCAGGTTGTAGTTGCCAGGCTTAACCAGGCCAACTTAAACCTACTGGGAAATGGAGAGGGCCAGCACCTCCCCAGATCCCACCAGAGCATTCTCCCAGGCAACAGAAGAGTGAGATCTCCATCAGGGGACTCTCATATTTCTAGTGCCTCAAGAGAATCTCAGAGAGGCATGACTGCCTCACAAAAGATAGAGCATAAGGCCAGGATGAGAGCTGTCAAACTCCAAATAGAGAGGGAGGAGGTAGCCCTGGCCCAAGCTAGACTTGCCTTGGCAAGAGAGCAGAAATTGTTTGGCTTAGATGTCACTGGTGGCAGCAACATTCCTAGAGAAAAAGACAGGAGCTATGATAATAGAAACCTGACAAAAATTGTGGCCCCCTACAAGGAAGGGGATGACATCCACAAATGGATGACTGCTCTTGAGAGAGCCTGCATGGTACAGCAGGTTCCTCAGGATCAGTGGGCTGCAATTTTATGGTACTCCTTTTCAGAGAAAGGGAGGGACAGGCTCCTCACAGTTAGACCTGAGGATGCCAAAAACTACTCTGTCTTGAAGAGTGCTCTTATTGAAGGGGTTGGCCTAACCACTGAGCAATACAGGTTGTTGTTCAGCGACACCCAAAAAGAACAGACTCAAGACTGGACTGCTTTTGTAGATTGTGCCACTAAGGCTCTGGAGGGTTGGTTGCAGGGAAGTAAAGTTTCAGACTATACAGGATTGTACAATCTTATCATGAGAGAACAGATCCTTAATAACTGTACAAACCAGCTGTTGCATCAATACCTTATTGACTCTGATCTGACCTCTCCCCAAGAATTGGGAAAGAAGGCAGACAAATGGGTCAGAACAAGGATTAAGCAGAAACCCCAGAACCAAGGTGGTGACCAGAAGAAAACAGACCAGAAGGGTGGAAATCAGAAAGATAAAGAAAAGGACCAGAAGTCTTCAGGCCCCCAAAATAGTAATAAGGAGGGTGGTTCCCAAAATGGAAACAAGAAAAAGAAGAATAATGGCCCAAAGAAGCCTTGGTGTAATAACTGCAAATCAGTTTCACACTGGGGCAGTGAATGCACCAAGACAAATCCAGTCCCCACCACTGCAGCTCCTAAAGCACCTGCACCCCCTAGTACAGTAAGCAGTGGTGGAACACAGCCAAAGGGTGTAGTAGGGTTAACCCTGGGTACTGAAGTAGGATCTGGCCTAGTCAGAATCCCTACTCAGGCAGTTCTCCTATATGATGTGGCCTTAGCTTTGTCCACTACAGTGAGTCCCAGTAACCTGGGCAAATATAGGCAGACGCCTTTAATCAATGAGAAACTGGCTCAGGGACACATGTGCCAGTGTCACAATGGTGACACCTGACTTTGTGGACCCTGGACAGATTGTACTAGGTGAAAGTTACCTAGTGACCAATGCAAGCAACTCCACTACTTCCCATAGTGTGGCAGTTGTGAACTTCTCCTGGGGAGGGGTAGATGGCCTAAAGAAAGTTGTTGTGAGTGCAGACCTTCCAGTAGACTGTCTGTTAGGCAATGATCTTGAAAGCTCAGTTTGGTCAGAAGTGGAGTACAGGACTCATGCAGAAATGCTAGGGATTTCAGCTCATGTCCTTGCAGTGACAAGGTCTCAGGCTAAGAAGTGCCTTCCTGAACCAGTGGTGGATCTTGAAACAATAGACCATCCACAACCCAAGAGAAGGAGCAAGAGAGGAAAGGCTGAGCCTTCCACCTTGCCCCAGGTTGAGGATCAGGTTTCACAGGAAACTGATTCTGCAGTCCAAGAGGAGACTGTCTCTGAGGAACTTGAACCTGAACAGGTTGAGTTTCTGGGGACAGGGGGACCCTCAAGGGCGGACCTGAGGCAGGCTCAATTAGATTGCCCTTCCCTTGAACCCCTCAGACAGCAAGCTGCTGCTGAGGCTGCTGGGGATGCCCAAGGTACCCATACTGTGTATTGGGATGATGGACTTCTTTACTCAGAGGCTAGAGACCCCAAGCCTGGTACAGCCAGGAGGTTGGTCATACCTCAGAAGTTTAGGGGCTTCCTTCTTACCTTGGCCCATGATATTCCCCTTGCAGGACACTTAGGCCAGAACAAAACGTGGGACAGGCTTGTTTCACACTTTCACTGGCCTCATATGTCAGAAAATGTCAAGGAGTTTTGTCGCTCCTGTGTCACTTGCCAAGCCAGTGGTAAGTCAGGTGGCACAACAAAGGCCCCCCTAATACCACTACCTGTGGTGGGGGTCCCCTTTGAACGTGTTGGAATAGACATTGTGGGTCCCATGGATCTTCAAACAGCATCTGGGAACAGGTTTATACTGGTGGTAGTGGATCATGCCACCAGGTACCCAGAAGCAATTCCCCTGAGGACCACCACAGCACCTGTGGTGGCAAAAGCCCTCATTGCAGTTTTCTCAAGAGTGGGCTTTCCAAAGGAGGTATTATCAGACAGAGGTACTAACTTCATGTCTAGTTATCTAAAAGCAATGTGGAAGGAATGTGGAGTAAACTACAAGTTTACCACACCCTATCACCCACAGTGCAATGGGCTTGTGGAGAGATTCAACAAGACCCTCAAGGGAATGATAAAAGGTTTACCAGAGAAGCTTAGGCGGAAATGGGACATCCTTTTACCCTGCTTGCTCTTTGCTTACAGAGAGGTCCCACAGAAGGGGGTTGGCTACAGCCCTTTTGAACTTTTGTTTGGCCACCCTGTGAGGGGTCCATTATGTTTGGTGAAGGAAGAATGGGAGTTACCTCTCAAAAAGCCCAAGCTAGATGTAGTGGACTATGTACTTGGTCTCCGCTCCAGGATGGCTGAGTATATGGAAAGAGCATCCAAAAACCTGGAGGCCAGCCAAGAATTACAAAAAGCTTGGCATGACCAAAAGGCTGTTCTGGCTGAGTTCCAGCCAGGGCAGAAGGTGTGGGTGTTGGAGCCAGTGGCCCCATCAGCACTCCAGGACAAATGGACTGGACCCTACCCTATCATTGAAAAGAAGGGAGAAGTCACCTACCTGGTTGACTTTGGAACCCCTAGGAGCCCCCACAGGGTGCTCCATGTGAATCGTTTGAAAGCATTTGTGGACAGGGAGGACATGAGCTTGCTCATGGCCACAGATGGGGAACAGGAGGAAGAGAGTGACCCTCTCCCAGACCTGCTTTCTCAGAACCCTGATGATGGTTCAGTTGATGGAGTAGCCTTGGCAGGCAGCCTCACTGACCAGCAGCAGATGGACTGCAGACAAGTTTTGCAAGCCCACAGACACTTGTTTTCACTCACACCCAGCCAGACAAACTGGTGCACCCATGAGGTGGACACTGGTGACAGTCTGCCTGTCAAGAATAAGATCTACAGGCAACCTGACCATGTCAGGGACTGTATCAAGGCTGAGGTGCAAAAGATGTTGGAGCTTGGAGGGATTGAGCCATCAGAGAGCCCATGGGCCAGCCCAGTAGTCCTTGTGCCAAAACCTCATACCCAAGATGTAAAGAGAGAAATGAGATTTTGTGTGGACTACAGAGGTCTCAATGCTGTCACTAGGACAGATGCACATCCCATTCCAAGAGCAGATTAGCTCATTGACAGATTGGCTTCTGCCAAGTTTCTGAGCACATTTGATTTGACAGCTGGCTACTGGCAAATCAGACTAGCTGAGGAGTCAAAAGCCAAGACAGCATTCTCTACCCCCAGTGGGCATTATCAGTTTGTGGTGATGCCCTTTGGTTTGAAGAATCCACCTGCCACCTTCCAAAGGTTGGTGAATCAAGTCCTTGCTGGGTTGGATGACTTTTGTGCAGCATATCTAGATGATATTGCTGTCTTAGGCTCCACCTGGGAGGATCACCTGATCCACTTGAAGAAGGTTCTGGAGGCCCTGCAAAAAGCAGGCCTGACTATCAAGGCTACAAAGTGCCAGATAGGGCAGAGTAAGGTTGTATACCTGGGCCACCTAGTAGGTGGAGGTCAGGTTCAACCACTGGAGAGCAAAATCCAGACCATACAGGACTGGGCTCCTCCAGTTACCCAGACACAAGTCAGAGCCTTCTTGGGCTTGACTGGGTATTACAGAAAGTTTGTGAAAAACTATGGGTCCATTGTGACACCATTAAATGACTTGACATCCAAGAAGATGCCAAAAAAGGTTCAGTGGACAGTTAGCTGTCAGAAGGCATTTGATGACCTGAAGAAGGCCATGTGCTCTGCACCTATCCTGAAGAGTCCTGACTACTCCAAACAGTTCATTGTACAGACAGATGCTTCTGAGTTGGGGGTGGGAGCTGTGCTCTCACAACTTAATCAAGATGGTCAAGACCAGCCCATTGCTTTCATTAGCAGAAGGCTGACCCCCAGGGAGAAACGTTGGTCAGCCATTGAGAGGGAGGCCTTTGCTGTGGTTTGGGCTCTGAAGAAGTTGAGGTCCTACTTGTTTGGAACTCACTTCCTAGTTCAGACAGACCATAAGCCCCTCTTGTGGCTCAATCAGATGAAGGGTGAAAATCCCAAACTGCTCAGGTGGTCCATTTCCCTACAGGGGATGGACTTTATAGTGGAGCACCGCCCAGGGACTGACCATGGTAATGCAGATGGTCTCTCCAGGTACTTCCACTTAGAACATGAAGACTTATCTGGTCAAGGTTAGTTTAATGTCCCTGCGTTTGGGGGGAAGTTGTGTAGGAGAGTAGGGTCTGCTATCCTATGGTCACCCCAAATTTTTGCTTTTTGCTTCACTGGTTTTAGACTACTGAGGCTGTGGGCCTGCTAATCAGACCCCCAGCCTGCTGTTCTCTCTCTAAATTATTGATACATGTGCTATAGGTACATACCACAATTGGAAATGGACTCCTTGTCAGCCCCTGTACCTTGCACTATAGGTGCTCAGGGCATAGGTGCCACCAAGGCCTACCAGGGGCTGCAGCATATCTTTTGCCACCCCTGGCTGGTTCTTAAATTGACACAACTGGCTGATCACTCAGCTGGGGCAAGGTGGTGTAATCACCCCTTGCTTAGATATAGTATACCTATATCTGAACCTATATCTGGACACATATAAACCTGTGAGCCACTCCTATGGCAGGCCTTAACAATCCTGGAGGCAGAGTGCGTGGTTTGATGTGAGATGGAGCTCTAGCATGAGCTGAGCCTGTCTGCAGCCGTCGGGAACAAATCCCTAAGCTGTTTCAGGATAATGCCATACCATATACTCTTAAGTGCATTATAATCCTCGCGGTTATATAGCAACTCTGGTTTGGCTTTATTAAAACATGTCGTGTAAGGTGTCATACAATTTGGAATACTATCCCCTCGCCAGTTCTGGCGACGGGGATAGCATTCCACCCCTCTAGAGGGGTAAGACATGTTGCTTTACTTAAATGCGGTTAATTTCTAAAAGGGCCTCAGATCCACAAAATGGATGCTTCTGCCACAGACACGAGTCTGACCCCCTGAAGCTGACCGAAACTCAGCCCAAGGGGCCTGGACAAAGGGTTTCCTGTCGCAGGGCGGTGTTACAACCCCCCAGACAGGAGATAGTGGATTGTAGCAGGGAGGTTTGAAAGAAACCAGACAGTGCCTGGGGAGCACAAGGCTGCCCCTTGCATAATCCGGCCAAACTGGTTCTGGGGCACTCCAGCCCCCGTCCCAGCGTGGCCAGGATCAAAGGAAGGGGGTGTATCCATCCGCTTCCTGGGTCCCACCCATAGGAGGGGACCTAGCAGGTAATCCAGCCCCCCAGATTCGAATAAGAGTGGGAGCAGTGCCAATGCACTTCAGATTATCCTGATGAAACATAAGAAACGAAACTCTGGACCCTTCGACATCCTACTCAACGTAGAAGACTGAAGAATCTCCCTTGTGGTCAAGGAGTGACCATCCTGTGCAAACAGGCACCATCCAGCCCTCGACGTCTACTTTGTTGCAGTTCCCGCCGGAACTCGAGCGACAGAGATCGACGAGATCAAGCTTGCCTGCCTTCTAACAGCCCGATCCACAGTCCCTGCAGAGCTGAGACCCGTGGAGGCGACCGGAAGCGGGGGGCACGCCATCTTGGAAAGACCACGAGACGCTGACCGTGCAGCCCACGAGTGACCCTCGAAGCTGTACAACGGGGTTTGAGAAGCCCCAACCCTGAGCCACTCTTGCACCGAAGTTCAGCCCCCTACACTCGACGAGTGCTGCGTGGGGCCCTTCTGCTTCTTTTTGGCTCACCGCGTTGGCCAGTCCCTTGCCAGCTGGCTTGTGGCCCCTGTGCCGACGAAACTTGAAATACGACTTGTGATTCTGGTTGCTCCGGATTTGCACCAGCTCTCCTGAAAAGGAGCCCCCACTCTGACCCTCCTGGTCCGAGTGAGAAGCAATCTTCCAGTTCCGCGTGGATTGCTTTTGCCAAGTGTGTTTGCTCCAATCTCGAAGCCGACAGCGCCGACAGCGAGAGCCTGCGTGGGACAGATCGTGACCTGCTCCTGGACTTCGTAGATGCCCCAGAGCCCACGTGACAGCGGAGAGAAGCTCCTCGACAACCACCTGATTGCGCCCGACATTGCCTGTTTCCGTCCTGGTTCCACCCTGGTCACTGCTGAGTGACCCAGACTCTGTCCCCTCTGCTTTCAGGTACTTTCCGACTTGAGTCCACCCTTGGACTCCACCGGACACTTCTTCTTCACCTCGCCTGCAGCCCTTTCAGCTTCAAGCACCAAGAACCTGCGTGACGAAACCCGACTCAACTTCGACCCTGTGCACCCACTTCCTGTGGGTGAGGTAACATTGCAACGCCGGTGTTCCCACACTGGTACACACCTCTAGGGTCTGTGTCTTAAGTTTTGTTCCTCTAGGTTCAGCGGAAGTGCCCTTAAACTCTAACTTTGTAACTTTTACGCACCATTGGTTAACATTGATGCATGCGTGCACTTTCTGCACTGCACCCGAATCCCGCGGGCTTTTCCCGACTTCAGCATTGCTTGTCCCGACTGCTCCCAGCGATTCCCTAGGCCCTAGGCCTAACCACTGATCGATTGGTATCTCTTATACCATTTTTTTAGTATATGGTTTGAGTGGCCCCTTGGCCTCATCCAAAATTGTGCAACTTTGTATGTTATACTGTGCTTTTGATTTAACGCTTGTGCCCCTTTATTCATAAAGAATACTGGGGATTGTTTTTAGTAATAAATACATATATTTTTATAATATATACTTGTGTGGTGTCCTTTCATTTGATATTACAGGATTGTATTTGGTAAAACAGGTCGCTTAACACGACCTCTTAAGTTAAGCCTTTAAGGCTGCTTAGTCCATGCTACCCCTAGGATAGCTTGTCTAATAAGGTTGACTTACAACCAGACACCATAAGGGTTGTTTGGACTGATACAAAGTGGTTCCAGAATTGGAAACATTATATATCAGGCCAACTTCTCACACAAGGCATTTCCTCTCCTGCATGGCACAACTCCAAGCAGAACTGATGCATCACCTGTGCTGCATGAACTTACCAGGCACAAGGATTTCCCATCACCCTCACAGCCTCATCAGAACCAGCCACTGCACAACACATCCCAACACAGGCCCGCGCATCGCAAGCCTGTTATCGATGGCCACCTCAACGATGATGCAGGACTCTACATTGCAAGCCTCGCAGCTTCTTTGAAACCAGCAGGTGTAGGACGCATCTTGGAAGCAGGGCTTTGCATCGCAAGCTCCCTTGTTGACAGCCTCCTGATGATGCAGGACCTCGCATCACAGCCTCGCAGCTTCTCAGAACCAACATAGCATGACGCATCTTCGACCAAGACGTGAAATCGCCTCGGCTGCACGATGAATTCTCAAAGCAGGATTCAGCAACTCTTCATAACCAGGATCTAAGGTACTCTTGTTCAGCTGGCCTAACTGCATCCCTGTAGGTGGCCTGTGCTCCATCGTGGTCAGCCTGAGCTGATGCCTTTGTCCAGGTCTAGCACAACCAGATATCCAAAGTTGCTGATTTGCGCTTTTTTGAGCTGTTTTCACTTACATTTAAAAAATTGTATATCTCTAAGTTCTACTGATTAGATTTTTGTCCTTCTTGTCTTTATTTATTCAAATACACTCGACTTTACTAAATTGGTATGGGATTTTATTGTGTTGTGTTTTCAATGTATTACATTCTGAAGTGCTACACAAATACTTCACATGTTGCCTTTAAGATAAGCCTGACTGCTTTTGTGCCAAGCTACCATTCAGCACAGGTTAATTTGCGGTTTCCGGTGACTTCACCCTGACAAGGATTGCTGTTGCTGCTTGAGTAGGGGTTCTCCCCCCTCAATAAGTAACCCACATTTTTACAGTACTCAATTTACCAACCTTGTAAGAATGAAAGGTTGTGTTGGTATTTCCAGGGATTCAAAAGATTGACCTTAAGTTCACAGATATGTTAGTGCTGAGCTTTAATGCACTGAGCCATCTTTCCAACATCGTACATGCATGTCGCTGCAAGAGGTGCTGGTGTAACCTACGGGAGACCTGCCAATTTTCTATCTTCAAGTATTTACAAGAAAGATCCACAAAGGATTTTCAGGCTATCCATTACCTATGTCACTGAGTACCTTTTACATGCATTGCCTATACATGTATCTCATGTGGAAATCTTAAAACTCTGGCATGGCTTTGGTGCTCATGGACACACATTTAGAGGATGCATTTTTTCCTCTACACAAAAGGTGCAGCTTGAATTGTGTTCTGTAAACAGTGGCCTTTCTTGATGTGGAGCTGGAGATCAAATTGCAGTCTGAAGTTCAGCGCGAGCTATGACCAATGGTTGGAGTGACCATGTGAGATTCGTCTTGCCCTGGAGCATTCCCAATATCCAATATTGGTCCCACTCTGAAGCCTCCACCATCCAGCCCTCTGCTTCGGCTGCAGCCAGCAGACTTCGTCTCACTCTTGCGCCCACAATGCACCAGCTCATCTTGCGTATTCGACAGACTGATCTTTGATGTTTCACTCCTTATCGTGAGAAGCTCAGTCATCCTGGAGGCACAGCTGTAATGACCTCACCAAGAAGGCCATGATGTGTCCATATAGGCTCAGTCTCGGATTTGCTTGTGCGACTTTCCGTCGACACCATCTCCTGCTCGCTGGCTTGCACTACAGAAAAGTCCTGCCCCCAAGAGAAGGGACACCTTCTAGAATTTCAGCAAATGTTTCTAAGGAGCAAAATCAACAGATGTTTGCGCTAGTGGGCCACATCTGTGACGTAGGAGCCCTCCCTCCTCCCACCTACAGTGGTTACTGCCGTTCAAGCGACTCTCAGCCTGGGCTGGCTGTGCGAGTCAATATCCCTGCACTGTAAATCAGATCACAGTGTGTTGTTCCTGGTCGCCTTCCAAACAATATTTCCTCCCCTCTAAACCGTGACTGAACCTGCCTTCTGTAGCCAAGGAGTGAACTCTTAGCTTGATGTGGCTTGTGTGCTTGCCAGCGGCTAACAGAAGGGCCTTGAGGAAACACAATCTCTGCCTGACTAAGGGTTGTGAGTACATTGCCGTTATAGAATATATGTTTCTAAGTATGGAGAAGTTATAAAGCACAAAAGTAGCTACAAAGCAAAGGAGAGCTGTTCAAGATGGGGCCCTAGAGAAAGGAAAGCAGATAGGTACAATTGGTCACAGTAAGTCGGGGGTAATTGGTGACTTCTAAGCCACTGCAAGGCACCTCTTGATAAGCACAAAAGTGAAGTTGATAAATTTCACTGCATATTTGTTTTTGCCTGTGCGTACGAGAACTCCTAGTATACATTGTAGGTGGTCAGGGTGTAGAATCCTCCCCATAATCTCTGTCAGAAGAGAGAGTGATGTTGTCCAAAGCTGTGTTATAATGGGGCAGTCCCACACCATGTGGTAAAAGTCTGCAGTAGGGCATGGAGAGCATAGACATTTGGGAGCAGACCCGGGAAACCTGCGGTATTTAGGCTCAGATGTAAGATACGTCTGGTTGAGATAGTTAAACTGAGTATGTTTGAGGCAGGTTTCTGAAAACCCCATGGACATACCTCAGGACCATGGACCATTGTTTGTGAGAAATATTGTGGATCACAATGTTGGTCCACTACTCCCTCAGAGCAGGAAAGTGCACACTATTACAGTCTTTGAGAGCGAAGAACTCGTCTAATATTGCCATGTGTTAACAGTGCGTGCAAAGGAGGGTGGATCTCTGGTTCCGTCCGGGCAAATCCTCACACTGTGCCAAACACTCGTTGTAGGTCAGGAATTGACCCCTATCTATACTATACTGTTACATGAGTTCCTGCAATGTCAGTACGGTCTTATGAGTGTACAGGTCACCTGGGGTGGTTAGACTTGCCTCCGCCCACTGGCCCATGTTATAGTGGGTCGTCACACTGTGGAAGGTGGAGAGTGCCTACAGTGGGAGAAGCAGCAAATAAGGCATCTAACCACATTTAGGTCAGATGTAAGTCCAGCAGCAGTGTTTGGCTGTTCTGGCCATACACAGATGATCCAGCCAGTTGAGCGGGGCCTCGGGGGAATGCGACGGCACTCCCACCTGCTTCTTCCTACTGCGAGGGAGTGCAGAGGCACTCCCCCTCCTCTCTCAGGCACCGGGGCCCAGGAGAGGGTCTTGGGCCACACCCACCTTCACGGGGAGTGCAACAGCACTCTCCGACTTCTGCTTGGCACCAATTAATGGGGGCACAACAGTGCTCCCCATCTTCTTAGGCGGGGTCCGGAGTCGGGGGTCCGGGACCATGGCACCACTTCACAGGGCGGAACGCCTCCTCCCCCGGCTTCAGGTTTCGTAGGGCCCAGGTTAGGCTCCTGGGCCCCTGGGGGGCCATTTCTTGGGGAGCACGAACATGCTCCCCAACTTTACTTCGTGGGAGCCCAGGTTTGAGAACCTGGCCCCGTAGGCACCTTCCTGGGGGGGCGCAACGGAACTCCCCAGCATCTCCTTATTCTGAGTGCAGCCCCTGGGACCTGACCCAGCCCGAGGGCCCATCAAACTCTGGCGGCGGAGCCCCACGTGCTTCGTTGTCGGTCCCAGAAAAGGTCAAAGTTTGCCTACCTTCTGGGGGCATATTTCAGCCTCCGTGGGGTCGATTTAAACAATCTTGGAATCTTCACGATACTGGTGGCCAGCCCTAGCCACCTGGAATACTATTCCCACCCTCCTCGCCTCCATGAAGGTAAACTCAGCAAGAAGCTGTCGTCATGGCTCCCGGCACCAGCCTTTCACCTGGCTCTCATTCTGGGCCTCTCTTCTCCTTGCGCAGAGGCCCAGGCTTCTTGTCACCCCCTGGACTCCCGTAAAAACACAGTCCAGAGTCCTGGGACAGTCGGGGGGTTCTTCCTTCCAACTGCCTGTGGCACCAGGTTCCAGCATCAGTCTTCCTCAGAAGGACCGAACCCCAGACACAGTTCCTCTTCCTGTGCAAGACCTTTTAAGATAAATTGGAGGGGCTGGCAGGAAGGCACTTCTGCCCTATCCTGCAGCGTCACATCACCACTCTGCCTCTGCTCCCTCCTTCCTGCACAGGCCTCCAGGATACTTCAAGATGGCGTTGTCCAGGGGTCTCATGCCACATGGTCTCTCAAAAGCCTCCTTTCCCCCTTGCTGAGTTCATGGCCTGGGCCCAGAGCAGGCCTGGTGCCTGGCACAAGGTGACAGCTGCTGATTGATTCCCTGCAGCTAAGCACACTGACTTTCACTTATATGTGTCTCCCTACATTATAAAGCCTATTCCAGGTCACCACCCAACTCTGCATAATCCCTGGCACACCATTCTATCTGTACCATCTCCTGGGCTGCTCAAGACAAAGCCCTTACACGGATGCAAGCATGTGTGCACACATGTCCACATGTAACCAGTCCGGTGCCCCTTACTCTGGCTGCTGTGCAGCAGCCCTATCTCACAAGGTGAACTCGGGTGAAATCCACAAGCAGTCCATTTCATCATGAGTTCACTGTGGGCGAGTCCCAGCTAATGAGGCTCTCTCACAGTGAAAGCTCAAAAATCAGGTGTTCGAAAAGCAAAAAATAAGGGTGGCTCAGATGGTCAGAAACACCTTCTCACACACTGCATTACTGCACCTAGTCGTCTGCAGAAATTTACTACAGGTGAACAGTGATGTCACAACCATCCTACTACAATGAGATACACTACTCCAGAACAGAAAATTAACACATAGCACAAGCACAGGTGCAGTCGCTAGAGCCAGGCAGCCCTTTTCATTTCATAAACAAAAAAAGACTCACAGCTGAGAGGCCTAAAAGAATATGTTGGGACATCGAGAACAGAGAAAGAGAAAGCTCCCATCTGAGGAATGCAGCCAGGGTTCAGGGAGCCATGGCTAACATGAGTCCAGGCATGTTAGAGAGGAAGATGCCAATGTCACTCTAGTGGGCATGATAAAATGAACCGCACAGCTGCCACTGGCATTTTACTTTAGAACAGAAGTGAGGGGCATTTTTGCTAAATCACTGAAACTCAAAAGCAGGTAACTGCATTTCCACATAGGTCTTTAGGAACCATTGTTTAAACAGGACCAGTTTCATACCGTGACACCCCAATACATCGCATGTTAGTAAAATGTTTATCATTTTGCTGTCAGAAGGCTCTAGTTTTAATAGGAATAACGCTATATTACGAGAGAATCTGCTGGTGTCTTGATTCTAGAATTAAATAGTAAATCTAATGATACCACAAAAAATGTGTGACATCACATTAGACATGTACAGTTTACCCATGATACGAGAGAACAGACAGAGACAAGTGTGCAATCACAGCACAAGCATGGGACACTGAGTATTGTAAGGAATAAAGCACCCCAACAGAATGTAATGAGAATACTACAAATTGGCTCTGAGTTTTGCAGCCTCGCAAAGGCACTCGACCTGAGAGGACAGTTACTGAACTTTTCAGTGACTTGCAGTATGGCTGAGTTTGCGTGAGAACCACCAGAGATTGTGAGCTTGTCTGCAATATAAGTGGGGTGGTGGTCATGATGTCTTTGTAGATGATGGTTTTGAAGATGGTGCGGGCCGGCAAGGGGAGCAATGAGGTTCCATCAGGATGGGGGTGATGGGATCATATTTCTTCAGGGTCCTGGATGAAATATGCTGCAGCAGCATGTCGGATTCCCTTAGGGAGTGCCAGTGTGGAGTCTAGGGAACATAGGAAAGGGCATACCATCATCCAGATGTGGTAGTTTGTGGACTTGAACAGCAGTTCTGAAGTCCTTTTCTGCAAGAAACGGTTTGACTTTCTTTAGAAGTGAGAGAGCTAATACCAGCTGACTTTATGTTTTTGGCAATGTGTTCCTTGAAAGTGAGGCTTCTGTCCAGGGTGAATCCAAGTGACTTGAAAGACGAGGCTTGAAGCCATCAAGGCTCGTGTCACTGAGCCAGATGTGTACTGTTTCTTGACTCCTGATCTTAGCAAATAACAGGAATTATGTCTTGGTTGAGTCGAGCTTCAGCTGTGGATGATGTGCAGGCAGTGTTTGAGGCATTGTATCGGATGTATGACATTACAACGCATGCTTTTACATCGCATGCTTTTACAACGCGGTTTTTACAACGCATACCATTACAACGCATAGTGCTTTTAGGCGCTGGATAGTGAATTGTTTAATTTACTATTCTAACTCCAGTCCCCGTGGATAGTAGGGAAGGTGTTGGATAGTACATTAAACATATTCCCTATCCTAGAGCGCCCTCCAGTGCAATGCGTTGTAATGGTTTGCGTTGTGAAAGTTGCGTTGTAAAGGCACTGCGTGGTAAAAGTTGCGTTGTAAAGGTTGTTTACAATTATAAGCTGTTGCCTGGGCAGTGTCGGGTATAACCTTACTCCAGTGCCAGTCAAACAGTATCCTGGTGGTTCACTTGTACTTCCAAGGAGAATTGTGTCCACCGCTCAAAACTAATGAGGGTTTGGCCTCAGAAAAACAGGCCATACGTTTGGGAATCCTCCCACGGTATCAGAGCTACTCTGGAGGTTTACATGTTGCGTGTCTGGAAATTAGCAGCCCCTTCCCTCACACTCCCCTGGTTAAGACACATTTTCCTCCTATTCACTTATACAAACTCACCTCTCTCTAGTTCCTACACTTTATGATGTGATCAAAAACTCTCTGTAGCTTCCATGCAATAAACAGTTTTCTCTGATTCTTAAATAGAACACAAAACAAAGTTTAATATATACCAGCACATTTTTCCATAAACATAGAATAGGGAAACCCTTTTGTACCTCAGGCCCAAAATCCCCAGTTAAACACACTGATAGAGAAAACATGACCAGGCCTGTGCTATGAAAACATACTCTTCCTAAATGAAACCAGCTACACTGTGTCAAACACAGAGGTCTCACAAATGCTGAGCAGCTTCCAGAACAAAAGGACTAACTGCAAATCTCAAAGGTGTCAAATGTAAGTTTTGTAGTACATTATAGTTCCCGGTTTAGCATTTAGCAAAATGGTTATTGTGCAGAACATAATGTTTTACCATCAGTTTATAATTAAAATGACATATATAGCTTGATTGCAAAAAAGAAAGTACATTAAAGTATATGAATATGTGTTTCACAATGTGTTGATTGGTCAAAATACATGCATAGCCAAACAAAAGAAAAAAGCAAACACAGAATGTTCTTACCAGGTGGATGTAAGGTACAAAATATCCCAGGACCACCGTAGCTATTCCAAACGCCCAAACCCGATATGTTTTGATGCGGAACACTCTCGGGTTGAAGTAGTTCCGCGTGGCGGCAAGGCACCCCCTTTTGGCATCTTTGTCCTTGTCTCCGCCATGACCGACTGAGCGCGGCATGATGGGTTTGAAGGTGAGGGACAGCAGGACCTGGATGAACATGAAGGCACTCAGCACCTGGAAGGTGTGTGAAAGGCCGATGGCTTTTCCGATGGTCTTCATGATGAAAGGGAGGGACATGGTGAAGAGGCAGCTCCCGCCCGCCACTATGCCGTTCACCAAGCCCAGGCGCCGTCTAAAGTAGTGGCCAAGGATAACCAGCGAAGGCTGGAAGGCAAAGGAACTTCCGCATCCAAAGAGTATCCCATAGGTGAAGTATCTGACCTCAAGCGACCTGTGGAAACAAAGGGTTCAAGAGTCAGCATCACTTAAAGATAGAGATTAATGAATGTGTGACAGCTTAAACAGGTACACAACCCTAATCTCTGTATTGCCCCTTACTTCTTCCACTACACCATCCTTTAAAATTAAAATTGAAATCTTCGCATACGTGTGTGTGTATGCATGTGTGTGTGTGTGTGTGTATAATTACTGAGAAGACACTGTTAAAAGGATGTTATAGTTTCCACAAAAAAAACGAAAATCCCCTGAAAGTTGCTAGCAAGTATGGTTCTCAGTACTCGATACATAATGTTAGAGCTGGCATCCTTTCGTATGGTTTTCACCTAACTGTATTCCTTCAGGCCTCCTGCTTTGATGACTTTGGGTTTTTTTCTGGCCTGGGGACTCTGCACACTTTACCACTGCTGACCAGTGCTAAGGTACTCTATCTTAAAACATGGTATGATTGGCTTGTATCCAATTGACATATTAAATTTTCTTGTAAGTCCCCAGTAAGGTGGCACTACCAGTGCCTAGGGTCTGCTAATTAAATGCTACTAGTGGGACTGCTGCACTGAATATGACACCCACTTAAGCAGTACTTTAAGCGTTTCGTGCCTGCCATTGCAGCCTCTGAATGCAGTTTTAAAACTGCCATTTAGACCTGGCTAAAAAAAAACTTGTGCCAGGCCCAATCCTTCCTTTTTAATACATGCAAATCACCTCTAGGGTAGGCCCTGGATAGCCCAGAGGGCAGGGTGCAATATATTTAAAAAGTAGGACATGTACTGTTAAGTTTTACAAGTCCTGGTAGTAAAAAACGTTTACATTTGTGTATCACTACTGCAAGGCCTGCCTCTCCCACAGGATAACATTGGAGTTATGGTGTTACATTTAATAAGCTGTAATTTCCAAATGGGAGCAGGTATGGTAACTAGTTCATGTTTGGTGTCTTTGGAATTGTAATGAAAAATCCTAAATTATGGTGTAGTCAGATTTTAAATTACAATTTTGAAAATGCTACTTTTAAAAAGGTGGCCTTTTCCTGTCATAGCCATTTAGTGCATGCAGCCTGCCTCTGGGTCACATGACGTGGTAACTGAGCACTGTGTATTCCTCCTAGACAGCCACACATAATAGGAAGCTTAGTGGTCCCTGGATGAGCCATCACTAGCAGGATGGGAGGGAGGGTATGGGCACAGCCACACTTACACTGGAATAGGCTGTGTACTGCCTCCACACATATAGCTGAATACACCATGTAGTTAGTCTGGAGGCAGGACAGGGAAGGCAGGATGCCTGTGGAGTTCAAAGGGAATTCTCGAAGCTTCTTCCGCTTTCCAGAGGAAGGGCACCTGGTATAAATATTGGACCTCAGACACCACTTCTTCAGTACCCCTCTGGACCTGTCAATACTCTACAGGGAGAAGGACTGCTGTGCTGCTGAAAGGACTGCCGCTCTGCTAGGCTGCTGCTCTGAAGGACTGTTGCTCTGGAGGACTGCCCTGCTGTGCTGACATGCAGCCCACTGCCCCCTTGCCTGGGTGAGAAGGACAAGACCTGCAACTCTGACTTCAAGGGCTAGTTGGCTGGCCTCCTGATCAGAAGCCGGAGGGACACAACAGACTTCCATCAACCTTGAACCCAGCACCTGGACTCTGCCATCTGTGAGTCCTGCTCTCCCAAGTGGCACCACCCCAGTTCTACACTGGGGTGGTGACACTTCGAAGTGTGGCTGAAGGTGCTTCTGTCTGCCCAGCTGTGGTCCCCATCGGAACCGATGAAGGGTCCCGCAAAGCCTCACTGCACAGCTGCCAGCCTCATCGAAATCGATGCTGAGTGATGCAATTCCCCGCCAAGCTGTACCGCACTGCTCCCCGTAACTGATGCAAAGCCTTGCAAAGCCCTGCAAATCATGCTGCACAGCTTCGTCGGAACTGATGCCGGATGACGTGAAGTCTTGCAAAGCAACACAGTGCAGACCACGCACAAGTATTTATTGTACTCTGTTCAGCGGCCCTAAGTGAGTCCCTGTAGCTAGACCGCCTTACATTGCAGTCGGCCTGAACTTGTAACAATGTCCTGATCCAGCATGACCAGATAACCACAGTTGGCACTTTGTACCACTATTGTCACGAAAGTCTTTAAAATTGCACATCTCCGGTTCTACTGATTGGATATGCATTGTTTTGGTGTTGTTTAATTTATTAAACATTAGTCTTATTTTTTAACTTGGTATTGAATCCTTTTTGTGCACTTTTTGTTTTTTACCTTATTGCATAAATACTTTACACATTGCCTCTAAGTGAAGCCTGGCTACTCTGTGCCAAGCTACTAGAGGGTTGAACACAGTTTAATTCCTCACACATACCATAACTCCAATGCCATTTTATACGATGTTGTACATTTTCAAATTTCTTACTTGTACAAGTGATGTCTCATTTGGAAAGTTGAAAAGCATACATATGATTTTAGAAAAGTAATGATGTCAGCAGTGAATCCATCAATACTAGCTCCTCTTCTTGTGAGCATCCTACCACCTGCTTCATTAAATACATTCCCCTAAAAGTAACAAGTTTCGACCATGTGGTTAAGGTCCAGAGGCGTGTCTTGAGTAAAAATGCATATAAATTGTTGGAATGTATTGCTTTAGCTTTATGGTCCAACTGGATGCATTATGAGCAGGAGCTCTGGTTGGTTAAAAGGACAGTTGTCTTTTCAATGCTCTGCAATGTTGCGTGCTACTTTTGCATTAGCAAGTTTGACTGCTGGGCTTTGTGACGTGCTGGGTTTTGTTTTATTATTATTAGGTTTTGTAAAGCGCGTAGTCACCAGTAAGTATCCCAGCGCTAAGATCCGGACATACCAGAGGGTAACAGAGGGAGAGAAAGAGGAAAAACAGAAGATCAGGGGAACAGGTAAGTTTTCAGTCGCTTCCTATCATTAGCAACAACTAAACAATATTATAGTAAAGAATAATAGAAGTTAAAGTACTCAAATCAATATAGTTAAAAATAATACAACGTAATGGTTAAAATTGAGTCCTAGAAATATTAAATAGTGTCCACAGAAAACAACAAGAAACTAAAAAAGCAAATGTAATCCAATGGGGTACATTTCACCAGACGGGACCTTTGCTTCCTCCAAAGCCAAATAGAAATTGGGTGGCGTTAAGAGTTTTACCTTCTGAGTTAGTTCCTTGCATGGAAGTCAAAAGTGTTTTCTTGGACAAGAAAAGTGCTGTGATTGAGCGTGGTCCACAGAGCCCGATATGTCCATTTTACAATCCCACGGCAGCCTCTAAAACTGCTTCACAGCTCAGAATATATAATCCTAGAAATCTCAGCCATCAAGGGGAACATCCCTTTAAGACTCAATTTGACACTGTTTAACTTTAGACTTTAAACTCTCTGTGGGTTGGAATTTCCCAGTGAGACAAGGCTGGAAGCCAAAGCTTAGCAAGACTCCACTTGAGTGAATCTCTACTGTCCAGTCTTTGTAGGACGGTCAAAGCGCGAGAGTCTGCCTTTAGCTCAGTGCGGTATTGTTCTTATGATCGGTAAAGGTCAAATCAAATTATTTGTTAAATACTATGCTAAACCTCAATAAAAAAAATTATGAATTGTTGAAATCTTGACATAATCTGAACTGCCTCACACTGACATCCCTTGAGTTGGAGACTCTAAAGCAAACAGTATGCTACTTCCCTATAGAGCCTGGCTCCATCCAGTACTCTGCAGATGCACTTAAGAATCTATGTATATGGTTCAAAGAAAAGTCTATCAAATGCCTTGTAAATAATCGAGCTGCTCATGTACAACACTTTCTACCTAATACTGATAGGAAAAGTGCTTTGTCTGGACCAGAAGTGAGGTAATTGATCCTAAAATGAAAAAGACCATTCGCAAAGTTACAGAAAAAGACTATCCGCAAAGTTACAGAAAAAGACCATCCGCAAAGTTACAAAGGGTGAACTAAGATGTCATCTGTATTTTTTCTCTTCCCATAAATTAAGCACAATTTTGTAACCCTTTGATTGATTTAACAAGATCAAATATTCTTGAGAAAAGGCATAGAACCTGCTGTCAAGTACAGACCCCGCTTTCTGCGATTTAAGAGATTATACAACTGCGCTAGATGGCCACACAACGTCCCTTTAAAATGCTTTGCTTATTGGAAGGGAGGATATAGACAGATTTAAAGTCGATTGCAATCTTCTTCAGGTTACCATGATGCACACCTCCTGCAGGGCTTCTCTGTGGCAGTAACAGTCAGGTATCGCTTATCGGTTGTTAGGCTCAGCAGGTTAAAAACTCTTATAGTCTGCAATTCTGTTGGCATTTGTAGAAGGCAGACTCATGGCAAATAGGGTGCCTGCCGAAGCGTAGCTTCCATTTGTGCACCAGGTGCAGTGGCGCCGGAGCACAAAGGCCTGAGGATCCCACTGAACTTTGATGAATGCAGCCATTCACAGTTCAAACAGCAGCCAAAGGGTCAATTCCCTTTCTTACAATAGGGTCCATGACACAGTGGCCATGCCGCTGGGTGTATGGAAGGCATACGGCATGGAGATCGATCCTTAAAGTCATTGATCCAACAATGCTGCCAGAATTCTTAAGACGAACAGCAAACTCATTTGGAGGATGTCACATGAATGGTCAATTTCATTATTAACGCTCTGGATTGAACATTCGGCTATACATTAGATTCGCACTGCATCGAGATAAGTATAATCTAAACGAAGTAGCCTTAACCACCGAGGAATTTCATTGGACTATCCGTTAATACACGTTAAAGCATTATCCAGTTTCGGAAGAAATTGTTTCAATTTATGATTACCAAGAAATGCTCATAAATTTTCTCTTACAGCAAATATATCTTAGATATGAACTACTTAGAAAGAGAACAGACAAGACCCCTTAGGCATCTGCAGTGACAGATGGAATGCAGTTATGTAGGTCCAAAGTATCCATGAGAAATAGAAATCATTTTGACAGTAGGAATCTTTGGCATTTTCCCACTTGCGGCAAGATAATGTAATCATTGATAAAATAATTATACAGACTTTTTCTAAAGAATCCTTAACTTGGAGATAAAGGGAGGCAAATTAAAGTAAAACCTTAACATACCTGGACTACCATTACTTGATACAAATGGAAGGGCAGTGTTTGATGTAGTTGCTGTACTTTCTACATTAATAATTTGTGAAAACAACATTCTGGATATCAGAAAAGTAGATGACACATGATATTGCAAAATCACAGGCTTTTGGTTGTTGATTCACCAAACAGCCATAGCTAGAGGAAATGAGATGGAATTGACTTGTTGTTACATACTTAGAGCTGGATTACTAGTTAAGCGAATTTGCACGCAGAGATTCCCACAGGCTGCAATTACTATTGTGGTTAAGAGAGGACCTGGCTTGGCAGTTCGAAAAGGACTTCTCCTATTGGAACCCTTGAATGTCCATTCACCAAAATGCAAGGAGTAGTGGAAGTGACCTCACAATTCAATGACATCACAGCAAGTGACATCATGAGACCTTTAACCCTGAATCCTAAAAAATTATGTCACAAGACCTTAATCCTGATGACATCAAAATAAATGGCATCACTGGCGCTTAGTGTATACCTCAAAGGAAAAAGAGTTGCCTAATCAAAGGGAGATGCACACAAAAAACTTATTTAGAAAACAGTAATGGTTAGGCCCACTAGTACTAATTCAAAGGGACGATGAATTGTATATGAACTATATTATTGGCTTGATTTACTCCTTTTCATTGATAATAAGCTTTGATTTTTCATTGCTTGTGCGTAAATACAAACCGCAGAGGTGACGGTTGTGTTTAAAAAGATATATTTTTCAAATATTCACAGTAATGGACTGTGACACCAATTACATTTCTTTAATGTATTTAATTTTATTTTGTATTATCAAGAGAGCGCATTCCACTTCGAAATATATTTATTTATAACTTAAAGTGTATTATCCCAGTAAGATCTGTTGAAGATAAAAAGTGTTCATAAGAACATTGTTTACTTTCTGTGCTTGGTACTGCATTTGCCACCTCTGATTTCGGGTTTTGCTACAGCAGTGCTGGTAGTCCAAAGGTACAAGCCATAGGTCGCAGCCCTAAATGACATATATGTGGACCAGGACTGGGTCTAATATGAGGTACATGGTGGGCAAAAGAATAATCGGTTGTGACGCTACCCCAAGTGATTGCCATTGGTTAGACACATTTTAAGCATTCCTCCAATCACTTTTTGTGTGTTTGTTGTAACACCCTAGAGTTGTGCCCAGATAGGAGTCCCTTGCTCACTGTGTCACTGGATCCAAGCTGCACCCGACTGAAGCGGGACTCATGCTGATTTGCATACAGCTGGATCTAATCTCAAGTGGCTTTTGGGCAAAAGGATGATGGTTTGGAATGCTACCCCGAGCAATTGTCAATGGTTAGACAAATTGCAAGCATCTCTCCCATCAGCTTTTGTGTGTTTAATTTAGTTTCATGCCAGTGTTTATAAGATGAAGCATTTTTGCTCCATTTTAAAATCCACCCCTTATATTTCTAGTTGCCTCCCACGCCATGGGCCATCTTCCGCGGGCAATACATTTACACTTGAAGCATAAAACATGTACATCCTGACTGCCCATAGCATACTTTGTTAGGTGAACCATAGTACTTCACTGCACTTTTGCCTGTGCAGCCTGATCCAGCAAATACATTGTCTGCTGTTATCAGCTGTAGGCTTTGCAATGAAAACGTTTCTAGTTGAAAAAATGATTGAAAGTGGTTTGCTCACTAAGGTGAATAATACTGCATGTGAGATCGGAAACTCCTTTTGCAGATACCAAAGGAGTTTGAGGGCTCTGGCGGTATCACACATTGGGTCGGGGGGGGGGGGGTGCACAAAGATTTATGCAGCCCGTGGCACTATGATATAATAGAAGGGGACGCAGATGCTTGCGCGTCCCTTTTGGTTATACTGATAGCACTGACACACATGTAGCACCAGCGCTATCTTGAGTGTGTGGTCCCTCATTTATTTGTTGGCATGGCCCAACACCAATGAAGAAATTATTTTACATCTGCGCCCGCCCCATATTTTGGATGCAGGTGTAGAGGCAAACAGACCCTTGCGATGGGCCCTAACTGTGTACCATAAAAAGGTGGCACACTGCTGCTGTGAGTAAGAGGTCAATCAGTTCCCTATCCTCCTTGGATTCTAGATCTGGGGTCATGAATGCGGTGGCTAGCCCTACGAATTCCAGCCGTATGTTCCTACCTACAATTGTGTTGATTAGGTCGCTCACTTTCCTCCAAAAAGTCTTAACTTTCGAGTCCCCCCCCTTGCTTATCCTCTTCCCTCTTTCTCTCCACTCTTTCTATCCTTTCTTTGGGGCCTTACGGATATATCAACCACCAAGAACCAAGACCAGCCTACCATGCGGAGACGCCTACTGTAACCACGAAGGCGCTTATTACATCATACCTGTATCGGCCCAGGCATTATCACTGTACTGCATTATGTAAAAATACCTTCAATAAAACTCGTTGAAATCAAAAAAAGGTGGCACACTGTCAGTGCAGTGCGCCTCTTTAAGCCAGAGCTCTGGTATGGGCAAAAAGTGTCCCATGGACTCTCCAGACATCCCCCTGCAGGTGGGTGCAGTCACTCACTGCCTAGGGATGTGTCTCCCCTCTACAAAGTGCACGAGGCATGCTGGCTGCACAGAGATACATGAAGTGACTTGTAAACAGCTGATCCGTATTTCAGTGAATGCGCTGCCCGCGGGCACGTGCAGGTTCCCAATTGCCCTGAGGCTGCACATTTATTGGAAAGGGGGTACAGGCCCTGTATGCCCCTGCGGCATCAGTTTAAAGGTGCCCCATGGCACAAATAAGGACAGTGTGCCCTATCTGGGCGATACCCATGAATATCAGGTTAACTTTTTGCAGAAAAGGCACTGCTCCCACTCACTGTAAGTTAGCATAGGATACAGCAGTCTTTAGACTTTGAAGCTGTGAAAACCTCAAAGCTTTGATCCTAAGAGTCAATCGAGAACTTTATTTCGGTTCAAGGAACCACTGTAAAAACATCTAAAAGTATTATAAAAACATACAGCTCTAAAATACAAAATTCATTACCGAAAAATAAATTAGAGCAGCTTACAACTCTAGGACATTCATTAGGAAGAATGAAATATACTGGACTTCAGTGCTGAGCCGGTTTCCAGATAAACAAAAACCTCAAGAAAAATCCTAAAAAGGAAGTCAAAAAGGGTGCGCTAGGCTATTTCTTTTAAAATGCTGTTAGGGCTCAATAGAATTAGATGATAATTTAAGACACTTGTCTGGTTTCGGAATGGCTAAAGTGCACAGTGCATTGAAACCCATTACAATACACCCCTGTGTTTTTTCTTGTTTTTTTAGCAGCAATCCTCGATCTAATATAGCATATTGACTGCAGATATTTAGAGATCAAGTAGATAATATTGCTCCTATTGTCTGTCTTTATTAATTCTCATGGCACTGGGACGATCTTTACGCCTGAAAAGGCAGCAAAGGGGGGGGGGGCAATACACAGGGCACGTTGCTTTGCACTGGCACAACAGAAAAATAGTAAGTGCTCTTCGTTCTCAACAGCATGACAGCCACTGGGGCATAGATCACTGAGATCATCGCTTTTGTTCCATGAACAGGTAAAAGATGCCAAAGGTGGAATCCCTAGCCTGAAGTTAATACATAAAGCTCTTATGAGTGGACCATTGACATAATCCAATAATTCTTTGAACTGCGGAACACACTAACATGAGAAATAGCAATCCGAAAGACTGCCTGAAGAAAAAGCAGCTATTCTACAGCTGAAAATAGAATTCCAATAACAAGATTTTACAGTTTCGCGACCACTTACGGCTATTGCGGTGGGATGCGACCAGTATTCACACAGGCCTAACCAAGCGAGCCAGGCTTTTATATAAAATAGCCAAGGAATTGTGTGCGACAAGTGGTTAGCCAGAATCTCTCTAAGAAATTCTTTGTAGGGTGCTAGTTCCCCTGTTGTAAACAATCTAATCCAATATAAAATGGATTTCAAGTTAGCTATGCCCGAGATTGGTTTTAGGTTTAAATCAAATCTTAGTGGGAGTAGTGGTGCACTAGTGGCAGTGAGTCTCACCCCTAGGTAGTCAAATTCAGAGACCCTTTCCAATATGGAGCCTTACAGGACTACATTCCCCCTAGCTATTTTCTGTGTATTTAGTTTTGCTATCATTTATTTTGAAGCCATGGTTTTTGCAGAAAAGACTAAACTTTTCCAAAAGGGTACAGCTGTGGCCGGCATTATTGGTGGCGGGGTGGATGCGGGCACTGGGGGTGGTGGGGGGTGGGGGGGGGCGGGTGGGAGAGAGAACAGTAAAAAATAAACGAATAATAAAAGAAACACTTACCTTGCCGCACCGGTCCCAAGTCTCTGCTCCTGCTCTCCTCGTCAGACCAAGGCACAGGAAGCAGCTTTGAGATTGGTAAGCCCCATGGCTCCACTGACCAATCAAAAACGCTGCAATGCAGCATTGTGGTTTGACGCTCAACCAGGGAATGGGGGTCTGGGATTGTTCTCCACAGAGGCTGTAATGCATCATGCATGGATTATGGGAAAAGTGCGCATGACTGGTGTGGGCTGCCAGAGAGGGCCAACCAAACAGTCACTGCACACTTAGGAGTGGGCAAACCACTCCTCTCCTGCCCTGCTCCAAGAGCAGAGCAGCCCAAGCAGAGCAGCAGGAAACATAAAATGATAATAACTCAAAGTTATTATCATTTTAGGTTTCCTTTACTTTGCAGTGGAATGCTTACAAGCAGTGGGGCGACGCTCCTCCGCCATAGCAGAGGAGCCCCCCTGAAAAGGTACATAAGCCCCTCAAAGTGTTTGAGATAAGCCCCTCAAAGCCATTGATAAATAACAAAAATAATGTAGATGCCAAGATGCAACCAAGGGGGACACTTCTTCTAATAGGAATGTTCTCCGTGGTTTCCCAACCTGGTCCCTACCTATCTCTGGTGAAGGTATATGTGTATAGTTGTTGGATCAAGGACAATAGTCCAGCAGGGAATCCCATTTTGCCCAAAACCTCCCCGAGTTTTACCCTCGGGACAACGTCGAAGAAGGTTCTTAGATCCACAAATGGGACATACAGGGAGCTCTGATCTATGTCCTCGGATTTCTTTTTTTATAGTCAGCAACCGTAGGACCTGGTCAAGTGTACTTATCTTAGCTTTGAACTCAGTCTGGAGATGTGAACGCACATTATTAGCCAATATCCATTCCCAAAGTTGTGTGAGGAAGCTTGCTATAGATCTTCTGAATATTATCAATAAGACTTATCTGGCAGTAGTTGTCGGGGACTTGTCCAGCTGCTTTCATAAAAATCTATATCATTTCAGCCCCTTTCCAGGAATTGGGAATTGGGGCTCCTGCAGCTATTTATTTATTTATTTATTAATTTATAACACTTGTAAAGCGCGCTAATACCAATCGGTGTCCTGGCGCTGAAGTGGTAACTCCCTAAGAACGGACCTCCGGAAACTAGAGGGTAAAGAGCCATGTTTTCAGATCTTTCCTGAATGCCAGCAGATTCTCGTTTTGTTTAAGGGTAAGAGGAAGGGAGTTCCACGCCATTGCTGCTCCCCTAACAAAACTCCTGCCGCCCCAGCGTGCCTTCCTGATGCGGGCTGTTTTAATCAGCCCCAAGCTGGCCGACCTTAGTTGTCTTCCCGGTCTGTACCATCGAAAATGATCCTGAAGGAATATAATACAGCAATGCCCTCGCACACAACAATCAAGGTGTAAAAGACAGTAGTTATGTAATAGACAACATTCTATGCATAGAGCCACTCATTAAGACAATTGCATTTCAGTTCCGTTTCTTGGAAGATGGATAAAAGTTTATTAGTTCCACAACCAGCCGACACGTGTTTCGTCGCGTGGAAACAATTCACTGTGACTCCTCAGGGCTGGGAAAAGACATAAAGGTATAGATATGGAACAATTGGTCGAAATACAGTGCATATATATACATTTGCGATCTTTGCATGCACTGCATGGAAAGAGGTGAGTATAAGTAGTGATCATAGTGTAAGACTACAGAAGAAAGTGCAAAGGCTCCCACGAACCATAATTGGAAGAGTTCCAGAAACCGTGACTGTAGTGGCGATATGGAGAACAGTCATATTGGTGGTTAACATAAGCTTATGTCCATAATTGTTTACTCCATAAAAAACACATTGGTCAATCATAATACAGTAGGATATGGTATGGAGAACAGTCATATCGGTGGTGAAAACTCGTATATGTCCAAAATTGTGTTCTCCATAATATAAAACATTGGTCAACAATGATAATGTGGGATATTCAAAAGTCACCTACTCTAACAGGTGAAGTACTTATTGCAACAATGAGAAACGAACACCACAAACAGGCCAAGTACGGTGGCGTGACATGCACCTTCAAAAGAACTTTAACATGTCTATTTCATGGAGTCAGTGCATGCAAGCCCCATGTGAACAGCGCATGGAAAAAAGTTTGTAAACTTATAAAATTCGCATACCTTTAGACTGAACCTACAGTCGTGTAGGTGTGGGTGATATTTTTACAGAATTTAAATATATGCACTGTATTTCGACCAATTGTTCCATATCTATACCTTTATGTCTTTTCCCAGCCCTGAGGAGTCACAGTGAATTGTTTCCCACGCGACTAAACACGTGTCGGCTGGTTGTGGAACTAATAAACTTTTATCCATCTTCCAAGAAAAGGAACTGAAATGCAATTGTCTTAATGAGTGGCTCTATGCAAAGAATGTTGTCTATTACATAACTACTGTCTTTTACACCTTGATTGTTGTGTGCGAGGGCATTGCTGTATTATATTGTCTCGTAGGTTTGGTGACAGATCTACTTTTGAACGGTTAAGGGGGCTTATCCGCTCGCCCTTCCGCACCACGCCATAACGTAGCTATTCTATACACATTAACGTTCACACTAGGTAGTGCGCCCATATTTTTCAGAAACACTAAAAACCCAGTCTGTTGTATTGATCATGAAGGAACATAGGGCCCAGACCATGTAGCGTCTTAAAGACAATACAGAGGGCTTTAAACAAAATCCGCTTCCGCACCGGGAGCCAGTGCAGCTTCTCCAGTTCCCTGGTGATTGATGAAAACGTGGGCAAGCCCCCAATAAGGCGGGCAGCCGCGTTTTGTAGGACTATAGCATTGGACAAGTGGGTTATATATAATGGCCAAATCAAAGGTTCGTAACAATACAGATCCAAGGGGATCTTACCAAGGCCAAATGCTTTCCCTGCTTTTTGAGCATGGATCACATTAGGGGTTTCTTCCAGTGTGAGTACCACTGACTCTCCGTCTATTCCCTTGGCGACAAGTGGGGACACAAGGGTATCCTTGGCATTCCCGTATTTTATATCTGCAGAAAGAGCTGTAAAATGCTCAACCCACTCCCCAGTGGATATGTGGTATTCTGGCCGAGCTGGATCCCATTATGTGTAACCAGATGCCAGAACCCTCTGATGTTTTTTTCCCTTTGCTGCCTCCAGCAGGTCCACCCATAGCTTGACTTCCCACTTGGACTTGCCGGATTTGGTAACAATGGCATATTTTTGTCGGCAAGATGTCAGGCCTCACCTTACAGTTTTATAGATTTAACAAGGTCGGTTTTAGCCTTTCCGCAGCAATGGTTAAACTCTTTGTGCATTTTATGGGGAATATCGTGGTTTTGACATCTTTCTCAAAGAGTTCTTTCAATCTTAAGAACAATTCTTCATGAACAACCATGGTTGGTGGTCATGGTCCTCGAGTGCAGTTAAGGCTACACTTAGAATACTATAAATCTCTTCTGAGACATTTGCAGAATTGGATATGTCCACCTATCTCACATTGCGTCTGTTGTTAGTCAAGACTGTTAAAATAGGTGTGAGTGTCTCTAGGTATATCATATCCCTAATTTGGGACCCTTATAATTTAAGCATGAGTGGATGGTGGTCTTTTTCCTGGTGCTCCTGACCTCTATATTGGCCGTTTCATGCCACATTTTAACCTCACTCTATATATAGGCAATGTTGCTTTTGTAGTCACCCCTCTTGAAAGTCGATTTGACTCTGAGGTCCGAAATGGAGTGGCCATTGCACACTCATAGGCCATGGGACGCAGCTATGTCTACTATCTGTAAAGCGACCCTGCTCATTCTAATATTTCTCTTCGGATTAGACAGAGATGGAATTCTCCAACACTCATCCTCGACACTAATCAGCTCATGCAGTGGAGGATAGGGCTCAAAACAGGTGTCGAAGTCTCCCGAGATGACCACATAGTGCCTGGCCTGAAGGCTTTTTAAGAGTGTATTCAGAAGTTTTAGAGTCTGGGAAGGGAAGCCTTGTTTTGTGGGGAAGACCTATTATAGATGTTTATCAGGAGATTGGGGATTCCTAGCTTCAGGGTCAGATTAAAGACATGTAGGTCACGTGAATTAGTATCAATTTTCTTGACTGTACAGTCAAGTCGGGTGAACTTCACATAAATCGGGTCACCAGTTAACATTCTGTGGTGGTAGGCTGGGTCATTATTTATTACTACCTCCCTATAACAAGGTTAAAAAGAAAGGACTTCTAGCGGGGTGGCGGTCCTGCTGCGCTGCACCCTTCCTTTTGTTGAACGTACAGTCATCCACAATCCGGGGGTTTGCTTTGTTATTTTGGAGGGGTGCATCGGGACCCAACCCTTGAATCTGATAGCTGTCTACTCTTCCCCGTCCCTGCTGGCCTCCACGCTCCGGCGCCTTGCTCCACTGGTAGCTGCCCTACCTCCGGGGACCACAGTAGTGGGGGGGACTTCAACGTGGTTATGGACCCAAACCTTGACTCTGTTACAGCCCCTTGTGTCTCTCTCTGGTTTCCCATTCCTCACTCCTCTCGAATTGGGCTACAACCCTGGGGTTGGGAGACGCCTGGCGGCTCTGGCACCCGGCTACCCAGATGTTCACTCACACATCGGCTGCCCACCATACACAGGCCAGGTTAGACTATCTGTTTCTTCCCGCTCTGGATTGTCGATTGATCCAGGACATCGTTATCCTTCCCAGAGGCATATTGGATCACTCCGCAGTTTCTATGATCCTAGGAAGTCTCCCGGCCTCTTCACGCCCGGTCTGGCGGCTTAACGCCTGGTTACTCCAGGACAAGGATTTCCGGAAGCTTGTAGGGGTTGAACCGCGTCACTATTTTACCGTTAATAAAGACTCTGTTTCGTCCAAAGGGGACTCTATTTTTTGACACCTTGTCAGTATCAGCAACATGTAGAGGAAGACAGCCTCCAGCCCATGGGTCCAGGCGCCACCGACATACAAACAGATCGACCATGAATTTCATGGCACTCACTCAGGGGCACCAGAGCTGGAAGGGGATGCAGTCTGCGATGAGGCCTGTAGAATGACATGGACTCTGCCATGTAGAGGGCAAGACTCAGTTCAAAATGTGTGACCTACTCCACCACAGTGTGTGCCGGAGCCAGCGGTCATGAGGGCACACAGCCACGCGTTGTAGGCATGTTCTGCACAGAGTCGGTGGCACCAGTGCAGTTGTTGGTAGTGTCCCATCACCTCCGTAAAGGTGAGCCTTTTCTCCTCCGGACTGCAGCACGTCTTCCCCTTACTCATCTCCTTGCATACTTTGACATGTACACTGCCATGAAGGTATCAAGACTCCGTTCCAAAAATTCGGCCTAGTTGGCCGCAGTGTCGGACGGAGGCTGCGGTCAGTGCGGGTTAACGACCGTCCAGCCATCTCCTCTAGGATCTCTAACACACAACGTTGGAATGGCATTTGTATTAGATTTCTGGCTAACATAGGTAATGACACCAGAGCTGAGCGGGTATTTAGCCAGCGACGATGCCGTGTCCTGCTTGTGACGGACTACATTGGATTGGCGTGAGGCCTGCAGGACCGCAGGACCGCAGTGTAAGCCGAAGGCTGCAGGCATCTTGTGCCCACATACATGTTTGGTGTGAGTCCTATGCACAGCCTTGGTGGTACCACATTGAAGGGAGTATAGTGACATAACCTCAGCCTTAAGTAATTGTACTCTGCCATGGTGTGATCAAGACTCAGTTCCAAATGTGTGTCCTACTTGTCCTTTGTGTATGGCGGTGGAGTACGTCAATGAGAATGGAGTTCAGCGGGCCTGTGTCGCGGAGGCCGTGATGGTCCAGGGAGGCTGCCAAGGTCGCAGGCCTCGGGCTTGGTGATTGCACCGGCACGTGGTGGGCCCTCTGCGACACACGCCGGTGTCGGCAGGTGGCCATTGCGTCCTGGGTGCGCAGGGGCCGGCGGGATGGCTTCAGGGGCCAGCGTCCCGGGGTGCAGCAGGCACATATGATCGCTGGCAACACCGCTCACGTGCGTCTGCCTCATGGCGGGGAGAGAGGTGCCGCCCTGGCAGAGACATTGGGCATTCCGGAAGAGGACCACGACCATAGTTACGTGCCTCTTATTCACACCCCTACACTGGCCTGGAGTACGCCGGCCAGCCCTCTCCGCTCATGCTTACGGGGGGGACGTGACAAGCTACATTTCCTTGAGCTCCCCCACTGGCTGGGGTGTCACGGTTGCCTTCACTGTCCACTACACTCCAAACACCAGTGGTGAGTGTCAACATGGATATGTGTACTGCAGTCTGGCCAGCCAATCCACGCCACACTTGGCATTGTGTACAAGCTTATTCATGGGTCACTTGCCTGCTACGCAAATACCTGTTCCCACCTCTCCCCACAATCTGCTATTGTGTGGCTGAGGTGTCATGCCGTTGATGGCTTGTGTACATGGATAGCCCAGTTTCCCACAGAAAGTTGTGCTGTTGTGTCTGCTAGGTGGGCATCTTGTTTGGCATGTTGTATGTGAGTTTGTACTGTGTGCATTCCCAGAGTTGTGATTTGCTTGATTGTGGAGTTGGGGTATGTGGTGTGTTCATTTGATACTTACCAAGGAGCTGTGCATTTCCGTAGGTGCCATCCTGGAAGTGCCGGTTGATGATGGACTGTCGGAAGATGTAGGAAACCTGCACATTGATGGAATGCGTGTGCTTTCTGTTGTGGTATATGTGTGCAGTGTCAGCAGAGTAGGTCATGTGTGCAGTCTATTGCCCCAACACGTGTGGTAAGCCAGCTAGGACGTAGAAGCCTTGCTTGGTCTCCAGCTGTTCCTGCGCAGTGTGGAGGAAGTATAGGTACTGGGGTACCAAGCTGATGATGGCATCCAGGACAGGTCTGATGAACTTTGATAGGGCTGGCTGTGAGACTCCTCCGACTCTGGCGGTTGTTGGTTGGAAGGTACCAGAGGCCAACAGGTGCATCACAGCCAGCAACTTTGTCTGAGGTGGGATTTTGGTTGTCCGCTGTGTTGGTACCATCAGCCTGTGGGCTCCTATCTTTACTACTACTAAACTGAGAAAAATCCTAATTTTAAGGCTTTCGGTATTCACAGAAGGCATTTAGGAGTCCTAAGGTTAGGAGTCCTAACTTTACTACTACTAAATTGAGAAAACTCCTAATTTTAAGGCTATTGGTATTCACAGAAGACATTTAGGAGTCCTAAAGTTAGGAGTCCTAACTTTACTACTACTAAATTGAGAAAAATCCAAACTTTTAAGACTTTCGGTATTCACGGAAGGCATTTAGGAGTCCTAAAGTTAGGAGTCCTAACTTTACTACTACTAAATTGAGAAAAATCCAAAATTTTAAGACTTTCGGTATTCACAGAAGGCATTTAGGAGTCCTAAAGTTAGGAGTCCTAACTTTACTACTACTAAACTGAGAAAAATCCTAATTTTAAGACTTTCGGTATTCACAGAAGGCACTTATGAAGGGTAAATTTGATAAAGGATGGTTTAATACGCAGAACACTAGTCACCACAACTAGGATTACAGCACCAGCAAGCAAGGGGGTAGCATCATTCTACATAATTGTTGATTTGTAAATAAATATATGTTGGTTGTAAGTGAGGCTTAAACCTATTACCATAAGAGGAAGGAGAGCTGCTGCCTACATCTCAAGGAACAGGTGACAGATGCATAAGTCATACTCAGGAGCCATTAGAAACAATTAGTATCCTCTATTGAGCATTAGGAAAAGATAAGCCAATCAGAATGGGCAAATTGCAGGCAATAACTTTTGTTATTTGCCACACACTAAGGTTCGTTTTTACCTTAAGGTTGGAGAGAGTGCAGAGCCTCTTGCCTCAGTCACCTCCTGCTGCCATCTCCTGATCCATTTGTCATGCCAAGGGCACTGTGCCCAGCAGGTGCGGGAAAGGTTGTCAGCAGGAGGGGTGAGGAGAGGTGGGCAGTACCGGGGAAAAATTCAGCTGAGGCGGTGGATCCGAGAAGATGTCAAATCAGGGTGATGGCTTAGGGGTGCTATGTCTAGATAATACATGCAAAAATATCGACTCTCGGCAGCATAGCCTGTAAGACATCCGCTTGCACAGTAGAGTCACATTGGTGCCCATGTAATATTCTAACTCCATATCCAACATGCGCCTAAGTGATACTGTGTCAGGCGGTATCTTCCAACAGATATTGTTGCAGGTCAATATTTAAAAGTCAATATGGAGGTAGCACACTGAAGCAGGATAGCGTTAAGCTTGTGGAGGAAAACAACCAGACAACACCAGTCACAGGGAGGTGCAAGGCCAAATAGTTGTTGGAGTTGTGTGATGAAACAACGCATGCTTCAACAACAACCACGTCTTTACCACACATGCCTTTGCCATGCAGTTTAATGGTAAAGACGCGATTGGTAAAGGGACATGTGTGGTAAAGATCACACCCCTGCCCCTCTGCCCTAAGCCCTAAGCCCTACAATTCGGCCCTCCTGAGGTGTATTCTACCTGCCCCAGCCCTACAAAGTACCTGACCCCCCTATCCTGGGCCCTAAAACACAAACCCTATCCCCAAAAAACTATGCTGGCCCCAGTACCCCCACCCTGAGCCCTAAAAACTTCCCCCTAGCCCTGAAAACTGCCCCTTTCCCGCACACCCTGAACCCTAAAAACTGCGCACTGGCCCCATTCCTGCCCCTGCACTGAGCCCTAAAATTCAGGCCCCTAAAAACAACTCTGACCCCAGCCCCCATCGCTGAGCACAAAAACCAGCCCCCAGCCCCTAAAACCTACCCCCGCCTCCTTCCAGCCCCAGCCCAACTTACTCAGCCATGTCACGGTCCATCCTTCCTGCTGCCTGCCTTCCGGTTCCTCTCCCACCCATCCGCTGAGACAGCTAGAACGCCGACTGCCTGTGGTTAAGGCATATGCGTGGGTAAGGCAAGCATTGTTCAACTTGCGGGGAAATGGCACGCATACTTAAGGCCACGTTGGTAAGGCTGTTTCCCAGTTGTCAGAGGTCCACAGAGATTGTGGCCTTCTGTGAGGAGAAGCTGACTTGGTACAAAACAGTGATGATAACCGACCCAGGTGGGGTGCGCTGAAATGTATGTGTGATTTGGTGAACATTTGAGGGATTAGCACGGGGGGGAGAAGGAAATGGCTGATCAAGGAAAAACATCAAGCACTAAGTATGAGGCCAAAATGTGTTTTTGGGGAGGAAGACAGAGGAGTGAAGTCAACTTCTGTACTGATAGAGTTATTGCTCTTTGCTGCTGGGCAATAACAGCTGTTAATCGCCTCCCCGTCCATCGCCCACAAGCTAAGCCTTCCACGGATTGCAGAGCTGAAAGATGTTCCACTTCTCTCTCTTTCACCCTTCTCTGACTCCCTTCATCCTTTTTAGGTCGAGCATTCGAGACCTCTTGTATATACTTTAGTATATACTTATATGTGTATGTACTTTGTGGGCTCTGGAGATCAGCCCTAGGACTAGTCTGAGGGACTTTATTTTTTAAAATTTTTCTGGCAACTGCCTCCATTTAACTTTGACAGAAAACCATCCACAGAGGTCAGTAAAATACCAGAATCACTTTAGCATTTTCTAGATTCCAGTCCATGAAAATTGTACAAACAATACAAAAAAATCAAATCTTCTATTTTCAGTGATCCTGATTTTATATAAAAAAACAGAGCTTTGGACTATACCAATTCCAGCAGAAAGGCAGTATTTCTCTTCATGTGTTCCCATACCTGGTTACCTATTGTAATAAGTCAGGCCTGCAGTGATTGGGCGCCCAATTAATTAATAGCTGTTATTTCCCAGAGCAGTGAGAATTAACGGTTAATGAGCATCCTACACGTGAGGGAAAATGTTTAAATTTGTAAGGAAATGAAAACAAAACTGTACCCTTGCTAATTTAATTCACCCTGCATGCTGAGCATCTGTACATCTTTCTCTGGGAGAGTGGACTGTGGTGTGATTTGGACTGGTCCCTTTCCACTCTGTGTGATGGAATGGAATTTCAAAAATGCTACTGGGCTGCACAGCAGATCAGGTCAGAGTGCTTCTAGGTTTCTGATTTTGTCCAGCAGGAGCAGGTAGTCACTGGAAGACGTGTTGACTTGACTTCAATTAATCATTCATCTGTACAGCGGCTAAATGCAGTTCATGTCGCAGCTCATCAGGAAGGCCTTGATGAAAGGTGGTTCTTGCTGCCCCTCATCAGAAAGGGCCTTGATAAAATGCGGCTCACGCTAGAGCTTATAAGGAAGCCTGGAAATTAGTTTCATGCTGCCTCTCATCAGAAAGCGCCCTGATGGAATAAAGCTCATGCCGCAGCTCATCAGAAAGGGCCTTGATGACATTATTTTAAACAATTCCACCTTCAGCAGGTGGAATGTTCTAGTAGCATTATAGCCTTTCTGCCTCGGGATATACCAGTTGATAACCTCATCACTGCGGCGCAAATTCCGCCGCAGTGCTGAACATTCCGATCGCGGGCGTGGTCATGACGGCTCCTGGCCGTGATCAGCACATGCCCACTGTGACTCATGACGGCCGGGAGCCATCATGAGCATGGAAGAAGTTAAAGGCTATCACACTAGTTATAGGATCTCGTCGTTAGAGAAGTGGGGCTTTAACAGCCATTAGCACTCAGAGTAGAATGTTGGTAAGTAATTGGTCAGTCAATCAGAAGGCTCCCTCTGCTGGCACTATTTAACATTACAGGCCCACAAAGGTAGAATTCTGCGGCTGGCCTGCTCCCAATGTCCAAAATATGGGCAAATAGGGAGCACTGGGGGACTGTGAGCAGCCTCTCCCCTAAATACTCAGGGGATAAAAACAGTTCTGTCCTCCTGCACTACTCACTCTGCTTCTTCTAAGCGAGCTGCATGTACACAGATTGTTGCCAGGGGCGGCCGGCATGGCTCGTGGGAGTCGGACCGGGCAAGAAGGGGGAATAGACAGGCGTGAAGGGCCAGAGAGGCGCGCAGTTAACAATTAAAAAAAACACTTACCTACCGGCTGGGTCCCGCGTCTCTGCTCCTGCTCTCATCTTCCAGGAACAGCAAGCACTCGGCACACAGGCTCCCCTGACCAATCACAACGCTGCAATGCAGCCTTGTGATTGGTTTGAGCGACGTAACACACCACTCAGCAAGGGGCTGGAGGGGTGGGCATGTTTTCCATGCATGCTGTAATGCAGTCTGCATGAGAACGGGGAAAGTGCGCATAACTGGTTTGGGGGGGGAGGGGCCCGAGAGAGCCGACCAAACAGTCATTAAGGACTTAGGAGTGGTCAAACCACTCCTCCACTGCCCTGCTCAGAAAGCAGAGCAGCCCCGCCCACCCGCCCGCCGGCGGCGCAAACATAAAATGATAATAACTGAAAGTTATAATAATTTTATGTTTTTGCTTCCTGCACTGATTGAAAGCAGTGGGCCGATGCTCTACCGCCATAGCGGAGGAACCGCCACTGTTTGGCATGATGGTCTTGGTGCCTTAAGTAGTCTGAGGCTCCCTCAGCGCCACAATACCCATGGGTGGACATATACTTCATAAAAAACTAAACATGCTTAATCTCCCTTCTGCATGGTTGCTGGCCCTGTGGGTTTATATGACTCCCCCTGGACCCTTCTTCACACTGGGTCTCTTCATTCACAGGGGCTCTATTTCTTGCTGTGTGTCACTACACTCTCCCCGCTTACATTTCACGTAGCTCCTTTCTCCTAGCGGGTCCCATCACTATCTAGCCCCTCCGCACATGTTGGATACCCTTTTTTTCTTTTTTCTTTATCTCCCAGAGTACTGTCCATCCATGTTTGACAGATTTGTAATGCGCCATTGCTTTGTCCCCTGCGTTTTCATTTGCTGCTATTCCGGAGTTATTAATGATGCAGCCCTTCCTTTCCTTGATTCATTGGTCTTCTTTTTCTTTCCTTTCCTTCCTCTACTTTCTTCCTTTTCATGATATCTTGATTGTTGTATTGTTTTGATTTGTATTTTCAATTAAACAGATTTGAAACAAAAAAACTAAACAAATAAACTTGTGATTCCTTTGATTTAACTGAACACTGCAGTCAGTTGTGAGAGTACCTACCTCTATATCTCAATATTTGACCATTTAGTATTCCCCACTTTGCACTCTCCCTGGCTTTAAGATATACATTGCGTGGCAGTGACGTTCAGCAAAGGGGTGGAGCATACGCCACAAGCGGCCCAGGGATTGGACAACACTGCTTCAAATGGAACTCTGACACCAGAGAGGCAATTTAACTTGTGGCCCCTGTGTTTTAAACACACACTGTAGTCTCTTTATGAGAGTATGTGCTGCTATGGGGTTGGGCAAGAATTAGGGTCAACAACAGACGTGCAATTACGGCACGGCTGCTGAGGTAGATTGTGCTGGTTCATTCGTTTATCTCATTTTGACAAGTACTGCTGTTTATAGATTTTTCAGCATTGTTTTTTGGGGGATCTGATTGGCTTTCACAGAAGGCAGGAAGAGGAGAAAGGCAGTGAATGATTCAAGGAGAAGGGTGGCCTGTTGGTGCACGCGGCAGGTACCTTTGAAGTTTAGGGTGCTCAATACCAAGGCTACGTAGTCATGATCCCAACTCATGTCACTTTAATCCACCAGCAGATACTCCCTGCCTCTTTACTTCCCTCTTGTAGGTTCTTGTTCATCCCTGGTATCTTCCTTTATCAGTTTTTCTGCCTTTTCTCTTCCTCTTTCCTTCCCCATTTTGTGTTTTTCTCTCTCCTGCTCTGGATCAAAGTCCGATAAGGAACAATAAGGGCTGTTCCTCAAAAAGGAGGCCTGGTGGGCCCCACCTGCAACCACCCCCTCAAATTAAGCACCAGTGCACAATTGTCCAAAGAAATGCAATAAGCCACAAGGAGCTTGGGGTTGGTGTGTAGGCTGGGTGGAGTGTAGAGTCAGAGAGCTATGTCCATCACAGCACAGCAAGAGGTTTTACTGGAGACCACACTCGCCTATATTGTTCTGGAAAATGAAAAGAGGCAGAGTTCAAGGCACCCATTATTTTAGGTCTGAAAGTACATGGCTTTGAATGAGTGCAGAAGAGTAATGCGTTTAGGAGATGGAAATCGCATTGAATCAAAGGCTAACCGAGGCCTCATTGGTAGGCAGACACAAAGCCCATTTCTAACCTTCATAGTTTTTCTCAAGATGTATTAACAGGCGATAGGAATATAAATGGGGCCAAAGATGGCAAATGGACTGCGGGAGTTGTCTTTCCTTTGTTCCTCCAAGGGATACTTTCAGTTTGTGCCAGAGGAGCCCAAATCAATCGACAGCAACGGTAACCCTAATCTACCACAGAGAAGGCGGGTTCATCTGTGTATTTCAGAGGGGTGTCAATATGTAATGCTGCAACCTGGCCCTCACCTCACAGCTTTACAAGCTTTTCACTTTGGGGGCAGGGAGTTCACATAGTGTAGATTTCAGGACAAGACTCAAATTAATTGTTGTTTGAAGCTAGAATGTGTTATTACATCTTATTTCTTTCTGAATAAGCCTAGATGCATGGCAATCAATGTCTCAGCGCCAGTCATTGGTGGGTCTACTACCTGGCCATATTCTCAATGTCAAAGGGCCAGGACGAGGAAGATGGATGAGATGCAGTAATGATGGGCCCGATTCACAAAAGTAATCTGAGGCAAAATCCTAACTTTACGACTTTCGGTATTCACAAAAGGCATTTAGGAGTAGTAAAGTTAGGATTTTGTCTTGTTTGTCTTAAGTTTTGGTTTTAAGACAAAATCCTGACTTAAGTTAAACTTAAGATTTGGTCTTAAGACAGAATCCTAACATTACTACTCCCAGATGACTTTTGTGAATACGGAAAGTCAAAAAGTTAGGATTTTGTCTCAGATTACTTTTGTGAATCAGGCCCGTTGTGGTTAGCTACCAGTCATCTTTGCAGCAGGAAGTCATCGCATCCTCATTCCAGTTCTTCGCGTCTGGAGCCTCCAGGGCTTCTTGTCTTCTCTGAGGAGGGACTTAGATTGCTGGTTTGTGAAACGACAGAGTGGGTCAGCTCACTGCTTCCCTAGTGGAGGGAGGAAGGGCGAACTCTGTGGAATTAATATTACCAGTAAAGAATCAATTCTTTACAATCACATAAATGCCCAATAGCCACCACCTGTCTGTACATCCCGAGTGAGCGCACACATGCTATAAGATGCTGTCATGCTGCTGCCACGGTGGCACCTCTCAAGAAAATGATGATTTGATTTGATTTGATTTTGTGATTTGTAGAGCGCACAAATGCCCGAGGGTATCTTGGCGCTGTCACTGAATTGAGCTGCCTGACAGTGAAATTGGTACCCCCTAGGCTAAGCTGAGAAAAGCCAGGTTTTTAGGTTCTTTCGGAAGCACCACAGTGAGGGGCTGTTTTTCAGTTCGACCGGAAGTTTGTTCCAGGTTTTAGCAGTGTTGCCTATGAAACTTCTCCCCCCCCCCCCCCCCCCCCACCTCAATTGTTTGAATTTTGGTGTTATGAGGAGCTTGGCACTACTGGATCTTAGCGTCCTGATTGGTTCATAGGGTTTTAGTTTGTTGTTTAGAAAACGTGACCCAGAACCGTATAGTGTCTTGTAGGCTAGGCAAGCTGATTTGAACTGAATTCTTTTTTCTACCGTGAGCCAATGCTGAGCCAATGATTTTTCTACCGTGAGCCAATGCTGAGCCAATGATGAGAGCCCCACCGCTGAAATGTCAGACTCTATAGCCAGAAATGGCCAGTGGGAGGTCCTACACAAGCCAGTATTGCTCCAGGGGCTGCCTCCCAGCAGGCCCACTGTCTTTCGAAGTAGTTTTCTTTAATAGGATATATCTGTGAGTCAAGGTTAGACTGAGTTTAAACAGAATCTCTTACACGAACAAATGCACCAACCCATTTCGCCTTTAAGGCATTAGTTGCTGGCCTTCTTTAGGGATAAGAAAATGGATCAGGTCACTGTCGGAAAAACATGTTTTGTAAAATGAACCTTTCTGAAACTTTGCTTGGCAAGTTTATCTGTCTCAGAGTATGATGCAGTGTATTAGTAGCTCAGAGGGTTCACACATCTGAATGTTTAGAAGATATTGTGCCTACTGCAAGGCCAAATTCTGCACAGCAGCCTTCACAATGTCATTACAAAGACTTGCAGTCGGAGTGTATATTCAGGTTTTCTATTCTTGTAAGTTACATCCGTGCATGGAAAATAACACTAGTCCTTACTTTGCAGATAAGAGTCCAATTTTGCATGGAAAATTTTGCACTTTTCCACGTGTGATTTTGCCTGCATTGCAAATGAAAACTTTAGGATCCCAAAGAAGCATTATGCTATCAATTTAGGGACACAGAGACACTTTAATATGTACTTTACATGGTCAAATGGGGGTCATAACATGATATGGTACAGAAATAGCTAAAGAAACAGAAAAATAAAAATCCTTATTGAGACAGGAGTCTGACAAATGCCTTCGCTCTCTCCTCTGAAGATTGTTATTGAATATTAACTTTATTCTCATCAGTTCCTCAAACACTGAACGTGCCCGTATTGCATGGGTGGGGCCGACCCATCGAGCAATGGCAGTATTGTTGTAACCAAATTAAGCACCTCTCCCCCAACTACCGCCAGCGGCTCATCCATTTTAAATATATGCACAGACTCTATCGCACCCCCACATCACTACATAGGATGGGCCTGACAGACAGTGACAGATGCGCGTGTTGCTTGGCACCCGGAGAGGACTTTGCGCACCTGGCCTGGTTGTGTCCCCAGGTTTCCTCGTTCTGGCTGGAGGTGAAAAATAAAGCAATATTAAAACAGGTTTATTATCAGTTTATTTTTCAAGTTCTACTCTTGGGGGCGGGGTCAGGGGATGACAGGCACTGAGGAGGAGTGTTGGGCACTGTTGTCAGTGCGCAAGTCATTTTGGCCAGCCATCTCAGGCCAGCCAAACCAACATACGCACTGTGCTATCTCGGGTTTGGAGACAGCAAAGCACAGTCTCCCTGAGAACGCAAATTCACACTGCTCAGGCGAATCAGGGTGCTGCTTTCAAAAATGAGAGCAGCCTCAGGATTGGCCGCAGGGGAGCCTGAAAGCCTGTGCTGCAGAGAGGAGTCGGACTCAGAGCAGAAGAGCGGCGAGCGTGCTTCAGGTATGTTTTTTTTCCCCTTACTTTTTTTGTCCGTCATCCCGTCCAACTCCCAGTATCCCCCACCACTCCGCCCGCGCAGCAGCAACTACTGCTAATAGGAGAGAAATATCAGGCAGCAGATGTAGCATGGATGCCACTTTCTTTCAGCCCAAAGACAGATATTATTTTGACACTGTCCAGCCAAGCGACAGCCACCTCGAGACACTGACCCATAGCGATGATGCTCCCGGTCTGGATGATGGGGAGCTAGAAGACCTTACTGGAGGAGATTTCGGTGAACCGGGTCCTCCACTCAGAATGGATCATTTGTGTGCTCAGGGGTTAAGAATCTCAAATAAAATGCAATGTCCTGCATCGAAATCGATGGGAGTATTGCTTTAATGATGTGCGATACCTGGTGCGTGCTGGTGAATGGTGGGGTGGCATCACCTTAGCCTATCTTCAAGGCTTCACAGCTACTTATGCCTTTCAGGGCCACATTGAGGACAGGGCAGACACCCTCCAGCTGGGACTGATCACCAGGCTTATACCCGCAGGACGGGGTAAATGTCCTGGTGGGGATAATATAAGCGCCGGTGGCGCCTATCGGCAACCACTGGCTCAAATTAACCACTGACGCACACAAATCCTTACGTCCAAATCTAATTCAGGCCCTGAGTTAAATTTTGTTCTGCACCCACCATCTCCACGTCAGGTCTCTGCATTTTTATCTCTTTGAACATTTGTTCAGACACCGAGTAAGATCCCCCGGGCTCAGTGCATGAAAATGTCACCAGCCTGTGCAGACAAGTGTCTGAAAAATAACAATGAACTTGGAAAAATGACAGAAAATGTTCACACCAAAACCCTGCTGCGTGGGAAGATTCACAAAGTATAAGGCGCATTTTTTATAGGTGTGAATCATGTGCATCCCAATACGTAAATGGTATGTGTTGGCCTAGTGTCCACATTGTGGTCATAAAAACAGAGAGTAAAACAAATGAGTAAATGCACACTTTCACAGATAATTCACTCGACCTGCTTAAATATGTTGAAAGGTCCCTATGCACCCCACACTTGTACAGATTATGAATTTGCCAGTGCTCAGTAAATTAGAAACAAATGCGGACATTCACAAGCGCGCGGTAATTTGCACAAGAGCAGGTCAATTTGTCTCTCTGGAAATGCTTGTGAATCTCTCTCATTGCCTCTGTCCTTGGTGTTTTGGGCGACTGGAATTAAGGCACGAAAAGGTCTGGTGGCCCCTGTGACTTGTGGAGAACTAGTGAGCATTTCACCTTTTTTTACATAACAAGATAAATCATACTTAAGATAAAACATGCATCTGAAAAATGATAAGCATAACTAAAAGAAACACATTAAGACTTGCCCTGCAGGAAATAATCACATGTGCGTCCTACTTTAATTTAAACGATCAACAATGGAATATACAGTAAGAAGTTGCCTGTTGCATAGCGCTTACTACCACATCTCTTATATCAAGCGCTATGGAATAAATGACAGAGATCATTATTCAATGTATAAGTTCTCAATGATCAGTCTCAGAAAGATGAAAGGTTGAGTCAGCCCTGCTGGAACTGGAGCCTATAATCTGGGGGAAACATCCTTTACGACGCAACTTTTACCACGCAGTCCCTTTACAACGCAGGTTTTTCAACGCAAGTCATTACACCGAATTGCGCTGGGGGGCGCTCTAGGATAGGTAATAGTTTCATTTACTATCCAACACCTTCCCTACTATCCATGGGGACTGGAGTTGGAATAGTAAATTAAACTATTCACTATCCAGCACCCCCCAACGCAAGTCGTTGTAACGACTTGCGTTGAAAAACCTGTGTTGTAAAAGCATGCGTGGTAAAAGCATGCGTTGAAACAACGTACATCCATAATATGGTGGTCACAAATCAATAGTAATAAAACAGAAGTGAGACAAAGGTGAAGGGGTGCAGTGCACGCCTCCATGCACGAGTCCAGCAGTGAGTCAATGGCGGGGGCCACTGAGTAAGAAAGAGCGCGCAAACAGCAAAGGCGTTGAGAGCAACACGCAACATCTGTAAAGTCATGATGCTAATTCACGACTGAGAGAGCACTTCCGCCTTACTTGGTGAAGGAACTGGAAAGAAGTCCAATGAAAGCCACTGCGGCGCCGCAAGATGACGTCAAGCGACAGCCAATCCTGTCGGTGAATATGCTGACGATGGGGGAGCAGAAGAAAATCATGCCCATGGCCAGGGCGCCGACCCATGCTGTAAGAGAGGGAAGGAGGTTTAAGAACTCTAATGTACACAAATGGTGGAGATAGTTCAGCACAAGAGTCTACTCAACACAAAACCACATAATTGAGACTCTCTTCACAACAGTCAGTATTGACACCACAACGCCACACTGGGGATTCAAAAAGTGCAATAGGAATTTCAGTACTTATCATGCCATACTTGGTGGGCTTGGGTGTCTTACCTCCGAGCGGCTCATACACTCCTTGAGTGCAAACAGTCGGCACCTCCAAGTGCTAGCACTCTTTGGCGGTCCTTGGATGAATGCATGAACCTAAGTGCTCAAGGTTTAGTGGCTCAACATCCTTTAAGGACTTCTCCTTAGGATGGAATATGATGTAAATGAAGCAGATATCCCATCACACCAATTCCTCCCCTCCCTCTTCCCATCTGTCTCCTCACCACCTCCTCTTCTCTTCTCCCTTACTGGTATATCTTGGTTTGGAGAGCACAGCATGTATTGTCATGACTACTATATTGTAATACACAATTGACATCAGACTGCAAATGCCACATTGCCTTTAAAGCCTTTGCATTTTATACTGAAGTGCTCACCTGAATATTTCAAAGCAACCGAACTCTGGAACATCTTCCCTGTAGCATTCTTAGGAAAGTCTCGCTTCACCCCTCGATTATTCTCTTCACAGATATTCAGGTACGTCTACTGTTATGTGATATTTACTATATTAACATGTACTATGTATCTCCTCTGGCATTTATGTATCACAGTATGTCATCAATGTTATACCCCCTCTTTCAAATACAATAAAATATTTGAACACAAAAAAGTGAAATAGGAAATGCCAACCAGGGAAGCTTTATCCAGAACCCTCCAGACTCTGGAATGACATACCCTTGACCCAGAGAAGGCACCAACCATCCAACAATACAAACAAAAGCCTAAGACTACCCTTTTCAGAAAATATTTGCCTACCCAAGTACTTCCCTTAATACTATGGCCCTACCCACATCATTCATGCGTTAGCTTCCAACACTTATGTCTTGTGTATAAAGTTCTACGCAAAAAGATCTGAGCACTAACAACAGCCAAATATAGACCTCTGGGCCGAGGCATACAGAATATAATATCCATTACATAATATTACAATAAGAGAAAATATTTATCTAAATGAAGGCACATGAGAAATTACATAATCCATGGCTGCTTGAGAAGGGCTGTGCTGTTTGTGACGGCCTGAAGTAAAAAAAACAACAACAATGGATGGAATGCTTCAATTAATCTCAACCACTGGTAATTACTTGGGCCACATTCCACTCCATAATTTTTTTGCTCACTATGCCACCCTGAACTAGAACACAAGTCACCTGAGCCTGTTTCACCCTGATTGGGGGGCTTATCAGTCGAGTGTAGCTTGGTTCCAGAGGCACAGTGAGCACAGAACCTACATCTGAGCATACCTGTCTCTCTTAGGGTATTGTAGTGAAGAAAACAAAACAAAACAGCTTCTGAAGAGAGCCTCACCCGGAAGTTCGACTGAGAATGATTCAAGCATTTCACCCATCACCTCTTGTTGCAGGTGATGTCCTAAGAGTGGCGGGTATGTCCAGACATGGGTCCTGTGCTCACTGTGCCATAGAACTCAAGCTAGACTCTACTAACAAGTCTGGGGTTGCTTGTAGTCCTTTCTGGAGGGGGCTTCACCTGGAAGTTTAGGACAGACAGTTCTCATGATGAGCACGGTTGCTTAAGGTGGGCCTTTGTTTAGTGTGGCATGGTGAGTGATAAACAATACACCGGAATGAGGCGTGAGCAATTGCCAGTGGCTGAGATTTATTCAGGCATTCAATGCATCACCTTGTTGTCGCAGTTTGTGGCAGGCAGCATACTTGTGGTATGAATAACTCAACTGAACTTGTACAATGAAAATGTAAAAATGTATGCTCCACTTCTCCCAGTCCTCTAATTGTGCAACTTTATATCCCAGTGTTGCTTTGTCACACTAAACACTTCAAGTGAGCCAAGAAACTGATTACCTATCCAACAAGTTATTTTATATTTTATAAAGCACGACGAATGGCTGCTATCGTCTAGGAGATACTGTATTGTGAATAGCAAAAATCAGAAAACTATAGAGGGAGCAAGAAGAGCCAAGTTTTATTGTGTTTTCTAAAGATCGTCAGATTTGGTTGGCATCGAAGATGCCACAGCAGATGGTTCCAAAGCTGGCAAGTGGAGTAGACAACGCTCCTGGGATACCTCGTGGATTTTGGGTACAATCGCACTGCTTTAGAAGCTGCCGATCGCAGACATCTTCTTGGAGTATACCATCAGAAAATTCTCTTTAGATAATCTAACCCTGTATAGTGGAGAGCTTTGTGCACTGTGCTCAGTGCTTTAAAGGCTACTCTCTTTTTTACTGGGAGCCAATGAAGCTCCACTAGTGCATTAGAGACTGATTCGAACTTCGGAATGTTGTTGAGAAATGAAATGAAATGAAATGAATAAAATGAATGAAATGAATGACATGAAATGAAATGAATTTGTACTTGTATAGCGCACTTATACCCTGAGGTGTCTTGGCGCTGTACGCATACCGCTGTGGAACCCTTCCTGGCTTTTCCCTGTGAAATGCCCACTCCTGGGCACCCCCAAGGTGAAGCCAAACATCCCAGCGCTGTTGGGGCTGTTGTGGAGATTAAGCAAGGTATTGCCCAGAGTTGCAGAGTGGAACTCATGATTAGAATAGGCCACGAGGCGAGAATTATCAGGTCCCAGGAAATTGAGCCCAAGACCCGCCAAGGCAGGAATTGAACCCTGGTCCCGGGCCAGACCTCTTCATCAGGGTCTGCCGCTCTAACCATTGAGCCAGACTTCTCCACGTGCCAAGGTGTGCCACTGTATTCTGCAACCTCTGAAGTTTCTTTAGAGAGCTCTGCTGCATGCCCAGATAAAGGGCATTACAGAAGTCTAATCTCGACAGGACCAAGGAGATAATAACTGTTTTATGTAGTTCAAAGGTAATGTAAGGCAACATTTTCATTAAGGTTTTTAACATGTAAAAAAAAAGAGATAAGCTTGTTTTTTAGTCTGGTCAATAATAGAGAGTTTGGAGTCACAGATTACCCCAATATTTCTGACTCTGGGTACTAGTTTGGGAAAGCGGCCCAAAACCTGTGGCCACTAGGGATGGTTCCAAAATGAGGTGCTTTTACTCAAGAGGAGTTCGTCAGTTTTTTCTGAGTTTTAGCTTGAGGGACTGACTGCTCATCCAATTGATGACATATTGTTGAAACGATGCTCCACCTCATCAATGCTACTGGTGATAGGCACCACAGTTTGAGTGTCGTCAGCATTGGAAATGATTGAGGAACCAAATGATCGTTTGGGTCAGACTGATTTGCATATGGCCATGTCTGAACTGGGGTGGCAGAGTGGGCTAAAGAACGGTGATGGATTAAACCCAGATCTTTTGACTGGGTGTGAGTGTTTGATTGGTTCAGATGCTCCGTCCATCACCACCCCCTTTTGTGTCGCTTTGTTCGCCATAAGTTGGCAGGGTATGCTCAGACGTGAGTTCCTTGCTCACTTTGCCACTGGATTCAAGCAAGCCTGGCTGAAGACGGCTGAAATGCCAGAAACCGGTCCTAGGAAGCTTGTTTCCGGTCCAGGGAAGGCATGGCTTGGCAGTTCGGGCAGGACTGTTCCCATGAGGCACAGGGTCAGACTGATTTGCATATGGCCATGTCTGAACTGGGGTGGCAGAGTGGGCTAAAGAACGGTGATGGATTAAACCCAGATCTTTTGACTGGGTGTGAGTGTTTGATTGGTTCAGATGCTCCGTCCATCACTACCACCTTTTGTACCGCTTTCTAAAATTGTCATTTTCAGAATTATAACTAAAAATACAACCTTATCATTAAAGAGGATTTGAAATTACAATTCATTTGAGCACAATTATTAAATTTCTACCTGTTCCTACTCAAATGTTAGCACTTATTAAATGTAATAATGTAACCCAATGTTACCCTATGGGAGAGGTAGGCCTTACAGTAGTGAAAAACGACTTTAGGAGTTTTTCACTACCAGGACATGCAAAACTTAGAAACACGTCCTACTTTTTAAATGCAACACAACCTAACCTATGGGCTGTTTAAGGCCTACTTTGGGGTGACTTTTAATGTATTAAAAATGAGTGTTTAGACCTGGCAAAAGGTTTATTTTGCTAGATCGAATTGTCAGTTTAAAACTGCACTACAAACTACAAATGGCAGGCCTGAGATATATTTAAAGTGCTATTTTCGACGCAATCCTGCCCAAAGGACATCTGGAGTCCATTCACTAGTTGGCTAGGTTCCGCAGCTGCAGATGACCCATGGCATAATAAACACTGGGGACTGGACCTCGGCCTGTATGGTGCAAGGGGTTGGGGCTAAACGTAATTATGGCTGTAATGCATTGTTTGTGACCTGCGTGTCATGAGTTGCAGGAGACAACCACTGGTCCGTACTCTATTTACGGTGAAGTGGAAGCATTCCAATTATGTGTAGTATGCTTTGTATCCATGGAGGGCCGGCTTTCCCGATAACAAAATAATGTACTGAAATGTTGTGTTATTGTTTATTGTCTTATACGAAATGCCAATAATTCTTTTATTTTAGTGGGTGGCACACTGAGTGCAGCAGGCAAATGAGTAGCATTTAATTTACAGGCTCTATGTACATGTAGTACCATATACTAGTTGCTTATAAATAAATTAAATGTGCCGATCAGGTATAAGCCAATTTACAATATTTAGGGAGAGAGCACACACACTTAGGCTCTGGTTAGCAGAGGAAAAGTGGTCATACTCCCAATGCCAACAAAAACAAATTCAGAAACAACGAGTGGTGAAGCTAAAACTGTGGGGAGGGACAAGTTCAACTGTACCTAAACCAGGACCATTCCAACAGAAGTTCTGTGGATCCCCTCTTTTCATGGTCTCCAGCAAGTCCACCCTTTCATGGCTCTGGGAAGGAAACTGGTAGCCTTTAAATGGTCCACAGTTTCAAGAATGCAAACCAAGAGTCCCCAGACTGCTGACAATAGTTCATCAGTGGTGCTAGTCCTTCCTCGGTTCGTTCAGGTTCCTTCTCAGCCTATTGTCTCTGTGGAGGGATTTTAAAAGTGAAGTGGAGTTTCCTGTGATTGGTGAGGCACTCACTCAACATAGTAATGCCACAACAGGAACCAACCAATAGTCTGTCCCATCACTGTGATGCATTCTGGTTTGGACTGCAAATGGCAGATCAATCCAGAACAGAAGCACATCTCCCTATGGGCCAGACCCCACTCACCCAAATCTGTGTGTTCCCTCCCAGACATTTCAAAGGGGCCCACTGCTGGGAAGCAGAAACAAATGTCTGGACCCTCTTATTTTTGAGCCATGGATTTGCAAGTAAGGTCAGGGTGATGGTTATAGAGATTCTGGCTCCATCCCCTTTGTTCAGAAAAACATGCTTAATCTTCTTTGAACTTTCCCATTGTTTCCTGGGGGTCTTTGATCTGCCAGATGGTGCACCAGAGTAAATCACTGAAACAGCCAGGCTACTCAAAGAACAGATCTTATTAAGGTCTTTCTTTAAGAAATATGACAAACTATGAAGTATTTTAAGGAATTCATATATTTCTCAAAGGAGACCTGATATATGTATTCTGGGCCTGAGAATGTATATACAAAGCAGAACGTAGACGTTTGAACCTTTGTGTTATAGGACAATCTGGAGTTACAGCAAAACTCATAATTTACCTATATAGCCTCCAATTCTGAGACAGCATTGAATTGTACCCTGCCTAATTAAGAATGGGTGGGTATTTCCACACTGGCTTTATTCTGGGTGTTGGTGAATTATGCTCCAGTATACGGCTGTCAATTCTAACCAGAAAAATCACGAGGCTTTCCCTGCAAAGCAGCTAGGCCTCTATCCCAGTCTATTTTAACCCACCAGAAATACTTTCTAATTCGCTTCCATAAACTCCACCCCCCTCCCTTTCCCACCACCCCACCTAGAGGCTTCCAAATACATTTGACAATGTGCTAAATATATGTGTTAAAACCCCATGGAATTAGAAATTCAAAGTGGTTTTTCAATTGGGAGGGCAGAATATTTGATTCTGCCCGTGGAATTGGCAAAACTTGGCGACTCTGTGTTACTCGTGTAAAGCGGAGTTCTGGCAGAATTTAGCCAATCGCCTCATGGTGGAATTTTTTCACATGACGCTCCAGAAATGCAAGCATGAGCGAGAGTTGGCATCCCCGAGCACCATTTCCTAACGCAAGAGGTTGGGTGCGGTGGTGGTCAGAGGGTTGCTTCTTGAGTAGATTTGCCGTGGCAGCAGAATCAACTCGAATGGCTGCCTGCTCTTGTGCACCGCATGGGGCCACTCACCCTGATTTTTCAGTCCTGCTCGCGCTACTGGCACTGTATTGCAGCGAAAAATACATATTTTTCACTGGTTGACAGTACTCTGCGGAATCTTGCTGAGTTTTTATATTTCTCTGAAGAATTCCGTGGGAGGAAACTCTGCCAGTTCCGCCCACCCCTATTTTTAAACCGAAAAAATCTGTTCCACACAGCAAGTTCCAATTGTATGGGGTTGTACTGATAATTGGCTAATACTTGTGTGATTTTACGATTACCCCAGTGCCATGTACCTTGTAATCAGTCCCACAGTGTACAGTGGTACATTACACACGTTACACTATTCCCAAAACAGAATAGCTTAGTCCCTTTTGGTCTCTAATCTAATCAAACAAATGTATTCTGGGCCCTATCAGTCACAGATCTATCTGTGTGCAGATGCCAGGCTGAGTGTGATAACAGGTCAGCTCATGTACACATCTGTGCATGTTTTCACACCCAACCTGCTAAGAGTTGTTTGTCCTAGTTGACCAAAACAGCTTACCTTTTTTAAAAGTCACGCACTGAAGGTTACAGCTCAAAACTATTTTACCAAGGCCATTAGAATGGGATAGACTCCATGAGGGCACCCACACCACAGCAGTGATCCAGAAACCAGAGTTCCAAAAGAAACAAATACTACTAAAACCGATTCTGCTACGATTACATGCAGTGATATATTATATTATGATATACCTTTATTTGTAAGAGTGGGTGTTCTGTACTCATAGAGCTCCAGTGCCTTGAGACCCTCACAGGTGATTTGCTGCACTGTTTTGTTCTGGGTGCAATGTAGAGAATAGACTGTGTAAATGGAGGGGAGGTTTTGTAAAGGTAGGTTGGTCCTTACCTACCTTTTTAAGTATCTTGATGTTATTCCTCATTTAAGATGAATTCTTTGGCCATTCCCGGTGTTCTTAATACCTTTTGTTAAATTAGATTTGTCTTTTCATTTCCATCATACATATTTTGCTGAAAACTCATAATCCCCATGACAATATTGTTTGCCATGTGGCTAACTAAAAACAAACTCCCCACCAGATCCCTCCCAGGATTAAATTCTCTATGGATAGTCCTAGAAAGGCTATAACATGCCCCAGCAAGCTGACAGTCTGCCCCCTTCCTCTCAGTAAAATATCAAGACGTTTGTAGTGAGATTATAAAAAGTAGACTCAAAATACATTGTATGATGCTTGTTCCACTAATTGTGGAAAGGTCTCACGTGGAGGGACAGGAACTCCTCGGCAGTGTTACTATTGCAAGAATCTATCCTTTCATAGTCTATTTTCTAGTGAGGGACCGAAGAAGCCATTTCTAAATGTGCAAACCTAAAGGACCACTTTCCAGGCCACTGCAGTCACTTGTGGCCAAAAGCCATCACTCAGAGGCAGAACCCATCAACCAGAGCCTGTCCTCACAGCTCCACGGGCTCACTACAGAGGGTTGTGCGTGTACCTTTCACTTACAGAAAACAGGAGTACTGACCATGCCCCTTGTGCTCCGAAGGACAGAAAAGATGAGGTTTAAGATCAGAAATGGCCGTCAGCTCAAGACAGTCGATGTTCCACTTCTGCTCGCCGGCTTTATCACAACCTCAAGGTTTCTGACCAGGGGCAGAGCGCCCGCCCTTCATTTGCCACTTTCCAGGGGGTTTTATCAACACATTCTGGTAGAAGGAGAGCCACAAGGTACTCCTTGACCACTGTGAACCGCTGGGAGGAATCCAGACTGAACATTTGGGACTTGATATGAAGGGAGAAGAGGAAATACCACTTAGCCATCTGCCCTTGCCAGCTTCACGACAAGCTACAGCAGGTTCTCTAGCCCTAAGTTTCTACCCATGCTGATGTTTCCTTGTTGTGCCATTTTATGGCTCTATGGGAAATCTGCCAATTCTGAGAGATTAGATTTGTATAGCTTCTTACAGATTTTTACAGATGTCTAACAAAACATACCAGTCATAAACAGCAACAGCTGGGAGCAAAAGAGAAACAGTGATGAAGGCAAGATGCAAACTCTACAACCTGATGGCAATCAGCATCAGTTGAACATGGGTAGCTAGCATCATGGCGAGGTGTGCGTTTTAAGCCATCTACTTGCTACCTGAGATCAGAATGTGCTTAGTTGACATTTTCACTTTTAATAAAACATAGTGGCCACTTTAATGTTCGGCTGCAGTCACTTGTGCCCTCCTACGCACTACAGATAGGTCACCGCTGTAGTAATATGCCACAGTGGCATCCACGCCGTTAACAGAGATAATAGAAATGGAGAACTGGCATTACTTATGAAATGCTGGCAATCAGAAGTATAAGTATCTTGTTGCTGTGGTGGATAGAGCAGTAGTGTAAGTAACAAAAGCCACAGGCTACTAAACATTCCAATACTTTGTCTATCTAATAGTGTAATACATTATAACTCTGAAGATTTTTATTTAGTTATTTATTTATTTTGAGGGTTTTATATAGCACGAACAAGACCCTTGCGAGTATCAGAGCGCTTTACAAGTCAAATGTAGACAACAAGATGTAATACACAAAGATATAGGTGAAACAACTATACATAGCTTATACATGAACACATCTGCTAGCGTGAAAGATAAAATGGCAGCTCTTGAGCACAAAGACATAGATAATTAGAATATACAGTGAAGCTAGTAGAAGGACATCACTGCCAACCTGATGCAACTCCATTGGCGCCGCTTGCTGACCCGCAATGTTTTCAAAACCATCTGAATTATTTAAAAAACAATCACGACCAGCACCAGCCTTTATCTTGCAGACAAGTTCACTATCTCTGGTGGTTCTATGCACACGCGCAGCCAGGACTCCATCAGACTGAAGACTAAGAAGTGAAAAAAAAGAAAAAACAGGACAGCGGTCCTTTTCTCTCTATGCACCCGGGATCTGGAACAACATCCCGTATCCACCAGGACCGCCCCAACACTGCTCCAATTTAGGAAAGAGTCGAAGAAGAACTTCTTTAAAGAACACTACATCACAATGCATCCCCTGTCCAAACCAGCTACCTCTCCTAATACTCATTTACTTGAGGCTTCTCTTTCACCCTACACAGTGCTCCTATTGAAATACCGCATACATGCATCCTTACACGGCCCTAATTGTGTGTAGAGGAAACAATTGATAAAGCTGCATTTACACTTGAATCCATTGATTATCAAGACAAAAGGTTGAACAAGGGAGGGGATACCGAGCATATGTCTGGTCATCTCAGGGGTCAGACTATACTTAAGCACTGAATTAGTGCAGCCCTGCTCTCGTACAAAGAGGACATTCACAGTGTCAGAGCAGTTTCATGGATCCTCATTCACAGCGAATACAAAAGTGGAACGCTGTGGAATGCAGGTCTTCTCATTTGATTTGCAATTTTCAAATTTTGGGATTTTTTTTTAGAAATCTATACTCATCATAGGTTTCCTAGTACTGCTACTGCCTTACGCTTACTCTTTCTGGTTGTCTGTATTTGAAGATATATTTTGTGCTATTTTTTACCTAGAAATATTTTTTCCAGTGCTAGTGTCACTTTTCCCTAGGCTTGCAAACCTAACGTTGTTTTGGTGTATTTCACACCAAATGTACACACTTACACCAGTTTTTCTGTCACCAAGTTGTGCAAACTGGATGGAAAAGTCATAGGAAAGGTGTGGGGGTGCCCACAAAGTTATGATTTTGGCAGTGACGGTGCGTTCATTAGGGTGCTGGGGCGTTGCCTCACTGATATATTGAGGACACATTCACAAGTCGCACGTCGTCACTAACAACTTACTTTGAAATTAATCAAGGCCGGCTGGCCGGCCACCGTGCCAGGCAAGAGGCAGTCAGGAGTCAGCGGCTCTGAAGGGAGCAGGGCAGCAGGGTCAGTGAAGTAAGCATCATGATGACTGACATCACGCTGATCGCAAGGGTGGTCTAGCGCACAGCAAGAGTGCGCATGTTCGTTTTTGGCTGATAATTTTTCCGATCTGCCCGAACATGCGCATTAGGCTGCACATTAGGATGGTTTTTTCATGCCGCAGACCCCGGTCTCCTAATGAACGGCGAATATCCCTGATCAAGCCAATCCAGGCACTGCTAGAGCAGCGTCTGGATTGACTGAGATGCACACGTTTGCCAGGCCTCTCCTCAGTACCGAGCATTGTTCGCCGCGCGTGAGTGGCACTAACATGGTGTATGACCAATCACTGTCATGCCTTATTGTGAAGCCATGTAGGGCTTGGCCATTTCTAAGTTGCTGGGCTGTTCAGCCAGCCTGCTGCTTCCTGTCAGTCCCTCCCCCTCAGCGCGGAAGCGAGCGCGACCTTGATGTCAGCGCCTCGAGTCAGAGTAGACGGCACTAGCGGAACAGCAGGAAGGGCCAAATCCATGTTTTTTTCTGTTGTGGGAGAAGGGTGGGACCCCGGACAGTGCAGTGAGGACACTCCCCATGGGAGCAAGTCTGAGCCAACGAGGTAAACGGGAGAGGGCTATGGGAGGAGTGGCAGGCGACAGCACTGTATGAAGTAGGCCCAAAGGGACAATAGGCCGGGGAATACTATCGAAAGGGCAGCATGTTCCGTGGTACCAGGCCCTAAAGTCGGGAGGGCCCCCCCCCCTGCACCCCATTGTGGCTGTATCCCCCACCTTAATCGGAACTTGGAAGACCATTTTACATGCCAACGTAAAGACCCATGGTACCCCCGCTGCGCCATTGAGGGGCGTGTCCGGAGCTAGGCCGATAGAGCACACAAAAGATACTCGGGCATCGAAGTAAAATGGGGGGGCACGTAGATTGGCACAGTGGGTGGGGTGGGGTCACCTGTGTCGCTGGGGGTAACACTAACACTTGGTTGCTTGACATTCCCCCAGAGCAATATTCTTGGGGAAGGTGCGTCTTAGGTGAGCAGATGTGTTTGTTTGCGGGAACCCGGCTAGAATGTGAGAAAATCACGGGAATGCAGAATGAAATAAAGAAATAAATGAAGAGATGTGTTGGGGTTGCCCTCAGGGTACAAGTCTGGGTAAATCGCTATTAGGGAATCGCATTTCCTTACCTTGATGCATGTGCCCCTTTCATTTATTTTAAGGGAAGGTGTAATTCCACATATAGAAAAGGGATGGAGAGTGCTACCATCATTAGTGAGGTTGTCAAGTAATGGTTTTATCCTTAATGGGAAAAAGTTTTCTCCATGGAGGCAAAGAGCATGAGCCTTTGTAAATGCACCTACTAGTCATGCACGTGCAAATGTACACCTTTTACATTTATGCAGGTATAAAGGCATAGTGTGGGCCTCTTGGAAGGTTGCAAATGTTACAGGTTCACAAAAGTACTCGGCCCATATTACAGAGAGTGCCCCGGCGGCGCAACGGGCATGTGCGCCCGCTTTGCGCTGCCTCGGGGTACTTTGGTATTACAGAAGGGGCTGCAGACGCTCGTAAAAATGAAAGCGCTGAAGCAAATGAAGCGTCAGCGCTACGTTCAGGGGGCATTCCCCATTTGCATAGGGTGGTGCCCCATGCAAATGAGGGAATCCCTTTGCCTCTGTGTCCGTGCCCTATTACAGACGCGGGCACGGGAAAAAAGAAACCCTCAGGAGGCGCACTGACAGTGTGCCATTTAAAAGGTGTTGCACTGTTAGTGTGCCCCAAGAGAGCAGCCCTCTGGAGGGAGGGAAGGGTGTCTCTAATTCCCCTACCAAGTGCAGAAGGGGGACGCCTGCACAGTGAAAACACAGAGTGGCTTTAAAGCAGCCGCTCCCTGTTTCACAGGAATGCACGGACCCCAGGGTATGGGATTAGGGTGTATTTTCATTGTTTGCACCCAGCGCACCTTTTAAAAGGTGCATTGGGTGCAAACAGTGAAAATGCGCCTTGAGCATTATATGGCCCCTAGATTCTTTCTTAAAATTTCCCAAAATGTGTAAACCTACACCAAATGCACTGTAAGCTTCCAAAAGCTGTCTGGCAACTTGTACCACTCTATATGTGAAGCAAATTGAATTTATTGACTCATGGGTTAAATGTCATGCCAGGAGAATTACGCTGTGATTTGCATTATCTATTTGAATTGTTTTTTTGTGACACCATCTTTTTCTAGCTTACCAGTGTATTATTAGCCGACTCAAAGTATTAGGTTGTGGTATATTTGTAAGTGCATGTCGGTCTGTTTTTTGTACTGTCTCTTTCTGACTTAATATGGACAGTAATTAGTACCTGTCCACACAATACTTAATTTGAGACAAATAAGAAAATAATGTACAAGAATTCAGATACCTGTTATTGTCTGTGATTCAGGGAACAAATTGTTCAGTCTTTAATTTAGGGGAGTATAGTTGAGTGAAGTAGCAAAGGTATTATTATGACGCACCAACCATGCCAGGAACACTCTCGTAAACTGTCAGCAACAAGTCTCTGCTGAGTAATACTCTCCTAATTACTCTCAATGCTAATACCTCATGGTGTTTTCTTTCTTGCATTACTACTCTCTTCCACTCCTCTATTCACTACCTGCAACCCTTGACAGCTCTCCATGGTTTCTCCTCTGTCACCTCAATCCTCACTTCTTTGGGCCACAGCCTCTTCTGGTGAAATGTATCAGACATGCTTCATCAGAACACATAAGCAGCACATTAAAAGATATTCCTACCAGGGAAGCCACCCAAGGGTTGCAGTTGTGCATTTTAGAGGCACTTGATGTCAGGTGCACTAGCATGCAGACTTCGTCTTAGAGATTCTAAGACATTTCTTACAGTGTCAGTATGGTGTGAGGTACAAACATAAGAACTCAGCAATGCGAGGATGTGGGAAACTGTGTAGTGTTGGAATCTTTTGCTCCCTCCTAAGGAAACTTAAGAGGGTGCACTCCTTCCACCACTGAAGGACCATTTTGGGGAACTTGTTTTAAACCAAGAAATACACCTCTGAGGAGAGTAACTCCAGCCTGTTTATGGAAAGATCCTTTTGTACAACTATTACCAAAGAGGGAGTCAATATGTTGTGGCTAACTTTTCCTGTGTACGCAGAACCTTTCCAGTTGGGAGGCACTACAGGCAGCACAAGCAACCCCTACAGCAGGTTGGAGAGCTCCCTTGGAGAGCTGCAGCTACCATAGCTGTAGGCACTGAGGACACATCCAGTGGAGCCAAAGAGACCAACAAGGCCCACAAAGGCATAAGTACGACCATTACACCTATTTGCCATGTTCGGCTAGACGCGGTAAGCACAGGAAAAAGTGTTGGCAATGAGGAGAAAACCCACACACTTTCCAACCTAAAACACAATTGCATCTTTGATCAGAAAGGTGCAATCCTGTACGTCTGTAGTTAATTTACATTTACATTTCACTCATAATAGTAAATGCATAGGGACTGCCATCATGTCAGGCCAGCTCCAGGTTCCCAGGGGCTGCACTGGAGGGAAAGTAAATACCATTTTTAAATGAGCATAAATGGCTGAGGTGAGGTCTGTTCACCAGCCATCACACCCTAGCAGAGGTCTTGAACAAAAGTAACCTACAGAAAGCTATCAGAAGGTTCACCATAGGCAGAAAGAATTTGCTAAATGTTCTCTCGAGCAGGTTGCTAGAGTTAGTTATCACTTCCAATAAAAATATCAGGCTCTCTCGACAGTCCCACGCCCTTACAGACACGCTGCAGTTTCCTCACTCAGTTACTTGACTGTTTAGTGCACAAGGTGCTAAAATACAAGCAGCATGAATGTGTCCATTCTGAACTGTTGGCAAATGACTCCCCACTACTAATCAATCAAGTTCAACACCAAAAGATTCTGAAACTCACCAGTTACAATTCCCTGAGCTAACTCAATAATGTCATTTGAGTTGTCATCTGTGATGTCATCAATGATGCCATTTAACGTCATGAGCAATGTAATATGTGAGGTCATACGCATTGCACTACAATGAGGATGTGCACGTTAGCTCATTGAACTATATAATTCGTGAATTTCAGTGTTTTTGGATTATTTCAATGCCTAACTATAACATCTGTTTAACCTTTCTTTTTTTCAGTGAATTCCCAGTCTTTTTTAACACAAGCTTAAATCTCATTACCATACCCAACTATAACGTCACTATTACCTATATATTTTTTGGGGGTTGGCATTTTTTTGGCCAGATTTTCTTATCATTAAATGTATTGTTAATGTTATATTAGATTCAGTTATTCCACCCAACCTTCATTATAGCTGATCAGAACACTTGGTCTTCACCAGATGAATCCATGAAACTTTAGATCCTAGAATCAATTGTTAATTACACCTAGGACTGTCAGCTCTTATCCAGAAGTACTTGACTGGCTTATTTCAAATCATAGCTTCTTCACCAGGAACGAGTCCCAGAGTATTCCTCTAGGAAAGGCTCGCTAATTAATTCATGCCAGCCCATGAGATATCTTCTCAGGTTTTGTGGTTTCTTAACAAGCCATGAACTGTGTTTTCACCTCAAACAAATACATGAGCTATCTTCTCAAGGCTTGTGATCTTTAACCAATCCATAAGCTGTTTTGTGCTGAATGTATTACCTCTTACCAATGCATAGGCTATTTTCTCTGATCTTGTGATCTCTTTAGCAATCCATAAGCAATTGTTTTCAGTTCTTGGGATCTGTTACCATCACGTTGGCTATATTTAAGATCCTGTGATCTCTTACCAACTCATCTTTCATTTTAGCACCCATAGTAATATTTTCCATCCGATGACCTATCTCACCTTTTAATGTGATTTCTACTAACCAAGTAACTACTTGAGCATCTTCTAGGATGTAGAATGATATTTCACACTTGGAATACTCTATGGCTCCAGAATCTCAAATGTAGTGGGTCACTGGTCAGACCAGAATCAGATATAGCTCAGAGTGTGGAGGATGTCCAGGGAGGAAAATTAGGGATAAGAAAAGTTTTCTTTTTCCCTAAGGAATTAAGCAAAGTGCAAATGTTAGCACTTTACAAATCTGCAAAGTATGTGTTCACTACACAAATTTATTTGGCTAACGTTTTCCAGCACAAATCCTTTTGCAGGAGACAACAAACTTTTATTATACAAAAATCCTCCTGCAAAAACAATGCTTCAGTGTTTCAGACCAGCAAAACCTACTTTTCATTCAAATTGTGCCTGCTTGTTCAACAAATGTGTGAAGTTAATTTAGGTTGCAAAGTCTTGACGGAAAATGTCTGAAGTTGCTCTTGGGTCATCCACCACTACGGAAAATTGCTCACAGCCAGTTTGAGACCTTCATAAGCCCATCACCTCACAGCCAGGTCTGTGTTCAAGGGCCCCTTAAAGTGTCAGGCAACTTCACAGTAGGGCAAGCAAGGGCAAGGGCTACAAAAATGATCTCAGTGACATCAGAAACAGGTTTAATAGTCCTTCAGGCCTTAGGGCTTTGAACCATAAGTGGTGGGAGTATTATCACACATAGCAGGGGTGAATTACTTCTGCTTGAAACTTGCCACCTATTACGGAAGGGACAATTCATTCCTAGATGTGACTGTAGGTGACTTCATAACATTTCAAATGTAGGTGGATGCTGCACAGACCAGGGTTATGTATAGAACCGAGGGTGGTGCACTGCATATCACTGTACGTGGTAAACATCTGGTACCACACCAATGCTTACCAGTGCTAACTGCATCTATAATTTCACCAACTGTGGTAAATATGATAAACATTTATCATAGGTATTTTTTTCAGTGATCGGAAGACAATACAAATTGGGCAATGGTATGCAATGGCCTATAACGCCGTAGCTAGTAGTTCAGGTTCTGTTTTATTCGACCAAACGTAAAGGAAGGAGTTGAGAGTGATACAAATGTTCCAAAGGATGAAGTTTAAAGGAATGTAGATGAACCAAAGGAAGGAGTAGATGCGGATGCCATAGCCCCAAAGGAAGGAGTAGGTGGGGATGCCACAGCCCCAAAGGAAGGAGTAGATGCGGATGCCATAGCCCCAAAGGAAGGAGTTGGTGAGGATGCAGTAGCCCAAAGGAAGGAGTTAATGGGAATACCATAGCCCAAAGGAAGAAACAGAGAATGGAACAGATAGCTCCAGAGCTGGTAGTTGAGATGGACGCAGATGACTCAAAGAAAGGAGTTAAGAGGAATGCAGATGACGTGTTGCAAGTCGTTGAGAGTGATGCACATGTCCCACAGGAAGACGTTGAGACAAATGCAGATGGCTAACCAGAAGATGTTGAGAGAGACATACATGTATCACATTGACTTTTACTATAATTCACTTTTCTATCATTTGTAAATCTGTGTTTTATTTACCAGCAAGATATGTCAGTGAGTAAATGCATCCAGTATAGCAAACCCCGGTGGCTGCATTCACCCTTACACAGTTTTGAGGATGATCCTTTGAGTACCACTGAGTCAGGTAAAAGCAGTAGTCATTCTTGTTGCCTGGAGACAAAGAGGTGATCATAGTGCACTATACAAGCTTGCGATAGTCAATTAATTTCAATTAATGGCTCATAGTTATCCGGGCCATGTAGTCTAATGCACTAAGGACTCTGAAAGTACGTCAGCGAGTACATCAGTGCCCTTTAGCGAGTTACCAAGGAAGTTCTGAAGTGGCGGTGAATTGAAAGCTTTCGGGTAATGAGCGTAGATGGCAGCAAATACGAGGGAAAAAAGTCAAAAGAGGACTAATGAGGGCATGGTGGGGGCTTGACATACCACACTGTTCCCTGTGGGTTCTTGGAAGTCTGATTGTGTTGGAGGGCATGAGGACAGTCTTCTGGACCTCTGCCACCTCATACCAGAGTGGAGCTTTGTGCAGCGAAAGCACTTCTAGTGGGAAGCGAGTGGTGTGGAGCGGTCATCGTCCAAATAGATCGTCACATTGCTAGTACAGCGCGTAAATGTACTCAGCAAGATACACATGTTTCACTGGGGAATGTTCTTTAAATATGAATAGTTTTCTCTCACATTTTGTAGCAAGAACAAAACCTAATGTCCCTTCCTCCCACAATTGAACTCATACAATGATTCATTCTCTAAGTAAATAAACTCTGGGTTTGTCCACTGCCAAACTCTTGTGGACTGGGAGGGTTATTTTGTGTTTTATACATTGATTATGGCGTGTTGCTTCCCCTCACGGGCGACTCGACACTCGTGAGGAAAAGGTATACAGCCTCGTACAACATGGTGAATGCTGTGATCACAAAACATGAATAAAGGTACTGTGAGATCCAAGTTTTAGACTATGGGTTAGTTCAATGACAACCGACTTTCCTAATAATACCAGCACCACTTGGTCCTCACTTCTACCAGCAGTCCTCATCATCATCATCACAAAAACCTTATTGAATGTTATCAATATAACACCATAAAAGTACAGCAATCAAAAGGTAAAAGAACAAATTTAAAACATTCATATTAAGAAAATGACGGGCCATATTTAGCAACATTTCATGTAACGCAATGCAGCAAGCCATCTTGTTGTGTTGTATGAAAGAGATAGGGCAGGAAAGTGCTGTCTTTAACATTATACGGTGCATTCGTGCTCTCTGCCTGCGCTGGCGCACAAACTGCCACCTAGTGCCAACGCAGGCAGGATAGTGTTTGTGCAGGAATGTACACCTTCCTGCACAAAAACAATCCACTAAGGCTTTTCATCCTTCTACGTGTGCTGCAGAATGCAACACACGCAGAAAGAGTAAAAAATAAGGAAGAAACAAGGAAAAACCAAGGAGAAATAAGGATATCCTCCTCGTTACGCCTCCCCTGAGGAGTCGTAGCAGTTTGACGCATTCCCAGGTCTACTGGTATTGTACATCTGGGGATGCTTCAGAATCCATTGGTGGTTGCGTTGGGAACACCCACGCTCCACCCATGGAACGCCTCCCTGGGGCTGAGTATTACAAGGCAGTGACTTGCGCTACTCCTGATTGAAAAAGACACACAGGGCCATGCAAGACAGCTTTTTCGTGGCTTGCCATTTTGCATGGTTCAGGTGCAAGGGCAATGCAAAATGTTGATAAATATGCCCCTCAATTTACAAATAATTAATTTGAACATAATGTTACAACAGACTTTTTATTTTAGACAATGGATGTATAGGTACTTTATAAGGCCATCAAACTGATTCCTAATGTAATTATATACCATTATTCATATTGCCAATACGTTTCCTTAGACGTAATACGCACCGAATGTAAGTGAAAACAGCCAGCAGTCAATTTACACCTATTGGCTCTGCCTTTCAACCAGTTCATTCACGACCCTTCCTGTTGCAACTGTCTGCTTTCTGAAAAAATAAATTACTTGATATATATATGCATGCATAGATTGCATATTATTACCACACAGAGGGTCTCAAGGGAAGTATCTACACTACCTACAACGTACTGCTCCCAAATTTATACAATCTCACACACTATTGTACGCCTGGTAATATGAGCAAGACAACAACAGACCACCTTGTATGGTGTACGAAGACATGTAATGGAGCACTTCGCTGTCAGGACGAGAACCCTCACTCACCCAAAGGTGACATGCTTCATCATTAGGTTCCCTCCTCACCAAGGACCGCGAGACACCTTATGTGGGCTACAACTCCCGAGCATCAGAACGGGAGGAGTGGAGCTGTTTTGATGAGCAAAAAGATGTTCTTGAGTGAGGGGCAGAGTGCAAGGGGATCTACAGTGTCGATAAAACTAACTCCTGGTGGGTGAAAAAACTTTTATTCTGGTGCTCCCATTGGATAGGGTTAAAAGGGTGCGAGGACAGGGGGTCAAAGTGCTACCCTATCTCAATTGATCTGAATGAAGCATGTCACCCTCGGGTGAGTGAGGGTTTTCGTCCTAACAGCAAAGTGCTCCTTTTCTGGTCTTCGACCTCCATACAATGTTATCTGTTGTTTTCTTTCTCATATTACCAGACGTACAATAGTGTGTGAGAATGCATAAAATGCATGCATTTAACCACGGAAATTCGAGTGCCCCAGCTTACTAAATAGCTGTGATCATCCAATAGGTTAAAATGATGTGTCTACGTCCCAGTGCATTTCCCCCATCTATTGAATCTTATATAGGGACTTTTCCCGTTGATGCGGAGCAGAACTTTACAAAAGATCACAATAAAAATACAAGGTGCCTTCCCCAGCATAGAAATGCACCCTGCATCAAAATAACTTACTTTAAGATAGTTTAGAGTTTTGCCATCTGTGGCTAAAGCTAACGAGTGTGGCAGGTAAAATAACTGGGTTCTGATGCGATTCCCAGACAAACAGGGTCCCCCCTGCATTTTTGTCTCTTTCTTTCTTTCTTTCTTTCTTTATTTATTTTATGTGTTTTTATATAGCGTGGACTTTACCCGAAGGTGTCAGAGCGCTTCACAATAGGAACAGTAATGATACAGGAGGAGAAAATTAAAAGTGAGCATGTTACAAAAGCAAACGTTACGTTACATGAGGCAATAGTTGAACGTTGCCTGTGTTTTTAACCCGTGCTTACTGGTTTTTAGGGCCAATTCCTGACAGCTACAATCTGGTGATAAAAGTCACTAGAACCAATTGAAACAAGTGCAATACAATGTGCTGCCAGCTACAGGAGCAAAGGTTAAAACTGATGCAAATAGCAATTGCAACTATTTTATGTAACAAGCAGACACATATTGTATTTATTATTTTGAAGTTTATATAGCGAAAACTTGCCACAAGTACATTAGATCAATGTACATGAGCACCAGATTACATTACACAAGGTAAAACTGTCTGATGCGAGGTATATTCTAAAGCGTTATGCTTTCATAGAAGGTTTGATTGGCAGAAATGGGTCATTGATGAAACAAAAAGGCTTTTTGTAATGTATGAAACCTAAATTTCGATTCGGTAGCATGTTACCGAATTGTAATTTGGGTTTGCAACCAAATACCAAATCTGTATTTGGAAGGGGCCTGTTTAGGGCATCCATCCCTTCCAAATGCTGATTAAGAATGGAATGTATTAATGTTTGCAACCAGAATCCGGAAGCACAACATTAATATTTTACTGACTACACAAATGTAGTAGTAACCCATTTGTGAATCCACCCTTTGTGAATGTTTACAGAAACAATTTGGGCCACTGCCTACTGTAAAAAAACATGTTACCTAACTTTTCATTTTGTTTTTACACACATCCCATTTTCTTTAAGAAACACAGATTGCATTTAAAAAATAATCTTTATTGAGAAGCAATCACAGACACGGAAGTCTGCTAACCTTAACAGGCCACCATCCCGATGATGGCTGTGTGTCGCAATTTGCAACCTACTCCAATAATATTCATGAGGTAGGATGAATTGTGACCCTCTATGTATCTTGTTTTTGCAAAATGACCTATTAGTACATAGGTGGGTTCTGAAAAACAGAATGGATTAAGTCAAAGTTAATGCGCAATTTGCAACCACTGGCGTACTAAGAACATGGGGAACATCCTTTACAACGCAACTTTTACTAAGTACTACCATTATGACGCCACTTTTACAACGCAAGTTATTACAACGCATTGCGCTGGGGGTTGCTCTAGAATAGGGAATAGTTTAATTACTATCCAACACCTTCCCTACTATCTACGGGGACTGGAGTTGGAATAGTAAATTAAACTATTCACTATCCAGCGCCCCCAACGCAAGTCGTTGTAACGACTTGCGTTGTAAAACCTGCGTCGTAATGGCCCGCTTGTTGCTTACCATTGGTTGGCTTTCCTTGTCACTCTAATTTTCCTTGCTCTTATTTGTGTCCCTGGTTGTCAGTCTTGTGTTTGTCCTCCCATGGAGCATTGCCTCGTTACAGTCTCTTTCATTGGCTAGCATCGCTGCTTCCACTGCTTGCTTTTCAAACACAAACACACTTTTTTTGTGTGACGCACTCCATTAGACTGCATGTGTTTTTGAGCCATCTCCCTTATATAAGTCTGTCCCCCCGGCATAGTGTCTTGCTCCCTATTGCTTGACTGCTACTGCCTGCTCACCTCTCTTTTACACTCGCATGTGTGCTTCTCCATATTTCTACCTCCCTTCCCATGTTCTCCATGTTTCTTTCCCCAAACGGCCACATTGCTTCACTCCCGACCACCCGCTCTTTGCATTGTCGTCCCCTCACGCTGCCCATGTTGCCTTGATGTTCATCCCTACTCTCCAGTGTTGCTTCGCCATTACCACCATTCTCTCCCATGTTGCTTTATTGTCCTTCCCCCATGTTGCTTCTGCTCCTCCGGCACACCCACTTAAAAAAAACACCTTTGCATGTTTTCTTTTCTTTTTAGTTACTAATCCAAATGGCATCAATAACTAAAACGAAAAAAATGCACCTGTGTCATTTTGTAAGCACATGCATGTGTGGTGCACATGCCTACAAGATGATGCGGGCAGTTGCATCAAAGTCTTTTTTTTTAAATTGTTTTTTAACTTTAGTCACACTGCACAGCATCGTGGATGTATGCAGCAAGGCTCCAAAGCATTGGCAGAGCCAAGCGGCCACAAAGATTAAACCTATTGGCTTTGCCAGCGCGTGTTCATTTTTTTATGAGCACGGGCAGATTATGTTGTTTCCCTTGAATCACAGGCTTGTGAGCCAATGCCAAAACTCGAACCAGGTTTTCCAATAACAACGTTGGCAGTTATGGCCTACTGAACTTCAAACAACCTTTACATCGCGGTCATTGCATGGCGATGCCAGTGCAACGCGGTCGATACAACGACTGCGTTGTTCCAACATGATGCCATTACTACGCACGTCATTACATCGACTTGCAGTAGATGGCGCTCTAACATAAGGAATAGTATAATTTACTATCCCAACACCTTCCCTACTGTTGCATAGGCTGGAGTTGGAATAGTAAATTATACATTCCTAATGTACAGCGCCATCTACTGCAAGTAGATGTAATGACTTGCGTAGTAATGGCATTGCGTTGTAACAACGCGGTCCTTGTATTGACTGCATTGTGAAATACCGTGTAGTAAAAGCATGCGTTGTAACATGCTATATTCCTATTGAACACATCACACTCACACAAAAAGAAAATAGAGACCCTATAACTCGATGCAAGTCATTAAGAGAGGGAGTGTGTCACTCCTGACTGCCCATTCAAGAGAGTAACATCTTGCTTCTTCTCCTCACTCAAAAACAGCTTGTTACCTGAACTAGTGACATTCACTTACACATGTGGGACACGCTGTTTAGGATTCAATAGCAAACCTCTTGTTGCTGCATATATATAAGACTTTTCTGTACAGCATGTACCATGCACTAAGGGCCCCATTATAAAGGTAACTTTGGTCATAAATGTACCACATTTATTTGTTTTACAGCTGCCAAGAATTTGCATATTCATTCCTGGAGCCTTAAAACCCACTTACTTGTGTGAAGATCTTCGACGCAAATGTGGAGTGCTCCGAAACCGTCAATCCCATTGCAGAGGTTGGAAAATGGATGTTCCAAGGCTTGGTTAGGCCTTGGAAATGTGTGACCTCAAACATATACATTTGTCGGTATTCACAAACTCCTCTTATTGCCCTTTCCACGCTGGAAACGATTAGATTTTTACTCCAGCAAAGTTCTGCCATACATTCCTTTCTATAGTGGAATGGGAAATGGTCCATCTACAAATTTGGGGGGATGTAGGGGAAGGTCTTTCTGAGCACGGAAAAATACTTTTCCTACTGGGAAAAAGTGTGTGTTTTCCTGTAGGATCCTATTCCCTCTATGCAGAGTACTTCACTATAGAGAACTTCACACAGTGGGACAAGGATTCTGGTGGAAATGTCACATGACCTTCCCGAAGTGTGCCTGATAAGCTGCACAAGGTACCCGGCACAATATTTCCATTTATTCCTGGGAGGGTTTCTGAATTCCAGAAATTTTGAAGATTATATTCAGATGGAGGAAGAGATCTACACTCATAATTTATTTGCTTTCTTTGTGAATAGGCCCTAAATTGTCACAATGGCCCAACATTGGTTTTATTACCCACAAATCTCATTTAATCGGGGTTAGATAGAAGAAATGCTGCTTTAAGCTTGCTATGATTTTTACTTGGAACCTAATGGTCTCTCTACTCATTGACCTATCTTTTCAGATTTCTTTGGAGCTATATTTCATGATGCAATTTCAGGACCTGATTTAGAGTTTGGCAGACATGATAGTCCAAAACAAACCTGATGGAGTACCATGTCTGCCAAACCCTCATTCTGCCCGCTTTATTCGGAGTGAGGGGAGCCGTCCGTTTTTTATGGTTGTGTCCACTGGGTGTGTTGTCAGAAAACTTTCTCCAGAAGCTTGACGGAGTAAGGGCCTTCGGAGCAAGGGTATCAGACCCCTGTCCTATTTAGAAGAGCCAGTTTGATGGTTTTTTCTCTATGTCATCGCCAGGAAGGACAAAAGATGATGAACTCATGCCAGGGGAAAAACTCTCTCAGTGTGTGAGGGTCATTAGTTTTTTGTTTGGGAGTTTGCTTGTGAAAAAAAAAATGTTTGGTGCATGGTTGCCTAAAAGATGGTTGGCGTGCACCTAGGTTTCTCCTCCGAATGCACAAAGAACACTGCAGGGCTGACAGTGACCTTGTACTTCGCAGGCAGTCGTCTGCCATCTTTGACGGGTGGCGCCCCACTCACCAGGGCCAAACTCAGGCCCTTTACTTTTGCAGTATGTAACAGTGTTGCCATTTTGCTTACAGGATCACATATAACTGAACGCATTGCAACTCGGGTACCATTTTGTCGGGTGCAGCATATGCAAATTTGAATTTGCGCTAAGTCATTGTATGACAAACAGAGACAAAACACTCTAAATCAGGTTTACTGAATGTTAAGCAATTGTTAAACTGTAATATAAAACACCAGCGAAATACCAACCCACGAGAGACCCTTCCTTCACATCACAGATGAGGAGTTCAATTAGACTGTAAGCACATTGTAGAACTTGAACTCTGGGAACCAGCACTATCATTCGAGGATATACTTTTCATAACCCTACTCCCCCTTGTAGGCACTTACTACTATGTGTGGAGTCATGGGGGCGCAGAGTGACCCAGAGTGGCACACAGTGGGAGTTTCCTTTGTGTTTCCATACAGACTCTTTAGTTTCACAAATGAAAGAATTGCTGGAACAGTGTGTGCACCGAAAAACACACTGTTCTCCCAATTAAAGTTGTGCTGGCCTTCTGCTCCTGACGAACCTCTCTTTTAGACCCACCAACAATACTAATTGCCCCATTTAGCTAAAGTGGATTCCAGAAAATACATTTTGCTCTAATCTAGAAAGTAGGCCATGGCTTGAGGGGGAAGGGTTAGCCAGCAAAGTGCAATATCAGAATCTTCTCCCAGACTTTACAAACTTTCAACTGCATATCTGTCAGGTTTTCAAAACTTAATGAGGGTGATATGTGATCGACACTGAAAGGTCCCTGGATGGATCGCGGGGTATCACGAAGAGCAGCCGTTGACAGTTACCAGAAATGGCTCTCCTCTGACATTTAATTGTTACGGTCTGTGGTAGTTAATGTTTGATTGCAGCAGAATCATACTACAACCACCAGATATGATTTTGGTTTAACTTTGTAAGTAACCATGAATAATTCACAGGAGCACGGATTTGAAGTCTATAACCTACATGCAGAGTTTGCTCGCAAAATTAGACTTATTTTCGTACAGGTGACTTGCCAATTACTTCAAAATACAGTTTTGTGAGCGAATGATTTTTTTGTCACTGTTAATGATACTTGTATATGCTGATCATTAATGGAAATGTGACATGCAATCTCAACAGTAAGATTATTTATGATGAAATTAAATGAAAGGAAAAGAAATAAAATGAAAAAAATATTTGTAAAGTGCAGCTGGGACCTAGAAGGTATCCTGGGGTAGGCCCAGATCAAACCCCCAAACTGAAACAAAGGCACCAACGCTCATTATTCAGGAAACAGACAGGTCTCAAGGGGTTCCAGAGAGTCAGCAAAACTTAACAAGCTCTCAACAATGGAGGTGAGGTGTTCCAGTGTTGGGTCGCTTTAACTGAGAAGGCCCGGCCTCCAACTCTGAATTTCTTGAATTTTGACACACAGATTATATTTGCTGTGGAAGAGGCTGCCCTCTGGCAGGTACAGGTGACTTACATTTCATGTGGGGAAACCACAGGTCCCATCCCTGCCCTGAAGTTGACACATGGCCTGAAGAAGGACTCTTTCCAGGGCAGGGAGCCACGTGACTCAGTCAGAGCCTGAGAAGTCGAAGAGAATCTCGGCCGAAGGCTGATGTGGCCCCTGCCCCCTGCGTTTTGTAATTGCACCTGTCGTGTCAATGGTGATGTCATGAACACTGCACCTGGTGTACAAGTTATGGTTTGATAGTCTGCTGTAGAAGCTATCAATTGCCGAGCTAATCATACCTGGTGAATTTCAGTTTTTAGGTTTTGTTTCATAACCATAACTTCACTTTAATTATGTTTTTTAACCCCCTGCGAATTTTCGCGCTGTGCGTGTGATTTGAATAGTGGGCAGGATTCGGACAGCCCCCAGCCATCCTCCGCACACACCCACCGTGAAACATGACTGCCGGGGGCCATCCCAAGCATGCAAGGGGTTAAAGTAATTTCCCGAGTTTTTTGTTACCATACATTAAGGTGCTATAACCAGTCCTCACCATAAATGCAACTTAACTAATTTTTTCAGTGAATATATACATATAAATTATTTATATATGTGTGTGGGGGGGGGCTATTGGTTAGAGTCTCTTTACATTGACATTGAATAAATAAGACCTTAAAAAAACAGCATATTGCTGCTAATTGCGAGAACCCATTTCCTCTATTCCCGCATTCATGTCTCATTAGCCGAGGCCTCTAGGAAATATTTTACTTAAAAGCATACATCACTGGTGGTGATTCAGTGCACTCTGAGGCCATTAGTGATATGGGAGTGATGGGTTTTCTCGTACCAAAAAGAATATTGAGGTAAATGAACGAGGACCAGATCCCAAAACATATTTTGCTGCCTCTGTTGTGTGCTCTTGATGGCAAGGAAGACAGTGCTTGGGGCAAACACCTTGGCTCCTGCATTATATACATAGGTTGGTGGAGTTGGGATTGCTTGACAGGAACATTACAATAACATGCCACAGACATTACACCCATACACCACAAAAATGTAAATATAACACAAGTGAACAACACAGCAAGAAACTGCAGCAAAATACCAACCTAAAGACAGCACAAAAACACATCTCTACAATACAACAACATGCCCCTATAGCACATCGTATGAATCAGCACACTGGCACATCACAACACAATACAAAAAGCCAGAACACTAATTTACAATTCAGTATTATTGTGGCTAGTTTTGTGGTTTTGTGTTCTGGGCTTTGTGTCCTGCTATTGTAGTGTGGTTTTATTGTTATATATTGCGGTAGATCTTAAGTTGTGTTTTGTTGCGCTGCTCTGTAGCGGTGTTGGGCTGTTGAAAAATGTGTTATTGTGTTGTTTCTGTATAATTGCTGTGTCACTGTGTTCTATTGGGTCAATATTCTTTTGTTTAAATGTGTTACTGTAATAACGTGTGTTGTGCATTGTATTGTTTTTGTGCTGCCTTGAAGTTTTGTGTTTCTGTTTTTAGGCTGTGTTGTGTGTTGGTGTGTTATTTAGTGTTAGTGTGTTTTATTTTGTTACGTGCTGATGTGTTGTGTTATTTTTTGTGCTGTTGTGTCCCATTCCTTTATGTGGCGAAGTGGATGAAAGGTTGCATTCTGTTTATATTGTTTCAATCTCTCATTCCATGCTGTGTGTTTCTTGTGTTATTATTCTGCTTTGTATTATGTTCATGTGTTGTGCTCTGTACCATTTCGAGACTGGGAACCAGCTCCTTCTTTCCTCCCTCTCTCTCTCTTTCACGCATGTCTCTCAACTTTCCTCTCTCTCTGTTCTCTCTTCCTGATCTCACTCTTTCCCCTCTCTCTCCCTCTCTTCCATTCTTTGTCTCTCTCCTCTTTCCTCTCTCTCTCTGTCTCCCATTCTTTGTCTCTCTCTTCTTTCATCTCTCTCTCTTTCTTTGCTCCCTCTGTCTGATGTCACTCCATCCTCTCTCTCTCTCTCTTTCATTCACCTCTATCTCTCCTTCCCTTCTTTCTCACTTTACTCTTGGCCCCACTAGACTCTTGCAGTGAAGTCACAGAGACCCCAGTGGAGGCCATGAACCTGGAATGGGCCTCCAAAGCCTCCCTGTCCCCAGAGGAACCGTAGAACGAGATAGATCCAGGCCCAGTCCAGCCTTGCTCTCAAGTTACTTCAGTGCAGTCGAGAGATGCTGCTACATTTCCAACCTTGAGAGATCCAGCTATAGACAACCATTTACCCCTTTCTAAGGTGGTAACACACCACTGCTGCAGCTCTTCAACTATTTAATAGTCAGTTCACTCTGTGGCTGAGACCATGCCTTAGAATAGCACTTCCAGGGTTCACGTTATGTGATCTGGCCTCTACAAGTCTGCATGTGGTGTGTAGTTCAAACTCTACTTTTCCTCCTGCAGGCGGGTGGCAGTAGGAGTAGGAGAATCGGCTTCTCTTGTATGGAACAGCAGTTGCCACCAGGGACATGTGGGTATGGGAAGTCGTAGTCTCTGGAAAATACTTGAAATCTAAAGCAAAGTCTGCGCAAGAAATATAAAACAAGTCACACTAAAGACACGCTTCAGTGGTGACACCAGATCCCGTAACATAACAGAAGTGAGAGACTTCCACTGAATAGTCTCTGATCGAGAAGACCTGAAGACACTTGAATGGCGGCGGAGACTCATTCGGTGCAGCCAGAGGAGAGATACAAGACTGTGCACTACCTCCAGGCAGCCAAAAGAGCAATACAAGACCCCATGCCATCTACACTCAGCCGTAAGAGCGATACACGACCATGCACTATCTAAAGGCAGCCATAAGAACGATACAAAACCCTGCACCACCTAGAGGCAGCCATAAGAGCAATAGAAGACCCCATATCACCTCCAGGCAGCCATAAGAGCGATACAAGACCCTGCACTACCTACAGGCAGCGATAAAAGCGATACAAGACCCTACACCACCTACAGGCAGCCGTAAGAGTGGTACACGACCATGCACTACGAACAGGCAGCCATAAAGCGATACAAGACCCTGCACTCCCGACAGGCAGCCATAAGAGCGACACAAGACCCTGCACCACCTACAGGCAGCCATAAGAGCGATACAAGACCCTGCACTCCCGACAGGCAGCCATAAGAGCGATACAAGACCCTGCACCACCTACAGGCAGCCATAAGAGCGATACAAGACCCTGCACTCCCTACAGGCAGCCATAAGAGCGATATAGACCCCATACCAACTAAATGCTGACAGCAGAGGAGTGGTGCAAAAAAATCACAGTAAGAATATCGCCTGACATAAATATCACATCCTAAACATCAGTCACTAAATGGCAGACAACACTTCTGTAAATGATATTGGGACATACAATCCCACAAGAGTGAAACAAGGCCCTGAACTTCCAACAGGCCCACCAAAGGTCCCCTGGTCCACCAGCGCCAAGGAGAAGCAGAAATGCCCCTGGAAACTAAATGTATAGTGTGTAAGATAACAGCAGAAATGTCTGCTGCAGCCAGAGAGTTAGACTGAGTGAAGGAATGGCTTTGTACATGAATAAAATCATATATAGGATAACTGCAAAGCGAGAGGCCACATATTCTGAACCTACTACAAAAAGCAGCAATGCCACAGACTGCCCACCATTGTAGACAATTACAAAGTTATGCCCATGTCCATTGTGGAGTGAAGTCATTGTATCCAGACCAGCCCACTGAAGGCACCCTGTTAAGAACAGTGGTGTGGTCTACCAAATATACCCTTTCAACCAATAAGTAGGCCTGGGCGGAGTTCGCTGGGTTCTGCTACACAGAATCCACGAACTCCCGAAAAAAATCTGCCGTGCTCCATGGTCTACCATATGATTTTCCTCGCTTGCACTCACCAATGAGCCACGCAAGAGGACAAACTCTGCTCCGCAAACTCTACCGGCAGAGCGGAATTCATCGCCCACCTCTACCAATAAGACTAGCGGCCTATTTTAGGACCATCCCGATTGGCTGCTGGTAGCGATTTACAACAACCGCTACTTTAATTACGTGTGTTCGTTATATGTTAGCAGTAAGTAGATGATTGCAAAATTAATGCAACACCTATGGTTCACCCTCATTGTTGGCTGTTGTCAGTGGTTGGCAGATTCAAGTAGTGATTTGAACTCACATACCAGAGACTAAAAGAAATATGGCCAGAACTAATAGGAACTTTCTGGACCCTTTTTGCTTTTTACTCCATGCCTCAAGTGCAGTTTTCTTGTCTCCTTGTCTCCCTATCTGGTCATAGTTCTGGGGGGAAAACACAATTCCAACAGCCATTTACATTTGATTTGAAAAATGAAATCACAAATGCAACTCACTGTGAAAATATTTCAATGTTTATTTTTCAGTCCCTTATGATTCTGGCATCTTGTTTTCATAGAGAAAATATCTTGTTGCAAGACTAATGTAATAAAAAGAAATGCAAAACTGATACCTAATTCCCATAAAACCTGATTAGGCCAATAAGATCAGACCTATGCTGAGCATATACTTTACAGTGAGCTCTGTTGGAATGTGTTCAAACCACTTCAGGAGGGTGGTGGTAAAACCTGCCAAGGGCTACAGGCAAAACATTGTTGAAAATCCCACAAATAACCACATAACACGAATATAATATTTTTGGGGAACACCCTAACACTGCAGTAGATGGCTGCTTATGGAACACTTATTTCCCTATGGAAAGGAAAGAAAGCTTCAAACCACGGGATGTGGTGTGTAAGTTCTGGGATGTGGGATGAACTTGGGGCCACATGTACCACCGTCAGGATTGACGACTCACAAAATAAAACTTTTAGCGACTCACAATTTGCGAGTCGCATAACCTGATGTACAACAGTGTCTCAAACACTGTTTGTGATTCCCAAATGGGTCGGACGGGATCTGCTTCATTAATATTCATGAGGCAGGTCGCAATTTGCAGCCCATTGGGAAAGGCCAGCGTTCATAGGGACATGGCATGCTGGGGTCAGCAGACCACCATGTCTGTGACTGATAAAGCAATTTTCTTTTTTGAAAAGGAGCCCATTTCCCTTAAAGGAAAACAGGATGCATTTCAGAAATGAAAATAAAAGGTTTTCTTTTCATTTTTATAGAGTGAGCATTAGTCTGTGGGACCACTGCTTGTTCTGAAAAAATGTTGGCACCCCCATTTACAAAAGGGAAGGGGTCTCTTCGGGGTGCCTTCCTGTTTGCAAATGGCTTACCACCAATTTAAAATTGGTGTTAATCTGCAAATGTTTTGCAACCGCATTCCCGGCTGCAAAATATTAAAATATACCAGTGCGACTTGCTATTAGGAAGGGATGCCCTTTACACACCCCTTCCTAATAGCGACTCAAGACCCTATTTTGCGAGTCAGTAATAGGTTACTGACCCCCCAAATTTGTTTGGCACATAGGAAAATGCATTTTACTGGTAGCAAACAGGGAAAATATATTGTATATATGGCCCCAAGTTGGCAGCGTGATCAGTGCTCTTGAGCTTACTCCATTAAAAGAAAGAAAAGTGTGAATCACAGGAAATAAATGAACTTTTCTGGTTTAATGGCTCAGCGAGTTAAGTGCTCCCTCTGACATATCAGCATGATTCACATAGCTGCCACGTTTTCCAGATCCATGCATGTGGTGCTGCTCCAGTCCAGGGGTTTTTACTTTCAATTCTGGGACTTGTAGTCCTGTTTTACAATATAATAAACAAGACTACTGATCCCAGTATTTAAAGAAAAAACGGGGCTTCACACTTGGACTTGGGAAACTTGAGCTGGACTCACCAAACACAACTTCAAATCCAGACAGGGCTAATTCAGCGAATAAAGTTAATATATTAATGGGGTAATAATAACCTCTATAGTAACACCTACTATTTTTTGTGTGCTAAAGAGCAGAATTGTACTAAGTCACAAATTGAGAGCTGTTAAGACTAGGATGTCACCATTTGCATTGAGGTATGCATCCTCGCAACCAGAACGGGTGTGGCCGTGACAACACCTCCATCGAGGCTTCCATTTTGATACAGGTCTGCCTTTCTAGATGTTTCTCTCTGTGAAACCAGTTTGGATGTGTTATTGCTTGTTCAATGCAAATCTGATTTCCGACATTACCTTTGAAGGATTTTACCTTTTTACCGATCTTGTCTCAACACCTGAATGAACTTCCACCTACTTATAGGGAAACTTTGCTCTGCATCCCTCTTCCTAGCAGTCACATGTCGCATCCACAGGACCAACAGCAGAGACCACTCCTTCTCCTACCTGGCAACCAAGACCTGGAACATCCTCCCACTACTCCCTAAAGTATCACATGGCTCCAGCAGTTCAGGAAGTACCTCAAGACCTGGATGTTCAACCAATAGGAGAACCAACAGATCGTTTCTCCTAGCCCCTCACGGGTGAGGCGGCCACGCTCTACAAATGCGATTGATTACTAATCCAAAATGCTGGAAATCCACTTCCTGTTTATTTTCTTGTTCCAGGGCATATTTGGATCGGCCTGTAGAATGTCTCAGTGCAGCTCGATGGAAGCGTGGCTTGTTGCTCCCTCCAGCTGGGTCCCATTGTCTTTATAATCCACATTTGTAAAGCGCACAATCACCGGTAAGGGTCTCTAGGCGCTGGGGGCTATCAGGGAGATTAAGCAAGCTATTGCCCAGAGTCACATGGTGCTGGGCTAATCTGCCGCCAGTGCCGGGGATCGAACCATGAACCCCAGATTCCGGAATCAGTCACCCTAGCCGCGGCGCCACACCTCTTCCCTTCCCTCTTTGTGTCCCGTTCCATCGGGCTACTTTCAGCTTAGAAATTTACCTCCAATATTGGACTTTTTGTCTGTAATCTTCATTTTTCCTACAAAAAAACTGAAATTGTATTCGGTCTGCTTGCCAGCTCCTCGCTGTTTCAGCTATGTCATTCTGGCGTCAGCAACGGCCCTCACCTCTGGGGAATATGGCATTCTGCACCATAGATCAGAAGACTGGCCATTGACAGAAAAAGTATACTAGCAAATGTATTATAACTAGTTTTTAAATTTAACTTAATGATTTATATTCCTGGACATCATTTAAGGGTTGCTTACCCCTTACAACCCCTGCCACTGTCACCACTGAAGCCAGGGGTCGCAACGGCAATGCCAAGAACAGGAGGTAGACAAGGTTGTGATGTGCACTGTTTACTTTTTGCTGCTCTGACGGTGCAACATCAGAAATTAAACACTCAGCTCTACAAAAACAACATTCATACAGCAGTTAAAACTACTCTATTGAATAAAAGATAGCAACTAAATATAAAATATTTTTAAAACATGTTGCTGATTTTCATTATTTCGAACACATGGAAAATGATGTGTTCGAATAAAATCTCACTGCTCTTCTTTAGTGATAGATAAGGTCTTAGAACTGAACCTGCTGCTGACCGCAGCGGTGAAAATGGTCCTAGCCAATTGGAAAGACACAAGTAAGACCTCATACAAAGGCGGGTTCAACTGGATTACGCACCTCAGAGGTGCTGAAAACATTACACTACAGAACTCACCCTGGAAACCAGCAACCAGAGGGATGTGGAAGTCACTCGACACATACCTAGACTTCTACGAACCCTCATGAAATCAATTCGTCCCGGCGACACACCCCACCTGCCCCCTTTAAGTGCGGTAAAAAGAATGTAACCAAGAGCAATCACAAAGGCCCTACGGATCAGTTGGACTGATGTGTATCCCTATCTCGCCATATGCAAGCCAGTGATGTGGCGGCTGGCCATAGGTTTTTAAGTCTCACAACTACAGAACCTTCCTTGTGTCCTTCTTTCACCCACTTCTCTCCTGCTTTTTTCTATCACCTTTTTTCTTGTTCTCACTAAACCACGTCAGGTGGGGTTAGCTAAGCATATGTTTCGAAGTGACTGTTAACAATGTTGTACAAACTACGACTACGATTGGCTAACCTTGTAACAGAAATGTCTTGTCTATAAAATTAATAAAATACTTTGAAATAAAAAAAGAACTGATGCTAATAAAAATGTTGACAATGCTTAGGAATAATTTATGTCAATAATGTAGTTCACATCCAATTTATGGTCTACATGAGGAAATACACATGGACAAAACCAGCATGTTTTTTATATCTTTTTTTCGCCGATTTTATGCTTGGGGTACAGAATAGGCAAACCAGTAAATCTTGAGAGTTTGAAATATAAATAATTTGGCTTCCCAGTGTTGTTTTATGTTCTTTGTAGCACTATTTATTCTCCTCTTCCAACAAACACTTACATTATCATGCAATAAAAAAGAAAAAAGTATAATGTTCCTATCATGTCAGCACCCTATTTAACATGCCGGTTGAACATAATAGACTCATTCACATCCAAGTAACTATCTTTTAACCCTACCCGAGAGACCATATAATAAAGGTTGGGTACCCTGGACGTAGTTTTAACCTTTCACTCTCACAATATCCACTACACACAATAAATGACACCAAAAAACCAGCTCCGCTGTAATAAGGCGTCAAAGCACACCTAGGAAGCACTCGGCTTTCTGGGTGGGAATCCGATGATGAAGCATGCCACCAACTAGGTTGGTGGTTGAGGCTTCCTGTAAGAAATCAACTGGGTTCCCTGCCAAGGAGGCTTATTTTCAATAACCCTGATGATTGAGTTTCGTAGAGCCTAGCTCTAAGCTTGTTCTCTTTGTTTATATATATATGTATATAAAATGGACCTTGATATGTGTCAACTGTTGTGTTATTGTTTAATTGTGCACTTAAGAGGCTCTTCAGCAAAGTCAGCTATTGTGATGTCACCAGGACTGACGTCAAATGACATAACTATCTTTGACGATTCAGTGTCAAACATCATGTGATGTAATTTCCTGTGATGTCATTTGTTAAAAGGGTGACTATGTGATATCACCTCCATTACACCAAGCATGTTAGTGAATTGATGCCCATATTTATATTAATTTCCTTCTCTTCTTGGTTTACTCAGAAAGGAGTGGCACGTGTCTCCTTGCCTTTGTAAGTGAAAGAGCAGCAAACTATTAACATAGCCTTGTGGCCCTCCTTTATACAGCCTATATTTCTCTGGAGTACTGTAAACAATCAGTAACAAAACAAGTCTGCAGTCATTCCAACTAATAATGAGAGGTTGTCAAGTTTTGTGAGAAGATAAATGCCCCAGCCACCCTGCCACCTTCAGATCCTCCCTTACACTGAATCTAAGTTCAAAGAAACACACCCAGGTGCTCACTAGTCACCTATTGATGTAGGTGTTACCTCCTCGCATCAGGCTCCGGAGGTCCTAAGCAACCAACGATGGACCACTGGAATAGTTGTTTGCAAGTTCATATTTTATTAATCCATTCCCCTTACAAAACCCTTATATCTCCTACCACGCATCAATAGATTCAAACCTTTGGGGCCACCGCCCACAAGCACCAAACTAAACACCCCTGTCCTCCTCATGACAATGGCACAATCCTACATACCACTAAAAATCACAACAAACAAAATACAACACAATGCAAACCCACTGCGGTTTGATTACTGAACATAGTCCTCATACCTCATAGAAGGCACTGGGTGAGACTGCAGGTGATAACGTGAATGCACCTTGCCGCGAGCTGTCTCAGTGTCCTCGGAAGGGAGTACATATCTGTTACGTGAGTCCACCAGACGCTCCAACTGGGGTTGAGTGAATGGCAAACCAATCACCAAGGGTGTGCCCCATGTCTAAACACTGGACTGCCCACCCCCATTATCACATTCTCCACTTGAGGGTCAGCCTCGGCCGTACTCTTCACAAGCTTTTTAAACTAAGAGGCGCTGTGAGAAACCACTTCAGGCCCCCCAGGGCTGTCACCATAGTGTCCTTTAGGGGTCTACTTACCAGAGCACAGGCTCAAAGGGAAGGCAGAACTTGCTTCCTGGATAACGGTCTTGGAACAAAATGGTATCGCCTACTTTCCAGTCGGCGTTCTCTTGCACTGTTTCGCCAGCACAGGCTGAGCACTTGGGGCTTTTGGTACCCAGTCTGGTGATGGAGCACTACGCCCCTGACAGACCTCCCAATACACATTTGAATGGGACATGTTCCTGGTGGACTCTGGCGTTGGTCGATACTTCTTCACAAAAGAATAGATTGCCCACTCCAAATGATGATGATGATGCTGAGCATGAGCAATCTGGACAACTTTAGCTACTGACCGGGTGAACTTTCTTGCAGCTTTGGTCTACAACATGTATGTTGTACAATTTGTTCCCCTTTGTCTTCCTCTATATCTAGCTCTCATGCCTCTGTTGCTGGCATGCCTTTGCGCTACCACTGACTCCTCAATTGTGTTTTGCGGGGATTGCGATGACCATCACACCTTGGCAAAGTGGTTGGTTTTTCAACATGCTAGCATCACTTACCCATAGTGGGGCACTGCCCTTGGTATGGACATGGGCTGCCGCACTGCCCCAACACATCTCAGGGTTTGCCCTCTTTATGACTTTGTGAATAGGCTCACTCTTAATGGGTTTGCCTAAAACGGACTCTTTATATGTGACTCTTGCTTTGTAGTACATTCCATCGATGGATGCTCCGATGAATTGTCCAGAGATTTACGTGGCTCTTGTAATACCTACTCTCACTATTTCACCAATGCACACCCTTGTGTGATCTGTGCAATAATTTCTTCATTTTCTTCCTAGAGGGTGCAGGTACTCTGTAGGTTTTTGATGTAGCTATAAAATTAATCTATCAGGTCCTGTCTGGCATATTGCAGCAAAATTCTTTCGTAGTAGGGATTCACCATGGGTGCAAAATGTGCATTAAGAGCTTTGGCGATGGTGTTGCATGTGTGGGGCAGGCCTGCTTCTAGTAGTCTGCAGGATGTTAGTAGAGGTAGCCAGATGTAGGAGGAGCGGTGTTTCTAGTTGTCTTCTACTGTCGCTGCATTGAAGTACATGTCTAGGCACTCTACCCACAGCTTCCACTTTGGAGCTTGTACAGATGGTGTGCCTGCTATGACGGATGTATGACATTACAACGCATGCTTTTACATCGCATGCTTTTACAACGCGGTTTTTACAACGCATACCATTACAATGCATAGTGCTTTTAGGCGCTGGATAGTGAATTGTTTAATTTACTATTCCAACTCCAGTCCCCGTGGATAGTAGGGAAGGTGTTGGATAGTACATTAAACCTATTCCCTATCCTAGAGCGCCCCCAGCGCAATGCGTTGTAATGGTTTGCGTTGTGAAAGTTGCATTGTAAAGGCACTGCGTGGTAAAAGTTGCGTTGTAAAGGTTGTTTACTGCTATGACACATTGTTCAATGGCTTGTAGGGCATCCATAAAGTTGGCTCTTTTGACTCACCAATAAAGGTTCCTCCAGGCCCTGGTTCTCCTTCCTCAATACAGCACTCTTATTCTGCGCCGGTGGGTGGGGTAAGAGCGGACGGTAGTCTCACAGTGTTCTGACTTTGCAGCGGCTCTCTCCCCCACAGGGTGGGCGGTTTTATATCCGGGCTGACCTTCTAGTACGTCTTTCGAGGGTCCTCACCTGTTTATCATTATTTAATTTTCCACTTAGTATAGCAAGTGCCGTCAGGTTGCCAGGTGAAGAAATAGCTTGTATGGTAACCGATCAATTAGCAGGAGTCCTTGAAAGCTGGGATTAAGGTGCAGAGCCTCGTGGTACAGTCCTGGAGCTCATGTGCCCTCTGGCGGTGCTCTAGCATTGCAGTACTGTAGCAGTCTCTCCTGCCTGCGTGTCGACACACGGTCTCTGGCCCACTGGGCAGTGCTTGTTGGATGTCCTGATGGCAGTCGCAGCTGGTAATGAAGGCGGGCGGCGGGGGTGGTTTAAAAAATAAACCTCACTTACCTTTAAATGCCATTGACTCTCCTCCAGGGCCCTCTCTTGTCCGCTTGGTCTGTCCGGAACCGAAAGCACAAACAGGCTCCCCTAGCCAATACCAACCCTGCAATGCAGCGTTGTGATTGGTCTGGGCACTGTGCAGTGCATCATAGCCTGGTGGAGAACATGCTAAGTCCGCATGGCGGTTTGGCCACCCGAAGAGGGCCGGCCAAAATGTCATGCGCACTTAAGTGCACATATTTCCTCCTCTCCCAGCTGGCTGCGATGACAGCTAAGACCCGCCCAGGCCTGCCCCAAAACCTGCTTCAGTGCAGAAAAATAAAATGATAACATTGTGTTGTTATCATTTTATGTCTCCTTGTTTGCACTGCTAAAAGCTAAAAGCAGTAGGGCGATGCTCCTCTGCCTTAGCGGATGAGCTGCCACTGCCTTAGCAGCAGGGCAGGAGCACTTTGTGGTGTCACTCAGAGGCACCAGCTCTCTGCGCCACAGTGCTGGCAGCCTGCAGCGTAGGTCCCCGGAAGTCGGCTCCATAGTGAGGCGCAGAAGAGTGAAAAAAACCACACTACCCTAGAGTTTTTTTGTGCACAAATGTTCTAGCCCTCACATCCATCCAATTATTAAAAAACTCGTTTTCACGCGCTATATCTGAATGCAAGGGATTTCTTTCTGACTACTTTTTAAATTTAGTGGGCCATCACTTAGTGGTATTACGACTCAAATGTTTGGGTATGAGAGTGAACGTGAGGTGCTTTTTGGACGGATGTGAGGGCTAGAACATTTGTGCACAAAAAAACCCCTAGGGGAGTGTGGTTTTTTCATTGTAACTTAGTGCTCGGACCCCTAGCACAGTTGAGCCACCTCTTACTTGTCTTATATAAAGTGCAGTAGAGCACATACCAACTGGCAGAGTTGGGGCAAGAGCAATGGATGGGGCCAGACACAGGTTCTATAACCATCCTCGTCGCCAAATGTTGCATCGTTGCACAGGCCTTCTGGTGCCCGAAGCAAACCATGACACACTACCGTAGTAGTTGTATGCAGATCAGTGCTTAATTTGTAATAAAATATGTGCCAGTACCCTCGTCAGGTGGCCACTGCAGCTTTAACCACCCTTTGCCCCTATCAGCGCTGTCAATGATAATACCTGAGCAACTATTAACCATACACTCCAACACGTGTGCTAATTTAGACTACTCCAGGCCCCCAAAGCTATAAGAATGGCTTGGGTGGTGTCAGGAATTAATCATTTTTAATGTATATTGAATTAATAAACATCTGTTGTCCTGCTCATCCCTAAATTAGAGAGACAGCGCCACCATGTGGGAGACTGACATAAGTCTCGGTGTTCCCAATTAAGTGCCAGTGCCCAGCACCAGAAACCACCGGCTCAAATTAAGCAGTGATGCAGGCACATATGGTATTTAGTCACGATTCCTTGCGCTGCCCTTAAATCTCCTCCCACACGTCACTAGATTCCACTATCGGGCCACCTCCAGCAGAGACCAAACTAAACACCCTTGCAGTCCTCCTGACAATGGTATACCTCTAGATTAGGTTTCCAGACAATTTTGTGATTCTCTAATCCGTTTTTACTCCAATGCGTACTCTGTTTGCGCTTTAGGGGCCTAATTTAGAGTTTAATTGAAAGTCCTCTAACTTTTAGAGGAAGTATTAAATAGGAGAGTCTACCGGTGGGATTTCCTACACCCCTGTTGAATCTCCTGTGGATTTTGGGTTTCACCCTATGATCAGAGCATTTTGCGTTAGCAACCAAAACTATTAAGCTGCAATTGCTAGCTCATGCTAAAAAAACATCACAGCTCAGGAAACACCATATTTGCAAAGATTAGGCCATTTTGTACACGTCTGCTGTAATTACCAACTGGGAATCTCTGTATTTCCATGGGGCAATATTTGCTAAGGATTCGTAGTGTCAACCCACAAAAATGAGGAATAACCATCAAAATCATCATTTGCACCGTAGGGTTCCCCCTCATTCACCTGCACTGCAGTTCGGTGGGCTGTTACTGGAGAAACGTGCATGGAGAAATCCACTTGTGATTAGTAATAATCGCAGGGCGGTTAAATGGGCCTACATACTGGGAAGAGAGGATCTAATGGCTAACATCTACTGCACTTTTGCAGATACCTTTGACTCATATTGTCCTCATAGTTGTGATTCTAAAGAATTTTTTAAACTGCACAAGTCGCTTTTTGGTAAATTATTAGAACTCCTTACAAAAAAACCTAAAAAGGGTGTAGGTACGACTAATGCCAAATCCATAGGTAAACCCTGGTATAACAAGGAATGTCGTCTTGCCAAAACCGCACTGATTGATGCTGTTAAAGGGAAAGGTCCAATAGAAATTAGAGATAAAAGGAAGGCTTACAATAAAATAATATTAAGAGCGAAATCCTCTTGGGATGAGGAAATATGGCTCAGTATGCTAACAGCCGCCAGAAACAAAGACCAGAAACAATTTTGGGAACTTGCAGCTAAGGAGAATAAACGTGAGAAAGGCTCCAGGGAGGTCTATCTAGATGAGGACACATGGGTCAAGCATTTTACATCACTGTATGCAGCCAAAACTTTAATTGATGTGGCAACAGATGCATCCTCTGTTATATTACCAGCTAACACCCATCCTGTAGTTTTTGACTTGCAAGAAACAGAGACAGCAATTGCCATTACCTTCAACCCCTCCTTCACTCTTTAGGTAAGTGGGATATCACCGTGTTTAATTACGCGGATGATTTACAAATTATTTTTCCCCTCACTTCTCCTGACGCTGCCATCAATTTTCAGGCTGCCATGACACATATCCAGCTTTGGATGAACCAAAACCAACTCAAGCTCAATCCGGGCAAGACTGAGCTCCTCCTCCCGGGGAGAAGTGCCCCTTTTTGGGGCCCTCAGTACTGGCCGACTGAGCTCGGAACACCGCCCTCTCCTGCTGGATGTGTCAAGAGCCTCGGAGTCTTGATTGATTCCGGGCTCACTCTCAAGGCACAGGTGAGCGCAGTAACATCTTCCTGTATGTTTCAGCTTTACAGGATATGGAAAGTCGCTCACCTCCTATCGCCTGAAGCCTTGCTGCAAGTCCTAATAGCCCTGGTGATGTCCCGGTTGGACTTCTCAAATTCAATCTACCATGGTCTCCCTAAATCTCAGGTGTCTAGGTTGCAGATCGTCCAAAACCAGGCTGCTCGGCTGGTCTTTAAAATCCCCAAATGGCAGTCGGCCCAACCTCTACTACGCCACCTTCATTGGTTACCAGTGAACGAAAGAATTACTTTCAAGGTCCACTGTTTGGTCTTCAAAGCTCTCACTGGCCCCGCCCCTGCTTTTCTCAAGTCTCTAATCACTTCTTATTGCCCCCCTCGTACCTTGAGGTCCACCCACCTCCAGCTCCTCGTCGTCCCCCGCTTCAAACTCTCCAGATCTGGTGGCCGCAGTTTTTCTTGCCTAGCCCCCAAGCTATGGAACTCCCTCCCTCTCTCACTCAAGTCCTCTTGTTCCCTTCTTTCTTTTAGGAAATCCCTAAAAACACTACTCTTCCCTCACTAATTTTTCTTTTTCCCCTGTCTTTTCCTTTTCTTTTCCAAATCCGATTAGTGCCAGGAAACCTATGGTGACAGTGCGCTCAAGTAATTTGTTATAACATAACATGATTAAAAAAGGGAAGGCGCCTGGGCTTGATAAAATCCTGGGCGATCTTTATCTGTATAATGTTGACGTGTGGGCACCCTACTTGAATCATCTATTTAATATAGTTGCGGCTAGTGGGCACATTCCGGACACATGGAATGGCGCAGAAATTATTACTATTTTTAAAAAAGGGGATCGTGGCAATCCTGCCAATTATCGCCCCATCAGTCTTTTAGACATAACACAGAAGATATATGCCAGGCATTTTTTAAATCGAATCAATTCGTGGGTGGAGGAGAAGTCAGTTTTATCTAAATATCAGGCGGGATTTAGGAATAAAACGGGAACCATTGACCAGGTATTTAGATTATGCTGCTTGTATTGGAAGTACGTTATTATCCGCAAAGGTCACCTGTATGTGACCTTCGTAGACCTACGAGCAGCATTCGACCTAATTCCTCGCGATTTACTCTGGAAAACTCTGAATAGGCAAGGACTACCAGGCGAATTGCTAACACTTGTAACGGGCTTGCATCAGGAGAATTATGCTAAGGTAAGGTGGGGCCCAAACGGGGAACTCACAGACCCAATCCCCATAAAAAGGGGAGTACGCCAGGGATGCGTACTGGCCCCCACACTTTTCTCCCTTTACGTAAACGATATAGCAGCCTATATGGAAAATTGTGACAATGACTCGCCCCGATTGGGGGGGGAACGTGTTGCGTCCCTCCTCTTCGCGGATGATACAATTTTAATCTCGCAAACGCCACGTGGCCTACAGATCCTACTAGATAGGTTCCAACAGTATTGTATTTCAAAAGGATTAGAAATTAATATAAAAAAAACAAAATACATGGCACTAAACCCGCACAAAACTTTTAAAAGGAACCTAATGTTAAATGGTCAGAAACTAGATTACGAGCACAGTTTTACATACCTGGGGGTCCTGCTAGACTCGACAATGGGATGGGGCCCACAACTAGAGAAATCAAAACTGGTGTTTAAACAAAATTGTTTTCCAATATTACAGAGATATAATAAAAGTGTGAATAAGGTAGTCACCCCAGCACTAGAGCTTTTTAGATACAAGGTTCAATCCGCTACACTGTATGGGGCGGAAATCTGGGGGCCAGTATGCAAGAAAACCTTTGAAACACTGGAGAATAAATTTATTAGGGGGCTTTTAAAAGTTCCCACTAATACCCCCTTGATTCCCTTATTCCTTGATCTAAACTTCAAACACACAGATTATCATGTAATATTGAGACCGGTACTGTTGTGGGTCAGATTGTGGACAACCCATGAACTATCCGACTATAAAAATGGCTTGGAAGAAGTCCTTGAGCTAGATAGTGACAGTAAAATTTATTGGTTTAAACATGTAAAATCTTGGTTGATTAAGCTCGGATTAACACACTTTTGGAACGAGCCTGAATGTTTAAATTCAGCCTCCAAGAAAATAGTCAAACTGTCCTTTTGGTCATATGTGAACCATGATTCTGTGTATACAAGAACACACGGTCCCCTTACAGAAAAATTCCTTATGGTAAAAAACGAGGTATCCTTTGAACAATTTTTTGATGAAATCCAGCCACCATTGGCCAAATCCTTGTATATAAAATTCAGATATGGAACGCTGAGGACAAAGGTAACTGAGAAAAGATGGGGGAAGACAGATAATGACTATTGCACCCTGTGCACCAACAACCAAAGGGAGGATATTTTTCATATATTGTTTTTCTGCCCTAGTTATGGTAGGGCAAGGAAAAGATGGATAGTTCCTTTGTGCCTCAATATTGGTTCCACTTCCCATAGGGAAGCTGGCAGGTTCTTAAGTACGGATACCAGCCAAGTAATTGTGTTCGGAATCAGTAAATTCTTATTGGCAGTATATTTTATTAGACGGAAACTAACTATTGCATTTTAATCAAGAAAAACTGCCTATTCTGGATTTGTTTAAATTATGAATTATGTCTAGTTAGTTGTATTATCTTAAATTCCTGGCTGTTATAAACCAATTTAATGTTTTTTTAACTTGTTTTTAACATTTTAAATATTTATTAAATTTCTGCGATAAATTCAAATTATAACTTGTGTGTCCAAATATGATGAAATGTAGTTCTTACAACAGGGTCCTAAAATTGTAATGAATTGTAAGTTCGATTGTTGTTGTGAGTTGCACTATGTTATGCTTATATTTTACTGTTATCTTTTATGTTGCAAAGCAACGAAATAAAGATTGAACTTGAACTTGAGATAAATCCACATCATTTGATCCCGATTCAGCTGGTGGGCCTCATTCCGAATCGGATCACTCCCTATTCGCATTTGGCTGATGCATATAAAATCCTCGTCATTCAGTAGCTCCACAAGTTTTTTTCCATTTGAAAAAACATAGTAAGTTTAAACAACCTTCAGACATGCTGGGTTTCACTTCCGTCATGCTGGGTTTACAACTTTGCCTTCATTTCACAACATTCTCTAAATTTTTCTGAGTAGATCCTAAAACTGTGGGATCTGTCGTGCTTCACTTTGTTGAAACTGGCTAAGTGCCAACTGCAAGTAATGAAACCAAACCTTTTAGATTTTTAAGGGCTCCCTATGGACTCTCAGCAGGTTCGGATGTCATAGATTTGACCTTTTCTTTACCCTGTAGTTATTTTGGAATCATTCTTCATTGGCAAATACAGATTAAAAATATCAACATTTTCAGATTTCAACAAGAAATAGAGATGTTTGTTTTGTTTCCTTTGTAATATCAGAAATTGTTTGTGAATAATCTCGTGAGACTGTTGGCCACTCTGGGAGCCCGTGGAAGCACACCAGACCCATATAGATATATATATATAGAGAGAGAGTCCCTACATGCCACCCACTGACCCACCCTTGTGATTGCAGAGTTGAAAAAAAGTAAATATATATATATATATATGTGTGTGTGTGAACAAGGCAGCAAAGCCGAAACGCGTTACAGCTAAATAAAATAAAGCACGACAAAGAAAAACATTGAAGTGTCGTACGTCTGTGTTGAGATCCGTTTCTCATCGGGAAGTTGGAACTGGAATGGAAAATATGTATATAAAAGGCTTTATTTTATTGGGTTGGGTAGTTTGGGTTGTAAGGGGTCAAGGATGTGAAATGTTAAAGTGTACTAAGGGGTTATTAGAGTACAGTTAGATCAAATAAAGAATGCATGTCATAAAAACACTTTTCAATTTGAAATTTTGGGGATCGTCAATGATAATAATGAAGGATATGTCTTATAACAATTGCAACTCGACTTTGCAGTAGCTGACTTATTAAGGAGTCAGCATTATTACATACAACAATCAAGTCACCAGGATCACACTTTTAGTCATATATCAATCTGTGATACATTATAAATTAACTGTAGTAGTTCTGGTTCATCCCCCCAAGACACTCATATATATATTGTATGGCTCTGCAGCAGGAGATTTATTTCCCACAAAAAAATGTGCCTCACATGACTTCGAATGTTATGCTGAAGGCTGACAACTGTGCTGCAGTCCATCCCTCATAAGAAAAAGTATAATTTGACCCTAATTGTATATCTGTGGTCTGGTGGTAGCAATTGATATTAAAATCAGTGTGCATTTTTATAGTGGCCTGAAAAGGTCAAATCAAAAACAGCATTGGTATATTGTTTAGCTTTGAATTCTACACCTTCCAGCCAAATTGGATTAAATAAGAATATGTGTAATCATCAGCCACTGCTCGCTCTTCAGAGGAGTGCAATAGAGAACAGATAGGTGGGAGAAGCTGTCCTGGGCCTACTTGAAGTTGCCTTTCCACCTCAAGCTGAGAATGTGGCCAAAATGAAAATGGTGACAGTAACATTAGGACCTTGGTCCGCAGGAGACAACTCCTCGCCTGTTGGGAATATATCTACAGAGAGCAAGTAAAACTGTGCCAGTGGAGGCTTTTGAACGAGTTATGCAAATGCCTGTTACTTGGTCTGGTACAAGGAAGGCAATTTCAAGTAACCTTAAGTTATACAACATTTATTTGTTCCAGGACCACCAGATTTTCTGGGACAAACCCCAATGATGCCAACATCGGGACTTACCAAAAATGTTGATTTTGTTTCATTTGAAACACTTCTTTTGGAGATCGTTTTGATATTTTTGTAGAAAGAAAGCTCTATATTTGGGCGTTACCAAAGACCAAAAGGACCATGTTTCCTCAATATGACCAAGACATGACCTTCTGTGAAACCGCACTTTTCGGAGATTTTTCATGAAGGCAAAAGATGTTCAGTGGGGGCCTCTTGAAGCTCTTGTTGGATACAGTCTTCAAACTGCAATCTTCAATCCCATCCTTCTAGCATGACTAGAGCTCTACAAAGATTTCCAAGTTTGAACGAGGAAGCTTTGACCAAAAGCAACTCCTGTCCGGGTCCGTCTGATACAACTCACAATTTTGCATAGGGCATATATGTCTGGTCCTCTGCTGGCCAAACTAAGCAGACGCCCGAACGACCAGTGTCTGCGGGGATGCGGCATGGCGGGCACCTTTTACCATACCCTGTGGGACTGCCCCGTAATTCAAATCCTATGCGGGGGCGACCAAGAAAATGGCTGAGGCGCTAGGGAAACAAATCCCAATGACACCCAAAGGAGGGATCCTCAATGTGTGGGGGGCGACAGATTTGACGGAAATAGAACACCAATGGCTGGCCCTGGGTTGTCTCCTCATAAAACGCTCGATAGCAATGAATTGCGGCTCCCCTGAACGCCCGCTTACAGTGGGGTGGACGGCAGAAATGGACAGAGCTATGGTTGCTGAAAAAACGTTTACAAACTCAGAGGCTGCCCCAAAAAATGGGATAAAAAGTGGGGGAAGTGGAACACATATAGGGGAGATATCTGCAGCTCTCTAACTACCGATGTGGCATTGGACAGGTTGAGACTTGTCCACCGAGACCCCACTTGATGCGAACCGACCGTCATTGCATTGTACACTATGTCATATCTTATGTCGTTATACCTTTGTATTGCTGAATCTGATTTGATTTTTGGTCGAGACCTGCACTCTGAGACCTCATTGGATATCATCTGAATGTCCTTATAATGTGCATGAAGCCATACTTTATATCTGTGCGCTATTGTATTGCCGAATATGCTCAGAATTTTTGTTTTTACCTTCAATAAAATTTTATATAAAAAAACAACAACTCCTGCATCCTTTCACACTATAAGCATTCTTCCTTAAAGCTCTGTTCCCATCTCCAGATCCCTCAGATCAATCAGAAGCGCTCCATCACGCCTGCAGTGCTCCCTAACTTCAGAATAGAGGCACACTCAATGCCTCCCCTCCCCGCCTCCCTTCAGGTGCATGCAACACTCCCTGCAGGCTCCTGCACTGATTCCTCTCCTCAAGCTGATGCACCACTTCCTTCTTCTAGGCCCAGCGCTCTCACTCAGTCCAAGCTACCACACACCCTACAACCAAACTACTCTGAGAGCTCAAGTTTCCAAGTTCCATGTGTGAGTAGCTAAGTGTACTAATGTATCTACTGTAGGGGCCTGTGTTTGACCTCATGGTCACAGGTTCAAATCCCCACGGGTCCACTCAGTCTTTCTCCTTCTGAGGTTGATAAAATGAGTACCATTGAGCTGGGTAATACTAAATATCTGTTATTCAGCTGCAAAATATCAATAAATCAATCAATCAGGGATTTGTAAAGTGCAATACTCACCCGTGAGGGTCTCAAGGCACTGGGGGAGGGGGAAATTCAGGCAGCTTTGATTCAGCCGAAGAGCTAGGTCTTGAGGCTCTTCCTGAATGCTTGCAGTGTGGGGGTTCGTCTGATGCTGAGTGGGGAGTTCGTTCCAGGTCTTGGACGCTGTAGGAGAAGGCTCTTCCCCCATTCTGGCTCTGCAAATGCGAGGGATTTCAGCCACGGCAAGGTCGGCGGTGCGGAGTTTTCTCTTTGTGGTGAACGTGTGCTGTACAAATACACGCTATATTATGTTTCATCTTTGTATACACACTGTATTATGTTTTTTCTTTGTATTATAGAATTTTTAGTCCTGTTGATACCACTATCAAACCAGAAGTCCAGATCCAAGAATAGGAAGAAAACAACTGGATGGGATAAGCTTCTTGCGCATGGATGTGGCATTGTTTGTTGCTCGTTGCGGCGTAGCTCCATTTCTTGTGCAAGAACTTGTTCTAGTCCTGATGTTTTAGTTAACAAAGTAGGAGCTTGCAATTCCAGCAAGAAAAGGGTTTGCAGGTTAAAAAGTGAGCATTGATTGAGCTGTGGGGCCAGCGCATAACATAACTCAAAGACGTCATTGAGTGCCCTCTAAGCTCTACAGGTTTGAGTGGTATTTGACGCGTCGCCTATTGACAGTGCTCCCTTTAACATCACACCTTTTGTAAGAAACAGAGAGCGCACATCAAGTGCTTCAGGTAGTGTCTAGAAGCACCTCTTCAATATTCTACATAAGTCATATTTTTACACTGTAAACATGATCTACAGTCACTATTAACAGGCAAAATATTCAAATATCAGGTCATATCCGCGAACCAGACTTATCTGTTCCCGTTGCAACTGTCTGATGAGCGGCTGCCCTTGATTCACTCAGCGCCCATCTGACTTCCCTCCCTCATCCGGATTCATTCCAGTGTGATGTGACGACTCTCACTTCCCTGCATGTGTCCCCACACTCATGGGCATCCGTGTAGGGAAAGTGGGGGGCGCTTGCCTCCCGCCCCCTGGATTTTTCACTTGCCCTTTAAAAAATATTTCAAGATAGCGCTGCAGTTTGGAAAGGGTCAGAGGATGGATGACGTTAAAATTATGCCCCACCTGAAAAATTTTCCGCAGACGCCCATGCCCGCGCGGTGGGTCTAGAGAGGTTCCTGGATAGTCCCAACCCCTCTCTCTGCCTGACTGCTCTGCAAAAAGTACTAACTGCAGCTTGCCCCTGAAGTCACACTCATGCCACCATCAGCCTGAAAATGCTTAGAAGGAAGTCCAGTGGTGTAGCTTGGGGGAGGCACGAGTTTTCAGGGTGGCGGCAATAGCAGGAATTGATCGCCCGCACGACCCGCTCTTGTGAACGCCGCAGGATGGCAAAGGCTTGGACCGCCATGGGCAGCAAGAGAGCAAGCTACTCCACTGGGAAAAACTCAGTGGAAAAAGCGACACTTATAAATATGTCAGTTACAGCCCAATCATGTAGAACAGAGGAGTGTGAGGGTGCTCATCCAGACATCAGATAAAGCCATGTGCCTATGTCAGCCCCCCCCCCCCCCCACCTTGACTCGGGGCAGACCCGGCAGCAGCAACAACGTTAATCAAAGAGAAATGTGTCCTGCTTAGCACACCGTGGTGCTGGGAAATTATTTTACACTCAGGTCGACTGAACATCAGAACTCTGAATAGGGTGACATTAAGTTCTTGTGCGGGAATGCTGGGACAATTAGCAGCTCATCCTACTCTAACCTGAAATGAGTGATGCTTGGTAGGGCTAAAAACCTATCCTAGATCCCTAGGGTATTAGTGACATGCTCAGATCCCTTAGGCACTCAAAATACCACACACTCACTCACCATACATCTCAGGCACTCAGCATACTCTTTACACACTCAGCGTATCACTCATGCGCTAAGGTTACCAACATGGGACTAAGCGTACCACTCAGACACCCAGCGTACAACTAACAGACTCAGTATCCCACTCAGGAACTTAGTATACGCCTTACACACTCAGCATATTACTCATGGACTCAGCTTACACTCAGGACTCAGCGTACTACTCAGAAACCCAGCGTACCACTCAAACATTCAATGTACCACTCAGGCACTCAGTTTGCCCCCTTACAGACTCAGCGTATCACTCATGCACTCGGCCTACCACTCAAGGACTCAGTGACACCCAGTGAACGACTGCAAGACGCACAGTACCACTCAAGCAGTCTGCATACGACTCACATACTTAGAGTACTACTCAAGCACTCAGAAAATCACACAGGTATTTAGCATAGCATACAGATGCTCATTTTACTGCTCACACACTCAGCATAGTACTCAAGCACTCATGCACTCAAGCGACCTTCACTGTACCGCTCAAGCACTAGGCATCCCACTCAAACACTCAACATATCGCTCAGGCACCTTATAACACTCCCCTCTTCAGCGTACAGCTCAGGCAGCACTTAGTGTGATAATATGGCATAAAGCAGAATAAGCACATAGCTGCATGAGTGATAAAAGTAAATAAACACAAAATAAAGCATTTTTTAAGTCAACATGCACCGTCAGATCCAATAAAAAAAGACACATCTCTTAATCAGTGACCTAAAAAAGCTTTGTCCTGCAACAATTCGTACGAAATATTCCCATTAGTTGTAGCCTCTGCGTCTCCTGTTTTTAACAGCTACAAATCAATATCTCTCCTGAGCGCGCGCTGCCAGTTTGTTTTTGCCAGAGATTAGGATCAACAGGAAGTTCTTCATGTAATGCCCCAGGACGCCACGTGCTAATTGAGGATTGATGAGGATGTGCTCAGTTCTCCTGACTATTCTATTGTTTTTAGCCCATGAACCTAAGTCCATTTCCAGTGTTCCTCAGGCAAAGACAGAGGACTCCAATCTAGGTTATCTGTTCACAGTACCAAGGAACTCAAACATCATAATAAAAGACAGTGTGCGGCCATTTCCCTACCTGGATCCCAAAACAATTTCTTTAAAAATACAGCCATGAAAACAAAACAAAATGGAGGCAATGTATTCTCACCAAAAATATAATTTGCCCCTTTGCACAATTGGCTGGTGTGATGGCAATAGGTAAATGGCAAATGGGTGGATGCTTGATGCTCTCTGACCTCTACCCGGAGGGGCGTTTTATGATTTGAGAAAATTATACCATGCGCCTTATCCAGGGCTGTGCGACAGAGGGACTGCTGTAATGGAGTAGCTTGTTAACACTGGCTGCAACAAAGATGATTTAAATTGAACAGGTATATATTAGCAGAACATTTGTAGATGGTTACAAGACTCAGTCATATCCTAGCAGCTAAGGTAAGATTTGTACCTGGGTGTTTCTGGACCATCATGGCTTTGTAAACAGTGGCAATGGTGTCTGTATTAGAGTTACAGCAAGCAGTACTATAAACTGCAATCTGCTTTCTCAGTGGTTGCAAACTGGTATCTCCCAAAGGATCATGGCTAGCAACTCAGCCGCATGCCAACATTTCAACATATCCTCAACACAGTAGTAGGACTTCTGTTTACTTAATGCTCGAGTGCCATTCAGTTTTCTCATCTTTTCTTAGGTCTAAGCTAAACTACTATTTTGGAAGGTTTAACAGAAACGTGTTACATGTTCTAACAGAACCGACCAAATGTAAGACATATAAATAGATAATTAGCCGTTGTTCCGTTCACCCACATCCATCACACCTTGAAACAGAATGAGGAGTTGTGTGCACTTCAACTATGAGCAGTAAACCATAGACTGGTAAGTACACCACACTTGAGAGAGTAGACCTCAGAAGTTGATGAAACTATCTTCAACTTTTGAGATCCATTTTCCACGAAGCATCTGATCCGCCATACTGCCTCCTTGTAAGCCTTAACGTGGTACATGGTGTCTTAACGGAGCATGGAATGTGCAAAGTTTGTATTACAGTGACAAAGATTTGTGAAGTTTCCAAACATTTATTTTCATGTAGGTTGCTAAGTTTCACAACGTAGTAAGGGTCCAAAAATTAGCAAGATTAGAACCAGCAGTATAGTAAGAGTCAGAACATTAGCAAGATCAGAACCATCGGTTTAGTAAGGGTCAGACAATTTGTAAGGTAGGACCCAGAATGTAGTCATAGGCCGAAAGTTAACAAGGTTACACTTGGTAGGGAAGGGAAGGAATGGTCTGAAAGTTAGCAAGGTAGAATTAGCAATGTACCATTGGTCCAAAGATTTGCAGGGTTAGATGGGGATGAGGTGGCTTTTTTAGGGGATCACAGGGTGGGGGGATAGGGGATTCGTTAACAAAGTTGTAAAACATGCTTCTTTGATGGAAAGGTTAACTAGATGCTAAATAATCAGGTGAACAAGAAGTCATGTTTACGTTTATTATCTAAAGTAGGATGGCGTTAAATTGAAAGCTTATCTAGCAGTACCTTTGACTGGAACATTAAATTAATTGTTGAACTGTTTTTGCTCACATTCAAGAATACAAATACAATTTGATTGACTTAAATGAAGTGTTTTATCATTTCTTTTCTCTTTGTGGTGCCACAGTGACCACCCACCGCTCTGCTGCAATCACAGCCAGACCCCGCTCCATGTTTCTGTGGAGTAACCTGTTTCCCTTTAAGCGAACATCTCAAAGTGATTGAGACTGGAGTTAGCATTTTCTCTTCTGGGATTATTTGGTTTCATGTTTAAATAACTGTTTCATAAACAATTCAACTAAACTATTTTCTTTCCTTGATTCATAACTTTTTTTGTGGAATGCAGTCACTCCTCTGGGAAAATGTGGTTTTAATTATTGTTGAAGTTTTGTAATTTGATGCAAACATTCCAAAGTACAGTACATCTACCCTGTTCGCGTCGGATTCCCTTCTTGGTTCCATATATTAGCCGTCTCTCCGAAAGGGAGCCAAAGCTAGTGAATAAAGCGTTTTGGGAATTAAAGTAACCGGTGTGAAATAAATATATGTGCCCTTTTAGTTTAGACAACACAAAACTACGAAATGAATGATAAATAAGCTAACATAAGGACACCTTGTTTGGATAACCTTTTAAAGTAGTTTTATATAGCTCAATGTGTTTTGATACCCTTCCATATGTTACTTTTTAAGTTTCTTTTTATAGACACTGTCTTTGAGGGATACAGATGGCGAAATGTTACAGTGGTTAGTTATATTTCTGGGCTAGCAACTTCAGATGCATGCCAGCCCTTTCTCATATGCCAACTGAGAGAGCGCAAACTGACCTAAATGTATGAGTGCATCACACTTACCTGTAGTAAGCACAAATCATGAGGAGAAATGCCATGAGTGCTAGTAGTATCTGCAATTATATTCTGAATGTATAGCTAATGTAGAGATTTAAGTAGAAGTGGAACTAATACAGAAAGGTGTGACACTATATGATTTTATTAGATGTGATTATTCCTGAATCCATGTCGTGTAGCTGCTAAAATGTAAGATGGCATGTGGTTAAACGCAGAATGTGGTAGGCCTCAGGGCCAGAGCTAGAAGGGAAGGGGAAGGTGTTTCTTTTCACGACATAGATTGAACTAATGTTTTGGCTATTGCATTAATGGGCCATGATTTATAGATGTGTTTACTGAATAATAGAATAAGAGTATTAACATGCTTTAATTAATGAAGAAGTTGAATGCTATAATCATTATGAGAAATGTTGTAGGCCTGAAATGTTTTAACATTGCTTTACACGTACATGTCTGGGCCGAGAAATGTTGCGAACCTTTTTGGAAGTCTATGAGAGTTGGGTTCTTGGCTGCAGATGTCTGTCTGCAAGAGAAAGGGAGGATCCGATTATAAATAATATGAATAGAGGTCTGTTCAGTAGACGGCCCAGACATGGAGGAGGGTTCCGGAATGTTTTAAGGGGTATCAGCGGGCCGGAGAAGAGTCTGAGAAGCAAGGTCAACTCCAACGTATGAGGCCCAATACAAAGCAGCATGGAAAAAGCCAGAAGCTACACCACGTGAGGGGCGTCTCACGAGGGGCGTCTCAAATGTTGTTGACTGTTTTGTATTAGGGACAGCACCCCTGGGTGGAGTTAGAGCAGATGCCTGAGGACCCTTTAGAGAGCGGATGGGTAGGCAGAGAGGGGTCATGACTGGAGAACTATAGGTTTTCACCAAGAGACTAAGAGTGAGTGACTTCCCTTGGGGGTCATTCACTGCTGACACTTTTGTTAGGTTGAGACTTGGTTAAGTAGGGATACCATCTAGAGCAGGGTAGGGACAGCCTAACCTGTGTGTTTTCCTCCAACTTAAATGAAGGAGAGATATGCGTCAATGCTGATAGCTTTATTATTCTTAGAACTTGTGCTGGTAATTTCCGTTGCTCGTCTGAGGGCTTTCAGAGAGCACATGTATGTAGTTGGACCTGTGTATCTCGTGAATCTCATTCTGAGATGTCTGTATTTGCAGCTTATCCTATCCTTACAATAAACTTTTGAAAGCTAGAAGTTGTTTGTGATCTTTTGGAGCGGGGTCCTTTATTGGGTGTACTAACTTGGTAGCAGAGGCACTTTCTTCCTTCAATGACAGGCAACAAAGGTTCAGTCGACCAGATCGGGGTTTAGATCAATAGTGATAAGGTATCGATCAAAATCTCGCCCTTCCAGTTGGTAGCTATAGAGGATGGTTGCCTTCTTGAGGACGGTGACCTAGGCCAGGTTAGCTTACCCCAAGGCCCCTAGAGATCGATGATCGGAAGAACCGCCCGCCGAAGAAGATCCGGATGACGTGAGACAGAAAAAGCAGCAGTATCGGTCGAGAGTGAGTATAAAGGGTCATGCGTGTTAGATTGCGGTGTTTTTGTATTGTATCTATGTTGTAATGTCTGGCGGAGTTGAATGTCTGTAGAGTGACTGTGGAACAGGTTGTGAGCGCGCGCAACCGGTGGAAATCTTAAGTTCAAAGAGAGCTTAAGTGGTTCGGGTGTATCGGACACCCAGAGTAATTGTCAAATAGTGTGAAGGGGGTCATGAGGTACCATTGATCACCCGAAAGACCGAGATAGGGGGAACGTAAGAGTGAGTGCGTGAGTAACGGACGCTGGTCGGAGGTTACTGTGTGTGTAAGCAACCTATCAGAGAGACGATAGACATTTCGTCAGTTGTGTTGACAATTACATATAGACTGTGGACGTACAGTCGAGGGAAGTGACCGCTTGGTCGGAAGTAGTCATTTTTCGGTGTATGAATGGGACGCATGCATGACCGGGAGACGAGTTGAGAAAGGAGGGGTGCTGCTGCGAAGCGGAGAAAAGTGACGTCAGGAAGTGTCGCGCAGTGATTGGCTGACCGGAGAAAGACCGCGCTGTGATAGGCCAGCTAGCAAAGACGTCAGAAAGTGTCGCTCTGTGATTGGCCGACCGGAGAAAGACCGCGCTGCGATAGGCCAAGTTAGCAAAGCCGCGACAGGATTGGTGGATTGTCATCAGGAAGTAAACAGAGTAGCGAGGCTGGATATTGTGCGCATAATTATGAAGTGTTTTAAATGGTTGAGAGCGGCGTTTAAAAAAGAGAAGCGGGGATCGGATGAAGGGGAAGAAGCCCCGCCGGAGGGTACGCCGGCTCGTTACATGGCAGTGAATGTTGGGCTGCATACGATCCTTTGGATATCAGAGTGGAGTAAGATTACGGAAGGAAATGAGGAACTGACGTTCCCGAAGTACGGGACGTTCAGATTAGAGGTGTTACATCGATTAAAATCAGTCATGACCTCAATGAGACCCTTGCCTAGACCGACCCAGTTTGAAGCCCTTGATGCATGGATTAGGGCAGCGCATGAAAAAAATATGAACAGACGACAAGAAAGGGTGAAACGATCGGTAAGGGCAGTGCAGGATGCCAGGTGGGATGCGGATGCTAAAAGATGGAGAGTGCATAACATGGAAGTAAATAAACTGTACCCAGTGTTAGAGGTGCCCGGAAATAAAAGCCCCCTAGAAGAAGATGATGAGAGCGAAACAGAGGACAGCCTGATAAACAGATTATTGACAGACAGGCCACCCCCGTATAATAGAGCAGGGGGAGAGGTCGAGCATAGTGAAAGAGAAAAGGGGGGCAATGCAGGAGAGCATGGACCGCTTCCCAGTACAGAGTGGGATCCTGAGGCAAAGAAAGAGCTGTCCCAGCCTAGTCAGGTGCAACAGGTAGTCGGGAGGTTTGTGGTACAAAGAGCGCCGGAAACGGAGTGCGCCACATCCTACGGATTACCAGCTGCACTGCAGGTACCTGTTACCATAGGTCCTATAGTATCGATATATGACCCAGAGAGAGCAAGAGGGGAAGAACGGGTACGGAAGGACGGAGAAAGAGCAGAGACGGCAAGGAGGAACGATACGATCAATTCCCCAAGTCAGATGCCGATACCCAGAGAGTGGAGCACCCCGATGCACACAGCAGGGGATCCAGGAGGGGACCCTGGGGGCCCTAGATGGCCAGTGGATCTGAGGGGATCTGGACGAAAATCCTTTCAAGAGCTAAATGAGTACATGAAGAAGTGGGATGAGGCAGTGGAGGCTCATAAGAGCATCATAGCTGCAGAAGCTGAAAGGGAAAGTCAGGACAGCCGAGCTCGGACTCACTGCGGGGCTGGGGAGAGCAGCCCGGAGTGGGACTGGAGAGAGAGAGATAGTAGGGGAGTCACCCATTGGGCCCGGAGTGGGGATAGAACAGACCTGGAAAACGGGGGCCCCGGGAGTGGAGGGGTGGCGTGCCCAATACTCAGTGAAGGGGAGAGGAGAGCGCAAGAGTACAGAAACAGCTTTAAGTGTCCACACTGTGTGCCCGGCACCAGAGAACTGAATGGGAGTTGTGAGAGGTCGCACCATAGTCCCTGTGATGACGGAAATGAGCGCAGCTCAGGGAATATGGGGAACCAGGAAGGATCGTATCGGATACTGAGCGATACTAGGCAAAGGGAGAGTAGCGACCAGAGGGAAAATAACAGAGAGGCGTACGGTGAAAGGAGAGAAGCAGGAGAGAGTGGGGGTAACAGGCCCGTGTTCCATCACCTTCCAAGATCGGATGGCCGAGCATGGGACCTGGAGAGATGGGAGCAAGGGAGAGCACTCATTAACTCTCCCGAGCCCAAACGTAGAGCTCGGAGTTGGGATGGTAGGGAGACCAGTGAGCCCCCTTCGAAAGACATATTGCGAGCTGAGATAAAAGCTAAGAGACTCGATGTCGCCAGCTTAAGGTCAGACCTGGATGACATGGTAGATGGTACCCTGCCTTTAGAAAGAATGGAAATGTATGAGCAGGATGAAATACTGTATATGGCAAAGGACATCACTCGAAAAGCGAGAGCAATCCATGAGAAGTTAGTCGAACTAGCAGGCAAATATATGGTGGACCTGTCAAGAACCAAAGCATTACAGGGTAACCACAGGCTACATTATACAGATCGAGACCTAGATGAGAGGAGAACGATTGGGCTGAAAACGCACATAAGGGAACTGATCACGGGAATAAGGACATGGAGGGCACTAGATAAGTGGGAAGAGAGGTGGTCCAAGAAAGGGACCGTCAGGAGAAGCACGCTTGGTACGACACCAGGAAGGCTGCAGGGAATAGAAGCATACCCTTTGCGTGAAGTCGCAAATGGGAATTATGTGCATGTCCCTTGGAGTAGGGGAGATTTGGCTGCTTTTACCACCTCCTTCCCCAAATTGCGGGAAAGCCCAGTGGAGTGGTACAAGCAAGTTGAGAGATTTGTAAAAATCTCAAAGGTCCTATGGATAGATCTGAACACGCTGTTTGACATTGTAGTACCAGGAGATCTGTGGACAGCATGCAAGGTTAGCGCTGAGTGGCCCACAACGGAGCCGGAGAGAGATGCTAAGACTAATGGGCCGTCCGAGATTGTGATGGCAAAATTCGAGAGAGTGATGACTTGGCTGAAAGAGAAAGTGCCAATGCAAGACATAGATTGGGTCAAAATAGACCGAACCAGACAGGAACCCAAAGAGACAGTCCACGAATATTATGAGAGATTGCTGAAGGCGTTTAAACAGTATAGCGGCTTGGATGTAATGGATCCAAAAGACATAGGGCAATTTGTGTCCAAGTTCGTCCTGGGACTGAGACCGGATATTAGTTTAATGATTCAGCAACACTTGATTTGTTGGCAAAATAGACCCCTAGACGAAATACTGAGATATGCCAGGTACTGCTGTGATGAGATAGACTCCAAGGCTAAGAAACTAAAAGAAAAATTGATGGTGGTACAGATGCAGGCAGCAGGGAAGGGGGGACAGCAGCAACAGCAGCAAGGAACAGGTACAGGAGGAAAGAAGCAGTACAGTCAGAACAAGGGCAATGAGGAGAGTTCCACCTTTAGACCCAGAATAGACATAGCTGCCTTGAAGAAAACGACTAGGTGCCACCAGTGTAACGAGGTGGGGCATTGGAAACGCGAGTGTCCCTACAATGTAGAGATAGGAGAACAAGAGGAAGAAGAGGAAGAGGTCCAGAGAGCGCCTACGAGAGGGGTGACGCCATACCAGGGAAAGGTGCTCAAAGGGGGGGGGGCTCCTCCCCGAGCCCAGTTCCCGCAACCTCCCCGAGTAGGGAATATGGGTAAGACCTATAGACAGATGCCCCTGTTTGTAGAAGGAGAAGAGTGCTATTATGTGGACCCATTAACCGGACAGAGAGTGGAAAGAGAAGACTGCACCCTCGGGGCAGCCTTGGAGGTGGACCAGAGGGGACCCTATGTCGAAGCAGAAGTAGCAGGGTGCCCCACGACATTTCTGGTGGACACAGGAGCCACTAGATCCACGATCAGATCAGCTGCAGTTCCAGACCTGCCCATGTCTGGAGAGACCATACAAGTGGTGGGGGTTGCAAACAGGAGAATAACCAGCCAATTGACAGAACCGGTACAGGTGAAAATAGGGAAGTACAGCGATGAGCACCAGTTTGTGGTTTGCGATTCAAGTCCTGTGTGTCTGCTAGGCAGAGACCTGTTGTGTAAATTGAATTGTACAATATACTGTACACCTCAGGGAGTGGAGGTATTGACCAATGATGATGACGCAGACTTCAAAGTTGCAAACTCAAGAATATGCGTGGAGCTGTACCCTACTTTGACAGTAGATGAGCTCCCCTGGGACTTGAGAGAGACAGTGGCACCAGAAGTATGGGACTTCACTGGGGAAGAGATTGGATTGGTCAAAGGGGTGGACCCAGTGAAAATAGTAGTGAAACCGCATGCTGAGTTCCCAAGAACACCCCAATATAAATTGACTCCAGAAACGATTGCAGGCATAAAACCCGTGATCGAGTCCATGATTAAACAGGGAATACTGAAAGAAATCGTGGGTAGTCCATGCAACTCCCCGATTATGGGTCTGCAGAAACCAAATGGGAAATTCCGGATAGTACAGGACCTTCGAAAGATTAATAACATAGTCGTTTCGTGTTGTCCAGTGGTACCGAATCCATCAGTGATACTGTTTCAGATTCCATTCCAAGCTGAGTGGTTCACTGTGATTGATCTTTGTCAGGCTTTCTTTTCGATCCCTTTGGACGAAGAAAGCCATTTTCTTTTCGCATTTAAGCTGGAAGGTCGCGTCCTAACATGGTGTCGTATTCCTCAGGGGTATACAGAGAGCCCATCGATCTTTAACCAGCTTTTGAAGAAAAATCTTGAAAGTCTAGTGCTGCCCCAGAAGTCAGTTCTGGTCCAGTACATAGACGACCTCCTCGTGGCGTCAGAAACAGAAGAAGCTTGCAGGGAGGACTCTATTGCTTTGTTAAATCACCTAGCTGCCAATGGGCACAAGGTGTCCCCGGGAAAGTTGCAGTACTGCCTGACAGAAGTGCAGTACTTGGGACACAGAATAGAGAAAGGCAAACGAAAGGTGTCACCAGACAGGATAGAGGCGATCATGAAAATGAATGCGCCTAAGACACAGAGAGAGGTCAGGATGTTCCTAGGGATGGTGGGTTATTGCCGACAGTGGATCGCGAACTTTTCACTGAAAGCAAAGCCCTTGCAAAAACTGACGCATAAGGAGGTGAGCGATCCGGTACCATGGGACAAAGACTGTTTGATGGCATTCCTACAGCTGCGAGAGGACCTGTGTCGTGCTCCGGCATTGGGAATGCCTGATTACAATAAACCATTTTTGCTTTATTGTTGTGAGAGAGAAGGTTGCGCGTTGTCTGTGTTAGTCCAAATCCATGGGAATGCCCGTAGACCAGTTGCTTATTTCTCGGCTACTTTAGACCCAGTAGCCGCAGCGTTGCCCGGATGTCTCAAATCCGTTGCTGCAACGGGTGTCAGCATTGAGAGATGTGAAAATATTGTCATGGGGCACCCGTTAGAGGTGTGCGTGCCCCATTCTGTTGAACTGTTGATGACCAGGACCAAAACACAGCATCTGACCAACAGCAGGCTCACGCGCTATGAGCAAGTTATTCTTGCTGCAGAGAATGTGACCCTCAAGAGATGCTCTGTTTTGAACCCTGCCACCTTGATGCCACTCCCAAATGATATTGAGGATGATGATGAATGTACAGACCATGACTGCCTCGATGTGACTGAACTATGCACCAAACCCAGACCCGACATCGTAGATGAGCCACTGACCGACCCAGACGAAATTTTCTTTGTCGATGGCTCATGTGTAAGAGACGAAGTTGGGCAGTTGAGAGCAGCTTACGCTGTTTGTACAATCACTGGAGTTGTAGAAGCTGGGTGCCTGGAAGGAGTACACTCCGCTCAGGTAGCCGAGATTATTGCCTTGACACGTGCTTGCTTGGCAAGCAATCAAATTCGAGTCACCATATACACCGACAGCCAATATGGTTATGGGGTGGTTCATGATTACGGGCAGTTATGGTCTCAAAGAGGGTTCATGACCTCTTCAGGCTCTCCCATTCGCAATGGAGAGTTTGTGCGCCTGTTGTTAGAGGCGTTGCAATGTCCAGCAGGTATCGCAGTTGTAAAGTGCACCGCACATACCAGAAATGAGGACTTCGTCTCGAAAGGCAATAGATATGCCGACGAAGTCGCGCGGTATTGCGCGGAACAAGGGTACTCTTTCACAGAGGTGGAAGTGGGTGGAATAAATGTAAGGACTGAATTAGCTATGATATTGGAAACTGTTGATACTTGGGACGAACTGGCAAACATGCAAGAAAATGCTCCTGATTTTGAAAAAGAAACATGGGAAAAGGCAGGATGTGTAGTGGGTGAGTCCCATTTTTGGGTCTCAGCAGACGGCAGAGCAGTGTTGCCCAATGAGATGGTGAGCCCAATGGCCAGACACATACATGGTCCCGTACACCTAGGGAGAGACGCTATGCTGAGAGTGTTTAGACAGACTTGGTACAATCCTAAGTTTAGAATAGCAGCAGAAGCAGTGTGCCAGCGTTGTGTGACCTGTCAGCAGCTGAACGTAGGGAAAAGAACACCAGTTGCACTGAGTCACATAGGAAGGTCTGGAGGTCCATTCAATCGAATGCAGATAGATTTCATTGAAATGCCGAGGTGCAACCGCCTCCGCTATGTCCTGGTGGTTGTTTGTGTATTCTCCAGATGGGTTGAGGCATACCCTACACGTAGGTGCGACACCCTCACAGTGGCTAAGTTACTGCTTAGGGAACTCATTCCGCGCTTCGGGGTGCCGGCCTCTTTGGAATCAGATAGGGGAACGCATTTCAACAGCGAGCTTGTGAAGATGATTTGTGCGGCTCTGAACATAGATCAGAAATTGCATTGCAGTTACCGACCAGAAGCCTCAGGAATTGTGGAGCAGATCAATGGCACGATCAAAGCCCGAATTGCAAAAGTGTGCTCCTCAACGACCCTGAGTTGGCCTGACGCCCTGCCATTGGTCCTCATGAGCCTTCGTAGTACCCCAGACAGAAGAACGGGGTTGTCACCACATGAGGTGTTAATGGGGAGAGCAATGAGGCTGCCATCTGTCCCAACGACTGCACTGTTAAATATCACAGATGATATGATCCTGGACTATTGTAAGGGGCTGTCTGACGCCATTCATTCTGTGTCCCTTCAGGTGCAGGCTGCCGAGGTTCCATCGTGCCAGGGCCCGTGCCATGACCTGTATCCTGGGGACTGGGTCCTGGTGAAAAAACATGTGAGAAGAAGCTGCTTGGATGTTCGTTGGCGTGGGCCCTTCCAGATCATCCTGATCGCGAATACGGCTGTGAAGGTGGGAGGCCTGCCCAATTGGATCCACGCGTCACATACGCGAAGGGTTCCAGCACCTCGGGAAGAAACAGCTCCTCTCTCGGATAGACGTCCAGCAGAGGACCGAGAAGCCATAGAGGGGGCTAGCCAAGCTGTAGAGGTGCCAGCGGAAGCAGGGAACGAGTCTGACCAAGCTGAGGACGGTCAGTACAACAGCGAAACAGACGACGCTACAGAAGGAGAAAGTAGCTGGGAGTACGAGTCAGACACTGACAGGTCTGACAGAGAGCGAGAACAGACAAGAAGGAGAAGGAGTAGAAGGGCACGTGGAGAAGCTAATTGGCCGCAAAGAAGGAGCTCTAGCCTGAGGTCAACTCCAGAGATAACCCTTCCTCCGATATCAGAAGACTCAGACCCGGAAGAAGGTGCTCAGGGCGCGGAAGCACCGGACCGAAGAAGGTCAAGAAGAGTGCGTGTGCCTAGCAGAAGATACTCCACCCCTGAGTGGACATATCTGGCGACAAATGTCTTTGAAACAGGAGACAGGGAGGATTCGAGCGGTGGTGGTGTCCAGTTCTGAGCCCATCGTCACCGTGGAAATACGACTGTTGGTACCCGGAGTCGAACAAGAAGGGTCACTAACATTCATGCTCCCCAGACCTCCCCGCCTCAGCAAGTTAAAACATATGTTTCTTTCAGAATTGCAATTCCCCGACTTTGGTACAACGATAACAGCCCATGAAGAGCACAATCTTCGTTTGGAAATACTGAACTTTGCTATCGAAGCTGCAGGTACAAACCTGATAGTAGATGCTTAAAGGACTTTGTAAATAAAGCGAGCAGAAACAAAGAAGATTACCTAGCGCCCAGGAAGCAGAGAATATTAGGGAACTTCCCTTGAGTTGATGGAGAAGGGCTAGGGTTGTCTTTATTGAACTGTTAAAAGACTTTTGCGAAAAAGGTTGTCAGCTTCCAGTTGTGTGATTCTAAAAGACAAAAGGAGTAAAAAGAGACTGTAAAGGAACGAGAAGAAAGGAACTTTGTGCCAAGATAAGAGAGAGCCATATTGTCTGACGAAATGGAAGCCGGCACCCAGAACCGCAGAGCTAAATGTATAATAGGTACACTAATAGTAGGAGTGATAATATTAATAGCTTTAGTGGTAACAATTTCTTATGTAAAGGGACATGAGGAAGAGGCGAAGGTAACTGATGTGAAATCTGTAGAAACGCTTACACCCACTGTTGCTGGTGAGAAAAGGGAAAACACTCAAGAGAAAGCGTTATTAGCTGCAGAAGCCCGCAGATTACACGTAGATGAGTCCCAAGGAGACTTTAGGTCAAATGCTTATGCTAAACTCTTATATGAATACGTGGATGCCATGGAGGTTAAGGACTGTTACGTCTGCATGCAGTTGCCGGCGTCTGTAGATGAAGGCATTAGATATCATCACCTCCCGCTGACATATGGCATTACATGTAGCTTATTGCTTAGTATATTTTATGAGAGAGATAGTTTTGAATACTATTTCTCCAACTATGATTCAGTGTTGCCAGAAGTCCCAAATTATAAGCAGATGAACAAATGGGACTACTGGAAGAGTGAAGACAGATTGGCTAAGTTCTTCATTCCTTGGATTACCTTAGATACTTCACATGCCCGTAGAAATAACCTGACATGCAAAGTGTCAGAAGTCGAGAAGAAGTTCATAGGGCAGGTGGATGATCGTTACAGGAGACAAAAGATTTTGAAAAAATCAGGACAATGGAAAACAGATTGGACCGAGGAAGAGAAGGCACACAAGAGAAAGGGTAGTAGTGGTCCAATAGCTTTAGATAAGACGCAGAAAGGAAAGCTATGTCTTCACCGAGCCAAAACGTATTATGAAAATGTATACGTGGGAGAAGTTAGCTGTGAACATGCTTTCAATATAGAGTACTATACTAAGGATTTCCTGAAGGGAATGCAAGTGATTCCAAATGTGTATTTTGTATGTGGAAGAAATGCCTACGTGAGACTACCTGACAATTGGTATGGATCATGTTACCTAGCAATTGTCTTCCCCAAAATATATCATGCACAAGACTTAGAGATCATCGAGGGCAAGACATCATCGAGGGGAAGGAGAGATATAGGAGATGCAGAAATGGTTGGAGATGTCTTTGGAGCTATGTTCCCTCTTTTGGGACTAATCCTTAATGATGTTAAAATTAGACGACTGGCAACAGTCGTCGACAGGTTGTCTGCCAGCACTGCTCAGTCCTTAATGCTGGTAGAAGGAGAGATGCAATCGATAAGGGCTATGGTTCTTCAGAACCGTCTTGCGTTAGACGTCCTACTAGCAAAAGAGGGCGGAGTCTGTAAGGCTTTGAAGGTCCAGGAATGTTGTACTTACATTCCAGACAATTCGAAGCCCCTTGAGAAAGTTATTAGGAACATAACTGATATTCACAAGGAGATCGAAGACTTGAGTAGAGAAAATGTCTGGGAAAAGGTGGGCCACGGAATGAGTGAAGTTGGAGGGTGGATCTCCACCTTAGGCAAAAGCTTTGTGTGGTATATACTAAAACCTATCATCATAATATTGATCTGTGGGATCATACTGTGGGGATTGGTGAGGGTATTCAAATGGTACAGAGCAAAAAGGTCAGAAAGGGCCCAAAGAGAGCAGCTGCAGAGATTGGCTGCCATACAAGATAATCAGTACAGGAGTCTGAGGGCTCTGGAAGCGCAGAGACAAGTTATGCTAGCAATAACTGCAGTTTAAATGTTAGTGATGACCCCGAGAGGTCATCAAAGGGGGGAACTGAGAGAGCGCAAACTGACCTAAATGTATGAGTGCATCACACTTACCTGTAGTAAGCACAAATCATGAGGAGAAATGCCATGAGTGCTAGTAGTATCTGCAATTATATTCTGAATGTATAGCTAATGTAGAGATTTAAGTAGAAGTGGAACTAATACAGAAAGGTGTGACACTATATGATTTTATTAGATGTGATTATTCCTGAATCCATGTCGTGTAGCTGCTAAAATGTAAGATGGCATGTGGTTAAACGCAGAATGTGGTAGGCCTCAGGGCCAGAGCTAGAAGGGAAGGGGAAGGTGTTTCTTTTCACGACATAGATTGAACTAATGTTTTGGCTATTGCATTAATGGGCCATGATTTATAGATGTGTTTACTGAATAATAGAATAAGAGTATTAACATGCTTTAATTAATGAAGAAGTTGAATGCTATAATCATTATGAGAAATGTTGTAGGCCTGAAATGTTTTAACATTGCTTTACACGTACATGTCTGGGCCGAGAAATGTTGCGAACCTTTTTGGAAGTCTATGAGAGTTGGGTTCTTGGCTGCAGATGTCTGTCTGCAAGAGAAAGGGAGGATCCGATTATAAATAATATGAATAGAGGTCTGTTCAGTAGACGGCCCAGACATGGAGGAGGGTTCCGGAATGTTTTAAGGGGTATCAGCGGGCCGGAGAAGAGTCTGAGAAGCAAGGTCAACTCCAACGTATGAGGCCCAATACAAAGCAGCATGGAAAAAGCCAGAAGCTACACCACGTGAGGGGCGTCTCACGAGGGGCGTCTCAAATGTTGTTGACTGTTTTGTATTAGGGACAGCACCCCTGGGTGGAGTTAGAGCAGATGCCTGAGGACCCTTTAGAGAGCGGATGGGTAGGCAGAGAGGGGTCATGACTGGAGAACTATAGGTTTTCACCAAGAGACTAAGAGTGAGTGACTTCCCTTGGGGGTCATTCACTGCTGACACTTTTGTTAGGTTGAGACTTGGTTAAGTAGGGATACCATCTAGAGCAGGGTAGGGACAGCCTAACCTGTGTGTTTTCCTCCAACTTAAATGAAGGAGAGATATGCGTCAATGCTGATAGCTTTATTATTCTTAGAACTTGTGCTGGTAATTTCCGTTGCTCGTCTGAGGGCTTTCAGAGAGCACATGTATGTAGTTGGACCTGTGTATCTCGTGAATCTCATTCTGAGATGTCTGTATTTGCAGCTTATCCTATCCTTACAATAAACTTTTGAAAGCTAGAAGTTGTTTGTGATCTTTTGGAGCGGGGTCCTTTATTGGGTGTACTAACTTGGTAGCAGAGGCACTTTCTTCCTTCAATGACAGGCAACAAAGGTTCAGTCGACCAGATCGGGGTTTAGATCAATAGTGATAAGGTATCGATCAAAATCTCGCCCTTCCACCAGTATAGTATCAGGATTTATGCTTAATAATACTCCGGTGACATCCAGTTTACCCAGAATCTATAGTCATTTGTTCTTGGGTGTAACTTGTCCCTCCATTAAAGTAATTCTATTTCAGGAGGTATGAAAACGTAGCTGTTTTATACTCAGGCAGACTATACCAAAAATAAGAGACATAAATACTTAACTAATGTTCCATTCACTCTCATCAATTATACTAAAACAGAATGTGGTATTATGTGCAATACATCAATGACAATCCATAGAAAGAGAAGAAGTACTGTGTGATCACTTATTTCCACCTTAAAGCCACAGAAGTAGGCATATGATGGTAGACAGCTGGCAATCACTAGCTCTTGAATCTCGCAAAGGAAAAGAATCAAATATGCCCTAAAACGAAGAAAAAGACGAAAGGGAAATAACTACCCTGAATAGGAGAGCTGTTTCAAAGAAAAATGACCAGTTAATAAGGTGGCAAATATCTATTAATGATATTAGGAACAGTGTGCCATGTACACACACCTGTGCCAAAGGTGTAAAGGTGAGATTACTCAAATACCTAACAAACCTACCAGAAACACAAAAGAAGGACTAGTAGGTAATATATCAATGGCTGATAACAACACAGAACCCCTAGTATAAGCAACTGAAATAGACGAAGGACTAACACGGCATGCATCAACAGTCATGAAAATACAGACGGAGAAGAACCTACAAGAGTAGATATTTGTTAGTCAGACCCCTAGTGTCTCATTCCCTTGTGGACATCTCAGCTCGCGCTGAGATATGCTTGGGAATACTAATATATGGCAAACATCAATATGCAAATAAGATATCCATTTCCACTGATTAACTCTTGGAACCAAAGCAGCAGCAGTCGCTTCTCATGCACATGGTCATTTAGCCAAATTGGGTCAATGTGTTTGTTGCCTAGGCACTGCTCTGAAAGCACCAGCGCGGTCAGAATAGCAGACTTTCAGTGCACATCAGCCCAGTGAAGAGAACAAGCTCACTGCTTCCCAGAACATGGCGTCCGTGCATCCGTAGCGCGCTTTCTAAAATCCCTACTCCTTCACGCTCCTTTGGTCTATCGAAAAATTCATCCAACTGCGATGACCTTGATTCTTAGACTGCTTAAAGCAGTGGAATAAACCCTTCTGCTCTACAAAGCAGGATAAGCTTATTAAAAATCAAGAGCACTTGGGACCGCTTCGCAAACTCATTTATGAATACGGGAAGTAGTACTACAGGAATACTCTTACAAGCCTTTGTGAATGGGCTCAAAACTTCAACTGCGGATTAGGTGCAAAGGGGACAAAGTCCTTTCTATTTGTGTTCATTGTAAATTAATCTTCTCTAAAACTCCCCATTGTATTCCTATTTTAGAAGTTTTGGGGCAAATCCACAAAGGCATGTAGGAGTACTACATGAGGTACTCCAAAATGTATTTGTGAATAGTCCTCTACTTGTAATCAATGTACTTGTCTAAGGTGTGATGTAATCACACCCATGAACACTGTGATCGTAAGAGTTCCAACATACAGAGTGATCAGTTACATTATTTGAAAGAACAGGCAAATGATTATTGGGGTGAAATTTTGAATCATTTTAAAAATGACAAAAATCAGACGATTTGTCATCATGGGAAATAAGGAATGTTTTATTCCGGCTTTAAATTTGTCGATCACATTCTTTTTGCTTGTGTGAATCAATCCATAATGAGTTGGCAACTTTTTTACAAAAGGATAATATTACTTACCCAGTAAACATCTATTCTTGGCATGTAGAGCTGTAGATTCACATGCTTTGCATGTTCCTGCCATCTAGTGTTGGGTCCGGATGTTTGCACTTTGGTTTTCTTCGAAGAAGTCTTTCCAGTCTCGAGGTAGGTGACTCCTCCTTTCGGTGATAGTGTGCATAGACATCAACTCCATTGTTTGATTGTTTTACCGCAGAGGGTAAGAATGGAGCTAGTAAGAGTAGAATAGAGATGTTCATGCGCATGTATATAAACTGAGAGCGAGAACTGCAACAGGTATAGATACCCAGGGAAGCGGGTGGGCGCATGTGAATCTACAGCTCTACATGCCAAGAACAGATGCTTACTGGGTAAGTAACATTATACGTTCGAGGCATGTGAGCTGTAGATCACATGCTTTGAATAGACTATACAGCAGTATTTTCCGAAAGTGGTGGCTAACCTGTAGCTGTTGCAGTTGTCTGAAAGAGTGTCTTAAGGACTGCCTGACCTACATTAGCCTGTTGTCTGCCTAACACATCTACTCGATAGTGCTTGGTGAATGTGTGTGGTGTAGACCATGTTGCAGCTTTGCAGATGTCAGCTATGGGGAAATTTCCTAAGAAAGCCATCGTAGCCCCTATTTTGCGGGTGGAATGCACCCTAGGGGGTATTGCTAAAGTCCTTTTTGCTTTTGTATAGCATGTTTGAACACATTTAACTATCCATCGAGCAATACTATGATTTTTTTTGTTTAAATTTGTTTTTATTCGTTATTTTGACATTTTAAACAGTATAGAACAGCCCATATTCATATTTATACATCTCCATTCGTGGATGAGCATTTTACATGGCAATGCAGTCATGGCATTTTTACACCTTAATCAACATCACAACACTGCAAGCTCAGTATGCTGTAAATTGACATTCTGTCAGAATAATAAAAAACAAATGGAATAAGAATACAAAGGGAGGAGAAAGAAAAATAATAAAAGGAAGGGGGGAGAAAAGGGTTAGAACAAAAAGAAATCATAACTAGAACTTACATGTACAGCCCTATTAAATAACAGGCTCATCTTTAATCATGATCACACATATTTCGAATATGCAGTTCCTCAGCTAAATGTATTATTGGCTTAATAACATGTCATTAAGTTATTCCATTCATTCATGGCTGCAAAGAACCGATATGTAATATTGAGTGTCAGGGATTGCCAACAGCCAGGTGTGCTGTGTCTGCGCCCTAGTGGGTTTAAGTGGACACCAGCTACTGTGGTGTTTATTCTTCATCACTACCAGTCGTGTCTGGGGGTGGGTCTGAAACCTGCTCCACTATGCACCAAGCAATACCTGATTTAGAAATAGGATTGCCTTTGTGTGGTGGACCAAAAGCCACAAAAAGTTTTTTCATTTTACGAAATGGTTTTGTTATTTCTATGTAATACATTATTGCTCGTTTAATGTCTAACATGTGCAGAGCTCATTCTGCCACTAAATTTGGTTGAGGAAAGAACACAGGCAACTCAACAGATTGCTTGATATGAAAGGCAGATAACACTGTGGGTAGGAATTGGGGATTGGTGCGAAGGACCACCCTGTTTTCGTGGATTTGACAAAATGGTTCCTTCATGATTAGTGCCTCAAACTCACCCACTCTCCTCAGTGATGTAATAGCAACGGGGAAAGCAACTTAACAAGTAAGGCATTGTATTTCACATTTGTGCAATGGCTCAAAGGGTGGACCCATTAGTCTGGTAAGGACAATGGTTAAGATTCCACACTGGGGCAGGTGAGAGTCTTGGTGGAATAACTCTTTTGAGTCCTTCCACAAAAGCTTTGATAACTAGTTCTCTGAAAAGAGAAAGGTGCTCTCTGTTTTGAAGGTATGCAGCCATTGCAGCAAGATGTAATTGTATGGTTGTGTAAACTAATCCTGACTGCCTCAAATGTAGTAAGTAACAAATAATATTTTGAATGTAAGTATCTAGGGGATTGATATGGTTATACAGTATATAACAAACCGCTTCCATTTAGCTGGGTAGCAAGCCCTTGTAGTAGGCCTTCTGGCCTCTTTAATGATATTCATACAGTCTGGTGGAAGATTCAGGAAGCCAAACTCTATGGGCCCGATTCACAGAACTAACTTAAGACAAAATCCTAAACTTACTACCATTTTGGTATTCACAGAAGGCACTTACTCATTTTGGTATTCACAGAAGGCACCTACTCATTTCGGTATTCACAGAAGTTAGGAGTCCGAACTTTAGGACTCCTAAATGCCTTCTGTGAATTCCGAAAGTCTTAAAGTTAGGCCTTTTTCTCAGTTTAGGAGTAGTAAAGTTAGGACTCCTGACAAATGAGCTCGTCTTCTTCTTCGGCTCCTTGCGGGTCAAAGACATGGTGGTCGGAATCTTTTCCGAAAAGTTACGGAGCGGAGCTGCTATGTTGTTGATGCATTTCGTGACGTCGAGCCCGTCGGTCACGGAGCGTTTTCTCGGAGTGGAAGGATCGGCATGAGTCACAATTTTGTTAATTGTGTTTCGGAGACAAAAACAAGTTGCAGACTTCTTGGGAGTCGGTGCGCGGGTACTTGGCTCGGAACCGGGGACAGAATTTAAATGGAGTCCATTCCATCAACTGTGAGATGACCCGACGTGGCTAGACCCAATGGCCTTCCACGAAGTTTCTGATCGAAAGAAATCGATCCGATATGCATACAATGGGAACCGCGATCTAATACAATACCGTTGAAGGTAAGTGGATTGCGCACCCGAGGGGAACCTGAGAAACGGTGTCGAACCGGAGAGCAGCAATTCACATCTGAACCCGATGGCAAAAAAAAATCTAACAAAGGAGTTCATGCCCATCCGCACTATCACCGAAAGGAGGAGTTACTTACCTCGTGACTGGAAAGACTTCTTCGGAGAAAAACAAAGTGCAAACATCCGGATCCAACACTTAATGGCAGGAGTATGCAAAACATGTGATCTACAGCTCACATGCCTCGAACATTAATTTACTTTTTTCAAATATTAAATCATTTAAGTAATTAAATCATTTATTAAAGAAATGTATTGACTTTTAAGAAACTTCCTTTTATTTTTTACCATGTTTAGGTTAAGAATTGTGGTGTATAGGAAGTGATTTGCTCCAAAGTGATTTATGGTTAAAAATGCGTTCCATCAGCGAGTAGGTGAATAACGTTGTCTCAGCCCTAATGATGACAATCATGATACAGAGATTAGCTTTTAAGTAAGGAAAAACAAAAAAAATCAGCCTGCTTATAACAGACCATGAAAACAAAGAGAGAGGCATAGATGCATTTTAGGATTTATGTTATTAAGACCATAACACCATTATTGTCAGACATAGCCACTGTACACAAAGGAAATCTGCTTTGAAATGCAAAATTGCACAGTGAATGATGTCTTTCATGTAATTGGCGACTTTATCTAGGGCCAAAGAAAACACAAGCAGGTAACCCCTACTAATAAAAAAAATGATTTTTTTATCACTTCCCAGCTTGCATTTAGAGTACTGATTATGAGTTCAGAGCAAAATTCGAATTGCTTGCACAGGGATCAGAATTGCGTTTTGTGCGATTATTAATACACACTTGCAATTTTCTTGATAAATTCTGCTATGTCAGAATTGACCAATATATCATGGGAAAAAAAGGGAAATCGTGAAATTCAGTGTGATGAATACTGATCCAGCATATTATCTGTCATTTCCCAATTGATAACTATCGAAGGTATTTACCATGACTAGTAAATACCTCACCATGAAGTAATGTCATTTCCCAGTAAATATCCCACTCTATACTGCAGAACTTGGGATCAGGAACTTATTTTCCAATCCCTTACATCCACCAAAAACCAGACTGCACAGGGAACATAGTTATTGCACCAGTCAAAGCACTTTCTAGTCCACATTTGAGATTCAAAATTATAAACTGGGGGTTGAATTTTGATTCCATCTGAATTACAAGCTGAGTGAGACTCATCACACTCCCACTGTTTTCCCCTGACAGATTTCCACAGCTCAAACCAGCCAAACATTTTCTTCGAAGATGCCCAGAAAAAGGTAAGAACATTAATTTTGAGGAATTTTTTTCTCCAAAATTTGTTTACTGAGTGTTTAAAACAAAGTTGACCGTGTATAATCTACAGAAGAATGAAGATAGACCGAATTTTGACTTTTAAAACCATATTCTTTGTTATGTCTCATTTACAAGTTGAATACTCGAAAAAAGAGGCATTTACCAAACCAAGCATCTCACCACTGAGTCAAGGCGTTTACTGGCTATATCCCATCCCATTCCCTACTAATTTTAATGACTTCCTAAAAATAGGAGACAAGGAGACCCACTATCTCTGTTACTACCCCTAGATTCTGAGAAAGTGCATTAAATCTGATACTAACCTAAGTATATCAATAATGTTTAAAGAGTTAAAGGCCTTTCTCTTCAAACAGCATCTACCTCTTCCGGCTACCACCACTGTCACTGGACCCCATCCACCAATGCAAGACACTGAAGGACCTGCTTGCGACACCTATGACCTACGTATAACCAATCTATAGAACAACAGTTGCCTCTGTAATCTTCTTGGGAAGGAATAGAGGATGAGTGTGTCTTGGTGAGCCGGCATTCCTGTAGTGTTGTGCTCAAAAACACAGGCTCTATTGAGATTCCTGATAAAAATGGGGGTCTCTAGTTGCCAGAGGCATGTACCTTTGTCCAAGTAGGGACTCTTGCTTCTAGCCAGGGTAAGGGGGATAAACATTTTAGATAACCCCTGCTCTCCCCCTTGGTAGCTTGGCATGAGCAGAAAGGCTTATCCCAAAGGCAATGTGTAAAGTATTTGTACTCAAAACACACAGTAACACAGCGAAAACACCATAAATGGACCCCACACTAGTTTAGAAAAATAAAGTATCTTTATCTAAACCAAACAAGACCTAAAATCCAACATACACAATTCAAAATAGGACATTAAACGTTTTCATGCAACTTGGTCCATAGAAACTATGGATGTGTGATTTTACACCAAAGTACCTGTAGATGCGTCAAAGTTCACAAGGCAAACAGCTGCAGAGAAGGGAAGGGAAGCGTTGAAAACACAGTGTTGCATCAGTTCATGAGTCCTTGGGGAGGTGAGGCAGCAGTTCTGCTGCACACAGAAGTGATGTGTCAAATACGGACTGAAGGGGGAAGTGAGGTGTCGAAATCCAAGACAATTCTGGTCTGCGGGTGATTCGTGGAAAAACTTGGCACACAGGTGTGATGCGTGACACACTGGAGCTGCTGCATCGCTTTGCGAGGCTTCGCGTCATTGGTGTTGGGATTGGCACGGCAAAGCTATGCGTTGTCCAGCGTGACTCAGCAAGGCTTCGCGTTGCCTGGTGCTGGTTCCGAGTAGCAGGTAGTTGTTCGACAGGACTCGGAGAGGCTTTGCGTCGTCCGGTGTCAGTTCCGAGAGATTTTGCACGGCTTTGCGTTGCTTTGTGCTGGTTCTGGCAGAGATTATCTGCAAACCCCACCTCTGAGGCCCTATAACTTGAAGGAGGCACCTCAGGCGAGGTTAGGACTCACAGATGGCAGAGTCCAGAAGCACCAGCAGAGTTGCAGGACAGGAAGTCTTTTGTGTCCCAGAGACTTCTTAACAGGATGCAAGCACACACAAGCCTTTGGAGAAACTTCACAAGCAGGATACACCGCAAAGTCCAGTCCTTTGTCAGGCCAACCCAGCGAAGTGAATCCAGCAAAGGGGCAGTACTCCTCCTCACAGCTCTCCAGCTCTTCCCCTTGGCAGAGGTTTCTCTTGATTCCAGAAGTAAACTAAATTCCTGGGTTTTAAGGTCCAGTACACCCCATTTTCTCTTTGTTCTCTGTGTGGAAAGGGTCTCTAAGCCCAGCCCAAACCAGTTCTGTCCTCTCTGGTGCAGCATGACCATATTGGGAGGAGACAGCATTGTGCAAAGGAGACACAGCCTATTCAGGTGCAAATTAAACTCCTCCCCACCACTCTATATGCAGCCAAGGTCTATTCAGTTCAACTATGAGTCACCCAGGAAAGGCATGACACATATCAGCCCCCCTTGTGGCTGTTTACAGGGAATGCACATCCCCATCCCCTGTTACCCCAAAACCAGATAGTCAATACACAAAGTCAGCAGAGGCCCAAAGAATTGTTTAACAAGAAAATGCCTGTTTTCTAAAAGTGGCATTTTCAAACATTCTATTTAAAAACCATCTTCCTAAAAATATGTGTTGTTAAATTCTTGAGTTGAGAGAGCCTAAACTCCATTTCTCTATCTTGTCACAATGGAAAGTTATACTTGTAAGATGTTACAAAACAACTCCCATGTTAGCCTACGGGACAGATAGCCTTTCAATAGTGAACAACGAAATTATCAGTATTTCACTACCTGTACATGTCCTACCTTTCACATACACTGCACCCTGCTCATGGATGGGGATACCATGGGCCTACCTGAGGGGTCATTTCATGTAGGAAAAGGGATGGTTAGGGCCTGCCAAGTGGGTGCACTTGCCGGGTCGACGTGACAGTTTAAAACTGCGCGCGGAGACACTACAGTGGTAGGTCTGAGGTACATTTACAGGGCTACTCAAGTGGGTGGCACAACAAATGCTGCAAGCCCACTAGTAGCATATGATTTGCAGGCCCTGGCACACCCCATGCACTTTACTAGGGACTTACCAGTAAATCAAATATGCCAAGCATGGGTAACCAATCATATCACAATTTACACAGAGAGGATACGCACTTTAGCACTGATTAGCAGTGGTATAGTGCCCAGAGTCCTAGAGCCAACAAAAACATGTCTAGGAAAATAGGAGGAAGAAGCAAAAAAAATTGGGAATAACCCTGCAAATAGGCAATTTCCAATGGCTGAGCTGAAAATACAGGCTCTATTGAGTTTCCCGAACAAGGAAAGGACAACCTTGTAATGGATATGGAACCTGGCTGCATATAAACTAAAGTACCAATGTTCTGTATATAAACTTTATGAGAAATATCCGTTTTGCACTAATTTAATTTAATTTAATGAAGAATGCCTGCTCTTGATCATGGTAATATACAGTGAAGTATGCAAACTACCCGGTGTCAAACATGGAAAATAGTGCATGTGCCGTAGCGGTCAGTGTTGCGGTGGGCCGGGTGCAAACAGTGGGGGAACATTCTAAAAAAAAAAAAGCAACTCAGTAATTTTGAGAACATAGAACATTAGTTGATATTGACAAGAATGCACATATTTAAAAAATCTGACATTTCAAAATCCTTGGTCCAGAATTGGAGAACTGGTGGGTCATTGCCAAGACATAAAGTACATATAGTAGATAGTTGTCACCATTCTGCAGCATTCTAGCAGCCAGGCATCAAAGATGCGCTCACAAAACCCTCAAGCCAATTTGGTGTGTGACGTAAGGAACTCTGTTCAGATTCCTGTATTCGTCTGCTAGGTTACAGCATTCTATTACCAAATGGATAATATATATAGTCACTGGGGTCACAGGAGTGCGTGTACGCAAGTAGATCTCTAGAGGTGTGCATAACTGAGGCAAAGTGCTACCTCATTTTGTGTAAAACACTGATATGCCTCCAGGATTAGGTCCACATTAACCTTAATACAACAAAAAATGTCAATAAAATGATATTCGTAATTGATGCTTGCTGAGGAAGGAAGGTATCTTGAATGTCATTTGAGATTGAGCTGTTTCACCACTGTTAAGATATTTCCTTAAGTTAATGGTGCATTAGACTACAGCAGCCCCTGTCCTCACAGTCGCCATGTTAGGGCCAGGCATTTGTTGTCAGTTATTCTGTGTGAATACACCAATGCCTTTCTGGAAGAAGAGATGAACATGTACAATTTCTCTCCACAAAACACAGCAACTGTATACGTTCTCTTTGTCTCAGCACTCTCCATTGTTATTTCTCTCATTTATCCCATTACATTTATTTTATCCATGGCAACACATCATGAATGTATGGAAACATGAACAATGTTTGTAATAGTTTGAGGATGACTAAAAGGCACATGTATTACCAGAATTCTGGATTTAAAACACAGCTTTCTTTGAAGCGATGGCTGATTTGTACCAAGGGTGGTGGGACGGGTACCATTTTTTATTTAATTACATTAATTCACGTTCACAGCACAACCTCCTCCTCCCTCGGGTGTCTTCCAGGAAGCTCCCGATGCAGGAAATTGTACTACCCAATCGTGGCGGTGCTTTTACAGCATGAAAGCAGCACCTGGATTGGATAGAGCAGGCTCTCCTAGCACTCCTAAGACCACTGGAGACCTGCACTTTCTCTAACCCAGCTGTCTAAGACAGCAAGGTCAGAGAACTTTAAAATGTGCATGTCTGGCAGGCCGTCCCAAGATGGCAGACCGTCCCAAGACGGCCGCCCAAAGAGACGCACATTTTAAAGCACACAGCTCCCTGCTGCTGACACTCAGCAGCGCCCCATCCTGACATTTAGCTTAGGACGGCTCTGGGGCTTGTGGGGCGATGCTCCTCTGCTCAAATGGAAGAGCCACCCCTGTTTTTTTGCACTCCTGAGCGACCAGTTGCTTGTCACAAACTTTCTGTGGCCTAAGTATCAACTGCAAAAATATTGCGAATGCAAGATGTATGTGTAAGTATAGATTCAATATGCTAACTCCACATCCACATAACTTATATACATATCAATAAACAAATCAATAAGGTACATTTCAAAATAGGTGGAGTTTTATATTAAACCTGTACTTACCTCTATGTACCTATCTTCACAATATTGTTGTTGTCAATATTCTACCCACAATACCCTGGTGGAAAACATCCTGGCACAGCCCTTGCTACCTTGGTCACAATGGGACTGAAGGCAACTCCAAGAACAGAATGTAAACATGGCTCTTGCGTGAAATTTACCTTCTGTCCTCTTGCTCTTCCTATAGCCCCTCAGTAGAGAACAGAAGGCTGCTGAAGGGTATAGGGTTGTATAAGAGGTCCACGCTGTGATATCATGGATGGTAAAGGGTTTGTGATTGTCCCTAACCGCGACATTTCAGAGCATTGATGTCACATCCGTCTTTATGCCAACGAGCTGCAATGAAAATGAATAAAAAAATGACCTGTGAGTCTCACCTGCTTTGGGAGCTGCACACCCAACACTGTTGGTGTCTTTGTTGTGACATTTTTGTGGGAATCAGGAGAGTCCCTTGTACTGTTACTGCACAGGCTGCACATCCACATCTGCTTCCTGTGATACACCTGTGTGTGGCTCTAGCATTGCTGTTGCCCATGCTGTAGCTCTTCTGTGTTCATGGGGTTACAGCTAGGGGGGAAGCTTGCACTGTTGATGCTCACATGGAACCTGTTCTCTGCGCCTTACTGAAGCTTGAGAAATTATATCCAATTTACAAGCGCCATAATGATTGGCATTGCCAATGCTTGTTTTAATACAAGACTACAAGTGTGTCAGAAAGATGAGCTTCTCATACACTTTGGTGCATAGAAGCAGTAGAATAGCACAGAGGAAGGGTATTTGTAAAGGACACTTTCAGAAGTGGGCATCTTGGTGATGAACAACTGATGATGCCTGCTACCCGACTCAATGGTACTCATTTTATCGACCTCTGGAAGGTACCTGGATTTCAGTCTTTGAACTCTAACAGCAGCGCCCCTAGAGGGGCCTCGGCTCAGACCCGGCTCACACTAGCCTCAAACCCAACGCACAAGAGTATCAAACATAAGTACTGATAGCCAATAGTGACGAAAGCACAAAATCAATATAGACTTATCATGGAACCCAAGATAAGAATGGGCCAGAATAAGCATATTGTGGAAAGGCGACAGATAGAAAATAAATAGCCCAGATGCTTTCGGAACTAAGCAGGCAGTGTTCAACTTGATTAAAAAAAGATGGCTGTTCCTCTTCAGTGAATGAAACACAAGCCCTCTTCCACAATCATCAAGCATGGATCTGCATCAGACGTTGGTCGAGAATTGTGAACAAGCACACCTTTTAATTAAGTTTTGCAAACTATTAGGGTACAGGGTTAATTTGGGAAATGGTTAACTTTGGAAACAAATGGACAACTTCAACATCCTTCAAAGTGCCAGAGAACCAGCTGCAGTGAAAAATTTAATAGCACATTCTAAGCATCAGTTGAGTGCAAAACGATGATTGGATCCGTTGGCGGGCTAGTGAATCTGGTTCACTCCTGCACACTCACTGGGCAGAATTCTGCTGCACACCTAGAAAAGGCATGTCCCAACATTATCTGCACATTTACTCCAACATGTTTCAGGAATAAAGCTAGGTGTGCAAACAGATTGGGGTTAGCCAAGGGCATCTGTGAATATCCACAAAGTCAACATTTGGTGAATTTTCTTAAAACTTTCACATTCCCTCTCTATAATAGACTTTCTGCTGTGCAAACCTCTGCAAACTTCTTGAGTTGTGATTCACAGTGCAACATAGATAATACTTCATTAGAAGACACATACATTTCCAGCGATGGGGTAAAATGTCCAATGAGGACGTGGCACCAGCAACCAGCTATGACTTGCTGGGTGAAGGAATGAAAGGTGAGACTATCGCCATTGAGAAGAGGGCTGATATGCAGATATTACACAGCATTACTGACCAGATAGAACAATAGGTAATTGCTCGCATTAAGATCTCGGAACACACTGTGCCAACTATGGAGCACACCTATAACCCAAATAATGATATCCCAGTTAATATGCTGGAGATTACAAAGGAATTAGCAAACTAAGTGATTTGCTATGTATTGGTCGGAGAAACGTAGCTTGCTCTAGCCCAGACTCCCGACTCCCTTAAAGTCGACCGCCACAATTTAGCATATGGCAGGCCTTATCAAATGTAATTTCATTTCTTGAGCTCCCTGATGTATGGAGAATCCAGAATTCACAGGATCCATCATAAATATCAACAGTTTTCAAAAATGGATTTCTTTTTAATCCCAAAACAGATTCTAAGCTCATAAATGAAGGTAAAAAAAACTCCCCCACTACCCATGAGATCACTCGACGTTAATTATGTAGGTTCACCAGAAGAATGTTGCTTAAATAATATCATCAGACCCAAATGGTCTGTGTATTGAGTATTAACAAATGACCGTAACTATGTAGACTGGGTAGATCAAGTAATGGGGCAGTTTATCTATATTATTCATGAATCTGCCCATGTGAAGGACGTGTGGGATGCTTGTGAAGCCTACATAAGAGGGCCAACTTAATTTTAATTCAATAGAGCAGGGAAACCAAATCTGAAGTTAAAGAGCTAGAGATGGTATCACAACATTCGAAAATACAATTCTTAACTCTGATGTTGAACCTGCTTTTAATATAACAACATGTTTTCCAAGAAAAACTGAAGATAATTCTGTGCCTGAGAAGGCCTCAACGGCAAAATCATGAGAAGGTTATAGAATAGGATAGTGCAGAGAAAGCTAGTAGAGCATCACCAAGACAAAAATAAAGCACTGAATGGATCAATCAAATGAAAAAAAACATTTTTGTCAAAGGGATCTTGGCAGCACTTAAGCAATTCTATGCCCAGTAATTTTAGTCTTGCTGAATTCCACCAGTTTTTATGAGGGTTGATCCCCCAACATTTCAGACAGAAATAGCCACAGCAAATGGACGCATGAAATATCTAGAGGGAAATTGTAAAAGCTGTAGCAGGCTATCGGACCTCGTGGGCTGCCAAGCAAACTGTACAAGACACTGGTTATTACTTTTGTTAAATCCTTTATTATTGTTCATTTAGTATATAGAGAGAAACGGGATTGCTTGAAGGAAACCATTTTAGTGTAAATAATTAAGAATAAAATGTAATGCTTGCCATACCTCCCAAGCTCCCTAGTTAATAAGATGCAAAGCTATTTGCTTCTATCTTCTCTTAACAGCTTACTTAATAAAGACTAGCTGGGTTTTATGCCTAGTAGGGATATAGGCAAACTCTTTGTGATACACTGCCAATCATCAACTATACCTCTGTTCACAATAAGGAAATGGGAATAACTGCAGCTAATATCGAAAATGGGTTTGAGATGGTAAGGTGAAATTATTTTTGCCAGCTGCTGTGCGATTACCAATTTGGCCTGGAATTTGTTTGCTCAATCAAGGCTTGATATTAAGAGTTCTTGACAGCTATTGTGGTGAACAAGATCAAAATGACTACATTTAAATTAACAAAATAAACTGGGCAGGGGTGCTCATTATCTACTGGACTGTCAGCTTTATATATTGAACCACTCACAATTGAGATCAAAACATGCCAGGTTATATTGAACTTTTATACGTAGAAGACTTAATAGTAGTTACATCAAATGTGAATAGTTTTTTAAATATACCTCTGAGATGACTATTAACTTCCGTAGAAGGCTTCTGGATACAAAATCAATTCAAGCAAAACAGAAATAATGTCAGTAACTCAGATACTATTTCACCTCACCATGCCAAAAAGACTCACTCAGATATGAATTTCACCTAAGCAGCTAACGATCTTGGTGATGGGATGTATCAACTATATTAAAATTAGAAAATTGCTTCAAATATAAAAGATTTATAAATAAAGTCACTTTATAGAACAAATGTTGCGGTACCGAAGTAGATGCACACTGCTATATATATATATATATATATATATATATATATATATATATATATATATATATATATATATATAAATCCAAAGAATTGCTTCAAAGCAATGAATTGGGCACTCAGGATTCCGTTTCAAAGGTGATTTTATTGTTCACAGTTTACACGCTACGCGTTTCGACACAGTTAGTGTCTTGGTCACACGTGAATCCCCCGGGGGAGGTATGGCAGATATAAGCACAAAACATAGAGGAGGTAACTTACTAGTGAACCAACCATTGAAGCGTTAGTGCGAGTGCCATTTTGTAATGGTGTACTTATAGGGGGAAAGTCAAAGTTAATTCCACCAAAGGCCAATTATTTGTATATTATTCACAAAGTATACACAAAAATCCCTATTCCTAAGTGAAACTAAGGAAAAGAGTATAATACGGGGAAATTGTGATTAACTACATATGCATCCTAGGCTGTGGTGCCATGTGCGTAAAATGATAACAAACATTCTTGTAACTATATGTTTGCATAAATCATAACTACAGCCATGTGTATTGTATTACATTCGGTCTAGTGCCAATGTTAAAATACACAATTGTACACCATGGTACTCAAAATATTCATTTGTTTCCTCTTTCTCAAAATAATATGTCGATAACCAGCCACACTGCCCCAGGTCAGAGTGCACATCTACTAAATTATATTACAACTTGCATACAAGTGAAAGTGTCTTTCATCCCAGTGAAGAATTATTGAGGTCTAGGGACCGCAAAGTGAGGGTGACGGAACCAACTTCTCTCCTCAATTATATCCTACAAAAACAAACACAAATAAACATACAATTAAAATCTCTTCAATAAAATCTTACTTATAAAAGAGTTTAACAGTTTGAAGTTCATTAACACATGAGAGCACATTAATTACTGTTATGGCATACATCTGTCTACATAAAGATATTACTCTTCATAAAGATGCGTGATAAGTTCCTCATCGAGGTTGTGTCCCCCGGGGAACTTCGTTTCTAGCTCCATTATCCACTTTGACTCCTTTCTCAGGGCCAGTTCACGATTCCCCCCCCTTCTTCCTATGTTAACTTGTTCCACCACAAAGTAACGTAATAGGGAGTTGTTGGATTTATGGTACTTTTGAAAATGTCGTGCAATAGGGTATTTGTCGTCCACGTGAGAAATGGCTCTAAGGTGCTCTTGCACCCGTTTTTTGGCCATACAAGTAGTGCTCCCTACATACCGAAGTTTGCAGGGGCACTCGAGAACGTAGACGACAAAATCAGTATTGCAGGTCAAAAATTGTTTAATGACTCTTTGTTCCTTTCTCCCGGGGATATCAATAGTTTTAACCATTGTACTAGCTTTACAGGCTTTGCAATGGCCGCATGGGTAGAAACCCTTGAGGCCTTGTACATGTCTTCTCTTTTCTGTAATATCAGCTTTAACAAGGATATCCCGCAGATTTTTACCTCTTCTATAAGTGATTTGGGGTCTGTCACCCAGAAGAGGACCTACTGTATTGTCTGCTTTCAAAATGTTCCAGTTGTCAACAAGTATTTTCTGTACATGTTTAGATTTGCTGTTAAAGGTGGTTATGACACGGGTTTCATTATTAGTTTCATTGTCCTTCTCTTTGGGTTTTAGGGTTTCGGTTCTATTCACATGGGTGATTTTAAGAACTGCTTTAGCTAAGACTTCTTCCGGATAGCCCCTTGCTCTGAATCTATCCAGCATCGTCTCCTGTTCCATTGCAAAACCTTCATCACTGCTACAGTTTCTCCTCGCCCTCAGAAGCTCCCCATAGGGAATACTCCATTTAAGGGGATATGGGTGAGCACTGAGGGCGTGGAGTAAACTGTTGCCAGCCGTGTCCTTCCTGTGGAGTTTGGAAACAAGTTTCCCTTCAACCACACTGATTTCAGTGTCTAGGAACTCAACTCTCTCCGAGCTGATGTTATATGTCAACTTGATATTGTAATCATTGACATTGAGTTTCTCAATGAACCGGACCGCCTCTTCCTCTGTGCCTGTCCAGATGAGAAACAGATCGTCTATATATCTGATATATAGACGATCTGTTTCTCATCTGTTTCTCATCTGGACAGGCACAGAGGAAGAGGCGGTCCGGTTCATTGAGAAACTCAGGATATAATTGAGGAGAGAAGTTGGTTCAGTCACCCTCACTTTGCGGTCCCTAGACCTCAATAATTCTGGGATGAAAGACACTTTCACTTGTATGCAAGTTGTAATATAATTTAGTAGATGTGCACTCTGACCTGGGGCAGTGTGGCTGGTTATCGACATATTATTTTGAGAAAGAGGAAACAAATTAATATATTGAGTACCATGGTGTACAATTGTGTATTTTAACATTGGCACTAGACCGAATGTAATACAATACACATGGCTGTAGTTATGATTTATGCAAACATATAGTTACAAGAATGTTTGTTATCATTTTACGCACATGGCACCAGAGCCTAGGATGCATATGTAGTTAATCACAATTTCCCCGTATTATACTCTTTTCCTTAGTTTCACTTAGGACTAGGGATTTTTGTGTATACTTTGTGAATAATATACAAATAATTGGCCTTTGGTGGAATTAACTTTGACTTTCCCCCTATAAGTACACCATTACAAAATGGCACTCGCACTAACGCTTCAATGGTTGGTTCACTAGTAAGTTACCTCCTCTATGTTTACTTTTGTTGTGCTTATATCTGCCATACCTCCCCCGGGGAATTCACGTGTGACCAAGACACTAACTGTGTCGAAACGCGTAGCGTGTAAACTGTGAACAATAAAATCACCTTTGAAACTGAATCCTGAGTGCGCAATTCATTGCTTTGAAGCAATTCTTTGGATTTATTAATTGATTCGGCTTTTTGTGGTCCGCCGAATTTCTTGCGCCACCTGACATGGGAGGACCCTGCTTTGTTTCTTCATATATATATATATATATGTACATATATATATATATACATATATATATATATATATTATATATATATATATATATGTATATATATATATATATATATATATATATATATATATATATATATATATGTATATATATATATATATATATATATATATATATATATATATATTACCTACTGGCGATAGCTAGTAGGTATATATAGTTAGGATTGTTTTCCATAGGGAAATCGCAACATTCTATTGGGAATAACTTTGGCGCCGGTTGAAGAATCTTCCTGAAATTTTCCTTAACTTTGCCTCGCGGCGCTCCGCTCCTTCCCTGAAAGTTTGGGGGGGATTCGTCAAGCGGGGGCCGAGATAAAAGGGGGGTCCTAAAACATGTTTTCCCCATGTTAATTTCCAAAGGGCGGTTGGACTCACTTTTAGCCCGAACGGCTGAATGGTTTTCCACCAAACTTGGCAAAATTGTAGGGACTGGTAGCCCGATGTGCCTTTGCTATGTCTCAAGATATGTGCTCCAGTGGTTTTTACGAAAATTAACTTTGAAAAAATATATATTGGGCTACATTGGGCTATATATATATGTTAGAGCCCAAATGTAGCCCAATGTAGCCCAAAGATGGCCACCAGAGACAAAAAAAACAAATGTAGCCCAAATATCAGCCAGATGTAGCCCAACTATAGCCCAATGACAGAATGTCCCAGAGTGTTCTAAAGAACAACTAGACCGCTAACAGTCTTACTTATGACAAACGTATGGCACACCTGAAGTCATCTTGATTGGAATAAAGTGTTAACACTTAAAACATTTAAATTTGCAAAGGAACAAAATGAGGGGGTTCATTTTGCCATAGAAATTATGATTAGTGCTGAAGAAAGAAAAATTAGGGCACATTTTGAGTGACTTCTCAAATCCTCTTATATTTCATTAAAAAAATTCTGATATGCAGTCTCCCAAGATGGCCACCAGAGACAAAAGAGCCCAAATGTAGCCCAAATATCAGCCAGATGTAGCCCAACTATAGCCCAATGACAGAATGTCCCAGAGTGCTCTAAAGAACAACTAGAACGCTAACAGTCTTACTTATGACAAAAGTATGGCACACCTGAATTCATCTTGATTGGAATAAAGTGTTAACACTTAATACATTTAATTTGAAAAGGAACAAAATGAGGGGTTTCATTTTGCCATAGAAATTTTATTACCTACTGGCGATAGCCAGTAGGTATATATAGTTAGGATTGTTTTCCATAGGGAAATCGCAACATTCTATTGGGAATAACTTTGGCGCCAGTTGAGGAATCTTCTTGAAATTGTCCTTAACTTTGTCTCGCGGCGCTCCGCTCCTTCCCTAAAAGTTTGGGGGGGATTCGTCAAGCGGGGGCCGAGATAAAAGGGGGGTCCCAAAACGTGTTTTCCCCATGTTAATTTCCATAGGGCGGTTGGACTCACTTTTAGCCCGAACGGCTGAATGGTTTTCCACCAAACTTGGCAAAATTGTAGGGACTGGTAGCCCGATGTGCCTTTGCTATGTCTCAAGATATGTGCTCCAGTGGTTTTTACGAAAATTAACTTTGAAAAAATATATATTGGGCTACATTGGGCTATATATATGTTAGAGCCCAAATGTAGCCCAATGTAGCCCAACTATAGCCCAATGTAGCCCAAAGATGGCCACCAGAGACAAAAAAAACGAAATGTAGCCCAAATATCAGCCAGATGTAGCCCAACTATAGCCCAATGACAGAATGTCCCAGAGTGTTCTAAAGAACAACTAGAGCGCTAACAGTCTTACTTATGACAAAAGTATGGCACACCTGAAGTCATCTTGATTGGAATAAAGTGTTAACACTTAAAACATTTAATTTGCAAAGGATCAAAATGAAGAGGTTCATTTTGCCATAGAAATTATGATTAGTGCTGAAGAAAGAAAAATTAGGGCACATTTTGAGTGACTTCTCAAATCCTCTTCTATTTCATTAAAAAAATTCTGATATGCAGTCTCCCAAGATGGCCACCAGAGACAAAAGAGCCCAAATGTAGCCCAAATATCAGCCAGATGTAGCCCAACTATAGCCCAATGACAGAATGTCCCAGAGTGTTCTAAAGAACAACTAGAACGCTAACAGTCTTACTTATGACAAAAGTATGGCACACCTGAAGTCATCTTGATTGGAATAAAGTGGTAACACTTAATACATTTAATTTGAAAAGGAACAAAATGAGGGGTTTCATTTTGCCATAGAAATTTTATATACATATATATATTCACTGAAAAAACCATAGGTTACACACCAGTTATAGTTAGGAATTAGCATTTAAAAAGCCTTTGAAATTCACTGAAAAAACCATAGGTTTCACACCAGTTATAGTTAGCTGGAAATTTTACTCGCATAAAACCATTGAAATTCCCACGTTATAGTTAGTTGGACTCACTATAACTTGCACGTCTGCAATGCACTGCTGATGATGTCACATATTACATCACTCATGCATATATTTAAATATTTAAACATTACTCGCTAATATATGTATTCACTAAGATACATTTAATAAGCCAGTTAACCAATCAATTTTTTTTTTTAAAACACTGAAAAACCATAGGTTTCAGGCCTTATATAGTTAGGAATTAGCATTTAAAAAACCTTTGAAATTCACTGAAAAAACCATAGGTTGTTTCAGGCCTTATATAGTTAGGAATTAGCATTTAAAAAACCTTTGAAATTCACTGAAAAAACCATAGGTTTCAGGCCTTATATAGTTAGGAATCAGCATTTAAAAAACCTTTGAAATTCACTGAAAAAACCATAGGTTTCAGGCCTTATATAGTTAGGAATTAGCATTTAAAAAAACCTTTGAAATTCACTGAAAAAAAACATAGGTTTCAGGAGTTATATAGTTAGGAATTCGTTTTTAAAAAAACCTTTGAAATTCACTCAAAAAACTATAAGTTTTAGTGGTGTTATAGTTAGCTGGACATTTTACTCATACAAAACCAATGAAATTGCTCCTATATAGTTAGTTGTACTAACTATATTTCGCGCACCCGCAATCCACTGCTGATGATGTCACATATTAGATCATTCAGGACATGGTCAGTGACCTCACTGATGACATCTCAAATGACATCACTGATGACATCATCCACGTGACAATCACATACACCTTTTCATACACTATTACAATTTTTCATCACTGTTTGTAAAATACAGAGTATCATATTTAAATCCATTGTAACAGCAATACAAGTATCTAAAATCCACTCAGTGATTCATAGATGTCTAATCACTTACCTATGGATTCACTCATACATGCTGTCAATGAACAATAGAGCACTATGAAAAATACTTATACATCTATATCGACATTAAACAACAGCACGCATCCTATTCACATATGAAGTCATCCTACTCACTTATGCAAACAATGGATCATACTTACATATTTACTTAGCAAAACACTTATACAAACACCACTTCTTCTATTCATTTAGATAGTAAGTCATACTTAGTGAATTATAAAATCATTATTACAAGTATACAGTTATCCATACAGTCACTCACACAATCATTGTGTCTTATGTATACCTATTTATATACAACAACTGACACATACACTGCCTTTTATTTTTCTAGTTTGTTGGACCTGTACCTTTGAGAAATATATTTGCTCATCACCACACCCATAAAGAGATTCCCTCACCCAAATTGTTAGAACATGTAGTTTTAACCTCATATATCTACTGAATCAACTATTCACACATCTTTGGACAGTCACACACCCCCCCACCGAACCACACACACTTTCACACTCCCATACAAATACTCAGTTAACTAATCAATAACTAATATAGACTTTCACATAGCTAGTAACCAACTGTAGAATCAGTTTACACAACAACTGACAAAGTGATACAGATATTCACACAGTTTAGTCACTATCCACTATATTTAGTGAGACATTATAAATTGGTCAAGTAAACAGTCAATTACACTGCTACTAAATACTCCATCCAAATATTTATTTATATATATCCACTCATTCTTCAATGTAAATTGCTATATATATAATGCATATTTAAATAACGAAGCAAACCACATTCACTGGATGATGTCATCAGTGATGTCATCAGTGATGTCATTTGAGATGTCATCAGTGATGTCACTGACCATGTCATGAATGATCTAATATGTGACATCATCAGCAGTGGATTGCGGGTGCGCGAAATATAGTTAGTACAACTAACTATATAGGAGCAATTTCATTGGTTTTGTATGAGTAAAATGTCCAGCTAACTATAACACCACTAAAACTTATAGTTTTTTGAGTGAATTTCAAAGGTTTTTTAAAAACTAATTCCTAACTATATAACTCCTGAAACCTATGTTTTTTTCAGTGATATATATATATATATATAGATATATATATATATATATATATATCGAGAGAGAAAGAGAGAGATAGATATATATTGTATAGATATATATAGATATAAATAAAATACGCTGTTCTTACTATTACTTCCTGCCTCTTTGCTGCCAGTGAACAAGAGCTCAGGGGAGCTCGAAACGCATTTGGCCACTGAAGCGCATGTGACCTGTGGACTGTACTGCTGCCTGCGATGTGGTGTGCGTTACCCCGATGTGTGTGGCATCCTCAAAGGGCAACCTTGGTTTTTGTATGTTACGTGGCTGGTCCGGTCATGAGGATGGCCAGACGCCGGAGAGCGGATCCTGAGTGTTAGTAACTACGAGCGCCCTATGGACAGAAGGGGCTTCACTCGCAGTGACATTAGCAGCGGAAATCGGTTTGGCACGCTCTTCACCTGACAAGGATTATTAATTTGAACAATGCGGCAGGACTTAAATCCAATGGATTAAAGAATTTAGGAGTCTGCATGTGGTTATACTTTTGGACTACCAGGACCAGCAAACCACTAAATGTTACGCCCACTGGGGTGGAACTTTGTATAAATAAAATCAGCTGTTCTTACTATTACTTCCTGACTCTTTGCTGCCAGTGAATAAGAGCTCGGGGGAGCTTGAAACGCGTTTGGCCGCTGAAGCGCGTGTAACCTGTGAACCGTACTGCTGCCTGCGATGTGGTGTGCGTTACCCTGATGTGTGTGGCATCCTCAAAGGGCAACCTTGTTTTTTGTATATATAGAGATATATCTAGATACATATCTAGATATATCTCTATATATACACACACATTTACAGAAGTAGATGCATACTGCTCTATATGCTGCTATTTATATAGCAGTACATATTCACTGAGAAAAACAAAGGTTAAAGTAACATTCTAGTTAGGGGAATGATTCAGCATATTTCTGCCCCTTTCCACACTGCCGCCGCCACTGGATCCTGGATCCAGGCAGAGGTGGCGGTCCTGTGGCGGTCTGATCGCCACACTTTGAATAAGGCGGTTGGATCTCGCAGGTATGGCGGTGGTAGGAACGCCACCACGAGTATGGTCCCAGGACCGCCATACAAGAAAGAGCCCCCTTATTGTTTTAAGATGATGAATTATTCTCTCTTTACCTATGTTGTGTATTGTATTACTGATTGAATAGTTTAAAAGCCTAATAATAATATTTGAATGTGAGAGAACAAAGCTGAGGGTTTGCGATATTAACACACAACTATGGGCTAGATGTAGGTAAACTACATTTACCGATTCTAAAATACTGAATTTTACCGATTCGGTATTTTAGAATCGGTAAATGCTATGTAGGTAATGACTCGGTAAGTATTACCTAATCGGTACGATTCGGTATTTACAGGCCCATAGGAATGAATGGGAATTACCGAATCGGTATTTACCGATTCGGTAAAAGGGGGGAAACATTCAAGGGTGGCAGGGTGTCACTCTGACACCCTGTTGCACCCCTGAATTGTGCATGGATGCACATGTGGCACACATACATGCCCTAAGGGCATGTATGTCTGCCACATGGCACTGTTATTAAATGCAAAAAATTGCTTTTTTTAAGGTTGTCGTAATTTACCACCAACTTGTAGTTGGTGGTAAATAACGAATCCTTACAGTAGAAAAGCACTCACTTAATTAATTTACCGAATTCTTAAATACCGATTCGGTAAATTACCGAATCTGAAATGTAGCCACCTACATCTCAAATGCCTAATACCGGTCGGTAACGGCCGAAATTTGGTAATTTCTGCCATTACCGACCGGTATTAGGGTTCCTACATCTGGCCCTAAAATACATGTTTAACTCGATTTTTCATAGCGTTTCATCCCTGTCAGTCGTTTCTAAACAGTATAAATCAGAAATGCAACTATTACCGACTTATTGACCTTGGAGGTATGGAGGGCTGAGTCTGCATTTCCGGGTTTCAGAACATGTGACCCTCACATCACCACAGTTGCCAGTAGAGGTCAACGCCCTGAGATTTCTTGCCTGCAAAATGATCATTTTGAAACTTTGCCTTATTATTATTATTATTATTGGGACATTTGTAGAGCGCTGCGATTACGCACACCGGCGTGTCCACGCGCTAAAAAGTGGGAGGGGCAGCTAGCAAGGGACACAGAAACTGAGCGGACAATTATTTAGTGTAGAGAAATGTTTTAAGTTTCGCTCGGAACCTAGCCTCCTCCGGTTCCAGGCGCAAGTCCACTGGCAGTTTATTCCAGTTAGTAGCCGCTAGGCATCTAAAGGACCTGCCTCCCATGCGGGCTTTCTTGATTCTCGGGATCCTCAGTAGGGCGGCCCCTGCGGATCTAAGCGCACCTGTAGGATTGTACACTTCGATCAGTTTAGTCAGAGGGTCGGGTGCCCTGCCATTCAAAATGCGATGACAGGTGCAAAGGGCTTTGTATTCCACTCTCCTCCTCACAGGGAGCCAATGTAGCTGTTGGAGGGCCGCCTTGGAAGGCGCCCTTTTAGGTAGTCTAAGAATCAAGCGCGCTGCCGCATTCTGCAGCACTTGCAGGCGAGCCATGCTTTTTTCTGGAGCCCCCAGGTACAACAGGTTCCCATAGTCCGATCTAGCTGTCACCAGAGCATGAACCAGGGTTTGACGGGCTTCAATCGGGAGTAAGTCAAGGACTTTCCTCAGCTTCTTCAGAATCCCGAAACAGACTCCCACCACCCGATTTATCTGGGGGCCAAAAGTAAGACCCGCATCAAACCACACCCCCAAATTGCGTGCCTCTTGGCAGGGGGTTGGGGTTGGTCCAAGGCAGGATGGCCACCATGCCGACGACCATGCAGACTGGGCTCTCCCCACCACCAGCACCTCTGTCTTGCCGCCGTTCAGCTTCAAACAATTGATGGCCATCCATTCGGCAAGATCTTTCATGCACGAACGGAAGCCATCGGCGGCAAGACAGGGCGCGTGCGATAGGGAGATCACCAGCTGCGTGTCGTCGGCGTAAGAGACCAGTTGGAGGCCATGGCTCTCCACAATCGAGGCAACAGGCGCGACATACATATTAAAGAGGGTTGGGCTCAGTGACGAGCCCTGCGGCACGCCCTGGCCCAGAGGCACCCCCTTTGAATAGCAGTCTCCCTGCCTAACTCGAAAGCTTCTCCCTTTGAGGAAGTCATGGATCCATCTCAGCGCGGTGCCAGAGATACCACCTCTGTTCAGACACTGTAGCAAGATGTTATGGGCTACAGTGTCGAACGCCGCGCTGAGGTCCAGCAGGATCAAGGCCATAGTTTGGCCTGCATCCACACCCTCTCTCAGATGTTCCGTAGCCATAAGAAGGGCGGACTCGGTAGAGTGTCGTGGCCTAAAACCAAATTGCGTCGCATGGAGCAGTCCCCTCTCTTCCACGTGCTTCATAATTTGGGTATTGACCACCTTTTCCGCCACTTTGGACAGAAAAGGCAGGAGGGAGATGGGCCTCAGATTCTCTAGTACCTCAAAGCCTAGGTGGGGTTTCTTCTGGAGCGGGAGCACCACCGCCTGTTTCCACCCCTCAGGCAGCTTTCCTGATCCGAAAGAGACGTCGAGGACGTGCCTTATATAAGGCTCCAGGACTTCCAGACTGTCTGCCAAGCGTTTTGGCGACACCGGGTCCCACGGGGACCCTGATTTGACAGAGCGGCACATCACTACTAATTCCTCAAGAGGGGGGGTGCGGAAGTATGTGATATGCCCTGCCGTCTCCGTGTCCCCCAATGCTACCTCAAGGTCAGACCCTGTCGGCGGATTAGGGAAAGTCGAGTAGATCTTCTCTACTTTAGCGGAGAAATATTCGGCGATACGATCACATGACTCCGTTGAACAGCTCTCCGGCTCTGTGGGTGCATTTACCGAGGTCAAGGATTTGTAGATGCCGAAGAGTTCCTTGGCGGAATTTTCCGCCCCCTGGATTTGTCCAGCATAGTAGGCTGCCTTAGACTTTTTTATCAGCCTGTGGTGACGGCGCCTTTTTTCCAGAAACAACTCCCTGGCCGTGTTATCATAAGACACCCTCCAGACTTTTTCTGCCCGCCTACAGTCCGCCTTTGTTAACCTCAGCTCAGCACTGAACCATGGGGCTGAACGGTCTTTCCGATCACATGTGGATGTGCGGCAGAGTGGGGCTGTCTGGTCAAGCGCTTCAGTGATGCGCTGATTCAGGTTGGAGACCGCTGTTTCTACGTCTTCGCCCCCAGGCTGACCATCCCTACTGAGGGCTTGATTAAAATCCTCCACCGAGAATTTGGCCCACTTCCTCCTAAGATAGTTAGGGGGTGCCTGGCTGGCTTTTTTGGGTTTTGTGCTCTGTATGGAGAATGCCACCAGATAGTGGTCGGTCCAGGGGATGGGCTCTATACCTGACACCTCCACACCTCCCCAGTTGGCATAGACCGGGTCCAAAAGGTGTCCCTGTCGATGCGTGGGGTCAAGTAGCTTCAGATCCAGTTGAAGGGCAAGCATGTCCCGACAGAACTCCTTGACCCCTGTATCCTCTGGGCAATTTAGGTGCAGGTTCAGGTCTCCTAATAGGAGGAATTTGTCCCTGCGCAGAGTCGCTTCCATGAGGCTTTCTAGCAGGCTCTCCCTGAACTTTGTGCAAGCCCCTGGCGGCCGATATACCAGACAGCCATTAATCGTCGTGCCCCCGTTGATTTTAATCGTGAAAAGGGCCGCCTCATATGCCTAATATCCGCAAGCTGTTCCAGCCAGACCAATTTATGTTTTTTAAGCCATATTTTATTGATTAAGAGTAACCTGATGAGAATGTCAGTTGTTTTACAGATTACGTCACACACCAGACATCCAACATAAAGCACACAAAGTGCAACATACCGACAACATATCCGCTCTCATCAATACATGAGCTAGACACATATACAATCAGTTTTTTAAAAAAATCAACATACTGCACAATCAAACGTCTCTCTGCAAAATGACTACATATATTTTGAACAGATGAGCAGAAAAGGTCCAATAAAGGAAGTCAGATGTGATGAAGGGCCTGTTAGGCATCTCTTACTTTGAAGCTTCCTTTCCACTGATGCGTGTCAGCTCTTGATTCAATGCACAGTTCCAGGGCGATTTATGTGGGGGATTTCCATTTATTAAGGGTGCGTTTCCTGGCAACATTCAAACAAGGTCGGACTGGAACAGAAAATAGGCCTGGGCACCAAAGTAAAAGAGGCACCCCCTTTGCTAAAAAATAGACCCACTTTTGCAAATCAGGCCATTTTTAAACTTGTATAGACATGCTGTGTGAGTATTTTGCAAGGAACGGAAGACTGCATTCATCTGTGTTTGCTGCTGGCAATGTTCCTGGTAAGAACAGGAAAATCAATTGTGAAAAAAACAACCCACCTGGCCATAAAACATGCCCACAAACTGCTAAAAAAAATAGCAAGTGCACTGATCTGTCAGACCTGCCCATCGGGCACCGCCTAATTGCCCGATAGGCCAGTCCGACCCTGTGGATTCAAAGTCCAGTTAGGAGCTAGAGTGAAATTAAAGCTTCTGTTCCCTACAGCAGATAAAAGTTTCACTTGGGATACACTTTTCAAGCCACGCCCACAACAGACTTTTATCTTTAAGTTAAACATTCCAGTAAAAGTGCTTCAGTGAACGAACAACTCCCTTGGATGATGTACAGGATAAAAACATTCAGCCCCATCTAAGGGATTATTTCAGTTTTACAGCTGGTATGTTTACATTTTTGCTAATCCTTAGCACTTGGCTTCCAGTGAATTCTTTACATTCTCAGCCTGGCCCAGGTTACGTTTATCTTCCAGGCCTGCCAGAACAGGTCCCACCTCCTCTGCTGCCTGAGGGGTGTACAAAGTGTCAATCACCGCAGCCCATCTGGTTGTCTCTTCCTAGTACATTCCAACCGCCTGCTGCTGTATGTGAATGCATCCATTTTGGGTTATCTGTTTGCAAAGATCTGGGGGCATCTCAAGGTCAAGTGTGGAAGTGCACACCGAAGCAGGATGAGGTTGCCCTGCCTGTAGCACGTGCGCTCTATCGCTGTGCGTTGGTACGTGCTATGCGGCGTTGGGATTGGTTATGTGTAGGTCCTGTGTGATAATTATCGCACATTGTGAGTTTTGGGGGAACAACATGCAGGTTTTGGTGCTTACTGCACCATGAAAGGGCGAGATTTTGATCGATACCTTATCTCTATTGATCCAAACCTCGATCTGGTCGACTGAACCTTTATTGCCTGTCTTGGAAGGAAACAGTACACCTATCTGCAAGTTAGTTCACCCAAGAAAGGACTCTACTCTCAAAGATCACGGACAACTTCTAGGTTTCAAAAGTTTATTGTAAAGATATAATGAGCTGCAAATACAAGCATCTCAGAATGAGATTCACGAGATACACAGGTCCAATTACATACATGTGCTCTCGAAAAGCCCTCAGACGAGCAACAGAAATCACTAACACAAGTTCTAAAAATAGCAAAGCTATCAGCATAGACGCATATCTCTCCTTCATTTAGGTTGGAGGAAAACAAACACAGGTTAGGCGTCCCTACCCTGTTCTAGATGGTATCCCTACTTAACCAAATCCCAACCTAACAAAGGTGTCAGCAATGAATGACCCCCAAGGGAAGTCACCCACTCTAAGTCTCTTGGTGAAAACCTAAAGTTCTCCAGTCATGACCCCTCACTGCCTACCCATCCGCTCTCTAAAGGGTCCTCAGGTCTCTGCTCTAACTCCACCCAGGGGTGCTGTCCCTAATACAAAACAGTCAACAACATTTGAGACGCCCCTTGCGAAACGCCTCTCACGTGGTGCAACTTCAGGCTTTTTCCATGATGCTTTGTATTGGGCCTCAGACGTTAGAGTTGACCTTGCTTCTCAGTCTCTTCTCCGGCCCGCTGATACCCCTTAAACATTCCAGAACCCTCCTCCATGTCTGGGCCGTCTACTGAACAGACCTCTATTCATTCACTTATAATTGGATCCCCCCTTTCCTGTTGCAGACAGATATCTGCCGCCAAGAACCCAACTCTCATAGACTTCTAAAAAGGCTTGCAACATTTCTCAGCCCAGACATGTACGTGTAAATCAATGCTAAAACATTTCAGGCCTACAATATTTCACATTATGATTATAGCATTCAATTTCTTCATTTAATTAAAGCATGTTAAACTCTTATTCTATTATTTAGAAAACATTACTCTAAATCATGGCTCATTAATGCAATGACCAAAAAACGTTAAACAATCTGTGTCGTGAAAAGAAACACCTTCCCTTTTAGCTCCAGCTCTGGCCCTGTGGCCTACCACGTTCTGCGTTTTACCACAGACCATCTTATGTGTTAACAGCTACACGACATAGATTCAAGATAATCACGTCTAATAAAATCATATAATGTCACACATTTCTGTATTAGTTCCACTTCTACTTAAATCTCTATATTAGCTATACATTTAGAATATAATTTCAGATACTATTAGCACTCATGGCATTTCTCATCATGACTTGTGCTTACTATAGGTAAGTGTGATGTACTCATACATTTATATCAGTTTGCGCTCTCTCAGTTCCCCCCTTTGATGACCTCTCGGGGTCATCACTAACATTTAAACTGCAGTTATTGCTGGCATTCTCTGCGCTTCCAGAGCTCTCAGGCTCCTGTACTGATTATCTTGTATGGCAGCCAATCTCTGCAACTGTTCTCTTTGGGCCCTTTCTGACCTTCTTGCTCTGTACCATTTGAATACCCTCACCAATCCCCACAATATTATCCCACAGATCAATATTATGATGATAGGCTTTAGGATATACCAAATAAAGCTTTTGCCTAAGGTGGAAAACCACCCTCCAACTGTACTCATTCCGTGGCCCACCTTTTCCCAAACATTTTCTCTACTCAAGTCTTCGATCTCTTTGTGTATATTAGTTATGTTCTTAATAACTTTCTCAAGGGGCTTTGAAAGGTCTGGAATGTAAGTACAACATTCCTGAACCTTCAAAGCCTTACAGACTCCGCCCTCTTTTGCTAATAAGACATCTAATGCAAGCCGATTTTGAAGAACCATAGCCCTTATCGATTGCATCTCTCCTTCTACCAGCATTAAGGACTGAGCAGTGCTGGCAGACAACCTGTCGACAACTGTTGCCAGTCGTCTAATTTTAACATCATTAAGGATTATTCCCAAAAGAGGGAACATAGCTCCAAAGACATCTCCAACCATTTCTGCATCGCCTAAATCCCTCCTTCCCCTCGATGATGTCTGGCCCTCAATGATCAATAAGTCTTGTGCATGATATATTTTGGGGAAGACAATTGCCAAGTAACATGATCCATACCAGTTGTCAGGTAGTCTCACGTAAGCATTTCTTCCACATACAAAATACACATTTGGAATTACTTGCATTCCCTTCAGGAAATCCTTAGTGTAGTACTCTAAATTAAAAGCATGTCCACAGTCAACTTCACCTACGTATACATTTTCATAATACGTTTTGGCTCGGTGAAGACATAACTTTCCTTTCTGCGCTTTATCTAAAGCTATTGGACCACTACTACCCTTTCTCTTATGTGACTTCTCTTCCTCGGTCCAATCTAATTTCCCTTGTCCTGATTTTTTCAAAATCTTTTGTCTCCTGTAACGATCATCCACCTGCCCTATGAACTTTTTCTCGACTTCTGACACCTTGCATGTCAGATTATTTCTACGGGCATGTGAAGTATCTAAGGTAATCCAAGGAATGAAGAACTTGGCCAATCTGTCTTCACTCTTCCAGTAATCCCATTTATTCATCTGCTTATAATTCGGGACTTCTGGCAACACAGAATCATAATTGGAGAAATAGTATTCAAAACTATCTCTCTCATAAAATATACTAAGCAATAAGCTACATGTAATGCCATATGTCAGAGGGAGGTGATGATATCGAATTCCCTCATCTACAGACGCAGGCAACTGCATGCAGACGTAGCAATCCTTAACCTCCATGGCATCCACGTATTCATACAAAAGTTTAGCATAAGCATTTGACCTAAAGTCTCCTTGGGACTCGTCTACATGTAACCTGCGGGCTTCTGCAGCCAATAACGCTTTCTCTTGAGTGTTTTCCCTTTTCTCACCTGCAACAGTGGGTGTAAGTGTTACTACAGAATTCGCATCAGTTACCTTTACCTCTTCCTCATGTCCCTTTACATAAGAAATTGTTACCACTAAAGCTATTAATATTATCACTCCTACTATTAGTGTACCTATTATACATTTAGCTCTGCGGTTCGGGGTGCCGGCCTCCATTTCGTCAGACAATCTAGCTTTTCCCTTTCTCTCTGCAAAAAAAAGTTCTTTTCCTCTCGTTCCTTTACAGTCTCTTTCAATCTTTTTATCTTTAGAATCCACACAGCTGGAGGCTGACAGCCTTTTTCGCAAAAGTCCTTTCACAGTTCAAAAAGACAACCCTAGCCCTTCTCCATCCACTCAAGGGGTTCCCTAAAATTCTCTGCTTCCTGGGCGCTAGGTAATCTTCTTTTCTTCTACTTGCTTTATTTACAAAGTCCTTTAACAATCGACTATTAGATTTGTGGTTGCAGCTTCAATAGCATAGTTCAATATTTCCATGCGAAGAGTATGCTCTTCATGTGCTGTTATCGTGGTACCAAAGTCGGGGAATTTCAATTCTGTAAGAAACATGTGTTTTAACTTGCTGAGGCGGGGAGGTCTGGGGAGCACGAATGTTAGTGACCCTTCTTGTTCGACACCGGGTACCAACAGTTGTATTTCCACGGTGATAATGGGCTCAGAACTGGACACCACCACCGCTCGGATCCTCCCTGTCTCCGGTTTCACAGACATTTGTCGCCAGATATGTCCACTCAGGTGTGGAGTATCTTCTGTTAGGCACACGCACTCTTCTTGACCTTCTTCGGTCTGGTGCTTCAGCGCCCTGAGCACCTTCTTCTGGGTCTGAGTCTTCTGATATCGGAGGAAGGGTTGCTTCTGGAGTTGACCTCAGGCTAGAACTTCTTCTTTGCGGCCAATTTGCTTCTCCACGTGCCCTTCTACTCCTTCTCCTTCTGGTCTGTTCTCGCTCTCTTTCAGACCTGTCAGGGTCAGACTCGTACTCCCAGCTGTCTTCTCCTTCTGTAGCGTCTTCTGTTTCGCTGTTGTACTGACCGTCCTCAGCTTGGTCAGACTCGTTCCCTGCTTCCACTGGCACCTCTACAGCTTGGCTAGCCCCCTCTATGGCTTCTTGGTCCTCTGCTGGACGTCCATTCGAGAGAGGAGCTGTTTCCAGAGGTGCTGGAACCCTTTTCGTATGCGACGCGTGTATCCAGTTGGGCAGGCCTCCCACCTTTACAGCTGTACTTGTGATCAGGATGACCTGGTAGGGCCCACGCCAACGAATATCCAAGCAGCTTCTTCTCACATGTTTCTTCACCAGGACCCAGTCCCCAGGATACAGGTCATGGCAAGGGCCCTGGCACGCTGGAACCTCTGCAGCCTGCACCTGAAGGGACACAGAACGCATGGCGTCAGACAGCCCCTTACAATAGTCCAGGATCATATCATCTGTGATATTTAACAGTGCAGTAGCTGGAATAGATGGCAGTCTCATTGCTCTCCCCATTAACACCTCATGTGGTGACAACCCTGTTCGTCTGTCTGGGGTACTACGAAGGCTCATGAGTACCAACGGCAGGGCATCAGGCCAACTCAGGGTCGTTGAGGAGCAAACTTTCGCTATTCTGGACTTGATCGTGCCATTAATTTGTTCCACAATTCCTGAGGCTTCTGGTCGGTAACTGCAATGGAGCTTCTGGTCAATATTTAGCGCAACACAAATCATCTTCACAAGCTCGCTGTTAAAATGTGTTCCCCTATCTGATTCCAAAAAGGCCGGCACCCCGAACCGAGGGATAAGTTCTCTAAGCAGTAACTTAGCCACTGTGAGGGTGTCGCACCTACGTGTAGGGTATGCCTCAACCCATCTGGAGAACACACAAACAACCACCAGGACATAGCGGAGGCGGTTGCATCTTGGCATTTCAATGAAATCTATCTGCATTCTGTTGAATGGACCTCCAGACCTTCCTATGTGACTTAGTGCAACTGGTGTTCTTTTCCCTACATTCAGCTGCTGGCAGGTCACACAACGCTGGCACACTGCTTCTGCTGCTATTCTAAACTTAGGATTGTACCAAGTCTGTCTAAACACTCTCAGCATAGCATCTCTCCCTAAGTGTACGGGACCATGTATGAGTCTAGCCATTGGACTCACCATCTCATTGGGCAACACTGCTCTGCCGTCTGCTGAGACCCAAAAATGAGTCTCACCCATTACACATCCTGCCTTTTCCCATGTTTCCTTTTCTGAATCAGGAGCATTTTCTTGCATGGTTGACAGTTCATCCCAAGTATCAACAGTTTCCAGTATCATGGCTAATTCAGTTCTCACATTTATTCCACCCACATCCACCTCTGTGAAAGAGTAACCTTGTTCTGCGCAATACCGCGCAACTTCATCAGCATATCTATTGCCTTTCGAAACAAAGTCCTCATTTTTGGTATGTGCGATGCACTTTACAACTGCGATACTTGCTGGACATTGCAATGCTTCTAACAACAAGCGCACAAACTCTCCATTGCGAATGGGAGAGCCTGAAGAAGTCATGAACCCTCTTTGAGACCATAACTGCCCGTAATCATGAACTACCCCAAACCCGTATTGGCTGTCGGTGTAGATGGTGACTCGAATTTGATTGCCTGCTAAGCAAGCACGTGTTAGGGCAATAATCTCGGCTACCTGAGCGGAGTGTACTCCTTCCAGGCACCCAGCTTCCACAACTCCTTCAATTGTACAAACAGCATAAGCTGCTCTCAACTGCCCAACTTCGTCTCTTACACATGAGCCATCGACAAAGAAAACTTCGTCTGGGTTTGTCAGTGGCTCATCTACGATGTCGGGTCTGGGTTTGGTGCATAGTTCAGTCACATCGAGACAGTCATGGTCTGTATATTCATCATCATCATCAATATCATTTGGAAGTGGCATTAAAGTAGCAGGGTTCAAAACAGAGCATCTCTTGAGGGTCACGTTCTCTGCAGCAAGAATAACTTGCTCATAACGCGTGAGCCTGCTATTGGTCAGATGCTGTGTTTTGGTCCTGGTCATCAACAGTTCAACAGAATGTGGCACGCACACCTCTAACGGGTGCCCCATAACAATATTTTCACATCTCTCAATGCTGACACCCGTTGCAGCAACGGATTTGAGACATCCGGGCAACGCTGCGGCTACTGGGTCTAAAGTAGCCGAGAAATAAGCAACTGGTCTACGGGCATTCCCATGGATTTGGACCAACACAGACAACGCACAACCTTCTCTCTCACAACAGTAAAGAAAGAATTGTTTATTGTAATCAGGCATTCCCAATGCCGGAGCACGACACAGGTCCTCTCGCAACTGTAGGAACGCCATCAAACAGTCTTTGTCCCATGGTACCGGATCACTCACCTCTTTGTGCGTCAGTTTTTGCAAGGGCTTTGCTTTCAGTGAAAAGTTCACGATCCACTGTCGGCAATAACCCACCATCCCTAGGAACATCCTGACCTCTCTCTGTGTCTGAGGCGCGTTCATTTTCATGATCGCCTCTATCCTGTCTGGTGACACCTTTCGTTTGCCTTTCTCAATTCTGTGTCCCAAGTACTGCACTTCTGTCAGGCAGTACTGCAATTTTCCCGGGGACACCTTGTGCCCATTGGCAGCTAGGTGATTTAACAAAGCAATGGAATCTTCCCTGCAAGCTTCTTCTGTTTCTGACGCCACAAGGAGGTCGTCTATGTACTGGACCAGAACTGACTTCTGGGGCAGCACTAGACTTTCAAGATTTTTCTTCAGAAGCTGGTTAAAGATCGATGGACTCTCTGTATACCCCTGAGGGATACGACACCATGTTAGGACGCGATTTTCCAGCTTAAATGCGAAAAGAAAATGGCTATCTTCGTCCAAAGGGATCGAAAAGAAAGCCTGACAAAGATCTATCACAGTGAACCACTCTGCTTGGAATGGAATCTGAAACAGTATCACTGATGGATTCGGTACCACTGGACAACATGAAACGACTATGTTATTAATCTTTCGAAGGTCCTGCACTATCCGAAATTTCCCATTTGGTTTCTGCAGACCCATAATCGGGGAGTTACATGGACTACCCACGATTTCTTTCAGTATTCCCTGTTTAATCATGGACTCGATCACGGGTTTTATGCCTGCAATCGTTTCTGGAGTCAGTTTATACTGGGGTGTTCTTGGGAACTCAGCATGCGGTTTCACTACAATTTTCACTGGGTCCACCCCTTTGACCAATCCAATCTCTTCCCCAGTGAAATCCCATACCTCTGATGCCACTGTCTCTCTCAAATCCCAGGGAAGCTCGTCCACTGTCAAAGTAGGGTACAGCTCCACACATATTCTTGAGTTTGCAACTTTGAAATCTGCATCATCATCATTAGTCAATACCTCCACTCCCTGGGGTGTACAATATATAGTACAATTCAATTTGCACAACAGGTCTCTTCCTAGCAGACACACAGGGCTTGAATCGCAAACTACAAATTGGTGCTCATCGCTGTACTTCCCTATTTTCACCTGTACCGGTTCTGTCAATTGGCTGGTTATTCTCCTGTTTGCGACCCCTACCACCTGTATGGTCTCTCCAGACATGGGCAGGTCTGGAACTGCAGCTGATCTGATCGTGGATCTAGTGGCTCCTGTGTCCACCAGAAATGTCGTAGGGCACCCTGCTACTTCTGCTTCCACATAGGGTCCCCTCTGATCTACCTCTAAGGCTGCCCCAAGGGTGCAGTCTTCTCTTTCCACTCTCTGTCCGGTTAATGGGTCCACATAATAGCATTCTTCACCTTCCACAAACAGGGGCATTTGTCTATAGGTCTTACCCATACTCCCTACTCGAGGAGGTTGCGGGAACTGGGCTCGGGGAGGAGCCCCCCCCCCTTTGAGCACCTTTCCTTGGTATGGCGTCGCCCCTCTCATAGGTGCGCTCTGGACCTCTTCCTCCTCTATCTCTTGCTCTCCGATCTCTACATTGTAAGGGCACTCGCGTTTCCAATGCCCCAACTCGTTGCACTGGTGGCACCTAGTCGTTTTCTTCAAGGTAGCTATGTCTACTCTGGGTCTAAAGGTAGTACTCTCCTCATTACCCTTGTTCTGACTGTACTGCTTCTTACCTCCTGTACCTGTCCCTTGCTGCTGTTGTTGCGGTCCCCCCTTTCCTGCTGCCTGCAATTGTACCACCATCAGCTTCTCTTTTAGTTTCTTAGCCTTGGAGTCTACCTCATCGCAGCAGTACCTGGCATATCTCAGTATTTCATCTAGGGGTCTACTTTGCCAACAAATCGAGTGTTGCTGAATCATTAAACTAATATCCGGTCTCAGTCCCAGGACGAACTTGGACACGAATTGCCCTATGTCCTTTGGATCCATTACATCCAAGCCGCTATACTGTTTAAACGCCTTCAGCAATCTCTCGTAATATTCATGGACTGTCTCTTTGGGTTCTTGTCTCGTTCTGTCTATTCTGACCCAATCTATGTCTTGCATTGGCACCTTCTCTTTCAGCCAAGTCATCACTCTCTCGAATTTTGCCATCACGATCTCGGACGGCCCATTAGTCCTAGCATCTCTCTCTGGCTCCGTTGTGGGCCACTCAGCGCTAACCTTGCATGCTGTCCACAGATCTCCTGGTACTACAATGTCAAACAGCGTGTTCAGATCTATCCATAGGACTTTTGAGATCTTCACAAACCTCTCGACTTGCTTGTACCACTCCACGGGGCTCTCTCGTAACTTGGGGAAAGATGTGGTAAAAGCAGCTAAATCTCCCCTACTCCAAGGGACATGTACATAGCTCCCATTGGCAACTTCACGCAAAGGGTAAGCTTCTATTCCCTGCTGTCCTGGTGTTATACCAATCATGCTTCTTCTGCCGGTCCCTTTCTTGGACCACCTCTCTTCCCATTTATCTAGTGCCCTCCATGTCCTTATTCCAGTAATCAGTTCCCTTATGTGTGTTTTCAGCCCAATCGTTCTCCTCTCATCTAGATCTCGATCTGAGTAATGTAGCCTGTGGTTACCCTGTAATGCTTTGGTTCTTGACAAGTCCACCATATATTTGCCTGCTAGTTCGACTAACTTCTCATGGACTGCTCTCGCCTTTCGTGTGATGTCCTTTGCCATATACAGTATTTCATCCTGTTCATACATTTCCATTCTTTCTAAAGGCAGGGTACCATCTACCATGTCATCCAGATCTGACCTTAAGCTGGAGACATCAAGTCTCTTGGCTTTTATCTCAGCTCGCAATATGTCTTTCGAAGGAGGCTCACTGGTCTCCCTCCCATCCCAACTTCGAGCTCTGCGTTTGGGCTCAGGAGAATTAATGGGTGGCCTCCCTTGCTCCCATCTCTCCAGGTCCCATGCTCGGCCATCCAATCTTGGAAGGTGATGGAACACGGGCCTTTTATCCCTACTCTCTCTCTGCCTACTCTCGTCTTCTTCTCTCCTCTCACCGCACATCTCTCTGTTATTTTCCCTCTGGTCGCTACACTCCCTTTGCCTCGTATCGCTCAGTATCCGATACGATCCTTCCTGGTTCCCCATATTCCCTGGGCTGCGCTCATTTCTGTCATCACAGGGACTATGGTGCGACCTCTCACAACTCCCATTCTGTTCTCTGGTGTCAGGCACACAGTGTGGACACTTAAAGCTGTTCCTGTACTCTTGCGCTCTCCTCTCCCCTTCACTGAGTATTGGGCATGCCACCCCTCCACTCCCGGGGCCCCCGTTTTCCAGGTCTGTTCTACCTCCATTCCGGGCCCAATGGGTGACTCCCCTACTCCCTCTACAGTCCCACTCCGGGCTACTCTCCCCAGCCCCGCAGTGAGTTCGTGCTCTGCTGTCCTGACTTTCCCTTTCTGCTTCTGCAGCATTGATGCACTTTTGAGCCTTCACTGCCTCATCCCACTGCTTCATGTACTCATTTAGCTCTTGAAAGGATTTTCGTCCAGATCCCCTCAGATCCATTGGCCATCTGGGGCCCCCAGGATCTCCCCCTGGGTCCCCTGCTGTGTGCATCGGGGTACTCCACTCTCTGGGTATCGGCATCTGACTTGGGGAATTAGTGGTATCGTTCCTCCTTGCCTGCTCTGCTCTTTCTCTGTCTTTCCGTTTCCGTTCTTCCCCTTTTTCTCTCTCTTGGTCATATATCGATATTATAGGACCTATGGTAACAGGTACCTGTAGTGCATCTGGCAATGGGTAGGATGTGGCGCTTTCCGTTTCCGGCGCTCTTTGTACCACAAACCTACCGACCACCTGTTGCACCTGACTAGGCTGGAGCAACTCTTTCTTTGGCTCAGGATCCCACTCTGAACTGGGAAGCGGTCTATGCTCTCCTGCATTGCCCCCCTTTTCTCCTTCAGTATTCTCGACCTCTCCCCCTGCTCTATTATACGGGGGTGGCCTGTCTGTCAGTAATCTGTTTATCAGGCTGTCCTCTGTTTCGCTCTCATCATCCTCTTCTAGGGGGCTTTTATTTACTGGCGCCTCTAACACTGGGTACAGTTTATTTATTTCCAAATTATGCACTCTCCATCTTTTAGCATCCGCATCCCACCTGGCATCCTGTACTGCCCTTACCGAGCGTTTCACCCTTTCTTGTCGTCTGTTCATATTCCTTTCATGCGCTGCCCTAAGCCATGCCTCAAGGGCTTCAAACTGGGTTGGTCTAGGCAAGGGTCTCTTTGAGGTCATGACTGATTTCAATCGATGTAACACCTCTAATCTGAACGTCCCGTACTTCGGGAACGTCAGTTCCTCATTTCCTTCAGTAATCTTACTCCACTCTGATATCCAAAGGATCGTATGCAACCCAACATTTACTGCCATATAACGAGCTGGCGTACCCTCCGGCGGGGCTTCTTCCCCTTCATACGATCCTCGCCTCTCTTTCTTAAACAGTGCTTTCAACCATTTAAAACACTTCATAATTATGCGCACAAAATCCAGCCTCGCTACTCTGTTTACTTCCTGATGACAATCCACCAATCCTGTCGCGGCTTTTTTTGCTTGGCCTATCACAGCGCGGTTTTTCTCCTGTCAGCCAATCACTGCGCGACACCACCTGACGTCTCTTTTCTCCGCTTCGCAGCAGCACCCCTCCTTTCTCAACTCGTCTCCCGGTTATGCATGCGTCCCATTCATACACTGAAAAATGACTACTTCCGACCAAGCGGTCACTTCTCTCGACTGTACGTCCACAGTCTATCTGTAATTGTCAACACAACTGACGAGATGTCTATCGTCTTTCTGATAGGTTACTTACACACACAGTAACTTCCGACCAGCGTCCGTTACTCACGCACTCACTCTTACGTTCCCCCTATCTCGGTCTCTCGGGTGATCAATGGTACCTCATGACCCCCTTCACACTAGTTGACAATTACTCTGGGTGTCCGATACACCCGAACCACTTAAGCTCTCCTTGAACTTAAGATTTCCACCGGTTGCGCGCGCTCACAACCTGTTCCACAGTCACTCTACAGACATTCAACTCCGCCAGACATTACAACATAGACACAATACAAAAACACCGCAATCTAACACGCATAACCCTTTATACTCACTCTCGACCGATACTGCTGCTTTTTCTGTCTCACGTCATCCGGATCTTCATCTGCGGGCTGTTCTTCCGATCATCGATTTCTAGGGGCCTTGGGGTAAGCTAACCTGGCCTAGGTCACCGTCCTCAAGAAGGCAACCATCCTCTATAGCTACCAACTGAAAGGGCGAGATTTTGATCGATACCTTATCTCTATTGATCCAAACCTCGATCTGGTCGACTGAACCTTTATTGCCTGTCTTGGAAGGAAACAGTACACCTATCTGCAAGTTAGTTCACCCAAGAAAGGACTCTACTCTCAAAGATCACGGACAACTTCTAGGTTTCAAAAGTTTATTGTAAAGATATAATGAGCTGCAAATACAAGCATCTCAGAATGAGATTCACGAGATACACAGGTCCAATTACATACATGTGCTCTCGAAAAGCCCTCAGACGAGCAACAGAAATCACTAACACAAGTTCTAAAAATAGCAAAGCTATCAGCATAGACGCATATCTCTCCTTCATTTAGGTTGGAGGAAAACAAACACAGGTTAGGCGTCCCTACCCTGTTCTAGATGGTATCCCTACTTAACCAAATCCCAACCTAACAAAGGTGTCAGCAATGAATGACCCCCAAGGGAAGTCACCCACTCTAAGTCTCTTGGTGAAAACCTAAAGTTCTCCAGTCATGACCCCTCACTGCCTACCCATCCGCTCTCTAAAGGGTCCTCAGGTCTCTGCTCTAACTCCACCCAGGGGTGCTGTCCCTAATACAAAACAGTCAACAACATTTGAGACGCCCCTTGCGAAACGCCTCTCACGTGGTGCAACTTCAGGCTTTTTCCATGATGCTTTGTATTGGGCCTCAGACGTTAGAGTTGACCTTGCTTCTCAGTCTCTTCTCCGGCCCGCTGATACCCCTTAAACATTCCAGAACCCTCCTCCATGTCTGGGCCGTCTACTGAACAGACCTCTATTCATTCACTTATAATTGGATCCCCCCTTTCCTGTTGCAGACAGATATCTGCCGCCAAGAACCCAACTCTCATAGACTTCTAAAAAGGCTTGCAACATTTCTCAGCCCAGACATGTACGTGTAAATCAATGCTAAAACATTTCAGGCCTACAATATTTCACATTATGATTATAGCATTCAATTTCTTCATTTAATTAAAGCATGTTAAACTCTTATTCTATTATTTAGAAAACATTACTCTAAATCATGGCTCATTAATGCAATGACCAAAAAACGTTAAACAATCTGTGTCGTGAAAAGAAACACCTTCCCTTTTAGCTCCAGCTCTGGCCCTGTGGCCTACCACGTTCTGCGTTTTACCACAGACCATCTTATGTGTTAACAGCTACACGACATAGATTCAAGATAATCACGTCTAATAAAATCATATAATGTCACACATTTCTGTATTAGTTCCACTTCTACTTAAATCTCTATATTAGCTATACATTTAGAATATAATTTCAGATACTATTAGCACTCATGGCATTTCTCATCATGACTTGTGCTTACTATAGGTAAGTGTGATGTACTCATACATTTATATCAGTTTGCGCTCTCTCAACCACATAGCTTCCAACTGTCCCGTTTTTGCCAGGACAGTCCGGGCAAGTTGAAGACTGTCCCAGCTAATTCACTATCCTGGGACAGTCCTGGAAATTGCACTTCGGAGAGAATTGTAGGGAATTGCGATGGGAATTTCAAACTTTAGGCGAAAGTAGCCGAGTTGGAAAAATTCTCCAACGCAGCAGAATTGGAGAATGTTTCCAACTCAGCTACTTTGGCCTTACTTTTGAAATTCTCGTCTCAATTCCCTGCAATTCTCTCTTTATTAAGAATATCCTATAATCTGCACTATGATAAGTGGGTGGGGTTAAATTATGCTAATGATATGGGTCGGGTGGAGTGGGCGGGGCTTTGGGGCAGCTGGTGTGGCAAATTGTCAAGTAAGTAATTGATAGCTGTGCTGCAAAGTGTCCCTGGAATTTGTTATCAAATGTTGGCAAGTATGGCACCAAAAATCGCGTGTCCCAATACATGTCAAGGCTTTTACCCTTGTCAAATGTTGGCATGCTTGAAAAGCCGAGGTTTTTATTGCACCTGGTAATAACTGGATGCTATAAACATCGTGCACCTTGTAATTTCAATGCCTGCACAAATTGGTATTAGGGATCTCATTTAACATGCACCTACATTCATACTTGGAGCTGTAGGGCTTGCACTGCAGAAAGTGGAATTCCCCTAAAAATGTCTGCACGTGTGCCTTCCATGTCTATGCGCACATGTTCAAGCTGCACCCCAAGTCTGCAGAAAGTGGAATTTCCTTAACATGTCTGCAGGTGTCCCTTCCATGTCTATGTGCACGTGTTCACGTGATCAACCTGCACCCCCAGTCTGCAGAAAGTGGAATTTCCTTAAAATGTCTGCATGTGTAACTTCCATGTCTATGTGCACATGTTCACATGCTCAACCTGCACCCCCAGTTACCAGGTATTGACCCTTTTCCTGAATCAGGGCGTGCTGGGGTAACATTTGAACTCTTAAGCAGCAGACCCTCAGAACCTCAGCTCTGTGGAGTTTGCAGCAGGCTTTGACAATATCTGTCCCACTGCTGTGATCCAACCTCCAACGAGTTTTACAATCTATCTTTAGACATGGAAGATATTTTCGTGGAAAGATTCAATTCACTCAGTAGCAACTTCCTCATAACAACCCTTCGACAGTTTTGTAAATGTAATTGCATTTATATAGTGCTTACTATGCCAGCTGAGGCGTCAAAGTGCTTTTTGGCAAGTAGCACGCTACTCAGGAACCCAAAAATGTGTGGAACATTTTTGCCATTCATGGTCTCTGCCATATTGATGCCGCCCTTCCAGCTGCAGCCCGTGCGGGTAAGAGCAGTGAGGGCGGGTTGGGGGTGGGGGGATTCGACAGACGACCATGAGGGACAATTAAATAAATAATGAATTTTCCATTGTCATTTTTCGAAACGCCCCCTCAACCAAGCCCCACTGCTCTTACCTGCACGTGCCGCTGATGCACCCTACCACATCAACATTTTAATGCTTCAATTTCCTGCCAAAGGAACCAATAGAAGCCCAGTCAACATATAACAGAAGGCACAACTGCTGGCAAATCTTGGAAAAATTCAAACGGAATCTGCATTTGAAAGAGCTCAGTTAGGACCTGATTACGCGTTTCACAGTAGTCGTGCGATGGAAAATCCGCAAGCGAAATTAGCAGTATCTTAACACTGGGCCAGTACCATGCAATTAAAAGTTAAAACCCATGGAATGGGGAAATATCACGTATCTATCAGCACATCGGAGGGGAGGTCCGGCGCGAGAATACTACTCTGTAAAATCAAGAAAGGTTTCTTTGCCTATCCAAAGATGCACGGCGTCCGCTTTTTGCAACAAAAATGAAAAAATAGAAACTGCCTCTTGTTCACCCGTTCTAAGAAAAGAAGATATCAAAAACATATGTGCCGGCCCCCAAGTATGGTGTTTCAGCTCACTTACATATTTGAATAAAGACATTGATACCACCCATGGGTCGCTGATTATAGCACTCGAACTTAATCCGAGCAAGCATCTTGACCACAGACTGGGTCTTATTACCATATGAATTTACTATAAACATCTCTGGAAACGGTAATCATAAAACTAGTGCACTACCTGCGCTAACTCGATTGATGAAAATAGATGTGGGCCTTAAAAACATTTTACCCCTATCAACATACCGACACTACATAAGTTTGTTGTCCTGTACAGTATACACGCGAATGACGGTCACCTGATGAAGGCAGAATGCCGAAACGCGCGTAGTGCCAAAATTCACCGCTTTTGCCTACCACTATAGACTATCGACCGACTTGTCCCTTTGGTTTTTTGTGATATGTGTTTATGTTTTCATGTTTTTCTTTCAATGTGTATACTTCTAGAAAATGTAATATACAATTTTGTACTATAAACATCCATTTATAAAGTCTATATAGGACAACTAAAAGAATTAGATAATTAATGATATGAAATAAAAAGATTTTTGTATATCAAATTATATATCTCTCTGCTATTATATACATAGAGAATTGTGTGATTGTTGTAGCTATATACGTCAATATATGAGTGAGAGGTTTTGGCATATAATTATCTGTTTGCTATAAGTCTTTTTCAAAACTGAAATATCACGTGGGACCAGAGTCACTGGTCATAAAAGCTCGTAGATTCCCCAAACCCTGAGTTCAATGCATACATTTACCATATGTTTCGAGCAGGTGGTAAATGTATGCTGCAGAATCCCTGTAGGGTAGGGATGTCGGGAGGTGGGTATGGGGAGTAGGGGAAAGCTGGGGGAGCTAACTGCTGGCAAGGGGAGCGCTGTATGGTCCCACTGCCAGAAAAAAATGGGGATTAAGGAATGGAAGTTGCTGCAGTCAAAACCTTGTGCGAATGTTCCATAAGGAATTACCACCCCATAAAATCAGGTTCAGTGTTTTAACACCAGGTAAAATCCAAGAGACATCGCCAAGCTTGCAGGTGCGGGCCCACTTGATATTTCTTGCTTCAGAGATATGCACCATGGAGTGGTTTAAAGGGACTGGTTTCTGTTCCAATGCTGTATCTCTCTCTGGCATTGAACACCCATGAACGCTTTCTATTTCACAGTCACTGGCTTTGCGATGTGGGCATTCTCCGACCATATGCCGCTTGGCTTTCTCATCCTTTCAAACTGATCACTGGCCTCAAGTGCTGGAGGTGACATTCATTCCCGCCTCACGTCATATGTGTGTTTAGTCCCCCTGGCATCTGTGCTTTCCATAGTGTCATTTAATGTATACATGGCAGCTCTCTGTCAACCACTGGGCTCGCTAACCATGAAATACTATCCTTTCCCCGATGATACTTACATTTATTTTAGACTTTGAGAAGACACTGGCTGCAGACTATCTGCTGGCTGCACTCCAGAAAGTATACATGAGTGCGATGCAGCTGGCTTACTCTTAAATCAAAACAAACATTGGCAATGTTTAATGAAAGAAAGTGCCTTTTGTGTCATTGATGAGTTTAGGCACTCAGTAAGTCATAATCCGCTCATTTTTGTACTTGTACATCTATTCATCCTTGCACTCACTCATTCATGCATTAAACCTTTGACACAACTTTAATAAAACTCACGCACTCAACAACATATGCATGATAAATTAAAAGACTGCCAGTAGAAACAAGCAATAGGTCTCGCAGTTACATGAGTTTGAGCTATTGGCATTGTAAATGACAATGCCTTTTATTTATGTTTTGGTTTTTAGAGCCTAAGTCTAAGGCATTGTAATTTACAATGCCAATAGGTTAAACTCTTGGTAATGCGCGACCTATTGCATGCCAAATGCTTGTTTTGTTTATGAAGTTTTATATAGTACGAACTAGACTCGAAGGTATCGGAGCGCTTTATATGAGCATCCGTTGTGTTTCAACCAGACAGATTAATTTTCAAAATGGTAGCTGCGCACATAAAGTTGAAAAAAAAGTGAAAGTACAAATGTATTGTACTGTTGGAAAAAAGAAATAATAAATTGCTACTGGAGGCTTGTAGGTGCAGTTCTGCATGTCAGACATATCTTTTGTGGTGGGTGCAGTCTGTGTGCTGAACTACAGTACGCGGGGTGGGGAGAAATAAATAGTTGCTGCTTTAGATGCGCTCTAGGTGTTGGAAACGGATGATACTACAAACTCTTTTTTGGGCAGAGTCGACGTCTGATGAAGCAGCGTCGCTGCAGAGCTTTTGATTACCTCTTGGCGCTCCTATGGAGACTAGGAAGTACTACAAACTCCTGACCAGTGGCACAACTGTCTCTAAAACTATCACGCAGTGAACGACTATGCTGGTTCTCACAGCCAATCGCAAACCCACACTTTGACTCCGCGTATACTGACCCAATTAACAAAAAACAATTCTGTCCCTAGTTGTAGGTACACAGCCTCTCTACAGTGACCTCGTTTTGCCACAACCAATGCATTGTTTCCTTATACCTTACTGTGGCACCTCTACTTCTGGCTTCTACTGCCGAGTAGTGGGGGCGGGTCAGGGGGTGTCATGTGAGTCCGGGGACGCAGCAGTGCTGAAAGGCACAGAGCGCGTCCGATACAATGAAAGTGAAAGTAAAGTATGCCGCGCTGTTAAAAAGTATGAAATCAATGTTTGTAAGTTCTGTTTGGTGATGTGCGCATTAGAAAACAAAAGTGCGGCCACCACTTTACATATTTAGCATGGTGTGGACGCTATTATTAAAGTGAAAGCAGGCCTGACCCGTTGTCAACTATTAAGAACAATAAACAAAAGAAAAGCAAGTTCGCCATTATCTCATCTGAGACGGCAGCTTAAATAAAATCAGACCTAACAAAAAAAAAAAGTACTGGCACAGACGACAGAACACGGTTGGGATGGGTAGAGTAGAGAGGGTAGTGTACTGTTAGGGTGGGTGGGCTAGGAGCCAGGTGTCCAGAGGGAGGAAACGGGTTATGATTGGACGCAGCGGCAGAGCCTTGGGTGCAAGTAAGGTAAGAGGCTGGAACAGCAAAGCCGAGTGGGTGGAGGGAGTAAAGTGATTGAAGCTATGGACGCAAAGCCTAGCGGGTGCATCTGTGTGTGTGTGCGCGGTGGGGGGTTCAGGGTTGCAGGCATCAGATATACAGTGCAAGGCTACAGAGCAGATTGGTGAAGCCGATAAGACATGTGGCGCTAGGGAAGCGGGAGCAGTGAGCGGGCACGGTACTATTTTTAAACTAGCCCGTCAGAGGTCCGTGAACTCTGCTGCTTCCGTCTTTTTTCTGCTGCACAATAAACATTGACGCGCGAGGAGCAAGGGGCGAGGCTGCGACTGAAAAGAGAATGTTGCTGCCGTGTGCTGCCTTTGTAGGCATGAAGGCACTGTGAAAACGTGCAGAGAAAAAACAGCGAGTTAAGTAGCAAACAGTGAGCTAACTAACCTCCACAATATCGCCGTGGTCTGCGGCTCGCGCACTCCATCGCGAAAGTGAAAGCGTGGGAGAGCGCGAGAACAGATGTGCGTATTCACCGCCCATGTCTGCTAAAGCGTGCGTTCACCCCCATTGTCTGCAATGGGTTTTTAAGCTCATGCACATCTACTGTCCCACTTCGTAGCCAACACAGCGACATTAAGACTCGCTTCGTTAGCAGCACTATGCGCTGCATCGCGAGGCGAGACCTAAAAAGAAAATATGCTGGCATCTAAACACAGAGGGCATATGCTTTCAAAAACAAAACTAAATATAGAGGTGTGTGCCGGTCTTACAAAGGTATTGTGCACAGTCTATTATTGTTTTAAAGTACAAGCATGGCCATCACGTTTAGAACCCAAATGCTGGCGATCTTATTATGGTAAGACAATGATGCACTATAAACATAATGGTCAACTCGGTTAGGAGATGTGACCACATAGGATGAGGTACATTGCAGATGAATTGGACAGCAGCAGGAGACATGTTAGCGCTGCCTAAAGAGCGTTAGTAACCTCCCATGAACAATTAAATTAAAAGAAGAGAAGCAAAGAAATGAAAGGGAAACTATAATAAGAGAAACAGGAAACCTAAAGGATTGACACCGAAGCACATTAATTTTCAGGTGGATGTGCACATGTGGTCAGAATGTTTTGTCCTTCACAGGATAAGAGAGCCAATGACTGATGAGGACTGAACTATTTCCCATGTAGTATGCTTCCATAAATAGGAGCAGAGTGTAAACGACACTCAGACAGACCAATGGCAGAAGAAGGCTAATTCAAATGCCCTCTATGTAACTATATGAATATTTATTTATATACATGGATGTATGTATTATTTGATGATTGTTCTATTACAAAATCCTGGCTGTGCATCAAACAGACTGTCAGGTTCTCCAAAGGGATTCTAGCAAGAGGATTACAATGGAAATCTCCCACCATTGGGGCTTGTCAAATGGAGTAACCAACACAAATTCCTTCACTACTAAGGTAATCTGTAAGATTTCATGTAAAAACAATACCTGTATGCAGGCTTTGACATGGAGCAAAACAATACAGCTTAAAGACCTCGTGCCTGTAACTGTTTTCCTGGCCATCGTTTTTTTTAGTTTTTTTTAGTTCAAGTGTTTTTATTAAAATATAAAGTGTACAAATCAAACGTTATATATACAGTACATAATGAAACGCGGCGCCTTGTCTTCAGAGAAGAGAAAAGGAGAGAGGAAAGAAGAAAGAGGGGGGGGTCTATGCGTCGCCCCTTTGCCGCGTGTCTGGGGGTTGCGTCAGGTGTGCGTCGAGTAGTTCCCACATCTCCTCTTTTGGGTTGTGTTCCTTTGAGAACTTCCCGGTTATATTGTCTGCTCCTCTGAGAAAGGTAACCCAGTTCATCCATTTTAATTAAACAAATTGTTCCTGTTTTGCCAAACGCCTCTTGTCTTCTGTCTTTTAGGGGATTTCGAACTCAAGCCACACAAACAAGGATTTTCACAGAGCAAATCTTTTATATCCATGCTTAGCCATAGAGGGTAACCAACAATGCTTTGTCACAGTGGGTAACCAACACCAAAACCCGCGCCTGTAACAGTAATCTGTTAGATTCCATTGAACAAAATCCATCCCTGCAGGCTTTCATACAGATTAATACAAATTTCACCCTTAAATGAATTGATGGAAATATGTGCTTTTCACATTAAATACCTCAGACCTGATACATTTATCATTACATTTCATAACAAAAAGACCAGGCATATATCTATGACCAACTGAATACAGGCTTTCCAAAAGCCAAAAAGTGCAAAAATAATCCCTCTTTTCAGTGGAAGCACATAACTTTGCCCCAATCACCTCCTGTACAAAGGGTTACCAACAAGTGGTTCTAGCCTGAGCCCCCTCTCAGTTGTACTCTTGAAAGCTCTTTTTTTGTTGATCACACAAGGTAAACAACAGCTGCCCTATCAAGCTAAACCTGAAAATGACCAACACATTTCTTAAGTTGCTGTGCTTTTTCAAAGCTCCCATGCACTTTTCGCAAACAAAAGTTACCATATGTAAATACAGGTATCCTCTTTTGCAAAATGGAATGTTCTTTTGGTAGTCTGAAGCTTGTATTTTTTCAGGAGCATTCTGGGTGTGTTTTTGGGAAAACTGCACACATGTAAGTACGTTTAATAGAGGAGATTTCAGAGACCGGCCCAAAGAATGTAAGGTTGACTGCATTCTTATAAACAGGTAAGGTTCAGATTGAAGTTTAGAAGGCACAGAAACTATTGCTACAGTTACGAACTTTATGTTGTCTCTTGAATTCCAATCACCTACAACAACGGCTACTAAAGACTTATATTCTAAAGGAACTCTATCCCTTGTTCAAATTACTTCTTGCATGTCTTGTCTAATACCAATGTTTGCCAGGTCTGAATATACATTCTCTGTATACCTTATTTGATACAACAAATGTATTTTGCATTTGTTTTGTATTATTCTTAATAATCCAAGAAAGCATTGCATTGACCATCACCGAAAGGTTTAAATGCAAGATAATGATTTGTCCTCTACAGGGTCAAAGGATCAGGTTTGATCAGGGCCTTTGTTAGGTTTTACTTTTAAGAGCACATTTGATATGTGATGGAAAGTTAACCCGGCGCTAGACTCTCAGATCACTGGTTACCCTCCAGTTTTACATTTTTGTGTAAACAAGCACAGGGTATATCTGATTGTCTGAGAGAATTTGAAGTCCTTGAATCACTGATTTTTTTTAGAAAAGTATTTTATTTTCACAGATGAATAATATAATCCACATGATTCTTCATACAAAGTAGTGACAGCCACTTGTGTATCACTTAATGCTTTGCAGCAAAACATCTCCCTACAGGCTTTAACCCAGAGTAATAACAATTCAAATATATATGCCTATTTCTTTAACCTCTACTAATGGAGTCAGTAAGGATTACCATAGTGCAAATCTTCTATCCCCATGGTTTGTTCAGGTGAGTCACAAAAATCCCTTGCCTACTACAGTAATCTGCAAGATTCTGTGTAACAAAATACTAGGCACCTGGTGAAGTTTAAATTATGCTGGTATAATTTTGTGAATTTTGCATAATATTTTTTATGTGAATTTCACAAAATACACTAAAATGCCACATTGTGTAATTATGCCACCATACAATGCTAATTTATAGCATGGGAACTCCGCAAACAGCCAGAGCTTGAGCTGCTGCTGTTTGCGTCACTTGCTTTTTTCGCACAATTTTTTAATTCGACATAAAACATTTGTTATTATAACCAACTCTGATCAAGTGTACTGAACGAAAGCTTTCCCACTGGGAAACCATTAGGCATGCAGTCAAAAAATTGCAAATGTACACAAAATTACATTTCACAAAGCAAAATACTATCGCTCTTGAGAGGGCTTAACAGGATTGTCACAGTGCAAAATGTTCCTTACCCATGGTTTGTGAGAAGGAGTAACCAATACCAAAACCCTTGCCTATAATGGTAATTTGTGAGGTTACTTGTAACAAAAGCTCTATCTGGAAGCTTTAATACAGAGCAATATCAATTCACTCTTAAATTACTATTGACTTTTAAATATGCTGTTCACAATCAAAAAGCCAGGTAAACAGCATTTATTGTAATGTTTCATAATAAGCAATCAGGCATACAACCTTTCTCATTGGCTGTCACCTTAACCAACTCAGACCTACTGCGTAGGGCATAAGCTTTCCCTCAAGGAAATCATCAGTTAAACTGTACTGACACTGGAAAAATGTAAAATGTTACAGTTGTCAAAATAAATTTGAAACTCCCTCCTAATACAGACTGTTAGGTATTACTCTAGTGAAAATCTTCTATACCCATAGTTTCTTTGGGTGGGTCACCAAAACCCCTGCCTACTACAGTAATCTGTGAGACCCAGTGTAACAGAATACCTGCTTACAAACTTTAGCACAATGTAATAGCAATCCACCCCTAAAAGCCTATTGAGTTTAACACATGGTTTCCAGAATAAGTAAGTCAGGTCTACTTGCTTTGTCATAATGTTTCATTATAGACAGATTACTCTTAATAAATCTGAAACACTTTTCCCAGTGAAACGATAATGCCTACAGCCTTGTCTTGACAGTATAAGCAACACAGGCCTAAAGTGTGCATAAACTGGGAACCATCATTTATACAGTTATAAAAGTACAATGTGTACAAGATGCAGTTACAAAAACACTATTCAGCACATCACAATAGGGCCTAACAAAAATCCCGACAGTAAAACTGTTCTTCTCCCAGGGTTTGTCAGAGTGAGTGACCAATCCCAAAACACTCGCCTTCTATGGTAATCTGTGAGATTACATGTAGCAAAATACCCTTCTGTTGCAAGTAATACAATGTGATAACATCCAACTTGTAAAGGCTCACTGGCTTTAACAAATGCTTTTCACAATATATCAGCTAGGCCTACTGCCTTTGTCATAGCATTTCATAATAAGCAGATCATACCTATGTCATTAGACATATTGTTTCCCAGTGTACCAATCAGGCCTATGGCTTATTTCCATAACCAACTCAGGCCTACTGTTATGAACATAAGCTTTACCACAAGGCAGCCCTCAGGCTCAAATCATAAAATTAGAAAGGTATACAAAATTTCAGTTGGCTACTCAAAATACAATCTATCCTAAGAGGACTGAACAAGGATTCTCACAGAGCATAACTTCTTTAGCCACAGCTCGTCACAAGAGGGTAACCAAGACCAAAATGTTTGCTTACTATCGTAATTAGTGACGTTCCATATAACAAAATGCCTGTCGATAAGCTTTAGTATAGCCTTATAGCCGACCAAAGCGGGCTACAACAACCATTAGAGGCCCGCTTCAGCATTAAGGCGAGGGCCTTTAACAGGGAAGCGGGATTCTAATGCTGGTATAGCCCAGATAAAGAGTGCTATAAGACAATTAGAACATTCCACCACTAGAGGGCAATATGTTCTAACAAATAAAACAAAGGTCTCACGCAGCCCGAGGGGATTGATATCGCTCCATAATGCCTTTGTTCACAGCAATAGCTGTGTACAAACATTGGAATGTTGGCCCTCGGGCTTCTACTGGCCATTAGAAGCCTGGAGAACTCCATTATTTTCAATGGAGCTCACAACATTCAAATATTCTAATATAGAGTAATAACACTCCACTCATATGCTTTTCACAACAACAACATCATGCCTACTGCCTTTTTTGTAACATTTCAGAATAAACAGATCAGGCCTATAGCCATGATCATTGCCTTGGGATCATAGCCAACTCAGGCCTGCTATACTGAGTGTGTATTGCCACAAGCCAAAAAGTGCAATACAAACCTTCTTTTTAGTGAAAGCGCACAACCTCTGCCGAATTAAATCTTCTACTCAATGAAATAAACATGTGGGTGGAGTCTAAGTCCCTCTCACAGCAGTGCTCTGAAATGTGCTTTTTGTTGATCACATAACGACAAAATGTTCTGAGACAGCTGCGCTATCAAGACAGACCTAACAAGCATTGGCAAAACCAACATGTTTCGTGTTTGTGAGGTATTTTTAATGTTTGTTTTTGCCACGTTGTACATCACAACGTCTGCTGTGGAACAGGGCAGAAGGTTACAAACAAGCATTTACAATGCAACAGTCTCGCCTTTGCTAAAGTTAGAGCTATTGGCATTGTAAATGACAATTTTTTTATTTATGTGTTGGTTTTGAAAACAGATAAATAAATGGCATTGTCATTTACAATGCCAATAGCTTAATCTCTCGCAAATGTGAGACCTATTTCATTTACACCCACACAGACACACACACACACACACAGCCACACACACACAGAGCCACACACACACACAGAGCCACACACACACACAGAGCCACACACAGAGCCACACATACACACACACAGAGCCACACACAGAGCCACACACACACACAGAGCCACACAGAGAGAGAGCCACACACACACTAGAGCCACACACACACAGAGCCAAACACACACTAGAGCCACACACACACAGAGCCACACACACACAGAGCCACACACACAGAGCCACACACACACAGAGCCACACACACACAGAGCCACACACACAGAGCCACACACACACAGAGCCACACACACACAGAGCCACACATACACACACAGAGCCACACACACACACAGAGCCACACACACACACACACACAGAGCCACACACACACACACACAGAGCCACTCACACACAGAGCCACACACACACAGAGCCACACATACACACACAGAGCCACACACACACACACACACACACACACACACACACACACACACACAGAGCCACTCACACACAGAGCCACACACACACACAGCCACACACACACACAGAGCCACACACAGAGCCACACACACACACAGAGCCACACACACACAGCCACACACACACAGAGCCACACATACACACACACAGAGCCACACACAGAGCCACACACAGAGCCACACACACACACAGAGCCACACAGAGAGAGAGCCACACACACACTAGAGCCACACACACACAGAGCCAAACACACACTAGAGCCACACACACACAGAGCCACACACACACACAGAGCCACACACACACAGAGCCACACACACACACAGAGCCACACATACACACACAGAGCCACACACACACAGAGCCACTCACACACAGAGCCACACACACACAGAGCCACACACATACACACAGAGCCACACACACACACACAGGGGCTCCCCGGGACACGGCACAGCTGAGGCTCTGACGCAATTAGCACATCTGCATGTAGGATTTATACTATGGTGTAAAGTGGTGACAAACGTGTGATATTTTGTAAGTTGCAAGAGAATGGGTGCAAGAATGATGTGATGTGGGTCAACAGCAGATACTTAATACAATATTTTATTTTTTGGGTGCATACACGTAATGAAGCAGATGTGGTTCTAAAGCCATGGCATACTTTTTCAATTCACCCTCCAAGCCCCAAAACGATGGTGATGGCCCTCTGATTAATGCAATCACTGCCATCAAACCTCCACTCCCACCCATGACACAACACAAGCAGCTGGTACTGAAGGAGGACTAATACTTAAGAGTTACCCCCCACCACGCAGGTACCACAAACACTCACCTATGGTGTAGATGAAGGTGGTGTTGAAGGCATCATCGGAGAAGCGGAAGAGCACGCAGGTCTTGCCCATCCCCGAGTCGCTGATGAGCAGCAGCTTGAATAGCAGGTCCTACGTCTTCTTCGCCATGGGGAGGTGGCTGGGGCTAAGGCCTTTCACCGGACAGGGGGGACGAGAGACCTGTCCAAGAATGCGAGCCGCTTGCTCTCTCCTCGTCTGAAAATAAAATATCTTGACCCGGGCTCTGGGAGACGGGCCGCGGTGCCACTGAGGGGACGGTGCGCCCCCTCCACCGCCCCCCTCCTCCCCAGTCAGTCATAGGCAGAGCCGCCGTGCGGCCTCCGCTTCCCATGAGTAATCCAGGAGTCGGAAGCCAGCGGCGCTGATCCCAGCTGCGGCCCGCACCGAGCGATGCTCCTCTCCATGGCGTCGTTCAAGGCTACTCGACGCAAGGCCAAGAAGGTGCCTCGAAGGTAACAAGTGCTATTTGCACCCTTGGGGTGGCGGGGGCAGGGCGAGGTGGCTGGGGGCCTTCAGCTGTAATAGCACACATTGTCGGGTTTGGAGGAGGCCGCGGCACGTCGGGCAAGAGTGATAACTCGAGAGGAGACACCTGGAGGGTGTAGGAAGGGCGCGTAGTCTGACGGGACACAGCTGTTGGGGAGGGAGTCACCTGGAGGGGCGGAAGGGCGCTAGATTATGGAGGAGAGACATCTGGAGGGTATTATAGCTTTTATTCAACCTACGCATAGATTAGGACGAATTTAATGGTTCTGCCTCTCAGGACATTCATAAAACCGTCATCAAAGCACATAATTAGCCGCTATGAAGTCCCTTTTAGTGGATTACACCGTTCAGTTTACGCCATGAAGATCATTGAAAAAACCCAGAACAAAATGCATGCTGGGTGAAAGAAATACTTTTGCAATTCACTTCAAATAATAAACAAGCGCTCGAAACAAGCGCCTGACTTCCTGCTGGCATAAAAGTTTCCTTATCTTCTTTATGGGGCCATCTGGACCCATAAAGAAGATAAGAAACCTTTTACGCCAGCAGTAAGTCAAGTAAGCCAGTCTAAAAAGGACGGGGCTTAGAGAGAAAGAAGAGCGTCACTAAGACATCTTCTCCAATGGCTGGCCACCGTTTTGCATGAACAGTGACGCCAGCCAATGGAAAAGAGGGGTGGGGCTTAACCTCGCTAGTGAAAATCCCTCTATGCGCATGTGCGCAGTCTTTCGCAGGCCGAGACCTAAAAAGAGCTATGACGTGGCTATAGCTGGCTCAGTTATAGTGCTTTTCATTTTATGGCTGGCGGGAGTGAGGGCAGAGCAGAATAGGAAACATGAAGGGCGAGGGGAAATGCACTGCATTGTAGCCAGCAGTGCCTGCATCATGGTGCTTTTTTTTGTAATGGGTGGGGGCAACACGAACAACGGAGCAAGGGAGGTCAGGGCGTTTGTGCGAGGGTCAAGACAACACGGACAACAAATGAAGGGAGTGAGAAAGGGATGGGGAAAGACAACACAGGCAATAAATGGAGGAAGTTGGGGGGGAGCCAACATGGAAAGTTAATGGTGGGAGGGCAAAGCGGCAAGCAGATGGACAGGCAGTTTACACGGCGGAGGGAGAAATACATGAGGGAGTCAGCTGAAAAAGATGCACTCAAATCCAAAGAAAAAAGCAGCACTTAAAAAAATGAGCAATGGAAGGACACAAGTGATGCAGCCATGCTCCAGGCGAGGAACAAAGGCACAAAGAGGAAGGAACCCTGCAGGAGCTTATCAACAAGCAAGCAAGCAAATGAATGACAATTAAACTAACACTTGGTAAGCAATGGACAATCTGCAAACCCGCTGATAGAAAACAAAGGGTCTTCAAGATACAGCATGGGCTGCCTAGACAAGACCTAAAAATGCATGTAGGTTAGTGTATCCCTGGGCATTCCATACAGCTCTCAACACACAACTGCACTCTGAAGGCTAAAGTTAATTATGCAAAGGGAAGGGGATCAGTGCTGTTGTCAGAGAAAAACAAACAGTGTAAATGATCTACTTATCAAAGTCACTTTAACAACATATTAGTGCCATGTGCATGCCCCCAAAGTTCAAGCTCCATCTCAGTTTAAGCTTGTTCCTTTATGTGCAACACAGCCATATTGGTGCTGACTCATGCAGACGGATAAACAAAATAATCACAGTGGCGTGGATGAAGCACTTATACATTAGAAGCACAAAACACCTGCGCAATGAAAGTATTCACCCCTGTCTGCTAACATGTGGGCTGAGCCAAAGACCCTCTCTGTAGTACTCCTGAGAGCACTTTTTTTTAGATTGACTCTGTCAAGTCAGACCTAAAAAGGCTGACACTCGCCTGTCTGCCACCAACACTTCTCCCACCATAACTCCAACAAGTGTTCTAGCCATAGTAAAGGCAAGAAATTCTTTCACCAGACACAAGTATAGCGCCGCAGGCATCTCCTCTTATTTCTTTGGAGTGCTGAAGTACCTGAAACCTTTGGCCGTAAAGAGCTAGATGATGGCTGGACTGTCATTTTTTATCAAAGGTGGACTATACCAAGTTCTGATCATCATTCAGAGTGGCGGCTAGACTAGTCACCAGCCTGGGACATCAGGGACTATTAGACAATACTTCATTAGCGCCTCATCTGAGACCCCATTCCATATGAGATCAGGATTCTGGTTTATAAGATACTATCTGGTCTTAGTCTTCTTCCACCTACAGGCATTTCTGAAATGAATTATTTACAAAACATTTCCCCAGGATGATTTCTCCCACCATGGAGGTGGTATAATTTCCTAGTTGCTCCTTGGCTTCTCAGACATTGCTTGGTGTTCATGAGTTGAACCTGTTTTGGTGTTAGGCGCTAAAGGTTTTGAAGCAGTGGGCCTGTTGTTAATTTGGACATTGCATGAAGTTTCATCATGCATGCTAAACAAATAAACAAATAAAACACAGACACAAACACCATCAGCAGGCACTGATCTGAGAGTGGACAATGGAGGTTTGCTTATCGCTTCATCCTCAGGCCTTGTGGGGTTTTAATGGAATAACAAGGGCGTTGGGTTTGCACGTTGGGATTCCAAGCACACACCCTTGCACACTGCTAAAGCTGCTGCAGTAGTCAGCACTCCAGGGACGCACAAAGTGAACCACCCCAACAACTCGTCACCGGTTATAAATGTGGCAGGAATGTGAGAAGACAGGTTCCCCACAAGCTTGAACTTGAGTTATGTGCCAGAGATAAGACAATGGAGTCATTAGAGTGCACAGCTGCGCATCTCTGCTGCAAGTCACGCGCCGGGGTTGTACCTTCCTGTACTCAGTGGCAAAGCTGGGAACTTGGGTACCTGGGTTCGAATCCTGGCGTCAGCACGTAACTGAAAAGCAGGTAATTCTGGCCAATTCACTTAGTCACCCTGTACCTATAAATGTATGAAATGTAGTTGTAAAAAAATGTGTTGGTGTAATTTAAAGGGTTAAATCCCCCCTTGAGGTACACGATCTTGGAGGTCACTGTATGATTGTATTTTGCAGTCTCAAAGCCCGTCATCAGCAGTTTCAGAGGCTTTACAACTTCAAAATGCATGGAGCGAATGCAATGTATCAAAGGCAAATTGACAGTCGAAAAAAACGTATAAACTAAACTCACAAAAATTCCTTTTGCGAACATTATGAATCACAATCAGGAATGGGAGTGAAAGGGACTTCCCCTCCAAATTAAGATTTACACTTAAATGTTTCACTGGAAAGTGACCTCGGTTGCATTCACAAACCATTGAAAAGTTATCGACTCCCAAGTTAGATAGGTTACAGATTGGTAAAAGATTAAATCTAGGACCCATGTCCCACATACTGGTGAGCAGATAGGGGGCAGCAAGTTCACTGCCAGCTCCCTTCTATGTCTACCAAAATGGGAAACCTTTTATTAAACAGCACTTGCCCCTTTTGGGGCATGTGGTTCTTAAATGATGTTTCCCCTTTGAGAATGCAAGTGCAGGGACAACTTGCAGGCCACCATCCTTAAATCTGCAGCCAATCACTGGGGTTCGCAAAAATGACCAGCCTGAATGACACTCATCGGGTAGATGGTTTTGGGATATCCTGCGAACTGGCAAGTTAAACTTTAGCCTCTTTGTAAATAGATCATATTACAGATTGCTTACCTGTTCGCAAACCAACCAGTGTGTAATTTGCACATACTGGTTTGCAAACAGGTATTATATACCAATCTAAGTTTGCACTTTATAAATATCAGCGATATCAATATATACATTCGGCCCTTACTTAATGTCATAGTAAAATATTGACAAAGAAATAAGTCAATGATCTGTGCTACACCAGGTAACACAAAAAAGTGACACCTTCATTACTAAATTCCTAGTAACTCAGGTCACTAGATTGAATGCTTTGGAGTTGGCTCTGCCCAATGGTTCTCACTGTGCCAGATTCCAAAGCAGATACTCGCTGTCCCCAGCGCCGAGACACCCAGGGGTATTTGCGAACTCTACAAATTGCATAAATAAATAAATAAATTGTCACAAGTAGCGAGCTTTGCTCTCTCATTTATTCAGTTCTCTTTCATAGTTCGTGGAAGAAGACTCACTGGTCATCAACTTCTACGTCCTTCTACATACCATTTTTTAGGAATGAGACAAATAAAGTGTAATCCCTTAGGCCCAGACATTTTCTGAGGAGAAAACCAGGACTTTCAAGGAAAGTAGAAAGTGTTTTAGAACCTGAGTGTGTTGACTTTGTTGGCACCAGGAAGCCACACTGATTTGGGTATATTTTGAGTCAGGTGCCTATGAGTGTAACAGCATAGGGAGCTTGTAGGAGACAGCAAATGTATTGGGAAAAGCTAGCTGGGCCCTGAGGATTCGCAATAGCGATGAAACACGTGTCGGCTGGCTGTTTAACACAATAAAGGACTCCAACGGACTACTCTCCCTCTGGAGTTTCCGAGAATTTTCTGTTGCTTTGTGTTATGTACTTAACTTTTGCATGTTACACAACATATGTTTTATTGTATTGAGTGCATTGGGTAACCCCGCCTTTACCAGCATAGGGAGCTTGTAGGAGACAGCAAATGTCTTGGGAAAAGCTAGCTGGGTCGCCAACCGTGCGCTGGACAGCTATGCTCGGAAAGGTCCAGAGTGATGAAAAGGAATTGATAAACATAACAAACGTTTGTGCAAAGAGGGGTATGTTCCCCGTCACTGCCATTCAACACTTTGTAGTAGTTGATATCTTGGAGAGCCTATCTCTGTCACCATGTTGAGTTTGAGGGTCTCAGGGTTCTTGTAGACACTGGTAGACATCAAGGTCAGCTCTTCAGCAGGTCGCCTCCATCTCACAGTGAAGGGTAGATTGGAATCAAGCTCTCTACAGAGGGGCAGGACTACTTGAGCTGCCTGGAGGGCTTACATGCTGGGCAAGGCAGCAGCAGTCCAGGAATGCAGAGCTTGAGCAGGGCAACAAGCTTAGTCCTAGCCTGGAGGAAGCGGTCAGCATGCTAGCTCCAAATGTACAATACACTTTTAGTAGGGTTCATGTAGGTTTTCAAAAAAGCTAATCCAGCTTATAACGTAAATGTCCGACAGATGCCCACTGCTGTGTCCTGTGCATCCTTGTAATTCAAAAGTTCTGACCATCATGCTGTGTCAATGTTTAAATCCTCTCAGAGGAGTTGGGGATAATAAGAGGCTCTGTCTATGTGCAGAGGCTCAGATGAACAGGTACCCCAAAAACTATACTGTGCATTGTGTCTCCACCCGCTAGAGCGGAGGGTAATGAGTGGACTGCCCTCTTGAAGGTTGAGGAGACCCATATGGAGGTCTCCTCTCAGAACCCACTGAAAGAGTGATCAAGGATTTGGGCATTATTGGACCCTCAAACTTTTGCAAAAATGAGAAATACAAGGGAGGATTCAATGACAAAGGGAAAATGGCAGGCCGGAACTGCATAGTGTGTTGGGGACTTTCATTCTCACAGCTGTATAATGCTGTCATGATGTTTGAGGATGAAATGACTACATCATATGCTGATCACTCTCATGGAGAAAGGCCCAATGGTCCTCACTCCTTTCTCGTCACCATAGAAGACCGCCTAACAACTGAGTAGGCTGATGATGTTCTCGTTCAGAGCAGTCGGTGCAAGCACAGCATGGCATTGTGATTTCTCAAACAAATGTAAAAGTTAATTGGGCGAGACATATATTACTTTGAAATGCAAATAACTGTACAGCAGGGTCCAGATTCCAGATGTTCCACAATGTGTTTCTTAACAGTAGACAGAAATTGGATTAGCATATTACATTTTTTCAATAGAAAGCACGTTTTGAAAGAATGGCCCCCTTATGAGCATATGAGAAATAGAAGAGACATATGTCTGGGTTCAAAGTTGCTTACATCTTTTTCAGATACATATTTGTTTAAATGTATGCCCATTTGTCTGAAATGCTTTGTAATACAAACCACTTTGCATCTAACTCATGGTAGGAAATGTGTTCTGAATAGAAAAGCTTCAAATAAAACTGATTTTCAATTTGCTTTATGTGAATTTTTCCATCAGCATGTTGGTAAACACACATTTGGGTCAAGGAAATTAGGTGATAATATATGTATGAAACACTATTTGTTAATGCGCAATACCAAAGGTTATTTTTCAAACTGTGCTCAGTTATTCTTAAAAACGTTTATTGGGAATGGATCAATTACTATAAATTATGCAGTCCATTATGGCCTCCTATGTTGATTCAAACATCTTCAGAATAATTGGAAACAAAGAACTCAGGCAGCCTGGACAGAGGTCATGTGGCCCAAAGACACAGTGATGTGTGCAATACTTGGACTGAATACAAGCGACCATACCTGTCCAGCCGTCAAGCTTTGTTCTGGCTCCCCATCAGGAAATGCATCATACTTAAAATTCTCTGTATGGCCCGTAAATGTGTACACAAGCTAGTTCCCAAATTCTTCATTTCTAGATTCAAGTATCAAGTCACATTTTGAGTCATTCGTAACAAAGCCCGTGAAAGGCTGCTCATCCCCAAACACTCTTAACTCACAGGAGCATGCTCATATTCAGCACATGGACCTTTGTGGGGAATTGTCTGCTCATAAGAATCAGCCTTGCACACACAGGTTTAAACATTAAGAAGAAGCTTGTTCAGAAATACAGCTGTTTTACGAACCTTGGGGTGGGAGGCACTATATACACACTCAGTCACAGTGCAGTTACTATTGGATTTCCATATGGAAAGACATTATGGATAGTTCGAGTTTTGTTTGTATTCATGAAACACACTATAAAACTGTGGAACTCTAATGTAATTTCTATAATTGAAGAGTGGATTTCAGAGAGGCCAATTCTTTAAAAAAATAGAAAATATATTTGTAAAGATTGGGAATGAATGTGAAAAAATATATATGAAAGGGTTTGATACCATTTCAAAAGCCTGCATAATCAATATACATAAGAGGTGGGTTTCCTTTTTGTCTTGTGTTGTCATGAAGATGTGATCAATGTTGCATTAACTTTTATTTTCCCGTGTCTCAGTATCAACAGGCAAGTTTTATTTTTGTGAGTACGCATTACACGCCAAAATCAAATAATGAGGCAAAGGATATGGCACCGGAATACTGAGTTTCAAATATTGTGATACAAAAATAAAGATGGTATAAATATTCAAAGGCTAAATTTCAACAAGGTAGGTTTAGTATACTTAACTCCACTTCTATGTAACGTGATTTATATCTCCAAAGTACATATATGTGAAGTTAAGAATTGTAAATCTATGCCTCCCATTATATACTTCTAAGACATGGGATTCAGCAGTCCCTGTAAAAAAAGCCTGTCTCTAATTTCTTTATAATTGGCGATTTGTGACGCACCCAATCAGCGATTATAAACAAAAGACGTCAAAATTCAACTCTAATAAGTTATTACAGTCGTCTGATGTCACAATGCCTGTTACTAGAGCCAACAGCCAAGGTGAAAAGCAGGTCAGGTCACAGAGCATAATTAAAGAAGCTGTTTAAAGCAACGAAAATTAAGCATTGCTTTTCTTTCTTCTGCTCTATTTTTCTAGCTTACAGTGACAAGCAGAAAAACATGTTTATTTTTCCCCTCCTTAGATCATTATGGAAAAGTTATAATCTTTCTGCATGCTTCTACACTTTTCAAGACACGGCAGAGTTTTGTTTTTTACTGACTCGTATTGAACTATTTCTAATATCGTTTTGAAACAAGTGTTTTATGTGTTTAATTTTGCCCGGAAGTTCTATTTTTGTTATTCTTGTTTGCGAATGGACTCTCTCTTTCATATGAAAGAGCTATGCACCAAGGTTTTAAGTGGTTTGTGGGAAAGGTGATGGTGTGACTAAGTATTATATGGGGTACAGTACCTCCTGCAACACATTACAAGGATATTGCAGGTCACCTCGGAGTTCCATAACCTTATAATGGATGTTTATGGAACTCCTCTGTGAACTGCAATATCCTTCTAATGTATGGCAGTTGGTATTTTATCTCCTCAAAATGTTGGTTGCTGGTTTGCTCTAATATTCTAGTAGCACAATATTTCCGTACGTATTCCATTGTGCAACAGAGGAAAATTACCATTAATAGCGGTTAACCCATACCAGGATAAAGTCAATACGCATCAAACCTCCTAGTTTCAACACACACAAGTGGACAAGTAGGGTGACTGTCCTTGTCTGCTCCAATGTCCCTGCTTCACACTCTTACTGAACTAAGAACACAGATAAACAACACTAGTTAGTTCCAGAACTCTAAGCATTACGATTGGATGATCCCATTTTAGCAATTCACACTGGATATCAATCGTTATGGTAGTATGGCGTTCCAGTATTCCTTTTGGCTTGTTGCAGTGTAACTCACTCCAGATGACACCGGCTGGCAGGCCACTGGCTACATGATTTTAAAAAAGCTAATTTTAGTCACTAATTCATGTGGCTTGTTCCAAACAAGTAATTACCAGAGCACTGACATGTATGATTAATCACTAATTTAGTGCTTCCTAAATTGACTGCATTTCTGATGCCAGAATAACTCAAAAACATGAATTCTTTAACTAAAAAAAGAAATTCCAAATAATGACTATACCCGAGGAGAAAGACACATGATTTGAGAAGGTCCTGCTTGCCAAATTGGAAACAGGAGTTATGTGGGAGCAAGAACATTATGTGCAGGATTGGCTTGCGATTTAGTCAATCAACATTACCATATTTTCATAAACAGAGATCATAGAAAAATGGTACCACTGACAAAAAGAGAATTGCTGTTATAGCAGGGGGACAATGCATGAAACTTTATTAACTCTATGAAGTGTTTTTTAAAATGGTGGATCGGTTTGAAGGTCATATCAAAAACATTTGTCAAAAAAAATATTTACCATTGATACGTCCCTTAAAAAGCTAAATTATAGTTTTGATTGCATGATTTCAATAAACTAAATATTATTTTTCTTCAATTTGAAGAGTTTTAATGATGCAAAGGTCAAACAACAATTGATTAAATATAATTTTTAACTGAGCAAATTTCTTATTATATTAAATGGTGGTACTGCATCAATGAGTTTCTACAGAATGGCCATATAATTATGGCCTGTGATTGTATCTTGAAAAGGGGTTTGTCTTTTTTTAAAGTTGCTGAGATGGGACCCAAGAGTGACCACTTGATGAAGAATGCCTGCTCTGTGCTTGTTGGGGATGGTAAATTGATGTATTGGGAAGCTTCTATTGCTCATATTTCATCTCTTTTAGCAGCTGGCACCACTGGGCCTTCAGTAGAGACAGAAGCTAAATTGTTTGTTAAACTTCTCCGATTGGTTTACACCCCTTCTGCATCATGCATTTGTAAATCAGGTTTCTCATCTGACTCTACTTGGCCTGGAGATTGACGTCCTATTGGTCTCTGCATTTATACATGTTTGGTTTTAACTTTTGACAGAATGTGTGATTGTCCATCATGTGTCAATGCTTTGGAATTCTTAGCTGAAGGTAAGGCGGCCTCATTTTAATAATGTGTCAATGTTTATTGAGGCGAAGATTTTTCGTGATAGAGCTTGCAGAACTTAGCATGAAATCTAAAATCTCTAACACAGCACTGGCCTCCTGTTGTTTGGTACACGGGAGTACAGATGGGCACTTTGAAATGGTTCAGATGCTAACTGTTAAGACCCATGCAAGTTGTGTGGTGTCACTATGAGAATCAATTTCTTTTAATGGAGATGCAATTCAGTGGAATTTCCATGAGAGCCGCCAAGAATAGTTGACTCTAACATCCCAGAAGATCTCGTGTACCTGTCGCTGGTGACTACTGAAACCCTGTCTTTGGCCACTGGCTCGTATCAAAATGCTTAACAGTAGCCCTTGTACTAGGTCAGAACTAATGTCTACACTATGAAGAATGTGGCAGTAGCAGTACCATCTGTATCACTCACAGGAGCAGCGGCTGGAGCTCTCACTCTCTTTCATGGACTTGATATGATTCTTGTCTGTCTGCGATTTTGTTAAAAGTAAGATCTTGGGATCTGATCTGGTTAAAGGTTACTCTCCTGCCAATAGCAAGGTAGATGGAACCTTGGCAAAGGATGTTTTGGTCAACTTTAAATCCAGATCTGTAGCTCCAGCTCCAGTGGAGGGCAAAGGTCAGAATATGCCTTGAGTGATCTTAATATTTTAGTATGTTTCTGCAATGTGGAAATTGGCATCTGGGGCTACCACTCTGCGTTGAAAGAAGTGCAATGCTTCTTTGAGAGAGGGAACAATCTGAAACCACGCCTGGATAAGTGGAAAAGGCTGCTGCTTTTATTTCGGAGCAAGTTACAAAAAGTTCACAAAACACACATCATTCAGCTGTGGCAAACACTCTAACAATCCTTAATAAGCGATGTACCTTCCCCATCTCTCTCATTCTTAGCAAAATAACTTTAAATTAATATTTGATAAATGTGTTCCTCAGAACGCCTCAACTTTTCCTGCATCCTTTCACTTTGTTGCCCATCCTGCCGGTCCCAGGACCAGTCTTACTTTACGACGGACTTTACTTCTCTCTCCTCCTCCCTATTCCCACCTACCTTTGCCAACCCCCACCACAAATTTTTGCCTTTTGAGCCTACACTTTACTTACCCACTTATTCACAGCGACTTGAAACCATACAACAGAAAAATACCCCAACATAACCTACTGGCTGTAGCATTAAGTCGCGTACCAGGGTGGGAGATGGTCTTCTTCACACACAGCAGGGAAATTGAAATTTCCAGCTGCATGCACATACGCGATAACATCATGCAGGGGCCACTCGGCTGCCGCATTATCACACTGTGCCGTCCTCTCTGCTCCTCTCTCAATCACCCCAGATGAAGAGGGCAGATACCACACCACACCGGGATGAGTGGAAAAGGCCTCTTTTATTTGGGAGCAAGATAGACTCACAAAACTCAGATCCTTCAGCTATACCATGCACTCTAAAATCCCTAAACAGCATACTAGCCAATAATGCCTAAACCCTTCCCACCCCCGCCTCTGAGCAATTTGGCTCACCTACGAATCCCCGGCCCTCTCATTCTCAACAATATAATATTCAATTAAGTTTTGACCAACTCATGTTCTTCTGAACTATTCGCCTTTCCCTGCATCCCTTTCACTTTTCTCCAGCCTGCCCACCTCAGGACCAGTCTTCCAACAGACTTTACTTTTCTCCCATCCTCTGCTATATTCTTCCTTCTTTTAGTAGCTCCTCTCCCATTCCTCCCACCAGTTCTTTTTCTTTGAGCCATCACGCCGGCATCAGAAAAAGCCATCCGTGAGGAGTCCTTCCTGAAACTTCTCCTGGTAACCAGTTTACCTACCGTGCCCAACAAGTAAATTCTGGTGCTCAATAGAGTGAAGTGAAGCCCATCATGGCAGAATAACACTGGGCATTCAAACAAGATATTTACACAACTTCTCCCTTCCATCTTCCACTTAGTACAGTATCTCCAAAATCTCTCTGTTTACCTCCTTCCTTGCCCTGTTGATTGTTGCAGGCTTCCTCGCCCTTTCCACATTCCCCTGGGCAGCAGCTGTGTCGAGAGCGCCTTTGTTTGCGGTCATCTATCTTTCATTACCCTCATGTCCCTGTTTATCATCTTTAATAATTCCTACATCAAAGTTTTTTGTCCCTGTGTATCAACACCACTAGTTTGGGACATTTTCCCTAATTTCCCTCAACATGGGGGCATCAATTGTCCCCATCTCATTCCTCTGGTACCCGACCACTTCACCAACAATACACCAAATGGTAATCCCAGATGCAAGGCCATAGCACCGCTGGCCTGAGTACTCACCTGCCCGTTTTCACAATGGAGTGATCACATGTTCAAGTTTCAAGTTTACTTTATTTGCATAGTTAATTAAAACCATTGCAATACAAAAAATATATACTCATTTAAAAACTGTCATGCGGATAATAAAAACTCTTGTATCTAAAAAGCCATATTGTCTGGATTCCTGAATCATATACTCAGAGTGTTCGCAGACCCCTTGCGTTTATGCAACTGCTATTTCTGGTTCGGTTCCTATTGTCAGTATTTCTGGCATCTTGCTGCCGCAATGGAGTGATCACATAATACATCTCTCTCTTCCTCAAGCCCCACACCCCGCAGTTCCCTCCTCTCTGCCCTGGGCTCGTGCTTGGGCTCCCACGGCTCATATCTACTTCACCTTGCCACTTGCAATAACTTGCAAAACCTGTATGTTGATGAACAAACACAAGTTGACACAGCAGAAACAAAGGTATATGGAATTGCTTTCATTCTTTTAATAGCTTTCGTCCAGCTCAGGGCTGAATCACAGATGTGTGACTTGTGAAGGGAGGTGGCTCTCACCTGTCGTTGTTTAAAATCTGTGGATATGTGAAGGAGATTGTTTTCTAAGGCTAAAAGTGTAATTTTGAGTTCCTGACCACTTCAGATATCCAGAGATGACACGAACACCTAGACCAGAAATGAGGTGGACACTGCAACTACGACCAAAATAAATGGTGCCAAAAATGAGAACCCCATTATTACATAAAGATTAAAGGGTTCATTTACCATAATGTCCACTGCTGGCACCCTTACCGCTTTAATGAAGAGATATCAAAGAATTGCATTTTTAAATCGGACATCCTCACTGTAGTAGGAAGTGGAACATAACTGGAATAAAGACAGAAAAATCGGTAGGATGTGCTGCTATGCTCTCAAATGCAAACTACCAGACTAAACTCTGAAAACACTTCTGACTACCATTTGCTTACAGTAGCAGTTCAGCCCACCACCGAAGGTAGGTAAAATTCCATGGACTTTCTTTAGTTCAACTCGCCATCTTTAAAAAAAACAAATTGTAATACTTTATTTTTCCATTTTGTGATAACAACACGGTGGCTGGATATGTGCGGGCAGCAACTTCGCTCGAATACAAGCTCAATATACCATAAAACCCACTGACACATGTGATTCAAACAACTTCAGATACCAGTAACTATATTCATACAGTTACATATACATATTTATTTATTTATAAAGTGTTATATATATGTCAGGGGGACTTTTACATAGCAGAATTATGAGCTATCGCTCTCTTCACTGACTGGCCCTTCAACCCGCCATCTTTGAATGGTGAACTGGTTACATGCAGCCCTTATGGATGATTATGGCCACAAATTAACCATGGTGGTGGACTAGATCTCCATGGCTCCAGGGGGGGGTGACTGCACTTACTACTGTTTGATTTCCTGCAGGGCCAATCACCAACCCCTCCCAGATAACTGCGGGTCAATATACTACAAGCATCCTCTTCATTGTGGCCAACCTTGATTCTAGTGGGCCTTCGAGAAGGCGGGAGCAGGGATATCCTAAGGATTGCTAACATCGATCGACTTTGACAACGTACAGAATGTCTGCATCTATGAGACTGGACTAAAAATGCACTAGAATGCAAAGCTCATGTCAATTGACAGAAACCTAACATGAGGATCACTTCAATGCTAGATGCGTGGTCGCTCATGGTTCATAGGCGCCATTATGGAATATCATGTGTCACTTGGCAGCGATCCACAAATCTGGAGGTGCGCGATTGAGTTAGTCCATTCAGGGAAGGGGATGAGGTCAGCCAGCAGCTGGGAAGCCAATGGGAAGGAAATAAAAGGCGAACAACGACTCTGTGCAAGAAACCCTTCCATAGACTAAACAGCCAGAGGGCCACTGAAAGCTGACAAGAGCTTCAAACAGGAGCCCGCAGGCCACAATATTTGCCGCTTTGCCAACAGATAAAGGAAGCGCTGTGATGCATTGTGGCTGAGACCATTACAAGTGCAGCTGGAGCAGTGAAGCAAACCCCAAAGCAGAGAAAAGATGCATTGTCCAAGGTTAGAAACGCCAGGGTAAGGAGTGGGTAACTAAAATGGAGTATGATGTCCAGCTCAGGTTCAACACAGCTGTAAAACTGCCATTCTTAAGGATACATATCTTACAACATCTTCAGAACTTCACTCCAAACACAACGTTTAGAAGTTCTTATAACTCACGGCTTCTAAATTACTTTTTGCCATGTCTGTGAGGTCAAGGGGCAAGATCTTTAGCTCTCAGACTGCTCCACACTCACTGTGGGCTCTTCTATCTTCCCCAGGTAGGAGATATTCAGGTAATTCATGCTTATATTTAGCCCACCACCTCAGTTTATCAATGAAGAGACTGGGGAGGGGGGCGGGTTGGGAACAGGAGAGCTCGACGGTATCCACGTAGAGGTGTAAAGAATTTTCAAGCTGATTATTCCAAGAGCATGGTCTTACATTTTTTTTTAAAAGGCCTAGGAAAGAGTGATTCAGGAGAACACGTTAGTGCACGTATGTCTGTTCCGAGTTCATTTACATTTTTACTTATTTTATTTTTTTGCAGTTTTATATAGCACAAACTCCACCCAGAGGTATCAGAGCGCTTTGCATGAGCTCCAGTTGCGCTACAGACAGACATGTTCATTTCTTAAATTAGGCAGGGAGGGATTAAGTGATTTACCAAGAATCACAGGAGGTTGAGCATCCCTGCTGAGACTCGAACCTGGACCCCCAGCTTCGTGGGCGGTTGCTGTAGCCGTTAGGCCACATCCGCTCCCTATATTAGCAATTACAGATGCAGCTCTTTATTGCTTGTATTCCACTTTTTGATATGTTTTATTTCTGTGGGGTTTGGCTGCACCCAAGTAGAGCTAGTTTGCAGAGGAATAAAATCAAAATGGAAAACAAAGCATAGTATTAACACCTAATCAAAGTTTTACTTTGGGATTGGTGAGGTCAGATTAATTTAATTATTAGGTATACTGACTGTGAAAAAGAAATCTTCGTGTTGTTTCAGGGTGTTTTAACACTGAAGTTTATAACAAATTGCCACTGTGCTGAGACTTCTGTGTGACTTTCACAGCTGATAAACTTGTACAGCAAAAAAGTCGAACTGTGCTGATGGGGTGGGCCAATTAGCAACATAGTTAAAAGGCAACCAATTACTACAAAACCTCATTGCGATGGCAAGTTTTTATGTTAATTGTGGTTTCTGAATAGTGATAAAATCTAATTGGGACACCGAGAAGCATCTCTAGAGTGAAGTATCTGTCCGGGGAAAGGGAGGCTTCCCTGTCCTAAATTGGATGCATGAATCAGAGATGAAGGCTCCATGCATTAGTACTCGTACTACGCCCCGTACTACGCCCCACTGGTATGCTACCGCAGACAACAAGCATCAAATTAAGCCTTCACGTTATGCCCTGACAGCAGAGGTGGAGAAAAGATTCACCTTCAAGATCATCACTCACGCCTACAAGTGCCTACACAACAATGGACCCAAATACCTCAACGACAAAATCAACTTCCACGTACCCAAAACAAACCTCTGATCAACCTCGCACTGGCCGAAGCTTCTCGCATCCACCCGAGCCAGAGCAGGCGGCATATCCTTCTAACACATTGCGGCCAAGACCTGGAACGAGCTACCGGCAGACATCAGACGCGCCTCCCTTATGAACACCTTCAGGAAGACTCTCAAGACCTGGCTCTTCAGCTAAACAGAACTGCGTACCCCCCTCTCCCTCCTCCCCCAGGGCCTTGAGACCCTTACGGGTGAGTAGCGCGCTTACAATTCCCTGATTGATTAATTGAATGAAAAGTAAATCCAAAGAGAACCACAAGCCCAATCCATGAATAAATTACCTTTACTTTCTTCTTCCTTGAGTGAGCTCCATATTTTCTAAGGTTAACAGCTGGGGGCAGTTTACCTTTTGCAGATCTGTTGAGTTGATTTGCTGGAGGAAACAGGGGCGTAGCTACTACTAGTGCAACAGGTGCAGTGCACCGGGGTCCAGAGCCATCAGATGAAAAATAACATGAAAATAAAGCAATTTTATCATCATTTTAGTTTTCACTGACTGAGAAAAGTCCGCCGGGTCTAGGGCGGGGCATGGACATCTTCTAGCAGCAGGGAGGAGGAGTGGTGGGCACCATAAATGTGCATGTCGGTTTGGCTGGCTGACTTAGGTTGGTCAAACTGACATGCGCACTTAGATTTCTCCAACCCAACTGTGTTGCACGGTCAGGTGAAGGAAAGGCATAGGCTCCCTGTTATTGAGCGAGCATCAAACCAGCACCTCTCTCATGCTGGGTAATATGAGAGCTGCATCTGGATTGCATGGGGAATCTGGGAGCCTGTGCACCATTGCAGAAACACTCGACTCATGCAGGAAGTTGTGGAACTGTAGAGGCGCACTGATGAGGTGGCTGGCAAAGGCAGGTAAGTACTCTTTTTTAAATTATTATTTCCCTCCGCACTGCCCCACCACTTTTTATTGGCAGCAGCCTTTACTGCCACTGAAACCTGATAATTGCTGTATTTTACTATCCGACTGCATGAAATGGGCCCTATTCCTTGCTCGCACCAGGGCCCATGACATCCTTGCTAAACTACTGATAAAGAGAGGTACATATCTTTGTTCCATCTTGCACACTCTCTGAGTTTTAGTGGCCAGTTTGAAGGACTTTCCTCTTGTACATCATCGCCTCTACCATTTTCTTGTTGAGTGACATGAGAGGTATTTCACACCGTTATTGGGGTTCAAGAGTATCCTTTAGTAAAGTGATCTGCTTCTTGTGTGCTATGTGCACTATAGTAGTAATGCGAGTGGTGCTGAAGTTTCTCTGACCTCCTCCACCTCTGTTTATTTTTATACTGATGTTATCACTTTTTGTCATTTTAATAAATATAGCTTTATTTTCAGTTATACAGCTTATGTAATCAGATTCCACTTAGAAGGATGTCATGATTCAAGCTGCAGTACCAACAAGCCCTCAGTAGCTTCGTTGCTATCCCCTACCTTCTAGAGAGAGGCTTCCGAAGAGCACTTCAAGACTAGAGAGTAACCTAAAGTGACTGTTATCATGCACTACATTTACCATAATGCATCTGGGCAAAGTTATGTGCTAATGTGGCTCTTTACCTCCACCTTCGATTGGCTTTTCTTGGTCTTAGTGGTTGAAGAGCCCTTCTAGGTCCACCTGTGCTTTCAAAGTAGTACATAACTGGAAAAGATTTTGGACAGCATTCCCAGGCAACCCCAAACTGGTATGCTACTGTCTGTTGATGAAGGACAGGAACCCAGAAACACATAAAAACAGATATATGCAGCACAGACTGCACCAGCAATGGCGAACACTTGTATACTTGTGAGTAAACTAAAGTGACTGCATTTTCCAGGGAGAAAATGTGTGCTGGTTCACCGAGCAGGGTGCTCCCCACACCATTACATAACCCTGCATAACCGGTGTTCATCGTTCAGTATGTAACTATGCAGAACATTTCAAATTCTGCTGTTGACAACAGTTTCAAATCAATTCCACATGCTGTTTTTGTATCAAACCGCTACTCTCTCAGGACTATGAATCTGTGTCAAAAACGTTTTATGAGAACTACATTAAATCTGACAGAATTTCACAGACACACAGGCGATGCGCATGTTGGAAACATGGTGGAGAAGAGAAACCCATACACTGACCTCCAGAACTGGGCTGGTCAATTAATATTAGACTTTAGTACCTGCTGTATGGAAGCAGGGAGCACCTGGGTGTCTATTACACACAGTGCCTCGCAGGTGCTACGTGCATGTGAGCCCATTTTATGCACCCCCAGAGAACTGCAACATTACACCAGGGGAAGTAAACGCTTGTGTGGCTCCGTCTGTAATACCGATAGTGCAGCACTAACTTGAAAGGGAATTCCTTCATTTGGATGGGGACATACACTATAACAGGAACACATGCACCCAGTGCAGATACACCACTCATGCTGTGCAGCACTACACACCAAGCCGATGTAGGCCTAGGGGCGAGTTAAGCACACACCAGCTGAACTTTAAAATTAGTGAGCCTGTCGACCTCATTCCAGTGACACAGGTTAAAAAGGACCTGTTCACTCCTACTGATCACTACACAGCAGGCTGCCACCACGCGCTCGTGCTACTCAACTCCTAGTAAAAACAAAGAGCTTCACCACTATGAGGGTAGCACTTTGGGTATCCCCCCCGATTCAACAAGACCACAATCCAAAAGATAAGCCTATGTCATGGTACAGACGCATGATCCTTGTTTGCCTATGACAACAAAAATCAGCATCTGGGATCCAGACATCAGTACAGTTGGGGCACTCAGGGCCAGTCTATTACCATATGGAGGGCCCAATAATGTGCTGCCCCTAGGGCAGCTTCAAGTTTGCATCCCTGTTTGCACCCAGAGCATGTTTTGAAAGATGGGTGGTGGTGCAAACATTGACAATGCGCCTGTTACGTAATACAGCCCAAGAAGTAGATCTGTAACTTTCTTATGGATTCACAAGAATACAAGGGCCACCTGTGAACATCTCTTGCAGTCGTACATTTCTAGAAGTACTCTTACTTCACTAAATGCAGATTGTGCACTTGAACATTAAAAGTGAAACTGGTGTCCTGTGAATTAACCCCCATCCACAACACGCCAAGCAAATATGGGGGCTCCATTCCTTTCCCTTTTTTGCTGTGAAAAGATACCAACTCATGCCTTTCACATGAGTGTTGTTAGGTGTATGAATGTATGAATGAATGAATAATTTAGAGGGTGCACACCTCTCCAGAAACACGGTTCCCAGGTACTAGTCACAGACAAGAATGATGCACAGAACTTTAAGAGACAGAAAATACATGAGTTTTCAAAAGGATTGGTAAAAAGAAGATTAATTTCATGCTTTTCAGATGAAAAAAAGATAGCACATGACCACCAGACATAGAGCAAAGAGGTGGACTTTCATAGAACATAGTGATCGTGCAGGCTTGTAAGAAGAGGAGAGTCTCTGCATGGACATCGCAGCAGAACCAGGGATCGTTTTGTGATATAAACAAAGGGCCTTAAAAAAGCATCTTTTGTGAAAGAAAAACTAGTAGAACGAGACAAGAGAAGAGAAATGCAAGACTAAGAGGCCTATTAGGATGGCGGACGGACCTGCGTCACCCCCGAGGTGGAGGGACCGTCCGCAGGGGCAGCGGCGGTCCCTCTGGTGCAATTAGGATGTGACTGCCACCCTGGCGGTCACATGCCGTATCTTTAACCTTGCGGCGGGTGCTGCTTAAAGCAGCACCCACCGCAAGGTTAAAAATGCATGCTTTGCATTTACATGCACAAAGCGGCAGGCACCGAGCGGTGCCTGCCGCTTTGTGCATGTAAATGCTGGGGGGTACCATAGGTACCCCCCCATGTGCACCCCCCCCACCCCCCGACACCCTGGGGGCCCGCAATGGGCCCCCAAACACAAAAGACCACATGCTTTTCCACGGCGGAAAAGCCGCCGTGGAAAATCATGTTTCAGCCTGCATCCTAATATGGCTGGCGGTGTCTTGCAGACACCGCCAGCATACACCGCGGATCAGCGGCGGACTGACTTGCCGTCCGCCGCTGATCCCACCGCCATCCTAATGTGGCGGTGGGTGTTTCCAATGTCCGGGGTGGTGAATCTGCATCCTCCAGGCCGGCCCGGAGGATGCAGATTCCCCGCCATACTAATCGGCCCCTAAGAGTGATGGCTCAGGTTAAGCACTAGCCTGGAAGCACCATTTTCAACTCACTGTAATATTGCTGTCAGGAAGCCCGATAACACCTGATACAAAGAATTATAGTACACCAGGTGAGAAATGACGAGCCCCTGGACTACTGAGTAGGGACAATCTGGATGAGAGCGGCTAGGACCACAGAATGCGGATCATAAAAAAACAATCACAGGCACAGCATTTTGACTTGTAGTGAGAAAGAAAGATGGTTGCATATAAGAGGTAAGACAGGGTAGGTGGAGCTCTCCGGCCGGAGTTCTATGAATAGCATTTGTGAGTATATAAAGTAGTACTACTCGAATAATATGTCTCATGCTAAAAAACATTTTCGTGAGTAGGCCCAAATTAATGCACTCTCTATGGGTCTCCTAATTGTGTGACATTGAGCCATATTTAAAAGCCAAAATATTGCATCAACAATATATTTTTCAACTTGACAGCCTGGTTTCTCAGTGTTATGTTTCGCATATGCCGTTGTATTTCTACTTTGGAGTGGAATCTGAATATCAACTCCAAAATATCACTTGAACATAACATAATGATCAAAATGCATCCCTACAAAAATATCGAGGGACATAGTGTAGAGGATAAGTATTTTTTTTATTTTTCTCAATACACTATTGTGGTATTTATTATAGTTACCTTTAATATTGTAATGTCTATTTCCCAATTACTATTTTAAACAACTTGATTTTCTTTGTATTAAATTCTGGTGGAATAATAAACCATCTCGTATTGCCTTATCTAAATTACTTAAACCAAAAACTGAAGGAGGTGTATGATTTCCTAATTTTAAATTATATTATACCGCTTTTTTACTTAGACAAATCTATGCCTTTAATAAGCAGGATCATGACTCACCGATACCCCGATGATTGCTTTCGAGCGCTCCTTACTACATGAATTTTCCTTTTCCGACATCTGCTCTATGTCCAATTGTACCTTCATTTCTCAATATCCCGTTTAGAAATACTCCCAACATTTGATACATTCACTGTTTACAGATGGTGCTACCTTTCAGCAAGCATTTCTTGTCTCTTCCATATGGTATAATAAATTAATAAAATTCAGACACAAATCATTCTACTTCAAACATTGGAAAGAAAAGTTTTTTTATGTTCATCAATTAGTATCCCATAACTCTGTAATACCCTTCACTGCATAAGAAGAACGTTACAATTTACCTCTACTTTCCCCAATACTCACAAATATCCAATGCCCTACGGCCATTCTTGTCACCCAAAAATTTTCTGATGACACCATTCCATTTACATCCCTGACCCCTTTGAACACAATTCTACCCAACTCCACTCCCAAAGCTTTTGTTATATATAAGCTTTTGTCTACTCCCATTTCTGATAGACCAAAATCCACTATAGAATTAGCTTGGGAACAAGACCTCTCTATATCCCTTTCCACTAACAGATGGAATAAACTATGGCATAAAAAACTTTCACTTCCTCAAATGCTGCTAACATCACTCAATCTTTGTTTTTTCTCCTCAACAGAGTGGTTTGCACTCCGATTCATATTCATAAGATTAATACCTCTTATTCTGCCCTTTGTTGGTCTTGCCTCTTCTCGGATGGCTCATTGTTACATTTAATATATTACTGTCGAAATGTTCTTACATTTTGGAAATCCACTTGGTCTATATCCTCCAAGATATTTAATTGTAATATCCCCTTATCAATTCAAAATGTATTTCTTGGGTCCACTCCTCACCAAAGTTGAAACTGTTTCGCCTTTTCATTTCACTAGCATTTAAAGTTATTTTAGCTTGTTGGAAAGATAATTCTAAAGTTTGTACGTTAATGTGGTGGAAGCTTATTTGCAATGAACATAGAATCTCTACTGTCTCATCATTAACGTTATCTCAGAAAATCAAATCTGACTTACTCTGGATTCCCTATACTACTTTCCTATCTTCCAACCCTTCCATACATTCATTACTTATCTCATTCTTCCCGCTTCCCCTCTTCTTTCCTTTTCTTTTCTTGTTTTCTTCTCTCTTGTCCCCATTTTTCTTTCTACTTACTCCTTACTTTAAAAAATGTTATTCCATTATCACCTGTTTTAATATGTACCCATAACTATTCTTACTCATTTTCTCATTTATAAGATTTTTTTTTACCCCTTTTTGTCACTATCTCCGTATCAGATTGTTCCATGCTATAATATCTTTTGATGATATACGTTTTATCACTCTACTGTTCCATCTTATGTTTTTCTGCTAACTTTGGTACTTAAATACAAAAAAAAAGTATTGTAATGTCTATGTTTGTTAATATATTTTCAATTAAATGTTTTTATTTGTGTTACTTTTTTGTTATTACTTTTTACTTTTTTTCAGGTGTCGGATATTTTGGACTTTAGGATGGATTGCAGTTTTGTTTTCAAATTGTTCAAATAAATTATGGGTTGTGGAGTTTATTGGTGGATAGGGCGAAAAGTGTTTTTGGAGTTTTAAGATGTAATTATGGTAAGTGTTGTTTTAAGCTTATTTTTTAAAGGGGCACTTTTCTACGATTCATAAATCTTTGGGTACTGTTTCATTTTTAAATTATTTGATAAATATAATTAACAATTCCACTATTTAAAATGATTATTTTATTTTATATATATTTTTTAATATATAATTTCTATTGATTTTTAAATGATAGGGTTCACATATTTTGGCTACATAATTTTTATGTTTAAATTATGGGATGAGTTGTTGATGGAAATGTAGTGTTTCTTATATTAGTTTTATTTTTAATATTGCCTTCATTGTTGAAAATGTAATTAAACTATAAGAGATAGGGTATATTGAATCAGGGGTTTACATAATATGAACATGTAAATTGTGTACATTATTTTATATGTCATATTAATATTATTTATTTGAGAGTTTAGTTGGTGGTACGTTTTATCTTTTTAGCAACTACATTTTTTTAAAATTATAATTGTCTAAAATATGACATTTATTTTATTTTTCTATTTTTCTATTCCAACTATAGCTACATTTATGTTTGTATAATTTAAAAAGAAATATTAGAAATATATTATTTTAATTACACTATTATTTTTAATTAGCTAATAATAAACATACTTTTTCAATTTTTTTTTAATATGTTGTCCACTATACATATTTTTTATACCTACTTTAATTATTAATCGCAATATTGTTGTTGTCAATATTTTTGTACTTTTCATTATAAGGATATAAAATCGATACTTTGGGCTACAATATCATTTGAATTATATTTTTTGTACTGCAATATTTTTATAGTTGATATGCCAAAATACAACGCACACTTCATCCATTTTATTTCATCTTAGTCAGCCTCATTCATGTGGTTGAATATGAGCCTCTATAGTACAGAGAGACAGTTCATGATAGATTTTTATGTGCTGGGCCTGGGTCACTGTCTAGACTTTGTCTATGGGTAAGCAGTTCCTTCTCACTTCCCATCAATAGAATGTACTCATATGTGGAATTCAAGAGCCGAAAGGACTCTCAGGTAAGAGGCAGCTGTACCTCTTCTCAAGCAGTTTACCCTCAATGATTCACAAGTGCTTTTTACTGTGATATGTTTACTGCATCTAGGCCTGAGTATGTGAGAGGGGTAGGATGGCAGACCAAGGGCTGTGGCGCCTATTCCAGTCTGACCCTTCTTGCATATGGGAGCAGCAGAGGCAGGTTTGCTGATTTTAAATCGAAAGGTGTCAGGGGCTGGATGCAGGAACATCTCAAAGAACATGGTCTTGGAGTGTCTCCGGTATGGACAACGCCCTGTGGAAGTCACCATGGTCCTTCACAAGTAGTGACGTGAGAAGAATAGAGCTTCCTCAGAGATGGGCCACAGATCTTGAATGGAGGAAAAACCACCATCCATAAGATGGCGAACACCCATTACAACGCTGGCATTACTACGCATGCCTTTACGTCGCATGTGTTACAACGGCAGCAACGTTACGACGCGTACACATTGGGACGCATCCCATTACATCGCATTCGCTTTTAAATCACATGTGGTGTAATGGACGCGAGGCGGAGCACCGGGACATAGGCGGGCGAGTACTGAGACGGACGAGCACCGGGACAGAGGCGAGGAAGAGACGACATGAGGAGAGAAAGGTAAGGGGGATTGTGCTTAGATTGTAGTTTAGTGCTTTGGGTTTAGGGAAGTGTCAGGGGGTCGTAGTGTAGGGTAGGCTTAGGGTTGAGGGTAGTGTCAAGGGGTCTTACTGTAGGGTACTGTATTAGGGGTTAGAGCTTAGGGTTTAGGGAAGTATTAGAGGGGTGTACTGTAGGGTACTGTTTTAGGCTTCAGGGTTTAGGGTCGGGTCAGAGGGCCCTCGTGTAAGGTAGTAATTAAAGGTTTTAGAATTTTGGGTTTAGGGGAGTGGGCCTAAGACTAAAAATCGCAATGTCAAAGAATGCGGGGTGTTTGTGTGGATTGTAAATGTATTTTGTATGTATTTCAATGGAAATGTGATGTAATGGTTTGCGTTGTGGATACTTGCGATGTAAAAGAACATGTATTTGGAAACTGCAATGTCATGCCATGCGATGTAAACTTAGCATCATACATTCTCATCAGACACCTCTTCAACTGTAGAAATAAGAAGAACTGGCCTTGCAGAACAGGTGCAGAGCAGCAGGGCTGCGGTACTATAACAAACTGGAGCAGGAGCTAGTGTGGAGCTGATGAAGTAGCTCCAGCTGCTTTGCCATGCAGTGTAAGGAACTCTTTGCAGCCTTTCATACCTAAAAAACAGGATGTGACCACAAAGATATAAAAATACCCCAAGATGGATATTTTTACAGAATGTATTTCAATTGATGTCTCCATCTTTCTTTGGGTAGAAAGGCTTTTGTGAAGAGAGATGAGAGAGCACTTTGGAGCCAATGAGCTTATAGAAGACTCTATATGCACATCTCTCAAGCCCATAAACTTGTAACTCCTTAAATTCAAAGAGCTACCCATTGACATCCTCTGCACTACCTCCATAGTCGTCTTGATCTGTGAGGACTTTCGGTTAGAAGATAACCCCCAGCTTCTTTTCCAGACCTTTCTAGAAAGTAATTGCTCTTAAATGTGTCCAGTCATCGCTCCTGCACCAACAGGAAGCTGATGTTTCAAGGAACACCAAATTACTGCCGTCCAGTGTGTCACTCCGGCCAAGCGTGAAGATCATGGCACCACCCCAAATCAACCCCAGTTGTCCCCCAAAAAAACCATGATTGCATGAACAGGGACCCAGGAATGAGAAAGGCTCTTCCTGATTTGGTGGGGTGGAGAAATAATGGAGGCAGAAACCGTGAGCTCTGGGTCCCTGGTAAGTTCTTGTCACCGCCCGAGCACTGGTAAGAATTTGCTCTCATGAGCCACATGGTGGAATGAACATGTCCCTTCACCTATATAGGTCAGGAAGTATAATTCCTTAAGGAAGCCTTTATTGGTCTGTCCAAGAGAACAAACAGGATTTAATTTTGGGATACAAATGAAATTATAGACATCAATACTCATGCACTGCAAGAGTGCACTGTGTACAAAGGAACACAATTCTAGCAGTGGGTTTACTTGTTCACTGTTAGTTCTGTGGCCTTACTTGTGTGGGCCCTATGCCACACCAATAAAATAGATACATATGGAAAGGGAACCCATGTAGAGCACAGAGCCTACGCAGATGAGGTATGCACCTGGCTCTGCACCCACCACACCTGCTGAACCATCCCACATACATTGTATTGTATTGTAATTGCATTTATATAGCGCTTACTACCCCTGACGAGGCGACAAAGCGCTTTTTCAGTGAGTAGCACGCTACTCCAGGACCCATAAAGGATTAGTGTTGATTTAGTATAGTGAAATATGAAAGTAATTAAAGTGGTGGATAGGTTAGTCAGTTATTTGGATTCGGAAGGATAGCAGAAGGAATGAAGAGGAAAAAAGGTTTGTATTTATATAGTGCTTGTTACCCCTGAAGGGCAGTAGCACGCTACTCCAAAAACCCATAAAGGATTAGTGGTGAATTAGTATGGTGAAATATGAAAGTGATTTGAGTGGTGGGTATTAGTCAGTTATTTTGGAGTGAGAAGGATAGCGAAGGGATAAAAGGGGGAGAAAGGTTTCCATTCATATAGCGCTTGTTACCCCTGAAGGGGTGTTGAAGCGCTTTTCTGGCGAGTAGCTCGCTACTCCAGAACCCATAAAAGGATAAGTGTTGAAAATTAGTATAGTGAAATATGAAATATTTTGAGTGGTGGATATGTTAGTCAGTTATTTGGATAGAGAAGGTTAGCGGCAGGATAGAAGAGGGTAAGAGGTTTGTATTTATATAGCGCTTGCTACCTCTGATGGGGTTTGAAGCACTTTTTTGGGGGGTGAGTAGCACGCTATTCTGGAACCCATAAGGATTAGTGTTGAATTAGTATAGTGAAATATGAAAGTAATTTGAGAGGTGGATATGTTAGTCAGTTATTTGGATTGAGAAGGGGTAGAAAAGGGAAAAGGTTTGCATTTATATAGCGCTTGTAACCCTGATGGGGTGTTGAAGCACTTTATTGGCGTGTAGCATGCTACTCCGGAACCCACAAAGGATTAGTGTTGAAAATTAGTATAGTGAAATATGAAAGTAGTGTGAGTGGTGAATGTATTATTCAGTTGGATAGTGAAAGGTAGCGGAGGGAGAGAAGAGTGAAAAAGGTTTGCATTTATAATGCTTGCTCACCTCTGATGAGGTGTTGAAGCGTTTTTTGGGGCGAGTAGCAAGCTACTCTGGGACCCATACAGGATTAGCCAAGCTATCTAACGCAAATCAAGCCAGTAAGTAAAACTATGCACCACATGCACTTTTCACAGATTGGAGAAAGAAACTTTATAATCTGTCCTTTAGAATTATGTTTGCTCATTGTCTATTGTAGGCTGCAATTGTGTTATCCTGTGGTTAGTAGACAGCTCTCAGAAGTGGTTAGAGTGGATTATATACTATTATTGTAATATGCAAAGAGTAAAAATGGAAGAGCTTGCCAGTAATTCTGCGGCCATGTAACAAGTACAAGCTGTTAAAATAAAGCTGAAAATTCATTCTTTTCTCCCAGTTTCCTTGTTTACAGGGCATGCTCTCTACTCACTTTTCTTTCTAGTTTATTTTGTGGCAGAAAGCACAGGCTTGGTGGGTGTGAATGCGAGAGGGATTGTCCACTGTGAAAACATGTTTGCTAAGGAAAACAAAAAAAGCCAGCAAATGCATCCACACCAGGTGATACGTTGGTGTGCACACAAGAGTATACTTAGGGCCCGATTCATGAAAGACATTTTGGAGTAAGCAACGTTTTACTCCAGAGGTACTAATTCACATACTACAAAATATAATTCACAAACCTACAGCCGGGGATCTCCTACAGCCAGTGATTTCTGTACATACATCTCCATCCCAGTGGCGGAGACCTCTGCACATGTAAAAATAGGATTTAATAGTAAATGTGGAAGGAGCAAGAGGGAGTGATGGAAAATATAAATAGTTACTACAAAGTGGATGGAGATAAGAGAAAGTTAAGAAGAGCTTTAAGGAGGGATATGCTACGACAAAACACAAAACAGACACCCACATAAACGTAGGGCAACTGCTAGTCACAAAATGCACTTCTAATTCTATTACAGACCTAATAATGACAACAATTATGTTTAACTGTACTCCAGACCAGCATGGCAGTAAGTCAAGCACCACAGATGGCCAACCACTGGTACACATTAACAGGATCCCATAGGAAATAATATCAAATAAATTAAATAATTAGATGAATGATATCACCACTGGGTAGTTATACTTAGGGCCACTTCTCCATAGTAAATGGATTTTTTGGTCTGCTAATAACTTTGGCGCAGCTTGACGAACCTTCATGAAACTTTCCACAAGAAAGGTCTTATCCACCTAAGCTCATTCCTTTAAAGTTTCGGAGTGATCTGTCAAAATGAGGCAGAGAAAAAGATGGGTTCCAAAACTAGTTTTTCTTGATAATGTTTTTCATTGGAACATTATACACAGCTAAAGCCAAAATGCCTGAACGAAATTACACAAAAGTTGGCAGAAAGCAAGGCCTTGGTCCAGGAATTGTACTTTTGGCGAGTTGGTGTACATTTGTTCAGTAGTTGGAAGAAATTAAGGTTTAATAATAATAATTATATCACACCGTGAAACATCCATAGATCCAACTGATCAAAAGATTTGATATGATTGGCTGTCACAACATCAACAAAGATGTGGGGGCAGCCACCTTAGGATTTGGGGACTGGGAAAAAGTTTTTTTTTTTTAAATGAGGGGCAGGGGAGGGATAGTCTTCTCCCCTACGCCTGGTAGGGGGGGGTCTCTCAGAGGGATGCCCCTGTAGCCAAAAACTGTATTTTGTTAATCAGCTCTCCAAATACAAATCCTCAGATGATCCACAGACCTGATTAGAAAAAGATATGGCGAACACTTGCGTTTTTGTTTTTTAAACCCGAGTGGGCCAGGGCTCAGGGAGGCGGCCCTGGGAGTCTCCCTGAGCCTCTACCAGGGTCTGGGGACCACAATTAGGGGAAGGCAGTATAGCCCCCATCCCTGAGCCTCTATTAGGCCCCAAGCAACCCATCCACAGGGCTGTTAGTGTTATTATAGGAGTTTCTATCAGGCACCAGGGACAGAATTACCTGGGGCTGTTTTCAATTTGAGAGGGATTGTAGGCCGCTCAAAGCCCCACGCCAGGATGATAGCTTTGGGGACTCCATCATCCGGGGCCAGGTTTTTTTTTTAATAGGGGAGAGGGCATCAGGCCCCCTTCCCCAAGCCTAAATTGCCCCTGTGGAACCCCATCCCCGTGGCCAGATCCAAGCAGTGTCCACTTTTGAAAGAAAATGCTGGCTTCTGCCAGCATCTGATACGGGCATGGGCTGGGAAGCCGACTGGGACCCGGGGGGCATTAGCGCTCCTCCTGCAGATGCTAATAATTATGGTAATGTGGGCACCGGGGCAGCCACTTTGGGAAACAAAGGTGGCTCCCACCAGCACCCAGTATGGGTGCTGGCTGGTAAGCCAACCAGCTCTGCCGGGGCCTTTGTGTCCTGCTCCGCCCCCTTCCCCACCGAGGCCCCAAACATTTTAGTAATGTGGGTGCCCCCGTTGGGTACGAGGGCACTCGGTTTACATAAACAGGCAAAAAGGAATAATAAATGAGTGTCAGGAGCTTCTCATTTATTATTCACTGCTCCGCTGGAAGGGGAGGGCCTCACCAACCTTTTTTTAACGTTGCGAGTGGCTGGAGGAGTGCAGCGGTCCCCTGTAACATTAACAAAAAACTCACACAGTATTTTTCCTGGGTCATTGAGCTTATGGCTCAGGAGAGCTTATTATATTTTAAAGTACTCCAAACTAGAGCTCTTTGTTCATCATCAGTTCGAGTGCTAAGACCCCTTATGGATGGTTCTATGGCTGCAATTGATAGATTCAAAAATGTCCCAAAAAAGATTTTTTTTTTATTATAAATGCTTTATTAAAAATAAGTTGAACCAATTATTATTACTAAACATTGCAATGTATGAATTTATTAAATATCCATTTGATTATAGAAATGTGTGTCTTTGATAAAGCCAATAGTTATTTTTTTGTATATGTTGATGTGCTGACCCCTTGATTAAAACAGGTCCGCCGCTTTTTGTTTGCTGAAAAATTGACAAAGCCAGTAGGTCTGCCTTACTTAAATGGCACTTTTTATATTGTTACATGACATAGTCAGCAGTGCACTGCAATGGATGTTGGGCACAGGGCCAGGCTCTGTGCCCAACCCCACTCAGCGTTTGGCTGTGCGCGTTGGGCACCCACAGGAGTTTGGACGCAGGGCCTTGGCACGGTCCAAGCCCTGTGACCAACCGCATGTCAAGTACGGTGATCGACATCTTACCTTATGTTGATAAGAAAAACATTGAAGTTCACTGAAAAAAACTAAAGTTTAAGTGATGTTACAGTTAGAAATTTGTAATAGCATGATACTTTATATTAAAAATAAAACTTAGAAATTCTCTGAAAAAATAAATGTTACAAAGATATTATAGTTTGATGAAAATGGCAGTTAAAACATACTATTTTAAATGAGCAAACCCACTGAATGTTACCAGTTATAGTTATTACAGTGAACTATAACTTTTGCCCTAACGTAACTACAACTCATGCCCTTGCTATACACTGAAAACTACCTCACATACATCACTCATGACATGTTCTATGACACCACTGATAACATCACTGCAACATCTGAAATGACATCATTTATGACAACACTCTACATGGTGGGCGCATGTTTATACTATAACAGGAGAATGTCAGCTGTTTTGTGTAAAATGGTATGTTTTAACTTACATTTTCACCTAACTATAATGTTCTGGATTTAGAGAACAGTACTGCATTCTGCGCCTATTAGTCCTAGAACACAAGCAAAAAGCTGCTGGTAATTTTACAATAGCTGTGGAAAATAGACAAAAACAATGTTTACACATTTATCTTTAAATTTGCGGTAATGACATGCTTGCGGGTTGTAGTAACGATATCACTAAATCGCGGTATAAAAGCAAAAAATCCAACATTTTTTAAGTGGTTCCTTTAGTGGTGCACTTTTCATTTCTTCCAACTGGCAATGGAGCACACCTACAATGGACACAGCATCATGTATTCCATCAGAGCCCTGAAAGTGTTTCCACTGATCCCCTATGAGAAAAAAAATCTTCTAACAGTCTTTAAACAGCGGAACTTTTTCATGTTGCTCGACCCCACGAAGGGCCCGATGTAGGTAGGCATTTACCGGTCGGTAACGGCCGAATTCGGCCGTTACCGACCGGTAAATGCCTTTTCCAATGTAGGGGGCATGTATTTACAGATTCTGTATTTTTACCGAATCTGTATTTACCGAATCGGTAAAATTACCGAATTGGTAAATACAGACTCGGTAAAAATACCGAATCTGTAAATGCAGATATAGGTGGCGCTTTAAACAGTGCCACAGGCCCCTCAGAATTCGTTATTTACCATGTAATACTATTGCATGGTAAATAACGAATTCAGGTGTACATGCACATCTGTGCATGTACACCTGTGCCATGTGACACACAGACATGCCCTTAGGACATGTCTGTGTGCCACATGGCACACAAGCCTGACATTGGGGTGCTGCAGGGTGTCAAAGTGACACCCCGTTCCCCCTGGCAGGATTCGGTATTTACCGATTCGGTAAATACCGAATCGGTATTTGCCATTGATTCCTAAGGGCTTCAAGGCCCATAGGAATCAATGGCAAATACTGATTCCGTATTTACCGAATCGGTAAATACCGAATCATACAGATTCGGTAATTTAAAAAGAAAAATTACCTACATCTGCCTACTTCCAATTTACCTACTCTTAAATACCGAATCGGTATGATTCGGTATTTAAGAGTAGGTAAATCGAAATTACCTACATCGGGCCCTTAGTGCCTTGTAATGACATTCCTCATCAGAATTACTGATACCGGGGGCATTGGTAAATATGATGAGAGGGGTGGTAATAGAAATATTAGGGATCACATGTGGAACCCCGAGGGTCCACTTCAGTGGTATATTTGTAAAAAAATAAGTGCCGGAGCTCTCGTCAGGAGTCAGCTAGCACCAGCCAATTTCTCCTGTTAACGCTGTCTAAAACAGAGCCAACTACTCACCAAGAACCTGGGGAGAGGATGTGGTGTAATGGCCAGAGCTGCCAACTTCGGAGTCAGGGAACCAGGTTCAAATCTCAGCGTCAGCTCAACGTCCTGTGATTCTGGGCAAATCACTTGATCTCCCCGTAAATTAATATGTCCTTAACTGGTGCTCATGAAAAGCGCAGATGTAGATGATTATGTGTCATTGCTGAGCACCGGAAACCACTGGCTCAAATTAGGCACTGGTCCACTTAGAAATAAGGACTTACCGGAAGAATTAGTATATCAGTTCTCAATTTTTCCCCATAATTTAACCTTAGGCTGCAACTGCTCTCAGAAGGCAGAGTCCCCGAGTGAGAGTTAAGGTGGAGTAATGAGTTTGTAGGGATCAGGGAATGGTAGCATGAGGGGTATTAAGTTTTTTTTTAGAGTTCATGGAATAGTAGCATTAAGGGGTAGTAAGGAGATGTTAGGATTCATGGAAGGATGGGGTTTTTTGAGGTAAAGAGAAGGGTAGCCATATGGGGCAGTAAGGGTTTTTTGGGTTCAAGGATGGGAAGCTGTAACGGGTTGTAAGGGGATTTTACGGTTCATGGAAGGTCACCGTTATGGGAAAGTAAGGTTTTTTTTAGGGTTCATACGAGAGTAGTACTGGGGGATAGTAAGGGGTTTAGGGTAGGGCAGAGAGGGGTTTTAGGGTCAGAGAAGGGTAGCATTAAGAGGTGTTAAGGGTTTTTAGGGATCAATAACGGGTAGTGTTAAGGGGACTAAGCGACCACAGGGTTTATGGAAAGTCAGCATTATAGGATAAGTCACCATTTTAGGGTGCAGGGAAGGGTAGCTTAACCCCTTCCACGCGGGGCTAATTCCCCTGTGGTGCGGAGAGGAAAGGGGGCCGCGCTTGGCGCCGCGGTGCCTGGGGAATTAGCCCCACGTGGGCGTTCCGCGGCAGTTATGACGAGCTCAGCTCGTCATGAGCACAGCTCCACTGTGCCTCATGACGAACTGACCTCGTCATAAGCTTCGAAGGGTTTAAAGGAGTAGTAAAAAGGTTTAAAGGTTCAGTAAAGGGTACTGTTAAAGGGTAGTAAGGAGGATAGAATTCTGGTAGCATTAAGGGATACTAAGGTTTTTTAGGGTTTAGGGAAGGGAAATTTAAAATTACAGTACATTAAATGAATAAATGTAATTCAACATAAAAATATTACGTTTGAAGTACAGTAAATATGTTAGTATTGTAATGTTAAAAAAACACGAAAATTAATAAAGACATTAATATTTTGTTGAGATAACCAAATGACTACAGATGCTTGGACATTAAGAACTCTTTCTGTGGAAGCACAAAGCTTTGTCCAAATCAAAAGCTATATATACTCCGATGAACCAACGTCCGACCGGAGCCACATTCTCTCTCTGCTGTACTGCGGAAAGCTCTTTTTATCACACCGTGTATCACGACAACTGTGCTATTATGACTGGCCTAAAAAACATGAAACATACCATGCTACCTATGGCCAACAGACATAATTGTGAATCAGTTCTAGTACACAAAGAGCACCTAAAACATTAATATAGAGAGCAACATCATAAGAGGCCTTAAATATATATATAAGGGTGTGCGCAAATATGAAAAAATGGCTTTATGCATTTGGAAAGAGCAGCTAAAAAACTAAAGATGCAGAAAAAATGCAAACAAAATAAGCTCTAAAATGTGTGTCCTATTATTCTCCGTTTTAGTATATTTTTAAGTCAAAACTAATAAAATGACAAAGAAGAGAGATTTATATACCTGATTCACAACAAATTAATAAATCTTCGCACGAGACGGAATATACCCTCAAGTGAAAGAGATTTATGACTGTTGACCTGATGTACAAAAATGTTTCTTGTCAGTTTCTGAATTGAACGCACATGAAAATGAATGATAATTATATATATTTCTAGATAATACACGTGTAGGTTTAGAAAATGCGTGATATTTTACCAAACGATTTTTTTTACTTCTTCCTTCAAGTGGAAAGCTCCCTTCTAAACGTTCCCTTCCCTCAGATTCACCTTCTCATACTTACAACACGACCTATGAACAGGACCGGACTGGCCATAGCGGGCACCGGACAATTGTATCAATTAGGTGTAACTTTAGGAGTGCAGTGTGGGGGGCGGAGGGGGGGTCTGGTGAATGTGTGTGGAGGTACCCGCGCATGCGCAGAAATGGATAACTTTGAGGCTCTTCTTTAAGAAAGTGATGTAAAGATACATTAAAACGATTTTTGATTTTTCAATGTTGCATAAAAGAACACACTAAAATTTAGTGAGTCAATATAAGCCAACACGTGTTTCTCAACGTGAAAAATAATTGAGAATTCTGTTTGGTGGAGGGTGAAGTATGAATAAACCCAGAGTCATTACATTAGCCCCCGCGGTAGGGGGGTGGGGGGGGGGGGGGGGAATCCCAAGCTCCAGGGGTCCACAGCGGCAGCTACTGTGCTATGGCAGAGGACCATCGCCCCCTGCCCCTCCCCCTTGCCAGCAGCCAAATAAATGAAAAATAAAACGATAATAAACCCTTCTTAAGATCGTTTTATTTTTGCTCTCGGAGTTGAGGCTTGGGGGCGGGGCCAGGGAGGTGACAGGCACTAGGGGGATTGGTTTGCACTGATAGAAGTGCGCATGACAGTTTAGCCGGCCATCTCAGGACGGCCAAAGCGTCATGCACACCAAAGCTCTCTCCAACCTGGGCTACGTTGCTGGGTTGGAGAGGGAAGGCATAGGCTTCCAGTTTAACTGGGACTGCAAATCAAGGGCACTCAGGCCAATCCTGACACTGCTCTCATGCTGCCAGCAGGATGAAAGCAGTGTCAGGATCAACAGTGGACTCTGGGAGCCTGTGCCTGCAGTGGAGAGGAGCGTGATGCAGCAATGCAGTAGGTAAGTGTTTTTTTGTTTTTCTTTATTTGTCTTGTCATTCCTCTGCCCCCTTTTTTACCCCGCACTCCTTACCCCCACTACCCCCTACTGTCCGGCACTGTGCAATTGGCGGGCATAAGAGCCCCTCACTGGGTCCTGAGTGTGGGGGGCCCCTCCATGTACTTTGCAGGAGGCCCCTCAAGTTTTGTTACGCCACTGAATAAAGCTTGACGCTTATGTGTTGTCGAAGGCCAGCTACATGGCTTAAATCCATGCTGTCAGCATAATCCTATCAAAGGCTGGCTTACAAAATATTCCTGTCACGATAATCAAAGGTTGTCAAATCTAGTTATATCCTTCTGAGAATCTACCAATCACAAGTCTCTTGTGCACAGAGTAAGTTTTCCCAAATATGATTGGTCACAGTGCCACGTGCCTCTTAGCCTTAGCCTACTGCTGACCTGGATACAAGGAGGGGCGCGGGTGCCTGGGAAGAGAAGAGGTGCTGTGTCATTCATGGGATCTGACTCGTCCTGACTTGTGGTGTCCTCACTGCTGGCAGTGCAGTGCCTCGGCTTGTGCAGTACACACGTACATTTTGTGCTAATACTTAATCCGTGCTTGACAGGAAAGGAAGCCGTCTTCCTGGCACCCCTGAGGGGGTTACTCGATAGGTGCGGAATGTGCAATAGCTTTACAGAGCTCCTGTACCAACAGACAGATCTCACACACCTGGGTCAGAGTGCAGGAGTCAAACTGGGTGTGTGAGAGGCAGTGTGGGCTCTCCGTGCAAAGAGTGGCACTGAAGAGTTCTGGAGACCGGTGTGTTGAATTCACCTTGGTGAAGCCACTGAAACAATTTTCACTAGGATCATTTGGCTTTTTGTAGGTTTCTTTCCATGTACTGGGGTGAATGTATGACATTGTTCTGCATTCTGTCCATCAACTGTTGTTTTTGCATTTGTCACCCCGAGTAGGATGGGTATGCTCAGACGCGAGTCCCGTGCTCTCCACACCACTGGAGTCAAGCTATCCTGGCTAGCCAGAAACCGGTCCTAGGATGCTTGATTCCGGTCCAGGGAAGACATGGCTCGGCAGTTCGGGCTGGACTGTTCCCATGAGGCACAAGATCAAGGCTGATTTGCATATGGCCATGTCTGAACTGGGGTGGTGTGGAGTGCAAAAAAACTATGGATTTAGGCCCAGATCTCTGTACTGGGGTGAATGTATGACATTGTTCTGCATTCTGTCCATTTCTGACAGATCTTGTTGGCATTTTCAGCTTATTCATACTGTTCAATTACTTTTTTCACTCAGCTTTTTCTAGCCCTAAGTTTGCATATCCTGATGATGGCCTTCGAAATACATAAGAGGACGAAACGCTTATATAGTTAGACACAAGGACTATTTTTTTCTATGTACACCTTTGAATCCTGAGTTCCCTGTATTTTTGTTTCCACGCTTTTACCTTTCTTTCAAGTTTGTTGCACAGTATTATTATCTCTTGATTATTATATGAAATATATTAATGAATTCTAAACAGCCTTATTTCTCTGAATAAAATTAGTAGGAAATGGCTTTTTACTTTTCAGTATTGATTACATTTTGTACTACTAATGCATCCAACTGCGCGATAAATGTTTTATTAATGAGTTCACAGTGAATCGCTGCCTCCTTAATGTTGTACGTCCTTGCAAAGACACAGAAGTGTAGTGATACTAGTACGTCCCGTGTTGTGCACTGACGTGACTATAATGATGTTCCAGCAGATACACAAATTCTTTATGAATATACAATTAAGAAGTGTTTGATGGACGAAAAATGTTGGCTACAGGCTACAAGCACTTTTAAAACTACTGAAGAACCAAAAGTGGTACAGTAATTGAACACACAGACCAATGGGTCTTTACCTCATACAATTGGAGTTGAATCTTTTTGTAAAGTAGCTATGGGCATTTCATGACGGTGCTGTGCAATCGTTGTAATATAGTCCAGTTTAACGGTTATTGGTTGGTCCAGTTTTATGGTTTGTAGTGATTGGTCCATACACGACTGGTGTACCTTAAACTACTTACCTAATTGCTTTACACTATCTGAAATCTGATAGGTGCAGATGATGCGGTTACCCTAAACACCTTCCATAGAGCAATTGTTCAACAAATAAGTAAGCCACACTCAGTGGCGTAATAAAACTTGAGGGGACCCTCTGCAAAGTACATGGAAGGACCCCCCCCCCTCCGGACTCACTTAGGATCTCAGGACAAGGTACTGTGCTGAGGGGGCCCCCTGGATCTCGCCCTTCCCGCCTGCACTGCGGCGGCTGCGTGGGACCTTTGTTAAGCCACTGGCCACGAGCTGCACTCCCCAGCTTGATTTTTCTATGTCAATCACTTATATTTCTAATTCCTGCCAGTGCACCCCCTCTGTCATGGGGGAGTTTCAGGAACCCAGTCTTTCAAAAGTACCCATGAGTCTCTTCACGGCTACCATGACCACAAAATCAATCAACCATCCAAGGATTTATAAAGCATGGCAAATTACCCGTGAAGGTCTCAAGGCACTGAAGTGGCAAGCTGCTTTTCTCCATTGAAATTCCTCTACAGTTTGTTCTGGACCCCTCCTCGCACCCCACCCGCTGATTCTCAGTCCTTTCCTCAGTCATGGTGCGGATATGACTTGTACAACCTCCAAATCTCACCCAGTCCCTCTCCACCCACCTCATACCAATACCCCCAGCATCCTAATGCCAACAGACAAGGGCCATTCCAGCATTCAGAACATATATACGAGTCTGTACCTTAGAACACACAATCACATCATACTGTACAATTGGACATCTCACTATCTGACACAAGCTCTCAATACCACATCATACCACACTGCATCACAGCATACCATGTGTCAACCAATAATTTATAACAATACCACACCAAAACTTAACCGTTAACGCCCAACACACTACTCTACTTCATATTACATTATCCCTTCCCACAGCAGCCTTCCACATCACCCAACACTACCCCATACCACACTACAGTACACCACACTTCACCTCACCATAAAACAGCACATCCCATCTCCCACATCAAATCACTAACTGATTCCAAGTGTCATAGCACACCTCCAGCACCGTATCACAACACACTCTGAAACTCAAGCCCATACTATGCTACACTGCACTACACCTCACCACACAGCACCATCTCAGGCCAAACCATATCAAAGCATAGGGAGCACTACACAGAAACAGAACCTATGGCCTGATTACGAGTGGGTCGATTAACTCCATACGCACCCCCCTGTTTACGCATGGGTGGGAATTAGGAGCTTTGTTTTATTTAACGCATCCGTTAATTATCGGATGTGTTAAATAAGTCAAACTTCGTTAAATTTTAGCAGGTCAAACCTGCCAAAATGTAACAGGGGAAATTGTACGGTATTAACTGTACCATGTGGATTTTGGTGCATTAAACACCAACATATGCATGTTAATCCCCACAAACTGGTAATAGGATTTATTTATTGCACACGATAAATAACGCACCCTGTGGTATCGTTATTTATTGTGTGTGATAAATAACACCTAAACTCGTAATCAGGGACTTCGAGCTGCAGTGGAGAGTAATAATAAACCGGCACACTGTGCACCCTGGCAGCAGGCTCATTGACAAACATGCACTTTTTGGGTGTGGTGGGATGAACAGGTGTAATCTCCCTCTCCAGCCCTGGTCTATGCACATTTCATTTACAAGGCCAGGGCTTTTGTCTGCTTGCTCAATGGTGTCATCTGCAGGGGAGGAGAATGGTGGTCGGTCGGTGAAAGGTTTACATGTGCGGCGCCTGCATCAGGACCAGTTCTTCAGGACAACCCAATGCCTGGCAGAGAGAGACAGACTTACAAATACAGAAACAGCTAGACACGCACACACGGACATTCACTCACAGAGATAGGCAAAGACAGATACACACAGACGGACACACACAGAGTTGCTGCTTTGGTGTTTGAGAATAATGTAAGCCTCTTTCTGTAGTACTAAGTTCCCATATCATGACAGCTGAAGAAAGAAAAAAACAGCACACACGCCAGGTTTTGCAAGTTGAATTAAGTTTCATTGGCGTCCAAAATTTACTGCGAACAGTCGACAGGTGTTTCATGCTTGACGCTTTTTCAAAGCTCACAAGTTTCGCACAGCAGGATTGTGGAACACCCGACTGGTCAGGGCTCTTGATGAAGAGAAAGGCTCCCGGAAGGAAAGACTCTGTGGCCTGTCAACAATCCCACTAAAGCGACAAGGCACTCATCTTTGGAACCCAAGGTTAATTGCACTTGCAAACCTCGAAGTGTGTGGTTCCATCGCTTTCTTCCCTTGAGTCTGTTAACCCGGGCACCGCGCTTTGGGGTGAGCCACACAGGAAATACTTCGAGGAAGAGGCGGCCGCAGCCAGGAGCTGGTGTTTGCTCTTGGCACTAGCAGGCCAACTTTTTTTCCCTTTTCATAGTATGATGTTTGCCACAAAGTATTTCTGCAGCTGGTGTCACTTTTCAATGTATACACGCAGAGGGATAAAGAGCCGCGCAGTACCCCAGAGACACGGCGCTGCCCCGGGGAATGTTAAGTGCAGAAGTGGGCTCCGTGGTGGAGCACGCGCCTGCTGAGTGCCCATCAAAGAGCTATATTATAGCGCAGCAGCTGACAGGTCTGGTCCCGGCATGCACCGGGGGGTTGGTGGAATCATTGGATTCCACGTTGGAGGACCCCGCAGACAGCGTGAAGTGCACGCGGCATGCGCGCGGCGGGCAGCTGCCCTCCCACGAGCCGAGGAGCCTGGATTATCTAAGCAAGGAAGGGCTCTCCTATGCGGCGTGTTTGCCTCGGAGAGCTGCGCGTGATGTCCGGGGCATTATTTTTCATGAGCAATGACAAACTCCAAAGTTAATGCAGTGTCGTTTAGTCACGGATTCTGCACTTGGTTGTTCCACTTTGCCCTGCATCGGTGTCCAGGCTCAGCCGCTTCCCCCCTGCCCGTTGCCCTCTCACCCCATACAACCTCGCTTGGTTAGAACATTGCCAAGCAAAGCGACCACACACAGCTGGCTCCACGCTTTCTAGCACAAACGTGTTCGTGTGCACCTTACTCTAGTGTACCTTTCACAGGGGTCGATGCACCTCTGTCCTGAATTGCATCACTCTCTGGCCTCTCAGCACCGAGACACCCAGAAGGCTCTCACGAGGCACCTCTGTCCTGATCTGACCTCTCAGCACCGAGACACCCAGAGGGCTCTCGCGATGCACCTCTGTCCTAATCTGCGCCACTCTCTGGCCTCTCAGTACCGAGACACCCAGGGGCTCTCACGATGCACCTCTGTCCTGATCTGCACCACTCGCTGGCCTCTCAGCACCGACACACCCAGAAGGCTCTCACGATGCACCTCTGTCCCTCGCTGGCCTCTCAGTACCGAGACACCCAGAAGGCTTTCACGATGCACCTCTGTCCTGATCTGCACCACTCGCTGGCCTCTCACTACCGAGACACCCAGGGGCTCTCACGATGCACCTCTGTCCTGATCTGCACCACTCTCTGGCCTCTCAGTACCGAGACACCCAGGGGCTCTCACGATGCACCTCTGTCCTGATGTGCGTCACTCGCTGGCCTCTCAGTACCGAGACACCCAGAAGGCTTTCACGATGCACCTCTGTCCTGAACTGCACCACTCGCTGGCCTCTCAGTACCGAGACACCCAGAGGGCTCTCACGATGCACCTCTGTCCTGATCTGCACCACTCTCTGGCCTCTCAGTACCGAGACACCCAGGGGCTCTCACGATGCACCTCTGTCCTGATGTGCGTCACTCGCTGGCCTCTCAGTACCGAGACACCCAGGGGCTCCCACGATGCACCTCTGTCCTGATCTGCACCACTCGCTGGCCTCTCAGCACCGACACACCCAGAAGGCTCTCACGATGCACCTCTGTCCCTCGCTGGCCTCTCAGTACCGAGACACCCAGAAGGCTCTCATGATGCACCTGTGTCCTGAATTGCGTCACTCTCTGGCCTCTCAGCACCGAGACACCCAGAAGGCTCTCACGATGCACCTCTGTCCTGATCTGCAACACTCTCTGGCCTCTCAGTACCGAGACACCCAGAGGGCTCTCACGATGCACCTCTGTCCTGATCTGCACCACTCTCTGGCCTCTCAGTACCGAGACACCCAGGGGCTCTCACGATGCACCTCTGTCCTGATCTGCACCACTCTCTGGCCTCTCAGTACCGAGACACACAGAAGGCTCTCGCGATGCACCTCTGTCCTGATGTGCGCCACTCGCTGGCCTCTCAGTACCGAGACACCCAGGGGCTCTCACGATGCACCTCTGTCCTGATCTGCACCACTCGCTGGCCTCTCAGCACCGACACACCCAGAAGGCTCTCACGATGCACCTCTGTCCCTCGCTGGCCTCTCAGTACCGAGACACCCAGAAGGCTTTCACGATGCACCTCTGTCCTGATCTGCACCACTCGCTGGCCTCTCAGTACCGAGACACCCAGAGGGCTCTCACGATGCACCTCTGTCCTGATCTGCACCACTCTCTGGCCTCTCAGTACCGAGACACCCAGGGGCTCTCACGATGCACCTCTGTCCTGATGTGCGCCACTCGCTGGCCTCTCAGTACCGAGACACCCAGGGGCTCCCACGATGCACCTCTGTCCTGATCTGCACCACTCGCTGGCCTCTCAGCACCGACACACCCAGAAGGCCTCTCACGATGCACCTCTGTCCCTCGCTGGCCTCTCAGTACCGAGACACCCAGAAGGCTCTCATGATGCACCTCTGTCCTGAATTGCGTCACTCTCTGGCCTCTTAGCACCGAGACACCCAGAAGGCTCTCACGATGCACCTCTGTCCTGATCTGCAACACTCTCTGGCCTCTCAGTACCGAGACACCCAGAGGGCTCTCACGATGCACCTCTGTCCTGATCTGCACCACTCTCTGGCCTCTCAGTACCGAGACACCCAGGGGCTCTCACGATGCACCTCTGTCCTGATGTGCGCCACTCGCTGGCCTCTCAGTACCGAGACACCCAGGGGCTCCCACGATGCACCTCTGTCCTGATCTGCACCACTCGCTGGCCTCTCAGCACCGACACACCCAGAAGGCTCTCACGATGCACCTCTGTCCCTCGCTGGCCTCTCAGTACCGAGACACCCAGAAGGCTTTCACGATGCACCTCTGTCCTGATCTGCACCACTCGCTGGCCTCTCAGTACCGAGACACCCAGGGGCTCTCACGATGCACCTCTGTCCTGAAGTGCGCCACTCGCTGGCCTCTCACTACCGAGACACCCAGGGGCTCTCACGATGCACCTCTGTCCTGATGTGCGCCACTCGCTGGCCTCTCAGTACCGAGACACCCAGGGGCTCCCACGATGCACCTCTGTCCTGATCTGCACCACTCGCTGGCCTCTCAGCACCGACACACCCAGAAGGCTCTCACGATGCACCTCTGTCCCTCGCTGGCCTCTCAGTACCGAGACACCCAGAAGGCTCTCATGATGCACCTCTGTCCTGAATTGCGTCACTCTCTGGCCTCTCAGCACCGAGACACCCAGAAGGCTCTCACGATGCACCTCTGTCCCTCGCTGGCCTCTCAGTACCGAGACACCCAGAAGGCTCTTGCGATGCACCTCTGTCCTGATCTGCGCCACTCTCTGGCCTCTCAGAACCGAGACACCCAGAGGGCTCTCGCGATGCACCTCTGTCCTGATCTGCGCCACTCTCTGGCCTCTCAGAACCGAGACACCCAGAGGGCTCTCGCGATGCACCTCTGTCCTGATCTGCGCCACTCTCTGGCCTCTCAGAACCGAGACACCCAGAGGGCTCCCGCGATGCACCTCTGTCCTGATCTGCGCCACTCTCTGGCCTCTCAGAACCGAGACACCCAGAGGGCTCTCACGATGCACCTCTGTCCTGATCTGCGCCACTCGCTGGTCTCTCAGCACCGAGACACCCAGGGGCTCCCACGATGCACCTCTGTCCTGATCTGCACCACTCGCTGGTTGGTCTCTCAGCACCGAAAACACCCAGAAGGCTCTCGCGATGCACCTCTGTCCTGATCTGCACCACTCGCTGGCCTCTCAGTACCGAGACACCCAGGGGCTCTCACGATGCACCTCTGTCCTGATCTGCGCCACTCGCTGGCCTCTCAGTACCGAGACACCCAGGGGCTCTCACGATGCACCTCTGTCCTGATCTGCGCCACTCGCTGGCCTCTCAGTACCGAGACACCCAGGGGCTCTCACGATGCACCTCTGTCCTGATCTGCACCACTCGCTGGCCTCTCAGTACCGAGACACCCAGGGGCTCTCACGATGCACCTCTGTCCTGATCTGCGCCACTCGCTGGCCTCTCAGTAATGAGACACCCAGAAGGCTCTCACGATGCACCTCTGTCCTGATCTGCGCCACTCGCTGGCCTCTCAGTACTGAGACACCCAGAAGGCTCTCACGATGCACCTCTGTCCTGATCTGCATCACTCGCTGGTCTCTCATGACTGAGACACCCAGAAGGCTCTCACGATGCACCTCTGTCCTGATCTGCGCCACTCGCTGGCCTCTCAGTACTGAGACACCCAGAAGGCTCTCACGATGCACCTCTGTCCTGATCTGCGCCACTCGCTGGCCTCTCAGTACTGAGACACCCAGAAGGCTCTCACGATGCACCTCTGTCCTGATCTGCGTCACTCGCTGGTCTTTCATGACTGAGACACCCAGAAGGCTCTCACGATGCACCTCTGTCCTGATCTGGCCTCTCAGTACCGAGACACCCAGAAGGCTCTCACGATGCACATCTGTCCTGAACTGCGTCACTCGCTGGTCTTTCATGACTGAGACACCCAGAAGGCTCTCACGATGCACCTCTGTCCTGATCTGGCCTCTCAGTACCGAGACACCCAGAAGGCTCTCACGATGCACATCTGTCCTGAACTGCGTCACTCGCTGGTCTTTCATGACAGAGACACCCAGAGGGCTCTCACAATACACCTCTGTCCTGAACTGCGTCACTCGCTGGCCTCTCAGTAACGACACACCCAGACGGCTCTCACAATGCACCTCTGTCCTGATCTGCGCAAGAGGATGCTGCTTCTTTCAGCCACTCGAGTAAATATTCTACTCGAGTGGCAGCCTCCTCAACCTGAACAGAAAGTTTCTCAACATGAGTGGTCGCGACCATCGCAACTGCCCACGTTGAGAAATCTCGCTGGCAAGTGGTGTAGTGTGGGATTTTCTTTGCTCATGCTCAACAACCTAACATTGGCGAGCGCGAGTGAGGAAAAAACTTTTCGGAACTCCACGTGCTCCGCGGACTGCAGAATACTCTGCAAACTCCGTGATGGAGCGGAGTTCACCACCCAGGCCTACTGAGCTGCACCATACACCGATAACCCAGTACTGAGTCATTTACAGGGTATCTACGCACTTCTGTCCTGATCTGCGCCCCTCGCCGGTCTCTCAGTACTGAGACACCCAGAGAGCTCTCACAAGGCACCTTTACCTTGAGCTGCATCATAGAACTGAGACATTTAGATGGCTCTCATGATACATCTCTGTCCTGAGCTGCACCATACAAGGGAATCCCAGTACTGAGACATCCAAAGGGCTCTCACGAGGCACCTTGGTCCTGAGCTGAATCTCAGTATTGAGACATTCATAAGGCTCCCACGAGGCGCCTCTATCCTGATCTGCGCCACTGTCTGGTCTCTCAGCAGTGGCGGCCAGCACAGGTATGCCCCGGGGTGGCAGGGCGCATGAGGGGAATGTATGTATTGCGACTTATATAGCGCACGTATCACCCGAAGGCATCAAGGCGCTTGCCTTGGGAACCCGTCCTGGCTTTTCCCTGTGAGCTAACCCCTACTGGGTATCCCCAGGGTGAAAGCCAGGCATCCCGCAGCGGGTGGTGGGCCGCCGTAGTGAAGATTAAGCAACTATTGCCCAGAGTTGCAGCATGGGACCCCATGATTAGAATAGGCACCGAGGCGAGAATTATCGAGTCCGTGGACATTTTGGGCTCAGGACCCTGCCGTGTCGGGAATTGAACCCTGGTCCCGGGCCAGACCTCTGCATCAGGGTCTGCCGCTCTAATCAGTGAGCCACACTCCGCTCGGGAAGCCGACAGATGACAGGATATGAATTATTTATTTATTTAATTATACCTATTCCATCGTCTGTCGACTTCCCACCCCACTGTGTTTACAAGTGGCAGCCGCCGCCGCTGCCTCTCAGTACTGACTCTGAGCCATGAGAAGACTCTCACGAGGCACATCTTTCCTCGGCTGCACCATACACTGTTATCCCAGCACTGAATCCAGAAGACTCTCACGAGGCACCTCTATCCTGGGCTGCACTACACACTGGTACCTCAGAAATTAGACCTTAAGAGGGCTCTCACGAGGCACCTCGGTCCTGAGCTGAAACCCAGTACTGAGACATTCACAGGGCTCTCATGATGCACCTCTGTCCTGAACTGCGTCACTCGCCGGTCTTTCATGGCAGAGACATCCAGAGGGCTCTCACGATGCACCTCTGTCCTGAACTGCACCACTCTCTGGCCTCTAGCACCGAGACACCCAGGGGCTCTCACGATGCACCTCTGTCCTGAACTGCGCCACTCTCTGGCCTCTCATTACCGAGACACCCAGAGAGCTCTCATGATGCACCTCTGTCCTGAACTGCGTCACTCGCCGGTCTTTCATGACAAAGACATCCAAAGGGCTCTCACGATGCACCTCTGTCCTGAACTGCGCCACTCGCTGGTCCCTCATGACAGAGACACCCGGGGGCTCTCACTAAGCACCTCTGTCCTGATCTGCGCCACTCGCTGGTCTCACATGACAGTGACATCTAGAGGGCTCTCATGATGCACCTCTGTCCTGATCTGCGCCACTCGCTGGCCTCTCAGCACCGAGACATCCAGAGTGCTCTCGCGATGCACCTCTGGCCTGATCTGCGCCACTCGCTGTTCTCTCATGACAGAGACATCCGGAGGGCTCTCGCGATGCACCTCTGTCCTGAACTGCACCACTCGCTGGCCTCTAGCACCGAGACACCCAGGGGCTCTCACGATGCACATCTGTCCTGAACTGCGTCACTCGCTGGTCTTTCATGACAGAGACATCCAGAGGGCTCTCACGATGCACCTCTGTCCTGATCTGCGCCATTCGCTGGTCTCTCAGCACCGAGACACCCAGGGGCTCTCACGATGCACCTCTGTCCTGAATTGCGCCACTCCCTGGTCCCTCATGACAGAGACACCCGGGGGCTCTCACTAAGCACCTCTGTCCTGATCTGCGCCACTCGCTGGCCTCTCAGCACCGAGACATCCAGAGGGCTCTCGCGATGCACCTCTGGCCTGATCTGCGCCACTCGCTGTTCTCTCATGACAGAGACATCCGGAGGGCTCTCACGGGTGCCTCTATCCCAAGTTGCACCATACCCTGGTGTTCCAGTACTGGTACATTCACAGGACTCTCACAGGGCACTTATGGCTCGAGCTGTCCCGCACGCTGGTCACTCACAGGGGTCGATGCACCTTCGGCCTGATCTGCATCACTCAACGGATGTCAGCACTGAGACATCTAGATGGCTCTCACAAGCTACACCATTTATTTTATTTTATTTATAAAGTTTTATATAGCGCGAACTTGATCCCGAAGAATATAGGAGCTCTTTACAATACTTTTTATAACAACAGTTGAACCGCATTGTACACTGGTTTCTCAGTTCTTGTACATTCACAGCGCTCTGTCTAGACACGTCTACCCTAACTGCACCATACACTTCTATCCCAGAATTGAGACATTCACAGGACTCTCCCAAAGCGCCTCCCTCCTGAAATGCATCATTTATTGATAACAGTCACAGGGCTCTCACGAGGCATCTTTATGCTGAGCTGCACCATACACTGGTATTGCAGTGCTCTGAGATTTTTAGGGCTCTGTGCATCTCTGTCTTGAGCTGTACCATACACAGGTATTGCAGTACGGAGAGTTTGTTAGGGCTCTATGAACCTCTGTCCTGAGCTGCACCACAAACTGGTATTCCAGCTGTGAGAGATTGTTTAGGGCTCTGGGCACCCCTGTCCTGAGCTGCACCATATGATGATTTCCCGGAACTGAGATATTCACACAGCTCTCACAAGGCACCTCTGTCCTGAGCTGCAATACACTTGTATCCCAGTACTCATCCATTCACAGGGACCTCTGCACCATATGCTGGCATCCCACTACCTAGACATTCAGCAGGCTCTCACAAGCCACCTCTGTCCGGATCGGCACCAGTTACTGATATCCCAATATTGGAACAATCACGGTGCACCCCTGCCTTGACCTGAACTTCTGACATTTGCAAAACTTTCATAATAGGTATCTACTCTGACCTGCATCTAACAAAGCCATCCCCCATCCGAAAGAACACTAGAGTTCACACAGTGTTTACCAGCTTCCTCCACTGATATCTGAGTATATTGAGTCATTCGGGCTCTCCTGATGCAACTCTAAACTGACTGCACTATGCCCTGATGTCCCATGACTGGCACTCCCCAGACAACACTCACGAAAGCTCCTCAATCCCAAATGGCGTCGTATGTTAAGATACTCAGTTACAAATCCCTCACAATGAACCTTCATTTTAACTTACATCATCCATTAGAATACATGTAATGAGACATCCATGGAGTTCCAACATGCATCATGTAATAGGGTTGTGAGTTTTCATCATTCAGAGCCTATGACCTGTGATCCCTGCTCCTCGGTGCAGTAACATTAAATGGTCACGCAATAATGAGCATGTAATGTGAATATTTCTGTTGGTTCATGTTGATTTTGAATTGCTTGTAGGCACATTATGAATATAAGTTAATCTCATTAACATTGGCCAATATTTTTATTCAGGAGTATTATGCAAAAGCTTGCTACCATGCCGTCTCACTTGTTCATTTCCTGCACCATCTTTCTTATTATGTAATGCAAGAATAACTGCTCAGGATGGCCTGATGCTGGACTTGTGACCCTCTCTGCAGATTCACCCACCAAACTTGCTGCCTTGACACCTGCTGTCTGTTTTCTGGACCTGTTTCTGTTGGCTTTTAGAACTATGTGCACTTTTCCACTGCTAACCAGTACCAGTACTTATGCTCTCCTCCTAAAACATGGTACAATTGGCTTACACCTGATTGGTACATTTAGTTTACTTGTAAATCGCTTGTATATGGTGCCACTGTTACCCAGGGCCTGTAAATAAATGCTACTAGTGGGCAACAGCACTTAAATGTAGCCTTTAAAACTAGTCTCTCAGACCTGCCTTTGCAGCATGTAGTGCAGTTTTAAACTGCCAATACAACTTGGCAAAATAATCCTTTGCTAGGCCTCCACCATGCTTTTTAATACATATAAACCACCCCTAAAGTAGGCCATAAACAGCCCATAGATGAGGGTGCATTGTATTTCAAAAGTAGGATGTGTTTTTAAGTTTTACATGTCCTGGTAGTGAAAAACACCTACATTTGTTTTTCACTACTGTAAGGCCTACCTCTCCCATAGGATAGCAATAGGTTACCGTATTACATTTAATAAGAGCTAACTTTTGATTTGGAGCAGGTAGAAATGTCCTGTTTGCATTCAAATTAATTGTAATTTAAAACCCTTTTAAAGGTAAAGTCGGATTTTAGATTACAACTTTGAAAATACCACTTTTAGAAAGTTGGCATTTTCCTCCCCTATGAGTTTCCAACTGCCTGGGCCTGTTCATAGCTACCTCATCAGGGATGTGTTTTGGGCAGAGGCAGTAAACAATAGGAACTGGGTGTCATCCTGCCAGAATAGGGGGGGCAGAGCTGTTCCCTGCCCCACTTATATTTCAAAGGAGCTGACTCAGCACACTCACAAGGAACTTGACACCAGGCCTTTGTCACCCGAGGCATCTTAAGACGTGGGTAGGGAGGAAGGAAATTCCAGAATAATGTGTGTGTGGGGGGGGGGGCCAGAAGTTTCTTCCACTTAAAAGTCAACATAAGATATAAATAGCAGAGGTATCAATAGCGGACCCTCTGACCCATTCTTCAGTATACTCTTGGACCTGCCGAAAACTGCAGAAAGATTGGCTCGCACTGCAGATGGCTGCCCTGCTACGCGAGGCCTGCCTTGTTTCTCAGAGGACTGCCATGCTGCTACCTGAGGATGCCCTGCTGCTTTTGGCTTTCTTTGTTCTTCAAAGGACTGCCTCGCTGCTAGAGGCCTACCTTGCTGCTTGAAGGAGAGATGACCATCTCTTGAATTCAGGACTACCAAAATGACTCCAAGGGTGAGCTGGCTGACCTGTTCTCAGCCACAGGGACACAACAAGTTCCATATGCCTCCTTGCAACTGTCCAGATGACCTGCTGCAACTGGCCCTGCTTGAACCTACAATGGACCAGCCAGGACCTGCAACTGGACCTGCCTGGCCCTGCTGGAAACTACTGGAATGAGTTACCAATCCCCAAGAGGTGCCTCCCAGGTCCTGGACCTTTGGCTGGCATCAGTTGAGCTCTTCCTATGAAACCCTGAGGTTTTGTACTCTGCGCGCTGAGAAGGAAACTTTTTTAGTGGGACTAACTTGTTTTCTGTATTCAGCCCGCACTCCATCGGAGTCAGCCAGAACTTGTGACTTTCTCCCTGTTTAGCGCGACCATATAGCCACAGTTAGCTCTTTCTGCTTCTTGGTGCTATTTTTTAAAACTGCATATTTATAGTTCTCCGTATCAGATTTTTGTCTTTTTGGTCTCATTGTATTTATTACATTTTACTTTATTTTCTAAATTGGTGTTGGATATCTCATGTGGTGTATTTCTACTTTATTACTGTTTGTGTGATGCATAAATGCTTTACACATTGCCTCTAAACACAAGTTAGTTTAGTGACTTGTGTGGTTCAACTGGACAAGGATTGTGGCTAATCTTTAAGTGGGGTTACAATACCCCTCAATCAAAAACTCAATTTCTCACACCTGGTATCTGGTTAGGGAGGTGACAATGGCAAGTCACACATATCTAAAGGGAAGGAGTAAATGAAAAGCCCAGGTTTTAAGTGCTCACTAAGGACATTGCTGATTCCAGGGGCACTGTGATGAGCAGATGAACTAGCGGCCAATTAACCCCAAACACCACAGATCAACAGGATACAAGTGCAGCCTCCTGTTAACTATTTATAACATGTTAGGCAACTACTGTTTACATCTCTTATCCTCACCTATGTATAATGGCCTTACATCCTTTCATGCTCTATGTTAGTGTTAAATATAGTTTTCAATATAGATTTGCAAAATATACAATTCTATAATATACCTCTATCCTGCCTTGTATCCTAACTGTGAGTGACAACTGACACATCCATGACATGTATCATGCACCAGTGTACATGTACTGACACAGCCATGGCATGCATCATGCACCAGTGCACATGTACTGACACATCCATGGCATGCATCATGCATCAGTTCACATGTACTGACACATCTATGACATGTATCATGCACAAATACACATGTACTGACACATCCACGGCATGCATCATGCACCAGTCCACATGTACTGACACATCATGCACTAGTGCACATGTACTGACACATCTATGACATGTATCATGCACAAATACACATGTACTGACACATCCACGGCATGCATCATGCACCAGTCCACATGTACTGACACATCATGCACTAGTGCACATGTACTGACACATCCGTGGCATGTATCATGCACCAGTGCACACGTACTGACACATTCACCAGGTTCAGATAATCCACTTCTTATTTTCAGAAAGAACTGATTCCCAGGGACCTCAATATCTGATGGGTTCTTTCAAAGCCCCTCTTTATTGACCGACAATATGCCCTGTCTTCTAGTACTGAGATGTCTGTACCTACTGAACACTTGCAAAGCACCTCATTTCTGACCTGCATTATGCACTAGGTGACCCGCACGGATACATTCATGGACACAGGGCTCAAACAATGCACATCTGTCTTGATTTGCAGAATGCACCGTTTTCCTGTACTCGCACATTGGTTGGATTGCATTTATATGGTGCTTACTACCCCTGACGACAGTCACAGCGCTCTCCCAATGTACCTTTCCTCTCGCACCCAGTCTGTGCTATGGTGCCAGTACCGGGGCCTTCAGAGCGCCTCTATAATTATTATGACTCCTCTTCAGGTACAGAGTGAAGCAAATCCTTTCTGGTAAAATAGCCTGCGGGGTTTGTACTGGGAAAAGGAGCTCCTTTTCTTGCAGGATGACAGACTGAATTCCTGGAGGAATCAACGACACTTTTCTCACTTCCATGGCTCATAAAATGAGTGCTGTTGAGTTCAGGAACCGTAGCACCTGTCAGAAACTGCCCCAAGGAAATGCACTTAAAAGGTAGCAAGCACACGCTGTGCGAGACAAGCACTTTAATAAATCACCGCGCAGAAGTGGGCAAAAGGAAACCTGGCAGGCCTATGAAGCCTTAGAGCTTTGGGGTCTTTAATGAAAAGAGATTGAAATAAAGCAAAACACAGAAAACCGTATAATGTACAGGTCACAAGTGGCAAAGCCATTCTCTCTCTCCCTCTCTCTCTCTCCCTCTCTCTTTCTTTTCTCTCTCTCTCTCGTTAACTCTAGACTAAAACGTTCAATCCTATTAAGAGACCTTTGGTGCCCCAGCTTGCCGCAGAAAAATGTGCCTGACTTGCAGATTGCAGTTTGGAAACCCTGCATGGCCATCGCAGCTTTTAACCCTTGCATGGTAACAAAATGACTATACTTGAATATGGTAGTACTAAAAGACACTTCTCAAATTGAGCAGTAAGGCTCACCCTGTAAATGTTACACATGCAGCCTTGTCCCCTACCCTACAAAATGCAGAAATGAGCCATCCCACATTCAGAACGTATAGTTCAAATAAAAAAAGGAAATCAAATACATACAGATTTGCTAAATTCAGGTCTGAAAGTCTATACGATCTTGCTGAAGAAGGGCAGCTTCGAAATAGGACCTTCAGAGAGCATCAAGGACATTGCCTACTTGCTAACATAACGACGAAAGCATATATAGAAACAATTCTAATATTCTATCTGCTTTTCTGCAGTCTTCTTCTCGACCATGGGTGAAGAGGGGGGAAAAGCTGCTACAGCGGGTTTGTCCACTGGTGCCCCTAACCCGGCCTCGGATACAGCTGGCTTCATGGGTAGGTGGCAACTGAACACAAAGAGGGCAGTAGCAGGTCATTATCTTTCCCCTAATCCAGCAGCAGGGTTTAGGAGGCTATAGAGACATTAACAGTGGGTCTAGGGATCAAGCTTGTGATGCCATCAGGGGGTCAAAGGGAGCGTGATGTCATGTTTGCTATCACCTGCGGGATCCCAAACCCTGCTCGGAACCGGACCCGCCAAAGGTCACCGAGAGGAGGAATCCCGACCCCCTGGAGAGGAGAGACCGGGGAGAGCTCCTGGAAAAAGGGCACATTTGCCCGAAATGCATCGGAGCAATTGAGCAATATAATGAAATATGATTTGAAAACGATTTAACCAATGGAACTGAAATCAAAAGTGAAATGAATATTAAAAGTAACTAAGAACTTAATGACAAATCAAAGAGGAGTCTGTCATTTTTTGACCGAACCTGAAGAGAGTGCCCACATATAGGGATGCGTCCAGATGCCAATGTTCGCACATGATGTTATGTTTGCTATCACTGCCATTTTGGTTCGTCGACAACTATTCACTTTACTCACCAACCCTTCCACCCAAAGAATGAAGATAATCAAGATATGCTGATATTCCATCTGCTCTCGCCCCACCCATCACATCAATGTACCTTCACTTTGTGTGTGATCTTCCACAGAACTGATCATAAAATAGCTAAAGTGTATTCTCTCTGAACCATCCGAGAAGAGCGACAAGTTAAGGGGTACCGTGTTTCACTGCAGTGGAACGAGTTTCGTTCCCACTTACTGTGGCCACCTCATACCACGTCTTTATGGCCTCGTCTTCCAGTCTTGGATTTTTCACCTACAAATCATTGCTATAAGGTTTCTTAGTATTGGTCGGTCAATGAAAGCAAAGAAAACTATAAAACCTGGAAGACATTCAATTGCCAGACACCTCTGGTAACTTGATTTAAATAGGCCACTCCTATCAGTGCTTTAAATGGGCCGGTACTCCTCGGTACTGAGTACCAACACTTTTCAGTTTTCTCCTCGATTACCGGAACTTCTTCTTGGGCAAAGAGTACTGCTGCTCCTAGTAGCAGCGGGGCTCTGGCTCAGAAGTATGGGCATGTGCAGTGCAAAAGCAGCTTAAAATAAGCCTTTCAGAAGGAGCGTGACTAAGTGCCACTCTGGTAGGCAACAGCCAGTGTATTCTGGCGCTGGGTTGCTACTGCAGTGTTACATTCTAATTGGCATCGCAACAAGAAATAGGTTGTGGCCAGAGCAGCCGACTATGGAACTGGGGAATACCAGTGTCAGCTCAGCATCCTGTGATTGTGGGCAACTCACTCAACCACAGGTGTTATTAAAAATGATGCTTTAATGTAAACGTATGATTCCCTTGTAAAGCGCTGTGATGCTCTTGGGCCACATTCGTGCTATATCAAACTACCAAAAATTAGGCCCTTCACATATGACCAATGACAGAGGAGCGTCGCCCTACTGCCTGGCTCAGAGCCAGCAAATGTAAAACAAGCATTGGAAATGCAATCGGGCTCGGATTTATTTGAGTTTGAGCTAATGGCATTGTAAATGGCAATGTCTTTTCGCCATGTGTTATGGAGTGTGTGCATGTGGTGTGTAGTGGAATTATGTGGGTTAGATTGGAATTGTAGCAATGGTGGCATGCTGTGCTTTACATGAATATGTTTAAAAGTCAAGTGTACCATACTGAGATTGCTACAATAGTTAATTGTGGATGCGTTAACAATTGATGCATGCACTGATGGCTGGTGGTGTGTGTGACTGCCTGTAGAAATTGTGCACTGATGGCTGGTGGTGTGTGTGCTTGGTAAAAGACTGCACTGCCGCCTGGAGGTGTGTGTGCCTGGTGGAAGGGTGCACTGACGGCTGGTGTGTGTGTGGTTGGTAAAAGCGTGCACAGATGGCTGATGGTGTGTGTGTTTGGTGAAAGTGTGCACTGACGGTTGCTGGTGAGTGCGCCTTGTAAAAGAATGCACTGACGGCTGGTGTTGTACGCCTGGTGGTGTTTGTGGTCCGTGAAAGCGTGCATTGATGGCTGGTGGTGTTTGGCCCTGGTGAAAGCGTGCACTGACGGCTGGTGGTGTGTTGTTGTGTGTGTGGTTGTGTGTGTAGTGGTGAGTGTGTGGTGGTGAGTCTGTGGGGGTGAGTGTGTGGTAGTCAGTGTGTTACACCAATGTGGGGCACTGGTGCCACTGCACCTGCTGCAGCAATGGTAGCTACGCCACACTGGTGCCACTGTACCTGCTGCAACAATGATAGCTACACCACACTGCTGCCACTGCACCTGCTGCAGCAATGGTACCTACGCCACACTGGTGCCACTGCACCTACTGCAGCAATGGTACCTACACCGCACTGTTGCCCCTGCACCTGCTACGCCACACTGGTGCCACTGCACCTGCTTCACTAATGATAGCTATACCACACTGGTGCCACTGCACCTGCTCCACTAATGATAGCTATACCACACTAGTGCCACTGCACCTGCTGCACAATGGTAGCTACGCTACACTGGTGCTACTGCACCTGCTCCAGTAATGATAGCTATACCACACTGGTGCCAGTGCTGGTACCACTCCACCTGCTCCACCAAATATACTTACACCACACTGGTGCCACTGCACCTGCTGCACAATTGTAGCTATGCCACAGTGGTGCCACTGCACCTCCAGCACAAGGGTAGCTATGCCACACTGGTGCAACATCACCTGCTGCACAATTGTAGCTATGCCACACTTGTGCCACTGCACCTGCTGCACAATGGTAGCTACGCCACACTGGTGGTACTACACCTGCTGCGCAATCATAGCTAAGTAACACTGATAACACCTCACCTGCTCCACGAATGGTAACTACGCCACACACTGGTGCCACTGCACCTGCTGCACAATCATAGCTAAGCAACACTACCACTGCACCAGCTCCACCAATGGTAGCTAACACTCACCGGTACCACTGCACATGCTGCACCAATGATAGCTACGCCACACTGGTGATACTGCACCTGCTGCACAATCATAGCTAAGTAACACTGATAACACTGCACCTGCTACACAACGCCATCTACCACACACTGGTGCCACTGCACCTGCTTCACAGTCATAGCTAAGCAACACTACCACTGCAACTGCTCCACCTATGGTAGCTACCACACAGTGGTGCCACTGCACCTGCTGCACTAAACTGGTACCACAGCACCTGCTCCACCAATGGTAGTTACGCCTACGCCACACTGGTACCACTGCACCTGCTCCACCAAATATACTTACACCACACTGGTGCCACTGCACCTGCTGCACAATGGTAGCTATGCCACAGTAGTGCCACTGCACCTCCTGCACAAGAGTAGCTATGCCACACTGGTGCAACAGCACCTGCTGCACAATTGTAGCTATGCCACACTGGTGCCACTGCACCTGCTGCACAATGGTAGCTACGCCACACTGGTGATACTACACCTGCTGCGCAATAATAGCTAAGTAACACTGATAACACCTCACCTGCTCCACGAATGGTAACTACGCCACACACTGGTGCCACTGCACCTGCTGCACAATCATAGCTAAGCAACACTTCCACTGCACCTGCTCCACCAATGGTAGCTACCACTCACCAGTACCACTGCGCATGCTGCACCAATGATAGCTACGCCACACTGGTGCCACTGCACCTGCTGCACAATCATAGCTAAGTAACACTGATAACACTACACCTGCTACACAACGCCATCTACCACACACTGGTGCCACTGCACCTGCTGCACAATAATAACTAAGCAACACTACCACTGCAACTGCTCCACCTATGGTAGCTACCACACAGTGGTACCACTGCACCTGCTGCACTAAACTGGTACCAGAGCACCTGCTCCACCATTGGTAGCTACGCCTATGCCACACTGGTACCACTGCACCTGCTCCACCAAATATACTTACACCACAATGGTGCCACTGCACCTGCTGCACAATGGTAGCTATGCCACAGTAGTGCCACTGCACCTCCTGCACAAGGGTAGCTATGCCACACTGGTGCAACAGCACCTGCTGCGCAATTGTAGCTATGCCACACTGGTGCCACTGCACCTGCTGCACAATGGTAGCTACGCCACACTGGTGGTACTACACCTGCTGCGCAATAATAGCTAAGTAACACTGATAACACCTCACCTGCTCCACAAATGGTAACTACGCCACACACCGGTGCCACTGCACCTGCTGCACAATCATAGCTAAGCAACACTACCACTGCACCTGCTCCACCAATGGTAGCTACCACTCACCGGTACCACTGCACATGCTGCACCAATGATAGCTACGCCACACTGGTGCCACTGCACCTGCGTCACAATCATAGCTAAGTAACACTGATAACACTATACCTGCTACACAACCCCATCTACCACACACTGGTGCCACTGCACCTGCTGCACAATCATAGCTAAGCAACACTACCACTGCAACTGCTCCACCTATGGTAGCTACCACACACTGGTACCACTGCACCTGCTGCACTAAACTGGTACCACAGCACCTGCTCCACCAATGGTAGCTACGCCTACGCCACACTGGTAACACTGCACCTGCTCCACCAAATATACTTACACCACACCGGTACCACTGCACATGCTGCACCAATGATAGCTACGCCACACTGGTGCCACTGCACCTGCTGCACAAGCATAGCTAAGTAACACTGATAACACTACACCTGCTACACAACGCCATCTACCACACACTGGTGCCACTGCACCTGCTGCACAATCATAGCTAAGCAACACTACCACTGCAACTGCTCCACCTATGGTAGCTATCACACATTGGTACCACTGCACCTGCTGCACTAAACTGGTACCACAGCACCTGCTCCACCAATGGTAGCTATGCCTACGCCACACTGGTAACACTGCACCTGCTCCACCAAAGATACTTACACCCCACTGGTGCCACTGCACCTGTTACGCCACACTGGTGCCACTGCACCTGCTGCACAACTGAAGCCACCGTCTATATAAACACAGCTGTAGTCAGTAAAGAAAAAAAGATCTGCATGAAAAGAGGAAAAGTGAGTAATATCTTTGGTAGAAGGAGAACACAGAACAAGCACGAACGCGCGCCACTCACTGCAGACTGGTGAACGCGCCCCGACCATCTGGATTCCATTACCACGGCCCCCTGACAGCTCCTAATTGAAATTTATGGACTGCCGTGCTCGTAACCGCACACAAAATGCAGGAAATGCCCAAAGTGAAATATATATAGCCTATTGCGTTGAGCCTACTACAAACACGGCACCGCGAGGACCAATTACCATGCAGATGGTAAAAGTAAAGTACTAAAAATCTCGCGCACTGAGAAATTTTTCCTGCACGATTCAGAACCCCTTAACAATACGGCTCGGAGCTACGCCCCCCTGCTGACGCTGGGGTGACGTAGGCCGAGCCCTAATAAAACGACGTTCTTGCATTGTTTTATTTTGCATTTGCCAGCTCTTAGCCAGTAGTGTTGGGAAGAGCTAGCAAGGCATGGGAGGTGGAGTGCTAGTGCACGCCACCTCCTAAGTGCTTGTATGTATTTGGTCGGCCCTCTCAGGACAACCAAATCACACATGCGAACCTAGGTTTTCTGAGCAGCTGGGCTGGAGAAACCCCACAGACTTCCTGGTCTGAGCAGGGAATCTTTCCTGCCCAACCAGACCAATCTCTGCACTGCTCTGCAGCATGGGGATTGGACATGGAGTCTGTCCCAGGGGCTGCTGGGACCAGGCAGGAAGAGGAGAGGCAGCGCAACAAGACGCTGGATGGGGCCGGCGGCAAATGGTATGTTTTTAAAAAAAAAATTGTATTACCCCGTGCTCAACACCTCTCACTGACCCCACCCCGCCCCACCAGCCTTTGTTTATGGTGGCCGCCGCTGCATACGACATAGAAGCTAATGCCTGCCGTGCCTCACAACACGCACAAAATCCTAATGTACGTATTGGGAGCTGAGTGTTCTGTGGCCTTGCTGTCTCAGGAGGTGGTGAATTGAAGCACAGCATATATAAACGAAACCATCCACATCCCCATTTACAGAAAAAAAATTACTGAATGTAGCCTCAAGTGCCGATTTGAGTGTTCTTGAATATATGTGAATATATGTGTATGTTCCTATCCCTGCTGTTACTGGCCCATCCACAGGACTACAACCTCTCAGCAATGCTTCATCGTTAACTTTTTGTTGTGTTATATGAGGTTTGTATGGTTCAACGATCACCAGCATCTGACAGAAGCCAATAAAATGCGAATATTGATAAATGTCTGGCTCATAGCCATGCCCCTTCACACCCACTAACTGCTCCTCGAGGCCAAACCTGTCTAATCAGTGAGTACCGGCACGTCTTTTGTCCCAGTTAAAGCACTGACTCCTACTGATTGTATTGGAGCATGGGCCAATTTGATTGGCAGTTCTGGTCTCCATCTAGTTGACAGACTTAAAGGTTGGAAACCAGCCGGATCCCACCTGGCATCTCAGCTCAGTGCTTAATTTGAGCCGGTGGCTGCAGCTGGGGCTCGCTGATACTTATTTTTGGGCACTTGCACTTATTTTTCCTTTTTAGGCTTCGAGCCAGGACAAGAAGGAGAAAACACAAAAGGGATAAAGAAGGTGGAAGAGAACAATTGAAAAACAATGGCAAAGGGAGATCGCAGGGAAGAACAAGAATGTGTAGGAGTAAGTTCGAAGAGCAGGTAGTGTCTAGTGATGGATTAAAGACGCATGAAGGGAATCATGGCCAAGTAGCCTTGTTATTTGGCACCACAACCTTCTGCAATGCCAGTGCCAGTTTCTGAGCAAATGTTTAAGACCTGGCACTTATTATTTTACAAATTAAGCAATGCCTCCGGTAAAAACTTACTTCCATTTCAATAAAGTGTCAAAAAAATGAAATGATTATAAATATTTAGGAATACAATTTTATGGTGATTATGCCTCTGATAGCTTGGGACATTTAAATCACGTCTGACTCCCAGTACTGCAATGCTGGTTTAACAACTGAGATGGCTTTCCCCAAAAAAGAGGAGGCGTTCGAAACTTGTGTTTCCCCAGAATGGCCCAGAGGGATCCACTAGCGGAACAGAAATAATCGCGATTATAAGCCGTGGACAACCACCAAAACGCTTTCTTATTTCTCACTTCTTAAATTAATCGACAGTAGAGGAAAGGCGTATAATGATTTCATGCCAAAAAAAAGACTATACACAAGCATTCATGGCACAATTTTCAGATAGGAAAGATAGAGGTTTTGAAAAAAAATCAGGCTACTGTATTTTTCTCATATCCTTTCATTGAAGCAGAGGCAATTTTAGGCGGAAGACAACTAAAATAAAACTATTTTTCGCTTAGAAATCCGGGAGTCTCCAGCTCGAGTCAGGTGTGTTGGATGTATTCAAAAATTGCTTTTCACAATCAGAGGATAGACCAAAAGGAAGAAAAAGAATTGACAATACCGTAGAAAAATATGGATAGTGACACTAGTGGGCGCTTTTGTGGGTGGACGCAACCAGGGTTGTCATTAAGTCCCCACTTTAAAAACTTCAGCGTGTGGTGGGTCACTGAGCAGTGTGATGTTTGTGGTTCCTTTGACTTTGATCAGAGACTCTGGTCTCCAAGCAAATTATAAATATGACCTCTTCTAGGAGATAGAGGAATAGAAGAGTGGAGTGCAGAGAAGGAGGGCTGTAGAGAAGATGGGTGGATAGATGAATGCAAAGATGGATGGAGTGATGGAAGTTGAAAAGTATGGAAAGACAGACGAATGGAGAGAGGATGGAAGGCCAGAGAGATGCTAGGGTAGATGGATGGAGAGGAGGATGTAAGGATGGATGGAGTAGAGTGGATAGAGAGAAAGATGGATGATGGTCAGATGAGAGGGTGAATGATGGAGAGAAGAGATAGAGTGATGGGTGGAAAGAAAAAAGAATGGATGGGTGGATGGATAGCAAGAAAGAATGATGGATAAAAAGCAAGGAAAGCAGGAAAAGGACAAATACGGATGGAGAGAAATAGAGATGAATATAAAGGATGGATGGGATACATGAGTGATTGGGTGAATTGGAAAAAATAGAGAATGGATAGAAACCAAGATGTGGAAAAAGACAGAACGAAGGTTTCAGAGAAGAAGGAAGGATATTTAAGAATTTTTAAATCCCCCTCAGGGTGAGCAATCCCCATCACGACGATGCTTGCCTCATCCACTTGCAATAAGCACTTTTGGAAAATGGCTCAAAGTGGGCGCATTTTACTTTTCTGGCAAATATCTTACATAAAACCATGGGCTGCGTGTGTGGTGAGTGTGTATACTGGAATATACAACCACCCCACAAATGTACGACTGATGAGTTAAAGGCAGGGAACAGAAGTTCTAGGCAGATTAGGGCCTTGGGATTGCCAATATAGCGCGTTATTCAACTTTACTTTTGCTTTATGGCCAAGATTGCGTAAAAAAGTAAAGTAAAACGTGGTCCAAGGCTGCCCTCCCCTCTGCGCCTCCCAATGCACATTGAACACCATGGGCGTTTGTGCTGTTCCGGATGAATTGCCGCTGTAAATCCCTGTGCAGCTTCCAAAACACCCGTTTGGGCTTGTCGTAAGATTATGGAGAAATGAAGGGGAACAAACGGTTCCCACCACCTGCTGTGCCGCGGCCTCGAGCGCGCGACCCTTTCATCTGGACCGGATCTCTGGCCTCGCTTCCGCTGCTCCCAGAAGCACCCGCGCGGAGGGGCTTTACGCTGTCGGGGGCCATACATCAGGCAGTCTTTGTTAATGTGCAGGTTTAGGAAAGGATGTCCGGACGCCGCGATACACGGATTAGCACCTGGCAGGCGCTCAAGAAAATCCACGGCCGAAACCGAATGTATAGTCAGCGTTTGTCCGCCTGGTTATGCAACATATCCCGCTCACCTAATAATTCACATACCATGGCCGGGGAGGCGGTTTTTTCCCCCCTTGAACTGAAAATACAAATCTGGAAATCCTTCTCTGTTTTGTTTCCACTTCAGGGCGAAAAAATGCGAATCTTCCTACTCGTGCCTCGAAGCTAAAAATACCAGAGGGGTTCTTTGTTTTCATGTTGTTAGTCCCTTGCTGGCCTGGATCCCGGATCTCAATGCCGACTTCCCGTCCTCCTAAAACAGTAATCTCACAAAGAAAGGCCAGGGCGAGTGCCAAAAAGGGGGCGCTAGCCACCTGTGGTCTCAGGGTCCTTCCTGATAACATCATGGCCGACACCGGTGTTCCAACTCCTGTCCGTCTTTTGTGTTTATCTCCCCGGAAGTAGAGGGGAGCTGTAAACAACAGCTTGAAAATTAATTAAACCACTGTGGCCCTAATTCAGCATTGGGCACTAATGAAGACTATCCTCTGATTGTAAGAGAAATGTTGTCTTATGCTTGTTATGTAATAAGAAATTCATTTGTTTGCAGTATGTGTTCTTGAGAATCTCATGGGGAAACTATGAAGTACGGAATCAGTTGATATCTGTCTTCCTGGGATCGTGTCGCTCTTACCTTGTAATCTTAGTTAAGGTTTATTTTTGCTTTTTTTTTTAAGTAGATGACTCTTCTTTGCGAATATCCACCAACAGAATTTTCTCTACTACAAAAGAAAATCAGCGCTATTCGATGTATGGTCGCGGGAATTCCTTTAGGCCCACATGCATCATTGTAGGAATTTGCGATTCCTAAATTGCAAAATTTAAGGAATCGCAATTTAGGAATTGCAAATTCCTATGCATCAAGAAATCGCAAAAGTTTTAGCGATTTCTTAATTTTCCTAATTTGCGATTCCTTAATTGCGAATCGCAATTAAGGAATCGCTTTACATTGATTCCTATGGGCCTAGAGGCCCATAGGAATCAATGGGAAGGCATTCTCATTTTGCGAATTCGCAATTAAGGAATCGCAAAATGAGAATGCAATTTCAAGGGTGCTGGGGGGGTCCAAAGGATCCCCCCCTGCACCCCTGAAATGTCACGTAAGTACATTTTACTCACACACATGTCCCAAGGGCATGTGTGTGTGTAAAATATAAGTTTCAAAAATGCACTTTTGTGCATTTTTGAAACTTTTCGCAAATTACCATGAAGGTTTACTTCATGGTAATTTTTCCCTTCATAATTGCGAATTCGCAATTAAAAAAAAATCATGCATAGCATTTAAGAAATCGCAAAATTTGCGATTTCTTAAATTGCGAAAAATGGAAAAAAAATGATGCATCCCCAAAAAGGTTTTTGCATTCGCAAACGGTGCGAATCGCAAAATTCGGCCGCTTGATGCATGTGGCCCATTGTGAATTAGCCTCCAGATTATTCCCTGAAATATGAGCATCTTTGATTACCATTCATTTCTAGAGCTGCCTCATGGTTTATACAAACTACCAACAAAATATTTGGAAATGGGTAAATAAGTATTCCCATTCCAGGCACTGAATGTACTGTGAAAATTGCTCATCTCTGGTTTAATGCAATTCGTGTGCATACTTTGAAATGCATGTATGTTTATGATGGAAGTGAAAGGGCGCAGACAGCAAATAGAAACAGAAATTCCATCCATCAAGCTTTTGGGTCCAGACACCTTCACACCATTGAGTAGTTAATTTGCATGACTCTTAGAAATGCTCTTAGAAATTTAAGGCTGCGCCTAAAATGTATCCTTGTGATCACTAGTGTGATTTTGATCTAAACCCAGCCAGGTTTTATTGCCAACAGAAAAGGCTGAATTGCATCAGAGGCATAAGCAAACAGAAAGAAAGGAAAGAGCATGATTGGCTGACAGCTGAATACCAGCAGCCAATGAAAGTGCTTCTTATCTTCAGCTGGTTCAGTCGCTCTGTACACTATGAGACCGCTTCACAAACAAATATTGGGAAAACCAATGGGTCTCGCCTACGAGACGAGAACTATTGGCTTTGTGAATAGTTTTTTAGCCATGTTGTATGGCAGCGTGACTGCTGTGCAGCATGGCTGAAGAAGCTCTACGATGTAGACAGGGAGTGTGGAGGGATCAACAATGACAATGCAGGATGTGGGGAAAAAAGAGCTATAAAAAAACAATCAAGAGAGTTAGGACAGTGTGTGGGCCGTCCTAGTCCCAATCTAGTAATTAAATAAACAACACAGACGGTCCACCTTAGAGTGACTAGTATGTCATGTAGTGTTTGACACAACAAAAATTTGTTTAAAAGAACCCTCACACACCAACCTGGTTGGTGTCATGCTTCATCATTGGGTTTCCAGACGGGCAGCCGAATGCCACCCGACTGTGCTACGACACCTGATTAGCTGTTTTTTTGTGTGTGATGAAGTGGTGCTTGTGGTGATGTTTAAAAATACCTCTGGGGGACTCACTATGCCGAACTTTATTCTTAGTGGCCCAGAGTATGGTTAGAAATAAAATGGATAATAATCTAGAACTATATTTAAGTGTCTAAAAAGAGCTATGACACACCCAGTTTTGGCCATGTAATATCACTTTTTTTCCTATGGTGAATAGGGGGTATGCAATGGCATACAACTGAGGAAAGGCGGGTGGGGCAAGCAGAACAGATGATTGGGTGGTGGCAGGAAACATGGACAAGAGAGGGAGGAAGGGTGTGGCAAGAAACACAGATGAAGGAGGGTGGGTGGGTGCAAGCAACACGTGGACAGGAGAACACTTAGGGGCAAGCAACAGAACAAGCAAATTAGAGGGGGCGGGAGGAACATAGAGAAGGGAGAAGTAGACGTGTGAACCAGTTGAAAAAGACAGATTCTGATACCGTGGATAAAAAAGAAGAAAAAAGTAGTACCTCAAAAACTAAGCAGTGGCAGTGCCCAAGTAATGCGTATATGTTCCAGGGGTGGAACAAACACACGAATAGGAAGGAAGCCTATGGCAGTTGACAAATAAGAAGCAAGCAAATGAAACTGATAATGATGCTAACCAATGATAAGCAATGTACCGGCCTCTAAGCCCACTGTTAGAAAACAAAAGGTCTCGAAGAGACAGCGCATGCACTGACCACCCGAGACCTAAAAATTGAAGACATCTACGTATGACCATTATTTGAGAACCTGCTAGTGTGCGCACTTGCCCACTAACAGTGCGCCACCATGTGTCACATGGGCGCCCAATGAAGAGCGCTATCGCACAGTGAGCAATGGGGGTGCACTGCCCACCCCCACCCCCTCACCAACCGTTCATATGTGGAGGGTCTCAGCAGTTTAAATTAGTTATGGGATTTCCATCCTTGCACTCAGAGGATTCATAAAAATCATTGTTTTGAGTTTTTGGAGGGCTGGGAGCCGATGCTCAAGCCCCCCCAGTCGATGGTCCTGTCCCTCCAACTATCATTTTTTCCCCTCAGGAACTGATGTACTCAGGGCCCCGCCCCATCCCGATCCTACCTCCTCCCTTACGCAATGATTTTTTTCAAGGTAGGCAGTAAGGAAAGTGGCATAGATTTCTTAATGTTTTGATTCACAAAAGTGCAAGAGAAGGGTGCCTTGGAAATTTACTTACGGCTATTTCCCTGCAAAAGTACTTACGGCTATTTCCCTGCAAAAGTACTTACGGCTATGTCCCTGCAAAAGTAAGTATAACCTAAACATTCCCATTGAAATTCCTCCAAGAGGACAAAAGTCTTCAAAACTAAAACTATTTGGATGCTAGGAATGGGTTGGGAATGCTTGCCTGGGGAGGGGTTAGCATTCCCTAAGTCTATTCACCTGTGAACATCCATTTCACACCCATTTGGTAAACATATTACTGCGGAAAACTCCACTAAATTGCCAGATAATGCACAGTAGTAAGTCGATTCTGCACTCGAAGAAAACATCATTTTGTGAATCACTTAAGAATTATGATTTTAATTTGCAGTCGTATGTTACTATCATGGGTGGTAGTTTGGTCAGGGGCGTGAGCTTCAGGTTCGCCAACAATCACGCAGACATATAATGTTAAAATACAATATACAGGGCGCATGAGAGGAGCTGAAGGGCCAGTGGAAAGGGAGATGAATGCAGATTGGTAGGGGTACTCAGAGAAAACACAATAGGGTGAGTGTGTGTGCTTTGTCTGTGTGTATCATGTCGAAATTCCTACTGAATGTACCTGTACCCAACTATTCACCAGAAAATAAATTAAATAAATGTATAAGGGGGTGTAACACCCCAAACACGAACAGCCATCCCTTCTAACCACCCTCCGAAGCTACGTCCCTGGTTACTATAGCAATCAAGTAAGTTTGTGATTAGGGTTCTAGGATGGGCCCTTGAGAGAGAGAGAGAGAGAGAGAGCGCGCTCGGCTTTCCAGCCGTGTTTTTTTTCCAAGTCAATATACATTTTGTTCCTCCCTTCTCAGCTTTCTGAGTTTCTCATCGGGAGGAGTTGAAGCAGGCGGTTCTGGAGAGGTGGTTTGAAACAGAAACCAGATGCCTTATTAAATGTATAACTCTATAAGGCGTGTTGACTTTTCCTTAGTCTCAAAGTAAATGTAAACTTCAGGGGCCTGCTAGGGGAAGGCCGGACACAGATACCTCTTGTTCAAGGAGGCACGAGACGGGCAGCCGACGAGGCCTCTTCTCTAACACGAGATCTCGTCTAAGCGGAGTTGCCAAAGTTGGAGATGAGAGACCAGAATTAAAATCTCGACCTCTCCCTCCTTCATTTAATTGTGTGATCCTCTGCATATAACTTTGGATACCCCTCCCGCAATTCGTATCTGCTCAAAATCGGGAGTGCTTAGAGGCACATGGTGGCATGAAGCGCTATCTACATAAATATGCCATTTTAAAACATTTTGACAACAAAGGTCTTGATATAAGCTTATGCAATAAACAGCTGGCATTGCTTTGCTCACAGGAGACCGAGGGCCTGCTGACTCTCGTTTTTCCAAAGTCTACCTTTTTAGTGTGAATTAAAAGGATTGCTGATAAACCAGGTTGGTGCTTACACCAGTCCTAAACAGGAAATGGCGTCATTTCCAGAAACATATTTCACAAAACCTCTCTCCTCTTCAGCTATTTCTGGCCAGCGTGTTTGTTCCGGAGGCATTCCTCGCTCCGGGTGCTGCATTACATAATCATTATATACTCGGTGCCCCCTATGTACAAGTTATTATGCAACCATCGCCCACACGACGGCACGTGGATGTGCTGAAAGGGAGCGTGACGATGCTCAAACGGGGCTGCCTCCGGAGTGCCCGCCTGAAACATCCCTCCCACGGAGTCTGCCCGACGCAGTGCCAAGCGTGCCATGGGCCCAGGTGCAAACAAATAAAATCGCCCTCTCCCCATCTTCCCTCCTCTGACATAAAGAGTCGATAGTAATAGATGGCCATTATTGGGGTCCTGTGGTCTTCTAAAACGTCCAGTGCTACTGCACCTGGTGCACTAAAGATAGAATGCCCCTATCCCCCCCTTGGAGTGGGGGCAGCACAGCCCAACAAAGGCTGAGCTAGGCCTGCTCGAGCGCAGCAAGCTGCTTCCCTGTTCTTTGTTAGGGTACCACTGCCCATCTCCCTCCCCTGACGCCCTGACTTCACAAACACACAAAAGATGTCGGGAGGAATGTCCAGAGTAATTCTAACCACTGGCAATCTCTCGGGGTAGCATCCCAACCCATTGTTCTTTTAGCCCACCACACCACCTCAGTTTGGACCGAGCCATCAGTCTTGACCCATCTCCTATAGGAACAGTCCAACCCAAACTGCCAGCCCAGGTCCTGACTGAACAGCGGGGGGGGGGGGGGGGGCCAGATAGGAGTGCTCACTGTGCCTTTGGAGCCTAGCTACACACAACTGACAAGCCCCAAGTCTTGGGTTGTCTTTGTTCTCGTTCAGGGAGAACCTGACCTTGCAGTTCAGACCGGAAAGTTCCTATTGGAGTAGAGATGAGCCTGATTTGCATATGGCTCGGTCAAAACTGAGTTTATACTGTGGACAAAAGAACAATGGGATGGAATGCTACCTGAGCAAGTCCAGCTTTTCTGGCTGAGGTTGCCTCGCCCACAGTATCTGGCATACTCATCATCAGCTTCCTCACCCCACCCTGGTACGATGATACTACTCAATCTCAAGTTGTGAGGGAGATCATGATAAAATATAATGCCAGGATAAATCAGGGATCCAGGAATTAAAACTACCTTAGAATAAACCTGAAGGGTTTTCCTTTATTGGTATGTTCCCTGGGTATGGTATATAACGTACAACTGGGATGATCTGGGTGCTATGCCAACATGTTTCTGCCCGTTCAGTTGTCTAAAAAGGTCAAGGGCATTCTTCGGGGCTATGCAAGGATCCCTACTTGACTAATTCTGCACTCCCACATAGGGGAGAGTGGAATCTCTTATCTTCACCAAGTAAAGTATGTAACACTCCTGTGGGAAGTTATTGACATCATGGACAAGCTGGAGGGTGGCGGCACCTGTGGTCACACATTTGTCAGAGAGCATCACCATCCATAAACCTAAAGTGCTTCCTTCGGTCAGCCAAATCACTCTCTTACTGCCATCACTCATAGGCCCAGATTTACTAAGGACTGTGCAGGCACACACTCTGTGCAATTTTGAACTACTCCTGTGCGACTTTTCAATGGTAAGTAAAACACAGTGTTTTGAGCCACTTTGCATCACACAAAGACTCGTGCAAAACATTAGTATGTATCGCTGAGTGACACTTTTGAGGTAGTAACAGCTGCAGTTGTCAGAATCTGCAGTTGCAGATTCTGACAACTCTACTGCTAGGTGTTAACAATAAGTCAGTGCTATTTGTGGGGACCTGTATATGATGTTCCATCTCACTCAATGCTTACTGGTGCAGTGGGCCACCCACCTGGATTCTCTGACTAGTAATTATCTACTCCCAGTACCACCTCTATTTCAAAGCCTGTCGACACAAAGAGGAACATATTGTACTACAGGAAAAAAATGCAAATTGAAATTAAGATGCAAAGGTTCAACGATGATTACAATGGCTCCATACCTCTGCAAGTGTAACTCTATCCTTCCTGGCAAGGAGCCACCAGCTCCCATAAGTGCTTCCTGCATCAAACACCAGCCAGGCTCCAGGATTCTGTGTTGAGCAGGGAGTGAATGGCATGTAAAGCTATGGAGTCAGAAGCTCTGAGGCAATGTTATGTTACTGGCGTTTGTATAGAGCACAAGCTGCAATTGATGTGGTAATCCCAGTCAGAGCTACCAAAGAGTTTCAAGGGTTCTACTGCTGACCCAGTCCGTCCCCGGTTGTGATAATGAGTTATCGAAGGAGACCATGGGTATCTCCCTTTGATAGGTCAATGTTTCAGCTTTAATGAGCTGGGGGTCTAAGATTTTGGTTTTTGATGTATGAGACCATAGGGCTGGAGTATATCACCCATACACTTCTCGATAAGTTTAAGTGTGCATGCTTAACTACAGAAAATCGGAAAATTCCAACCTAGCAGCAGTTAAGCAGAGTTTCCCTATTTCCATCTGACTACAAGATGCATAGTTAAAAAGCCAGCGAGTTGCCCTCTCCGGCACATACATGTTGTGTTGGAAGATGCAGCTGCATCGCTATTTCCCTATGATAGATGTCTTGCTTAGAGCATGAAATGAAGGATACGGAGGCAAGACAAAGGTGCCTTGCATCCCCATCCATGATGGACAACAATATTGGAGGCAACTAGACTGCATCTTCCACAGAACAACAGCAGATACTAGGGAGGGCAACCAGGACAGGTCATTGGCTGGCGCTGTGACTGCCGGCAGACGCCAAAGGCTGCTCTTCGGATGGGAAATACAGGCAGGCGGGCGTGAAATCAGGAAAGAGCGATCTTACTTTGGGTCGATTTGTGCTCTTTTTGGTGGGCTGATACCTGGAAACCATGAGCGGGAAGATGAGGGGCTCATGAAAGGGTATGGGGTGGACCGACTATGAACTGCACAAGTGCTATGGCTATGAGGCTTCACAACTTTACATATCCCCAGTAATCAGTCGGTAGAATGCCTACCGCCTAGTATTTATGTATGTGCAGTTGGGGTTAGTGAGTGCGTTTGTGTGTTGTAATAATCCGTTGATGGCATATTTGAGCTCACTTGGCTGTATGTTGGCATTCCGTTTTTCGTGTGTTCTGTTTTAGCTACGGTGTTTTGTGTCATGGTGGAGAGGTGCTGTTGTGAGCACGGTGATATCCAATTATATGGTATGTCCATACTGGGCTGGATGTTGGTACAATGTTCTGACTATATCTAACATGTAATGTTGAGTATTATGCATGTGTTCCGATACTGGATATGAATGCTGTTGTGAGCTTACACTATGTATACCACATAATAATGTGTAAACAGATTTATTGAATATACTGGTAGGGCCATTGCTTACAGTTTTTTAGAAATCTGAGTTGAAATCCTATTTATTTCACTTTCTCACTTAAAACTGAGTCTTTGAATTTACATTCAAAAACGTCAGTAAAATACAGTGCAATAATCTGTACTAACAATAACTGACATTATGAGTCTAAGTAACGAGAAAAATGAGATTGGATGAAAAATATTACCAGTTTTGACCAACAAAATAAGTAGCTAATTATCCAAAATATGTACCCCATACCCGACACTTCCCAACTGCACAAGCTCATTTGACTCAATGGATGGTAATGAGGCTGATCTGACCAGCTGCGGTGAGAAGAAAGCACAAGGGTCCAGGAACCTATTGGTTGGGTTTATAGTTGAGAAGGGTGAGCCTACAAAGCCCCTGACCCTCCCCATCTGTGGAGGGTGGCTGTAGCTCCTCCTGTGTCCTGGTGAGGTTGGGGGCGATATATTAACTGCTACCTTTAGCCTCGTTCCTCTATATGGTCATGGAACTCCTCGGTGACTTGCAAGATTCTATTTGTTCAATGCAGGGGTACTTTATCCCACACATAACTACAGCCCAAGTGGTGCGGAACCTCGGCTATACATTTAATTCTCAACTCTTTTCCATGTCCTTACCCTGAAGGTCTGGAACACTATCTTTATCTATATGAGCTTATTCTTATTCATTTAACATCCGCAAAAAGCTGACGATGTGGCTCTTTGAGCAAGATATTTAGGCTGTCGTAGTCTCAGAAGACACTTTCGATACCTAGAGCCCCTATGGGCCTTTTGCAACTCACGGTAACTGCTAAATGAAATAAAATATTACATATTCTCACTGTGTCAATGTTTGTTGAATAATAGCATTCAGCTACTGGTTTTGGTGCCCACGTACATTTTTGTTTCACAAGTTCCCAGTAGCAGTCAGAGTGCCTGGTCTGCTCTTGGAAAACATGACAACTCAATTTAAAATTCATTGACAATGTCTTGATATCTTATATTTCTTTGGTGCTTAAACGTTGAGAAGTGTGGCTCACTGGTTAGAGCGGCAGACTCTGAAGCAGAGATCAGGCCCGGGACCAGGGTTCAAGTCCCGACGTGGCAGGGTCTTGGGCTCAATGTCAACGGACTCGATAATTCTCGCCTCAGTGCCTACTCTAATCATGGGTCCCACGCTGCAACTCTGGGCAATAGCTTGCTTAATCTCCACAACGACCCCCACTACACTGGGATGCCTGGCTTCACCTTGGGGGTGCCCAGGAGAAGCATCTCACAGGGAGAGCCAGGAAGGGTTCCACAGTGTTATACAGCGCTGGGACGCCCCGTTGGGGCAGCTGTGCGCTTTACAAAATACACTACATCACATCACGTTTATATCGAGAAGACTATTGGTTACCTCAATTTACAATGCTATGGAAAAAGCAAACATAAACAGTTTTGAGGTGGAAGAGCACATGCATAATGAGTTTAGAGCTTTCTATATTCAGACAGGTAGAAAAGCAGCACGTTTCTCGTGGAAACGTGCCATGCTTCTATTCTGCAGCAGAAGCAATGATCAAATAGAAATTACACCTTTCAGACCTCTTTGCAAAACGTTAAGTTCTTGGAGATAAAGCCACAGCAGCAGCAGCAATTGAGAAACAACTGTCTCGGGAAAGACTTTGTGAAAAAAATCATACATTTTCTTTGGTCATCAGACAATGGCCCAGGACAAAAATGTTTAGAGGCTCCGTTTAAAAGGAAAACCCAGATCACTCCTGTTAGACCTAGGGTATCCTAGACTACATAAGGTAGCCTGGCACAGTAGGGGAAACAGCTAAACTCCAAGGCGTTGGTTAAGTGCTTACAGGACCCACTCACAGTAACTCAATGACTGACCACTAAAAATAAAAGACGCTACACCAATTTAGAAAAATACCAGTACCTTTTATAAAAATTCTCTTTTGTTCTTTTCTTAGGCAAAAGCAGTACACTTTTAGTTCAGTACAGATTTCATATATATCACATCAACTTCAATACTTTTCTCAATTCAGTGCAGATCAATCAAAGGTACATCACATTTGAGGTAAATTACTATCAGTTTCACAGAATGCTTCTTCACTTAGTTGTTACAGAAGGGAAAACTCGCTTTACACAATCTTGGCATGTACATTACCCATCTGCACTCAGGGCCCAGGTCAAGCTTGTCAGACTTCTACCCCCAGCAGCGTTGTTCACAAAGCCCACAGCCAACTATATAGTTAAAGAGGAGACAAGGTACATTAATTAGGCTTCCTTGAGACTATTCTACGGCTACTCCTCTCCTGTAATAGAACTGACTCCGAGTGATTAACTGCCTGGGAAGTTGTTGTGACTGAGCTCTGTTCGTTACCGGCACCCTATGGCCCAACTTGCACCACTCCTACGCAAGGCACAAGAACTTCAAGCTTCGTTTCCCTTTGTCACTGCTCCCCCTGTTATTAGCTTGGTTTTAACGGATACTAATATACTGAGAGGGTTGATGGCCAAGTTCCTCACGTTTCTATTCCTGACGGTTCATTAGTTTTTCAGTAGTTTTTCCCAACACTGCCGCTTCAATGCTCCGTGTCAGCCGGCTCTGCCGCCTCCCGCTTCCCCTCGTTTCTCCCCCTCTTACTTTATCTGAAGGCAATCCGGCTTGAGATGTCCTCGCGCTCGGTTGTTCTCTCCTAGCGCTGACGGCGGGGCCTCTGAGGAAGTCGGCGTCGGGGCGGGGAAAACGGGAAGGGCTTACTCTAGCCGGGGACGCTCCTCTGGCGGTTCCGTGGCGGCGCTTCTGCCTCCTTCCGCGTTACCTCAGGCCAAAGCTCCGCCTCGGGCGCACCTCCTCTGACGCGCCGGGTCCTTCCTCCTGGCTCCGGACTCCGCCTCGGGCGCACCTCCTCTGACGCGCCGGGTCCTTCCTCCTGGCTCCGGACTCCGCCTCACCTCCAACGACGACTCCTCCCGTCAACACACGGGACAGCTGGGCATTTCACTCGCGTGTGGGTCAGGCTTGATGACGGCGCTACACACAGGTAGGAGCCTCAGCCGATCTCACCGCCTTTCTCCACAGTGTGAGAGCTGGTCTCGAGTGGGGTGAATGTGGCTGTCCTCACTCCTCAGCCAGACAATACAGCTCTGGATCGACGTCCACCTGCTCCTCTCACAGCCTTCAGGGCAGGTGTTCAGGTCACCCACAAGGGTCGCTTTACAGCAGTTTGCGAGGGTCTTTTCAACACATGACCCGGTGATTTGAAATCTGGTCACAATGTCTCTGGTCACAATTAATGGATGACGTGACAGTGGGGTTTGGTCAGCCTGAAAGGGGGCACTTCCCAATAACGCGACAGCCGGCCCACAGGTCGATCTGGTCACCACTGGTGCGCAATCCTCCTCCACAAGTCGCCTCTCTCCTCACTGGTCACTCCTGAGACTGCACAAAATGGCTGCTGGTCACTGGCCTTTTATAGAGTGGCCTGAGACCTCTGGAAGCCACTAGATGTTTCTGGAACCTTCCTCATGTTAGTCTATGGGTCTGTCCTCCTGGAATGTCCGTTATGGCAGTTGGTGGACACCATTTTAGGTTCATGAGTGTCCCTAGATTTTCCAGGAGCTAGACTAGGCCTCACAGTGTATGAAGGGAAAATGGCTTCATAGTCAAGGAACACCTAGCCCCCTGACAGCACTGAAAAATCCTGGTGGACATAAAAAATAAAAATAGAAACACTGGGAGGCTAAGGGGGACAAAAATAAATCATGATGGTTAGAACACCCCCAGATGCAGACAGGTCTAACACGCGTCCCCCCCAGCTGAAAGTGGGGAGAGCTACCCAATCCCTTGGGAGTTTTAATCACTAAGGCGGAAATACCTGGATAGACCGTCTGCGTTGGCATGGTCCAATCCAGGCCGATGTTCCACCCGAAAGTCCATTCCCTGTAGGGAGATGGACCACCTTAACAACTTGGGGTTCTCCCCCTTCATTTGCATCAGCCAACGAAGGGGCCGGTGGTCAGTCTGAACCAGGAAGTGCGAACCAAACAAGTATGGCCGCAACTTCTTCAGAGCCCAGACCACCGCAAAGGCTTCTCGCTCAATGGTACTCCACCTCCGTTCCCTGGGGAGTAGTCTCCTAGACAGGAAAACCACGGGTTGATCCAAGCCCTCATCATTTAGCTGCGATAACACTGCCCCAATGCCATGTTCTGACGCATCTGTTTGGACAATGAATTCTCTAGCAAAATCAGGGGCCTTGAGTATTGGAGCAGTACACAATGCTTGCTTCAAGGTCATGAAGGCTCGCTGGCAAGCCTCCGTCCAGACTACCCGTCGGGGTTGTTTCTTGGAAGTAAGTTCAGTGAGGGGTGCCACAATGGTGCCATACCCCTTCACAAAGCGACGGTAGTATCCAGTGAGGCCCAGGAAGGCTCGGACCTCAGTTTGAGTCTTGGGGGGCTCCCAGGCTATGATAGCCTCAATCTTTGCCTGGAGGGGCTGCACCGTCCCTCTGCCCACCAAGTGGCCTAGGTACACCACCGACCCCTGCCCGATCTGACACTTGCTGGCCTTGATTGTCAAGCCAGCCTGTTGCAGGGCATGAAGAACAGCTTGCAAGTGTTGCAAATGATCCTCCCAGCTGCTACTGAAGACAGCAATGTCATCCAGGTAAGCAGCAGAAAAAGCTTCCATACCAGAAAGGACCTTGTTCACCAGCCGCTGAAAAGTGGCAGGGGCGTTCTTGAGCCCGAAGGGCATCACACAGAACTGGTAGTGTCCCTGAGGTGTAGAGAAGGCTGACCTTTCCTTCGCCCCCTCAGTAAGGGAAATCTGCCAGTACCCTGAAGTTAGGTCAAAGGTACTTAAGTATTGGGCAGCTCCCAGCCGGTCAATAAGTTCATCCGCCCTAGGGATGGGATGAGCATCTGTCTTGGTTACTGAATTTAGTCCTCGGTAGTCCACACAGAATCTCAATTCAGGTGTGGTGCCCGGCGGGGCAGCTTTCGGTACCAAAACCACCGGACTAGACCAAGGGCTACTAGAAGGTTCAATCACTCCTAGCTCCAGCATCTTAGCGACTTCACTTTTGATGCTGGCCTTCACCTTGTCCGACATCCGGTAGATCTTAGACTTCACAGGTGGGCTGTCTCCTGTGTCCACGTCATGGGTACACAGGTGGGTCCTGCCCGGGACAAGGGAGAACAGAGAAGAAAATTGCTCCAAGATCTGACGGCAATCTCTCTGCTGTTCAGGAGTCAGGGATGGTGAGAGAATCACTCCCTCCACTGACCCATCCTTTTCTTGAGACGAGAGAAGATCAGGGAGAGGTTCACTTTCCTCTTCCTCTGCTCCATCGGTCACCATCATTAAGACAACCTCGGGCCTCTCATGGTGTGGCTTGAGGCGATTGGCATGCAGTACCCGGTGGGGCTGTCTCGGGGTCTTAAGATCCACCAAGTAAGTGGCTTTACCCTTTTTCTCCAATACCTCAAAGGGGCCTGTCCAACGATCCTGGAGGGCATTTAGCTCTCCAGGTTCCATCACCCACACTTTTTGTCCAGGCTCCAGTTCCACTGGGTGAGCATTGTGGTCATACCACTCCTTCATAACTGCTTGGCTGGCTTCCAAGTTGTCAGAAGCTTGCTTCCACAACTTGGCCATTTGGCTCCGGAAGGCCAGCATGTAGCTCACCACGTCCTGGGGAAGCTTCCTGGGAGTCTTTTCCCATCCATCCTTCACCAGGCTGAGAGGACCCCGTACAGGGTGCCCGTACAAAAGTTCGAAGGGGCTGAAGCCCACTCCCTTCTGTGGCACTTCCCTGTAGGAAAACAAGAGACAGGGTAGGAGGACGTCCCATTTCCTCCGCAGGCTCTCAGGCAGACTTCTTATCATGCCTTTCAAGGTTTTATTAAACCTTTCCACAAGACCATTGGTTTGTGGGTGGTAAGGGGTTGTAAACCGATAGGTAACACCGCACTCCTTCCACATAGCCCGCATATATGCTGAAAGGAAGTTAGTCCCCCTGTCGGACACAACCTCCTTGGGGAAACCCACTCGGGTGAAGATCCCCATCAGGGCCCTTGCCACTGCGGGTGCAGTGATGGTCCTCAGAGGTATTGCCTCTGGGTACCGTGTGGCATGATCCACTAAAACCAGGATGAACCGGTGACCAGCTGAAGTTGGTGGATCCAATGGCCCTACAATGTCGATGCCCACCCTCTCAAAGGGGGTGCTAACGACAGGTAGTGGTTCCAGGGGAGCTTTTAGCTTCACCCCTGTTTTCCCACTGGCTTGGCAAGACACACACGTCCGACAATATGTATCGGACGCCACTCTCATCCGAGGCCAGTAAAAGTGGGGGACAAGCCGGGCAAAGGTCTTGTCCTGTCCTAGGTGTCCTGCCAATGGTATCTCATGAGCCAGTTCCAAAAGAAAGGCTCTAAAGCATTGAGGGACCACCAAGGCCCTGGATGAACCATGTCCAGGTGCCTTGGGCTCACTGTAGAGGAGTCCATCCTCCCAGTAAATCTGGTAGCTCCCTACAATGTTCCCTGCTGCCTGGGCTTTGGCCTGTTGCCGCAGCCCCTCAAGAGTAGGACACTCCTTCTGAGCTTTGCAGAACTCTTCCCGGGAAGGACCTCCCTCCACATGCCATTCAGTAGGGATGGGTAGGTTCTCCAAGGAAGCAACATTCTCCCCTGTGGACTCTAGATCCACCTCCGCAGGTGGCCTGTCTGTCTCACGAGGTGGAGATGCCGAGGCAGGGTCCTCCGGCCTCCTGTCCTTCTCTTCTCTGGCAGCCGGCTGGGCCATTGTTCCAGGCTCCAGCGTAAGTGAACTCCCCCTTCGGGTAGTCGCGGACCTTGTGCTGACACAGGCCCAGTCAGGAAGTCCCAACATCTCAGAATGAGTCTGGTACTCCACCCTCCTCCAAGCATTGTGCTCCATATCATTTCCTAACAGGCAGTCAACAGGCACGGCAGGGCTTACGGCAACTCGAAGTGGGCCTGCAACCCCTCCCCACTCAAAGGGAACCTCGGCCACAGGATAGTGGCCCAATCTGCCGTCAGCCATCACGGCGGGATGGAATACATCTGGGATGACCTGCTCTGGAGACACCAGTTGACTCCTTACCATAGTCATAATGGCTCCTGTGTCTCTCAGAGCCTCCCCTCTACGGCCGTTGATGGTGACCCACTGCTCATACTTGGTAGTATTAGAGGGCAGTTGGGTCTTTGGCACCATCTCCTTATCACCCAGGGACACTAAAGTGACACCCGCCCGCTCCCCTCCGTTACCCAAAGGCATCTCCTCCCCGAGCACTACACTAGTTATTCCCGGGGCTTTTCCTCCAGTGGGAGGGGGTGGTCTTTTTGGGCATCTCACATCTCCTTTATAGTGTCCCACACCACCACACTCGAAACAATGAACAACCCTTGGCTGCTGGCTTTGGCCAGGATTAGGGTTGCGAGGGGGGTTACTCTTAGGGATGAATCCTCTGCCCCTTCCTTGTGAAGTATTTTGTGGACCTTTTGAGAACTCCCTCTTATTATCCCCGCCCTCTTTCTTCTGGGGGGCGCCCTGTCCAGACTTCTGGGAATCCCCTCCAGTCCCCTTAGATGACACCCGGGTACTAGCCCAGATGTCCGCCTCCTCAGCAAGCTTCCTGGGGCTGGTCAGCTTGCTGTCCACCAGATGCTGGCGCAGCTCGGGAAAACATTTCTCGAGTAGGTGTTCCTTGAGTATGAGGTCATATAAACCTTCATAGTCCCCTACCTCGCTGCCTTTCACCCAACCCTCCAAGGCCTTCCTGGCGTAATCCAAAAAGTCCACCCAATTCTGTGTGCCTAGTTTGTGGCTACCCCGGAACTTCTGCCTATACTTCTCAGGGGTTAGGCCAAACTTCCTTATCAGCGCCACCTTCATAGCAGGGTAGTGGGTTTGCTCACGCTGCTCCAGGGCCAACAAGGTATCCCTGCCAGCAGGCGGCATGTATTTATACAACCCACCCCCCAGTGGGCTTCCAAGATCCCATGGGCCCTCAATGAGACCTCATAGGCGGCTAGCCATTTTGCAATATCATCACTTGGTACGTAGCTAGCCATGACATCTTTGGGTAAATAGGGTCTGGGTTCTCTGGTGTTCACCTTGGTTTCGCTGCCACCATTTGGAGTAATGTTAGGGGCCTGGAATTCGAGTTCTCGTAGCTTGAACTCGTGTTCCAACCTCCTCCCCTCTCTCCTTTCTTCCAACTCCATTTTTACTATTTCCCACCTTAACAGTCTTTCCTCTCTCCTGTCAGCTAACTCGGTTTCTGACAACCCTCTTGATGACACACTGCTGCCCTCCCTTGAGGTTGCCTTGGGGCTGATTGACATCTCACCCACCCCCGGGGGACATTCCGCAGTCCTATCAATGACAGTACCTCTGTCCGATTCCTCCTCCTCTACCGTTCCCTCCGTGTGCGCTTCCACCAGGCTCGCAGTACGGAGCTCTTCTCTTTTGGCCCCTCGCCTAACGAACACTCCCCTTTCCTGACAGAAATCCTTGAGCTGTGCCACAGTATAGGTCTCCAGCTCTGACATTTCGAATTCCATCTTGTCAGTGAAAAGTGTGGACAACCACCCCGAAGTAAGTTACAAGGATAGGAAACTCTGAGGGTCACCTCCACCCACCACCAGGAGTAAATTTAGAAAAACAAAATTCAGATTAGGAGGGCCGCCGGGAGAAAACTCCAGGTGTAGTCCCGTGGTAAGCACTGCGTTGCTACTAAGTGAGTGTAAGCACAAATCCGCAATCCCACCGCTGAAACACCAATTATGTTAGACCTAGGGTATCCTAGACTACATAAGGTAGCCTGGCACAGTAGGGGAAACAGCTAAACTCCAAGGCGTTGGTTAAGTGCTTACAGGACCCACTCACAGTAACTCAATGACTGACCACTAAAAATAAAAGACGCTACACCAATTTAGAAAAATACCAGTACCTTTTATAAAAATTCTCTTTTGTTCTTTTCTTAGGCAAAAGCAGTACACTTTTAGTTCAGTACAGATTTCATATATATCACATCAACTTCAATACTTTTCTCAATTCAGTGCAGATCAATCAAAGGTACATCACATTTGAGGTAAATTACTATCAGTTTCACAGAATGCTTCTTCACTTAGTTGTTACAGAAGGGAAAACTCGCTTTACACAATCTTGGCATGTACATTACCCATCTGCACTCAGGGCCCAGGTCAAGCTTGTCAGACTTCTACCCCCAGCAGCGTTGTTCACAAAGCCCACAGCCAACTATATAGTTAAAGAGGAGACAAGGTACATTAATTAGGCTTCCTTGAGACTATTCTACGGCTACTACTCTCCTGTAATAGAACTGACTCCGAGTGATTAACTGCCTGGGAAGTTGTTGTGACTGAGCTCTGTTCGTTACCGGCACCCTATGGCCCAACTTGCACCACTCCTACGCAAGGCACAAGAACTTCAAGCTTCGTTTCCCTTTGTCACTGCTCCCCCTGTTATTAGCTTGGTTTTAACGGATACTAATATACTGAGAGGGTTGATGGCCAAGTTCCTCACGTTTCTATTCCCGACGGTTCATTAGTTTTTCAGTAGTTTTTCCCAACACTGCCGCTTCAATGCTCCGTGTCAGCCGGCTCTGCCGCCTCCCGCTTCCCCTCGTTTCTCCCCCTCTTACTTTATCTGAAGGCAATCCGGCTTGAGATGTCCTCGCGCTCGGTTGTTCTCTCCTAGCGCTGACGGTGGGGCCTCTGAGGAAGTCGGCGTCGGGGCGGGGAAAACGGGAAGGGCTTACTCTAGCCGGGGACGCTCCTCTGGCAGTTCCGTGGCGGCGCTTCTGCCTCCTTCCGCGTTACCTCAGGCCGAAGCTCCGCCTCGGGCGCACCTCCTCTGACGCGCCGGGTCCTTCCTCCTGGCTCCGGACTCCGCCTCGGGCGCACCTCCTCTGACGCGCCGGGTCCTTCCTCCTGGCTCCGGACTCCGCCTCACCTCCAACGACGACTCCTCCCGTCAACACACGGGACAGCTGGGCATTTCACTCGCGTGTGGGTCAGGCTTGATGACGGCGCTACACACAGGTAGGAGCCTCAGCCGATCTCACCGCCTTTCTCCACAGTGTGAGAGCTGGTCTCGAGTGGGGTGAATGTGGCTGTCCTCACTCCTCAGCCAGACAATACAGCTCTGGATCGACGTCCACCTGCTCCTCTCACAGCCTTCAGGGCAGGTGTTCAGGTCACCCACAAGGGTCGCTTTACAGCAGTTTGCGAGGGTCTTTTCAACACATGACCCGGTGATTTGAAATCTGGTCACAATGTCTCTGGTCACAATTAATGGATGACGTGACAGTGGGGTTTGGTCAGCCTGAAAGGGGGCACTTCCCAATAACGCGACAGCCGGCCCACAGGTCGATCTGGTCACCACTGGTGCGCAATCCTCCTCCACAAGTCGCCTCTCTCCTCACTGGTCACTCCTGAGACTGCACAAAATGGCTGCTGGTCACTGGCCTTTTATAGAGTGGCCTGAGACCTCTGGAAGCCACTAGATGTTTCTGGAACCTTCCTCATGTTAGTCTATGGGTCTGTCCTCCTGGAATGTCCGTTATGGCAGTTGGTGGACACCATTTTAGGTTCATGAGTGTCCCTAGATTTTCCAGGAGCTAGACTAGGCCTCACAGTGTATGAAGGGAAAATGGCTTCATAGTCAAGGAACACCTAGCCCCCTGACAGCACTGAAAAATCCTGGTGGACATAAAAAATAAAAATAGAAACACTGGGAGGCTAAGGGGGACAAAAATAAATCATGATGGTTAGAACACCCCCAGATGCAGACAGGTCTAACAACTCCAAAATAGCGTCTGAGTTATTACCTATAAAAGGTATGAGGCATCTGCAAGTTGTTATTAAAAGTCTAGTGAAACGTGTGAACTAGGAGTGAGGAAAACCTCCATTACAGAAACTTAAGAATAGCCCCTCAGAAGCAACGTGTTGATTAAAAAAAAGGGGGGGGTTCCTGGCCAAATTAAGAACACCCAATAGCTCAAGTGTTAACTGATGCCCATGTAGTATTTGGAAAGTGCCTAGGCACGTCCCTAATCTCCTCTTTTACGCTATATAGATAGACATAAACCCACATTTGGGCAGATCACCCAGTACCCAGAGATTCTGGGGTGCACAGCCAGTAGGGATGAGTTTGACCCACTGTTATCCTGTATGTCAGATATCAATTCTTCTATTTCCCTTGCCCTGTGATTAATACAGGTATACCAACTTATCAATCAGAGCTGGGAAAGCCAAGTAGAGCTGGGAAAACAGCCAGGTGATGTCCAATGAAGCTCTACTGGACTTACCAAGAGAACATTTGTGTTAGAAATGTGTCAACAATACGTGTCAGAGACACGCGGTATTAAGCGGGTTCTTTTCACCCTCTCAAAAAAGTTCACATAAGAAATCTGCAGCATTACTTTCTAAGTCTTTATTAAGCCAATCTAATGAAAAGAATGTGTAAAATGATTACAACAGATATTAAATGAATACCAGTGCCAGGTAGTTAAGTGGCTCTATACTGGCATCCAAGCACAGGCCTCCACTTGCCTTACGGAACTCCGTATCAAGTGGGCAGAAACTACAGACATAGTGATAACAGATAAAGCCTGAGACAATATTCTGGAACATCCTTAGAGGGTCTCCCGGAATGCCAAACTTACGTTCATACAAACTATGGTGCTCCATAGATCTTATTTAACCCCAAAGCGGATACAATGCATGTTTCCGGAAGCACAGAGTTGCTGTCCGAGGTGCAAAGAGGGAGGGGCAGGATTTATTCATATGTTATGGGCCTGTCCACATTTTACAGACTACTGGGGACATATCCGAAATATGCTGGGGGAAATTACGCATCTCACGATGACAGACAACATATTATAGTGCCTGCTAGGACTACGCAAGCGCACCAAGGCCCAGAAAGTCAGCCTGCGATTCCTGGATCTAGCGCTTATATTGGCGATCAGGGCAATTACTATGAGCTGGAAGTCCCCACGGAGCCCCCCACTACACATATGGAGGGAAGAGGTAATTAAATGGGGCAGTGCTGAAAGCACGGCACTTAGACGAGAGGAGGCAAGGGGACTAAGGAAACGCCCCATCTCCATGGAATGGGACGTTATGTTGGAGGAACTCACACAATTGGATATTCCACTTACATTTCCCGACCCAATCTCCTGATCACCTCCAACAATTGTCACATGACTGGTGACAACTAGACTAACTTGTGTGGAACATTCCCAGGCACGCCAGAGGTATAGGTTGGAATGTATGTTGTCATAGTGTTACGAGACGGAATGATGATAAAACAAGTGACTGACCAGGATGAAGAGGGGAGAGGGAGGAGGAGGGGGGCATTTCAATTTAGTCTGGGAAATAACAATACCAACACGTGATGAGATACCTTGGAGACAGCAATGAGTACAATGGATGATTCCACATGTCTCGTTTATTTGCATTATAAATGTTTTTTTTAATCATAATTATTAATTTTTTACTGTTATGTAATTGCTGAATGGGACGATTGTAGTCGGTCACCTTGATTACGGGATACGTCGAGTTATAAATACCCAAAACTGAAAAATGCCATTGATAATTGATACTATGTAATGTACTCTGACTAAGGCTCAATAAAGTTTGTTAGAAAAAAACAGATATTAAATGAAGTGAGGCAATTATTTATGATCACAGAGTAAATATTATGAAAACAGTCAAAATACTACATTACATGAATTCAGTTACAATTAAATCCCTGCTAATAATAATTAGAACTAATAGGTTTGCTATTGTGCGAGGTGCATAGTGATTTTTGCATCCCAGAAAGCTGAAAGCACCCAGCCGGCAATATTTTACATTTGGGAGAAGCTAGGATGTTTTCAAATGTAAGCCTTGATAGAAAATCAACTAGGTCCCTCAAAGTCGAAAATGTCCCTGTCTCCTCCAGTAAGTTGAAAACACTGTTTTTATACTGATGTACAATATGAGTGATCTAACGGGAGCGAAAACGTACAAGAATTATTTCACCATTTTACACATCTGATTAGTCTATACTTAAATAGTAAAAATATGGATATATATGAATATGAAAACTAAAGCCACACTCTCAAGACCCATAATATATATTGGCATATAATAATACATGTAAAAAATTAAGTAACAGTCATGAATAATAAAAAAATATGAGGCCACAGGCTTTAAAGGAATGAAAAGCAAGATTTGCCAGGCACCAGAGCAATCAGTACAGAACACATGACCTGACCATGCCTTGTAGAAGCTAGGAGTCCTGCATGAATAGTTTGAGAATAAGTAGTGGCTAAGCCATAGCCCTTCCTTACTGAGCGGTGACATACATGTTTGTAATATGATGTCTACTGCCACACATAGTGCATGGCCTGTCAACCATTGTACACCATTGTCGGGCAAATCAGGGAATGGGCAGATTTTCAGTGCAGACTGTTCGCAATCTGGTTTGTGGACTGCGTTGAAATTCTTCTAAGGTTCACATTTTTAGCCAGTGTAGCAAAATGCACAGATGACAACATTCATGGATTTATGCTATAATTCGCTTTGAAGTACAGTTGAAAAAGAGACAAAACAAGCATTGGCAATGCCAATACGCCCAGCATATGCATAAAGTGCCTATTGAATCACTGATAGGTTAAGGTCCTCAATAAGTCCTCAGACATGCACTCTGTCAATTATTTTTGCACTCATTAATGCATTTATCCATCCACTGATCCATACTTGCATTTGTCCTCTGACACAACCAAAATAAAAGACACACCACACTACATATGCAAGATAAATTAAAAGAATACAAATGGGAAAAAGTAAACATGCTACCATCTAAAGACAGTGGACATATGCTTATAATAACAAAACCTACAATAACTAAACATAGCAGTGAGTGTCCGTCTTGCAGAGTTATTGTAAACAATTTAGCATTGTTTTAAAGAACCAATGTGCTGGCCATCTTGGAATGGTTAAGCAAAGATATAGTGTGGATAACCGCATTCTATACTGGTTTTCTGGTGTACAGGAAGTGGCCACATGGGAGGCAATGCACTGCAGATAAAATAAGTAGCAAGCAAGGCACCCATTACCACTGACTGAAGAGCTGTAGTATTCTCTTAAGAAATATTAAAATGAAAAGAGTAGAAGCCAATTAATGAAACTGGACTATAAAAGGAGAAAATTGAAAACTAAAGGAATGACCGAGCAGTCCTGACACTGAAGCACGCTAATTTTCAGGAAGATGCATACATGTGATCAGAAAATGCTGCCCATCACAGGGCAAGAGAGCCAACGACTGATGTGAAATGAATCCTTACTTCATACAGTAATGTCATGGTTGTAAGCAGAGTGTAAATGACACTCAGACAGACCAATGGCAGAACTGAGCTGACTCAAAGGCCTTCTGCGTATTGATGTGGATAAATATTTATGTATTTGGATGGATGTGTTATTTAATGATTTTGTATTACAAGTTTCTTGCAGACAGATAAGATTCTAGAAAGAATTAATGCTGTGTGCATATTGTACCCCTAGGGGTTGTGAGAGGCAGGAACCAACACCAAAACATTTCTCTACAAAAGTAATCTGTGACATTTCATGTAACAAAATACCTATCTGAATCGCTATTGATTTTAATATCAGCTCTATACAATCAACGTCAGTCCTACTGCATTTATCATAACGTTTCATAATAAACAAATCAGACTTGTGGCATCTGAATTTTTTTCCTAGTGAACCAATCAGGTCTGTAGCTGATATCATTGGCTTCTCGCGATAACCAACTGAGGCCTTCTGTACTGACCATAAGCTTTCCCACAAGGCATAAAATTACATAGCATACAAAATTACAGTTGGTAAAGCAAAATACTACAGCTCCTAAGAGGGCCTAAGAAGGATTCGGACAGTGCAAACATTCTATACCAACAGTTTGTTAGAGGAGGTATCTCTGACAAATAAAATATAGTTGTCAGAACAATATACAATATCTATTGATAGAGCCTAATAAGGATTACCATAGTGGAAATCGTCCACCCCTATGGTGGAAACCGTTCGCCTCCATGATTTGTTCAGGTGGGTCACCAGTAAAACCTACCATGGCAATCTGCGAGATTCCATGAAACACAATATCGCCCCATAGGCTTTCGAGCAGTCTAATAACAATCCATCCTTAAAAGCCCTAGGCTTTAATGTAGAGTTAACAATCCACAGTTAAGTGCCTATTGAGTTTAACACATGCTTTTCGCAATAAACACTTCAGACCTTGGTAACTTTATGATAACATTTGATAATAAACAGATCAGGCCAATTGCCATTGTCATTGGCTTGCCACCATATCCACAGTGACCTCACAAAACTTGAGAGCCCCCCCTGCAAAGTATATGCAGCCCCCCCCCCCCCCCATGAACCGGACCCAGTCCGAAGCTCTCAGGCCAGGGGCCTGCCAGTGCTGAAGGGGCCTCTTGAGTTCGGGCCCCCACACCGCAGGGGCTGCTGGGATTTTGTTACGCCACTGCATATTCAACTCAGTCCTGCTGCATTAACAACCTACATATAGGGGTACGCAAAGCCTCTCTAACACTCCTGAAAGCTCTTGTTTGGGTTGATCACGTTAAGTCTGGCAACAGCTGCACTGTCGAGCCAGATCTAAACATTATTCAGTCTTATTGAGAGTGTCTAGAATGTGGGAGGGTACACGGCACTTATCATCACAGTCAAATCATTTTTTATAATCATTTTTGCTCCTGCTCTCCTCTCTCTGGGTCGCTCTGACCGTATTTACTATATGCTAAGTGTTGGTGTCAAGATGGCTGGCATTTCCTGCACACTTGTACACTTTACAGCACCAACTGAGGGACTGGCATGGGTCCAGGCAGCAGCTACTGCGTGCAGCTTCTCTGCAGCTGTTAACAGATGTGAGACTCGGTTGCTGAGCACAGCTGGACTGTAGAAACCGGAGTCTGCATTAGGGGCCCCATTTTCACACAGGGAAAGAAAGTCTCTCTATTGAAGGCATGTGAGACTTTTATGCAACAAGAGTGCGTACTTATGGGTCTGTCCGTTCAAGGCATGATATACTCCTATGCAACAAGAGTGCGTACTTATGGGTCTCTCCGTTCAAGGCATGATAAACTCCTATGCAACATGAGTGCGTACTTATGGGTCTCTCCGTTCAAGGCATGATAAACTCCTATGCAACAAGAGTGCGTACTTATGGGTCTCTCCGTTCAAGGCATGATAAACTCCTATGCAACAAGAGTGCGTACTTATGGGTCTCTCCGTTCAAGGCATGATAAACTCCTATGCAACAAGAGTGCGTACTTATGGGTCTCTCCGTTCAAGGCATGATAAACTCCTATGCAACAAGAGTACGTACTTATGGGTCTCTCCGTTCAAGGCATGATAAACTCCTATGCAACAAGAGTGCGTACTTATGGGTCTCTCCGTTCAAGGCATGATATACTCCTATGCAACAAGAGTGCGTACTTATGGGTCTCTCCGTTCAAGGCATGATAAACTCCTATGCAACAAGAGTACGTACTTATGGGTCTCTCCGTTCAAGGCATGATAAACTCCTATGCAACAAGAGTGCGCACTTATGGGTCTCTCCGTTCAAGGCGTGATATACTCCTATGCAACAAGGGTGCGTACTTACGGGTCTCTCCGTTCATGGCATTAGATAATCCTATGCAAGAAGAGAGCATACTTTTAGATCTCTCCGTTCAAGGCATGATATACTCCAATGCATCCAGAGTGCGTACTTATGGGTCTCTCCATTCAAGGCATGATATACTCCCATTCAACAGAGTGCGTACTTATGGGTCTTTCCGTTCAAGGCATGATATACTCCTATGCAACAAGAGTGCGTACTTATGGGTCTCTCCATTCAAGGCATGATATACTCCCATTCAACAGAGTGCGTACTTATGGGTCTTTCCGTTCAAGGCATGATATACTCCTATGCAGCAAGAGTGCATACTTATGGGTCTCTCCGTTCAAGGCATGATATACTCCTATGCAACAAGAGTGCGTACTTATGGGTCTCTCCGTACACGGCATGATATACTCCTATGCAACAAGAGTGCATACTTATGGGTCTCTCCGTTCAAGGCATAATATACTCCTATGCAACAGAGTGCATACTTATGGGTCTCTCCCTTTAAGGCATGATATACTGCTATGAAACAGAGTGTGTACATATGGATCTCCCAGTTCAAGGTATGATATACTCCTATGCAAGAGTGCATGCATATAGCTCTCTTCCTTCAAGGCATGATATACTCCTATGCAACAGAGTGCATTCGTATGGGTGTATCCCTTCAAGGCATAATATACTCCTATGTAACTGAGTGCCTACTTATGGGTCTTTCCCTTCGAGGCATGATATACTCCTATGCAACAGATTGCATACATATGGGTCTCTCCCTTCAAGATATGATATATTCCTATGTAACAGAGCGCATACTTATGGATCTCCCCCTTCAAGGCATGATATACTCCGATGCAACTGACTGCGTATGTATGGGTCTCCCAGTTCAGGGTATGATATACTCCTATGCAAGAGTGCATGCATATAGGTCTCTTCCTTCAAGGCATGATATACTCCTATGCAACAGAGTGCATACGTATGGGTGTATCCCTTCAAGGCATGATATACTCCTATGCAACAGAGTGCATGCATAGGGGTCTCGCCCTTCAAGGCATGATATACCTTTATGCAACAGAGTGCATACTTATGGGCCTGTCCCTTCAAGGCATGATATACTCCTATGTAACAGAGTGCATACTTATGGGTCTCTCCCGTCAAGGCATGATATACTCCTATGTAACAGAGCGCATACTTATGGGTCTCTCCCGTCAAGGCATGATATACTCCTATGTAACAGAGCGCATACTTATGGCTCTCTCCGTTCAAGGCATGATATACTCCTATGCAACAAGAGTGTGTACTTATGGGTCTCTCCGTTCAAGGCATGATATACTCCTATACATCCAGAGTGCGTACTTATGGGTCTCTCCATTCAAGGCATGATATACTCCCATTCAACAGAGTGCGTACTTATGGGTCTTTCCGTTCAAGGCATGATATACTCCTATGCAACAAGAGTGCGTACTTATGGGTCTTTCCGTTCAAGGCATGATATACTCCTATGCAACAAGAGTGCGTACTTATGGGTCTCTCCGTTCAAGGCATGATATACTCCTATGCAACAAGAGTGCGTACTTATGGGTCTCTCCGTTCAAGGCATGATATAGTCCTATGCATCCAGAGTGCGTACTTATGGGTCTCTCCGTTCAAGGCATGATATACTCCCATTCAACAGAGTGCGTACTTATGGGTCTCTCCATTCAAGGCATGATATACTCACATTCAACAGAGTGCGTACTTATGGGTCTTTCCGTTCAAGGCATGATATACTCCTATGCCACAAGAGTGCGTACTTATGGGTCTCTCCGTTCAAGGCATGATATACTCCCATTCAACAGAGTGCGTACTTATGGGTCTCTCTGTTCAAGGCATGATATACTCCTATGCAACAAGAGTGCGTACTTATGGGTCTCTCCGTTCAAGGCATGATATACTCCTATGCAACAAGAGTGCTTACTCATGGATCTCTCCGTTCAAGGCATGATTTACTCCTATGCACCAGAGTGCATACTTATGGGTCTCTCCCTATAAGGCATGATATACTGCTATGGAACAGAGTGTGTACATATGGGTCTCCCAGTTCAAGGTATGATATACTCCTATGCAAGAGTGCATGCATATAGGGTCTCTCCCTTCAAGATATGATATATTCCTATGTAACAGAGCGCATACTTCTGGATCTCTCCCTTCAAGGCATGATATACTCCTATGCAACAGAGTGCATGCATAGGGGTCTCGCCCTTCAAGGCATGATATACTTTTATGCAACAGAGTGCCTACTTATGGGCCTGTCCCTTCAAGGCATGATATACTCCTATATAACAGAGCGCATACTTATGGGTCTCTCCCTTTAAGGCATGATATACTCCTATGTAACAGAACGCATAATTATGGGTCTCTCCCTTCAAGATATGATATACTCCTATGTAACAGAGTGCGTACTTGTGGGTCTCTCCCTTCAAGATATGATATACTCCTATGTATCAGAGCGCATACTATGGGTCTCTCCCTTCAAGGCATGATATACTCCTATGCAAAAGAGTGCATACTTATGGGTCTCTTCCTTCAAGGCATGATATACTCTTATGCAACAGAGTGCATACTTATGGGTCTCTTCCTTCAAGGCATGATATACTCTTATGCAACAGAGTGCATATTTATGGGTCTGTCCCTTCAAGGCAGGATACACTACTAAGTAACAGAGTGGGTACTTATGGATAATATTATGTACCATATGTATTAGAATGGGTTATATTGTATAGAGTTCCTAAAGTGTCAGTTTACCTATATATCAGGGGTGGCACCTCCATTATAGCGGACGAGCGTCACCCTAGTGAAATGCCCCCAGAGATGAAAAATAAAATAGTAATGAAGCTAATTCATTACCATTTTATTCTTCGTCACCCCGTCCCGAACAGGGTTTCAGGAGTGCGGGGCCTGCTGAATGGCAGCAGGGAGTAGGGTGGCCTGCCTGTTGCCCTTGTTTAAAGTGCGCATGTCTCTTTGGCCTGCCGTCTTGAGATGGCCAGCCAGACATGCGCACTTGAAACCTCTCAACCCACCTGGCTTAAGACAGCTGGGTTGAGAGTAAGTGCGGGCATCCAGTGCCCTCTGGAGCGCTGACAGAGGCCGCCCCCTCGAATCAGGGTGCTGCTCTCATGCGCATGAGAGCAGCGTCAGGATTTGCTTAGGAGCCTGCCTCAAGGAGAGAAGATGATGGAGGACTTTGCCTCATTGCAGGAAGACAAGTGTGTTTTATGTTATTTAGAGTATTATTAATTGTTTTCCCACCCGCCTAACCCCATCACCCTTGGGACATGCCAGCGCCACTGCTATATATTGATTATATTGTTGTCCCCGAGTATCAGAGTACCTATGTGTTGACTATATTATTCACCAGGAGTATCATATTACATATAAATTATTTATATCATATTTCATGTGCATCAGTTTACTTCTGTATTTGTTTTATCATATTTCATGGATATCATAGTATGTATGTATTGGTTATAGTATATTCCATGGTATCAGGTCGCTTATGCATTCGTTAGATTACACTCGACGAGTATCAGAGTATGTATGTATTGGTTATATAATATTCCATGTCATCAAGTTGCTTATGCATTCATTAGGTTATACTCTATGAGTATGTATCTATGGATTGTATCAAACTCCATGAGTATAAGAGCCCATATATCTTTCTTGCTTATGTTATACTCCATTAGTATTTGAGTATTGGTTACATTAGATACCATTTGTATCAGGATACGTATGTATGCGTTATGCTATACAGTACACCATGAGTTTGTAGGCACTAATTAATCTAAACTCCATGAGTATCATGGGACATATGTCTTTCTTGCTTAAATCGTACTCCATGAGCATCATGATTGTATCACACTCCTTTAATGCACTAATTATAGTATTAATAATCCCAACCAATTAGTCATGTATTGTTTATGTTATACACTCCATAAGAATAAAAGTGTGTAAGTATGTTATATATGACACACAATGATTATCAGATCACTCAAGTACCGTAATAATATACTTCACATCTATAGAGTATGTGTGTTTTAGTTATATTACTATTCAAGTGCTTATGCTACATTGTACTATATGATATGAGTAACAAGAAGTAGTCAATTTCCTTTGGTGAAAAAATATATTCTTTTTTCAAATATTCCAAAATGGTGCAAAGAGTCTCAGCCAACACGTTTCGTTCAGCAGGGTGAACTTCGTCAGGGCGTGTGTAATGATAAAGATCGACTCCAATGAGTTCCATAATCGTGCGGTCTTCTGTTTAAGTAATGAACCGATATCGCTGTATTAGCAGTCACGTGTCAAAAGGCAGTCCTGAGGACAGAAAGTGCCTCCTTGATAAGGGCCCTGTATGGAGTACTGGAGCCATGGGGTATCCGAGCTCCTTCCTCGCACCGCCTCTGGATGATAGTGGAATATTTGAATAAAGAATATATTTTTTCACCAAAGGAAATTGACTACTTGTTGTTACTCAAAACAGAGGACCAGGGTAGTGCACGCTCCATCCTTTCCCAGATTCCTGATCATCTGCTTGGAAGTTTGCATCTCACAACGGCAGGTGCAGGAGCAGTTAGTGCATACCAATTGTGAACACATCAGTTATGATTTATAATGGGAAATCAGCAAAGAGGTGCGGCCATTGGAGTCCGCCGTTGACCACTACCCTCCATAGATTGTACTATATGAGTGTAAGGTTATTTATATTTGCGTTATATTGTGTTTCATGAATGTCAGAGTTTGCATGTAGTCTTAACCTTACACTTCATGAGTATCAGAGTGTTTATGTGATGGTTGTTTTACACTCCATGAGTATCAGGTTACTTATGTTTGTATTTTATTATATTTCATGAGTATCAGAGTATGTGAGCATTGGCTGTCAAGGAATTGGGCAGCAAATATAAATACCCCCCACTTTGACCCATAAATGGCAATTAATGTGCGAGTAAATTGAGCACCCCAACACTTCCTACGAAGTACTATGTTAATTGTGCCCTCATGAAAGGTGCAAAATGATGAATATGTTAGCATGATTTTTAAGGATATTGATCAAAAACTACAAATTTACCAGAATTGACTTATTTCTCTTATTCATTCTTTCCATCTTCTTTCTTTCCTTTTATGCTTCTTTCTTTCCTTCTTTCTTTCATCTATTGTTTTTATGTGCACTTCATTCTTTCTTGCCTTCTGTCTATTCTTCTCTCATTCCATCTGTCCTTTTTTCTACCTTTCTATCCCTTTACTTTTATTGCGCTTCTGTCATTCCTTGGAAACCGTCTTTGCATCTTTTCTTTTTGTATTCCTGCCATTCTTTAATTCTTCTTTCCTACAGTCACCCATCCTATTACCTCACATTTCTTCTTTATGTCATTATATTTTTCTGCCTTCTGTCTATCTCGGTTTCCCTTTTTTACTTTTTTCTTTCTTTGTTTCTTCCTTTTCCTTTCCACCTTTCATTCTTTCCTTCCTTTGTTCTCCTTTTGCATTTTTAAAAACTTTTTTCTTGCATATCTTTGCACCCTCTTTCCATCATGCTTTATTTTCCTTCCTTCTTTCATTATATACATTTTACTTTATTTTCTTTGTGCTTTCTCCCTCCATTTGCTTATTTTTTCTCTGCCATTTTAATATTTTTTCTTTCTATATGCAACCATTTTAGGCCGCTTTTAGATTTTCTTTTGGTCCTCCTCCCACACCTTTGTTATTATTGTAGTTTATTCTTGTATTTGTTTCTCATTCCGACCTGTGATGACCTTCAAGCCAGAGGTGAAAAAAGGGCAATAATACAATTTAATCTGGTCCAGTAGCACCCCCGCTTAAGCTTGTATACCAGGCCCTTGTTGGTTATCAGTCAGTAACGGCCCGTGGTGGGAGTGCTGCTGGGCGCTGACATGGGGCATGGGAGGGGGACGGTGGGGGCAAGTAAACTACGGATTACGGCTGATTAGAGGTAAGTAAACATATAAATAAATTAAACGAATTACGTTGCGCCAAATGCGATGAAGCGCGCAACAAAATTTGATGGACGGTGCAGGTAAGATCGGTGAGCAAAAAAAAAATAAAGCCACTTACCTTGCACTGACCTCTCACTCTCCCACTGACCCTCCAGCGCCACCCCTGCCCCCGGGGCTGGTCAGATTGAATTACAAGGACTGGTTTGTGTTCCCTGTTCGGCCCAGACCCTCGTCAACTGCACTGGCATCGGCTTGGCACTCACACTTTTCCACTGCCATTCGGAATGTACTCAATTAATGTATACAAAACAGCTCAAGTAAGGCACGTGCAGAGCACACTTAGGAACAAAGGTTGACGTGCATAAGAAAGTACGGAAAATGTATAAGTGGGCATGGGGCGGAGTCAGAGAAAGAGCTAATAAAGAATATTATATTCTGTAACTATTCTGTTTGCCTTTCACCTGCAGGTAACTGCAAATAAAATATCTCACACACGTTATGCGAAATATAAATGCAGTTGGAGTAATCGGTAGGATATGAGCTCTTTTACTTTATGAAAGCTTAGCAGGTTAATGTGATCACTGCAGATGTCTGTGTGTGTAATCAGAGTCACAGAATTGAATCCTGATTGTCACAGTGGACAATAAATAGTAACATGTATTTTTAGTGTTAGGTTGTCTCAGCCAGTGACAGAAAGCACTATGAATAGGTAAGTTGTAATTTTAAACAGTAATATGTACAGTAGAAGATGGGTTGCTGCAAAATGTACATAATACATAAACTGCATGTTGCAGTACATTAATAGTACTACTAACATACTACAAATGCTATTGACGTACCTATGTGCGGAAGTCTACGACTCCGTCACTCCTATCTTTTATGTGTGGAGATCTCGCTCCTGTACCCAGCGGTGGCTCCTCCGTAGAGGAGAGTCACCTCCCTGAGTTCAAAAGAAAAAGAAAATGATAATAATGCAGCGTTAATAACCCAAGCCAAGTTAGGGTGGGACTTGGCTGTCCTCACAGGCAGAAGTAGTGGTTGCTGCTCCTTAAGTGCGCATGACGGTTTTGCTAGCCGTCGTGGGTTGGCCAAACCGTCATGTGTACTTAGCTTGTTCTCTACCTGGCTGTATTGCAAGGCCCGGTGGAAAACATGCACAGGCTCCAACTCCCTGTCTGAGCATCGAACCAGGGCGCTCAGACCAATCACAACACTGCTGTCATGCTGGTGACAGCGGCATCGTGATGGGCTAGGGGAGTCTCGGAACCTATGTGCTTCCAGAAGATTATAGAAAAGGAAGGAGGAGAGGCAGGGACTGGCAGGTAAGTGAACTTTTCTTTTCTTTATTTTTTTGTAAATTCCCACGCTCCTCGCTCCACCACTACATTTCCCTAGCGGCCTCTCCTGCCTATACCTACAACCCACACATCAACGTTTAGTTTTCTTCCAATCCAGCACTCAAATTATAATCTCATTAGAACAATTTGTTTTCAGCGAATAGGAGAAGCATTGATAAACAGAGAAACACAAATAGAAAACAGGTATTTTCATAATTTTTTCAAGCTATTAAACCTCCGTAAAGTAACCAATATAGGACATGCCTTTGCTTGTAACCTGGCCTGGCTGTCATTCCAACTACTTTTCTTCCTACTCTTCGATCCCTGTTAGTGATGCCACCTATATCCGTGCCATAATGGACAGTGTTTCCATTTCTAGGATTCATTTGAAAACCTGATGCATTCTGGGTCTTGTAGTCTTCGTTTGTTTCCAGTGACATAAGATAAGACTAAAACGACTGTGAGTAATGATTAGTTGGTTAAATCCTCAGGAAGGGGAACAGTGTCTTTAGTGACATGGAGTATAGTTGTTATCCTAATCTTGAGTAACAGACGTCCAGCATGCTCCTTGTACCACACCGACCACCGCCATCAACGCTCTGCTTGCTTCCTGCAGCCCTCTCCAATGCAAACAAGACTTTTGCCACAAAACCTTCGCGGCTAGCCTGAACTTTTGACTTTCATCCGGGCCAACACAACTAGATAGAAGCGGTTGGCACTTTATGCTTTTAGGAGCCATTTTACATTTTATTCTTTAAAAATTCATACCTCCGGTTCTACTGATTGGATTTTTGTCATTTTTATCTGGTTTTATTTATTACATTAAGCTCTATCTGTCTAACCCAGTGTGGGGTCTTCATGTGGGGTGTTTTCACATTTTTACTGTTTGAAGTGCTGCATAAATACTTTACACATTGCCTCTAAGTTAAACCTAACTGCTCTGTGCCAAGCTACCAGTGGGTTGAGCACATGTTAATTTGGAGGTTTGCTTGTGCCTTGCCTTGACTAGGATTGTAGCTGCTGCTTGACCAGGGCTCACACCCCAGTCAACCAGTAACCCAATTTCAAACACAAACCATCCCAAAAAATAAATATGATTATTTTGGACACAAAAATTGATAAAAAACGAATAAGTGCGCACGGAAAGTCAAAATAAATAACCTACTTACAGAATAATGGTTCTTTTAGAAAAATTATTTTTATTTGAAGGCTAATGATTCTTAAAGCAATATCTGCTAATATTTCCAATGAGGTTCTCCTGGGTAATGTCTTCTTCCACTGCAGAAGAAACCTAACCTCAATCACGCTGATATGCCAGCTATCAAACAGCAGTCACACCACAATGGCAACCCGGATGCTTTTTAGGCTGAATCCCAGGTGACACTGGTCCTGGATCAAGTGAAGTAGATTGTTTGATTGAGATTATGTCAGGGCCTTGATAAAACTTGATTGTGTGTCACTATTAGGTACATTCTCTGCAGTATTATCTTGCTGTCTTGTAATTTTAACTGCTATTAATTTTAAAAAATTGATCTCAACACTAGGCGAAAAGACATGTTTCTCAAGAAACCAAGTATACAGTTATAAGATTCTGTTGAAAAAGGCATTAACCAACAAATAATGATTTTGTGTTGCATGTAAGGGCAAACACAATATTATATTAGCAACATCCCTTCTACTTCTTATGTTAAACTATATTGTGTAAAAAGTATCTTGTACCCAACATACATAAGAAAACAAGCCTACATTTCCACACTTTGTGTAATAAAAGGTGTGCTTCTATTATCCTGTATAGCCCAGTTATGTTTATAGCTGGTGTTCTGTATGGACCTTCCATTGTGCCCACCCTATGGGCCTCTTGAAGCAACTCTTTCAGTAAGAAATAGCATTACAGGACAATATTAAAAAGATTAGGGGGATGATTTAAATCTTGGCGGCAAGGATACTCCATCAAAAGGGCAACAGAGTCTGCCCGCCAAAGTTAGATGAGGGCGACCATAGGTGTAACCATAGTAGAGACAACTGTGTTTCTGTGGGTACACCCCTCCAATAGCCCGACGGAATAAGGTCCATAGCTGGGGAGAGGGAATGGGCGTTTTATTTAATTTTAAAAAGGAAATCCCACTTCGGGATTTCCCTTTTGAAATTAAAAAATATATACTTTTGACAGACGGCTCCAGCATGTTGCTGGAGCCATGCGTCAAAGTTTTAAAAAACACTTACAGGAACCACTGTGACAGTGGTTTTTGCCAATGCTTTAGAAATGACTACCAGCTTTGCGTCATTTCTAAGTTTTGCACGCGGAGTAGCCTCGGCCTTGCAGATGTTAAATTCTCCACCGGCCAACGGAGATTACTCCACCAGTCAAATATTAAATAGGACACTAAATATGTCTATCGAAATTGTCTCACTCAGAGGAACTCCAAGATTGAAGACATCATACCTTAAAAAGAGAAACAAAATGCTTGTTTTTGTCTGTATTTTGAGTGCCCTCTTGAAATAAATACTAATTTCAGAACAGTATCGGTGGAGTAGCATGAAGGAGAACAAATAACGAAATAAAACAATTTCGTGGGCTGCATTGCTGCAGGCTTCTTGGGGCAGATTTATAGGCCCCTTGCGCCACTTTTGCGTCACTTTTCCCATGTTAAAAATGACACAAAAGTGGCGCAAGGGGCTTGTAAATCTGCCTCCTTGTGTCTACCCTCCGCCAGCTCCGTGTGGTGCCAGCAGGCCCTCTTCTCACCTCATTCTTTCATTTAAAAAGCTATTTATTTTAAGAAATGGCCTCCAGTCATCCTGCACAGCGGTCCTCCCAGCGGCAGGAAGTTTGGCGCTGAAGTGAAGGGGCAAACGCACTCTCTCAGCCATTCACCGACTCTTAACTCCGTTCACCGGTCCCTCGTGCCCGGAACCCACGCACATGTGCGCGTGCGATCAGGGCACATCTTGTCCGCTCCCATTTCCATGACACAAGACACACACGTGCTTCTTCAAAGCTCGCGCTTCCCGGCAGCGGAAGAGATTTGGTTAAGAGGCCTGCGAAATGTTGCTTGTACAGTACAAGTAAGACGTGACCTGCCAGGCTGGAGTGCGTGCGTGGCCTGATGCGCGTGGGTCTTAGATGGAGCAGGGAGGGACGTGGATGAAGGCTGGTCTGTAACCAAGATACGGTACCCAGGCTCCAGAAACGCCAGGGCCATGCTGCCAAAGGCAGGGGAATCCCAAATGCACAGTTTTTTTCATCATGAATGACCTTCACTCGGGGGTCATTGCTGCGCTGCCAGACACCCCACATGGCACTGTCCAACTTTTAGAATGAATGGCCAGTCAGGCCACGGGCACAAAAAATATACAGGTTTCCTCTGGTATTCCCATTGAACTACACACATTATCGCCAGTTCGCAATGGTCACTGTGATGTTTCGAGCACGTATTTTTCCTTTCAGATAGACAAACGCCTTCCCCTACAACCAGCGTTGGATTGGTAACACGGGCACCTGGGCAATGCCCGAGGGGCAGGTGTACTAGTTCCAGCTGTGGGCTGCTTTTTTAGCAGTCAATCTGTGGGGTCGATGGGGGGGGGGGGGGGAGTGGGGGGGGGGGGGGGTTCTGCATTGTTCGGGTACCGCCAGCGGCCCAGTGGGTACCTGAGTTGGTTTTTTGGAAGTAGATAGGCATTCATTACCTCCCATTTATGAACAGGCGGAGGTGTCACTCCCTTTCTTTCGCTGGGCCGGCCTATTAATATAGGCAGAATGAGAGGGGGCAGGGGGCCTGAGTAGAAGTGGCCTCACTTGTTTTCAGGTGTGTTTCACCAGTGTAAACTAATCCCTGCTTTTTTATCCCCTCCCCCTTTTTTTTTTATAAAACTTCGCTGAAGCAGGGTTTTGTGGACAGACACTATGCAAAAGTGGGCCACTTTTTTTAGCGCGCCCGGGCCAATTTTTAATCCCAATCCAACCCTGCCTACAACTATATCTAATATGGCGGTGGGAGTCCAGTGCTTAATTTGAGCCGTGGTTCCCGGTGCTTGGCACCCTCACTTATTTGTCAGCACTGGCCCTTATAACAGCTGCCACATGGTGGTGCTATTTGTGCAATTTAGATATATGAGCAGAACAACAGTTGTTTATTCATTCAATATGGAGTAAAAACAACTAATACCTGTGGCCCACACCATTCACTGGGTGGGACATACACGTTCCCATTCTGGAAACACACTTCCTCCAGCCTGTGAAGACAGAAGCTGTGTTTTAAGTTTGTGAATACACACAGCTGTAATTCCATTACACGCTTCCCCTGGGGTATACCCACTGGGTGACGCACAATGATAAGCAAAGCGCTCAAAAATGACCCAGAGTGACTCAGTGGCAAAATGCTATTTTACCTGAAATGCAATAAATCCTTGCACCATACCTTTCACAATGTTAGTGTGTGAATGTTCATAGCTATTCCAAGGATTAGACAAAGTCCCACCTTTTACCGAACACCAATGCCTGCTGCAGTGGAAATCAGGTACTCCAGTACATTTTCCCGAATATTAAGGTGCATTTGAGGTCCTAAAGCCTGCAAATTCTGATCCCAGATTTGAAAATTCAATCTATTTTTTTTTAAGTATCTCTTAGTCCCCCTGCAGGCTGTCCTGTGACTTTTGGCCCTTGGTGACTGCTATATAATCGGTACACATGGCCAACACAATTATTTGTGGATTTCCAACTTATTAAAACATGCTTGTGAATATAGCTGTATGTTTGCATCATGTCGGAAAGTGATTCATGTGCATTCAAATGTGGGGCTGTTTTGTGCATGTAAGCTGCCATTTTGGAAGCTGGACAGAGAGAGAATTTGCACGCGCGCCAGGAAACACAGCACTGACAGTGATTCGTGGTGAAAGCACTGGGTCTGGCAGCTTCCTGCCCTTGGCAGCCTGGTATTGGCATTTCTGGGGCAAGGGTACAGTATCCTGGTTACAGACTAAACATGATTCTATTACAAACTCCCTTTCAAGAGAAGACACTGTAATCTAGGATTCGCGTGCACTTGGTCTCGCACGTCAGCCATCACACGTCACATATTAACTCTATCATTTACTACACAGGCACAATTAACACATTTCCTCTTTTTCAGGAACACCCAAAAACTCCTGAATGCCCTTCCAACCCACCCCACATAAAGATTAATCCATCCTTTCACCTGTTCAACAAAAGTCTCAAAAACCACTTCCTAACTAAAGTCACTTAATCTTTACAGTATAATTTCCAACCTGCTAAACACTATAAAAATAAAATAAAAATGTTAAAGTAGGATCCATTAACATTTTTTTAACACATGAACATATTCCCAGTAGCATACCTGGGAAGGTGAGCCAGGCCGTGGTTTCTAGGCTACCACTGGGATTGTCACATGACTATTCCCATTGCCATGATGCAGAATTACACATTGGGCCCGATGAAGATTTAAAACGTACTGCCACCGATGGCCTGTCAGTGGCGGTCCTTCCGATATCTGGTGCCGCGGTAGGACTGCCGCATTATAATATTTCCGGTCCACGGAAGGCATGGCTTGGCAGTTCGGGCTGGACTGTTCCCATGAGGCACAGGGTCAGACTGATTTGCATATGGCCATGTCTGAACTGGGGTGGCAGAGTGGGCTAAAGAACGGTGATGGATTAAACCCAGATCTGTTGACTGGGTATGAGTGTTTGATTGGTTCAGATGCTCCGTCCATCACCACCCCCTTTTGTACCACATTATAATATGCAGCGGTCGGAGGCATGGGGAGGAGGGACTGACCAACGCTTCAGATGGGCACAAGGAGCCTGTCCGACCATCGGTCAGAATGCAATACCCTACAATGGGGCCGTACTTACTCAGGCACCACCATATGGATTACGATGGCCCAATCCGACTGCCCTTTCATGGCAGTCCGACCGCCATGAAAAGGCAGCAGGAATGGGACTTTGGGGACCCCTAGCAGGGCCCCGTATCCCATGGATCTCCGCTATGAGCCACGGAGGGCATCTGTCGTGCCCCCACAAACCTCCATACCTGCGTGCCAGGCACCACATGGTGCCTGGCACCCGGAGCTTGGATGTTTGCCAACATTTGTTTTATATTGTGGCCTGTGCTGCGGCCCTTTTTGGGAAAAAGTTATGATTTTTTTCAGAAGGGGAAACATTTTTTTCCTGTGGAGAAGGCACAGTCCAGCAAATCTTGGGGTAAGTTGCTCCCCATCCCATTCTGGGAGGGGAGTTGCTCCAGCCTTCGGTTGGAGAACATATCTGACCATTTCCTGGGTCAAAGAGGGACAGACAGGCATTTGGGAATGCCCACACAGATGCAAGTTTGTGGCCATTCTCAAACTTACAGGGCAATCCACACCTCACAACTCCAACCTTGCACACCTTGATTTTTATTTAGTAAGGTGGATTTCTCAGCACTTCAGGTGGAGAAAATCACAATAGTAAATGCATTTAAACTCACCAGGGATCCATTTGTGAGTTGCTGTTAGGTATTTCAGACGTAATATCACGTTGACGGCTGAACACATTTCTGTGAATGAGGCCCTATGGTTCTTGTCGGTCCCGAACTACCCCTCATGACCATATTTACACCATCACTGTGTCTGTAGCAGCAATCAAATATTAAGATTTTCTCATTGTTCTCAGCAATGTCTTCAACTCCACTAAATATGCTTACTTGTAGGGCTTTCAGCCAGCATTCTTCATCCATTGGTCTGTTGTTGTGGTATTCAAATTTTCTTTCCGCCCACTACAGCAGACAGCATTGGACAATGGATCTGCCCACTTCAGTTATTGGCTAACTTCACTGCGAGTGTTGGTATTCACTTCTTACGCAAGTAGCACATTCATACAAAGTAGTACCCTTCATTAGCAGGGTCTGCCAAGGCAAAGTGTGCTTTGTGAGGCCAAAAAAACATGTTGTTGATTTTAACCAATGTTTATTTAGTATGCTGGTGAGGGGCTGGCAATTCCTCAAACACAGAGTTTCACAAACCCATGCAAAACCTACTGACTTTGCCTCTGCTTTTTAATATATAAAGAGTATCTAATATTGGATGCTTAGTATTGTCTTCTAAGCACTGGTTGTGTATTATTATTGTTTTTAAATCTGGACAAAAAATTATTAATAAACTACTTAGAAACATTTTGTTGCAATGTTGAGGTACCTTGTTATTTGTATGTTCTGTTGTGCATTTGTGCGGTACTTCTACACTGTGTTGCTGCTGTGTTTTACTATGGTTGATGTTTTGCATTCTGTTTTGCATTCTGTTTTTTACTATTCTGTGAACAAGGTCTTGGATCGACTGAAACGCGTTGGGTGTTGCTGGGGTACTCCATTAAAGTTGTTGCTAAGAAAATAAACAACCGGCTTATCAAGATATTCGTGAGTGCGAGTGGAATTCTTTCCTTTGGAAATACATATATATATATATATATATACAAATATAGATAGATAGATAGATATAGATATATATTTTCAACCAAGGTTGCCCTCCGCAAATGAGAGGTCACACAGCAACACTCCGCCATCTGGCTCTGATATGCAGACAGCCTCTCCCAACATCAATTGCATTTCACTCGCCAACGCGTTTCAAGGCAGAAAGCCTCTTCTTCTCGGGCTGCTAATCACCATCACCACATTAAAGCTTCGCATTTTACCATTAACTGACTTCCTTTATTTTCATGACCCCCAATGGGCGTAGTTCACTGCTAAGTCCATCGTGCATTATGGGGCATGTAGTCATCGGTGCGAATTAACATTTTCCACTTTAGTAAGTTTCAAAGTGATGACAAATTTAAGCATTTTAAAACCTTGGTAGGCGACGTTTTGAAAAGCTGGCTCCTAACACATTGGAATGTTGCGCCCTTCGGGTTCCGAATGTTCAGAACCTGGCTCTCCCAGCTAGCAAGGGGTTCTGTCTTAGCTGGTGACGGTGCTCCTCTCGACGGTCGGGCCGCCGTAAGTAATGTTTTCAACCAAGTTGCCCTTCGCAAATGAGAGGTCACACAGCAACACTCCGCCATCTGGCTCTGATATGCAGACAGCCTCTCCCAACATCAATTGCATTTCACTCGCCAACGCGTTTCAAGGCAGAAAGCCTCTTCTTCTCGGGCTGCTAATCACCACATTAAAGCTTCGCATTTTACCATTAACTGACTTCCTTTATTTTCATGACCCCCAATGAGCGTAGTTCACTGCTAAGTCCATCGTGCATTATGGGGCTGTGGTACGGGTCTAACACCAGCCCCGCCCGTACCTCCCGTTTTCGGACGCTCACCCTTCACGGCAGCTTGCGAGGAAGCGTCCTTGGACACGGCCCTGACAACCAGCACCCCACCCCTCTCTGTCTTCCAGGGGCCAATCAGGAACGGACGACTCCCGGAACCACAACCGCCTGATCCCGGAAGTCCCGCCTCGGAATCACCGCCGGAACCAGGAAAAAGCGGAAACACAGACAGAGAAGCCGTCGGAGCAGCGATCTCTTGGCAGGAGGCTCGGACCTGCGTTGTAGCAGACCAGACGAAGGAAGAAGAAGAAGAGTGGAGCGAAGACTGGTGGAGTCCAGAGGAGGAGGCTGGAGAGCGGCCGCAACTCACTTGGGAGTTGCGGTGGAGCGTGTGAGTACTACCTAATCCACCTCAGTAGCACACTAGGTGCCTTGTAAATAACGTACCTCTCTTTAGTCACACCAGGCCTGGCCTTCACTGTATAAACTTTGTATAGCACGTCACCACTTGTATAGCACGTAATTCATAGGTTCCCGCTCACGATCCCTCACCTGACACTCTCTTCCTTTTCCCTTCCGATTTCCGTCCCGCTACCCGTCCCTCACTGTCGCTCTCACCTCCTATGCACTCCTGGTGCTGGTTACGGGACACGAACCTAGCGAAACAGACTGGACTAACCGCTCCTTGTGTTCTCTCCCTTTCCTCCGAGGATCGCCCAGTCCACCCCCTCACCGGAGTACCTGTTCCATCGCCCGAAGGAGACGACCGAACATCATTACCAGGAGCTCGATTCCCGCAATACCATCTTCCCGCTTGTAAAGACTTTGTGATTGAACCGATTAAAGACCCATCATTGCACACCACATACGGCCTCCTTGCCTGATTTTCCGGCCCGCCATAGTCCCACGATCACAGGTGGTGTCAGAAGTGGGATCAGCTGGAAGCATGGAGGCCGTCGTCAAGAAAATGGCGGAAACCCAAGAACAGTGGGGAGCCTTAATGGAGAAGTTCCTTAAAACCGCGGAGGACGACCGAGGTCAACTGCATGACGTCCTCAAAGGCCAAGGAGCCGCACACGATCAGGCCATGGGAAAGCTTAGTGATGCCCTGGGTCGACAGAGACCGGTTGCCTCCCTCCCTTCTATCGTTCTGCAGAAATACGTGCCGGGGGAGGATCCGGACTATTTCTTTACCAATTTCGAGAGGCTCGCTCAGGCAGCCACCTGGCCAGAAGACCGCTGGGGTCAATACCTTGGCCCGCTGTTGACCGGGGATCTCCAGGCCGCATACCAACAGGCCAACATTCAGGGGAATACACCTTATGCCGATATTAAAACCTGTATCCTGGAGCGCTTAGGTATTGATGATGAGACGTACCGGGTTAAACTGCGGCAAGCAAAAGAGGGACCGCAAGAAAACCCCAGAGCCCTCTCCTTCCGCATCAAAGACTTGGCAAACCGATGGTTGAAACCTGAGACGTCGTCAAAGGATGATATCCTAGGGAAGATATACTTGGAACAGTTCCTGGCCTCCCTACATCCGGCAACTCAGCGGTGGGTGCGACAACACGCCCGCCTCACGCTCGACACCGCGGTTGAGATAGCCGCTGCCTACAACAGAGCCCAAGAGCTACAACGAGGGCGTGAAGAACCTCATACCAGACCGCACAACTCCAGTGGCAGCCGTCCACCCAGACCCCTGCTCCCACGAAGACCGGAGCCACCTCCCTTGCTACCAGCTCCCATGATGTATAGACCTCCACACCCAGGGCCGCAATGCTATAATTGTGGAGGATATGGCCACATTGCCCGCATGTGCCCACAAAAGGAGGAGCCCATGGAGGTGGGCCTCGTTCGGAACTATGTTTGTGTCAACCCGGGGGCTACCCCTCCTCCTTTCCATATTCCGGTGCACATCGACGGACAACCCGTTCTCGCCCTGGCTGACACAGTATGCCGGCAAAGTGTCCTCCGACCTCAAGACATGATCAACCCCGTTGGACCACATCGGGGCATGGTCGATATACAATGTGTTCATGGCGACACGAGAAGGTATCCAACAGCGCGGATCCGAGTGCAACACCCCACTGATCCAGGGACCGATCTCACCGTCGGATTGGTCCAGCGTCTCCCAGAACAGGCGATCTTGGGGAGTGATTATCCTGGGCTCCCCGAACTCCTACAAAACAGCACCGACTCTTTGTCTCGTTGGTGGAAAGAAGCCCCTTTCTCCCAGGAACAACCAGTGATGGCTCCAACGCCTCGACCCAAGAAAACGCGAACCCAGAAACGCCACGAAAGAAGGAGTCACTCTAGCGCCTTCCCGGCGATTCCTGCAGAACACCCCAGGCAGACCGACAGAGAATTCAGGGCCGCCCAAAGGGAAGACCCCCTCCTGCAGGAAGCATGGGCCAGAGCTGTGGATAACGAAGACCCCTTACATGTAGGTCCCTATTTTTTTAAGAAAGCAGGACTGTTGTACCGAAAGGGAGGGCCCCAGCAGGCACCCCAACTGATAATCCCCGGTCCTTTCCGAGATAAAGTTCTGTTTCTTGCCCACAGTCACCTCCTGGGGGGGCATTTCGGAGACGAGAAAACAAGTCCGGCCATCCTGAAGAAATTCTATTGACCGGGTGTCCATCAACAGGTGAAAACCTACTGCCGGGAATGCCCGGTTTGTCAGAAAAACAGCCGATACCGGCCTCCCAGGGTTCCTCTGCAACCGCTCCCCCTCATTGATGTCCCCTTCAGCCGGGTCGGGATGGACATAATAGGTCCCCTTATTCCCTCCCGAAGTGGTTGTCGGTACGCATTGGTCCTTGTGGACTACGCTACCCGCTTCCCCGAAGCCGTTCCCTTACGACAGCCCACCACACTGACTATAGCTAAAGCCCTCATCACTATCTTTTCTAGGGTAGGGTTTCCGAGGGAGATCCTTACGGATCAGGGCACCCCTTTTGTTTCCCGCCTCATGCGATCAGTGTGTTCCCACCTCGGGATAAAGCAGATCCGAACCGCAGCATACCACCCCCAAACAGACGGGTTAGTGGAGCGCTACAATGCCACCTTGAAACTGACTCTAAAGAAACTGTTAGCCCTAGAGGCCAGGCGCTGGGAAGAGATGCTGCCATTGGCCTTGTTTGCCATTCGCTGCAAGCCCCAGAGCAGCACTGGCTATTCACCATTTGAGCTCCTGTATGGTCGGGCCCCCCGCACCCTTCTGGACATGGCCCAAGAGGCTTGGGAAGCCGAGCCAGATAGGACTCGCCCCCTTCCGGAATACGTGGAGGATCTGAAAACCCACCTGGCCGTCATACGTGACATTGTCCATCAAAACCTGCAAAACGCCCAGAACCACCAGAAGGGACAATATGATAAAGGCACCAAAACCCCGTACCCTGGCTGTCGGAGATCTGGTTCTCTTAATGATGCCATCGTCCGATCAAAAATTGTTGGGCCAATGGCAAGGCCCCTATGCCATTCTCCGACAGGTAACCCCAGTAACCTATGAACTAGAGTTAGACCCCACAAGGGTTACGACCCAAATATATCATATCAACCTCCTTAAGAAGTGGGAGGGGCCCCAGCCCGTCTTGACTACAGTGCCTTGCCACACAACCTCCCCCTTTATACCCTGTTTTGACCCCGGATTATCTGTGAAACAAAAACAAGATCTTCACCGGGTCCTTTTTCCCTCATCCCACGTCTTTTCCTCCTCTCCGGGGCATACCACGATCACGGAGCATGCCATCCATACCGAACCAGGGACAGTAGTCAGACAGAGGCCCTATAGGGTCCCCGAAGCCCGACGGGTCGTCATCCAACAAGAAGTCGAACAAATGTTACACATGGAAATCATTGAACCCTCAACGAGCGATTGGAATTCGCCCATTGTTCTTGTGCCCAAACCTGACGGATCGGTCCGTTTCTGTATAGACTTCCGTGAGGTGAATAAGGTGTCCTCCTTCGACACTTATCCCCTACCACGTGTGGACGAAATGGTCGAGCGGATAGGGAAAGCCAAATTCATCTCCACGCTCGACCTTTGCAAGGGATATTGGCAGATCCCCCTTCGAGAGCAGGATAAGAAAAAGACAGCTTTTTCCACTCCAGCAGGATTATACCACTTCACTGTTTTGCCCTTCGGCTTACATGGTGCCCCTGCCACCTTTCAAAGAGCCATGAACCGAATACTGAGGCCCCACTCCCAATACGCAGGGGCGTATCTCGATGATATCATCATCTTCAGTGACAATTGGGAACAACATCTAGAACACCTGGGACAGGTAGTCGCTTCATTGGGTTCCTATGGGTTTACCATCAACCCCGCTAAAACCACCTTAGCGGCCCAAACCGTCAAGTACCTTGGTTTTCTATTGGGAGATGGAGTCATCAGACCCCAACAGAGCAAAGTAGAAGCCATTCAAGCCCTTCCCTTCCCCAAAACCCGAAAAGACCTGCGAGCCTTCCTAGGTCTCCTAGGTTATTACCGGAGGTTCGTCCCTAACTTCTCCCAAAGAGCAGCACCCCTTACGGACTTACTAAAGAAGACCACCAAGACCGAAGACACCCTGCGAAACCCTACGCCTTCCCTCTTGCAGGCCTTTCATGTACTAAAAACATCCTTGACCTCAGAGCCGGTATTGACCAGTCCGAACTACTCCCATCCCTTCCTGTTACAGACGGACGCATCAGACCAAGGCCTAGGGGCCGTTCTTTCCCAAACAGACGAACATGGAAACGAGAAACCGATACTATATCTGAGCCGAAAACTGTTTCCCCGCGAGATGAACTATGCGGTCGTAGAAAAGGAGGCTCTAGCCATTAAATGGGCAGTTGAGAGCCTCCGCTACTACTTGGACGGACGGGACTTCACCATCTACACAGACCATGCCCCCTTAGCATGGATGGCCCGGAACAAAGGACACAATGACCGGGTCCTCCGTTGGTTTTTATCCCTTCAACCCTACCGATTCAAAACCATCCATCGCAAGGGTTCGGATCAGGGTAACGCGACTTCCTCTCCCGGTACCCCCTCAGTCCAACCCGTACAAGAAGGACAGCTAGGGGAAGGGAATGTGGTACGGGTCTAACACCAGCCCCGCCCGTACCTCCCGTTTTCGGACGCTCACCCTTCACGGCAGCTTGCGAGGAAGCGTCCTTGGACACGGCCCTGACAACCAGCACCCCACCCCTCTCTGTCTTCCAGGGGCCAATCAGGAACGGACGACTCCCGGAACCACAACCGCCTGATCCCGGAAGTCCCGCCTCGGAATCACCGCCGGAACCAGGAAAAAGCGGAAACACAGACAGAGAAGCCGTTGGAGCAGCGATCTCGTGGCAGGAGGCTCGGACTGGCGTTGTAGCAGACCAGACGAAGGAAGAAGAAGAAGAGTGGAGCAAAGACTGGTGGAGTCCAGAGGAGGAGGCTGGAGAGCGGCCGCAACTCACTTGGGAGTTGCGGCGGAGCGTGTGAGTACTACCTAATCCACCTCAGTAGCACACTAGGTGCCTTGTAAATAACGTACCTCTCTTTAGTCACACCAGGCCTGGCCTTCACTGTATAAACTTTGTATAGCACGTCACCACTTGTATAGCACGTAATTCATAGGTTCCCGCTCACGATCCCTCACCTGACACTCTCTTCCTTTTCCCTTCCGATTTCCGTCCCGCTACCCGTCCCTCACTGTCGCTCTCACCTCCTATGCACTCCTGGTGCTGGTTACGGGACACGAACCTAGCGAAACAGACTGGACTAACCGCTCCTTGTGTTCTCTCCCTTTCCTCCGAGGATCGCCCAGTCCACCCCCTCACCGGAGTACCTGTTCCATCGCCCGAATGAGACGACCGAACATCATCACCAGGAGCTCGATTCCCGCAATACCATCTCCCCGCTTGTAAAGACTTTGTTATTGAACCGATTAAAGACCCATCATTGCAAACCACATACGGCCTCCTTGCCTGATTTTCCGGCCCGCCATAGTCCCACGATCACAGGGGCATGTAGTCATCGGTGCGAATTAACATTTTCCACTTTAGTAAGTTTCAAAGTGATGACAAATGTAAGCATTTTAAAACCTTGGTAGGCGACGTTTTGAAAAGCTGGCTCCTAACGCATTGGAATGTTGCGCCCTTCGGGTTCCGAATGTTCAGAACCTGGCTCTCCCAGCTAGCAAGGGGTTCTGCCTTAGCTGGTGATGGTGCTCCTCTCGACGGCCGGGCCGCCGTAAGTAATGTTTTCAACCAAGTTGCCCTTCGCAAATGAGAGGTCACACAGCAACACTCCGCCATCTGGCTCTGATATGCAGACAGCCTCTCCCAACATCAATTGCATTTCACTCGCCAACGCGTTTCAAGGCAGAAAGCCTCTTCTTCTTGGGCTGCTAATCATCACATTAAAGCTTCGCATTTTACCATTAACTGACTTCCTTTATTTTCATGACCCCCAATGGGCGTAGTTCACTGCTAAGTCCATCTTGCATTATGGGGCATGTAGTCATCGGTGCGAATTAACATTTTCCACTTTAGTAAGTTTCAAAGTGATGACAAATTTAAGCATTTTAAAACCTTGGTAGGCGACGTTTTGAAAAGCTGGCTCCTAACGCATTGGAATGTGGCGCCCTTCGGGTTCCGAATGTTCAGAACCTGGCTCTCCCAGCTAGCAAGGGATTCTGTCTTAGCTGGTGACGGTGCTCCTCTCGACGGCCGGGCCGCCGTAAGTAATGTTTTCAACCAAGTTGCCCTTCGCAAATGAGAGGTCACACAGCAACACTCCGCCATCTGGCTCTGATATGCAGACAGCCTCTCCCAACATCAATTGCATTTCACTCGCCAACGCGTTTCAAGGCAGAAAGCCTCTTCTTCTCGGGCTGCTAATCACCACATTAAAACTTCGCATTTTACCATTAACTGACTTCCTTTATTTTCATGACCCCCAATGGGCGTAGTTCACTGCTAAGTCCATCGTGCATTATGGGGCATGTAGTCATCGGTGCGAATTAACATTTTCCACTTTAGTACGTTTCAAAGTGATGACAAATGTAAGCATTTTAAAACCTTGGTAGGCGACGTTTTGAAAAGCTGGCTCCTAACGCATTGGAATGTTGCGCCCTTCGGGTTCCGAATGTTCAGAACCTGGCTTTCCCAGCTAGCAAGGGGTTCTGTCTTAGCTGGTGACGGTGCTCCTCTCGACGGCCGGGCCGCCGTAAGTAATGTTTTCAACCAATGACCTCTCATTTGCGAGGGCAACTTGGTTGAAAATATATATTTGCTAGTCCGTCTCACTAACGTTGTCATGTGATCAAGGCCTCGCCAGGCCGAAACGCGTCATGGCAGCAGTGGTGTTGGGTTTTAAATAAATTTACATGCACCAGATTCTGGGTTTGCCTCGTTCTTGACCGATCGATTGGTTGCTGAAGGACGTCCACGTACCGAAGATAATTCCGGGAATGCTTCCTCGGATTTGGCTTAAACCCCTCCACAACTTGGGCAGGAACGGCTTGAAGCAATAATTCCGGCTTTGGAATTCCCTTACAGCTCCGAGGAGGAGTAGCCGTCAACGCCCCGGGAGAGGCGGAAGTTTCCGACGCGAACCAGGGAAGGACTGGAGCAGTTCCGAGTCGAAGGTCGGCGGAGAGCTGGTCGACGACTGGAACGGCATCGGGAGTACCTGAAACGCAGCTGGGAGAACCGCAGTAAGTCCCGTGTGGGGTGTGCGAGTGACTGTGTGTCCTTGATTTACTTGGGACTACAGTCACGGACTCTGTTTATCTTACCCAAACTCACCATGTCTGCTGACACGTTAAGGGGGCGAATGGAGGCATCCAAAGGCATGTTTACCGATTCCCCGGCTGGGGAATCAGCATTGACAATTACACCGAGTCCACAGCAGGAGCAAACCAAAAGTGCAAAGGATTTGTTCAGAACCTTGGAGAAATATAGTAAACGGGAACAGGCTAAATGGTGGGAGCACAGCTCTCTCACAGGATACTTGGAAGTGGGGAGAGTGCCTAGGGGCTTACGTAACATGGTGATGCCATCGTATGAAGACCCAGACCCCAATATGCTAAAAGACTGGGCTCAGTGCAATCTGGACTCGTCGCGCCGCCAAATGGAGATTTTAGTACAATATGCTGAAAGCGACAGAATTAAATTGCTTGCTGAAATCGATAGGTTAAATACAGAAATTGAAAAACTACCTAGCTCCCCCCTAATTGATAAACTCCGTGAGGATATGGCTGCGAGATTAAGACGGGAGGAGGATATAATCAAAAAGCGGAAAGCCTACAAATTCCAGAGGGACAGGCTCGACTACGAATGTGGTCAAATCTTCACATTCGCTAAAAAATATGATAAATTAAAAACCAATCATCAATCCACAGCCAATACTAGCATACAAACGAAACCAGTGGGTGAAGCCCAAATAGATACATCGTCTATCTCGGGAGAGAGCTCGGCAATTGACAGCGAACCTGACAGCGAGCAAATTAGAGGCCACCGGGTGGGGTTTCGCAGGCTGACTCCGGCACAAGAGCTAGAAATTATGCAACAGGACAGAAAACAAACTCTCCGTTCCAGTGCCAGGGGTGTAAATGCCGACGCAGGCAAATCGACAACTTCAAACGGGCAGCAAGGAGGAAAGCCCGCAAAAACAAACACCGTAAGAAAACAAAGGAAGAAACGCGGCGTCTGGCATCAGAACCCGACCAAGCAATAAAAGACAACAATACAGTGGTTAATCTCACGGACATAACGCTGACACCCAGTGAAACTGCTACACTTGCCTTAGGTCTATCTTACAGCGCACGCAGCAACTTTGACTATGCCAGTACCAAAATCGATTTGTTTAAATATGTCCGTAAAATTAAATTAAAGAAGTACCACTGTTTGCACAAGAAGTCGGATGCCAATGTGCCCTATAATGCCAATAATCCTGATCCTGAGATGGGTGTGGCCCTCACGCAGGAACTATTTGATCTACAAAGACAGGAAATGCCAACCACACCAGTTCCCGACGGGGATCTAGTAACAGCTGTGACCCCCACTATCTTTAAGCCAAAGTCCAAATTCTGTCCACTTATGATTAAGGACAATCTCGACGTTTTCCACGATAAAGTTGGATCTGAACTTAAATCATTGCACTTAAGAGTTTCAAATGCTGCCAAACGTAGAAACTATAAAGATATGGAGTATCACAAACTAATCAAGAAAATAAGAACCAATGTCAACATTGTAGTGAGACAATCTGACAAGGGCGGCAACGTGGTCTTGTGGCCACGCACAATGTACACGGAGGTGGCCCTTGGTCAATTGAACGACCGTGAGTGTTACAAAAGGACAAATCTTAATGAGGTTCAAATGGCACACAATGACATCTATTCAAAACTGATGGCCTGGAGGAGCAAGGGATTGCTAAGCATGGATGAATACAAGTTTCTAAAGAATGATAAACCTACCATGCCAGTGATTTACTTCATCCCGAAAGTGCACAAAAACAAACTGCAACCACCTGGCAGGCCGATCATCTCAGCAAGGAACAGTATTCTTGAAAATGTAAGCAAATATGTTGACTACTACTTACAAGAACATGTGAAAAACCTAGCGTCCTTTATATTAGACACTGGAGACTTACTCAAGAAGCTGTCAACTTTCAAATGGAAACCTGGTTACTTATTGGTTTCAATGGATGTAACATCCCTGTATACGAGTATTTTTCACAGGGATGGCACTAGAGCCATTCATTTTTACTTGAACAAGAGACCTAACTCTCAAAATGAACACTCTAAAATGATCATTGATATGATTAACCTTTGTCTTAACAACAATGTTTTCCTATTTTCTAATCAGCTTTTCCAACAAACCAGGGGTGTAGCAATGGGGGCTTGCTTTTCCCCAAGCTATGCCTGCCTTCACATGGGGTATTGGGAGGAGCAGGTCCTGGCCATAGACTACGGTCCCATTGTGAACACCAAAATAAAGAGGTGGTTAAGGTATATTGATGACCTCCTCTTTATTTGGGATGGGTCCACAAGTGAAGTCGTTGAATTCATTGAACACCTCAATGTAAACAATCTGAATTTACAGTTCACTAGTAACATCAGTGCAGAGTCAGTCAATTTCCTGGATGTTGAAATAGCTGTAGTAGATGGCAGACTAGAGACCAAACTCTTTAGGAAACCCACTGCAGGGAATTCCGTGCTACATGCTGCCAGCCAGCACCCGGCACACCTAATACGGAGCATTCCTTATGGGGAGATGCTCCGTATTAGGAGAATATGTAGCAGTGACACTGAATGCTATAAAGCCCAAAGAGAGAGTCAGATCAGGTTTCTAGCCAGAGGTTATGATAAAGAAACTCTGTCCAGAGCCATCAACAGAGCGAACTCCAAAACAAGGCAGCAAATACTATTTCCTAATGTGGATAACACTCCAACCCTAGTAAGTGACAGTGAGACACGCATCATTTTTGGCTTTAGTACTCAACATAAGGCCATTCACAGGATTGTGAAAAACAACTGGTCACTCGTAACTAGTGATCCGGTTGTTGGCCACCTAATGAGAAGTACTCCAAACATCACCTACAGAAAAGCCAGATCCATGCAGGACAGTCTTGTCTCTAGTAGCCCGGAAATCAGAGCTAAAACACCTTGGCTCGATAGCAGCAGGGGTTTTCTGAAATGCTTTGCCTGCAAAGCCTGCAAAAATGGCATTAGCAAGAAAGAATACACGACCCCTTTTAGCAATGACCCTATCCAAATTCGACACAAGTTGAACTGTAGAACAGAATATGCCGTTTATATTCTGGAGTGTCCCTGTGGCCTTCGATATGTGGGAAGTACCAGGCCGCAGGTGTACAAACGGATTCTACAACACCTCAGAGCTATCACCAATGCTGACGCAGCATATCCTGTTGCGCGGCACTTTGAGGAGTGTCATGCTAAGAATGCCAGCGGACTTAGGTACTATGTAATAGACACAGTACCACCCCAGAGAAGGGGTGGGGACCGTGAGGCCCAGCTACGCAAACTTGAGACGAGACATATCATTCTGCTTGACACTAAAATACCAAACGGTCTCAATACTAGTGAGGATTGTTACACTTATTTATGAACAAGGTAACCAAATAGGAGCAAATGTGTATGCATTTGGCATTGCAATCCTTTAACTCTCTTTTACATGCCTCTATACAATGAAATGATGCCTTCCATATTTGTTTTTAGCACACAATTTGTATTTTGATATTTCACAGGTAGCACTCTTTTAACCTATTGCATATAAATGAATTGTATGTCATCCTTTTATGCTATTGCTAATAGACATATTTTGATATATATATTTTTTATAGTTTGCGCTGTTTTGCACACAATGTAAGGTTAGCCCACTTGGGCTCAATTAACCCTCCGGGCACTGTTGGACTAGTGACGGATTGGGGGTTTTTAGCATCCCTGTAAATATGTGTTTTAAATTGGTTGGATAAACTGATATTTTATCTTGATTAACCGTTTGTTTATACACATTTTACCATGGTTTTAGGGTAGCTAAGTCTTTTTTATCGTTTGCAATAATTTATGAATATTTACACTTTAGAACTTATATGAGAGTCACTCATTGAGTTGTATTATTATTCTTAAAATTGCATCCAGATAATTATTTTAACCTTACACATTACTCAGTATGTGCAATCAACAATGGCGAGTCAATTTGATTACAACATTTGCCACGCAAGACTATCTGATGTTTAGACATTATGTCTTTAAGTATTGTCTTTATGTCTATGTCTATCTACTGCACTGTGCACTTTAAATTTGCTAGTCCGTCTCACTAACGTTGTCATGTGATCAAGGCCTCGCCAGGCCGAAACGCGTCATGGCAGCAGTGGTGTTGGGTTTTAAATAAATTTACATGCACCAGATTCTGGGTTTGCCTCGTTCTTGACCGATCGATTGGTTGCTGAAGGACGTCCACGTACCGAATATATATATATATATATATATATATATATATATATATATATATATATATATACTCATCATCTGCGGCGTCGACAATCTCTCTCCCAGACAAACGGATACGGACCACACTATCGTTCAAAGTTTTCTTTATTTGGTGCTAGGCGGCATGACGTGTTTCAGCTCCCACCGGAGCCTTGATCATATAGTATGACGTTACTACGCCATACAGTACCACGCAGTAGGTTACAACGTGGACGTTACATCGTTCACCTTGTTACCAAGCATGGCTTTACATCGCAAGTCATTTCTACGACTTGTACTAGATGGTGCACTGGATTTAGGAATAGTATAAATTACTATTCCTACTCCAGTTAGCGCAACAGCAGGGAATGTGATGGATTAAAAATCCAACACATTCCCTGGTGTTGCGCGCCATCTAGCGCAAATCGTAGAAACGACTTGCGATGTAATGCCATGCAAGGTAACAACGCGGACGATGTAACGTCCACGTTGTAACCTACCATCGTTGTATTGACAGCGTATATATATATATATATATATATATATATATATATATATATATATATATATATATATATATATATATATATCTCACTGTCTAACTGTGGCATTGTTTACAGTTATTGTTGTGCAATATCAAAAGTTTAATGCTGCTACATCATTCATGATGAGAAAAGGATATTATTTATTTTAATATCTTTTTATGGCATACGCATATAACTATTTTTAAACAACTGTACATATATTTATAATTGTGTACATATATGTGATAATTCGGTTGTTTAATTCCCTGGACTGGCATATTGATGATAATGTTGTCAGTACGATCAGGTTTGACTTGTATTTATTCCAAGTTCATTCTGAGGGGTCTAGTGATTAACGTATTTATACTATTATTATGCGTGGTTTTGCACAAATACTGGCAATAAGAACTGCTTTGCCAAACAAAACATTATAAAATATCCAAATGTTTTTTCTATGTCTATGGTTAAGCACTGTTTTTTTCAAAGCACTGTCACTTTAAAAAGAAGAGATTGTACCTAGTAACGTGTCATCTGATCAAGGTCCCACGAGGATCGAAACGCGTAATGGCAGCGGTGCTGGGCAAACAAGGAAATAGCACTGCAAATTGGATTCACCTCGTCTTTTCAAAGGATTTGGAGTCGGAGACGAGTATACAGAATATGTATATATATATATCTATATATATATATATATAGATATATATATATAGACTACCTTATATATGTATATAAATATAAATTAAAAAGGTAATATCCGCTTCCTTCAGCGAGAATAAACGAGCCACTCCGGTTGTGAGGGTGCAAGTTATCGGTTTAATGGCAAAACAAAAAGGCGCGTTTTGACCTCTCTCTGGGTCTTGGTCACTGTTGCTAAGAAAAGAAACAACTGGATTATCAAGATATCCGTGAGTGCAAGTGGATTTTTTTCCTTTGGAAATACATGTGTAATATATATATATATGTATATATATATACATACATATTACCTACTGGCGGTCGCCAGTAGGTAGTTATAGTTAGGACCTAGTTTCCCTAGGAAAAGTGTTTTTTGTTTTCTCAATATCTTTGTCGCCGGTTGGTGAATCTTCGCGAAATGTTCAAAACTAGTGGCCCTCTCCGTTCAGCTCCTGTCGTGAAAGTTTAGGGGTGATTCGCTAAGCGGGGTCCGACAAAAAAGGGGGTCCTAAAATGTGTTTTCCCCATGTAATATTCCATAGGAACCTTTAGACACAGCTGCAGACCGAACTGCTGAACGGAATGACACAACATTTGGCAAAAAGGTAGAGCTTGGTTCAGAAAGACCTTTTTTTTAAAATGGTGTAAATCTCTTCAGTAGTTCTGAGAAATTTGAAAAAGAGAAAGTTTCAATATCTAGGGAGGCAGTGGAGTAGCGACCTCTTCCGAGCACGAGCTTCACTCTGATTGGCTGCCAACACTCCAAACCAGGAAGTGTTGGCAGCCATCTTGTGACTCGGTTTGAGATGTCATCAGTGATGTCACTGACCATGTCATGAATGATGTAATATGTGAAGTCATCAGCAGTGCATTGCGGGGACGCGAGTTATAGTTAGCTCAGCTAACTAGAACGGCCGAAATTCACTGGTTTTGTATGAGTGAAATGTCCAACTAACTATAACGTGCCTGAAACCTATGGTTATGTTATATATATGTTCCACAACCACCCAACTGGCAGACAAACTCTGGGCGGGTGCTGCCGTTGCGTAAGGGTGGTCTCATGATTCAAACATAAGCTTCCAAAATAAAACAAAGCACTCACTGGGCCTATTCAATTCTTTAAATCGCAAGAAAATGCATTTAGGCGTTAACCTTTCTCAATTCTTGCCTTGTTGGTGAAAATAATGCCGTCTCACCAATGTCATTTAAATACAAATCTTAATGTCCTCCAATTGGTTATCTCAAAGCGGCCAACTGGGATAGGGATGAGGCCGTCATCATTCAATTGTAAGTTCTTTCGCCGCCATATATGTATGATTAAATTCCTGAATAATAATACCATTGGATTTTATATTTCCTCCAACATTAGACTTCAAAATTGGTATTTGTACTTTATCTCCTCCAAAATGAGTGTTTACTAAACTGTTAGGTAGGTAAACGTAAAGATGTAACCTTGCAATACAGTCAGTAAAAACATATTTATGTACACACATCTTTTAATTATTTGATTTAGACTCTCATTAAGGACACCCTAGCTTGAGTGTGAGGGTTCTGTTCAACAACAAATTAACACACGAGTATATCAATAAATATAAAAAGGAAAAGATAAACAATTGTGATAATTGGGGTAGGGAATATCACTGTCTGCTTCTTTTTACTGTATTACATACAGGGTTACATCTATACCTACCTCACAGTTTTAGTGCACACTCATTTTGGGGGCATGTCTCGGATTTTTTAGCCAACTCACACATTTTTCTGGTTGAGTAAATTAGGAGATGCCCTAAAACGCATGAATTTACACCACCATCCGCCATACGTAATTCCATATTTGACAATATGATATTATACCATGCATATTACCATGGGTACCACACCACAGGCTGTCCTCACAATGCTAACAAAGCTTTATGAATTTTGTTTACACAAAAGGATCTCAACGATAGTCCGATCACCAATGGGTCCATTCCCGGACTTAACTTTGTGAGTTCAGCATAAGACAGTTGGATTAATTTCCTACAGGATATGACAGGCATCAATTCATAAAAGTAACATCTATATGTGTATATTAGCTTTCATATATTGTTACGACTGCTGCTATGTGTAACTGTACACTTTTTGCTGACCACCATTTCCGCGTGTAGATGTACACCTAAATGGCAACTTACTTGTCTCCAACCCCCTCAGATTAGGGGTGGAGCCTCCTGCAAGAGGAATTATGAGTCCAAAGTTACTACCAGCAACTTTACACAGGTAGATGGAGCTCTTCACCAATGAGGTGGAGATCTCCTTATGAAAAAGTTTAGGGATAATTATTAAAGCTTGTTATTCTTTTAAAATATAAGAAAACTGTATTGCAAAATCTAACTGTGAGATCATTTTAAATATGTATTTTTAACCTAGAACTAATAGATTAATTGGTACAGCACAGTAATGATTCAAATTCAATTTGTTTACATAATTAATTGGAAAATATGAATTTAATGTATACATAATAATTTTAAACAATAGAAAAAATCCCACCCCACTTACATTTTATTTTTATTTAATATGTAGTAAATGTTACAAAATATCTGTTTAATAAAGCACAATTATTTTTTATTTTGTCACAAACGTTTAAAAGTTTAATTTTTTTAATTAAAAAAATTATACATTTTGAAATAATACAATAACTAAATAATAAGGATATATATATGTATGTGTATATATACATAAATATAATGTTTTAACATGAAAAAATATATAGAATAATTTAACATTAGATCCTATGCGTTGTTATTTTATTTCCCTGCCTCCACTTTATTCTTATTGAAGTGTGTTACAATACCTGGGTGTAGTCATGTGTGGTGACTGGCTTACTCCAAGACTGGGCAGGAGTACTTTTACATCTCTTTTAACACCCTTAGGGCTGTAGTAACTTTTGAAAGAGTAGTTTGTGAACAGCAATAGTCTTACTTTTTGTGGGCATGTGTCCTTTTTTAGCATGTTTCTTTATAAATCCCTCATTACATTTCCCTAATCCTTTTCCATTTAGTAGTAAGTATTCCCCATTTTCCAGCCACAACCCCTTATCTATTACACATTTACAATTAAAATGTATGGGTGTGCAGACACCTCGGGAACCTCTGCACAGAAACAATAGGAGAGGCTGAGGTTTGTTAATATAGGTAGGTCTGTGAATAGAATTTTGTAGTACAAGAGTAGCACTGCTGTAGTACTACTTTAGATACCAAAAATGCAGTTTGTGAATAGGCCCGCAGACTCCAAGGGCTATGGAATTCGCTGTTATAGTGTGCAGCAAAGTAATACTTACTCTAACAAACGTGGTCTGAGTGCTAGGGTCCTGGGTGAAGCCTAGTCCCCTTGCCTGCCTCTTCAGATGGGCGGATGTGGGATGCCCATTGGTGTTTGTACTTTAACGTGAAGGAAGCAGATTGGTGAGTAGTGTGGGTGTCCACTGGCCAAATGTCATTCAGGTACACATTGCAGAAGTCTGTGCTATCAGGTGCGCACAAATCATGTCGAAGAAATACAATAGTTCTGGGTCAACCACAGGAGAGGTTGGCTTCCAAATCTAATCGTTTGCAGTCATCTTTTTTTAGTTTCTGTTCCAAAGTTCTGTAGTGACCTCAATGATGTCTAGTGCTTTATAAATCTCCCAAATGAAAAAAAAAGAAAAAATGCTAGAAAGGTGAATCCAGAGGGAATCTGTTGTTCGGTGACCACTTGCATGGAGTCAGAAAGAGCTCCCACTGCCTGGGCCTCAGCTTCCACTAAAGTCCCACCCTTTACGGACTGATTTCCTTCACAGATAGAATGTAACTCTTTATATCCCAGTAATCAGTTGCTCTATGAGCAACATGTACTACTAAGCCTACCCATAGCCCCTTAAATTTTAACTAAGTAAACATAATGTATTGAAAAAAAGAATTAACATATGTCTATAACGAGTAGCTAATGAGTAAGTACTATTGTGAATGATGCAGTGGAAAAAGCAGACAGATTGATCTCTTAACTATCTTGATTAACTGTCCTGAGGGAAAGAACATCAAATCTAAACTACCATCGCATCAGTGTCCTCAAAGACTCAGTGATTACTGCCTGCCCGGCAATGGAAATTGGTATCAACGTATGAAATGCAATCGCAGAGAAATGGTTCGTTCCCAGATGCTATTGTGAGTCAGGAGTGCCGTATGAAAAGAGCTTTCAGATGAGGTAACATGCATCCATTCTAAAAATGTTGGGCATTTTAAAGGGAACTGATCACCTATGTGACTTGTCAGGTGTACAGCAGTTTTTCAGTTCTCTTAGATGGCCTTAACTCCTTGCTGTTACTACTGTCTTGCCCAAGATCTGGGAGAGAAAGGACAGTGTCAGGTGTACCAAGAGCAAGCCTGTGGTAGCAGCTGACAGCCTTAGGTGCTCCTAATGGACTTCCATGCTTACCTGACTCTATAGGATACCCCATACGCCACTTTATTAGTATTTTGCAGTCTAGCACGCTAGTGTGATCTAAAGCAGATGGTAGTCGATTGAAGGCCATGGCTCTAACTTTACCCCACAAAATAATGGTGGTGCAAAATACCAGTCCAAGAACCATTGTCAATTAGGGATAGCCGGGGTTGGTGGCCACAGCTGCAAGCTTTACTGTTGTTACCCCCGACACTTTCCTTATAAGCCCTAGTGTTAGCCATAAAGCATTCAGTGACAGGGTCGGGAAAAACATGGGTCTTAGAAGCCCTCTTTCTCTACCTCCCATTCGTTTACTTTTCCCTGGCACCTCAGCAGTAAACAGGAGACTGTAAATGGTAGGCCATCCGTGGTTCACGGAGTGTGTGATTTCACTTCCGCTACCCCTAGATTTTCTCTGAATCGACATCAGTAAGTCATTTTAGAAGAAAAACTGTGCCCATTCAGAGACGGTTATCATTTGCTTCAGAAGAGCAACCTGCAAGATTTAATTAAGCTTTATGCCTTTCTGATCCACCACACCCCAATCAAGACAATAAGGAAATTAAGAATTTGAAGCAAAGGTTTTACATCCTTTTCTCCCTCTTATGGAAGAAGTAAAAGAAGATATCTTTAATTAAGGAAAATTAGTACATTTCCAATGAAGACCCCAACAGGGATCAATCAATCAATCATGCCATTTGTATAGCGCACTACTCACCCGGGAGGCTCTCAAGGCGCTTGGGGGGAGGGGTATACTACTGCTCAAACAGCCAGGTCTTGAGTTGTTTCCTGAAGGCGAGATGGTCCTGGGTCAGCCGAAGGTGGATGGGGAGGGAGTTCCAAGTCTTGGCAGCCAGGTAAGAGAAGGATCTTCCTCCGGCGGTGGCTCTTCGGATGCGTGGTACGGCTGCGAGGGCGAGGCTGGTGGACCGTAGCTGGCGGGTGGGCGTGTAGAAGGTCAGGCGGTCGTTGAGGTACTTGGGGCCCAGGTCGTGGAGAGACTTGTGTGCGTGGGTGAGGAGCCGGAACGTGATCCTCTTGTCGACGGGGAGCCAGTGCAGGTTCCTCAGGTGGCTGGAGATGTGGGTGCGTCGGGGGACATCCAGGATGAGTCGGGCGGAGGTGTTCTGGATGCGCTGGAGTCTTTTCTGTAGCTTGGCTGTGGTTCCGGCGTAGAGGGCGTTTCCGTAGTCCAGTCTGCTGGTGACGAGTGCCTGGGTGACAGTCTTCCTGGTCTCGGTCGGGATCCAGCGGAAGATCTTGCGAAGCATACGCAGGGTGTTGAAGCACGATGAGGAGACGGCGTTGACTTGTCTGGTCATCGAGAGGGAGGGGTCCAGGATGAAGCCCAGGTTGCGTGCGTGGTCGGTTGGCTTGGGTGCGGTGCCCAGGGCTGGGGGCCACCAGGAGTCATCCCAGGCGGAGGGCGAAGATCCCAGGATGAGGACTAACGTCTTGTCCGAGTTCAGTTTCAGGCGGCTGTCCTTCATCCACTCGGCGACGTCTTTCATCCCTTCGTGTAGGGATGAAGCTTCCAGCTTCTTCTCCCGCTCCCCGGTTCATATCCAAACACTTTCTAAAGTCTATTACATCAGCATTCCACATAGTGATGAAATCATCAATAGCAGGATATAATAATCATAAACAAATATCAATCAATAATTCATATGTTGTTTAAAAAAAAGGGATTGATAATAACAATAATTACTACATTAATAAGGATTACATTGTATAACCGCAGACTCAACAGGGGATCTCTTGCACCTTGTAGATCGCCTTGTTTGACCTGAATCAGAATGTGCTCCTTCATCCTTGTTATAATAAAATCTATTCCATGCACAGCATACCACCCTTCCTACATTCTATATTTCGTTTTTATCCATAAATACTGTATTCCCAAAAACATACAGAATTTCTGGAGTGCAGAAAACTTGGACGGCCCCTTCTTAGATATCCTACCCAATGTGTCATGAACATTGCAACCCTTAATTAATGTGTATAACCTGGCTCTTCCATTGAAACCTGCAGCCCAGCACCTGAATACCCTCACGACTGACAAGCCGCGCTATACCAATACTGTATGATTGATGTGTATTTGGAGCTACATAACTTCTCATTGTGTCTATTCTAATAAATCTCTTGCTTCACTTCTGCACTTTCCAAGATCTCTCTGTGCTACACACCTTACTTCCACACCTCTTCATCCTTTCTGACCACCCCACAGTTTCTGGAACTCTTCCCCGCAATACAACAAATGGAGGCCCATTAGTGACTGAATGTGGAATAGTTCTATAAGTCTATAATATACATTTCAATTCACACTTCCAATCCAAACAACATCTTAATACCATCTATGTTTACCAAGAACCATATTAAGCCTTTCATATAAAGCATTCTATTGAGGATGATATAACACAGTTCTATGGTGCCCTATCTCATGTTCTTTAAAAAACGCCATCATCTTTGAAGATACAAATTGAGGCCCATTATTGGCAACCATTTGTTGTGGGATGCCTTCTGTAGAAATATATCAGTAAGATAAGAGGTAATGTTCTGAGACTTTATCTAATCCACATTTCATTTCGGGACATTAAAAAATAATCATTCATTACATTTGCATATTTGTTTCCCAAATCTCTTAAACAAACATCCCAAATAAGTTTTTTCAGGAACTTTCAAAAGAACTATAGGAGATTCCCTTGTGTACAACGGACAGTTCCTTACACATCTTTCCAAATACCGTCCATTCCAAACAACCAAAAATCCATTTCTTCACGGATGTCATTCTTCCATGTCCTTCACGTAGTCAAATCATCACTTTTCCTCTCAATGACATTGGCACCATGAATCTTTTAAAACAATAGAGCTGACCATCCACCAATCGTAATTCTGACCAAACTAACCTGAACTCGGCCAACAAAACACCATTGACAAACTCTTTCTCTAGTCGTGTGATATACGTTTTCTTTACATTTCCCATCCTAGTATCAATTGTCACTTTGCTTTTCATTCTTCATCATTAATGGTACCCTTAACATTTGCGCCCATCCAATCATCCTATTCAACTTCCATCACATTTTCCAGTGACAGACTTAATAAACAGTCAGCTCTCACGGTCCTGACACCTAGCACATATTTCGTTTAAAACTAATATTCCTGTAATTTTAATTAGCCATTTTGGCATCCTCAGCGTAGCCTTTCTGGCAGCCTTAATAGAAAGAGCATTGATCAAAGACTTACTGAATGTCCCAGGAAGCCAATACAACTTTTAATTTTTTTTTCCATTGCTTCTTTTTTATAACGGAAAAACTATTTTCCTCGCAATTGAAAGTTCTTAATTCAAAATGGCGGCTCTCTCCTTACCTCTCCGTGGTTCAATTGTATCAAGACAACAACATAAGCATTGACATCTACTATCACAACCATCCAGAATTTAGGTTTCAATGGTTTCAAAATCAGTGCCTCAGTGATAGCTCTTCTTCACACCGAGGGACGCCTCCTCACACTCACTAGTCCACACATAAGTCTCACCCTTTTTTCATCAAAGTATTCACAGAATTAATGTTTTCAGCAAAATGATGCAATATGTGCTTTATGCAGTTTCTATTTATACAGTGACTCAAATATTCCACTTGTGATGCATCACATTTTTCTTTTCCATACTTTAAGGCTGAACTTGCGAACTTCAACCTTTCTTTTACTTGCCTCAAAATTCAATTATCGTCTATCCTGTCCTGGCCATATATCAAGATATCATCCTGGAAAAGTGCTACACGATCAATACATTCTATTACATCAATATTCCACACAGAGATGAAATCATCAGTAGCAGTACATAACACTAACCATTCTATTTGAAGTCCTTTTTCTGGATGGTCGGAAATTATGGATTAGGTTTGTAAAACCAAATTTCATTTTTATTGTCATGTATGCCATTTTTCTTTAGTGTGGACATCTTGCCTGATTCGCCTTATTTTGTTTCTTCCTTTTCGGTTAATTTATTTATTTAACGGTCTAACATACCACACTAAGAATCACAGGCATTAAAGAACCGAACATGAAAATATAACACTAGTGCATGAAAGGTGTTGAGACCATAACCTAAGGTGAAAGAGTGCAGTTGGAAGTAAGAGAGGCATTATAGGAGGGGAGGAGGAGAGGCAGGGAAGAGTTTGATTATAATATTATGTTGACTTCGAAAATGTAATATGTGTCATTGCAACACAAAATTTTCTCATTTACAAATAAGGCTTTTCTCTCTGAGTTGCACCCTGAGATCCCTTCTCTTTATAATATAATTTACCCATATTTTAAACACCTCTAAACAATCCTTCCTTCATTGATGATCTTAACGCCTATTTCTGTTTTGTACCTGCTAAAACCAAAGTCTGTTAATCTCAACTTGAGTTGCGTTGATGCCCGACACAACAGCCCAGCTACCACTGTCACTGCTACCACAGATTGCCTGTCTCTCTGATTTCAGTGACCAACATTGTAAGACCACTTGAAAAAGCATGCTGTGGTATACATTCCCAATGAAGGTCTCTCTATTTTAGAATTATCGATTTTTAGTTTGTTCCTTCTGAGGTATGTTGGGAATAGACCAATTTATCAACCTGAAGATTTCTTGTCTTGCCGAATGGAGAAATCACTGGCCGTAGAAGTACTTTCGGCTATGTAGAGGATGAACGCGTGAGCAGGTATGTGTGACGGTTATTTAAAGCTCGTACGTAAAGCAAAAACATGAGAACTGTGGACAATTCAGTACTGCACTAGTGTAATTTTTTTTAAAAAATAAGTTGAAGGCACGTGTGTAAAGAGAAAATGGATAATACGGGATGCATAGGAAACGTGAAGTGGTGAACCGCCAGTAAACTCAATAAAAAGGGCTGTCTCTCGTTTTTTCTTTTTTTCGTTGAAATGCATTGTATAAAAAGAGCTTGGGATGAAAGATACACTTGTTTTAGGCTTAAGTAGGACTGTGTTTGCACTGCTCGATCGTTTTTAATGACAGAGAGAGAATTGAGAAAGAATAGGTGAATCGATTATAATTGCAATGCTGAAGTAATGATATTTAACGTAGTGGGAGGAATACGTATAACTGATATGATTTGTGTAAAAAGAACTTAAAAAATTGACGTGACTAGTAATGCATTATTTACAATTGTTGATTCACAGTTACCCTTGAAGAAGGGCAAAAGAATTGCCCGAAATGCATTGGGTTCTGAATAAAGAAAAAGCTGCTTCGAACTACTTTTTGCGTTTGGTTCAGTATTTACTAAAGAAGCCTGGATGGGCACAAGTACATACTCTGAGTTACCAAGAAACGCAACATGCGGAATATGTGGACTACAGTTAAATCAAGAAGAAAAAGATGATAAACTTTTGGAGAAAGTATCGAATGGAATCAAGCATGGACTAATGGATTATTAACAGAAGGATCTAGTATCCTGAAATTGCAGTGCATCTGGGTGTGGAGTGTGGGTTCCGCACTCCCCACTTGTTCATATATGTTTATAGTGCATGAGGGCATAGCACAGCCCAGTTCGCACGCATTTGATATAGTTTGATAAAAATGGACTTGAACTTAACGTTTTGATAAATACAGGTGTGCACACCACCTCTTTTGATTGCCGAAGGGGAGTGACACAACCTTTCAAGGTCTGACCTGTCTTTCTCCACACCTGCAACCACCTGCACAAATTAAGCACTGGGGACAATCTCCCTCTGTGGTACACCTGTACCTAATTGGAGAAAAGCCCTTCTAAAGTATGTGAGCTTCTCATTAGCTACACTCTGAAACTGAATTCAAGCCCAAACCTAATGATGGCAGCTGCACACAATGCACTGAAGGAAAGAGTTCTCAGTGAGCTTCAAACATGGGTGTGAGGCTCATAGAATCATAAGAATCGCCCCTTTTCAGAGCCACTTTATTTGCCTCATATGCTTCATAAATATATTGTCAGGGACGGTGACGTATGCAAGCAAGCCAGTTGCCAAAGATCAGTTGCAGAATCAGTTGCAGAGATTCCTGCCTTCTTGGATTTAACCACCGAGCTGCCAGGGTGTTTGGGACAGTCAAACATCTGCTATGATGGGGAATGCCCCAGAAACAGGGAAAAGAGTAAACATTTCTGCATTTCAATGCACATGGGACCATCTTCAGTGACAGAATGAGTCATTGTTGATTCCCTGAACCCAAAGGATCTCTGCACCACTATAGTGCACACTAAACTTAATGTGGTGAACCTAGATGATTCAAATGCTGGAGCAGTACACAGACATTTTAGATCTCACCAAGACAGCTTTATCTATCTTTTGGCAAGAGAGCTAAGGTATCCAGTATAGACTTGGGGTAGACTTTGTATACGCCCCTTACTAATGATTGGATGGCTTTCTTGTCTATCTCACTCCCCTCCTCATGATTCAGTGGGTTTCCTTCCCATCCTTGTGTCTGCCCCTACCAAGGAACATTTTGGTCTCATTTGATTCAATGAGTTGTATTGTTCCAGTGCTGAACCTGAAATTGAATGCAAGATTAACTAAACTATTTACTCTTCCTATCTGTCCCCCTCATTCCCTCACCGTCCCTGTATTTAAAATGCTCCTCATGCTGTCCGTCCATCGTTCACCAGTATTAAAGCAGAGGTTGGCCACTTTTGAATGGTTTTTGAACCATTTCAAGATGACTACCTGTACACAAGCATGTGAGGGCGCACTGCGACCAACTTGTAATTATTTTTTGTTTGCTTTATGAAAAACCCTTACAAGTCAGCCCCTGTGCAACTGTGCACATGCTTGGTTGCCGTTTGGGAAACAAAAGCATTAGTAAATCCAGTAAGTCAATGTCCAGTATCAAAAATGGAACCTATTGGCTTTGCCAATGGTTGTTGTATCTGGCCACATATTTCAAACTAATAATGACGTCTCCCTAAATTGCCAAGAATGCTTTCTCCTGTGTAACTTATAGTACTTCAGGCTACCTTATTAGTCCTCAATTTGCACTAAAGCAACTAATATTTTAAATGTACAACATTTACGCCTTAAAGAGCGTTTTTATCCATCTATTTCAAACCAAATCCAAGTATCGATGTAGCCCTCTTTTCATCTATCCCTAACACACCTCTGTTATTTGCCCACCCATCCCAACACTGGAAGCTATCCATTCATCCATCCAGCCGGGCTGCATTGGATAAAGATTCAAAGGCTTGAGTGGGCAGAGCTACCCTATCTTCAAGATGGCCGCCCTGTAACATGGCTCCTTAAGCCACAATAAGGATCTATATTAATCCGTTGTCGGCGGTGCCACCCTCAGCCAACAGCCGGGGCCTGCTTCACTAAAGTGGTCGCTGACATCCTTAGACAACCACAAAAATGCCTGTAACGTGAGGGGACAATTGAGAGAGACTCACAGTTGTGCTACAACAACATGGCATCCAGGGCTTCCTCTCTTTGCCATTTTTTCTTCTAATACTTTGCGCTATAACTAAGTATGTAGGGAATAAAGTGGCAATTATAGAGCATTTGCTAACTTCAAATAAACATAGCCATGTAATTAGTTTAGAGAACTTTTTAAATCAACTTCTAATGGTTGTGAGTTCATTGTATCTTTTGTCTGACACTTGGGTATGTTAAGCCATAGGATGACAAGACAGCGTCCACTACAAACAAAATTTGGGTTTAGATGTGATTTAGTGTAACTGGACATATGAGATAGTTTTCCTAATTATGTCCTTAATCTTTTTCTTACACATTAGAGCGGGGCCTCATATTCCCGAGCGGTTGCCGGGTGAGGTGAGGCTGTCTCCCACAAAAAGTTGGGTGAGTAATACTGAGAGATATTTTCTCTCTGTATCTAGGCTATTATGCCCATGATAAAGCTGGGTATATAATACTCATGCAGATGTGTTGTCTGTACAGTTTCTTTGTAATTATGTGGATATATACATGTAAATATGTGTGTCTTCTATGTATTTTTTCCAAACAGAAAAAACAATCTTCTTCTTCCAGAGTTCATTGGGGCTCCAAGTTCCTGGTCGATATAAGTACTGTAAAGTATATCATTTATTACTATTATTTTTTCACACACTACCATCACCTCACTGATTGTTGCAGTAGCATTCCATCACTAAGGTCCTGAAGAAAGCCGGACAGAGTTTCCACCAAGGCTGAAACATGTTGACCGTCCTGCACAGCGCCGTAGTGTAGTTATAGATTAAGACTACCTGGCGTGGTTTTAATTTTGACACTTGGACGATCCCTATTAAACATACTTTTTGTCCAAGTAGTCAATTTTAAGCATCACTTTCACTATAGCACTGCACTCCATTAGTATCACCTCTTCCTTTTTTTGAGCAACTCTGGCTAGAGTATGTTTTGACATCCACATCCGCACCGTCAACTGATGGTTTTGGGCGGTGTTCGGATTGTTTAACAACTCCCACATGATGAGATTCCGCCAGAAGGGTGGGCTGATGGGAATTTCTCAGCCAGATGTAACTCATAATTTGTTTATGTAATCCTTTTGGTTCTTAGTGATTAGTACAGAAACACACCTAGTGGACCGAGGCATCTCTACTTTATATTTTGATTTGACCCAGGGCTTCCCAACATTCCATTAGCCTTTTGGAGCTCAGCAGCTGCTGCATTGCAGGTGAGGTATATCATGACACTGACTGAAAACGTAGTGGTGAGCGGCCCGTCTTCCGCCCATGATGCAAGAAGCTCTGGTGGTGACTATTCTTAAACCAGGTAAGCCCACAGATCTGTGCTCTTCAGACAGACTGCTCTCATTAATAAAATCCTGATACCATGATGCTTGTTAAGATTATAGCTAACCGGATTGATATATTTATGCCTGGACTCATCCTACCTGCAAAGTAGGGCTTTATTCCAGGCAGATCGACTGCACATAATCTCAGGACTTTCTTTGGCGCGATTTTGCAAATAGATCATGATGTCAATAAGGTGGTGTTTGTTTTTTTAGATGCTGAGCAGGCATTCAACTCGCTTGAGTGAGAAGCCATGTTTGCTGTGCTGCGAAAAATTGTGAGCCTGTGAAATATTCCAATTATATACTGACCATACTGCTCATATCCAATAAAATGATGCATCACTAATCTTATCACTATACTGAGATTTCCGTGCCATAGCCTTATTCTATCTGCCTATGCTGATGATCTGCTCTTTATAAGGGACCCTAGAATTAATTTTTCTCTTGCTCTCAGAGAAAATCTATGATTTTTTTGGGGTCTGTTGAGCCTAAAGACTAACTGGATATATCCCTTATTTTCTTGCTGAGTAAATGCATGCAACAGTGTATCCTTAAAATTCCCTTAAAATGGACGCAAGATCCAGTGTGGTATCTGGGCATAATGATGCATAGAGACCCAGCAGAGGTTGTCAAGAGTAATTATGATAGGCAGCATCAGTAAGCTTTGGAATGACGCTGAGATGTATAAAACTTCCATTGTCTTTAACTGGCATAATTGCTAAAATGAAAATGGGTGTTTTGCCCAGGTTGCGATACCTATTACTGAATATCTAAATTGTCATTACTGGTGTGTTTTTTCGTGGCCTGCAACACCTGATGGTCAAATTTGCTGGGCTGCAAAGTGACCTAGAGTTAAATGGTCCACACTGGTGCTTCCATGTGGACAGGGTGGCTTAGCCGCTCCAGATTTGAGCTCTATCATTATATGGCACATGGCTGGTTTGCACATCAGTGGATTCGCGGTCCCACACATCTGCATGGAGTGGAATGCTGCTCAGCCTCTATCCCTGGAGGGGAGGCTTTTAGTCCTCCCCTGAGAAGCCCCGCTGGCATCGATCTAGTTGGCTCCACAGTAAATGCATGGCACCGGCTGGTGGGACGCAGCTGAGTTGCGCTTCCATGCACCCTGGGGACGCAGGTGGAGTGGGGCGCCTGGCCATCTGTGTGCCTGAGTGAGTGAGGAGCTTGAAAGGTTGTACATCAAATGTGTGTGTGGGGGGCTGGTGCATAATTCATCAAGACTTAAGATCCTATTGGAAGCCAATGATGTTTTTATACTGCAGAATGTGTGGTGCGGTCGTGATGCTGAACTGGGTTCCGTCACCTAATTATCGCATGTAATGCAAAATACTAGTCCTAGATATATTATTTTCAGACTATATGGTGTGGCCTGGTGCGGCGGATCTCTGAATATGACTCAAATTCTCCAGAAAAGGCAGCAGGACATTATTTGTGATATTTCCGGAGAGCAATGTTTTTTCTTCTGCCTGAGCTATTAAAAGCATTTCCCTCACCAGTGGACATAGACTTATACACTTTACATGTATGCAAATACATATATTCTACGTCCATTCAGCTCCACAGATGTAGCCTCAGAGTGGACGCCAGATGTTACAGATGCTGAGACGAAGCAGCAGACTTAAGGCACCTGCTTGTCCGTCTCCTAGTAGACAAAGGTTTTGGCACAATGATTCAATGATGTGGGTAAAAGGAAAGATTTTTTAATCTAGCCTGACCCTCTGGTGGCATTTCTTGGGTATGCGAAAGACATACCTGCATTGGTCAGGAAGTACAGGGCACTGGCACTTTTGTGGCTGAAAAGGATCATTGCAATGAGTGATTAGGTACAAGACCCCATATGTCCTAATAATGCATCAGATCATTTCAGCAGCTCATACTGCCCATAGACCCCCCAGAGATATATGGGCGTCAAAGCAATCGTACCTAGCACTGCATGCTCTGGATGGAGCTGGGATACGGGATGATGACGATGATGCTGGACCGATTAAAAATAAAAACGTATGCGGCAGTTCTCCTCCCTGGATACGGTGTTTGGAAATGGGGTCGCTCATCACAAATTCAGGCTACTTCCTGGCAAGAGTGGTAATAATGCATATCATAAATGCTGCTAATATGGCATGTCAACATGCTCTGTCCGTGCTGCCCCACATGTTAAATACTCCACTTTTGAATAAAAAAAAGTTCTAAACAAAATAAAGACTCAAAGGCTTGCTAACGGGCAAAGGCCACTATGGTTACCCCATTTAGGACCTAATTATGAGTCGTGCATCACTGCTGTGGTGGTAAAAACGGAATGTGAAAGGAACATTACCATGGGGTTACACTGCATCAGTGCCGTGCAATTATGAGTCAAACCCAATGGAATTGGGACTGTCCATGTTGTACTGGATCTACAGGTCGTCGCAACTCCCAATTCAATGGGTTTAATGCGTACACTTACCACCTGTTCTGAGCTTGTGTCAAATGTATGCTTTGGACTCTTTGTGAGGTGTGGGTGGAGGGAGGACAGTGTGAGGAGTAGAGGGTGGGGAGTAGGTGAAGAAGTGGAAAATAATATTTGGTAGGGGGTCACTGTATGCTCCCCTACCGACCAAAATTACGAAGTAAGATTGTCTGCTGCTGCAGCTAAACCTTCATGTGATTTTTCCCCCTGCAGAATTAATACCCTGTAAAATGTGGTCCTGTGGTCAGGCACCTGAGAAAACCAGAAGTGGGAAAACCACCCACTCAGAATCAGGTGAAGTTGGATTCCGCCTCTCTCACGGCCTTAGGGTATTAAAATTAACAAGCTCAGAAAGATATAAAGTTAAGTCTTCCTTGCTGGGATTTCAAGTCAGGACCTCCAGAACAACGCATTTTTCAGCAGCAAGGCTTCCGCTCACAGATCCATCCTCCTTCCTCCCAATGCTGGGCTTGTGCTGTCTCACGAATTAGCGCAGAAGCTGCAGACAGAGGGAGCAGCATTGAAACACAAGACTGCCACGAATTCTAGTGAGAAGATAGACACAACTTCACTCATCAATGGTTTGTTGTTCTCATTGGGATGTGACAATAGCTCCCACAAACAACAAGCTCTGCCCACCATGTTTGAATTCAGCCACACGCCCTCTTAACAAGAAGCTTTAAGTGGGTCCAGTGGGTAGGAAAACACACACACCCTTTAGTAATGTGTGCTTAACATCAAGCATCTCACAACACCTCACTTGGAGGGGCCGACTAGTAATCTCCAAAATGCTGATAGGCCCCTCCTCCCAAAATCAACTTCATAATTAGTATATTCCCACTGCACCTCTCCCCCACCATTTTTTAAACTTCCAACAAGACTGTTACACGATTTGTTTGGTGCAATAAAAACCCAGAATCTCTAAGATTCTCACAATGGATAAAGAGAAAGAGGGGGAGGTCTTTCCAATTTCAGCAAACTCCAATTGGCGTTTTTCTATCAATTGGTTTCAATTGGCCCAAAGCTTCCACCTCCAGTCTGGACGGATATTGAGAAAGGACCTTTTCTCCCCTTCACTCCAATAGCTGTTATCTCCATGAACCATTCCAAACCTCTCCACTCCTCACACATAACCAGAGACACAATAATTGCAATAAAGCCCTTAGACAATAAATGTGTAGTCAAAATTAAGTACCCCACCTACGCCCCATTATGGCACAACTCTCTGATTAAAATTGAAGGTAAAACTCCCCCCTGTCATACTTGGACATCTCATAACATTCTTTATATAAGGATGTTGTTGACAGGGATAACCCGATGTCATTTGCATATCTACAAAAGAGATCCAACATCCCTGATGACGATTTTTGCAACCTCCTCAAACTCAAAGTTGCCATCAATTGCAATCAAGCCTTCTGGAACCCTCAAACCCTAAGCATTCTAGGAAACTAAAGTTAGTTGCCTCTCAAGATCACCAAGCCTCAAAACTGTATAAAATTCTTCAGGAATACACACCCAATACTATTCTAAAATCCCAGAACAGTCTACTCCTTGTCTCAAAGAATGATACAACCACCCAGATGAAAAAAGTTGGACCCTCAAATGGAAGTATGTAACTAAACTCAAAATCTCGCTTATCCTCTCACAATGCAAATACTGGATGTTACACAGATGCTTATGGAACCCGGGGAAACTCTTTAAATTAGGAGCAGTAAACGCCACCCATTATTAGAACTGCTTATCTGAAATCGGTGACCTCGAATACATGTTATTTTCCTGACCCATGCTCCAATGGTTTGGGAGGGATATTAACGAAAAATTGAACAACATTTTTCACTGCAATATGACCCAGGATCATATCCTCATCAGCTCAAGCCCAGGGACCACTCCCCCCATCTTCACTAAACAAAACAGAACTTCTACTATTAGGCCTACTACTCACAATAGAGGTTAAAACAATTCTCTGTGATTGGAAAGAATTCAAGGCAATATCCTATCACAGCTGGTGGGCCTGGGTAGGTTTTCTCAGAAGCTCAGACAATATTACCCTCAACCAAAACTAGAAACACAATAGCTCTAGAGAGCTCTGGCTACCCTTGGACGCTTACCTACCGCATGAAGTACCTTCTGATCCAAGTACTGAGCTGAACAATACCTAGTTACCCCTCTATACTCCAGCAATCGTGGGATACCTCTCTCTGTCTCCCTCCTCATCTATTCCTCGTCTTCCTTTCCCCCTCTTAGCATTCCACTTTCATCTTTAGTTTACTTCAATCCCTGTAAAGTGGAACCATCTTCATATGTATAGAACCTGACCAAGGGGCCCTCCCCTCCCAATAACACAGGAATTGATCCTCAACGCCTCCAACTCTAAGTAATAGATCAATAATAGTTCCAATGCTTTATATGTAACACTCTGAATCTCCACTGTAATTTCATGCTGTACTGTTTTTCTTACTGAAAATGCTCAATAAACCCATCAAGTACCTCTCTGCTGGCAGACATTTAGTGCCACCCCTGGTGGTGAATTCACCTGTATGCCCTCTTCTGTAATACCAAAGTGCAGTCAGAGCCTGTAGCGTAAACAGCACCAGGTGCCGCTTGTGAAAGGATCGCATTCTCTATAATGCAGTCTGTGAGGTTTACATAGTATTTGGGCATTTCAATTCTAACCACTGTACAACCCTATTACTTTTCTAAGATGATTGCTTATCCCAGTTAATTTGAAAAAAAAAGAAAGAAAAGAGTGCTGGTGCCCACAGCTCTGCTCAGAAACCCGCGGCAAGTGCAATTAAATATCAGCGCTCCAAATACCCAGGCTGTGCGGTATTAAATTCACCACAGGTCCCTTTAATCCAATACCAAACTCTGCTGCCCCTTTATCTCACTCTTTCAGGAACCTGCTTACTCCCTATGTGACGGGTTTCCTGTTTTTCTCTTTGTCCTTCTTTCCTGTTTGTGTATTTTTCCATACCTTGCTCTATATCTGATGAGGAAAAATATGTGCAGGTCCCCAAAAATGAGTGCTGGTGGGCCCGCCACTGGCAACCACAGGCTCATATTAAGAGCACTGGCTGTGTCTCGGATATGTAGCTCAGTGGCTATAGTGCTGCTGTGTGGTGGCGTGTGTGGCCCACACAAAGTGTAGGCCCAAAACTATATACAAGGTCCCCTGACTTACACCCTCATGGCACAGTGGTGGTGTAACGAAACGTGTGAGCTGGGCCTCACCTGGCTTTATTAACTCCCCTTTAACTGGAAGAAAACCAAAGGGCCCTAGGATTAACGGGGGATGGTTTAACAGGGAATGTACTAACTCCTTACAAAAACTCAAAGTTGCTCTTAAGGGTAAACCCAGGGATAAGGAAGCAGTTAAAACCCTTAGAAGGGAATACTCAATTCATCTGAGGGATAAAAAACAGGAACTAAGGGAAGAGGCCTGGAACAACTTGACTAAGGCAGTGGATCTTAAGGATGCCAAGCTTTTCTGGTCCACTGTCAATAGTCCCTTCCTCCATAATGAAGAAGCCCCGGTAATGTCTGCTCAGGTGTCTGAGGAACAATGGGTGGCTCATTTTACTAGCATTTTTAACCCTGAAGGACTAGTTGTAGAGGGTGATAGGGAGACCGTGGCTTTTATCCCCCTACCTCTTAATATCACAGTCTCTGAGGTGGATGCCGCCATCCGGGCCAGTAAGGGGGGAAAGGCGCCGGGCCCTGATGGGGTACCCGTTGACCTTTATAAAGCCGAGGTTTCTATCTGGAGTCCATTGTTAACAAAGGTTTTTAATGCAGCTGCAATGATTGCGGCCCCACAGATCTGGGGGGAATCAATCATTATCCCGGTGTATAAAAAAGGGGAGAGGGGTGAGGCAAAAAACTACCGCCCGATTTCTCTCCTCACTGCTTCCCTAAAAATTATGAGTAGGGTATTACTGAGTCGTCTGGAGGAATGGGTAGAAGATAAAGGGATCCTTGCGGATTCTCAGTATGGATTCCGCAAGGGGTTAGGCACTATAGAACAATGCATTAATTTAGATCTTATTATATGCAAATATACAAGGGCTAAACAAGGCTCGTTGTTTCTTTGTTTTGCCGACCTGACCAGTGCCTTCGACCTGGTTGATCATGGTCTTCTGTGGTCAACCTTGTTGGACATGGGTGCTCCAAAGGATATTATCTATTTTTTGGCCCAACTTTATAGGAATCTGACGGCTAAGATACGCTACGGGCAATCGGGGGAGTGTACACCCAGTATCAAAGTAGGTTCTGGAATTAGGCAGGGATGTGTCCTTGCACCTCTTCTTTTCTCCCTTTTTATAAACGCAATTGAGTCGGAACTACGGACCATCAGTGCAGATGCACCGACTGCTGACGGCCTTTCCATCCCAATATTGCTTTACGCGGATGACGCGGTTCTGCTCTCACAAACACCTCTTGGGTTGCAAAAACTTATGAATAAATTTGCAGATTTTATTAATGGGAGAAAATTAAAAATTAATAATTCAAAAACTTTTATAATGCCCTGTGGGAAGAAAATTAAAAACTTAAGGCCCTTTACAGTTATGGACCAAATTATAAAAGTGGTGGACAAATTTTGTTATTTGGGTATCACCTTTAACAGAGGGGGGATGTGGACACCTGAAATGATTAATGTAAGAGCCAAAATGGCCAAGTGTTCTTTTGGCATATTTAAGTTCGCATCCAAGTTAGGCTCAAGACGGATACCAGACATGTTGTACTTATACCACCATAAATGTGTTGCTCTGGCCCTATATGGCTCAGGAGTGTGGGGCCATTGTAATAACAACATGCTCCAGGTTGAGGAAAACAAATTTGTCAAAAAAACTCCTGTGTTTACCATCTTCTGCCTCAACAAAGCTGATCCATCAGGAGGTTGGTCTAGAACATCTATCTGACTTGATCAGATTAAGACCCCTGTTAGTATGGAGATCTATATGGATTAAGGAACAGACTGGTTTCACAAGAAAAATTATTTTAGACTGTCTTCATATGGACAAATGTTCCCGCATCCCTTGGCTTAACTATATTATTCGAACATTTAGTGATGTTTTTAATCTTACTGTGCGTGATAACCCTTTTTGTGTTTTAGATATACCGAAGAGTGAGCTTAAACATGAATTTTTGAGGGTTAGCATGGGGAAGCGTAACGCAGCTATTGCCCAGTTCTCTACACATGTTTTTTACGACAGATACATTAAGGTAGAAATGGGGCTTTCAGGATATCTTAAATTGGTCACTATCCGATCCCACCAATATGTATTGACAAGATTACGGATGGGGATTGTTCATTTGCTTGTCGCTTATCCTGTAATGAAGACCTATACTACTGCCCCCTGTCCGTGTGATGGGACCACAAAACAAAGTACGGAGCACTTTTTATTGTTATGCCCTCTTTATCTTCACCTCCGAAAAAAATATCTGAAACCACTTTTCAAAAAATATAATGTATCCACTATTGTATCGGCCATGGGGCTTTTATTTGGACTTGATTCACAGGACATCTGTTTTTTTACTGCTGTATTTATTTAAAAATCGATTTGTTTGAGGAAAAGCACCCTTTTTGATATGTGATTAACTTAAAATTTGCTGTATCCTCATGTTTTATCACTTATGTATGTATGTACTTTTATGATCATTAATCAATGATCGAATAAAGTTTTTGAATTTGAATTTGAACTCCCCTCACACGTGATCGCGGCCAGACCACCTGGCCTGTCATCAGAGGGCAACACAAACACCCCTCCCTCATACATGTTGGGACTACCCGATCTCAGCTTCACAAGTGCTTTCTTCGTAACAGAGGAATCAGGTTCGAATCTTTGGATAACATTCTGTAATTTTTGACAATTCACTAAATCTCCCTGTGCCAAAAAATTGTACCATAATATGGTTTTATTTTAAGCACTGTAAAGATCTCGGGCCAAACGTGTGGTATATAAAACTGCATAAAAAAATAATAAAGTGTTTCCTGTGGCATAAGCAATAGAAACATTAGATTTTTCTTAAAACTGCGCTTTGGTGAATCAGTCTTTTCCAAATTCTTGGCCAGTATTTCATTTTTATAATTAAATATTTATTTGATTCTAATATACAGTGCTCTGCTGTCATGTTGGTAAGACTGAAGCTCCATACATAATTACACCTGCAAAAGAACCACGTGCTTATACATGAGTGTAACCAGAAGTCTCTATTCTGGCAATAACATACTGTGGCATTTTTGGGGGAATTTTTCTACAATGCAGATTGACAGAAATTTATTGTTAAAACCAATAAAACATATGTTGGCAAAACACATATTTCACTGTTACCATTCACCCAAAGACAATTGTTAAAATGGTTCATTTTGTAAAGACCAATTGCCTTTAAAAACAAAGAAGTTGATTATCGAAAATTCCCAAAACAAATTCTAAGGGATGGATTCACCCATTTTGTTTTGTGATGAATTGAGATATTGGAGCTTTTTTCAATACGATTCACAATTGACATTCACCAAACTGAGGCCATTCACTAGCTCTATGTCATGATAACTTCAGTGCATGACATTATTCAACTCACTGTAAACAAGTGATTTACGAGGCACAACCAAAACCTAACAAAGTGCATATCTGATTGAGAGAAAATATGACATCCTTGAATCATTGATGTTTCTTAGAAAAGTGTTTTTATTTTTACAGATGAACATTCAAATACACATTATTCTTCCTGCAAAGTAATGTGACACACAAGTGGCTGTCACATTTCGGTCATGAAACTGGCCTTCCAATTGGCCAGTGCCATGACCGAAATACATACCACTGTCCTTTGGTGTCAAAAACGAAATGATAGTGTGGCTGAGGGTGTCTTAGCGGAATGGACTATGACCCACTTTAAGTAGCACGGCCCTCGATTTCAATCAATCAATCAATCATGCCATTTGTATAGCGCACTACTCACCCGGGAGGGTCTCAAGGTGCTTGGGGGGAGGGGTATGCTACTGCTCGAACAGCCAGGTCTTGAGTTGTTTCCTGAAGGCGAGATGGTCCTGGGTCAGCCGAAGGTGGATGGGGAGGGAGTTCCAAGTCTTGGCAGCCAGGTAAGAGAAGGATCTTCCTCCTGCGGTGGCTCTTCGGATGCGTGGTACGGCTGCGAGGGCGAGGCTGGTGGACCGTAGCTGGCGGGTGGGCGTGTAGAAGGTCAGGCGGTCGTTGAGGTACTTGGGGCCCAGGTCGTGGAGAGACTTGTGTGCGTGGGTGAGGAGCCAGAACGTGATCCTCTTGTCGACGGGGAGCCAGTGCAGGTTCCTCAGGTGGCTGGAGATGTGGCTGCGTCGGGGGACATCCAGGATGAGTCGGGCGGAGGCGTTCTGGATGCGCTGGAGTCTTTTCTGTAGCTTGGCTGTGGTTCCGGCGTAGAGGGCGTTTCCGTAGTCCAGTCGGCTGGTGACGAGTGCCTGGGTGACAGTCTTCCTGGTCTCGGTTGGGATCCAGCGGAAGATCTTGCGAAGCATACGCAGGGTGTTGAAGCACGATGAGGAGACGGCGTTGACTTGTCTGGTCATCGAGAGGGAGGGGTCCAGGATGAAGCCCAGGTTGCGTGCGTGGTCGGTTGGCTTGGGTGCGGTGCCCAGGGCTGGGGGCCACCAGGAGTCGTCCCAGGCGGAGGGCGAAGATCCCAGGATGAGGACTTCCGTCTTGTCCAAGTTCAGTTTCAGGCGGCTGTCCTTCATCCACTCGGCGACGTCTTTCATCCCTTCGTGTAGGCAGGTTCTGGCGGTGTCGGGGTCTCTGGTGAGGGAGAGGATCAGCTGGGTGTCGTCGGCGTAAGTGATGATGTTGAGGTTGTGCTGGCGTGCGATGGCTGCGAGAGGTTTCATGTAGATGTTGAAGAGGGTGGGGCTGAGTGAAGATCCTTGCGGGACGCCGCAGATGACTTCGGTGGCCTCGGAGCGAAACGGGGGGAGGCGGGCTCTTTGTGTTCTTCGGGCGAGGAACGAGATGATCCACTCCAGTGCCTTCTCTTGGATACCGATGTTGCCGAGGCGCTGGACTAGGGTGCGGTGGCAGACCGTGTCGAACGCAGCGGAGAGGTCCAGGAGGATGAGGGCCACTGTTTCCCCTTTGTCGAGCAGGGTCCGGATGTCGTTGGTGGCTGCGATGAGGGCGGTCTCGGTGCTGTGGTTGGCTCTGAAGCCGGACTACGAGGGGTCGAGGGATCCGTTCGTCTCGAGGAAGGCGATTTGGCGCCCGCTAGCACCTCGCTCTTCGATAGATAGATAGGTAGATAGATAGATAGATAGACTACGACTTTCACACAATCAGACATGGAAACCAAGCACATAAGTTGTGTACCTCACAAAATTAGACAAGTCTGCTCGCACTTACTTCAGACAAGGGCTCCATGCCACCATAATACCTAAAGAATTAAACGCAAACAGAGTTTAACAAAAATATTTTGAAACCTTGGTGCCAAATTTCAAGCTTTTTTGATTTATAAAAAAGCAACATTTGAAAGATTCCTCTTTCAGACTTTCAGAAATGTGCATTTGTTCAATATTCTGATAGGCATTGATCTATCCACATTAACTGACTCCAGAATGAAATCCCTAATTTGGAGCCATTAAAAACCCGCTCCTGTAACTGCAATAATAAACATGGTGATGTCCCTCAGAAAGCACACTTCAGCTAAAAGGCACAGCTTTACCAGGCGTTGCAGGGCTCCCTACTTTTGGTTTCCTACAGTTGGTATAATCTTATAACTTACAAATTTTACCAAAAAAGCAGCACGCCTTCATTTCAATTCAGACATATTTAAAATTTTCATGCGTTTTAAATGTTTTCGCTCTGATCATTTAATGTTAATCTGTATGGCGCAAAGTGAATTCCAATGTTGTACTCTGCACAACTGATGGCAGACAGAGGAACTGAGAAATAGTTACTTGTAGCAGCCTGCGGGCTTTGGGTTGGTGTGGTCTCATTCCCTGTGTGGGGGGTATTAATGCCATCTTGAGACCGACCATATAGGCTTAACGGGAACGTTTGGATCAGTTCTACAAATGTCCTTATCATCAGTTGCCACATTCACACATGGATTGAAGTATAGCTAGGCCAGGACTGTCAATTCTGAGTCAGCAAGCTTTTCAGTTCGTGAGTCGGCAAGCCTATCAATTCGTGAGTCAGCAAGCTGGACAATGTGAGAGTCCAGCCTGTCAATTAATGAGTCAGCAAGCCTGTCAATTCGCGAGTGAGGAGCCCTGTCAATTCGCGAGTGAGGAGCCCTGTCAATTCGTGAGCCAGCAAGCCTGTCAATTTGTGAGTCAGGGGCCCGGTCAATTTGTGAGTCAGGGGCCCGGTCAATTCGTGAGTCAGCAAGCCATTTACAAATTTCGAATTACCCTGATGATTTGACACCTGTTCATATCTTTACAGCAAAGCAGTGTTGTAAAATTACCACTTCAAGAGTCATAAAGTGAGCTTCAGGCGCCCAAGCCTAAAAAACAAACAAACCTTGGAAACCAGCAAACTGTTGGATACTGGATTTCAGGGAGTTAGGAGTTTGTTGTGGCGCTTTTGACTGCAGTGTTGGTTAATAACACTAGCTACTGTCTCACAACCAACTAAGATGCTAAACCCACAGGAAAAATAATATAGCCTTATGGCTAGCCCGCTGCTGGGTTATACCGGTTGACAAAGGCCCTAAACACGAGTTCTAGGCCTAAACCACAGGGAGAGCCTATAACAAGGAAGACGGTCTTTAACAACCTGTATAGCCGGACTCATAGGGGCTGTAAGGCTTTTCGAACATTCCACCCACAAAGGATAGAATGCTCAAAATTAAAAAGGGAGAAGTATGTAGACAAACATTGGAATGTTGGAGCTAAGGGCTTATATCGGCCATTAAAGCTCCGAGCTACTCCATTGTCCTCAATGGAGATCTTAACATTACAAAGTTCTTATATAGGGGGGGGGTTGTGGCAATAACTAGTCTTATTGACTGGCTGTAAGGTCAGTAATGCTACTACAGGTAACTGAATGTTCCAGCACAGATAATCAATTAGTCTCTTCCATACTTCCTCACTTCTTTCAGCATTTGCTCTCGCGCTCCGTCCGGTGCTTTGAATGTTCTGTGATTTCTAAGATAGGTACAAGAGCAGTCTTATAACAGTTGTTAGGACTCATTCTACAGACAGCAGCACCAGTCACACACCAGCTGCTAAAGACCACATTTTAGGAATCTGATTGGCGGACCAGATCTTAGAATTCCAATGAAAGAGGTAGCCTATGATACTGGTCAATTTTTTCCTAAACCCTTTTAAATAAAGAGTTCAACTGTTAAGTGCCCCAACCTTTGAAGATTGAACAAAAAGAAGGACACACACTGTTTCCCCCGGTTCTCATAGCATTGTCTAAAGAAATGTAGTAAATATTTTAAAAGCATTAAATAGAGCTACGTGTTGGAGGTGAGATACTACTTACACAACATACATTATTTGAAAAAGAAACAATATATCTAAAGAAAGGCAGTGTGCCATTTTCCAACGCTGGACGGTGGAGAGCTCTATTGAAGTAAATGGAGAAGTCTCGGCCTCCCCCTCCCCCAACATCCCAAAAATGCCTCCATAATTATTAGCCATTTAATTACATTTAGAGGCTTTACTGCTGTAATTGTGTTATTGTCCTTCCACCTACATCCACAGTGGGCAGTGCATGCCCTCCACCACATTAAAGGGCCCCGTTAGAGTTTAGGCTTACTTCCTCCTACACCCAGTTCAGGTCTCTCCTGAAAACTCACTTGTTTCGTAAGGCTCACAATTAGGTTTTCTTTTGGCTTTTCCTTTCCTTGCTGCTCATTTATCCAATAATCCTTTCTGTTCCTTCTATGCCTACTAGAGCCAAGAAACCGCTGGGTGTAAGCACGCTCTACAAATTTTTCAACATAACATAACATCATTGGGTTTCGGCCTACAGCTAGGCGAGTGACCATATTACAAACAGCAAATCTCTTCGTAGAAAGTGTATAATCCAGTATTAGAATTCCCCATAGTTAACAAATACCTAAGAGCAAAGTGTAAAGGAGATATAATTCCCAGAGTGCACATTATCGGATGGTACAATATGACTAAAATGTAAAACAATTAAGAGTATCAATTTAGGGAATAACATTTGCCATCCATCTTCGTGTTTTCCACCAGCTGGATGTTGCAACAGTAGGAAATGTCCTTTCGATACAAAGTAAATAAAAAATAATTTGAACAAAGAGCAAAAGTACAAACAAAATGTTTGTCTATAGCCAGGAGCAAAGGGCAAGGCCTCGGTGTTGGGAGAGATCAGAGGAGCAAAGGACGTTGTTCGAGAGGTGGAGAGGTGCACAGGTCAGACAAAAAGGTAGGTCTACTAGGGCAAAGGGAATTCAAGGCATGGGCAAAGCGGACAATTACCCAGGGTCGCCGCCTTGCAAGGGGACACAGTGTGTCTATTTCCCTATCTTCACATTAATGTACAAGTCAATATTGTTTGGTGCCATGGGGCTTGCATTAGTAAAACTGAATGATAAAAATCTTTCTTACCTGGACCACCAAAACCCTTAAAATGACACGATACGTGACTATGGGTGGTAGCGATTAGGCCTAAGAAAACTTGTTTGGAATCTGGGTTTCACCTCCTAGCGCAAATGAAGGGCTCACTTTTTCCGAAGGTTTTATAAGCTTGGATGAAGAAAAAGCAGTGAAACACGTGTCAAGTTCCTTCCTTATCTGGCCCATGAAAAAAGATAAATCTGGGGACTATTTCAGCAACAGGTAGCAAACACCGTACGGTGATCTAGATGTGGAGATCTTCGTGAGTAGTTTGCTCCAATGTATCTTTTGCTTTGTTGTGGAGGAAGGCACAACTTCCCCACACATCCTTGCTACTTCCAAAGTATTTTTGCTAAATCAGCTGTAGGGTGGGTATTTATACTGGTCCTGATGAACTGCTGTAGACCCTGCTGGGTAGTGAGGCATGAAGCATGTTGACCCTGCATTACTTTTGCTGAACATGTCTAGGCACATCATATCCTAGAACAGCCCCTTGTTTTTACCTTATCAAGGGGACCACATTATTAAATAGTCTCTTCAGTACCCCTTCGGCTATTTTAAATCACCTACACACCACCCTAAACTCACATCCTCACCTGCACTCATCATTACAGCTAAAGTCAGAAGATCTTCGCTAAAGAGCTCCTGCTGAGGGACCTGCCGGGCATTGCAGTGCCGGCCCGACAAGCAACAGCCCAGTGATGAAGCATGACACCCTTCTGAGTGTGTGAGGTGTTTCAGGTCTGATCACATGGATCCCCTCAGATCCCTCTCTCATCATCAGTCTCAATTGACTGCTTTATCCCCTTCCCCCTAAGTAACAGCACCCTCCTTTTGTTTTAGATTGTCCATTTAAGAGCTTGGGTGCAAATCCTCTCCTTGTCTCTTCCTTGGTTTATTGAGCAAGCACTATCTTTATTAGGTCAGCATCCCCATGCTAAATAAATTACTACTTTATACACAGAGTTTTAGGGTCTACAAAAACATAACATAAAGGGGGCTACCCAATCCGCTGTCTGGTGTCCAGTAATTGTGCCAATGGCACTCATGAGTATAAACAAGACAGATGGTATAAAGGAATAAATACACAAACAATTACTGAGTAGGGTACATTTAATTTACCCTCACCGCATTTATTATTCACAATGAATATATCACACAAAGTTATGTCCTGCATGGACAATAGCACCTAATCAATGAAAAACAAAAAATGACATATATCACACCATTCTGTACATGAACAAGAACAACATGCAAATATAACAAAGTAACCCTACAAATAAATATTTACTAGTGTCTACATTACAATTCTGGAAAGACCACTAAGAGGTAGTCCAGGTGACACAATTTTTTCTAGAGTGACATCCTATAGTTTTAAAGCATCACTACAGTTCTATTGACTCCTCCTTATTAGTGTCGTCGACATGCCCACGTTTCAGCCTATCATCTTCTTAGGCCTCCTCAGGACAGGGTTAATACATTACTATACAAAATACAAAACCAAGGCATTACTACCATCATAACTATGCGTGGAGCGAGCTGGCTGAGAATCGTGACTGCCCAAAAACCACGGAAATTACACATTAAAGCCATTGGTCCTATCAATAACTTAATACCCAAGCTTCCAAGGTGCACAAACAAAACATGCACTAAGTGATATACACAAAACTCACACCACCACTTAAAACCCTTTAATCAAGTGACTCTTTCAAGCAACAATCTTGTGTAGTCAACTAGTGGCACAATCAATACACACCATGTTTGTCTGTCTGCAAGGCAGATCTTTTGGAAGGCGGTTTAGTCAAATTTCAAGGAGCTTTTGCAGATATAGGAACAGTTTGCCTTCGACACCATGGGGGCAGAGTTATCAAGCATTTGCGCCACAGCAATGTCATGCAAAGTGACAGCAAGATGTTTGTTACCTTCCAACGCAAAACATTTTTGCACTAGAAAACTGCCCTTTTTGTATCACAAATAAGTGTGGCACTTTCCACTGCTTTGCACTACTTTGAGTTAAATGGGCATTCCATGGCTGGTAATTGGGCATTCACATGTAACCACCCATGAATTCTGCAACAATGCTCTACTTATTAAAATTATACAACCAGGTTTGAATAAAACAAAAATTAGGCCTTTATCAGGCAGGTGCAAAATAGGAGAAATATTTGTATTCCTCCGTATCTTTTATTTCAAACATTGCACGTGTGCTGCACTGCACACAACACAAATAATGAACGAATGTTTCGAAGAATATCTAGGCTTACCTTTTTGTACCCTTATAATATAAAACGTATGCTGAGTAGCACACACGGGTGTGAGTGAGGAATGAAGGCCCAGCAGGTGTGAGGCAGGAAGGAAGGTCCGGCAGGTGTGAGCGAGGAAAGAAGTTCCGGCATGTGTGAGTGAGGCAGGAAGGCCTAGAATGTGTGAGTGAGGAAGGAAGGCCTAGAATGTGTGAGTGAGGAAGGCCCAGCAGGTGCGAATGAGGAAGGAAGGCCCTGCTGGTGTGAGCGAGGATGGATGGCCAGACAGGTGTGAGTGAGGAAGGAAGGCCTAGCAGGTGTGAGGAAGGAAGAAAGGACCTGCAGGTGTGCGCGAGGAAGGCAGGCCCAGCCACTGAATGTAAAGTGTCTCCTCCATCATGCCGGTGAATCAGCCACTGACAACATGAAGTGCCGCCTTCATCATGCAGGGGAATCACAGAAAACATGACTTGCCACCTCTATCATGCAGGTGAATCAGCCACAGACAATATGAAGTGCCATCTCCATCATGCAGGTGAATCAGCCACAGACAATATGAAGTGCCATCTCCATCATGCAGGTGACTCAGCCACAGACAATATGAAGTGCCATCTCCATCATGCAGGTGACTCAGCCAGTGACAACATGAAGTGCCGCCTCCATCATGCAGGTGAATCAGCCACAGACAACATGAAGTGCCTCCTCCATCATGCAGGTGAATCATCCACAGACAACATGAAGTGCCACCTCCATCATGCAGGTGAATCATCCACAGACAACATGAAGTGCCACCTCCATCATGCAGGTGAATCAGCCACAGACAACATGAAGTGCCGCCTCCATCATGCAGGTGAATCAGCCACAGACAACATGAAGTGCCTCCTCCATCATGCAGGTGAATCATCCACAGACAACATGAAGTGCCGCCTCCATCATGCAGGTGAATCAGCCACAGACAACATGAAGTGCCTCCTCCATCATGCAGGTGAATCATCCACAGACAACATGAAGTGCCACCTCCATCATGCAGGTGAATCAGCCACAGACAACATGAAGTGCCACCTCCATCATGCAGGTGAATCAGCCACAGACAACATGAAGTGCCGCCTCCATCATGCAGGTGAATCATCCACAGACAACATGAAGTGCCACCTCCATCATGCAGGTGAATCAGCCACAGACAACATGAAGTGCCGCCTCCATCATGCAGGTGAATCAGCCACAGACAACATGAAGTGCCTCCTCCATCATGCAGGTGAATCATCCACAGACAACATGAAGTGCCACCTCCATCATGCAGGTGAATCATCCACAGACAACATGAAGTGCCACCTCCATCATGCAAGTGAATCAGCCAGTGACAACATGAAGTGCCACCTCCATCATGCAGGTGAATCAGCCACAGACAACATGAAGTGCCGCCTCCATCATGCAGGTGAATCAGACACAGACAACATGAAGTACCGCCTCCATCATGTAGGTGAATCATCCACAGACAACATGAAGTGCCACCTCCATCATGCAAGTGAATCAGCCAGTGACAACATGAAGTGCCACCTCCATCATGCAGGTGAATCAGCCACAGACAACATGAAGTGCCGCCTCCATCATGCAGGTGAATCAGACACAGACAACATGAAGTACCGCCTCCATCATGTAGGTGAATCATCCACAGACAACATGAAGTGCCACCTCCATCATGCAAGTGAATCAGCCAGTGACAACATGAAGTGCCACCTCCATCATGCAGGTGAATCAGCCACAGACAACATGAAGTGCCGCCTCCATCATGCAGGTGAATCAGACACAGACAACATGAAGTACCGCCTCCATCATGCAGGTGAATCATCCACAGACAACATGAAGTGCCACCTCCATCATGCAAGTGAATCAGCCAGTGACAACATGAAGTGCCACCTCCATCATGCAGGTGAATCAGCCACAGACAACATGAAGTACCGCCTCCATCATGCAGGTGAATCATCCACAGACAACATGAAGTACCGTATCCATCATGTAGGTGAATCAATCACAGACAACAAGAAGTGCCACCTCCATCATTTAGGGGAATCATCCACAGACAACAAGAAGTGCCACCTCCATCATGCAGGGGAATCAGCCACAGACAACATGAAATGCCACTTCCATCATGCAGGGGAATCATCCACAGACAACATAAAGTGGCACTTCCATCATGCAGGGGAATCATCCACAGACAACAAGAAGTGCCACCTCCATCATGCAGGGGAATCATCCACAGACAACATGTAGTGCCGCCTCCATCGTGAAGGTGAATCAATCACAGTCAAGAAGTGCCACCTCCATCATGCAGGTGAATCATCCACAGATAGCATGAAGTACCGCCTCCATCATTTAGTTGAATCAGCCACAGACAACATGAAGTGCCTCCTCCATCCTGTCGGTGAAGAGACCCGAGTGCGAACAAGAAGAGTGGATTTGGAAAAAAGAGGCCAACAAAATCAAATGGTGCAGCAGATCACGAGTAAAGAGAGACACGTAGGAGACAAATTAAGGTCTTGGAAGCGTTTTAGTCATACGCCTGTTTAATCCAATTAGCATGATTTGCGCGGAAAGCACCTGATTTAAAAAGTTCAAATCAAGTCACAATGCAGTTATCTGAGAAATCCAGCCTGCGGTGTTATATCGCAGGGGAGATGTTCCTTGATGCGTTAAATGTGTTCACTTGCATTCGGCAGGAATGTTTGTTAAGAGTTCACTAAAGGTTCCTTAGTGGAAGCTTTTGCTCATTTTTAGGTCTGGCAATAGCCAAGGTCTTTTGATTTTATTAAAATTAGATGTATAATTTACTCACTTGAGGTTTTCAGCCACCCGTCATGTTGCACCGGTCAGTTATTTTGTCAGTTACATTTTTCTTCCACCCACTACAGCATGCAGCAGGGAGCAGTGGGGCGGCCCACTTCAGCTATTGGCTAACTTCGCTGTGAGTGACAGCATTCCATCCTTTCACAAGGATCACACAGACACACAAAGCAGTGCCCCCACTGCCAGGGACTACTGTGGCAAGGTGTGCTTTTTGAGAGCACAAATAGATTTCTTTTAGCCAACGTTTTATTTCATATATTGATGAGGGTCCATCAGCCTCTCCAACAATAAAGATTTGCAAAAACTATTACAAAACAAAACGAGCACTGACAAAGCCAAAATGTTGGCAGCTAGCACCAGATCTATTGGTGTTGCAATGCCTTTTAACTATATGAGTTTATACAGGCATATCATACAGTTGTAAAAAGCATTTCTATCCTTGCACACTCGAGGAGTTTATATAGGCAAATCATAAAATTACTCAAAACATTTCTAGTTTGTGTTCAATTGAGGAGTTTATATAGGTATTAACACTATTTAGTGATCACTAGAAATGTTTACATGGGCACATATCATACAGTCTGCAGTATTTTATTCAGTGCTCAATACTGGGATTATGTAGGAATATAATATAATCTGAAAATGAATATCTAATCGTTACTCGCTAGAAGGTTGATATAGGCATTCAACGTACCAAAGAGTACTTACATCCATGGTCACTATGTCTACATGGGTCTATCTGGGAAAATCAATTCATAAAGTAATCTACATATTTACCAGCATGCGGGTGTGTAAAAGCGGGGGATTTCTACCATCCCAGGGACAACAGCACAGAGCATGGACTCAGGGCCGGATTTAGGGCAGTGCGACTGGTGCGGCCGCACTGGGCGCAGACCTCAAGTGGGGACGCTGTATTTAGCAAGAATTTAGGATTGGAACCATCTGATGCAGAGTTCCTTGTGTGTACAGATTTAAGGCAGCAATATAAATGTCAAGATAACTCTTGTGATTAATGTTCCTGCTAGAGAGAGAGAGATGGGGTTTTTGTCTAGTGGCAGTTTTGACTTGCTATAAAGTAGCCTAGAGGGCTAATATGTCTGCTGCAAAGAACAGATCTGTATTTGATGTAGATAGCCGAGTGGATTAGTAAAGCCAGCCTTTACCAGCGCTTTAAAACGAATGAAATGTATGCAAGAGAAGGGCTATGGAGAGATGAGGGGCCCTTTTGCTGGGTGGTAGTGAGCTAATCTGAGGTGGAGGGCCACCAGTGCTAATGCCAGCCCTGTAAGATGGACTACCTTCCCTTAGTCCTTCTGAATTAAGTAGTAGCGGCCTATCGACATATGTGCTACATCTTGGCGCTACAAAACAGTCCTGGGTGTACACGGTCTACCTGAACTCGAATCACGTGACGGGAACCTTGCAGTGACTGGAGGTCTGAAGAACATTTGGGGTGCTTGGAGGTCTCTCAGTAGTGCTTCTTTAAAGCGTGAGGACTGCAGCATACATGCGCCCTTCGCACACTCGAGAGGTGGCCTCAACTGAATTTAGAAAAGCTCTAACCTTCCCATTAAAATGTTGATTTTTTTTATATATGTTTGAGAATTAAATACAATACTTCAGCATTTGTGTATTTGTTTAATACTTGTGTCTGTATTTTTGTGTACTATTTTGCGGTTCAAATGTTTGAAATTGTTTACCCCGTTGTCCCAGACTTCCAGTAATGACTCAGTGGGGGGTCCCAGGATTCCAATAATGATTCAGTGGGGTCTCTGGATTCTAGTAATGATTACACGAGGGTACACAGACGTCGCTGATCTAAGGTATTCCAATTCTCATGATGTGCTAATGTTGTTCCATTAAATGTCTTGCAGTGTTGCAGATCAATACACCAATGTACTGTTAAAGAAGCATCTGTCTGTCTCTTCACATGCCCCTTTGATGTAAAACAATTCAGCAGAGAAGTACAGATACAGTTCCATTAAAAGCACAGACGCTTTTCAGAGATGCGGGAGAAGTGTCACAGTCAAGGCATTACAGCAATTTGAAGACAGGCCGCCATTTAGGGAGAGCAACAGCTCTCCTGAGAAATGTCTGCTTTGTTGAATCAAACATAGAGCACGCCTTCTAAGAAGCACAAGTAACTTCACATTAACACTACTGCAGCCCTTCCAAAGAGTGCCTCTATTGGCCAATGAAATGTACTGCACCATTGCTGACACGTGCCAGCACCCTCTTTCGCAGTGAGATTCCCAGTGAGACTTCCCAGTAGATTCATACTGGGAAGTTCCAACATGCTGTTGCTTCATTGGTACAGATAGTTATAGGTGTTGGTCATGGATACTTATTTTTCTTCATCAGATTTGGATCTAGTGCAAGGGTGAAAATGACAGAAAGGGAAGAAATAACAAGGAAGAGAAGGCAGGAAAACAACAAATAGAGAAACTAGGGATGAAATATCAGGAAGAGTGAGATAAAGGAACATGAATTGGAGGGTGGTGGAGAAAAAGGGTATGAGGTGGAATAAAAGCTAGGCAACTTTGGTATTTGGCATCGCAGACAAACTCCTAAGAAAAGCTTCAGGACCCTGCATTTATATTTTATATTTTGACAAATTAAGTGCCTGCACCAGTCAGCTGTGAAGATGTTATATGAGACTATATTAAAAGCACACCAGCCCAATGGATGAGCCACCACAGAGAGCTTTAGAGAGAACTTGGCTCAAATGTTGGCTCAATCATTACAATAGCTTTCTTTCCAAGTTAGCAAAGATATTATCTCCGCTTTAGATAACTCTGCCAGGCCATAGTTCATAATAATTAGACTAACACCCTGTTCCAGAGGACTTCAGTCGTGTGATAGCCGGGCTCAGCAATCTGGAAGGTGTCCAGGTCTAGAGTTGATAAGCTGGTCATAAAAAGCTCAAATAAATATATAAAGAAGTGATAGCCGAAGTCGAAAGGTGATAAAGAGTCTGTAAAGAGCTCAAATAGAATCCATCAGAACGCGATAGCCTAGGTCCAGAGGCGATAAGGGAGTCCACAAAAAGCTAAAAAGGAATCTATCAGGAAGTTATAGCCTATGCCGAGAGGTGATGAAAAGTCCATAAAAAGCAAAAATACAACCTATCAGGAAGCGATAACTTAGGTCTAGAGCTGATAAATGGTCAGCAAGGAGCTAAAATACAATCTATCAGGAAGTGATAGCGTAGGTCTAAAGGTGAAAAGGAATCTGTAAAGAGCTCAAATAGAATCTATCAGGAGGTGATAGCTTGGGTCTATGGTGATAAAGAGTCCATAAGGAGTTAAAATAGAATCTGTACATTAGCAGCAGCTTAGATCCAGCAGTTACAATAAACTCATAAAGAGACAACATAGAACGGATCAAGAAGGTAGGTCTGGAGGGCATAGAGTCTGTAAAGATCTAAAACATAATGTATCAGGCATCAACAGCCTAACTCTAGAGGTGATAAAGAGTACCAAAAGAGCAACAAATAGTATTTAAATGACATCAACAGCTTTATTCTATAGGCCATAAAGAATCCATAAAATATAATTTATTAGGACGCAATTGTTTAGATCCAAAAGTAATAAAGAGTCTACAAAAGATCGAAACTAGAAACTATCAGGAAAGAATAACTTAGATCTAGCAGGAATAAGACATACATAAAGAGCTAAAACAGATCCTATAAGGCAGTGATAACTTAAGCAAATAGAGCTAATGGGAACCCGAGGCAACACAAAATGTCCTTGTGCTCAAGATGGGCTGAAACCTTCCTCTGAATGGTTTGTAAATGACACACTGTTTTACTGACATGAGCGATAGAATCTGACAAAAAATCCGATGGGTTTAGTACACCGCATGTAAAGACCATATCTAGAGGTCATGACGTCTGAACTTAATTTTTAATAGCTCCAACAACTGAAGTAGTGGCATCACTTTAGAAACCAAAACTCTGTAGCAGTGTGTCTCCTAAAATACTACAAAGATGAGTAGTCTCAATTTCAAAGATGTGTGGTGTCAATTTCTTATGCCTGTGAACCCTTTAACAAGTCCTCATAAAGTATGTCACCTAGCTCTTGGATCACATAATTCTAAAATATAAAATATACCATCTCCTGATTCAATTATTTCGTCCAATTCCGAACCCGCGGACAGCATACCATGTGTCCCAACTGGTGAAGAGTAAACCCATCGTGCCATTTGTCACATTATTCAACAATTGTCCATCCATTGGCAAGAGTGCCAATAAAACCACTCCTACTGTCTACTGATCCTCCCGCTTGGAGGATAGTGTACCCATTGTACAATCCAATGTACAGAGTCCCTATTGTCCGATCCACTGGAAAGTATCCCTATCGTCCCATCCAGTGGATAGTATTGCCACGGTCCCATCCATTGCATAGTAACCTATCGTCCCATCCAGTGGATAGTATTGCTATTGTCCCATCCTTTGGATAGTATCCCCATCGTACAATCCAATTTCAAGTGTCCCTATCATTCAATCCACTGGAAAGTATCCCTATCATTCCATCCAGTGGATAGTATCTTATCGTCCCATCCAATGGAAAGTATCCCAATCGTTCCATCAAATGGATAGTATCACCATCGTCCCATCCATTGGAAAGTATCCCAATCGCTCCAACCAGTGGATAGTATCACCGTCGCCCCACCCACTGGAAAGTATCCCAATCGTTCCATCCAGTGGATAGTATCCCTATCGTCCTATCCAGTTGATAGTATCTCCATCGTACCATCCACTGGTTAGCATCCCTATCCTCCCATCCAGTGGAGAGTGTCCTCATTGTTCCATCAGTGGAGCGTGCCCCCATTGTCCACTCTAGTGGATCATTCCGCTACCGTCCCATCCAGAGGACTGAGTCCATATCATCCCAACCAGTATACACAGGTCCCATCATTCTATCCCGTGGACCGCGTCTTTAGCATCACATTAGGTTCACAGTGTTTCCAAATTCCCATACATTTGACAGTGCCCTATTGTCTCACCCACCATCTCATCTGGTGCACAGTGTACATGTCAGGGTTCCTATCGCTCTATGAGGGGGGACCATGTAATCATCAATCATATACGCAGTACAAAGATTGTGCTGTTCTGCTCGCAATCTGACCAGCTGCATGTTTCCCATAATCCCACCCAGTGGACAGCCCCTATCAATTATATGGACCCTCCTTGTAGGAAAATACATCAAGCATGAGGACCAAATACCGACCAGCCAACAAATAGATGGTTCAATAAAACATTTATTTGCCAATAATGCTGCAATGTATCTGGCACCTGAACAGGAAAAATACAAAGAAGGTGATCTCTGTGATAGAGAATTTTCAGCAATTTCCAGCTACACTGTTAATAAGTAAAAAACGGCGACCCTTCTGATAAATGCTAGTCTAGCACAATTTACATGAGAAATACAAACCATAGCTATCTACCAAGAGGTATGCTATCTGGATAGTCTGACCTCAAGAAAATAGAAGAACGTGAAGACTGGATTACAGAGACCAGCTGAAAATAGGCTAAACTGAGTATTAAAGTTTGCAGCACATCTATCTATCGGTAATGGATATAATCAAGGTAACAAAGGTTGTAAGGCTTCCACAATGTCTGTTCTTGTTCTGGTGCCTCCCACCTTATCTGAAAAGGTGCTTCTTCAACAGATTAAATGGGATGACCACATCTTGAGTTTGTGGAGGGACAACTCACAAACTTTCCAGGAAAACACTATGTGCATCCTTTGGGAAAGGAGGTTGGACCTTTCCCAAAATTGAGCTGTGGTATCTTGCCACAGTATTACAAACAGTACCACAGTATTACAAAGTGCCACAGTATTACAAACACTGCAAACGATAGTAGATTCCCAGAATTACTCAACAGCAGATCCCAAACCCTCTTATTAGAATGACAAGAAAGTAAGGCCTGATGGGTTTGGCAGCAAATGTTCACAGCCCAAAATACAAAAATCACATTCTGAACACTCTGGTCACTGTGACGGAGGAAGATTGCGATGCAGAGTTGGGAGATGTGCTTCCCAGAGATGTAACACAGCTCAAATCTGAGTGTAAGGAGGAGAGAGTACAGGAGTAGAAGTAATTAACGGAGAGTGAAGGTTGTTTTTATTTCCCATAGTTGTAGCAGAGATTTGAAATTGAACTCTCAAGAAACATTGTAAGTACCTCCAAATCGAAGGCCACTTTTTTCACTTGGAAAAAAGAGGATTCCAGGCTGTCCTGGAAGACTCAGGGCATCTGCCAGTAGAGCATCAATGGCGGTGGTTATCAAAAACGAAATGACACAGACAGGTCAAATAACAGCAAAATCAGGAAGAGGTAGGATAGGACCCTACGTTAGGAATTATTTGGATGAAGGATGGTACAACGTCAATACAGTTAAACCTATACTCAGACTTTCTAATCTTTTTCCAAATCCTGTAATCTTTGAAGCACTGGACATATCTCAGCCGTGACAAAATTAATATGTTTGCTAAGGATGCATCGCCTCCATGTAGGAGGTGCAGGGTCTCCCAAGACATGTGGATGCAGATGGCCAGGGACTGACCTAAACTGAGCCATTGTGGCAGAGACAGTTTAAGACATGGGCAAAGTACACAATAACCCAGGGCTCCCACCTTAGAAAGGGCCCCTAGGAATGGGAATGTCCTTTCAGTCACATCTCTAGCTCTCTATTTTAACCTTATATTTTTTATACTTCAATATTGTTTGTCAACATAGTGCTTGAATTAGCAGAAAATGGGTAATAAAAATGTTGTTGTTTCATAACAAAAAGACCCCAATATATGTATTGCCCAGGTCCCCCAAAATCCTTAAAATGACACTGCATTGTGGAACTCTTTAGAAACACCCACAGAAAAAAAAGATTGCTGCATTTCGCTGAATCACGATCCGCGCGTGGGCTTGCTGGGTAAGTGCCGGGAGCTCCCTGGTATTTGCAGCACCAAGAATTTTATTTTATTTGGATCTCGCCAGGCATCCGTTTTGATTGCCATAAATCCTTGGTAAATCCCAACGTGCTCAAAATAGGTAAATAAAATGAAAAGGAAATTGTTCTATGAACAACTGCATTGTTCTAGTATTAGGAAAACTCTGGCATTCCAAAGAACACGAGGGCTACTCGGATTGGATAAACAACCTCTACAAATTATCGAGGGGATGGAATGTTAATTTAGAATATGCAAAACATCAATGGGGATTGAGTGCCGAGTGCTGCTATATATATATATATATATATATATATATATATATATATATATATATATATATATATATATATATATATATATATATACACTCACACACACACAATTACATACACATATATAGAATGACTACAGCAGGTAGACTTGTGTGCCAGAACTCTGCAGATGACATACATACCATGATCGACTCTGCAAACAAGCAATCGTTGTGGTAGTTGGAGGATTCATTCCCTGAGCAGTTTAATTGGTCTTTCGTTCTTGAGGGTCTGATTAATTAATACCCTCATGTGATTGCACCACACTGAGGCTCCACAGTGTTATTTGTAGGTCTTTTTATCGAGTGACTGACCCAGTGCAGCGCTTTGAGGCAACTTCGAGGTTCAGGTTGCCCTTAAGTAACTATCATGGAAGAACTATATCCCGGAGGGCCATCCACCCCGTGGTACGCCTCCAGCCCGGTATCTCATGCTATTCCATACATGCTTTCGCTAGGGACCCTATACCATGGATTTGGATTAATTTTCTGCCTCCTCGAAGTTGTCTGATGAGACAATATCCATCGAATCAATTTGGTGCTTTCCAATCTGTGTCCTGATGAAGACCAAGTCTGAACAATAAGCATATGGTCGAAATGTTGACACAATAATAGTGTACTATTTGTTTTGATTCTGGAGCATTTCACTCTGTCAGAGTGTGTATCAACCACCTTTGCATCCTGAATCAGTCACTATTGATGTATATAGACTGTATAGCACCCGCGCACTTTACACTCACTTATTTCAGTTGCATTGCGCCGCTGTGCGATTTGGAATCACCTTTTGTCTTTCAAAATGGCTTGATTATGAAATTGCAATGATTCTTTTTGTTATTGAACAAATTGAATAAAACTGTTTTGTTTAGAAATGGAACCAATTGGTTGATGGTCAAACTATTTTTTCCCAAGGAAGTAGAGGTTCCCACTGCCCCCTCGAGGGAACACTGTTTATCTTTATTACTTGATTACCCAGGTCCCAGGGTTGCCCCTTGTTCTTATATATACACATGAGAAGCACTAGCACTGTCTTATCAAAGGTATAAAAACTCAGCTGAATGTAGCTAGCACTGTCTCAACTAACAAAGGCTTATTAGTGTCTCATTCAATGATTAGCAGCCCAACTCAGCAGAGCTAGACTTGTCGCATTAAAGGTAAAACAGTCCAGGTGAGAAGCACTGTCATATCAAAGGTATTAAAAAAACACATGGGTGTAGCTAGCACCGCCTTATTAAAAACCCAGCTAACAAAGGTAAGCATTGTCTCATTAAAAGATTAGCTGTCCAACTGAATGCTGCCGGCTCACTTTCATAAAGGTATAGCAGCCCTGCTGAGAATGCCAGCACTGTCTCATTAAGGTATAGCAGCTCTGCTGAGAGTGCCAGCACTGTCTCATTAAGGTATAGCAGCTCTGATGAGAGTGCCAGCACTGTCTCATTAAGGTATAGCAGCTCTGCTGAGAGTACCAGCACTGTCTCATTAAGTGTATAGCTGCCCAGCTGAATGCTGCTGGCTCAATCTCATTAAAGGCATAGCAACCCAGCTGAATGCTGCCAGCACAGTCTCATTAAAGGTATAGCAGCCCCGATGAGAGTACCAGCACTGTCTCATTAAAGGTATAGCAGCCCATCTAAGTGCTGCCGGCTTAGTCTCATTAAATGTATAGCAACCCAGCTGAGAGTAGCAGCACTGTCACATTAAAGGTATAGCAGCCCAGCTGAGTGCTGCCGACTCAGTCTCATTAAAGGTATAACAGTCCACCTGAGTGCTGCCGGATCAGTCTCATTAAAGGTATAGCAGCCCAGCTGAGAGTACCAGCACTGTCTCATTTAAAGGTATAGCAGCCCATTTTGGTGCTACCAACTCAGTCTCATTAAAGGTATAGCAGCCCATCTGAGTGCTACCAGCACAGTCTCATTAAAGGTAAAGAAGCCCTGCTGAGTGCTGCCAGCACAGTCTCATTAAAGGTATGGTAGCTCAGCTGAATGCTGCCGGCTCAGTCTCATAAAAGGTATAACAGTTCACCTGAGTGCTGCCGGCTTAGTCTCATTAAAGGTATAGCAGCCCAGCTGAGAGTACCAGCACTGTCTTATTAAAGATATAGCAGCCCATCTCAGTACTACCGACTCAGTCTCATTAAAGGTATAGCAGCCCATCTGAGTGCTATCAGCACAGTCTCATTAAAGGTATAGCAGCCCAGCTGAGTGCTACCAGCATAGTCTCATTAAAGGTACAGTAGCCCAGCTGAGTGCCAGCTCAGTCTCATTAAAGGTATAGCAGCCCAGCTGAATGCTGCTGGCTCAGTCTCATTAAAGGTATAGTAGTCCAGGTATAGTAGCCCAGCTAAATGCCAGCTCAGTCTCATTAAAGGTATAGCAGCCCAGCTGAATGTTGCTGGCTCCGTCTCATTAAAGGTATAGTAGCCCAGCTGAATTCTGCCGGCTCAGTTTCATTAAAGGTATAACTGCCCAACTGAATGCTGCCAGCATAGTCTCATTAAAGGTATAGCAGCCCAGATGAGTGGACCAGCACTATCTCATTAAAGTTATAGCAGCCCATCTGAGTGCTGCCGGCTCAGTCCCATTAAAGGCATAGCAGCAAAGCTGAAAGTACCAGCACTGTCACATTAAAGGTATAGCAGCTCAGCTGAGTGTTGCCAACTCAGTCTCATTAAAGGTATAACAGCCCACCTGAGTGCTGCCGGCTCAGTCTCATTAAAGGTATAGCTGCCCAGCTGAGAGTACCAGCACTGTCTCATTAAAGGTATAGCAGCCCATCTGAGTGCTACCAGCACAGTCTCATTAAAGTTATAGCAGCCCAGCTGAGTGCTACCAGCACAGTCTCATTAAAGGTATAGTAGCCCTGCTGAGTGCCAGCGCAATCTCATTAAAGGTATAGCAGCCCAGCTGAATGCTGCCGGCTCAGTCTCATTACAGGTATGGCAGCCCAGCTGAATGCTGCCGGCTCAGTCTCATTAAAGGTATGGCAGCCCAGCTGAATGGTGCCGGCTCAGTCTCATTAAAGGTATAGCAGCCCAGCTGAGTGCTACCAGCACAGTCTCATTAAAGGTATAGTAGCCCTGCTGAGTGCCAGCGCAATCTCATTAAAGGCATAGCAGCCCAGCTGAATGCTGCCGGCTCAGTCTCATTACAGGTATGGCAGCCCAGCTGAATGCTGCCGGCACAGTCTCGTTAAAGGTATAGCAGCCCAGCTGAATGCTGCCGGCTCAGTCTCATTAAAGGTATGACAGCCCAGCTGAATGCTGCCAGTACAGTCTCATTAAAGGTATAGCAGCCCAGCTGAATGCTGCCAGTACAGTCTCATTAAAGGTATAGCAGCCCAGCTGAATGCTGCCGGCTCAGTCTCATTACAGGTATGGCAGCCCAGCTGAATGCTGCCGGCACAGTCTCGTTAAAGGTATAGCAGCCCAGCTGAATGCTGCCGGCTCAGTCTCATTAAAGGTATGACAGCCCAGCTGAATGCTGCCAGTACAGTCTCATTAAAGGTATAGCAGCCCAGCTGAATGCTGCCAGTACAGTCTCATTAAAGGTATAGCAGCCCAGCTGAATGCTGCTGGCTCAGTCTCATTAAAGGTATAGCAGTGCAGCTGAGAAGTGCTTGTAGCTTCCTAATGAGCATAGTATGACAAAGTTACATTCCTATTACTTTTGGAAACACAATCTAGAAAATTGTCACAGTCCAAAATGACCAAACATCACGGAGAAATGAGACTCGGAGGGGTGCATGGCATACTTTGAAAAGAGTAAGGAGCTAATAACTGCAAGTCAACCAATGGGTAGAAAGCAAGGAAATGAATAAATTCAGGCGAAGCACGGGGGGGTTGAGCCGGTGCGGCCGCCACAACATAAGCTGCAACTTTTACAGGAATAACGATTTTACCTAAAGGAACAGAGCAACCTTTGCCTTAAATAAAAGATACAGCGATCTAATAAATAAGGCGATCTTGAGGAGGCTGTGGGATGAAGGACGCGTGGATGGAATCGAGGCCACGAGCCCATTGTTCTAAAATAAACAGGAGGGAGCTATACAGTGGTCTGGGACGCATATCACACACTAGGACTGGTTGGAGCCCGGACAGACGGATGGGTGTACATGATTGGAATAGCGCCTCTGCCACAAGTGCAGGCGTTTCAACCAGTTGCATTAGTGTTGAATTCAGAATAAAAGGTGCGCTCTTTTACATCCAAACCACTGACGGCAGATCTCCACAGACCCAATCAGACTCGTGTCTCTATTGGAAAGTATCAAATGCGCCGCGATGCCCTACTAAAGACCGACTGTGTGCTACAGAAACGCCAATCAAGGGAGCTTGAGTATCCGAGGAGCTATTTGCGCAAGGTGATTTAAATACTTGTTCTTTGCATATTTTTGGAGCGTATTTATTTATTTATTTAAGCTTGTACCGCGCACAGCTACCCACAATGGGTTTCCCGGCGCCAGGGATAGACTGTAGAAGAAAAGAGAATGTCACCTTGACTTAAGGCCTCTGCCGACTATTGGTCACGCTTAGTAAAGAGCAGGGTCTTCAAAGCCTTACGGAAGCGGAGTAAGTTGGTCTCAGATTTTAATGCCAATGGGAGGGAGTTCCAGTATTTAGGACCAAGAGTGGAAAAGGAGCGGCCTCCCATTTTTGCCAGCTTCCATCTTGGTACTGTGAAATTGCCAATGTCCGATGACCTTAATGAGCGCAGGGGTCTATAGGGTTTTACCAGCCCCTGAACATATACTGGGGCGCTACCCTGCTTAGCCTTGAACATATAGCAGAGTGCCTTGAATTTAACGCGTTCTGGGATGCTCAACCAATGGAGGTCACGCAAAGCGGCAGTGGCTGAGGTGCGTCTGGGGACATTCTTTAGCAGGCGCGCGGCCGCATTTTGCACCACCTGCAGCACATGTATAGTGGCTTTATCTGCGCCCAAATAGAGAATGTTGCCATAGTCCAGGCGTGATGTTACAAGTGCCTGGACTACAGTTCTGCGAGAGGAGAGGGGGAGCATCCACAAAATCTTGTGAAGCCATCGCAAGGTTGAAAAGCAGATGGCTGAGACCTTAGTAGCCTGTTGTCTCATAGTTAGCCTGTCGTCAATAATGACGCCCAGGTTGCGAACTGCAGTAGATGGTGTAGGCGCATTTCCCAGTTCGATGGGCCAATGGCGAGGACCCCAAAGATGTTTGTTCTGTCCCAGAATGACCACCTCGGTCTTCTCCCCATTCAGCTTGAGACAATTTCTCCGCATCCAGTCGGCCACAAGAGTGAGGCCCGACTTGAGTGCGGAGATGTTGTTTACGTCTCTCCCTGACAAGGAGAAGACAATCTGGGTGTCATCTGCGTAGGAAAACAGGGTTAGCCCAGCTTGTTCGACTATGGTTGCCAAGGGTTTAACATAAATATTAAATAATAAAGGGCTAAGAATTGAGCCCTGGGGGACGCCGCGGGTGGAAGGACAAATGGCGGAGGCAGCTTTAGAAGAAAACACTTGGAAGCTTCGGTCACTAAGGAAAGACGCCAGCCAGGCCAAGGCCTGGCCTGCCACACCTAGAGATTTCAGAGAGTCAATGAGGATGGAATGTGACACGGTGTCGAAAGCTGCGCTCAAATCCAGCAGGATGAGCGCCATGGTGTTTCCCTGATCGACACCGTGCCTAAGACTCTCTGTCACCCCCAGGAGGGCTGTCTCGGTTGAGTGCCTAGGCCGAAAGCCCGACTGAGAAGGATGGAGAAATCCAGTGTTTTCAACCAGTTTGGAGAGCTGAGAATTTATATGTCTCTCCAATATCTTTGAGAAAATTGGCAACAAGGATATAGGGCGAAAGTTAGCAGGATTTGAAGGATCTGCACCCTGTTTTTTTAATAACGGTACAACCATGGCGTGTTTCCAAGGTTGTGGGACATGGGCCTCGCTCAGAGAAGCGTTGAGTAATTTAATGATGGGGGGATGAGTGAGGGGGTCTAATTGTTTTAATATTTTGGCCGGGAGAGCGTCCTGTGGGGAGCCCGATCTCACACTATTTAAACAGGAGAGGAAAGAAATGGCGTCTAAGGGCTGCCAAGTAGTGACTACTGCATCAGTGTCATTGTTTTCCAATTTTTGGACTATGTCAAGGGCAGTGTACATAGTACCTGGAGGTGTAGTGAAATTTTCATAGATAAGATCAACTTTATCTATGAAGTAATCCGCTAAGGACTGACACTGAGTGCCATCAAGTGCCGGGGGAGGAGGGATCGAGTTAGCACCAGTCAATTTTTTGACAACAGAGAATAGCACCTTTGGGCAGTTTTGTGCATCAGTCACAGTTTTCCTTGTGTAGTCTGCTTTAGCAGTTTTACAACTGTAGTGGTATTTTTTTAAGGCTTCTTTATATGTGGCTTTACGTGAAGGAGAATAGCCTTGTATGCGGCTAAAGGCCCCTTTCCTCAGCAAGGAGCTTTTTGTTCACATGTATATGTGCTAAATAGTCGGGCACACCTTTAATTGCATGCATCTGTACGGAGCAAAGAAACTGTTGGTGTTTTGACTAAAAGGGTTAAAATGTACTGCTTTGCTTCTAGGCGCTATCTAATTAGAAACCTGTGTTTGGGTGGCTATCAAAACGGCAGGGAATCTCACGCGTGCCAAGAGAAAAAGCTCTATGCCAGCGTGATCGATATACGTGCGTGGAATAAAACAGTGAAAAAATAGGCATTTTACTTTCAAGAAAATATTTGTAGAGTTCATCTGATTTTGCCCTTAGTACGTAAACACAAAACCACTGGCCGATAAATTCAGTAAGTATGCTCCTATCATTATAACTTCGACTAGAACATGTCGTAAAAACGAGAACACACCTCTAAACATCGGGGTGATCCGTTCTCATGTGGTACGGTTAAGATTGGCGCGAGTAGTTTCAACTGAGGACATTACGAGATGGGGGTTATGCTGCTTCTTAACTAGCAGTTTGGATTATTGCAAAATAGAGTGGTAGGGGCCATAACAAGTGCAGAACCGCCACCAACTCGTTTGCATTTGTTAACCCTCAAGGTTTGCCCAAATATATAGTTCAGAGGCAAAGCTACCCCGATACACGTTAGTCGCTCCCAGGATGGCCAACTAATTCCATGTCATAATGAAAGTCTGTGTACCGTTCTGGAATTGTGCGTGGCAAACCAGTGCATTCTGGGTGATGTAGTCTGGGCCTTCTTCCGTCGCTCTGATTAGATACTAACACACTGGACAGCAACGATGTGTAAGTATTAAAGCCAGGGTAGCTGGAAACATTCAATCAGATGCATCAAGTTGTTTTCTAATCCACTAATGCAGGGACGTCCAACCTAGGTCCAAGAGGGCTTGCTCCATACAAGATATTAAGAATACCCACTGCCTATGTAAATACACTCCATATACACATATTGTACGTATAGTTATTTTACATGGCTTTCCTGAACTTCTTAATACTTTATAAGTGTAAATGATCAGGTTGGTGTCTATGATGAATAAAAGATGCACACCTTTTATTTCTAAAATACAAGTCGGATCTGAAAAATAAGCCATAAACAAATAGGGATGGGTGGAAAGCCCGATGGGGATGAAAATTGGCCGAGAAAAGAGCGCAGAAGTCGGCCACGGCAGGATGTAAGCCGTCCCAGGGCGCTCTGCTGCTTTAGGGGGTGTGATCGGTGCTGGACCGGTGCGCTCCAGCCCTGTGCGGGAGGCTGACCCGGGCTGCAGCTGCTCCAGCGAGGCGCAGGCTTCAGAGAGAAGGCGTTTTAAATACAGGTGCCAGGGCCAGGATAATTACATGCACAACTTGCATGTGAAAAAAAACACAAGCATTTGAAACCGGGAACAGAACAAGGTGTGACGACGGGGTAGACAAGGGGGCACGAAACGAGTTCAGCTGGAAACATGAGGCATCCCAACCAATCGGGAAGGCACCGCGTTCCCAGGTGGGGAGGAGGGGTCCTTTGCAAGTAGGGGTCGAAGCCTGAATGAAAAGGGGCACACCTTTTATTGCATTGTACAATACACCTTTAATTATGAACACGTGTAGGAAGTGAGACTGGTTTCCTTAAATGGCGGCGAGATTTCTAAAGGTAAGCAATAATGCCTTGTCTTCTAGGCGCCTGAAAGTGGACCAACCCCTGTCCGCGCGCTCACATGCATGCATACCGTCCCACCACGTGGTCCCGTGAACTCTGCCACACTTACATAATTCAGTAACTCACGCATCCAGCCTGCGCGCTATGCTTCGTGGTTTCCTTAATAAAATCATTCATTAACCCACTCATCCACTCCATGTGACTCACCGGTCTTGAACTCCAGCGCCTTGTCCTTGGGCCCCTCCATGTCCTCCTGCAGCATCACGTACAGGATCCCGAACGAGTTCTGGATGCCGAAGATGGACCCGCTGCACCAGGTGGCGGCGAAGACCACCAGCCAGCCGTAGCCCCCCTCCGGGGGCTGGAACCCGCCGTGCTGCGGGGAGGGGGACTCCGGGCAGCCCCCTGGCGCGCCATCCTGCGGGCCCCCGGGGGTCTCCTGCGCCTCCAGCAGCCGGTCCCGCACCCCGGGGGGCGTCTGCGCCTCTCCCTTCAGCTCCTCTTCCTGGGGCGCTGCCCTCTGGCGCCCCCCTGCCGGCTGGCCCCCGCTGCTGCTGCCCTGGGAGCTCATGCTGCCCTTGCCACCTGCTGCCACTGTCCTCGATGCCCAGATGCGCGCACTGCCAGGCGGAGCGCACCCCCGACCGAGAGCTCAGCTCAGCTCAGCCCAGGGCACGTGCAGGGCAGACTGCGCACGACAGCAATGCAGAGAGTGACCCTGGCATGAGGGTTAGGAGGCAGCAGGCACCGGGGGTGGGGGCCGGACCCTCCCTCCCCTCCACATCTGGCCTTTAAAAGGCGGGCACGGCTCATTCGGAGCAGCGTGTGTCCTGAGAGGGGTGAGAGGCAGGTCGTGGGCAGTCACAGGGACACGCAGCTCCTGGCACAGGGGTACACACTGCCAGGCACACAAAGGGACACATCAGCATGAGCCACCGGGGGTGGCACGGGGGCACGCGGCGCGCAGCGCGGGCACACAGCGCATCCCTGACAGGAGCTGCACGACAGCCACTGTGGCAGACAGCACAGGGCACGCACTTTGTGGCCCTGGGATGCAAGGTGACGCGAGCACACCGGAAGCGCGGGATGTACACTATCTGTGGCAACACCGTATTACAGGTAGAACAGGGACACGATGTATCTGTGACAGGGGCAGTAGAAGGTCAGAGGGATGCACTATATCCGTGACGGGAAGACACGGCATGGAGGCACTGTGAGAAACACAAGGACGCAGCATGCGTCACAAAGACACACTATGTCACAGACAGCGGGTGGCACATGGGGGCGCTGCGTGTAACACCAGGACATAGCATACGCCACAAAGATACACTTTGTCTGCAAGAGTCACAGAGAGCGGATAGCACGTGGGGGCACTGTGTGTAACACAACACAGACGGCATAGCAAAGGTGCATTATACCTGGGACAGGAGTAACATGCATGTAACCTGCAGACACTCTTTGTAACGTGTGCCCACGGCGTGCATCACATAGGTACACTACATATGTGACTGTAGCGCACAAAAGGCACTGTATGCAACACAACAGAGCGTAGCAGGCACACAACATGTAAGGCACACAGCGGGACAGTATCTATGACAGAAACACGCAGTATGCGTCACAGAAGTCAAATATTGATGTAGACACACACGGGGAGGCGACTAACATACTCTAGGCAATGTGCGGAACACGTGTACACACAGCATGCACCACAAGTGTACAGAACGAAACACACATGAGATTCTTTGCAACAGCAGGTAAGGACGTGCACTGGATGACGTAGCACGTGAAAGGGCGAGATTTTGATCGATACCTTATATCTATTGATCCAAACCTCGATCTGGTCGACTGAACCTTTATTGCCTGTCTTGGAAGGAAACAGTACACCTATCTGCAAATTAGTTCACCCAAGAAAGGACTCTGCTCTCAAAGATCACGGACAACTTCTAGGTTTCAAAAGTTTATTGTAAAGATATAATGAGCTGCAAATACAAGCATCTCAGAATGAGATTCACGAGATACACAGGTCCAATTACATACATGTGTTCTCGAAACGCCCTCAGACGAGCAACAGAAATCACTAACACAAGTTCTAAAAATAGCAAAGCTATCAGCATAGACGCATATCTCTCCTTCATTTAGGTTGGAGGAAAACAAACACAGGTTAGGCGTCCCTACCCTGTTCTAGATGGTATCCCTACTTAACCAAATCCCAACCTAACAAAGGTGTCAGCAATGAATGACCCCCAAGGGAAGTCACCCACTCTAAGTCTCTTGGTGAAAACCTAAAGTTCTCCAGTCATGACCCCTCACTGCCTACCCATCCGCTCTCTAAAAAGTCCTCAGGTCTCTGCTCTAACTCCACCCAGGGGTGCTGTCCCTAATACAAAATAGTCAACAACATTTGAGACGCCCCTTGCGAAACGCCTCTCACGTGGTGCAACTTCAGGCTTTTTCCATGATGCTTTGTATTGGGCCTCAGACGTTAGAGTTGACCTTGCTTCTCAGTCTCTTCTCCGGCCCGCTGATACCCCTTAAACATTCCAGAACCCTCCTCCATGTCTGGGCCGTCTACTGAACAGGCCTCTATTCATTCACTTATAATTGGATCCCCCCTTTCCTGTTGCAGACAGATATCTGCCGCCAAGAACCCAACTCTCATAGACTTCTAAAAAGGCTTGCAACATTTCTCAGCCCAGACATGTACGTATAAATCAATGCTAAAACATTTCAGGCCTACAATATTTCACATTATGATTATAGCATTCAATTTCTTCATTTAATTAAAGCATGTTAAAACTCTTATTCTATTATTTAGAAAACATTACTCTAAATCATGGCCCATTAATGCAATGACCAAAAACGTTAAACAATCTGTGTCGTGAAAAGAAACACCTTCCCTTTTAGCTCCAGCTCTGGCCCTGAGGCCTACCACGTTCTGCGTTTTACCACAGACCATCTTATGTTAACAGCTACACGACATAGATTCAAAATAATCACGTCTACTAAAATCATATAATGTCACACATTTCTGTATTAATTCCACTTCTACTTAAATCTCTATATTAGCTATACATTTAGAATATAATTTCAGATACTATTAGCACTCATGGCATTTCTCTTCATGAATTATGCTCTCTATAGGTAAGTGTGATGTACTCATATATTTATATCAGTTTGCGCTCTCTCAGTTCCCCCCTTTGATGACCTCTCGGGGTCATCACTAACATTTAAACTGCAGTTATTGCTGGCATTCTCTGCGCTTCCAGAGCTCTCAGGCTCCTGTACTGATTATCTTGTATGGCAGCCAATCTCTGCAACTGTTCTCTTTGGGCCCTTTCTGACCTTCTTGCTCTGTACCATTTGAATACCCTCACCAATCCCCACAATATTATCCCACAGATCAATATTATGATGATAGGCTTTAGGATATACCAAATAAAGCTTTTGCCTAAGGTGGAAAACCACCCTCCAACTGTACTCATTCCGTGGCCCACCTTTTCCCAGACATTTTCTCTACTCAAGTCTTCGATCTCTTTGTGTATATTAGTTATGTTCTTAATAACTTTCTCAAGGGGTTTTGAAAGGTCTGGAATGTAAGTGCAACATTCCTGAACCTTCAAAGCCTTACAGACTCCGCCCTCTTTTGCTAATAAGACATCTAATGCAAGCCGATTTTGAAGAACCATAGCCCTTATCGATTGCATCTCTCCTTCTACCAGCATTAAGGACTGAGCAGTGCTGGCAGACAACCTGTCGACAACTGTTGCCAGTCGTCTAATTTTAACATCATTAAGGATTATTCCCAAAAGAGGGAACATAGCTCCAAAGACATCTCCAACCATTTCTGCATCGCCTAAATCTCTCCTTCCCCTCGATGATGTCTGGCCCTCAATGATCAATAAGTCTTGTGCATGATATATTTTGGGGAAGACAATTGCCAAGTAACATGATCCATACCAGTTGTCAGGTAGTCTCACGTAAGCATTTCTTCCACATACAAAATACACATTTGGAATCACTTGCATTCCCTTCAGGAAATCCTTAGTGTAGTACTCTAAATTAAAAGCATGTTCACAGTCAACTTCACCCACGTATACATTTTCATAATACGTTTTGGCTCGGTGAAGACATAACTTTCCTTTCTGCGCTTTATCTAAAGCTATTGGACCACTACTACCCTTTCTCTTGTGTGACTTCTCTTCCTCGGTCCAATCTAATTTCCCTTGTCCTGATTTTTTCAAAATCTTTTGTCTCCTGTAACGATCATCCACCTGCCCTATGAACTTTTTCTCGACTTCTGACACCTTGCATGTCAGATTATTTCTACGGGCATGTGAAGTATCTAAGGTAATCCAAGGAATGAAGAACTTGGCCAATCTGTCTTCACTCTTCCAGTAATCCCATTTATTCATCTGCTTATAATTCGGGACTTCTGGCAACACAGAATCATAATTGGAGAAATAGTATTCAAAACTATCTCTCTCATAAAATATACTAAGCAATAAGCTACATGTAATGCCATATGTCAGAGGGAGGTGATGATATCGAATTCCTTCATCTACAGACGCAGGCAACTGCATGCAGACGTAGCAATCCTTAACCTCCATGGCATCCACGTATTCATACAAAAGTTTAGCATAAGCATTTGACCTAAAGTCTCCTTGGGACTCGTCTACATGTAACCTGCGGGCTTCTGCAGCCAATAACGCTTTCTCTTGAGTGTTTTCCCTTTTCTCACCTGCAACAGTGGGTGTAAGTGTTACTACAGAATTCGCATCAGTTACCTTTACCTCTTCCTCATGTCCCTTTACATAAGAAATTGTTACCACTAAAGCTATTAATATTATCACTCCTACTATTAGTGTACCTATTATACATTTAGCTCTGCGGTTCGGGGTGCCGGCCTCCATTTCGTCAGACAATCTAGCTTTTCCCTTTCTCTTTGCAAAAAAAGTTCTTTTCCTCTCGTTCCTTTACAGTCTCTTTCAATCCTTTTTTTGTCTTTAGAATCCACACAGCTGGAGGCTGACAGCCTTTTTCGCAAAAAGTCCTTTCACAGTTCAAAAAGACAACCCTAGCCCTTCTCCATCCACTCAAGGGGTTCCCTAAAATTCTCTGCTTCCTGGGCGCTAGGTAATCTTCTTTTCTTCTGCTTGCTTTATTTACAAAGTCCTTTAACAATCGACTATTAAATTTGTGGTTGCAGCTTCAATAGCATAGTTCAATATTTCCATGCGAAGAGTATGCTCTTCATGTGCTGTTATCGTGGTACCAAAGTCGGGGAATTTCAATTCTGTAAGAAACATGTGTTTTAACTTGCTGAGGCGGGGAGGTCTGGGGAGCACGAATGTTAGTGACCCTTCTTGTTCGACACCGGGTACCAACAGTTGTATTTCCACGGTGATAATGGGCTCAGAACTGGACACCACCACCGCTCGGATCCTCCCTGTCTCCGGTTTCACAGACATTTGTCGCCAGATATGTCCACTCAGGTGTGGAGTATCTTCTGTTAGGCACACGCACTCTTCTTGACCTTCTTCGGTCCGGTGCCTCAGCGCCCTGAGCACCTTCTTCTGGGTCTGAGTCTTCTGATATCGGAGGAAGGGTTGCTTCTGGAGTTGACCTCAGGCTAGAACTTCTTCTTTGCGGCCAATTTGCTTCTCCACGTGCCCTTCTACTCCTTCTCCTTCTGGTCTGTTCTCGCTCTCTTTCAGACCTGTCAGGGTCAGACTCGTACTCCCAGCTGTCTTCTCCTTCTGTAGCGTCTTCTGTTTCGCTGTTGTACTGACCGTCCTCAGCTTGGTCAGACTCGTTCCCTGCTTCCACTGGCACCTCTACAGCTTGGCTAGCCCCCTCTATGGCTTCTTGGTCCTCAGCTGGACGTCCATCCGAGAGAGGAGCTGTTTCCAGAGGTGCTGGAACCCTTTTCGTATGCGACGCGTGTATCCAGTTGGGCAGGCCTCCCACCTTTACAGCTGTACTTGTGATCAGGATGACCTGGTAGGGCCCACGCCAACGAATATCCAAGCAGCTTCTTCTCACATGTTTCTTCACCAGGACCCAGTCCCCAGGATACAGGTCATGGCAAGGGCCCTGGCACGCTGGAACCTCTGCAGCCTGCACCTGAAGGGACACAGAACGCATGGCGTCAGACAGCCCCTTACAATAGTCCAGGATCATATCATCTGTGATATTTAACAGTGCAGTAGCTGGAATAGATGGCAGTCTCATTGCTCTCCCCATTAACACCTCATGTGGTGACAACCCTGTTCTTCTGTCTGGGGTACTACGAAGGCTCATGAGTACTAATGGCAGGGCGTCAGGCCAATTCAGGGTCGTTGAGGAGCAAACTTTCGCTATTCTGGACTTGATCGTGCCATTAATTTGTTCCACAATTCCTGAGGCTTCTGGTCGGTAACTGCAATGGAGCTTTTGGTCTATATTCAGTGCAACACAAATCATCTTCACAAGCTCGCTGTTAAAATGTGTTCCCCTATCTGATTCCAAAAAGGCCGGCACCCCGAACCGAGGGATAAGTTCTCTAAGCAGTAACTTAGCCACTGTGAGGGTGTCGCACCTACGTGTAGGGTATGCCTCAACCCATCTGGAGAACACACAAACAACCACCAGGACATAGCGGAGGCGGTTGCATCTTGGCATTTCAATGAAATCTATCTGCATTCTGTTGAATGGACCTCCAGACCTTCCTATGTGACTTAGTGCAACTGGTGTTCTTTTCCCTACATTCAGCTGCTGGCAGGTCACACAACGCTGGCACACTGCTTCTGCTGCTATTCTAAACTTAGGATTGTACCAAGTCTGTCTAAACACTCTCAGCATAGCATCTCTCCCTAAGTGTACGGGACCATGTATGAGTCTAGCCATTGGACTCACCATCTCATTGGGCAACACTGCTCTGCCGTCTGCTGAGACCCAAAAATGAGTCTCACCCATTACACATCCTGCCTTTACCCATGTTTCCTTTTCTGAATCAGGAGCATTTTCTTGCATGGTTGACAGTTCATCCCAAGTATCAACAGTTTCCAGTATCATGGCTAATTCAGTTCTTACATTTATTCCACCCACATCCACCTCTGTGAAAGAGTAACCTTGTTCTGCGCAATACCGCGCAACTTCATCAGCATATCTATTGCCTTTCGAAACAAAGTCCTCATTTTTGGTATGTGCGATGCACTTTACAACTGCGATACTTGCTGGACATTGCAATGCTTCTAACAACAAGCGCACAAACTCTCCATTGCGAATGGGAGAGCCTGAAGAAGTCATGAACCCTCTTTGAGACCATAACTGCCCGTAATCATGAACTACCCCAAACCCGTATTGGCTGTCGGTGTAGATGGTGACTCGAATTTGATTGCCTGCTAAGCAAGCACGTGTTAGGGCAATAATCTCGGCTACCTGAGCGGAGTTTACTCCTTCCAGGCACCCTGCTTCCACAACTCCTTCAATTGTACAAACAGCATAAGCTGCTCTCAACTGCCCAACTTCGTCTCTTACACATGAGCCATCGACAAAGAAAACTTCATCTGGGTCGGTCAGTGGCTCATCTACGATGTCGGGTCTGGGTTTGGTGCATAGTTCAGTCACATCGAGACAGTCATGGTCTGTATATTCATCATCATCATCAATATCATTTGGAAGTGGCATTAAGGTAGCAGGGTTCAAAACAGAGCATCTCTTGAGGGTCACGTTCTCTGCAGCAAGAATAACTTGCTCATAGCGCGTGAGCCTGCTGTTGGTCAGATGCTGTGTTTTGGTCCTGGTCATCAACAGTTCAACAGAATGTGGCACGCACACCTCTAACGGGTGCCCCATGACGATATTTTCACATCTCTCAATGCTGACACCCGTTGCAGCAACGGATTTGAGACATCCGGGCAACGCTGCGGCTACTGGGTCTAAAGTAGCTGAGAAATAAGCAACTGGTCTACGGGCATTCCCATGGATTTGGACCAACACAGACAACGCACAACCTTCTCTCTCACAACAGTAAAGAAAGAATTGTTTATTGTAATCAGGCATTCCCAATGCCGGAGCACGACACAGGTCCTCTCTCAGCTGTAAGAATGCCATCAAACAGTCTTTGTCCCATGGTACCGGATCACTCACCTCTTTGTGCGTCAGTTTTTGCAAGGGCTTTGCTTTCAGTGAAAAGTTCACGATCCACTGTCGGCAATAACCCACCATCCCTAGGAACATCCTGACCTCTCTCTGTGTCTGAGGCGCGTTCATTTTCATGATCGCCTCTATCCTGTCTGGTGACACCTTTCGTTTGCCTTTCTCAATTCTGTGTCCCAAGTACTGTACTTCTGTCAGGCAGTACTGCAATTTTCCCGGGGACACCTTGTGCCCATTGGCAGCTAGGTGATTTAACAAAGCAATGGAATCTTCCCTGCAAGCTTCTTCTGTTTCTGACGCCACAAGGAGGTCGTCTATGTACTGGACCAGAACTGACTTCTGGGGCAGCACTAGACTTTCAAGATTTTTTTTCAGAAGCTGGTTAAAGATCGATGGACTCTCTGTATACCCCTGAGGGATACGACACCATGTTAGGACGCGATTTTCCAGCTTAAATGCGAAAAGAAAATGGCTATCTTCGTCCAAAGGGATCGAAAAGAAAGCCTGACAAAGATCTATCACAGTGAACCACTCAGCTTGGAATGGAATCTGAAACAGTATCACTGATGGATTCGGTACCACTGGACAACATGAAACGACTATGTTATTAATCTTTCGAAGGTCCTGTACTATCCGGAATTTCCCATTTGGTTTCTGCAGACCCATAATCGGGGAGTTACATGGACTACCCACGATTTCTTTCAGTATTCCCTGTTTAATCATGGACTCGATCACGGGTTTTATGCCTGCAATCGTTTCTGGAGTCAATTTATACTGGGGTGTTCTTGGGAACTCAGCATGCGGTTTCACTACAATTTTCACTGGGTCCACCCCTTTGACCAATCCAATCTCTTCCCCAGTGAAATCCCATACCTCTGATGCCACTGTCTCTCTCAAATCCCAGGGAAGCTCGTCTACTGTCAAAGTAGGGTACAGCTCCACACATATTCTTGAGTTTGCAACTTTGAAATCTGCATCATCATCATTAGTCAATACCTCCACTCCCTGGGGTGTACAATATATAGTACAATTCAATTTGCACAACAGGTCTCTTCCTAGCAGACACACAGGGCTTGAATCGCAAACCACAAATTGGTGCTCATCGCTGTACTTCCCTATTTTCACCTGTACCGGTTCTGTCAATTGGCTGGTTATTCTCCTGTTTGCGACCCCTACCACCTGTATGGTCTCTCCAGACATGGGCAGGTCTGGAACTGCAGCTGATCTGATCGTGGATCTAGTGGCTCCTGTGTCCACCAGAAATGTCGTAGGGCACCCTGCTACTTCTGCTTCCACATAGGGTCCCCTCTGATCTACCTCTAAGGCTGCCCCAAGGGTGCAGTCTTCTCTTTCCACTCTCTGTCCGGTTAATGGGTCCACATAATAGCATTCTTCACCTTCCACAAACAGGGGCATTTGTCTATAGGTCTTACCCATACTCCCTACTCGAGGAGGTTGCGGGAACTGGGCTCGGGGAGGAGCCCCCCCCCCTTTGAGCACCTTTCCTTGGTATGGCGTCGCCCCTCTCATAGGTGCGCTCTGAACCTCTTCCTCCTCTATCTCTTGCTCTCCGATCTCCACATTGTAAGGGCACTCGCGTTTCCAATGCCCCAACTCGTTGCACTGGTGGCACCTAGTCGTTTTCTTCAAGGTAGCTATGTCTACTCTGGGTCTAAAGGTAGTACTCTCCTCATTACCCTTGTTCTGACTGTACTGCTTCTTACCTCCTGTACCTGTCCCTTGCTGCTGTTGTTGCGGTCCCCCCTTTCCGGCTGTCTGCAATTGTACCACCATCAGCTTCTCTTTTAGTTTCTTAGCCTTGGAGTCTACCTCATCACAGCAGTACCTGGCATATCTCAGTATTTCATCTAGGGGTCTACTTTGCCAACAAATCGAGTGTTGCTGAATCATTAAACTAATATCCGGTCTCAGTCCCAGGACGAACTTGGACACGAATTGCCCTATGTCCTTTGGATCCATTACATCCAAGCCGCTATACTGTTTAAACGCCTTCAGCAATCTCTCGTAATATTCATGGACTGTCTCTTTGGGTTCCTGTCTCGTTCTGTCTATTCTGACCCAATCTATGTCTTGCATTGGCACTTTTTCTTTCAGCCAAGTCATCACTCTCTCGAATTTTGCCATCACGATCTCGGACGGCCCATTAGTCCTAGCATCTCTCTCTGGCTCCGTTGTGGGCCACTCAGCGCTAACCTTGCATGCTGTCCACAGATCTCCTGGTACTACAATGTCAAACAGCGTGTTCAGATCTATCCATAGGACTTTTGAGATCTTTACAAACCTCTCGACTTGCTTGTACCACTCCACGGGGCTCTCTCGTAACTTGGGGAAAGATGTGGTAAAAGCAGCTAAATCTCCCCTACTCCAAGGGACATGTACATAGCTCCCATTGGCAACTTCACGCAAAGGGTAAGCTTCTATTCCCTGCTGTCCTGGTGTTATACCAATCATGCTTCTCCTGCCGGTCCCTTTCTTGGACCACCTCTCTTCCCATTTATCTAGTGCCCTCCATGTCCTTATTCCAGTAATCAGTTCCCTTATGTGTGTTTTCAGCCCAATCGTTCTCCTCTCATCTAGATCTCGATCTGAGTAATGTAGCCTGTGGTTACCCTGTAATGCTTTGGTTCTTGACAAATCCACCATATATTTGCCTGCTAGTTCGACTAACTTCTCATGGACTGCTCTCGCCTTTCGTGTGATGTCCTTTGCCATATATAGTATTTCATCCTGTTCATACATTTCCATTCTTTCCAAAGGCAGGGTACCATCTACCATGTCATCCAGATCTGACCTTAAGCTGGAGACATCAAGTCTCTTGGCTTTTATCTCAGCTCGCAATATGTCTTTTGAAGGGGGCTCACTGGTCTCCCTACCATCCCAACTTCTAGCTCTGCGTTTGGGCTCAGGAGAATTAATGGGTGGCCTCCCTTGCTCCCATCTCTCCAGGTCCCATGCTCGGCCATCCGATCTTGGAAGGTGATGGAACACGGGCCTTTTATCCCTACTCTCTCTCTGCCTACTCTCGTCTTCTTCTCTCCTCTCACCGCACATCTCTCTGTTATTTTCCCTCTGGTCGCTACACTCCCTTTGCCTCGTATCGCTCAGTATCCGATACGATCCTTCCTGGTTCCCCATATTCCCTGGGCTGCGCTCATTTCTGTCATCACAGGGACTATGGTGCGACCTCTCACAACTCCCATTCTGTTCTCTGGTGGCAGGCACACAGTGTGGACACTTAAAGCTGTTTCTGTACTCTTGCGCTCTCCTCTCCCCTTCACTGAGTATTGGGCGCGCCACCCCTTCACTCCCGGGGCCCCCGTTTTCCAGGTCTGTTCTACCTCCATTCCGGGCCCAATGGGTGACTCCTCTACTCCCTCTACAGTCCCACTCCGGGCTACTCTCCCCAGCCCCGCAGTGAGTTCGTGCTCTGCTGTCCTGACTTTCCCTTTCTGCTTCTGCAGCATTGATGCACTTTTGAGCCTTCACTGCCTCATCCCACTGCTTCATGTACTCATTTAGTTCTTGAAAGGACTTTCGTCCAGATCCCCTCAGATCCATTGGCCATCTAGGGCCCCCAGGATCTCCCCCTGGGTCCCCTGCTGTGTGCATCGGGGTGCTCCACTCTCTGGGTATCGGCATCTGACTTGGGGAATTAGTGGTATCGTTCCTCCTTGCCTGCTCTGCTCTTTCTCTGTCTTTCCGTTTCCGTTCTTCCCCTTTTGCTCTCTCTTGGTCATATATCGATATTATAGGACCTATGGTAACAGGTACCTGTAGTGCATCTGGTAATGGGTAGGATGTGGCGCTTTCCGTTTCCGGCGCTCTTTGTACCACAAACCTACCGACTACCTGTTGCACCTGACTAGGCTGGAGCAACTCTTTCTTTGGCTCAGGATCCCACTCTGAACTGGGAAGCGGTCTATGCTCTCCTGCATTGCCCCCCTTTTCTCCTTCAGTATTCTCGACCTCTCCCCCTGCTCTATTATACGGGGGTGGCCTGTCTGTCAGTAATCTGTTTATCAGGCTGTCCTCTGTTTCGCTCTCATCATCTTCTTCTAGGGGGCTTTTATTTACTGGCGCCTCTAATACTGGGTACAGTTTATTTATTTCCAAATTATGCACTCTCCATCTTTTAGCATCCGCATCCCACCTGGCATCCTGTACTGCCCTTACCGAGCGTTTCACCCTTTCTTGTCGTCTGTTCATATTCCTTTCATGCGCTGCCCTAAGCCATGCTTCAAGGGCTTCAAACTGGGTTGGTCTAGGCAAGGGTCTCTTTGAGGTCATGACTGATTTCAATCGATGTAACACCTCTAATCTGAACGTCCCGTACTTCGGGAACGTCAGTTCCTCGTTTCCTTCAGTAATCTTACTCCACTCTGATATCCAAAGGATCGTATGCAACCCAACATTTACTGCCATATAACGAGCTGGCGTACCCTCCGGCGGGGCTTCTTCCCCTTCATACGATCCTCGCCTCTCTTCCTTAAACAGCGCTTTCAACCATTTAAAACACTTCATAATTATGCGCACAAAATTCAGCCTCGCTACTCTGTTTACTTCCTGATGACAATCCACCAATCCTGTCGCGGCTTTGCTAGCTTGGCCTATCACAGCGCGGTCTTTCTCCTGTTGGCCAATCACGTCGCGACCCTGTATGACGTGTTCGCTAGCTGGCCTATCACAGCGCGGTCTTTCTCCTGTCAGCCAATCGCTGCGCGACACCACCTGACGTCTCTTTTCTCCGCTTCGCAGCAGCACCCCTCCTTTCTCAACTCGTCTCCCGGTTATGCATGCGTCCCATTCATACACTGAAAAATGACTACTTCCGACCAAGCGGTCACTTCTCTCGACTGTACGTCCACAGTCTATCTGTAATTGTCAACACAACTGACGAGATGTCTATCGTCTCTCTGATAGGTTACTTACACACACAGTAACTTCCGACCAGCGTCCGTTACTCACGCACTCACTCTTACGTTCCCCCTATCTCGGTCTCTCGGGTGATCAATGGTACCTCATGACCCCCTTCACACTAGTTGACAATTACTCTGGGTGTCCGATACACCCGAACCACTTAAGCTCTCCTTGAACTTAAGATTTCCACCGGTTGCGCGCGCTCACAACCTGTTCCACAGTCACTCTACAAACATTCAACTCCGCCAGACATTACAACATAGATACAATACAAAAACACCGCAATCTAACACGCATAACCCTTTATACTCACTCTCAACCGATACTGCTGCTTTTTCTGTCTCACGTCATCCGGATCTTCATCTGCGGGCTGTTCTTCCGATCATCGATTTCTAGGGGCCTTGGGGTAAGCTAACCTGGCCTAGGTCACCGTCCTCAAGAAGGCAACCATCCTCTGCTACCAACTGAAAGGGCGAGATTTTGATCGATACCTTATATCTATTGATCCAAACCTCGATCTGGTCGACTGAACCTTTATTGCCTGTCTTGGAAGGAAACAGTACACCTATCTGCAAATTAGTTCACCCAAGAAAGGACTCTGCTCTCAAAGATCACGGACAACTTCTAGGTTTCAAAAGTTTATTGTAAAGATATAATGAGCTGCAAATACAAGCATCTCAGAATGAGATTCACGAGATACACAGGTCCAATTACATACATGTGTTCTCGAAACGCCCTCAGACGAGCAACAGAAATCACTAACACAAGTTCTAAAAATAGCAAAGCTATCAGCATAGACGCATATCTCTCCTTCATTTAGGTTGGAGGAAAACAAACACAGGTTAGGCGTCCCTACCCTGTTCTAGATGGTATCCCTACTTAACCAAATCCCAACCTAACAAAGGTGTCAGCAATGAATGACCCCCAAGGGAAGTCACCCACTCTAAGTCTCTTGGTGAAAACCTAAAGTTCTCCAGTCATGACCCCTCACTGCCTACCCATCCGCTCTCTAAAAAGTCCTCAGGTCTCTGCTCTAACTCCACCCAGGGGTGCTGTCCCTAATACAAAATAGTCAACAACATTTGAGACGCCCCTTGCGAAACGCCTCTCACGTGGTGCAACTTCAGGCTTTTTCCATGATGCTTTGTATTGGGCCTCAGACGTTAGAGTTGACCTTGCTTCTCAGTCTCTTCTCCGGCCCGCTGATACCCCTTAAACATTCCAGAACCCTCCTCCATGTCTGGGCCGTCTACTGAACAGGCCTCTATTCATTCACTTATAATTGGATCCCCCCTTTCCTGTTGCAGACAGATATCTGCCGCCAAGAACCCAACTCTCATAGACTTCTAAAAAGGCTTGCAACATTTCTCAGCCCAGACATGTACGTATAAATCAATGCTAAAACATTTCAGGCCTACAATATTTCACATTATGATTATAGCATTCAATTTCTTCATTTAATTAAAGCATGTTAAAACTCTTATTCTATTATTTAGAAAACATTACTCTAAATCATGGCCCATTAATGCAATGACCAAAAACGTTAAACAATCTGTGTCGTGAAAAGAAACACCTTCCCTTTTAGCTCCAGCTCTGGCCCTGAGGCCTACCACGTTCTGCGTTTTACCACAGACCATCTTATGTTAACAGCTACACGACATAGATTCAAAATAATCACGTCTACTAAAATCATATAATGTCACACATTTCTGTATTAATTCCACTTCTACTTAAATCTCTATATTAGCTATACATTTAGAATATAATTTCAGATACTATTAGCACTCATGGCATTTCTCTTCATGAATTATGCTCTCTATAGGTAAGTGTGATGTACTCATATATTTATATCAGTTTGCGCTCTCTCACACGCTTTATCTACGACCGGAACACACAGGTACAATACTTCTGCACACACAGGGATACACAGCAACAGACATGCACCGGGACACCTGTGTACACTTATTATCACAGGGACACGTGGTGTGCGTCACTGGCATGCAGCGTGCCTAGGCCAGGTGCGGAGCATGTAACCGTGTAGGTAAGGTGGAACCAGACTACTGCAAAGTGCATGGCAGGGCCACGCCTCGAGGACAGACACACAGAATCACATGGTACCCAAACACCCAGTGCCAGACAGAAAGAACCTCTCAGGAAGGGGGGGGGGAGTAGGGGGCTTGTCTTCCGGAGAGGGGGTGGGCTAGCAGGACGGCTCACCTCTGCATGACTGCTGCAGCCAGGGTACACCTAGCACACAGACAGGCTGGGCTCTCACCTCTTCCTGGGAGCTCAAAGCTAGAAAGCAAGCGCCGCCCCTACGCAAGGTGTCTCATTTGGGGGACCCCACCTGGCCACCCCGGTGCCACTGATTTGCCCCCTTATCTCTCTGGGCTATTCTGAAGGCGTGCAGGCAGCATGGCCAGGGGTCTTTCTCCGCAGCCACAGGCTCTGTGTGCATGCGATGTTCAGACAGGGGGAGGAGAGCGGCGCAAACACCGCCTTCCTCCCCCCGCCCCCATGTCTCGTGTGGGAGTCACCTCCGGTATTTATACATATACAAGTCATCCTAAAGCACACGGTGCGCGGCCGGGGATGTGCGGCGCGGGCAGGAAGGGGTGGCCGGACCGGTGGCTTTGATGTTGAAAACGAGGACAAAAGAACGCCTCTCGCGTCCAGGAAAACACAGCGAAGGGGAAGCCGAGAAGTCCCCAGGAAAAAAGAGAGGATTCGCCGGCGGCCCGCCCCTCTTGGGATCCGGCCAACCCCAGCCATTGTTGTTGTACTGTACGAGCAGCATGGCGCAGGGAGGCCGAGCCAAGGCACGCACGCAGGCTCCCGAGTCCCTACCCAGGCTGCAGACCGGAGGCTGGCGGGCGCACACGTGTGCCCCTGGCATGGGCCTCCCTGCAGAGGCAGGGTGAGCAGGCAGCCCTGAGACGGCTGCATTCATAGCCCTCCGAATGTACAGTATCTCAGACTGCTGCATTCACAGACCATTTGAATGTACAGTATCTCAGACTGCTGCATTCATTCACAGACCCTCTGAATGTACAGTATCACACAGACCCTCTGAATGTACAATATCCCAGACTGCTGCATTCACAGGCCCTCTGAGTGTACAGTATCCCAGAATGCTGCATTCAACGACCCCTAATGTACAGTATCCCAGACTGCTTCACTCACAGGCCCCTTAGAATGTACATCATCCGAGACTGCTCTATTCAAAGCACCCTTAGAATGTATAGTATCCCAGACTGCTGCATTCACAGACCCTCTGAATGTACAGTATCCCAGAATGCTGCATTCAACGACCCCTAATGTACAGTATCCCAGACTGCTTCACTCACAGGCCCCTTAGAATGTACATCATCCGAGACTGCTCTATTCAAAGCACCCTTAGAATGTATAGTATCCCAGACTGCTGCATTCACAGACCATCTGAATGTACAGTATCCCAGACTGCTGCATTCAACAACCCCTAATGCACAGTATCCCAGACTGCTGCATTCACAGACCCTCTCAATGTACAGTATCCCAGACTGCTGCATTCACAGACCCTCTGAATGTACAGTACCACAGACTGCTGCATTCACTGTCCCTTTGAATGTACAGTATCCCAGACTGCTGCATTCACAGACCCTCTGAATGTACAGTATCCCAGACTGCTGCATTCACAGACCATCTGCATGTATAGTATTCCAGACTGCTGCATTGTTCGACCCCTACTGTACAGTATCCCAGACTGCTTCCCTCACAGGCCCCTTAGAATGTACATCATCCGAGACTGCTCTATTCAAAGCACCCTTAGAATGTATAGTATCCCAGACTGCTGCATTTACAGATCATCTGAATGTACAGTATCTCAGACTGCTGCATTCACAGACCCTCTGAATGTACAGTATCACAGACTGCTGCATTCACAGACTCTCTGAATGTACTGTTTCCAAGACTGCTGCATTCACAGACCCTCTGAATGTACAGTATCCCAGACTGCTGCATTCACAGACCCTTAATGTACGGTATCCCAGACTGCTTCACTCACAGGCCCCTTAGAATGCACATCATCCGAGACTGCTCTATTCAAAGCACCCTTAGAATGTATAGTATCACAGACTGCTGCATTCACAGACCATCTGCATGTACAGTTGACCAGACTGCTGCATTCACATACCATCTGCATGGACAGTATCCCAGACTGCTGCATTCACATACCATCTGGATGTACAGTATCCCAGACTGCTGCATTAATACCCCTCTGAATGTACAGTATCCCAGACTGCTGCATTCACAGACCCTCTGAATGTACAGTATCACAGACTGCTGCATTCACAGACCCTCTGAATGTACAGTATCCCAGACTGCTGCATTCACAGACCCTCTGAATGTACAGTATCAAAGACTGCTGCATTCATAGGCCCTCTGAATGTACAGTATCCCAGACTGCTGCATTCACAGACCCTCTGAATGTACAGTACCACAGACTGCTGCATTCACATACCATCTGCATGTACAGTATCCCAGACTGCTGCATTCACATACCATCTGGATGTACAGTATCCCAGACTGCTGCATTAATAGCCCTCTGAATGTACCGTATCCCAGACTGCTGCATTCACAGACCCTCTGAATGTACAGTATCACAGACTGCTGCATTCATAGGCCCTCTGAATGTACAGTATCACAGACTGCTGCATTCACATACCATCTGCATGTACAGTATCCCAGACTGCTGCATTCACATACCATCTGGATGTACAGTTGACCAGTCTGCTGCATTCACATACCATCTGCATGTACAGTATCCCAGATTGCATCATTCACAGACCCCTAATGCACAGTATCCCAGACTGCTGCATTCACAGACCCTCTGAATGTACAGTACCACAGACTGCTGCATTCACTGACCCTCTGAATGTACAGTATCCCAGACTGCTGCATTCACAGACCATCTGAATGTACAGTATCCCAGACCGCTGCATTAATAGCCCTCTGAATGTACAGTATCCCAGACTGCTGCATTCAACGACCCCTAATGCACAGTATCCCAGACTGCTGCTTTCACAGAACCTCTGAATGTATAGTATCCCAGACTGCTGCATTCACAGACCCTCTGGATGTACAGTATCACAGACTGCTGCATTCATAGGCCCTCTGAATATACAGTATCACAGACTGCTGCATTCACAGACCCTCTGAAAGTACAGTATCCAAGACTGCTGCATTCACATACCATCTGCATCTACAGTTGACCAGTCTGCTGCATTCACAGACCATCTGCATGTACAGTATCCCAGACTGCTGCATTCACAGACCCCTAATGTACAGTATCCCAGACTGCTGCATTCACAGACCCCTAATGTACAGTATCACAGACTGCTGCATTCACAGACCCCTAATGTACAGTATCACAGAGTGCTGCATTCACAGACCCTCTGAATGTACAGTATCACAGACTGCTGCATTCACAGACCGTCTGAATGTACAGTATCCCAGACTGCTGCATTCACAGACCCCTAATGTACAGTATCACAGACTGCTGCATTCACAGACCATCTGAATGTACAGTATCACAGACTGATGCATTCACAGACCCTCTGAATGTACAGTATCCCAGACTGCTGCATTCACAGACCATCTGCATGTACAGTATCCCAGACTGCTGCATTCACAGACCCTCTGAATGTACAGTATCACAGACTGCTGCATTCACAGACCCTCTGAATGTACAGTATCCCAGACTGCTGCATTCACAGACCATCTGCATGTACAGTATCCCATTCAGAAAAGGGGGTGGTGATGAACAGAGTGTCTGAATTAAGCAGACCACTCTTACCCAGTCCAAAGATCAGGGCTTGATCCATCACCGTTATTTGGCTCACAGCCCCATCCCAGCTCAGAACCTGGCTATATGCAAATTAGTCTGTCCCTGGCCCAGTGCATCATGGGAACAGGGCAGACCAAACTACCAAGCCAATTCTTCACCAGAAAGGAGACAAGCTTCTGGGGACCGGTTTCTGGCATTTCAGCCGTCGTTGGCCCGGCTTGCTTGAATCCTGATGGAGCAGTGAGCAAGGGACTCATGTCTGAGTATACCCTGCCACACCTATAGTGGCCAAAAACGATTCACAAAAGGGGGTGGTAATGCCAGAAACCGGTCCCCGGAAGCTTGTTTCCTTTCCAGTAAAGAATTGGCTTGGTAGTTTGGTCTGCCCTGTTCCCATGATGCACTGGGCCAGGGTCAGACTAATTTGCATATAGCCAGGTTCTGAACTGGGATGGTGCAGTGAGCTAAAAAACGGTGATGGATCAAGCCCTGATCTTTTGACTGGGTAGGAGTGTTCTGCTTAATTCAGATACTCTGTCCATCACCACCCCCTTTTATGAATTGTACAGTATCCCAGACTGCTAGATTCAAAGACCCCCTTTGATTGTACAGTATCCCAGACTGCTTCACTCACATACCCCTTAGAATGTACAGTATCCCAGACTGCTGCATTTGTAGCCTTGTCAGACTGTACAGTATCCCAGACAACTGTTGTATTCCAAGCTTCCTTAGAATGTACAGTATCACAGACTGCTGCCTTCACAGGTACCTCAGAATGCACAATATCAAAGGCTGTTTAATTCACAGCCCCCTTAAAATGTATATTGTATCAGACTGCTGTATTCAAAGTCCCCCTAGAATGTACATTATCCCAGACTGCTGTATTCAAAGTCCCCTTAGAAAGTACAGTATCCCAGACTGCTGTATTCAAATCCCCCTTAGAATGTACAGTATCCCAGACTGCTGTATTTAAATCCCCCTTAGAATGTGCAGTATCCCAGACTGCTGTATTTACAGCCTGATTAGAATGTACGGTATCCCAGACTGCTCCATTTCTAGACCCTTCAGACTGTAATATCCCAGACCATTGCATACACAGCCCCTTTAGATGTATAGTATCACAGACTGCTGCATTCACAGGCCCATCAGAATGTACAGTATGCCAGACTGCTTCACTCGCAGCCCCCTTAGAATGTGCATTATCCCAGACTGCTTCACTCACAGCCCCCTTAGAATTTACAGTATCCCAGTCTGCTGCATTCATAGCCGCGTCAGAATGTACAGCATCCAGACAACTGCATTCATGGCCCCCTTAGAATGTACAGTATCCCAGACTGTTTAATAATTCACTGGTAACTCAGAATCCCCAGTATCCCAGATGGTTTAATTCACATACCCCTTACAATGTACAGTATCCCAGACTGCTTCACTCACAGCCCCCTTAGAATGTGTAGTATCCCATACTGCTTCACTCACAACCCCCTTAGAATGTACAGTATCCAATACTGGTTCACCCACAGCCTCCTTAGATTGTACAGTATCCCATACTGCTTCACTTACAGCCCCCTTAGAATGTACATCATCCGAGACTGCTCTATTCAAAGCCCCCTTAGAATGTATAGTATCCCATACTGCTTCACTCACAGCCCCCTTATTTCATTTCATTTTGGACATTTATAGAGCGCTTGGAAGTACGCCCACCGGCGTGTCCCCACGCTGTGATAAGTGAGAAACTGAGGTTCCACCCACCCTCCCCGCCGTCTACCTGCTGAACAGAATGGTCTTGAGTTTTTTTCTGAAAATCAATTCTGATGGCTCCAAACGCAGGCTTAAAGGAAGAGCATTCCAGTGTTTGGCCGCCAGATGCCTAAAAGATCTGCCCCCCATGCGGGCTTTCCTTACTCTTGGTATCGTTAAGAGCCCTGTGCAGGAGGATCGAAGGCTACGTGTGGGTTCATACACGGTCACCAAACTCCTGAGCAACGCAGGAGCCTTGCCATTCACAATACGATGGCATGTGGAGAGTGTTTTAAATTCAACCCGACTGGCAACTGGAAGCCAGTGAAGTGCGTGGAGCGCGGGTTTGGAGGGGGATCTCCTGGGGAGCCTCAACACCAAACGGGCAGCCGCATTTTGCAACACCTGAAGGCGCCCGATGACCCTGCTGGAGGCACCCAGATATAATAGGTTGCCATAATCGAGGCGGGAAGTCACCAGGGCATGCACCAACATTCTGCGGGCCGCAAGGGGGAGAAGATCTAACACCTTTTTTAAGGTCCTCAGGACGCCGAAGCATACCCCAGCCACACGGCCCACATGTGCATCAAAGGTCAGGCCAGAGTCCAGCCAGACCCCTAAGTTCCTTGCCTCCTGGCAAGGAGCTGGTGTACAGTATCCCAGACTGCTTCACCCACAGGCCCCTTAGAATGTATAGTATCCCATACTGCTTCACTCACAGGCCCCTTAGATGTACAGAATCCCAGACTGCTTCACTCACAGCCCCCTTAGAATGTACAGTATCCCATAATGCTTCACTCATTGACCCCTTAGATTGTACAGTATCTCGTACTGCTTCACTCACAGAACCCTTAGATTGTACAGTATCCCGTACTGCTTCACTCACAGTCCCCTTTGAATTTCCGTTAACTCAGACTACTTCCCTCACAGCCCCCTTAGAAGGTACATCATCACAGACTGCTGTATTCAAAGCACCCTTAGAATGTACAGTATCCCAGACTGCTTGTTAGAAATGGGTGTCTCTAGTTGACAAGGGTTTGCAACTTTGTCCAAATAAGGACCCTTCTTCCTAGTCAGGATAAGGGAGTTACACTCCTAAAATAACCCCTGCTCACCCCCTTGGTAGCTTGGCACGAGCAGTCAGGCTTATCTTCGAGACAGTGTGTAAAGCATTTGCACATAACCAACAGTAATACAGTGTAAGCACTATCAAAGGACACCACACCAGTTTAGAAAAATATCCAATATTTTTATATACGTAAAACAAGACCAAAACGATAAAAATCCAGTACTTAAAAATCTTCAGTTATCAAAATAACCTTGAAACACAGTTCCTTGTTGTGATAGCTCTGTCTGGGGCTATAACGGCGTCTTGAGCAAACAAATCCAAACAGTTCTGGCCGACCACGGCATCGCGGGCCAGCTAAGGTGTCGGGAAGACCCGCAAACAGTACCTTTCAGAAATGCAGGGCGTCGATGACCTCTCGTTGAGCTTCCGAAAACACGGCGTCTGCAGGCGTCTGTTCCGGAGGTCGGTGCAGGAGTCGTTGGGGCCCTCGAAGTCACATGCGTTGCAGGTCGATCTCCTCTCTGAATGATGAAGTCAGGAGCGCTGATGTCGGCAGGTGTTGTGTGCTGCAGTGCGGCGTGCAGTGCCCTCAGGTCGCGGTACGAGCAGGGGTTCCTGGCGGCATCGGATGGCGACATCGGTGAGAGCAGGGTAGCGGTGTGAGATGAAGGCGGTGCTCATCACGGTACTGGCAGGTCACGGTGCAAGCAGCCGCGGTGTCGTTACTGAAGCGCTCTCGGCGGCTGACGAACTTGAGTCGATGACACCGGCATCGGTAGGCCAAGGCTGCAGTGCGGGATGAGGGCGGTGCGCCGTGTATCTTTATGAGCGGTGTCCTCGAACTACGGTGCAAGCCACAGCGCTGATTCCTGCGTGGAGCAGCGTGTCAGGGATACCAAGGCGTTGTTGTGAAGTGAGGCAGTGCGGAGTGCAGTGCCCACAGGTCGCGGTGCGAGCAATGGCTCGGTGGCGGCATCAGCAGGCGTCGTCAGTGAGACCAGGGTCATTGTGCGGCATTGCGACGGTGCCCTCTGAGGTGCTGTCAGGACACGGAGTCGGAAGCGGCGGCGTTGACGTCGTTGAGTTGCTTTTCTCTGTTGCAGCACAAAACATACAGTTCCCAGTGCTGAGGGTAGAAGAGCTTGAAGTCTTTGCTGTTCCTGATACTTCTTGAACAGGGGGCTAGCTCTACCTCAAGCCCTTGGAGAAACTCACAAAAGTAGATTGCAGAAAGTTCAGTCCAGTCCTTTCACTGCCCAAGACAGAAGCAGCCACTGCAGGCCAACACAGCAAAGTGGTAGTTCCTCCTCAGCTTCTCCAGCTCTTCTTCTTGGCAGTCTTCTTGATCCAAAAGAGTTCTAAAGTTCTGGGGATTGACCCCATTTATACCACCAAATCCTTTGTCCTCTGAAGGCAGAGGGTCCTGTACCTAGTCCAAACCAGTTCTGGTTAGTCTTGGAGCACTTTGTTTACAAGACTCCTGCGTCTCCTTTGACAGCGTAGGCCAGGGACATCAGACACACCACAGGAGGTAGAGCCAGCATTGTGGAAGGCAGGCACAGCCCTATCCAGGCCCCAGGTGCTCCCCCTCCCACCACTCTACATATAGACGGGCCTATTCAGCCCTGTGCTGACTCACCCTGTCTCCTGGAGCCACCCCAGCCTCTATCACTCACAAACCAGACACACAATACACAACCTAGCAGAGGCAGGCTGGATGGTTAGGCAAGAAAATACCTACTTTCTAAAAGTGGTATTTTCAAACACAGAATGGTAAAACCAATGTCACTAAAAGATGTATTTTATCATTCTGAGTTCAGGCATACTAAATTCGTTTTTCCACTATGTTCCCTGGGTCAGTTAGGATTATAAGATGTTATAATCAACTGCCCGTTCTGGCCTATTGGAACAGGTAGCCTTGCAATAGTGAAAAACGAAATTGGCTGTAATTCACTATCAGGACATTCCATACACACCAGGGCATGTTCTACCTTTCACATACAATGCACCCTGCCCACAGGGGTTCCTTGGGCCTACCTTAGGGGTGACTAACATGTAGAAAAGGGAAGGTTTAGGGACTGGCAAGTGGGTGCACTTGCCAAGTCGACATGGCAGTCCCAGACTGCACACAGGCTCTGCAATGGCAGGCCAGAGTTACACTTTACAGGCTGTTTGCGTGGGTGGCACAATCCAGTGCTGCAGCCCACCAAAAGCATTTGATTTATGGGCCCTGGCACGCGCAGAGCACTTTACTAGGTACTGACACATAAATCAAATAGGCCAATCATGAAAACGCCAATCCATAACACATTTTACTACAGGGGCACTTGCACTTTACCACTGGTCAGCAGTTGAGAAAATTGCACAGAATCATTACACCAGCAAAAACAGAGTAAAAACCGGGAGGTCAGAAAGCAAAAACTCAGGGGAAATACGCCAAAAGATGCAAAGTCTAACACTGCTGTATTCACAGCCCTCCTCCCCTCGAATGTACAGTATCCCAGACTGCTTCACTCACACCCCTCTTAGAATGTACAGTATTGCAGACTGCTTCATTCGTAGCTCTGTCAGAATGTACAGTTTCCCAGACTGCTTCACCCACAGGCTCCTTAGAATGTACAGTATCCCAGACTGTTTAATCATTCACAGCCACTTTAGAATTTACAGTATCCCAGACTGTTTAATCATTCACATGTACCTGAGAATGCACAGTATCACAGACTGTTTAATTCACAGGCCAAATAGAATGTACAGTATCCCAGACTGCTTCACTCACAGCCCCCTTAGAATGCACGGTATCCCAGACTGCTTCACTCACAGCCCCCTTAGAATTTATATTACCCCAGACTGCTTCACTCACAGACCCCTTAGATTGTACAGTATCTCATACTGCTTCACTCACAGCCCCCTAGAATGTACAGTATCCCAGACTGCTTCACTCACAGCCCCCTTAGAATGCACGGTTCCCAGACTGCTTCACTCACAGCCACTTTTGAATTTACAGTATCCCAGACTGTTTAATCATTCACAGGTACCTGAGAATGCACAGTATCACAGACTGTTTAATTCACAGGCCAAATAGAATGTACACTATCCCAGACTGCTTCCCTCACAGCCCCCTTAGAATTTACATCACCCCAGACTGCTTCACTCAAAGACCCCTTAGATTGTACAGTATCCCATACTGCTTCACTCACAGCCCCCTAGAATGTACAGTATCCCAGACTGCTTCACTCACAGCCCCCTTAGAATGCACGGTATCCCAGACTGCTTCACTCACAGCCCCCTAAGAATTTACATTACCCCAGACTGCTTCACTCAGAGCCCCTTAGAATGTACAGTATCCCAGACTGCTGTTTTCAAAGCCCCTTAGAATATACAGTATCTCAGACTGCTGTATTCACAGTCCCACTTGAATGCACAGTATCCCAGACTGCTTCTTCCATAGCTCCTTAGAATGTACAGTATCCCAGACTGCTTCTCTCACAGCCCCCTTAGAATGTACACTATCCCAGACTGTTTAATTCACAGGCCCCTTAGAATGTACAGTATACCAGACTGCTGCATTCAACGCCCCTAAGAATGTACAATATCGCAGTCTGCTGCATTCAAAGCCCCCTAGAATGTACACTATCCCAGACTGCTTTACTCAAAGCTCCCTTAGAATGTACAGGATCCCAAACTGTTAATAATGCACAAGCCCCTTAGAATGTACGGTATCCCAGACTGCTGCATTCAATACCCCGTTAGAATGTACATTATCCCAACTGTTTCACTCACAGGCCCCTTAGAATGTACAGTATCCCAGACTGCTTCACTGACAGGCCCTTTAGAATGTACAGTATCCCAGACTCCTTAACTCACAGCCCCCTTAAAATGTAAAGTATCCCAGACTGCTTCAGTCACAGCCCCCTTAGAATGTACAGTATCACAGACTGTTGCATTCATAGGTACCTCAGAATGTACAGTATCCCAGAATGTTTAATAATTCACAGGCTCCTTAGAATTTATAGTATCCCAGACTGTTTAATAATTCACAGCCCCTTAGAATGTACAGTATCTCAGACTTACTGCATTGAAACCCACTTAGAATGTAAAGTATCCCAGAATGTTTAATTCATAGGGCCCTTTAGAATGTACAGTATCCCTTCAACACCTGGAGCCCCAATCACAAAAGTAATCTGAGACAAAATCCTAACTTTACCCCTTTTGGTATTCACAAAAGGCATTTACTAGTAATAAAGTTAGAAATCCTAACTTTACTACTACTAAACTGATACAAAATTCTAACGTTACGACTTTCGGTATTCACAAAAGGAATTTAGTAGTAGTAAAGTTAGGAACCCTAACTTTACTACTACAAAATCCCTTTTGTGAATACCATAAATCGTAAAGTTAGGATTTTGTCTCAGATTACTTTTGTGAATCGGGCCTCTGGTCAAACATTTGTTTAATTTCACGTACCTGCATTGCTCCCAGGAGACTCCTTGTCATGTGTGACAGCACAAAAGTGATGGGTAATGCTTAATATAACCTAATCTGAGTCACAGGTACGGACGTTGAGCCGCATTCCAATGCAATGTTTTTTTGCCCGTCTGGGTCCCGTGCAGCCAAGGAACAACCATAGCCACAGGAGACTCCACCCTATCCCCAAAAGGGAAAGTCCAGCTCGAACTGCCAGGCCATATCTCGTGTGAAACTTTAAAGTGACCCGGGTTTTTTTAAAGTCAACAGAATTTTACTTGCTGGGATTTTTGAGCCCAAGCGGGCAATGTTGAGAGTTAAAATACAAGCCAAAACCACACCAGGATATCCGCAAAAAGGAAAAGGCTTATTTATTTATTGAGCTTTTTATGTAGCTCGTACAAGGACCATTGTACAGATCAGGAACAGCAAGCATTGATAAACAGGCATAGTTCCGAGGTTCGCTGACATATTAAGTGAAAAATACATATTCGTTCAACTATACGCAATGGTATAGACAACAGTTATATTCAAGGAATTAGTTGTAAACTCAGATATGGGCATATTAAGGGTGTCGACAACCTTTGTAGAATATGGTGAAACATTCCAGTGTGTCTTTCATGTCTGTCTAAGTTCGAATACTAATGGGAAAGTGAAGAAACTAATTGATGATGTCACACATAACATGGGATTACTTGACCGCATAACATGACTTGACCACATAACATGGGGTTACTTGCCAACTCTTGCAGGGGCTGACTCACATTAGACCTCCCAATTTCAATTAATGGTCTGTCGCTTGGTTTCTCGGGGGAAGGGTAGCATCTCGCGAGACTTGGAGTTTTTGCGAGAGTTTGTTGAAGATGGCGCCTGTTGTGACAGGCGGGCCCTGAGACACTGAGCCGAGGAAGGAAACTTACTGGGGCTGAGGTGAAAACGCCTTTGGAGGATCTCTGCAAGCAGCAAACTTGTGTTCTTCTGCCATCACTCCTCGCGTTTCCCGCTTCGCGGGAAACGCTCGCAGGACCGGAGACATCGGGCAGAACACGGGAAAAGGACTACGAGCCCCAGGAGGCACAGCGGAGCTAGGACAAACACCTGCCACGCCCAGCATAGAGCAACAGGTGATTTAAATCACCACTTGACCCGCGCACTGCGGGAAACTTTGTAGCGCGCCCTGAGACACTGAGCCGAGGAAGGAAACTTACTGGGGCTGAGGTGAAAACGCCTTTGGAGGATCTCTGCAAGCAGCAAACTTGTGTTCTTCTGCCATCACTCCTCGCGTTTCCCGCTTTGCGGGAAACGCTCGCAGGACCGGAGACATCGGGCAGAACACGGGAAAAGGACTACGAGCCCCAGGAGGCACAGCGGAGCTAGGACAAACACCTGCCACGCCCAGCATAGAGCAACAGGTGATTTAAATCACCACTTGACCCGCGCACTGCGGGAAACTTTGTAGCGCGCCCTGAGACACTGAGCCGAGGAAGGAAACTTACTGGGGCTGAGGTGAAAACGCCTTTGGAGGATCTCTGCAAGCAGCAAACTTGTGTTCTTCTGCCATCACTCCTCGCGTTTCCCGCTTCGCGGGAAACGCTCGCAGGACCGGAGACATCGGGCAGAACACGGGAAAAGGACTACGAGCCCCAGGAGGCACAGCGGAGCTAGGACAAACACCTGCCATGCCCAGCAGAGAGCAACAGGTGATTTAAATCACCACTTGACCCGCGCACTGTGGGAAACTTTGTAGCGCGCCCTGAGACACTGAGCCGAGGAAGGAATCTTACTGGGGCTGAGGTGAAAACGCCTTTGGAGGATCTCTGCAAGCAGCAATCTTGTGTTCTTCTGCCATCACTCCTCGCGTTTCCCGCTTCGCGGGAAATGCTCGCAGGACCGGAGACATCGGGCAGAACACGGGAAAAGGACTACGAGCCCCATGAGGCACAGCGGAGCTAGGACAAACACCTGCCACGCCCAGCATAGAGCAACAGGTGATTTAAATCACCACTTGACCCGCGCATCGCGGGACGCGCACGGGCGGTCGCCGGGCAAAGCCCGGGCAAAGGGCGGGCCCTCTACGGCCCTCATCGGCAGGAAGAGGCAGGGGCAGGGCCAGGGACGCTGTACAAAACATTATCTGTGAGTTACTGTTATCTACACCCATTATTGCAATTTAAGGAAAGCCATCCCGTGCATGGTACAACTAGGGGGTTACTACTGTTAAAACCTCATAATATGTCGAAGCCAAAACCGACCCAAGCTGTTATTACTATTTACAATTACATGGTCCAGGTTGTTGCAAAAATAAACAGTGATAGGAGATCCTCACTGGGGTTGAGCCTTTCCCCTGTACTACCATCATCTGATAATATGCCTCTTGCCACCCCAGACCTTGATATTAGCAATGAGGTTTTCCAGCAACCTGAGAATAACTCATTAACCCAGTTACTAGCAGTTATAACAGACTCGGATCCTGCGAGCACTCCCGATGAAGACCTAGTATTATTGGAAAAGGAGCCCCCAGCACCGGTACCAGCCCCAGGAGCTACTAATGGGGGGGAAAAGAGTCTTCCAAAACGGGGTGGGCTTCGCTCAGGCAAAAAATGCCCAGATGTACCCCCATTGAAAAGTACTGGAGAAGTTGCAAGGGGAATCCCTGGGGGGAAGCCACTTCTGGATGAAGACCAATTTAAGAAATTGTTGAATGCCCTAGATAGCAAAATTAAGACCATAATTAAACCTCTCCTATGCAAAATAGATCATCTCACTGAAGAGGTGAACAGGTTGGGGGGCCTTTTGCAATAATCACTAGAGGAAGCAGCAAAAAACGCAAAACAGGAGACACTCAGAGTCGAGTCAAATAAAACACTGTCAGCCCCTAGGGCAGAACCCCTGGAAAACGTTCCCCTTATCCCTATGCTGTCCAATGATATGGTGGGGGGGGGATCCATGGGACTGGGTACTAATATTGATGATTCTGAAAGTTTAAGACAAAGGGACAGGCTGGTAGACTATAATATAGAGAAGGGACATGTAGAACTAATTGTAGAGGCATCCCCCCTAGTACTGGTCCTAGCGAATGTCCCACTTCTAGAATCTGGGCAAGTAGAGAACTCATCTTCCCTCATAAATAAATCATTGCATTGGCTAGCCAGGAACATGGCTTTTTCCCCGGGGGGTTTGGACCAGTTGGCACAGGAAGTTGTGAAGGCTAGAAGAGTAGAATGGATCGGGGGTGGTACTAAAAAATTTAGAGGGGATTGTGTGGTGTTACACTTCTCTGATCCCGAAGTGCTGCCGAACATTCTAGCAAATATATATCCTCCCCAGCGCAGATCCACAGAGATAATTCCTCTAACGCTAGACTTTTTCTATGCAAAGAAAGGGAATACTATAAATCCCACAGTACTTAGAACAAAATGGAATCCTGTGGTAAAGAAAAGCAAGCCCCTTGATATAAGAAGTAATTGGGGTATCCCGATAGAAAATAGATTCTCTGCATTTTCTGATCTTAACGAGTGTGACTGACTGAATGGTCGGATGAGTACAGTTAAGGGTAATATAGCTGGGACCCAAGAGGGAGAAACTGGCACTACTAAGAAGCTTGCTGTCTCTAATCTTAGTAATGAGAGGATCTCTGTTGCAATGGGGCTCATTCTTGCACCAGGGGGTGTGTGGTTCCCACTCCCTGCACTATAGAAAACATCAGGGTAACTAGCCCCCCATTAATTTTGGCCCAATCCCTGCATGCCCAACATGCATTACCATCCAATGCGAGGGTTAGTCCGATGAAGGAAGGTCTCAAATTCCTATCCTGGAACCTGGCAGGAATTATTAATAAACTAGAGTCCCCAGAATGGTGCGCATTTGTTGATCTTTATGATGTAATCATGTTTCAGGAAACCTGGGTAGTGACCCCTGTCCATCGGCAGGGTTTCTTAAATTTCTTTGTCCCTGCGAAAAAGAATCCAAAAGGGAGGCCATCAGGGGGACTAATCACATGGGTACGCCAATCACTACAATGCACCATTAGAGCGAGACCCGTTAATAATTGTGACCTATTGCCAATCGTGATAACCTGGGCCGGTGGCCAGGAGATGGCCCTCTACAACATATACGCCAGAGGAACAATAAGGGGCAAAGCCTCAGAGGTGGTAGTAGCGCTAGATAACGATCTGGAGTATCTTCCATCGCATATTACCATCCTAGTGGGGGGAGATATGAACACCACTTTCGAACCACTAGGCCAGGAGGATAATGAAATGTCCCTAGAAGAAGATGCCAAATGGGGAGTCCCTCAATTGGACTTACCCGTGGTAAAGAAATGGTCTGAAGTGGCCGTACAAGTTAAGAGTCTGTGCTTGGCCAGGGGGTTGAGGGCAGCAAATGGCCGCACCCAGTCAGACCTCCAGGGCGTTCATACCTTTGACAATACAAGGGCAAGTAGTCGGATAGATTACTTCCTTGTAGATGTCAGAGATTGGTATAAGATGATAGATATGAAAGTGACACCCAGATTGGAGAGTGACCATAACCCGCTGTGCCTGTACCTCAAACTAGACCAAGGAGTGATATTGCCAAATCCTGAAAGGGGCGTTATGCCATTAGATATTATTTCAACTAATAACCAGCGCCATGTTAAATGGGCAACCCTGCTGGATAAGCCAGATAAAATGCAGGATTTATTGAAGGCTGTGGTAAAAGAGGTCAGTAGCTTGCAGGAGCATAGTAAAGAGCCCAACTTTAATAAATTAATCGAAGAGCAGCACCCCAAGTTTTTTCTAAAAATACAGGGGTTCTTTTCAAAAAATGTTCACCAGAGTAAGGGTGCTTGCCCCCATAGAAACAAAGGATGGTATGACCATTCTTGCAGAAAGGCCCGGCAGAACCTCAGCTTAGCACTGAGGAATAAAGAAGGAGTGTTGAAGGCCAGGGACGACTATAGAAAAGTTCAAGCTAGGGCAAAAAGGCTGTGGGACGAAAATCAATAGCTAGATCTAAAAAAAGCCTGCGCAGCTAAACAGCAAAAAGAGTTTTGGGCTATCTTAAAATGGGGCAGGGGGGAACTGCAGATTGTCCAAAAAATTATGTGGCTAAGGAAGCATGGGTGGATTTCTTTAAACCGCAATATGCCGATAATTTGCCTGCGGGCTCCGACCTGCACCCCAAAATGGTATTTTATAGCCATGAAGTATTCACACTGGGGGATGTAAACGTGGCATTGGACGGGGTGACCAGAGGTAGGCTCCAGGTATTGATGGAATACCAGCAGATGTATTTTTATCCGACCGGGCTAACTGGTGCCAATATTTTGTCTGGCTTGCAAACTCCATCGCTCAAGGAGCCGTGGTACCAGTTTCATGGAAGGGCGCAGAGATCATTCCAGTTTTTAAAAAAGGGGATAAGGCTTTACCAAGTAATTATAGACCCATCAGCCTTATCGATTCTGCACAAAAACTGATGGGTAGAATGTTACAAAATAAAATACATGCCTGGATAGATGATAAGGATATCCTTTCCCCGTATCAAGCTGGCTTCCGCCCCCTAACTAGCTCTGTAGACCAGGTGTTCCATTTCTTAACCCTCTACTGGAAAAACGTGACTCTGACAAATGGCCCATTATTTGCCGTTTTTGTCGACTTAAAGTCAGCATTTGACTTAGTTCCTCGACAAAAATTATGGATTGTTCTTAGTGAGCTTGGAATCAGCCCCGAATTATTGACATTGGTTATGCGCATGCACGAAAATAACTACGCCAGGATCAGGTGGGGTGCACAGGGGGACGTCACTGATCCTTTCCCCGTGGAGCGTGGGTTAAGGCAGGGATGCGTCCTGGCCCCAGCCTTATTCTCTCTTTATATTAATGGCGTAGTAGACTACCTAAAGAAATCACCAACTGATGCCCCGTTGCTAGATGGGGAGCGGGTTCCAGTACTAATGTTTGCTGATGACACCCTACTGGTCTCGCGGACCCCTAGCGGTTTACAAAAGACAATTGATGCATTTGGAGATTTCTGTCGGGTTCGGGGTCTGGAATTAAACACTACAAAGACCAAGTTCATGAATTTGAATCCTGCCAAACAATTCAAGGGCAAAATAAATTTTAATGGTTCTGCTCTGGAAGAGGTGAATGCTTTTACTTACCTTGGTATCTCCCTGCAGGGCAGTATGAATTGGAAATCCCATATTGATTCTGTGGTTTTAAAGTTCCATCAGCTGGCTGGGGCCATAGCACAAAAATATAAATCTTCACTAACGAAACCTATTCAGCCTATTATGGAGATTTACAGTATGAAAGTGCTGGGTGCCTGTCTTTATGGATCAGAGCTATGGGGCTTTGCCAATCTGAGTGTTTTGGCTATTGCAGAGAACAAATTTCTTCGCCGGTTGGTTGGTGTCCCGCAGAGCACTCCATCGATCCCACTCCTTTATGATCTAGGGAGAAAAAAGATTGAAGATATGGCTCGATTGCGCCCACTTTTATACTGGAGGCGCATAAAGACAACACCAGAACTAGGCCATTATGCATCTGCTCTCATGGACATCATTAACTCCGACCGGTTCCATAAAATAACTTGGCTTAAAGAAATCAGGAACTTGTTACAAAAACTGCATTTAGACCACCTATGGACCACTACTGACCCTTCCGCCTTTCCATCTAAGGAGTTATTAAAAAAATGTATTGGGACTTGGTCCATCAATCTGTTTTAATTTCCAACCAACCGTCCATGCTGACATCCCAGTACCTGGAGATTAAACTAACCCCTAATTGTGAGCAGTACTGGGATCTGATCACAAAACCCTTGGACAGAAAGCTGTATTTCCAGTTCAGAGTTGGCTGCCTACCACTAAATGCTTTTACTTTAAAATGGTCGCCAAGTAATGCTAGTACATGTTGCTACTGCAAGGTCCATGTTGAGGATATTCCACACTTTTTGTTTGTATGCCCTCTGTATGCTGCTCCAAGAAGTAGATGGCTAAAACCAGTGTGCAAGAATTTGGGGATAAGAAAATATCTAGAAGCACTAAGAATACTAAGATCGAACTGTGCCCCCAATCTTGCAATTGCCCTAGCTAAATACTTGGGTTGGGCCTGGATTATCCGCACTCGCACTTTAACTGCGATTAGTAATGTATGATGAATTGTATATTAGTTCTAAGTGACATTGCACTTTTAAACTGCATAAATTTGCCAGCATTCTGTTTATAATGTGTATCTTAAACTGATCTTAAATTTAGCATAGTATTTATTTTTGTTTAGAATAGGGATAAAATGCTTTTATGACAATGCTGTCGAATAAAGTATTGAAACTTAAAACTATTAATGAATAAATTCCACTTTTCTCCTGGGGCTTCCCAGAAAAAAATCACATTACAATTAGGGCTTCCAGTTTTCCGTTTTCACTGATTTTTACAGGTAAATACAGACGAAAACTATTTATTTTCCTGTCTGCATTTATTTTTAAATACAAAAAAATACGGAAAATAGGCCTTCTTTCAGGTTTTTTTCTACTGTCAATCATGAGTGACAGGTAAGTAGGTGTACAGATTGAGAGGTAAGGGAGATGAAAAAAGTAATTAATTTCCTAATTAAGCTCAATTAAGTGCAGCTCTACAGTTGTTTATGCTATTCTACAATGAGTGTTTTCAGCTAACGCAACAGCATTGTATACTGCTAAAACACTTTGGACATTCAAATGCGAGTGTACGTTATCACTCAAATATTTTGTGGAAAAACACCAATTGCAGCAATTTATACATAAAGCACAAAATTAAAATGGATAAATACAGAAAAAAGAGCAAAAAATAAATATGAATAAATATAGATGGAAATGTTGAAAAAATTAATACCATAAAACCGGGAGCCTTAATTACATTGCACCTATATGAAAGTCAATACTTCCGCAGCAAGGTGTAAATGAAAATGATGAAACATGAACCTGTTACAGGAAAAAAAGAAGCATTTGCAATCCAATCGGTCTCGCCTTTGGGACCCCATATGTATTTAGCTATGCAGCACATTAGCCTTGGTGCTGAAAGAACTACTGTTCTTTGCCATGGAGGGAAAGTAAGCACCAAACTGTGTGACACGCCAGGTATGGGAACACATGGAGAGAAATATTGCCTTTCATCTTGTAGTAGTGGGCCTAAGCAAGGCCTACCAGTGCTAGGGGTTCTCCCTTCTCTGCACAGAGTCCTCAGACCAATAGAAAGAAGTTGGCACAGAAACTGGAATAGAAAATACAGAGTTTATTAAACCTCATGAGGTGGAACTACATTCACACAGCACCCTTCGGTAATGTATGAAGTAGCACACTGAATGGAAGGAGCTTGGTCCTTTTATACCCACACAGGGGCTCAAATGAAGGTGGTACAAGTACAAAATGCTGGTTTTAGGTACATATTAGGTCATACAGAAAATGAACAGTCAAAAAGTGGGAGGAACTAACAGTTGCTAATTCTGGTGAACACATCCAGACAGTTACAGACTGGGGACAGCTGCAAGGACAGCTGCAAGCTCAACTGAGCATGTGCGGAGCAGAAAAGGCTAAATATATCTCGTCTCTAGGCAGATTTCAAGAGCAGTTAACAGGAAGGTAGGACAGAGCACATGGTGAGGACATGGTAGCACAAGGCAAACAAAATGGCTGACAGAAATACAAAATGGATTCCACAAAACGGACAAGATAGTCTCTAAATACAGGATGGCTTCTGCTAATGCTAACCCCATCGCTGCCAAATTACAACAGACGGCCCTTTTAGCATTAGCAGAAGACAGTCGTTCATCTGGGGTAATCTAGATATGCGTCCTGTACATTGATGCTCATAATCTCAATGATCTCTTTATTAAGCATTCGTTGTTCTTTTATTTCTGCAATATTTCTCTTGGCAGGTGTACAAGCAGTGATGCACATGGAGCAAAGCATAGGACCACATTGTATACAAGTACAGCATGTAAATAACATCGCCAACAGTATACATAAAATAGTCAGTAGTTTCCAGCCCCAAGTAGCAAATAGTGTCCAGAACCAGGTCGAAAAAGTCCATGTACCAGTCTCTGGGTGAATCTCTGCAGCAATCTTATGCAGTTTTGATATTGTGTTGTATTCTGAAGGTGAGTGATCTGGTGTAAATACGCAGCAACTGCTAACGATGATGCGACATGCACCACCTCGATCAGCCAAAATCACATCAAGCACCATTCTGTTTTGGAGTGCTACAATCCTTGCAATTTGCAGTTCCTCTGTAATGTTCCCAAGTGGCATTGCTGTCTGATTGGTAACAGCTTCCACAACACGAGTGAGTCTCCTTATTTTCCTACTGTTTAATGCAGCACCCACAAAGAAGAACAAACCTAAATTACAATCGACGTATTGTTGCAAAGTGTTATCAGTCTGATCAACCTCATCAGTACTTATTGTTCGTTTGTATCTGTTCTTGGAAATGTCATTATACAATTTGAAGTCGAGGTGATATGACGCAGGTACCAAAAACACAGGGGGCAACAGAAAAGACACATAGCAGATCCCTGACCACCCAACAGGTAGTTGATAGTATCCCTTGTTTCCACAAACAAAATAGGTATTGTGCGAAGATGTGAAACTACTATTATTAGCTCCTTCAATAGTCAGTGTCAAAATACATTCACTCCGTCCCACTGGAATTCTCCCAACACTACTAATACATAAATCTGCTTTAGCTCTTGTCACAGAAAATACAAAAGGTCCATTGTTCTTGATATTTCTCATGTTCGTAAAGACATATGGTGTCGAAATATTGTCAGGTTGATACTCCTCCCATTCCCATTTAGTCCCTTTAGCTTGAGGATAACCATCTGTATCTTGATAGCATACTTTATTCAGACGAAAGTTAATCCCACCTACTGAAGGCTTTCCAAAAGCAGACAAAAGTGCATACCAAGCTTGACACAAACCATTATGAGAAAATGGTAGAGGAATAAAAGGTGTTCCCCCTTTCTTTTGGTGTGCAGGTATCATTCCACACACCCAACAGTTGGTGGTATTCGTTGCATTGTGTGTATGATGCAACATCTGGATGAATGTATTATTTAGGTAGGATTGGTGTTGCTTCTGCTCATGGTAGGGAAGCGTGAAGTAATTATGTTCCACTGGCGCTGTAGTAGTGGCAACAAAAAGCTGTCGGGCAGGAGCCACTTTCTCAACAAACCAGGTGATCATTGCCATAACCACCAGAGCAACAGCAAACCCTACAGCACAAATGATTCTTTTGTTATGCATTTTAGCAACAGCAATAATTGATCTTTCTACAAACTCGTTGAAACAATCGTTGGAGCTCTTATCCCTGGGCAGCCGCTGATTTCTTCACCACGGGCCAAGACGGGTGTCACTACACTACGCAGGACCTTGGTTTTAGCTGTTATCGGGATTCTCCAGCGATCGTGTGGTCCGGAAAGACTTCCGCAGATTCGTCAGGTGAGATAGCTTGACCTTTCTCCGTCTCCAGAATCTCTCGATGGTCGGTCAACACAGCAGGTTCCACCAAGGCAGGCGACACACGTTTGTGGTGTGTGCTATGGACCCAGTTCTTCTTGTTTGTCACTCGAACTGCTGTCCTTGTTGCTAGGAGCACCTGCTCCGGTCCTCGCCACCTCAGTTCCAAACTATTCGATCTGTCGAAGACCTTGACCATCACGTGGTCGCCAGGACGGAGTTCATGGGCCTCACCTGTAGATCTGTCAGGAAGAGCTTCTCGTACCTGTTGATGAATAGAGATCAAACTGTCGGTAAACTGTGCCAAATATTCATTCATCAGAACACATGGAACATCATGTATGGGGCGTGGCTTAGGAACTCGCCAAATGTTCATTGGTCTCCCAAAGACCACTTCATATGGGGTAAGGCCAGATCGTGAATGTGGCACCGATCTTATGGACAACAATGTCAAGGGTAGTGCATCTGGCCACTTCAAAGACGTGGAAGCCAGTATTTTCGCCAACTTCAATTTCAAAGTAGCGTTGTGCCTCTCCACTAATCATGCTGATTGCGGATGGAAGACTGCATGGAATTTCTGCTTGATCCCTAATCCTTTCAGGACATGCTCAACAACTTGCCCAATAATATGAGGTCCGTTGTCACTCCACAAAAGTTTACAAACAACATATATAGGGAAAAACTTCTTTAGAAGCACCTTCGCTGAGGTGAGAGCAATATTATCCTTTGTAGAGTATGCATCTATCCATTTACTGAAGGCACATACCACCACTAGGACGTATTTCAGATTATTGAAGCGTTCAAGTTGGATGTAATCCATCTGCAAAATTTCAAAAGGTGCGGTTGGTGTAGCAAACCCTCCTGTAGGAGTCCGTGTCTCTTTACCAGGATTATACTGCCAACAGATCAAACAGGACTGTACTACTCTTTTAGCTGTGCTGGCAATTTCAGGATGCTCCCAAACTTGCGTAAGCAATTTAGTTATTGCTAGAGCTCCAACATGTGCCAGCCCATGTGCCATTTGAACCATAGGTTGTAAATAGGCTACAGGCAATTTCCATTTATCCATGTCTTTGTTGCGCCAACAACCCTCATCGTCCAATATTCTTCTTTAGCCCATTGCTCAAGTTCTGCTACAGAAGAAGATCTCTGTACATCTAACACTTCCTGTCTAGCATCATGCCATCGCTCAGCTTGAGACTACGTACATGGAAGTAGTGCTTCGTTGCATTGCAGTCTCACGAGCTACTCGGTCGGCAAAGGCATTGCCTTGTCCTATTTTTTCAATGATTTTCTTGTGTGCGCTACACTTCATAAAAGCAATTTTCTTTGGGTATGTAAGTGCAGTCAAGAGATTATGTACTAATTCTCCATGCATTATCTGCATCCCGTGGGATGTAAGAAAGCCTCTTTCCTTCCAGAGTAGGCCAAAATCATGAACCACTCCAAAAGCATAGCGGCTATCCGTGTAGATATTCACACACAAGTCAGTGCTAAGTTCACACGCTCGTGTCAAAGGTATTAGCTCAGCTGCTTGAGCCGACTTCTGAGGTATGCGAGCTGTTTCCACTACTGTCTGAAGTGTCGTAATTGCATATGCAGCTCAGGTCGTGCCATCTGGTAACTTCAAACAGGACCCATCAACCCACAGTTCCCCATCTACACCTGGAAGGGGCGTATCTTGTAAATCGACGCGACCCTTTGTCTGTTCCTCAGTAAGGAATATACAATCGTGAGGCTCTTTTGATTGAGACTCGGTTACAGGATATGGCAACAAAGTGGCTGGCTTCAGTGTCGCGCATCTCTTCAAGGTAATATGAGGTGCTAACAGTGTCAATTCATATCCTGTCAGACGAGCACTAGTTAAGTGTTGTGTCTTAGTCTGATTCAAAAGGGCATCTACTGCATGAGGTACTAGCACCAACAGTTTGTGTCATAAAACTATCCCTTCACTCTGACGTATGGAATCAGCTGTTGCTGCAACTGAACGAAAACACCCAGGCAATGCACGAGCAACAGGATCAAGGACAGCTGAAAAGTATGCGCAGGGAGGCTGCTTATTACCATGTGTCTGTACTAAAACTGATAATGCACATCCATCTTTCTCGTGTACCTAGAGTATAAAAACCTTCATGTAATCTGGAGTGCCTAACACTGGTGCAGAACAAAGAGCTTGACGTAACTGTCGAAAAGCATTCTCACATTCATCTGTCCATGGAAGGGGCATTGGAGTATCTTTCGTCAAAAGTGCTAGCAAGGGTTTGACAATGTCAGAAAACCCTAATATCCATTGGCTACAAAACGAGGTCAGACCAATGAATGCACGGACATCTTTCTGGGTGGAAGGTACTGGTGTGTCTAAAATTGCTTGTATGCGATCTGGTGTAAATGCACGGCCCTCCTTAGACAGAAGGTGACCTAAGAAGGTTACCTTCGGTCTACAATATTGCAATTTCTTTCGTGACACTTTATGATGATGTGTAAAAAGAAAAGAAAGCAAAGACAAAGTACACTCTTCACATAGTTCAGGCGTATCGGCTTACAACAAGATGTCATCGACATATTGTATGAGAGCCACTCCTTCAGGCAAAATAAAGGAATCAAGTTGTCGTTTTAAGGCTTGACTATAAATACTCAGACTCTCAGTGTACCCTTGAGGAACTCTACAAAATCTGTATGATCGATTATTCAAAGTGAAACCGAACAAATATCGGCTATCAGGATGAATAGGAATCGAGAAGAAAGCATTCTTCAAATCGATCACAGGAAATGTAGTCGCTGTTGGGGAACCAAAGTAAGTAGTGTCGTTATGTCAGAAACCACAGGATACTGCGGTACTACAATCTTGTTGACCGTCCTCAAATCAGTGATGAATCTGTAAATCCTAGTGTCAGTATCTTTTTTCAAAATAGGAAGAATAGGACTATTGCAAACATTGTAAGGAACTTCTTCCACAACCCCCACTTTAATCAAATCACGAACAATGCGTGTAAGTGCTTCTTCTCCTTCTCTAGAAATTTTATACTGAGGCAGTCTTGGCAAAGAAGCACCCTCCTTGACACTAATATGTACTGGTGGAATAACCATTTACCCTACATCGGTGTCTGAAGTAGCCCACAAAGTACTAGGAAGTGAAGCTAATGCAATGTCCTGCTTAACAATGCAGGATCTCTCAATCACGGGGTAATTGTCATTCAATATAACCCGTACTCCTTCCGGAGAACATTGTATCGTAGCCCTGAAATACTTGAGCACATCAAGACCCACAATATTGTCTGGTGTGTTCGGAGAAAGCAAAAATGGACATGGAGCAGTACACTTATCAACATGGAATGCGAGTGGTTGTGACAATGGGCTAAGGGAAGGCGTTCCATCGAACCCTATCGATGTAATGGTTAAGCCAGACAGGGGAGCCCTTATAACCAATTGTTTAGATAAGGCTCTACGAGTAGCTCCTGTATCAACCAGAAACTGATCAGTAGAACCCAAAACATGTGCTGTAACATAGGGACCCCTCTGATCTACTGGAACTTCAACTGATTCCTTACCCCTTCCTAGGCAATCCTACGCATAAGCGGAATCTTGAAAATCAGACGGCACATAGTAGGACATTTGATATTGGTTCCTTCTATCAAAAGTGTTAAACCCATCCTGCCCACGTGTGTTAGCATCAAACCTAGCGCGATCATTTGTGCTTCCTCTAGGCCCTGAATATCCTGAAAGACTTCTCATTTCTTCCTGACCATGTGGACACTGCTGAGCACACAGCACTGGACAATCAGAAATCCAATGTTGGGAAAGATAGCTCACGTCCATGGTGAAAAGGCCCGTTCCTCTGCCCCAAGTGTGTATCAGGTTCCTGGCTTTTTAATGTTTTTGTCCTTAGTCATGCTAATGTAGTGTGTGCACAGAGGCCTGTCCCTAACTATTAGAAGTCCTGTGCTTGTCATGTGATCTGGGAGGGCTCACCAAATGTGCCCTCATTTGTAACAGAGAACAATTGTCCCCACCATTGGGTTTAGTGCATAGAGCGGTGGTGGCTGCATAGCATGTCTTAAGGATAAATAGCGTTTTACCTAGGTCACTGGTGCAGAGGCCTGCCTCCACACTTGTGTAAAGTTCCACTTCTGAGCTTTTGCTCAGTGCTTTGAGCTAAAATCCAAAATGTGTGTTAAGCACGTGGTACATTTGTGGTTTGTATGCATGAGCCAAACTAATGAGAACCTTTAAGTGGGGCCTGCCCCTTTTGTCTTTCCCAGAATACTCCTCCAGTTGTTCAGAATGTTCACACCTCTGTGTGCCCCTGTTGTGGGTGCTTTGGGATGGAGACAGCCCTGCTGTGAGATGCATAACTCTACACAAAGTATGTATCTGGAGAGAAGCCTTAACACCAAAGAAGAACCACCCATCTCCTTTCTACCAGTTGTGTATAAAAGTGAGATCCAAACTACCCAACTTTACTCCAGTTCTAAGTCCTCTATGACCAAGCAAGAGAGCATTCCCAGGCCTGCTATGCGACCATGGCTGGTGTTTGCCTGATAGCCAGTCTCCCAGAGGTGAGGTGACATCACCTGAAAGCTGTATCTCTTACTCAGCACTCAGAAACCTGCCTGCCTGACCAGAGAGGAAAGGAGCCTGCCAGGTTCTACCGGAGGAGAGACTGTCAAGTAAGGAGCAAGGACCAGCGTGTCCCTGGTGGCTGGATCTACCCAAGTGCTGTTCGGCTCATGCGGTGCTGCATCTGATGAATTGCTGAAGACCTGTCGGGGACAATACCTGCTATTCAGTTGGCCCGGGCTTTACCTACAATTGCCAATTGCGAGGGACATCTGTACAACTGCACCTACCGATGGTCCAGCTGGAATAGCATCATCTCAATGCTGCTGATCATCAGGTGACTAACTGTACAGGGCATAGCAAGGCCTCCCCATCCAGGCTGCTGTGACCACAAAGTGAAGGTTGGGTAGGTGGGTGGGTGCACCACCAAATGCAGTCCTGCCCCTAGGATTGAGGAGACTCCACTGAAGTCTGGTTGGTGCGCTGATGCTCTTGCGAATGTGCAGTTGTACTGCCGTTTTGCCGGGTCTAACAGTAGTGCCCCTGGGAGTACTTGATCATCCCATGAATGAGCAACAGAACAACACTAATCATGGCTCCTCCTATATCCCAGAGTGGAGGTACATGTGGGTTATTGGCCAGTGGGATAGAGGGTGCATATAGAGTTGTGAGTTTAGTTCTTTTTCTCAGACCCTCCCTTGCCCGTCTGAGATTTTCTACTGTGTCGATTTTCCTCCAGAGGTTCTTATCATTTTGATAAAGTGCCATATTTAAGGGAAAGAGGGCAGCATGGTCTATCTCAGTAGCTATGTTTGGCTGGTATTGCATTGGGTATAGCTAAAAATTTAAGTATTGAGCTTGTGCGCAGTAGGCGAAAAGTGCAAGATCAGGCACCCCCATTCCTGCCTGGGACAATGGGAGGGTGTGGCGCTCCCATGATATTCCAGGCTGTTTGCCCACCCATTTCAGGTACCCATACAGGACTTTAGACATTTAAAGAATTGTGATGATAGTGGTATTGGAATATTGGCAAATAGATACAGAAGTTTAGTCAAAACAATCATTTTAGTTATTGCAATTCTGCCACCTAAGGATAGACGAGATAGTTATCCTCTCTTCCTGGCATGTTATTACCCGGCCATAGTTTGCACTCCAAAGTTCCTGCATATCTCGGCTAAACCATATACTAAAAATTTTAAACAAACAGTCCGTTCATTTCAATGGATATTCAGTTGAGAAGGATTGTGTGTGTGGGTGCTAAGACCTGCAACACCCTCCCCATCCACCTATGGCAGACCCAAGACCTGCTGACCTTCAGAAAACTCCTCAAGACCTGGCTTTTCGAGTAGTAGCTGCATTCCCCAGCCCAGCGCCTTGAGACCCTCACGGGTGAGTAGTGCGCTTTACAAATGATATGATTGATTAAGTGGGAATAATATAGACTTAGCCCACTTTATATGTATGCTCGAGAGCCCACGGAAGCGAATCACTTCGCGTGTCAATGGTGCTAGGTTTTCTTCCAGGTCACAGGTAAAGAGTTTGATGTCATATGCATACATGTATATTACCAGATCTCTAGTGGCAAAACCTTCTATTTGCATGATGCTGCTGTAGTCTCACTGCGAGTGGTTCTGTAGCAATAGTGAAAAGGAGCCGCAACAGTGGCCATCCCTCACGTGTGCCCAGGAAATTGGAAAGGGGGTCAGATATAAGGTCATTTAAACAGGCCCTTGCAGTGGGGAGAGCAAATAGGAGACATATACATTTAATAAAGATAGGGCTGAAGCCAAGCCAGGTTAGATGGGGAAATAGGTACATCCACTCTAGCGAGTCGAACGCCTTTGTGTTGTTTAGTAAGGCTGCTATAGCAGAGACTTTAGGGTCAAGGTGACACATTGTTGCAAATAACGTATGTAAATTGTGAGATGTTGATCGCCCCAGAAAACATCCAGATTGGTCGAGCCTTACAATAATAGGTAGAAGCGGTTGCAATCTTTTGGCAAAGAGTTTAGCATACATTTTGCTATCAACATTAATTAATGACAAAGGGCAGTATGAGAAACATAGGTTGGCGGGTTTTCCTAGTTTAAGTAGTGTAATGATTGCACCCTCTTGCATTGATGGTGGCAGAACCCCGCTCTCAAAAGAGTCTTAAAAACTGCAAGGAGATGTGGGGCTAGTCGGGAAGTATATTCCTTGTAAATGTAGTGGTTAGCCCTTCTAATACTGGTGCCTTATCATGGGGCAATCCTTGGATGACCTGCGCAATCTCTGCAGTAGTGAAGGGCTAATCAAGATAATCTCAATGCGCCTTGTCAAGCCAAAGTATTCAGCTAGGTCAATCGTGGTCGGTGACAGGGTGATGGAGTATAAGTGAGCGTAAAAAGATGACATGACATCAAGTAGTGCCACTGGAGAACGAACTGGATTAGAGTCTGTGTCAAGCAGTTCACTAATGTGAGTGGACGTTCTAGGAGTTCTTAGCAGGGTAGCAAGTGTTTTACTAGGTCGATCACCCTCCCCATATTGTCTTGCCTGAGTGCGTCGATGCATAAAGCGAGTATCCCATAGAGCTTTATCCTGACACTCAGTGAGTTTATCTCTTGTATAAGCAAGAATTTCAGGGTCATTCGATTGGAAGTATTTTCCCTCCAAAGTTTGAATCTCCTTCTCCAGTCCAGCCAGGTATCCCCTTATAGACCTCAACACCCCTGAGTGTTTTGCGATACATGCACCCCTGACCACCATCTTAAATGTCTCCCATAGTGTGGGCAGTGATTTTACATAGCCTGTATTATGCACAAAATACTCTATAATTTCTTTGCAAATTTCCTCCCTAAATACAGTGTCTAATAACTCATCAAATTGTTAACGCCAAGTGAAAGCACATGGCTGTCTGTAGAACCTGTAATGTGAGAAGGACTGGGGCATGATCAGATAGGGTGCGCAGTAAATAAGACACTGATGTAACCCAAGTCTGGACATCTCTAGACACCAACCAAAAGTCTAGTCTAGACAAGCCATTGTGAAAGGTTGAAACGCAAGTGCCCTTAGGTGTGTGGGGGTGTGACTGTCTCCAGGCATCAACTAGGTGGTTTTCATGTACAATTGTCCTGAGCACCATCATGGCTTGTGGGTGTAGACACAGAGTTAGGGAAGGATTAATCTTAGAAAATAGATATAAGGCTCTTGTACCAGCAGGAAATGGGGAAAACAACTGGTTAAGCGAGATAGATTAGGAGGCAGGGTCGTCGGGCAGTGTGGGTATACTCACCTGGAATATTAATGATTATAATAGGATTTCGAAACAGGAACGCTTAAAAAACAAATTAACCTTAAAGAGATTGTGAGTTTATAGGAAGCTTAAATGTGCAACAAAACCCCAATAATTGAAGGATATGTACAGCTGAATAGCTCAACTAGAAGGAGACATTCTGGATTACAGTCTGGTGGAAAATACTCCCCGATATCCACCAAAATAGCCAAGAAAGTTGTCCTCCTAGATGTCAATTGTAAATGGCTAGTGGCCTGTAGAGTATTCTTACTGGACCCCGATCGACGGCATGATGGGATAGTCATAGCAAATGCTTATATACAGGAGGACAGAGATGTAGAATTTAAGCCAGAACTGGAAAGGTTCAAAGAAAATATACAGGTCCTGACTGACTTATTCCAGAAAGACATTAATCTTAATGCGAGACTTCAAATCATAAATTAGACACCTGCAGATTTGATCTATAGTGTAAAGAGATGCTGTCCTCATATAATTTAAACACTTCCAGCTTCCCTAAGGTTGATCTTGCAGCACAAGTTATGGCACTAGGGACATTTCTGGGATCATTGGGCCTAGACTGTATAAATGGAAGAATCGAGGACGATTGGCCAGCGAATTGCACATTTAAGATAGGTCATCAACTATGCCAAATATACTTTATCTTCCTACATGCAGGGAATTTTAAACAAGTTAGGGGCTTTGAAGTAATGAGGAAAGTGATCACTTCCCCCTAAAACTTGAAATAGAAGGAGGTAATAAAAAAATAAGAGATATAGTTATCCCCGTACAAATGGATTACCCACCGCGGCTTCCCATTCGCATCAAAGATATGCATATAGAAAAGTTGGTTGCCTTCCAGTAGGGTCAATACTAGAAAGTATCCCCAATACTAATAATCTAGAATGGCTTGTAAACGCAGCTAGTCAACTGGTTCAATGCTAAAGAGTGGAAATAAAAAAAGAATAGAAGTAAGAATAAGAGAAACCCGAGTAATTATAAGAACTGGTTTAATGTGGAATGTCGGAAAGTAAAAGCAAGGATAAGAAAAGGGGAAAGAAGCTTGAGATTGAAGTATGATTCATAGGGGTTTGATTGCCTTTAGAAGCTAAGGAAAGCATATAAAATGGTCATCAAGAAGCAAAAAAGAATGCATAAAGAGAGATGCTGGGGAAGCCTATTAGCAGCAATAGAACCAAAAAATATAAAAAGGTTTGGAAGCTAGTTCAAGAAGGCTCAGGCAGGATACATGGAACTTTGAACTATGCGGTGACAGAAGACGCTTGAGAGGGTTACTTGTGAGAAATATATGGGAAATGGACATACCAAGTGAGACAGAGAACTACATCTTTGACAGGTATCAAGGAGGATATTAGGACCCTCGTTACGTCAAGCAATATCAGACGAGTTAAAGGAAACTTGAGCAGCAGGTCCAGATAACCTCCCGTAGGTGATTATAAAAACCCAGCCTGATTGGTGGGCAGATTTCTTCTCTAAAATATTTGCTGGTATTTTTGATGATGGGCAGATACTGGAAAACTGGAGGAGCAATAATTAGACCCATTCACAAACGGGGACACAAAGGCACCAAAAAATAATAGATTAACTAATTCACTGGATGTGGGAGAAAAGGTCTTTAGAAAAATAATCCTAGAAAGCTTTATAGAATGGGCAGAAGAAACTCAGAGTGTGCCTCTGGAACAGTGGGGTTTAAGGAGGGTCACTCCACAGTTGACCACTGCTTCTCCCTCTAAAAAGAGAGTCGCCTCAGGTTACTATAGAATAAAGATCACTCAATCAAAACACTGTGAGATGGACATGTTCCTGGGCGGGACAAACACAGAACCTTTTGGGAAAATAACTGAATCAAGAGTGGACAACTTAAATAGATAACAAAGCCATCCAATCATAAGCAAGGGGATGACCCAAAGCCCTTTGTTACTATATGCCATGAATTGGAAACAATAGGTATGCTTACAGAGCTAAAGCTGTTTGTAGCCGAAACCTACAAAGCTTTTTCTTAATTTAGATGCAAATACCATTGTTGAATATGTGTTATTAGAATCATTGCTCACCCTTCCAAAGTCTAATCTTCTAGGTGAAGAGTGGTTTTCTTCCAGAAATGATGTTCTGCTTACTTCAGGACAAGGGATCAAGCAGGAGACCAAATTAGTGAAAAGTATGCAGATGAACTCGAAAAGAGAATATATTTTATCTGGACTGCGTTTTAAGGGAACATCAAGCTTCTGCTGTGACCTGATCTCAGACTAAGACAGGGGCGGAGCAATCAACTTTTTAGTGAAGCCATGACTCTTTGGATTCAGATTTGATATCCACCCATGGAATGCAATGATTGGCCTGTTGATATATGCAAGACCCAGAAACCAATCCTCTCGTCTCAGACAACTGCAGATGAACAGGAAATTAACAGTGCTCCTTAAACATCCAAAGTCCTTTGAAAGTGAAGATGGGTTGTTGGTGGGAAAGCCCAAATCCAAAATAATTCTATTAGTATTACTTAAAGCCTTTAGAGTTCTTATTTTGGATCATACGCACATTATTGCGAGTGTAGTGGTCCGACAGCCGAAGGGCTGCGTCCGCGACTGCTAGGAGACCGCTGCACCTGCAGCCTTCCGACCGCCGTATTACACATTTTCCAATGGGCCAGGGGTGTGGCTGGGACAGTCTTGCAGTGGTGGGCAATATATTTCCATATATATCGATGCCTGTGTGTACATTGTGTACATTCCACTGCATATGTGCCAAATGCACACATATGCATGATATATGTGGAAAAATACCACCTACCCATTGCCGGAGTCCGACCTATATGTGGGCTGTCCCAGTAATGGGTACATGGTACCAAAGCACTTACCTGTATTTTGCCAAAGACTGGGATTCTCCTATACAAGGAAGGGGCTGGAAAAAGGGATCCAAGTCAAAATCTGCTGCGAAGAACTGGAAAGGGGTGAGTATGCACTCCAAATCATTAATTTCTGCCGACATGTTGGCGGAGGTGTGACTGCTGCGGTTGGCTCATCGGGGAGTCAGCTCGTAATTCTAACGCCTGCCTTCCCCCTGAACGCGACACCGGAAGTAAGTGGTGTGCTGATGGTGCAGGCGGTCTGGCTGAGGTCTTCACAAAGTCGGTCTGCTCAACTCATACGGCAGACGGCTCACCGCCGTCGGACTGCCAAACTCATAACAAGGCCCTTAGTGATTACAGAAAGCCATCAAAGTGCTTCAAAATGTTCAGTTTGAAGAGATATATGATATTGGCCTTATTTAATGCAAAATGCTGACATCCTATTGCAGAGTCTGTTTAGTTTGTGCACAATTTATACTTAATTTACTACTATATAAGTCTCTTTTACAAAAGAGAGGTTTTCACTGTATCTTGGTCTGAATTCCAGGTTGACTTCATTGGACTCATAATGAGGTACACCAGAAGTAACAAATATATACTCAAGATAATGTACTTGGTGAGAAAGTGAGTGGAATATATTCCAACAGTAAACTGTAGGGCAGAGACAGCAGCCTTTTTGATGATTATTCACATCTTCTCAATGTAAGGGCTTCAGCAGAGGCTCACATTAGACCGAGGAAGTCATTTTACTTGCGCTGTAATAAAGTAGATGTGGATGATAATAAATGTGAAAAGGAAATATCACATAGTATATAGACCTGCTAGTAGTAGAGGGGAAGAGTGGTACAATCAATTTGAAGTGAAAATCTTGAAAATGTTTGTCGGATATACAGAGCCAATTAGCATGAACAGCTCACTTTGGTACTAATGGTTCAACATAGTACTCCAGGATCTGCAACTAAAATGTTATCCTTTGGATTGATGACCAGAAGAAAGATTGTGTTACCACAGCATCTTTGTTACAGAAGTCATGTACCAGCAGTGGCGGTTCCTCCGCTAAGGCGGAGAAACGCTGCCCCATCCAGCAATTAAAAACAGAAAAATAAAATTAATATAACAAAACATCATTAAGATTAGAGCGAAACACTGTGTCAGGGGTTGCTTTTACACAAAGCTATACCTCTCTGAAGAGCTCTAATTAGAGCGAAACACTGTGTCAGGGGTTGCTTTTACTCATTTCAGGTTGGCTTGAGTTGGTATTTCACTAATTCAAAGCTGTAATATTGTGCCTGGAGTGATAAATGGCTTTTGTAATTTTACAGCTCGGCAAGGACAGCACTGTACTAGTCCTATGCTTAAAAACTTTGCTGTACAAATTGCAAAAGACTTTGTCATTTTCTATCTCGGCGTGGATAGCACTGTGCTAATCCTATGCTTAAAAACTTTGATAGAAAAACAGACATTTGATGTGAGCAGATCTAGAGTGTCGCTGGTGTTGAGAGTGCTCTTACAGGGGCTGCTTTCCACCTAAACTTGAGAACTACCCAGAGTTCTCTCCTTCTTTTTTGCATAATTTGACAGTGCAACAACCATGGTCAGCTGCAGGACCATGTTTCATTCCATTATTAGTAGTATGTGCCTAGTTTAAAGATAAAGATATTAATTGATTTTGTCCAGGACATTCTTTTGTACCTGATGTGACACAAGATCAATGTGGCAGGTGGCAATAACTGGTCCCAAAATACTTGTCACAAATTCCCGATAGTACGTTTGTGACCAGCAAAGAATTTTTAAGAACCAACCTATGTACTAGTTAGCACTAATAGGTTCTGTGTTCAAAACCTCATGAACATTAATGAGAAAAGTCACAAATTGCAACTCACTGCAATTGAAGGACGTCGCAAGGATGGTGGCCTGCTGTAGTCAGCAGACCTCAATTTCTGTGATTTTGTTTAAATAAAGCAAACTTTGTTTATAATACAGCTTGTTTTTCTTAACGGAAATTGGCTGTGTTTAAAAAAAAGTATTTGTTTCATTTAAAGATTAAGAATAAGCATGTCCCCTAAATATGAACGATATACCCATACGTAAGCTCCTTAAATGAAGATTGTTTGGTTGTTGAACTAATAAGTTTGCATTCTACACTTTTAAATAAGTCACTATAGGTCTGTGATTATTGTTGTGCGTTGTGAATGCTGTGAGAATTAGTGCCCCGCTCCGGTAAAGGTCCGATCCAGAATGTTCACGAGATTTAATTAAGTTTCATCAAGCAAGACTAAGATTAGGTACATAGTAAATAGGCCAACACAATGGATCAGCCTGCTGAACTAACTTCCTGAATCGGGAGTTTGTTTTTTTGAAAAGTAAAAAGTAATGGCCTCAACACCATGGCAGTTTTCTCCCATCGTGCGGGCATAATTGTTTTGTGATTTTTATTGTTATTGTTATTGTTATTGTTAGCTTCGGTTTATATAGCGCCAACTCACCGGCAGGTCTCAAGGCGCTCATGACCGAAGGACAGAACAACTATTAGCAGATCGGAAAGACCAGTAACATAATGCGGACTAAGTTGAACCCAAAGCCTCCCTGAATAGAAGTGTTTTTAACGATTTCCTAAAACGCAGAAGATTGCCTTCTTTGCGAAGGGACTCGGGTAGTCTGTTCCAGATTAGAGGAATTAGAACAGAAAAGGATCTCCCACCCTTTGTTGCTAGTTTAAACCGTGGGCAAACTAGCAGCTGAGCATCAGAAGACCTCAGCCTTTGTTCAGGTTTATACACCTCCAACCGTTCTTTAATATAGACAGGTGCTTGCCCATAGACTGCCTTATGGGCCGTGCATAACCTTTTGAACTCTGCCCTTTGCCTAATGGGCAGCCAATGAAGGTTCCGTAACAAAGGAGAGGCGTGGGATCTTCTCGGGAGCCTGAAGATGAGTCGTGCGGCGTCATTCAGGACAACCTGCAATCTATTGGTCAAGATTTTCGGCAGACCTAAATAGAGAGCATTCCCGTAGTCCAGCCTCGAGATGATTGTAGCAGAGACTACCGTGCGAAGCATGGATGGGGAGAGAAGAGGAACTAACTTACGCAACTGCCTAATTAGACCAGTGCAAGTCCCCACAACGGAGGAAATCTGGCTGGCCATTGACAGTTCGCAGTCAATCTTAATACCAAGACTTTTCACCTTGTCACATGGTATTGGGGTGGGACCTAATTCCTGGGGCCAATATAGATCACTCCAGGGGGAATTTATAGTCGAGACCACTAGAACCTCAGTTTTTTCAGGATTAATTTTCAACAGATTTGCAGCCATCCAACTGACTGCATATCTGAGAATATCCTGCGCGAATTTCTGCGCGGAGACCGTATTGTCTATGCTAAGTAGCAGCTGGGTGTCGTCAGCGTAATTAAACACACGGCAACCCATATTGGGCAGGGAGTTAATCAATGGTTGTAAATAAAGATTAAACAATAATGGGGATAGTGAGGAACCCTGTGGGACTCCGCACGTCAAGTTACCCACCTCCGATATGCCGTCCCCCAGCTGAATCCGCTGTGACCTTCCCGACAGGAAGGATTGAAGCCACTGAAAGGCCGTATCCCGAATCCCGAAATTGGCCAGTCTATCCAAGAGCAGGGCATGGCTGACAGTATTGAACGCCGCTGATAGATCTAAAAGTATCAGGGCGCTCGGTTTCTTGCTGTCAGCCATCCCTCTAAGCTCATCCAGCACCGAGAGCATCACCAACTCGGTGCTGTGGTGTGCACAAAACCCTGCCTGACGTTCCTGAAGGAGATGGAGTGACTCCAGAGACGAGGCCAGAGACTTCAGCACATGTTGTTCTAAGATTTTGGACAAGAACGGGAGTTGGGAAATGGGCCTATAGTTTTTCAAAATAGTGGGATCGGCTCCTGGCTTCTTTATCAGAGGCTTCACTCGTGCTTCCTTGAAACTGGCTGGTAACAGCCCTGTTTCCAATGAGTTGTTCAGAAGGGAGATGATGTGATCTTCTAGAATAGGGCGTGCCAAACGGAAGACACTAGGGGGGCATGGATCTACCGGAGAGCCTGATTTAGTTTTGCTCATAAGTTGCTCAAGACTCACCGGATCTATCAATGGGAACTTTGAAATAAGGACTTCCGAAGGGGTCTGGACATCCTGTGACATGATATATCCAGTCACAGTACCATTCCTAATATCACAGAGAATGGTTTCCACCTTCTCCAGAAAGTAGTCTTGAAACATATTACAACTAATTGTTGTTTCAGTGTTTTCAGGTTTTTTGCTGAGCTCTGTTAATATTTTGAATGTTTCTTTCTGAACATTCTCAGCCTGGTTTATACGGGTTTCATAATATTTTGCTTTAGTAGCCAGAATGAGTTTTTTGTATGAGTTGAGCGAGTTTTTATACTGCTCTCGATCCCCTTCATCTTTTGTTCTCCTCCAGTTTCTTTCTACATGACGGAGCTTCTTTTTATGTTCCCTCAAAGGCGGTGTAAACCATGGTGCCCCCCTTCCTGCTCCTTTAGCTCTTTGTAGCCTCTCCGGTGCGATCTGATCAATCGCTTTACTCAGACTACACACTATGTCCCTATAATCCTGATCTAAATTGCCATTAAGGGCCATTGGTTGAACAAATTCCGAAAGGGTATCCGTTAAAGTTTGTATTTCCTCCATTGACGGACTTTCTTCATTTTAGAGGGTGGTTGTGTCAGCTTAGCATCAATAGGGATATCACAATAGACCAGGTGGTGGTCCGACCAAATGCAAGGTAGAATGTCCAAAAGAGCCACCTTAGGATCTAAAGTCCAAATAAGATCAAGGATGTGTCCCTTTATGTGTGTAGGAGCTTCTACCAGCTGCCTAAAGCCCAGTGAGGACATGGTTGTCTCCAAGAATCGAGCTGCCGGCTCCTTATGAACCATGTCCCAATGTAAATTAAAATCCCCGGTTACCACTACTTTTTTATATCTTGAACAAATGTCAGATATAGTGGACATAAATAGTTCATTGAAGGCTGAGGTAGAATTGGGTGGACGATAAACTGTGAGAATCACAAGACACAAATTATCAAACATGATTTTAACTCCAAGAACGTCGGCTAAATCCACTGGTTCTGCCACTATTTTAACTACTGTTAAGGTTTTTTTAAACAGAATTGCTACTCCCCCCCCTCGAGCATTATCTGCACGATTGAGCCATACTACATCATACTCATTCGGAAGAGCGGCTATGATGTCTGGCAGTGAATTGTCCCCGAGCCAAGTCTCGGTGAGAGTTAGGACATCAATATCTTCATCCTGAAGCAGGGAGAATATTTCTAAATTGTGTTTGTGCAGTGACCTTGTATTTAAACAGGTCAATTTCAGGGAGCATGGATGGGATCCAGTCAAACCAATAGATAATCTTACAATGGACATCTCGTCCAATTTAGTCATCGTGGCTAAATCTAGGGACTGTCCCTCCCTATCAAGCTGGTGTAGCTCTCCCGAGGTATAGACACGCCGCCGACCAAGAGTCCAGGCCCCCGAGCCCGTCCGTGCGTGGACGGGTGCAGACGGGCTGGACTCTGGCGTGACTCCGGCGTGCTCACACTGCGCGCGAACGCTGCGCGTTAGCATGGCCGCCCTAAATAGCTGCCTATGGACACTAGCGCGCCAACAAAGATGGCGCTGCCGGGCGTCCCGTGTTTCCCCCAAGATGGCCGCCGGTGAAAAGAGGGATGAAAGGGGCCCGCCAAAACGCAGTGCGTTACAGTATTATAGTGCAAGTAAGCTGGGATTGGCCAAGTTTAAAAACAAGGGAAATATAACGAAATGCAAATCAAATAAAAAACGGGTAGTTTAAAACTCGGTATTGCCCACCGCAATATGAGGCCTGAAACGCGATCTCCCAAAGCGCTGCAAAGTTGAATAAAGCGCCCTACCTGGTTATCCCTCACCACTAAGATATTCCTGGCTATGAGTGACACTAAAAAAAGTGATCCAACCACCCACTCTAAATTTGGGTGGACAGTCGAAAGGCTTACCTCCGACAGCCTGTACTCCCTTAGGTGGTCAGAAGCAGGTTAGTGCCAACTTCCAAGGGAGTAAATTGTTCCTACTTGGTGTTAACTTTGCAGGCCCCGACTCAACATTGGGCAGACCAATTGACCAGGAGTTTGGCAAAGAGAGTACTCTGCAAACACAAGGAGATGATGGCCGGCGGGCTGAAACTTTCCAGACACTCGCCCCCAGTCATAGGGTCGTTCTTTAGCTCACTTCACCACCCCAGTTCAGCCCCACTCATATGTAAATCAGTCTTGACCCTGTTCCTCATGGGAACAGTCCAGTCCGAACTGCCAAGCCAGGTCTTCCCTGGACTGGAAACAAGCATCCTGGGACCAGTTTTGGGGTAACACCCCTCATTCATCCCCAAGGTTGGTTGAACCCAGTGGCAAAGTGAATAAGGGGCCCAACGTCTGGGCATACCCTGTGGACTGAAGGCGAACAAAGCAAACACAAGGACATGATAGACGAAGCGCTGAAACTTTTCAGACACTCACCCCAGTCACAAATCTGGGTTGAATCCATCATTGGTCTTGAGCTCACTTCGCCACCCCAGTTCAGCCCCAGAAATATGCAAATCAGTCTTGACCCTGTTACTCATGGAAACAGTCCAGCCCGAACTGCCAAACCTGGTCTTCCCTGGACCGGAAACAAGCATCCTGAGACCGGTTTTGGGGTAACACCTCCCATCAGCCAGGGTAACTTGAATCCAGTAGTAAAGTGAACAAGGGACCCACGTCTGAGCATACTCTGTCAACTTAGGGCGAACAAATCAAACACAAGGAGAGTATTCTGTCATACTTGTGACAACATAAACAATGAGGTCTACAATTTTCTGGGGAAATAAATGGCTCATTGACCCAACTTGACTCAAAATAAGAATTCAAATCTAACTCGGTGGTTCGATGAAGAATGTATGTGGAAACTATAATGAAAACAAAATTAATTCAGATTCACCATAAGTTATCAATCAATAAAGAACTTATATCAGTCAACAGTCGGAGGACCCTAAAAAGGAATTATTGTAATTTTAAAGCCCGAAAGAATTCTAGTTTTTATAATTCTACAGCCTGAAAAGTCTTACTGTTATTACAGATGCTAGGGTAAAAAAAATGTTGGTTCTTGTGAAATAGGTAGATTATGATTTCACTTCATATTCTCGAGGAAGCTGTCCCCCAGGAACACTGATGTAGTTATATCTCTGCTCCATATTAAAAAATTCTGAAGTCAACAGTGTTTTGATAGATGAATTATATTGTCTGGATAACGGTCTGTTCCAACTGCAAGAGACAGGTCACTTAGCTACAGTTCTTTAAAAATAAAACCATCACGCACAGGGGGCCCTAATTGTCTTCCAGCTGTGCAGTTTAAAGCCAATTTCATATAGTGCACTTCCTTATTTAACCAATTTTTTCACAGATTTTTGCAAGGGTCTTATGAAAAGATATTGAAAACTCAGTTGTTTAAGAAGGTATTATTCCACGAGAGCAGGGAGGATTTATCAGCATTATTTAATAATCAATCTTTGTTTTGTTCTCTGGACTTTGGCAGGAAGATTACTTGATTCTGTTGGCAAGCTTTGGTGCTCTTTCATGAATCTTTGTGCAAATCCTTACAATTATGAGTGCCACCGATCCATTTTGGCTGATCAAAGGTTTTAGAAGAAGGGTTGATGCGAATGGTAGTTACTAACTTTAGCATTCAAATGTAAAATATAATATTAGAGTGGGAGAATCAATTCTGGTGTGACCTAAAACTGGCTAGTGCTGGGAGGGACTCTAGGAGTTTTTGGGATTTGGTCAGAGCTAAGGAAAAACCCATGGACTCCCTTGTAACATGTAATATCCCAGAGGTGTCATGGTTTAATCATTTTTCTAAATTGTACACTGTGGCCTCGGGAGAGGGGGACGATTCTACTGAGAATTTATTTTTCATTGGACTTTTTTGGGCTAGGTGAGAACTGTTTGTTTACAGTGAAGGAAGTAGAGGATGCAATTTCTTGTTTTATCCCAAACAAAGCTGCGGGCCTGGACGGCCTACCTGGAGATTTGGTCTGCATTTCTAAAGCAGAATGGGAAAAGCTTATAGCATCACTACTCAATGCAAGTTTTTATGATGCCCCTCTTCCAAGCTCATGGATGGGCGCTGAGGTCGTCCCGATTTTCAAAAAAGGGAGCCGGGACGACCCTGCTAACTATCGCCCTATAAGTTTATTGGACTCCTCACAGAAGGTAGCAGGCAAGGTGGTCTTGGGGAGGGTGCTACAGTGGGTAGAGGAAAACAGGATACTTTCTGATTTCCAGGCGGGTTTCAGGGCTGGTACAGGGACCATTGAACAATCATTCCGCCTCTTCTTGCTGTATTGGAAGGTGGTTGTGTTGGGCAAAGGCAGTCTGTATCTCGCCTTCATAGATTTACGGACCGCCTTTGACCTAGTGCCCCGCAGCCGTTTATGGAGGGTCCTATCTGACTTGGGTATGCCACGGTACCTATTGTCTTTGATAATTAAGTTCCACGAAGAAAACGTTGCCCAGGTTTGGTGTGGAAATCAGGGCCAAAAGACCGCCAGAATAGCTGTAAATAGAGGTGTCCGTCAGGGCTGTGTTTTAGCCCCCACACTGTTTTCTTTATACGTTAACGGTGTGGTGGAGCATCTTTTACAGTATCCTGCAGATGCTCCAAACCCTGGCGGGCAGAAGAATACCTACTCTCTTATTTGCAGATGATACCCTCCTGATTTTGAAGACCCCCGTTGGGCTGCAGAGCCTCCTTGATAGATTCCAATCTTTCTGTGATGCGAGGGGGCTAGAAATCAACACAGGAAAGACCAAATATCTGATCCTGAACCCCCCGAAGAAGATAGGCAGGCCTCCTGTGTTGAATTCAGTATGCCTCGAAAGGGTCAAGGAGTTTGACTATTTAGGAATCCGCCTCTCTGACACCATGAAATGGAACTGTCATCTCCAAAAAATGTTGTTAAACCACAAAAGGGTGGTGGGGGCCCTGCTCAAAGAACAACGCTCCTCTACCTTTAAACCAATCGCCCCAGTACTGGCTATCTATAAGGCAAGAGGTGTGAGTGCAGCGCTGTATGGGGCGGAGCTCTGGGGGGCGCAGAATGTGGACCAGTTAACCTGCTCAGAAAACAAATTCTTGAAGGACTTGATGGGTCTCCCTTATAGTACCCCTTCTATTCCCCTACTCCTTGATATGGGATGTCGCTCTATCAAGGATCAGGCAAGGTTACGCCCTCTTCTCCTTTGGGCGCGCATATGGAGAGTTCCGGAACTTGCCAGCTATGCGGAGGGGTTAAAAGAGGTTTTATCAATGCCTGGTTGGCATAAAATAGGATGGCTAAGGGATGTGAAGTGTCTTTTTGGAGAAGTGGGTCTTGGAGATATTTGGCAGTCTAGGTCCGCATTGCCCAAGTCTGTCTTGAAAAACTACTATTGGAAATGGGTAAGGGATTCGAGAAACTTAAATTCTAATGTAGGTAGATCTACTGTCGAATTCCTACTACAAAAGGAGGTGGCATTTCGAGAGCCCTATCTCGATATTATCTCAAAACCCAGAGATAGGGCCATATATTTTAAATTCAGAGTTGGAGTGCTGCCAGTTTGCGAACTGAACGCCAGATGGAAGCCTCCTGTACAGACCATTCCATTCTGTCCATTTTGTGAGACCTTGATCAAGACAGTCCCTCATTTTCTCTTTGTATGCCCTGCATACAATGCCCCTCGCATTAGGTGGTTGAAACCCCTTTGTAAAGATTTAGGTACCAGACATTGTGGTGAGGCCTTACGCATTCTGAAATCGGACACACTGCCCCTACTTGTCTGTGGTATGCGAAGTTTTTAAATTGGGCCTGGTTGATCAGGTCGAAAAGGCTTTCTTATACTGTTTAATCGAGATCTTAAATGACTATTTTTATGTAATTTATTGCTGCCATTTGTATTTCGTACTTCGATTTTGTATAACTGTTCTCTATGAAATACGGCTTTTTATGCATTTTATAACTGTATTGTTTTGCTTTTAAAGATATGTTTATATCGAAATAAAGCCAACTTTGACTGACTGACTGAAATATAATATTGTTCACTGTCTCTTGGGCTGCGAACACTTTATAATTAAAAGGAAAACGTTGTTACAGGCACTATTTTTAAAGTATGGGTGCAGTACTGGTATAGATGCATGAAAAATGTTATTCTCCTTAAAGTCCCTGTTTGGGTAATTACATTACGTTGAGTGAAGAAAGAACATTTGGCGCATAAATGGCTATCCATTTCTGATTTTGTGAAATTAAATTATATCCTGTTTACAACAGGTGTAATAATTTTGAGACTGTATTTTAATGCTTCTTTGAATATGATATATATATAAATATATATATATATATGTGTGTGTGTGTAAATATATTTATGTATATATATATGTAAATATATGTATATACATATATATATATATATAGATATATATATATATATATATATATATATATATATATATATATATATATATATATATATATATATATTACCTACTGGCAGTCGCCAGTAGGTATATATAGTTAGGATTTTTTCTCTATGGGATTTTTGAAAATTCTATGTCTAATAACTTTGGCGTTTGTGGACGGAATTGGCTGAAATTTTCAGGAAAATGGAACATTTTGTTTCTGAGCAGCCCCTGAAAATTTGGGGGGGGTTCGTCAAGGGGGGGCCGAGAAAAAAGGGGGGTCCCAAAACGTGTTTTTAACATTGAGTTTTCCATAGGGCGGTTGGCCTCACTTTTAGCCCGAACGGCTGAATGGATTTGCACGAAACTTGGCAAAATTGTAGGGACTGGTAGCCCGATGTGCCTTTGCTAGGTCTCAATATATGTGTTCCAGTGGATTTTGAGAAATTATCGTTCAAAAAAAGATATATATCTGTAACAGCGGACCAGGCAGCGCTCCGGTTCGCGGACTTTACGCGTTACGGAGCTTTGTGAAGCGAAGCTGATTGGTTCTCCGGCGTCTGTAAACATTCCAAACAGTCCGTAGCGGCCCCCATCTTGTCTCTCGGTAGGATCGAGAGACAAGAGGAGGCCAAAGCGAAGGGGCAAATGACCATAAGGGGGCATAGTAGATCCTCCCTGACCCTCTAGGTTTGATGTGGAGGTTTTAAAAGGGCCCCGCGGGGCAAAAAAAATAATAATAATCGAACGGCTGAATGGATTTGCACGAAACTTGGCAAAATTGTAGGGACTGGTAGCCCGATGTGCCTTTGCTAGGTCTCAATATATGTGCTCCAGTGGATTTTGAGAAATTAACGTTCAAAAAAAGATATATATCTGTAACAGCGCTCCGCTTCGCGTACTTTTCGCGTTACGGAGCTTTGCGAAGCTGATTGGTTCTCCGGCGTCTGTAAACATTCCAAACAGTCCGTAGCGGCCGCCATCTTGTCTCTCGGTAGGATCGAGAGACAAGAGGAGGCCAAAGCGAAGGGGCAAATGACCATAAGGGGGCATAGTAGATCCTCCCTGACCTCTTAGGTTTGATGTACCATTTTGCCAAGTTTGGTGTAATTCCGTTCAGCCATTCAGGCTGTAGACGTATCTAAATGTCCTATGGAAAATTGCATGGGGAAAACACATTTGAAAGTGTTGACATTTAGAACCAATTAAAATGTTACTTTGGTTTTGTATTTGTGTGTGATGAAAGTTAATTGGTTATGTATATATCTAAAATGAGAGGAAACCACAGCCATTTTGTGATACTACTGTCTGAGGTACATTTGTGAGGAATTTTTGGTGGTCAATTGCTGGTGTTTGATTTACACAGTACTAACACTTCTACTTTTAAAAAGGTGAGTTGTTAATTTGTAAGGGGAACTATGTTGTACACTTGAAGATAATTTGAAAAATGTTTTCTGTTATTTATTTACAGTCCTTCTGTTATACTAAATACTTGATAAAGTTAGTTTTATATTATGTATTACTAAAAACGATAAATGAAAGTGATTATTTTTTTCTGCTATTTACAGTAAGCAATTTCAAAATAAAATGGCTCACAATGAAGAGGCCGTGGCAATTTCTTTTGAATTATCCACTACATGTATTGAAATTGAGAGCACCAATAATGAAATATTGTCACAAGGAGGAGATGACTTGAATGATTTTTTGGATCAATCTGTTGATGGCGAATTTATCGAATGTTTGGAGACCATAGAGTTAGAAGAATCATCATTGCAGACTTTTCATGAGGAGATTCCAGATGAGATGATTGAAGAGGAAATTCCTGATGAGGACATGTTACTAGTTCTTTCAAATTTTGAAAATTCAGAAGAATAAATTTATATTTAGAAATCAAAAATTGTTTGAGACATTATTCATTTTTATTTTTAATTTATGAGGTTGTAGCGAAGTGATTGTAGTATAAAATGAGACTTATAGTATAGAGTGCAACATTTTTATGTTACATGGTAAGTTTACTCATATTTACTTTCCTTCTCCCACTATATTATCTCCAATGTGTATTTGACATCTCTTCTTCATCTCCGGCCTCCTTTCTCTCACTGTCTGTCTCTGATGCATCTTATCGCTGCCATTTTGTGTAATTACAGCAGAGAGTAAAAAAAAATAGTTCGGAACGTGAAAAGGGGGCAAAGTAGAGTACCCCTCACCTCCTAGGCCTTCTCAGGCGGTCCCAAAAGGATCAGTTTCTGCTTTCCTGAGAGATTATGGTATGAGTTCCATATACCACAATAACTTGCATTACAACATGCAAGATATCTATCTCCTATTACCAACTATTGGAGATATTCGCGCTAAGCGCGAATATCTCCAAAAACTAACACCTGCCCTGAGCAGTTCTTAGCCATGTTATCCAATGGGAGGTGGATAACATGGCTAAGAGCATTAGCTCGGTAATGCATGAATATCGCTGACTTTTTAGCGATATTCATGCATTGCGGCCGTTTTTTATCGCATTTGCGATAAACCTTGATAATAGCAAGGTTTATCTTCGATCATTTCTGACGATGCTTAGCGGTAAAAAATTCGTTGCTAAGCATCGTTAGCGATAAATATCGCTTAACTTTGGTAATATGCACCAACGTCTGTTAACGTTCGATTCGAAGGAAATGAGGAAGTGTTGAAAAACATTGTCTGCGCCATCTTGCCTTTTTTGAAATGCCACACTTTTGTCGTGCACGGCAGCCATTTTAGATGCCTTGACCAGACCCACTCTCTGCACGCTGTCGATCCTTAGCATGGCTCCCCACCTTCGCAAGCATCTTCCCCAGGCACTGGTCACCCCCGCTCTCTGTGTTATGCATGGGCAATAAACCTCCCCCCATCTGCGCTGCTCTTCCTTGAGAATCACACTCTGTGCCCGCCCGACACCTCCCTTTCGCCCTATTCACTACCGCACCCTCTGACACTCCTCTTCCTCTGTGTCCGATTGTCCAGGCTATCAGCTAGCCCTGCAGATGTAGTTTATGGCCCCAGCTGTAAAGAATCACCCCTCTTCAAAGGAGTTATAGTAGATCAAGGCCCACACCCGATGAGATCCGTCACACCACACGTGTTCCTACTATCTGAAAACCATCCTGTATTGTGATTGGGGAGGGGACCGAGCCTGAAGCGGAAGATTCCAGGGATGACTCTTTGTACATCAAAGTTTTTACAATTATGTGTCATATTAAAAATATATAGCACTCCAACAAAGTAGTAGGATTATAAAACTTTAATAACTTATAAATATATACAACAAAACAAAAACAGTAAAAACATTTAAACAACGAAGAGACCGTGGCAATTTCTTTTGAATTATCCAATACATTTATTGAAATTGACAGCACCAATAATGAAATATTCTCACAAGGAGGAGATGACTTGAATGATTTTTTTGATCAATCTCTTGATGGCGAATTTATCGAATGTTTGGAGACCATAGAGTTACAAGAATCATCATTGCAGACTTTTCATGAGGAAATTCCTGATGAGGACAGGTTACTAGTTCTTTCAAATTATGAAAATTCAGAAGATGTTGCCTGGGTGCCGCACTGATTTGGGTATCCGGCGTGGGGCGTCCCGGGGGGTGGATTGTCAGTAGCGGTCTGTTGTGCGAATAGTTCCAAGGCAGCAGAAAGCGCTGAAATCTGGATGTCACGAAGGTGATGTCTAGTAAGTTGCCGCCCAGCAAATAACGGCGTGGGGCGCCGCGGGGGTGAGTGAGTCCAGTAGGCACCACAGCTATACTTATCGGCATTGCAGAATTACTGCTGGGGACAATGCCTGTGCTGTAGCAGGGTCACAGCAGAAACAAAAAGGATTCTGTTGAAGATGTTGTTGGTTTTCAATTTGAAAACAGTTCTGGTGTCAACTGCTATGCTAATGTAGTGGTTAATGTTTTGTTTTCTCTGGAAAATGTAAAAGAGGGGGAGGCAGTCCATAGTTCCGGTAAAAGGGCAAAGGAAAGGATCGGTGGTTTGAACTATCAGTCAAAAAGGGGAGGGGGTGCAACAATTTTTCCTACCGGGTCACACTGTGCTTTCACCGGAACTGAGGTCTGCAGGATTCTAGTCATTCAAACTGAGGCTGGTGGCAGCATGGGAGCGCCGACGTCCCGTGGCTACAGTTTCGTCACTCCACGGGCGATCATGGCAGTCATTCCCCATCGGGGGTGTCTGCGGGGGTCGGAGACTCCCGCGGCTCCTCTAGAATCTTCAAGGTCGTGGAGGACTACGGTGGTGGAGTCAACCAGTGACCGGGCCATTTCTTTATGCTGGGCCCGCTCTTGCCAGGTCAACCGCCATTTTGAGAGTTCGGTAGCTACTGGCGATCGCGGGGTCAAATGAGCGGACGGGCTCCACCCTGCCGGGCGAGACGTTGCAGCATCGCCACAGTGGAAGAACCCTTTTCCGGGCGCCTGGAGCGCTGAGGGTGCAGCTGGGAAGCCTTAACCTGGGGAGGAGGGAGAGGCCTGTTCGCATCGTCTCTCCCTCCCAGTGCACCCCACGGCGTCTCGCTTGACATTTGTTATGGCCGGACCAGGCGATGAGGACGAGGGGGGGGGGGAGTCGGAGGCATGTGCAAGACATCCCCCCCAGTGTTGTCAAAGCCATTATTGAAGAAAGAAGAAATGTCCCGTCCGTCTTTGGGCCGCACCTCCGGTGGATGGCGGCCGGACGCCCTTTGCTCTGGCCCCATGAACGGGTTCCTTGGCTCATCGGCTGCAGCCGGATCCCGTCGGCCCCAGCCCCCGGCCGTTGGTGGCCGGACCGGGAGAGAGTGTGGAGGGACAACCTGCAACTCTCAAGGGCCACCGCGGCCGGACTGGGAGAGAGAGGGGAGGGTCGAGGAGAGGGACATTCCCCCCCCTGAAACTCTCCAGTGTTGTCAATCCCCCTGGCCGGGTCCCGCTGGCCTCGGCCTCTCCTCCGGCTACACCCTACGTGATGATCTCCTGGCCGAGGCGTGGCAGCAGGACCCGCCTTATATGTGTTGCTTCCGGCTGGGCGTAGCCGAAAACCTGTTGCCCTTTGGAAGTTTCTAGAATGGGGCGGATGTCTGCTGACTTGTATCTTTCCCAGTTTGCCGTTATTTGGCCGTGGCAGGCGGTGGGACAGACATGTTTTGGGGCAGTGAGGGGCGATGTTTTCAGGTTTCTTATTACGGGCTTATTTCTAACGTTTCTTGTTTCTAGGACAATAATAGGTTTTATCATTACGTATTGTTATCGTTTCTTTGTTTGTTATTTAATAAAAAGTTCATCAGTGGCCTACTGATTTTCGTTTTCCTATTCTTTTCTTTCCAGGTTGTTTCATGCTAAAGTTTCTGTTAACAGGATACAGTGATCACTTAGTTATTATTGCATATGTCCTTTTCACTAGGGGTGCTCTCTGGTCGGGCCAGATGACCTATCTCTAGTAAATGGTCTGGGTGAAACAGGTGCATCAATCAGTGGGGAGTAGATAGGCATGACAGATTACAACGGGGGAGAAAGGTCCGCATTACGTACCCTTTCACTACTTGCAAAGATTTTCCTACGTTTATTTGCAAACAGGGAATACCTCCAAAAAGAACTAATTCCCAAACAGTCAATGTTCGGACAATCAATCAATCAATGAGGAATGAAATAGGTACGACGTGTTAAAGGCTTGCGTTACCTACCCTTCACTATCTGCAAAGGGAGAGAGAATATTCCTATTCTTCCTCGTTTGCAGGCAGAGAAGATCCTTAAGAGAACCAACTTCGAACAATTCAATGCTCGATTCAAACAATCAACAAGGGGTACTGTGAACAGAAATGAACGCCGCTTATGTACATACACATTGCTATTTTCAACAGGTTGTTCCTAATGTTTCTATTTTAGCGAGGTCAAAAAGAGATCCCATTAGTGGCCTACTGATTTTGCTCGATTCCTTTTGTTTTTTTACACGATTTTTCGCTATCTGCAAAGACTAAACAGAGTATTGCGACTCTGTGCTTGTTTGTAAATAGAGAATGAACCAAAGAGAACAATCAATCAAATGGAGAGAGAAGCAGGCACGACGGATTACAACGGGGGCAAAGGCCTGCGTTAACTACCCTTCACTATCTGCAAAGAGAGAGTACTCCTAATAGAAATGAGGGGTGGGGGGCAGCATTCAAAGCAGATCAGTGTGCATAAACACGAAAATGTTTTTACTTACCACGTACTTGACATTCGACAGTGTATGATATTTGCTATTAAAAAACCATTGAAATTCACTGAAAAAACCATAGGTTATAGACCATATATAGTTAGGAATTAGCATTTACAAAACCTTGAAAATTCACTGAAAAAACCATAGGTTATAGACCATATATAGTTAGGAATTAGCATTTACAAAACCTTGAAAATTCACTGAAAAAACCATGGGTTATAGACCATATATAGTTAGGAATTAGCATTTACAAAACCTTGAAAATTCACTGAAAAAACCATAGGTTATAGACCATATATAGTTAGGAATTAGCATTTAAAAAACCTTATTTTACTCACACAAAACCATTGAAATTCCATATATAGTTAGTTGCACTAACTATATATCGCGCAACCGCAATCCACTGCTGATCATGTCACATATTACATCATTCATGACATGGTCAGTGACATCACTGATGACATCACTGATGACATCTCAAATGACATCACTGATGACATCAATGATGACATCTCATTTGACATCATTCTTGTGCTAATACGATAAACCTCTTCAGACTCTAATATAACCTTAGATACACTCAGTGTATACAGACACTCACACACTGTCACTCATCCATGGAGTTACTCACACACCTAGTCAGTCATGCAAATAAACAATCTCACCTCCATTTCTTCAACTATACAGTTATACACACCTTACTTATTCAAACATATACTAACACATATTTACTCTCTTATACAATCCCTGATACAAGTTCACAATGATCCATACAACCACTCACACATTCAGTGGCTCTCATGCACAGTTATTTATATATGCCAACTCTCACATGTACTGTGTTTTACATATGTACTTACTATGACATGTAGCATTGAGATATCCATTCACTCATCAATACACTCATGCACACAGTCAACTGCCCATGTAGCTGTTTCCACATGCACTCTTGAACTCATACACCTAGTGAATCAACTGCTCACACATCTATGCACAGAGTCACACACCTCCCAGCCACCCCTACACAAACTCAATCTCCCATACAAATATTTGGGCAACCAATCAATAACACATATAGCCTCTCGTATAGCTAATGATCAACACATGCAGCAGTTTACATCACAACAGACATTATGATGCACAAATTAAGACAGTTTAGTCACTAACCCATGCATTCAGTGAGACACATTTAATCACTCACTCATACAGTCAGTCACGCACCTACTAAATCCTTCATCCAGACACTTATACATCCACTCATTCTTCAATATGTAAGACATATTTTAACTTTACAGAAACATACAGTCACTGGATGTTGTCATCAGTGATGTCATCAGTGATGTCATTTGAGATGTCATCAGTGATGTCATCAGTGATGTCACTGACCATGTCATGAATGATGTAATATGTGACATGATCAGCAGTGGATTGCGGGTGCGCGATATATAGTTAGTGCAACTAACTATATATGGAATTTCAATGGTTTTGTGTGAGTAAAATAAGGTTTTTTAAATGCTAATTCCTAACTATATATGGTCTATAACCTATGGTTTTTTCAGTGAATATATATATATATATATATATTCTTTCCAAACCTCTTCTCTTGATGAAAGAAAAAGGCACCGACTCCGTGGGATGTGAATCAAAGAAAATAGTTTTATCCATGTGATGCAGTTCAAAGACGCGTTTCGACGGACGAATCCGCCTTGCTCACTTCATCTATATATATATATATATATATATATATATATATATATATATATATATATATATATATATATATATATATAGATGAAGTGTGTGTTTTGAATTCTATTTGGCAACGGTACTCTATTCCTTGTTACTGCTTATTACTGTTTGCATATAGTTGAACTAGGATTTAATAGTATGTATAGTTTTATATGTTGTAATTTCTACAGGAATAGTTCTCAGAAATAAATAAAAAATTAATAATGAATTGGTTTATTCAATAATTAGTATTTTTAATTAATATATTTGTAAAATATAAATATAGCAATATTTATAAAACAATTATAATGTAATGCTAGTTGTGTTTATAATATTTAAAATGTGTTGTAGGCATTTTTTCATTCCTGCATTTTATAGATCAAAAACATAAAAAATGTGAGGAATTACATTATTATATATTTTAATTGATTATTTAATTGATAAATATGATACAATTGTACAAATAATATATCAATACATTATAAATTACATTTTCCACTTAGGTATTTTAAGTGTTTAAAATAATAAATATACATTGTAAAAAAAAATCAACAAATACCCGAATGGTAGTTTGGTGTAGTAAATATGCAATCTCTACATTTAAACAAGTTCCCAACTGTATATGTCCTGTTGTTCGAGCAGTACATATACACTCCCCAAAATAAAATACTTTGCCCAATGGTAGCTGGGTTGAAGTTAGGGTAATATATCTTAACTCACCAAAATAAAACACCTCCACTTTCACATTCCATTTACCAATTCTAGGTTTTGTTTTGATGTTTGAGTACAATTACATTTGTAATAAATTACTTACATGTTTTATGTAATTAGAGATATTATTATTGATTGTTTCAAGTTTTAAAAATATATTTATTTACTAGTTTATTTAATGCAAATAATAAATATGAATATTATAGCATAACTCAACACTTTAAGACAGTTATAACCAGTAGCAAACATAACTATACAACTTCAAAAATTCAGAAACAATAAAAACATTTAAAAGGATATTTATCAAGAAAGGTATATTTTATGAGCAAGTATTAAGCCAAATAAAGATCTTAAAATACATCGGAGGTATGTTAAGAGTAATATATGAATTTTGTGAATATTGTGACTATATATAATTGTAGTATGTTCTGATTTTTATCTGTAATTTTGGATATATTCATGCAAAGAATTTAAGTAGAATGATGAAAATCATTGACTTTAATATTGATCTAGGACTAATGGACCGATTCTGAGGCATAATAACATTAAAGCTTGCTTCTGTGGCAATGCAGCACAGTATCCCTAGTAGCCCTTTTTCTATCTATCATGTCTATATGCTTGGTCCTTACCAAGGATGATAGCCATCTTGCAAAATGTTGATCATAGATGGGTTTCAAAATGTCAATTTGTGTTCTCTTCTCATTTTAATAGAGCATCATTGGTCAGTCCTACCGTTGAAAATAACACTAACTGGATCATTATGAATTTCATGAGCACCTGCACTTTGGAGACACTCTATGTCATGTTAACTGTAATATTGATTACTTTTTCCGTTGTCATTGCAGGATCATGTTGTTGTATTATATTCATTGCACCATGCTCTTCCCAAATTATGTTATAGAATAGGAATGTTTCATTGTATATTCTGTTTAGACATTTGTTGCTTACTGGTTTTGTCTGGTTCATGTATGTGTCGAATGAATTTTTATTCATAATTAGGAAATAATGTTAATTTTTGTATATATTTTAGCCCTGAAAAAGTCCATATGAGGAGGAAACGCGTTGGCGATTATGAATTTTAAGAAATTGAGAAAAGAATACAGATTTTCATAACTACAACCAAAATGTATCAGTGTTTCTTTTACTTTTTGGGAAGATCTTAATACATTGTTTTCTTGATGTTGGGTTTTTAAAATTTGTGGATTATAAACAAGCTCCAGTCACATGGTATACTAGTTGAGTGCTGGGCCACCCCTTGTTCATATTTTATGAACACTTAATACGATTATGAAATAAATTTTTTATAATCCATTTAAGTAGCTTTCCTGTGAAATATATTTACATACTGAGATATGAAGTCACTTTTAATAAACATAATCAAATAAGGGAAACAATTCATAACAGAATTTTTCACATATTTGTTTTAAATTGTAACACCAATATGTGTATTTAAAAAAAACGAAATAATATTCTATGTACATAGTAGTTTACACAACAATTGGCATAATAACATAATTAATGCATCTATATGTTAATAAATATTGTTAATACATTCTTTAGATATATTCATAAGTATTTAATGATATTTTTAATTTCAATTTTGCTGCCATTTTTTTAACAGCGAACTGTATTTTCTAGTCTTTGTTTCATCTTCAGAACGCCGGGTCGTTCAGCATAGATGGCGGTTCCAGGGGTGCAGTTATGTGCTTCAGGTACAGCCATTACTTTTACGAATTTTAAGGCATAGTCGTATATTGGGATGGAATTAAAGTTAGTGCTCGGGAGTTTGTTCGTGCAAGTGGTTTGGTCAACTGGATTAAGGAAATTGTTATAGTTAGTTTAGTAAGAGTATTAGGGCATAGTGTTTTATGTAGTGAGTTTTTAAATCATTGCTCTCTGCATAAAGATGTGATTATGTGCTTTGGTAGTTGTTTATTTTGTAGGTAGGAAAGTGTGTTTTGTGTTTACAGGTTATGAAAGTTACATAAAAGAAAGGATTTTGATTGAGGTTTTATTTGTTTTATTTACAAATATTTTTTTTTGTATCCATGGTTAACATTTATTTACTTAGGGGCCAATTACGATGACGGGCGGACACAATGGGACCGACCGAGCTCCGGTTGGCGGTCCCGACCTTCTGATTAGGATGCGACCGAACACTGTTCGTTACATTTTGACATTTCCCTATGGAAGCATGTGTTATGCCCTAAACTGGCCGTAGTACATGCTCCCATAGGGAAATAGGAGGTAATGTTAATCCCTGCACCCCTTGGCAGGAACCTTAAGGTGTCTGCCACGGGTTGCAGGGATTCCTTGGCCCCCAACCGGAGGCCACAAAGGTAAGGAAGCCATGCTAGGGGCCCCAAACATGCTTTCCGACAGGCTTTCCATGTTGGATTGGCCAGCATGGACACCTTGCCCGAAACCGTGTATCGTAATCCAGACGGCGTAAACCACCGGCCATTTGGATTACGGGTCGGTTCTGACTGGCCGACGGGCTCCATGACCCAGTTGGAAGCCAGCCGCAATGACCAGCTAGTTTCAATTCCGACCGGCTGAATCAAAATCGGCCAGTAGGAATTACATGTCTACTTGTGAAACTGGATTTTTGCCTCAAGAGTCTTCAGTTACTTAATTAAGTACTTTTTGATTACCTTGTTGATAATGGAATATTGAGTGTGATAGTTTAAAATGATCAAATGAATAACTTATGCAGGTGTGGGATTTGTTCTCTGTTGCTATAGTGTAATAATTTTAACTGTAGCTTTATATTTTTATATTGTATTTTACAGTAATACAGGGGAATTACACAGGCCCCCGCAGCCCCCGCGTTGCGGGGGGGGGCCTGCACTTCAGGGGCCCCCTCCACGGCCACGCAGCACTACACATGCGTCTGGGATGTGAGAGCGTACGTAACTTGCGTTAGGCTCCCCGTCGTGGCACCTCTCTGTGGCCTCTTTTATAAATTAAATTGTGCGCGGCTGCGTCTCTGCGTCTGCGTGGTCTTCACTCTCTTAGGGTGGTGCTGGCGCATCACAGAAGAATTAAACGTGAGCTCGAGGAGGTGAGGAATCCCGGAGATAACTTAGAGAGACTACGCACGCCCATTCGCGCCTGCCACTGAAGCTGCAGGCCAGGCATCAGGTCAGTGTTGGAGGAGCGAGGGGTCTCAGAGGGTGGGGTGGGATGCATCTTGGGGTCGGGATTAAAACGTAATTTAGGCTCTGCTGCAGCCCCTGTGTTCCAGACTCCAGGGGCCCATCAGTTCTGTAGGACACACAGAGGAGGCGCTGCTTATGTGCGTGTACTTCGAGGTTTCGTTATGGAACGAACGTTAAATCTTGAAGTAAGTGAGGCGAGTTTCAGTGCTTTATTCATTATTTATTTAGAAAAGAAGGGAGCGACCCCACTGCCCAAGAGAGGGGGTACCACAGGTAAATAAAATGTAAGGTTCTCTTGGAAAAAGAATAAAATAATGTTCACATTAACATCTAATCCTCTTATTATGTGTTCCACACGACACAATGCCTCAATCATACACAATCACTCAAAAGACCATAAACCCAATCGGTCAATTATAGTACATGTAGTATTACAAAGCAATGCATTAAAAAAGATTATTAATTTGTGTCAAAAGTATCTATGGCACATTCAAAATTACAATACATCAAACATTTATACATTAAAAGCACAATGCTACATTCATATGACAATGAGAGACAAAAAATCAAGTGCAAGTAATTAATTGCATCTATTGTAGGTTGTTTCCTATGGAATTCGTTTTGTTATATGTTAGACTGTCCACATCCCTTCATATTCTATTGGACAGTAACAAGTTCCTGGGATACAACCAATTAAAAACCACAGGCGTCGGCGCGTTTCGGTGATATTGTTCAGATGTAAACCACCTTTCTCAAGACTAAAATTATATAACAGTCTCTCTTGTGAAAAGAACCAGCAAATTCCTTGGCAATTCCAAGGATGGCACGGGAACTTGTATCTTCCCCTTGATATGGGTGGGGCTTCTAGGGGCTCCAAGCGCCAGTTATACACAATCTTCTTTGGAGCTAATACATAAGCGCAATACTCCTCCTGATTTGTTTAACCCCTTCCATGCGTCGGACGGCCGCCGGCCGTCCGACGTCACGGTGGGCGCGTGCGGAGGACGGCCGGGGGCCGTCCGAACCACGCCACGCCATAAATCACCCGCACCGCGGCAAAATTTTCACCGCGGTCAAGGGGTTAAATGATGGAGGCGCAGCCAGGTATTCCCTACAACCTTGATCCTGTGTGGGAATCCAGAAAATAATTGTGCATATATCATGCTGCAATACTGCTGGAAGTCCGTGAACCTGTATTGTTCATATAGATAGGGTTTCCACAGTGCCTCCACTGATAGTTGGACCTGGCTCAGCAGCAGCTTCGGTCCTCAAACGGGTCGCTTTATTTATTATGTCAGTGGTTCCAGCTGCAGGTGGTGGGCATTTGGACTCAGTTTTGGGGACTGGCATTTTCCTCACGTCACAGAGAGAGAGGCCCGAGCCATCCTGAGGGAATTCTCCAGATTGATTTTGACGTCAGGCAGGCCACACGTTGGCTGGCATACTGTGTTTTGTTTTTCTGTCAGCAAGCTCGGCAACACTAGACATCAGTGTGTTGTTGCAGTTGGGGCCTCACATATCCTGTTGGGGCCGGGTCCCACGGAGAGAGGCCAGGCCAGGAGTGATGCTAAGCTGCCCCATTTATATATCCCTACGATTTAGTGCAAGTTCCCTGAGCCTTTCTACCCTGTTTCTGCAATAAGTTGTAGGGGCAGTCTGCCTGTGTCTTTATGCCCCTGTGTCTATCTAAATCCCTGTTACTGTGTCTGTGACTAAGTGTCAGTAAATGCATGCCTTTACGCCTCCCTGTCTCTCAATTGGAGTGTGCACAACTGCATCTGTGTCCCAGTGTCAGCCAATACCTGTCTTTCTGCCTCCTGTCTCTCAGCTTGAGTGTGTACTACTAGTAACGCTGCCTACTTGCCTTACACAGCCTTCAGAAGCCCCCATTCAAACTTCCCTGATGTCCACCTCTAGTCGCAGTGCACTAATGCCTGCCAGACATTGCACCCCCTGCAACAGAGGGAAACAGGAACGCACTGAGGAGCAAGTATAGAGTGTCTTGTTGCGCAAATGGTTGTAATTTGCAATATTTAAATATTTCCCTCGTCTTTATTGTTTTATTTCGCTTGGGAGAAAGTGTCACTCATGCTCCTTGAAATGTCACTCATAATAGCACTGAAATTATGAAAATGTCACACATGGAAATCTGAAAACTTGGCAGCTATGCATTTATTTGTCATGCTCAGTGGGAGCAAGAGAGTCCGTCAGAAATGGGAGAAGGAAGAGAATGATAGAAAAACAGTGATAAAAGGAAGATTGCATGAATGAAAACATCAAGAGTGAGAAAGAGAGGAAGGTTTGGGTAGTGGAAGAAAGGCAACCTGCCGAGTCCAGGGGCGCAGCTACCATCTGTGCAGGAGGTTCAGTGGGACTGGGACTTAGTAATCTGAGGGGCCCATTGACTTATGATAATTGCTGTTTTTGACTACCCAACAGCAGTAAAAGGTGGCATTTTTACTTGCTTGCATCAGGGCCCATGACTTCCGTGCTAGGCTGCTGGCTGTGTCAGAGGCTGGCTCCTGAAAAAAATACTTTGTGCACTCCACTTTATTATTATTATTATTCTAATATAAATTAAGCAGTGGCGACTCCGTGGTTGACGAGCATTAAGGTGAATCAAAACGCACCCCCTCGCTCCCAGCCAATGAAACGTGGGCTGTAAGCCTGTTGACAAATGTGAAGGTTCTCCAAAAGGGGGAGGTCAAAGAAGCAGAACTAAGGACGCTTTATGATTTAAACTCAGCCTTTGAAAATGTTTGAGAGGAGCAGGGTAAAACAAAATAATGGAAAGTAATACTTTCAACACTTTTCTTGTTCATATTGTAGGCATGGAAGATGAAGGTAAATATTTAATCCCTTGCGTGCGCGCATTGGCCTACGGCCATCACGAGGACTACCTCTGTAGTGCTGCACACGTCCGTTGGCCGGCACGATCCCGCCCACTCAGTAGAAGTCCCGCACCGCAGCAGAATTTGCGTCGCGGTTAAGGAGTTAAAGCAACAAACCAAAAATAAATCTATTGAACAATGTAATAAAGAGGGAATGTATTTTTTAAAACATTTCTGTCAATTTATTCTACCAAGTAGCCCATTTCACATGTGACACCCTCAGCCAGTTCTTTTCCAGTAACAAATTACTGCATTTTGGGGCTTAGGTTGTCTTTTACAAATATAAGCGAACGGTTGAAAGTGCCATTATGCCAAACAGTTGTTGTACAAGAAACCAGGACTGTCTAAAGATGTCGTAGAAAACATAAGGCCCTTTGCCCCATGCAGGTGTGTAACCATTCTTGTATGTGAATTGTGCATGTTTGAATGTGTGCCCATGAATGTTTCATGTGTATATCTGTGCCTGTATTAAACACAATCTTCTGCCATGATTAGATTCCTGACCCTAAAAACAAATCACCGAAATGCATTAGAAAGCAAGACTGTCATTTTTTTATCTTCCAAAGTACTGGTTGTCATGTCAGTAGATTATCCAGCCCTAATATATATTTTCTTTGTATTGTAGTACTTGCATTCCCTTATCTATAATAGAATAGTACTCCAAATCCCTGAATGGAAAGAAAAAATGGAACAGATGAGGTGTTCATGCTTGACACAGTTCATCTTCAAGCCTCTTTGAAGTTACACTTTAACCTGTTACTGAACACCCCCCCCCCCCCTTGGCACATCACCTGCTCTGTAATACACACAGCCATGTGCATGCACCTTGTCTGTACAACACACAGATGCACAGTCCCAAATTGCACACTACATTCCCAACACCCAGTCCTCCAGTGAGACACATAACATAGTGTTCCCTTCAGGCATGACAACCAGCACTTCACTGAAGCGCATTACTCTGTGCTCCTCCAATACACTTTACCCACAATGCCTCCCGCAAATCACATTGTGCCTCTACCTCATAATTTCCTACACTTGCCCCTGCTCATTCTTGATGCTTTTATTGATTATTTTATTTGTGATGTTAATCACAAATAAAATAATTGATTATATCGGAGGTGACATCACATCACATCACTGTTGAGAATGCATTTCATAAAAAGGAATATAAAGTAGGGTTGTTAAAAGAAAAATGCCCGCAATGTGATGTTTAAAGAGCCTGGAAAGACCTCATGTTGACACTAAATAGGGTTACAAAGAAATGTGTATGTATTAATTTGTAATGTGACTTTTCTGTCTTTGTTTCCTTTAATTATCAGTCATGGATCATTCAGGCATCCCTAGAACACAATTAAAAGTGGTTTCTATTTATATTTGCTGTTCAAAGTAAGCACAGATCAGTGCTGAAAATCCAGATTTAGGTGACTGCTTATTTTTGTCCTGTCTGGGACATCAAAATAATGAGCTGGCAACCCGTATCATGAGACTGGAAGTTTGTTGCAAGATCAGCACATTATTTATTTCCTACACCTTCAATCCCTATTGATGCCATAACAGCAAACAATAGTTGAACTTAGATCTGAAACCCTACACCGCCATCAATACCATACTGAGTTACTTCAAGTGTCTGGGAATGCACTCTGCATTCAGACAACTCAATCGACATTCTTGCCCTTCACTTTTACGCTCACCCTGCACTCACAGCGATCAGAATGCATTCACACTGATCACCATTCACCCGCCCACCCTGCACTCACAGTGAACACTCTGCACTCACAATGCACTTGTGCTGTTCACCCTATACCTCACCCTGCAGTCACAAGAGCACACTACTCTCCCTTCACTCACCTGTCCCCCTCACTGCTCAATCTGCAATCTCCCTCAAACAAGCCCATCACTAACCATGCATTAGTTCATCCCACTCTGTACCAACATCCGTACCCAAATTCATATGGTCATCTCACTCACCCTGCAGTCACTCCTCTTACCCTACTCTCACACTGTTGCTTCTGCCACTGTGTACTCACATGGGCAATCCTGCCACTCACAAAGTGCAGAGGGTTAATGTGCCTGCTACACAGAACGCGTACCATGCAGATTACAGAACTGAGTGCAAGTGAACTATGAGTAGTACTTTAAAAAATGATACGTTTATCAGAAAGGTGCTATAGAGAGATGAGGTGCATGGTTGGTGGGTGATCGTGAGGAATTCATGGAGAAGGAGGAAATGGGGGAGCGGGCACCCAAAAAGACTGTTGCACCGTGTGCGACCAGTGCTAGTGCCAGCCCTGGCTGGGAGTGGTAGCCCCCCCTGAAGTTCGGGTCTAGTTGCACCCCTGGTTTCACTGCCCCAGCCAACTCATGCCTTTCGTTCTCCGTTCTCTGATTTTTCCGTGAATGGGCACAGGTGTGCTACCCTCAGTGCCACACCCATTTGATCTCCATAGTATAGATATGTGTCCATCTCTAGACATTATATGGTACTTCCAGCATTTTGAACCATGAGTGATAGCTCATGGAGTTGAATATGGACTTTGATTTTTTAAGCCTACTGCTATGCAAATACAGCATTGTCAACCATGTTGAAAATAACGAGTTGCTCGAAAATTTATATTTTTTGTAGACAACTGTGTGTATAAACTGAGGGCACATATGTCTCCTACTCCTCCCAGTATTGGGGTGTTAGTTATTCACCGAATGTGCAGTATTCATCTACATTTTTGAAGATCAGGGATTCATCTTCACAATAACCTCTCTGTGGAAAAAAGGATGTGTCCATCACTCTGCATAACCAACCGCTTAATATAGTTTGCTTTACTCCCTTCTAAAATTCTATTGCATTCATCGGCAAAAGAGAAAGGAAGGTGGTCGGAATCATACTTTTCCCTTTTAACAACTAACTACATTATAATCTCCAACTTTACCCGGATCCTAAAACACTTCAATATAAACTTGCTCAGATGGAGAGCTGTTATATGGGAATGGAGAATATTGGAAAAAACGTGTGCACATATTTTAAAAGCAAGCTTACAACTGGCTACTATTTGTTGGAAATCATGTGCCGCTTGAGCAGATTTGGATGCTTCTTACTAAAATCGACATGCCTTTGCTTTTCCAAGTTGCAAACCAACGTGAGGGGCTGCAGGACATCTTTTCAATTTATTTAGGTGCCTGGGTTTTGGTGCCCCTTTGCCTGGCCACCCTATTATTTCCATTTACATGCCCACCATTTCGTGATGGGCTGCTATCTTCCCCCACACTTCCTTTCACGCACAGTAAATTCTCAGCTCCTGTTCCATGCCAGGACCCAGGACTGATTCTAAGTGCTCTGCCACGTATCATGTTTGTCCAGCCATATCCTTGGGATCACCTCTTGCCAGGGCCTCCTTTACTTTCCCCAGTTCACAATTGCTGCCTCTTAAGCTGCCATTACTGGATGTGAGATTGTTGCATCCATTGAAGGCAGATGCCATCCACAGATGTTGTAAGGCATGGGCAAAGAGGGCTCTGGCACCTTTATGCGCAAATAAAAGGGGCATTGTTTGACTGGACGTGTTTGATTTTTAAGCTGCTAAATTGTTATTGCTTTACCAGGCACTTTGAAATATTTATGCCTTCAGGCACAAACAAAAGGGTAATTAGCTTGACTAAATATGTTTGATTAATGTATGCTGCTGCTTGCTGATCTTGTTATTATTTTACCGGACACTTTGAAATATTTGCACCGTCGTGCACAAACCAAAAGGGCATTGTTTGAGTAAAGTGGTTTGATTTTGTATGCTGCTGCCTGCTGTACTTGTTACTGTTTTGTCAGTCACTTTGAAAGATTTGAGCCTTAAAAAGGGGAATTGTTAGTCTAAACTGGTTTGATTATTGTATGGTGCTGTAGATGTTATTGTTTACCAGTTGTTTTGAAATATATGTGCCTTTATGCACACACCAAACAGGGAATTGTTTGACTAATCTGGCTTCATTTTTGTATACTGCTGGACTTGTTTTTATCATGCACTTTGAAAGTATTTTCACCTTGATTTAAGAAAGTTCGATTGTTTTACAAAACCTGCTTGATTTTTTTATATTTCTGGATTGGTGATTGCTTTATTATGCACTTGGAAGTATTTGCCCATTTGTTGTGCTTTACCAACTACAGTTTGTACAGATTCTGTCATTAAGTACTTGCTGATCTGGTTTGTTTTTATTCTACATGCAGTGTTATTTATGGTGTTGCTTGCACTTGTCTGTAATACGTGTGCCTTCAATCTTGTATTAAGCATTGTTTACACTACAGAAATGATCAATTCAGGCAAACATCTGCATCAATGTTCTGAGGCATCCAAACAGTTTTCCTCCTCAGCCTCGTTTGCCTGCCTGTTTTGTAATGCTTACTAATGAAGACATGATGGTAGGAATTAAAATTGCTTCCTCAGTTCATGTTATCGTGTACAACCTTTGACAGTCGAAAGTATTTGGCATGCAGATAATTCACCAGTCTATTTCTCTTGAATTTCACAGGATACTGAGTTATATATTGTGTACTTCTCATGTATATTGTCAGTTGAGTTTTTATGGAACTGCAGGTTTGGGTTTGCCTTTCAAAGTTTCAAATTATTGTCCATTAATGTAAATTCCAATTCAAACCCTTTATAGTTGTTCTTTGTTCTTCAGCCATAGGCAGTTCCTGAGACAATAGGATCGCTCCTTGGCATTATTCTGATTTCTGCCTCAGTTAAATATTCTGCTTTTGACAGTATTATTACAAATGGCGTAGCTTATATGTTAAGAGGATTTCCCACTTTCTCATTAGAACTTTAACCAAGACAATATAGAGGCATTTCATTAAATGTTGGAGGTTTTAGATCAAAATATATCAGGTTTTTGAGTGGTGGGGCAAAGTGGTAGGTGGTGGGCGGGGCCGCTGGGGGGGCCCCTCCATGTGCTTTGCAGGGGGGCCCCCTCAAGTTTCGTTATGCCACTGCAGTAATATTGGTATCATTTGTATTATGGTTTATTTTAAATAGGTGTTAGGAATTGTTTATGTTTTTTAATGTTCTAAGAGTATATGTTATAATATGGATTCTACCTGATTATATATCAAAATATATATATATATTACTTTTTTATTTCGGTCTGGTTTTTATTTTGGAGTTTAATGTAAATAGTTATTTTCTCTAATTATTCTTTTGGTACTTTTCTGTGGCTCATTTTCTGAATTTGCTTAGTGTGGATTTTTTATGTGTATATGATAGAGGAGATTACTAGAGTATTGGAGCAGCTCTTCTAGTTATTGTAGTCTCTGGTTGGTTGAGAAGAGTAGAGCTCACAAATATTACCTCATGGGCCAAAAGAACAGTTAAGGACATACCCAAGGCTGTATTGATGGATGGGGAGTGAGGAATGTTCCCTCTAAATATATTTTTCTGTGTGCGGCATCAGTATGTTTGTGGGATCACTCTTCTTGAGTGTGTGTGCAATAAAGAGTAGTGAGGAACCATTATATGAGAAATGATTGTGAATCAGCTTTCACATTTGTAGTGGTTGGAGGACCTTCAGAGATAAGAGACTGAAGAGACTCAGCCAAAATCAAGATTCCTATCAAAAACTGTGCCCAGCAGACCTACATTAAAGATATTAAGATGCCTTCCCTCTCCGAGGAGGACGCTGTTCTTCTGGAGTCTGACTTTACAATAGTTGAGATCGTAAGCGCTATCCATTCCCTGCAGTCGGGTAAGGCTGCAGGGCCAAATGGTATCCCGATAGAACTATACAAGCACTTCTCGAATCATATAGCTCCGCATCTATTGCACATGTTTAATGATAGTTTGGCCATGGGGGAACTACCCAGGGACCAACGGACTGCAACGATTATAGCCATACCAAAACCCGGTAAGCCCCCAGACGATTGCGCGTCATATCGCCCTATTTTGCTATTGAATGCGGAAGCCAAAATATTAGCCAAAATGATTGCTGCACGCCTAACCCCACATTTGGAGACTCTAGTGCATCCGGACCAATCCGGATTCATGCCGAACAGGAGCACTGCTTTGAATCTCCGTAGAGTTAACGCGGTCATGGCACAGATCCCAGTCCTATCAGAACCGGCTGTGATATTGTCCTTAGACGCGCGAATGGGCTTTGATATGGTCGAGTGGCTGTATCTTTTTGCGGTGCTGCGACATCTTGGCTTTCGGCCGAAGTTTTGCGCGTGGGTCAAACTTTTATATACAAGTCCACTGGCACATGTTGTGGCCAATGGCCATATTTCTGGGGATTTTCGGCTGGGTCGTGGTATGCGTCAGGGATGCCCCCTGTCGCCACTGTTGTTTGCGTTGATTCTGAAACCCTTGGCAGCGTGGATACGATGGGACCCCATGATAAGGGGTCTTCACTGGACTGAATCGTGGGAGGACCGCATATCGCTATATGCTGATGATGTTCTTCTTTACTTGACTCGTCCCAGGCATTCTCTCATGGTCCTCCTTGACATTTGTAAGATTTTTGGGAGGGCTTCTGGATATACCATCAACTGGGCCAAGTCGGTGTTGTTTGTCCTCCAGGGGCCCCCACCTGCCCTCCGGAACGACTGCCCTTTGAAGGTGACTGAGGGACCATTCAAATATTTGGGAGTGTGGGTGACACCGAATCGGGAACTTTTCTATAGTCATAATTTGCTGCCTCCACTGGAGCGACTTCGCACGGATGTGAGGCATTGGCATACCCTATCACTAACCCTGCTCGGAAAAGCCGCTTTATTTAAAATGATGATGCTGCCACGGTTTCTGTACATCCTAGAGAACACCCCATTCCTGGTGCCACCGAAATACTTCCAGACCATAAATGCATTGGTCGCGGGTCTACTCTGGGGGGACAAACCTCCACGTATTTCCCGACTAAAGTTGGTACGGTGCTGGTACGATGGAGACATCGCGCTGCCTGATGTTCAGTTATATTACTGGGCGTCGCAACTTAAGATCGTGAATCACTGGCTCCATTCCCCTCAGACAGAGCCTGCGTACAAAGCGGACAGATATGACCTTGGGGGAGGAGGAGTGATGACTTGTCTCTACGATCCCCGGAGTGTAGCCGCCCTGGTGGGCCCTACGGCCCACACGGTGCAGCTCTGGCACATGACGTCAAAGCGTCTCAAATGTCAAACTATGATCACGCAGATGACACCACTTTGGGCGTCCCATCGACTTGGCCGTCTTTGTAATAGTTAGGGCTTTGAGGCCTGGGACTGCATAGGTATCTCGATGATTGGAGACATATATAGACGAGGCAAGGTCCTTACTTTTGACCAACTAACGGAACAGTTCGCCCTAGTGGAGACAGAACGTTTCCGCTATCTGCAAATCACTCAAGCCCTGCGATCCGTACTCCCGGCAGAGGGAAGACTACCCGAATCCACTCCCCTGGAGGATAGACTGCTTACGGAACACATGCTTCATAAGGCGACCTCACTGGTTTATCGTAAGCTAATTAATAATATGCCTGACCCTATGGATAGACTTAAAACAGCCTGGGAGACAGACTTGGGTCAGCTTGACAAATCGGATTGGGAGACCGCGCTATCCTCCCCTCGGGAGGTTGCTGTGTCATCACGGCTCAGACTGATACAATTAAAAGTCCTCCACAGAATTTACTACACTAGGGTCACGCTACATAAGATAGGCAGAGCTGCACACCAATATTGCCTTAGAGGCTGCGGAGAAGAGGGAACGTTTTATCATACAGTCTGGGGATGCCCTGTGATTGCTAGCTATTGGACCAAGGTACTGCGTACTATATCCCAGGTGATTCATGTCTCGTTGCTTCCTGAGCCAAGACGGTGTCTCTTGAACATTTGGGAGCCGAATGACCTCAGTGGCCCCTTGCAAGCATGGGCAACGTTGGGTATTATGTACGCTAAACGGAATGTGGCTAAGGCCTGGGGATCCGCTGTGTCTCCAGAGCTCAGAAACTGGAGCAAGGATTTGGACTCCTCAATGATTGCAGAAAGGATGGTGTATTTACATAGGAAATGTCCGCGAAAGTGGGGGGCAATTTGGGGAAACTGGAATGAATATAGAGGGAATATTTGTGAACCACCCCAGTTGGAAAGTGATACTGATTCAGAGGATTAAACAAGAGAGAAGAGGGTAGCGGGATTGTGGGGCGGATACGGAAGAGAAGTGCTGATTGTGATGAATGTTCTCTTTTGTGAGCTCGTAATGTGTCCACCATGTGTCATCATCTTGTCTATGAACGATTGCTGAGTATAACTCAACCCTTATAACTGTCCACTGTTTACTTTTATTGTCAATAAAAAGTTTTAAAAAAACAACAAAAAAACAGTGCCCAGTAGAGAATCAAAAATGTCTTCTGCTATTCCTAGAGTGGGCACAGTTATACAATTTGGACAATTTTTGGGGTAAAATGATTTTACTGTGAAAGAGTTAGGCCCTGATTACAAGAATTTGGCGGAGCGGTGGTGTGGCGGTGCACAACGCCGGGCCACTGCTCCGCCAAAGCTCCTGGCGCCTACCTGCCAGATTACGACTTTCAAGTAGTCTGGCAGGCGGGCAGCATGGCGGTCCTATGACAGTTCCTCTTTTAAAGGGGGCGGTACCATTAAAAAAAGACACCTCAATGGAACCGCACTACGAGGTTCCTGCATGGCATGGACTCAAAAGTCCAAGCCGTCCAGAAACCTATGTGCATGCACACAGGGCAGCAAATGGTATGCCCCCCGCATGCATCAACATATGTTTGAGGCACCTGTTTTCTCTCTGCCAGGCTTTTCATAGCAGTGAAACTGCCATGAAAATCCTGGCAGAGACGAAATTCGTAACATCCTTGGCAGGACCGTGGCGGTCCCACCAAACATATTGCGGCCTCTGACTGCTGCTTGTCCCTGGCAGAGTGCGGCTGCGGCTGGACCCACCACCGCCGTGCCGCCACACGTCTGGTGGTCTTCAGACCGCCAGACCCATATTAGGGCCCTTAGTGTTCCCTCAAATATGTGCAGATATGTTGCACGTTTTGCTTGTGGGCCAGTGCAAGCTTCACAGACACACAAACATGCCCACACACATGTACAAATGAACATAGTGGGACAATAAATACTAGAGGGCGCAGTAGTACAAACCTGCCTCAGAAACACAGGCTAAACAGGTAGAAATGAGTATCCCCACTCCCATCCACACACATAGAACACACAGAGGGAAGGTTGCAGAAGTGCAAGTCAGATACACACCGCACAAAAGTGAAAGGACAGTCCACAGCAGTACAAGCTTTTGTCTAGAATTTTCTTGGACAAGTTCCACCACAGACGCCGCTTTATGTTGTCATTTATTGGCTGGTACCTTTGTGTAGGCCTTGAGCACATATCCTTTAACAATGAAACAAAGAGAGAAAAACCTACATGTATGTATTTTGCAACTGTCTCCCTGAAGACAATTAACACACATTCGGCTATTTATTACATCACAGTAAGAGGTTAGTGTCTGTGTAGTTCATTGGCTTGAATCATTTTACTGCACAAAATCATACTTACTCATGGCATGAGTAATGTTGTGCATGAATAATGTTGTGGAGCACCGTGGTCTTGGTGATTGTACTGAACTTTTCTTTGATGAATATTTTTATTTTTCCAAGATTCAAATGTTTTTAAATGTAATCAGTGACTTGTAGTGTCGGGACTAACATTTCTAGTTTCTTTTGAAGGAGCCAATATTTACACCACATACTCATTTAATTGTTATTATTGCTATAGTTTTGATTAAATAAATGGCAGTAAAGATAATTTAAATGTGTTACATTTAAATCAATAGAGTAAAAGAAGAAAATTGTTTGAGTGGACATTTGCTGCACAAAAGTCTGATGCAATTGAGTGCTAATGACTGAAAAGTGAAATCCTGCAGGAAGATGCCCTAAAACAGGCCTGGGCAGAGTTCATGGAATTTTACTCTGTGGAACTCCGTGAAGTGCCAGAAAAACTCTGCTGTGCTCTGTGAAGTTCCGCCATTGGCAGAGTATGTTAACTGCTCGCACTGATTTTTAGCACCGGGAGTTTGTCCCGCACTACGCATCGCACAAGAGGGAGCTGCTGCTTTCTGCCACTCATGTAGACATTCTACTTGAGCGGCAGACTCCTCAATGCGAATGGTAGATTTCTCAACGTGAGCGGTCTTGACCTGCCGCAATGGCCCGTGATGAGAAATCTTGCCAGGAGGAGGTCTAGCACGCTATTTTTTCTCAAAAGCGCTTGCCATCTTACCGTTGGCAAGCCACTAGAGAAAAAAAACTCCGCTCCGCTTCACTTTGCTGAGCTTGTCAGAACTCTGCGCTCCGCAGGGAGCACGTAGTGTGCGGAACTCGCCCACCCCTACTCTAAAACTGCCTTGGATCGGTTCTAATCTTTTTACTTTAATGCTGGTTTCAAGCGTATGCACAATGGTGAGTCTGGAGGGTGCTAATCGATGCCTTTGTTTTTCCAGACATCCGAGTGCACACATTGAGACTCTCTGTGTGCGGCCTGGAAACAATTGCTGTGCCGGCGCCCAAGCACCCAGTTTAAAGTGCACAGTGGTTGGGAGCAGGAAGGGGGAATTTTCAAAAAGAGGAGAATAAAATAAACAAAGAAAGAAGTGCTTCAAGGACTAGGAGTTATGAATTCTACCTTTTTTCAAGAAGCCTTTTTTTCAAAGTGACTAGAAAAATGCTCTATTTTGAAAAAAATATATGTGAATACTCTTGAAGTACAACTGTATGTGGGGGTGTTTGTGGTGCCTCCCCGATATAATTTCCTAATCAATTCATGGAAAATGATGCATTTTGATGTATAAGTCAGCCACCACATTTGTATTGTTCCAAGGTGAGTAGATATTGATAACATTTTTAAAGCAGGCCAGGAAAGCATGTGTGACAAATAACTTAATTGTGAACTTAATTTTTGCATGAGTGTCACACGTGACGCGTGACACTTGGCAGGCGTTTTTTTTGTGAACAACACTAGTGGCTCAATTACAGTAACCACACTTTTGGTGTTAGCAGATTACCCAGTTCAGCTTCAACTTTACACTTATAGTTACAGAGGCATATCAAAACATGAGAGGCCCCTTGCAAAGTACAAGGAGGTCCCTGCTCCTTCCAGAACCAATCAGGAACTCTTAGGCCAGAGGCCCGCCACCAGTGCACAGTGCTGAAGGAGGACCCCTGGAGCTCCGCCCCCCCCCCCCCACCCCGCACCACCGGGGTTGCGGGGGCTAATGTTACACTACTGTAGTTATGATCTTCCACATTCCTTAAGCAAAACTGTAAGTCCAAGAAAGCAAAACAAATTCCAAGACTGGATACTTATTTGACAAGGGCCCCTTGAAGAAGCATCTTTGCACTCCTTCTTCCCCCACTCTTTTTTTCTTTCATCTCATTTCTCAGTAGCCAATGAAGATACTGTCCAAACTACTGGAAATGCCTTTAATACGGTAGTTGCTATCTCCAGGTTAGTCAGAAAGCAGGTGGTTTTGGACGCTTCTTAAAAAGGAGATTTCAGATGTAAAGAAGAGAGGTATTTTACTAACACAATTGGAATAAAAATTAGGAACCATCAGTAAAAGCTAGACTTTGTTTCCCTAAAAATGCTAATATAAAACAGCAAGTTTTCGCGAATTCATACTGAAATTATTTATTTTAGGTTTTTTTATTTATTTATTTTTTTATTGTATTTTATTAGCCATCAGTTTAGTTCCTTGAACATATATAGTACAGAAAAAGAAAAGAGCACAGAGAGAAATACAAATGCATTAACAATAAAAAAAGTTTTGAATGATTGCAGACAGTGGCGTAAAATTAAATCATAAACAATGCATCTTCTAGTCCCACTCAAGGCTCGACCATACCCTTTAAAATGTTGCCCTTGGGCGTGGACCTATAGCTTTACCTAAGGCCAACTCCATTTCATAGATCCCCCTCAGTAATACCCAAAAATTCAGTAAAAACTAAAGATTTTGTTAAGTTGGATATCATAGCCTGATAATTTAGCCAACTCGCGGGTTACATCAACCCAGAACGTATTTAGCTTTGGACATGTAACAAACATATGGCGGAGATCAGCGGCATATTCTTGGCACTTAGGGCAGCGTGACTTCACAGAAGCGTGGGTCGTAGCCCACTTTGAGATGACCTCTGGAGTATAATACAACATAAACATAATCCAATGTTGCTGTAGCTTCAAGTTAACTGAGGTAACTGCAGTATTTATTGTAGCCAACGATTCATACATTTCCTCATTTGTAATATTAATTTCAAAAATCTGGTTCAATTTAGCCACAATCGTATACATCGTCGCTTTTGGCAGCTAAAAATTTCTGGTAGATTTTTTCTATACAGGCCAGGCCTGAAATCTGAAAAATTGTAAATAAAACCTCAGTAGAGCTAGGTAGAGCTAATAAGCCTTCTCCATGAATAAAATAATCCCTAACCTATATGTACTTAAAAAACAAACTGTGTGAAACCCCAAAGTCTTCTTTCAGTGATGCAAATGATCTAAAACCTTGCTCATCATATATCTGCCCAAGCTGTGTTATACCACAACGTTGCCACCCTCTGCCCAGTGCCCACAGAGTCGAAAAATAATTTGGACAATCTCAGATTTGCCCAAAGAATTGTGTATTCGTGCAGTTCAGGTATTATATAGGCCTTGCGTATGTCTTGCCAGATCCGGGCAATATGTCTGACTACCTTGAATCGAACCCTCTTGTAATAATTAGGGTCAGTCGTCTTATACAGTAAAAACCCTGTATTTAAGCCACAGGCCAGCTGGTAAGCAAACCAAATCCTACCCGGACCAGTCCCCTTAAGTAGGCTCCAAATCCGACTTACAAAAGCAGCCCAAGAGTAAGCTTCAAAGTTTGGGAGTTTGAAATCACCTTGTTCATATGTTAACTTGATATACCTGAGAGCTCTCCTTGCCCTCCTATAACCCCATATACAACTGCCTACAGCACTCTCAAGCCGCTTAAAGAAAGACAATGGAACCCTCAATGGAATGGTGCGGAACAAGTACAGGAACTTCGGAAGAATGTTAATTTTTACTGCATTACACCTCCCAATAATGCTAAGTGGCAATTTATGCCAGCTACGCATATTTGCTACAACCTTTTTGAGCTGTGGCCCATAATTTAAAGCAATAACATCATCAGTATGACAACTAAAACAGACTCCAAAATATGTTGAGGTTCTGGTAATTCCTAAAGAGTGTGGGGCTAAATCAAGTTGAAAATTTTAAATTTCTGTGTCTTATTTACGTTTAATTTATAGCCCGAGAAAGAACCGAAATGCTGCGCTTCTTGAGTTATCGCGGCTATAGTTTCCACTGGTCTCGTAGTATATGCAGCGATATCGTCTGCATACGCAGTTACTTTTAAACCCATACCATTGAGGGACACTGGAGAGATGAGAGCATTATGGAGCAGATGCTTAATAAAGGGCTCGAAGTAGAGAGCCAATTATTGTGGGGATAGCGGGCATCCCTGCCTCATACCCCTCTGGATGCTAAAGAAAGGAGAGGAAAGACCATTAAGCCTAATAGCAGCAATTGGTTTATAATATAGTTTCTGTACCGCCGAGACAAACCTCTGACCGATACCTAAAGATGGCATTGTGTACCATAAGGATCCCCAAGCCACTCGGTCGAAGGCTTTCTCGGCGTCCAACATCAACATCCCGATCTTCTGGTTCAAATGGCCAGAGACTTCGAATGCAGCAATAGCTGTGTTTATATGAGCCGCTGTGTCACGACCCGGGACAAAACAATGTTGTTGTTCAGACACTAAAAGATGGATCATAGGGGCTAGACGGAAGGCGAGAACTTTTTAAATTTTTTTAGAGTCCGCATTGATTAAAGATATTGGACGATATGAGCTCCTATCCTCTACTGGTTTACCCTTTTTAGGAAAAACAGTAATGTTAGTTATATTCCAGGAGGAGGGTGCATCTCCACCTTGCATTATTTTATTAACCAGCTGAAAGCAGGACCTGGACCAATCTATCCTTAAAAGTTTTATAAAACTCCGGGGGTTTAAATGGGCTCCATACCACGAGGACCGTATTTCGCTGTATGCTGACAATATCGTTTTATACTTGGCTTCCCCGGCGCAGTCACTGAGACGGGTGCTCCACATTTTCCACATCTTTGGCACCCACTCTGGATATCAAATAAATTGGTCCAAGTCCCAGATGTATGCGTTGCGAGGTCCTCCCCCAGCGAGACCACGGGGCTTTGACTTTCCGGTGGCCCCTCAGGGTTTTCGATATCTGGGCCTTTCTGTCACTCCCGACCCCAATCTCTTTCTCAAACAAAATCTACTCGGGCCCCTCCAATGCTTCAAATCCGACGGGGTACACTGGCGCTCTCTCCCCCTCACCCTTCTTGGTCGCTCGTCCCTGTTCAAAATGTTAGCACTTCCGTGATTTCTTTATGCTCTACAGAATACCCCTATTTTGATCCCAGACTCTTACTTTTCCCAAATTAACGGGGTATTGCGGGGACTGCTGTGGGAGGGTCGCACACCGCGTGTCGCTATGAACAAGCTTACCATGGGCTGGTATGACGGGGGTATCGGTCTACCCGATCTCAGATTGTATTATCAGGCGTCCCATCTGAGTGTAGTCAATCGTTGGGTGTTTGAACCCCATGATGAGCCTAATTTCCGCACGGATCATTGGCTCCTGGGACGGGCTGGTTATAACAGAGCACTCTACACCAACGTCCGCAAACTTAACTTAACAGGCCCCACGGCGCGCACAGTTGCGATTTGGCATGACAATACCAAACGGTTGGCTTGGCATATGCGCCTGACGAAAGCAACCCCCCTGTGGGAAACGGATATCTTGGTTCATCTCAGTACTTGTCCAGGGTTCTACAAATGGGATTTAATCAGAATGTCCACGGTTAGAGACATCTGGGTTAAGGGGAGGCTAGCACCGCTTCGAGGACTCTTAGCTAAATACCAATTGGCTCCTTCCGAGACATTCAGGTACTTGCAGATTGAACACGTGTTGACCTCCGCTTTGCTGAGCGAGGGCTCCCTCCCTGACTCGTCCCCTCTGGAAGACCGTCTGTTGTTGGATCCCATGGACCACAAGGCCATCTCGCTTACCTACAAGAAACTGGCCAACAACCGTGCTGACCCGATGATGAAACTGAGGGAGCGGTGGGAGGCGGTGATGGAGGATGACAGTTGGCGAGACGCGCTGGCGTCACCCCGAGAAATTGCCATTCCCATGCGCATGCGGCTTCTCCAATTGAAGATCCTCCATCGAACATATTTTCATGCCAAACTTTTGTTCAAAATAGGTGGACGCCCCAATCCGCTCTGTCTCCGACACTGCAGTCAGGAGGGCACTTTTCTTCATATCTTATGGACTGCCCATATATCCAGGACTACTGGGTGGCAATTGCTCGTCAACTTGAGAGGGGGGAGGCAAATCCCTGAGGTTATCTCCCCAACTATGCTTACTCAATGTCTGGGGGGCGTTCAACCTCACACATGCTGAGCAGACATGGGCTTCTATGGGCTTCATAATCGCGAAAAGAAATATTGCAGAACACTGGGGGGTTGCGACGGTCCCTCGCCTGGTCGACTGGGCAAAGGACATGGACACCGCCAAGGTTGCCGAAAAGTCAGTGTTCAAGGGACGCGGTTGCCCCAAGAAATGGGATCAGAAGTGGGGGAGGTGGAATAAGTACAGAGGGGACATCTGCATTTCGCCGACAGTTGAGCTACACAGAGAACGACAAACACTGATGGCCCAGTTGACGGCTGAAGTGCTGGCCTCTCCCCCTTAGGTGTGGCGTTCTTGTTCTCCCCAGTCTCAGCTGCCGGTCGCTATCCGTTTATATTGTATGGGTATCCTGGTTTATTGTTGTTGCTGGGGAAATGCAGGAGTATATTGTTCTACGTGGATCCCTATCCCACAACGGGTTGAATGGCATCATGAGACTGTATGTGTGTATTGGAGGGGACATTACTTACAGTGGCCTGACTTTGTATGTACCGGTCTTGGTTTGCGTAAAAATGCAATAAAAAGTTTAATATAAAAAAAAGTTTTTATAAAACTCACGAGGAATACTATCCTCGCCTAACACTTTGCCTGAGGGTAGTGCACTTATTGCTGCGCTTATTTCTGTTAGATCAACATTTTTGTGCAATTGCTCGGATTTAGATGGATCCAAATCAGGCATTGCACTTTTTAGTATGTAATCCATAGCTTTTTGCTGATTAAAACATGTTGAATCGCTATAAAACTCAGCATTGAATAACATAGATTGTTCTAGTATATCTTGGGATTTAGTATACACTAAACCATCTGCACCTTTGAATTGCTTAATATGTGATTTGGCCCTCTGATTGGTTAACTGATAAGCCAAAACACATCCAACCCTTTCTCCGTATTCATATTGTCTGGTTTTAAACTTATGAAAGCTGTTAGCTACTCTGTCCCTTAGTCTTCTCCTGAGCTTCGCTCTCAGTTCGATAAGCTGATAATAAATCAATGATTCCCCAGTATCCCTCAAGGCAACAACTCTAGCGTGTAGCTGCTATAATCTAATTACTGCCTGTGCTCATTTTCTACCACGCTTGCATTTGTCCGATTCGGTTTAATAATATATTGTAATGTTGCCCCTCTCACATATGCCTTCAAACCGTCCCAAGTTGTAGCACAAGATGCAGTATGTTGATTATTGTCTATTTATTCCCTCAGCGTTCCTTGCATGTAAGTTACATAATCAAGGTTAGTAAGGAGGTGCCTAGGGAACGAGAATTCCTATGCTGGCTCTTTACCCCAAAACTGGAGCTGAACTGTCAGCATAATAGGGTTATGGTCCCATGTGACTTTCGGGCAAACCTCCATGGAGAAGTTTTCTAACATAACGTTATTAGCAAATATCATATCAATTCTAGAATATTGTTTGTGCGGATTTGAAAAAAAAGTGAAGCCTGGTATTGTAGGAAATAATTTTCTCCAGGCATCCTGCAATTGATGTATATGAAGTAGATCAAATATAGCTGCCCTCGTCTGAGCCATTCAAACTCGTGCTACAGTATTCGTGGTGTCAATTTTTTTGTCTAAAATACAGTTAAAGTCTCCCATACCTATAAGTTCCCCAGCCCATTCCAATAATTCAGAACACAAAGAAGAGATGACCTCCGGGCAGTGGATATTAGGACCGCGGACCATACATATCGTAACCTTGCGCCCAAAAATCAAAAGTTGGGCAATTGTCCATCTCCCTTTAGAATCGGCCATAGTACGTAAGACCGTGACTGTGAATTGTTTAGACTTCAATATGGCCACCCCTCGAATAGACACTGATTGTGAGGTGCACACTAGTAAGTCGTAACCAAGTTGTTTAAAGAGGGGTCTGTCCTTAAAGGCCAACTGTGTTTCAACAAAGCCAACTATTTGAGGCGTAAATGCCTTAAGTTCTTCTGCTACCAATCGTCTTTTACAGGCCTGGTTGAGCCCAGATACATACCAGCACATAAATTTAACACACAGCATTATGCTAATTTTGTAAGTTAAGACCCGTCTCCACCCCCCCAAAATAAACGATCCTTACTCCTGTGCTCCATCTGTCTATTATTTACTGTGCATTGGATATTTATCCCCCTCCCTCCCTGGCAACCCCCCTCACCTACTGACCCGGAAAATTGACCATGGCTAGGTTTTTTAAGCTATTCTTAAATAATTGTTGAAGCAATCACAATCAGATTGCCAAATTAGAGCACTAAGGACAATATGGTTTCAACTATCAGGTGCAGACCTTTCCACAATCTCAAAATATGATCAAATGGCTAGTATTGTCTGAGAAAAATGGCACAGGCAGTGTTGTAGTCTGTTTATGTGACACTTCCTGTTTGCAGTGCAGCACGTGAGAGTTTTCAAGGTCTCATAAGTGATCATTTGATTTATGTTTTAACACAAGCATAGTCATCAATCCAAGCAGAGACATTTCCTCCACCAACAGCAATAATTTCTTCAAGTGGTATAATAGAAATTTGGCAGAGTAATTTCCCTAACAGCAGTGGAAATCTCGAACAGCACAGATTGCCCACAGTGAGTGCACTGACCAGTTTCGAACACTTCTGCTAGCGATTATTCCCAGAAGGCTATCTTGAAACATCACCTGTCTAATTAAAACTTTTGCATGTTCCCACCCTTACTCCCAGTCACTCCTAGGTCCTACCTACTATGATGTCGCTGACAACTTCATTGTACTGTATGAGGAACCCCTATTTTGGAAACAAAAGAATTCCTCCAATCTACTGCTGAATATTCATGACTTGTAAGAACTACTAATATGAAAACACAAATATACCTAATTGATGCATTGAAGAAGGATAAGGTGTCACTAATGTGTCCCTGGAATTCATTACCCCTTTAGTTAGACCTCACATTGTTCTGTGTGAGTCCAGGTGACCTTCATTGCATTGTGGTACTTGTAGTCCTGCATTTATAACCGAAACAAGCAAAACTACAAGCACCAGGATATGAAAGGAAAAAAAACAGGACTCATTCCTGTCACGAGACAACTAGAGATTGTTGCTTTACAATTCAAAGGTTTTAATCTGGGGCCATACATATTCAGTTCAGTGAAGCTGGATATGTGAAGCAGAAATAGTTTACCTTCTTTACTTAACTTTACATCTGCAAATAAAGTATAAAGCTTCCAAATATTTAAGCTAAAAAAACTCACAGGGACAAACAATTGTCGCTGCTCTTGATGTCTTTGAATACCTGGTACATATTTTTAGTGCTAGCAAAGTCAGAGCAGAAAAGTTATTAAAACATGAAGAGATGAACACCAAGTGATCATGCTGAGCATATAAAAAGCAGCTTAATTTGTGCGCCAATTAATTTAAGTGCAGTGATGTGGGGAAAATGGCAAATATTTGTAACTCCTGCCATGTGTCCCCTGCCATGGGAGACACATGGCAGGGGACACTCTGAGAGAGGTAAGAGGAGGCAGCCAGCGGTCTCCCTCCAGAGGACGTCTTTCCCCTGCAACTCAGATTCTCTGTTCATATGACTGACACCTATTGGATAGGTGGCACACTATTTATTTTCTTGAATCATACACCGCATCATAGGGTTTTCCCTGCTATGGTTGCTGCCATTGTCTTGTTTGTCCTGATGATGACCATGACAAATTGTTCATAACAGGGTCGAAACGTTGACAATTTTACTAGCGGACTATACTATGTTAACCTGTATGTACTCTCAGATTTACCAAGATTAATTTTTTAAGTCCCTAGCTACTAATGTAAATATCAAATGTATTAAATATTTGTTCTGTACAGCACTTATGCACACTTATCTCACTCATGTCACTTTACACTTTCACTGCACCTGTTCTGGAGCACCTGCATTACTATTTTACCATTGGTAGATTGAATTAAATGATTTGTCAAAATTCATATGATTTGACTGTGAATTTATCAACCTATGGAGTCAAGGCTTGTGACTTCCCCGCAGGGAACCTTTGTTTTGTTGTACTTGTATGAACCCAGGTTCCAAAGTTGATAGGGTTGCCCGTTTAATGTTCTGATACCAAGGACAATTATAGTGGAAGGAGGGGGCACCCCTTATGAAGCTAAGCCCGTTTTGGTGCCCTCATCATCTCCATCTACCCACCCCTCTAACCCATGTGTTCGGTGTGATTCCATGCAAACTGATATAGTCGTCTCTCCAGGGAAGGAGAACCAGCCGCCGGCCAATAAAGCCAAATGTGCTGCACGTTCATCAAAACAAAAGCACATCGATTGTGTAGGGGAGCAGCCAGAGCTCAGGAAGGCCCATGCAAATGACCCACTGACTCTTCAGTTGCCCTATTGGCGGACTCACTTTGTAAACTCCTCAACAAGGCAGTGGCCAGCAGCCTGGGCAAATTAGAGTTGAGTTTCTGATACAATTTCCAATATCCTTACTAGGTTGGACTCCCTGGACACGGCCACTGGCGCAAGTACTACAATATTAAAATAGATGAAGCTGAGTCGAGCAATTATTCCTACGGGGGAGCGTGATTAAAGGGATGGCTTCTGTGGATGGCCAACAGGATAAAATTCATCATAATTCCTCTGCGACGCAGTCATATGCCACTAACGCCCAATCATCTGTTGCTTCACACCCCCTGGCTCCCATTCAACGATTAGGTCCTACTAATAAAGCTATCAACACTGAGGTGTTGAATTTGGACACTGAATGATCTAGAAACCCTGCGTTTAATTCTTCATTAGGACCGCTGTCTTTGCTTATGGAGTCTAGACAAGCTGAACAAATTAACTTTTTGCTTCTCCCCCAGCTGCGGCTCCATATGTCCTGGTTTTGAAGGATGTTCCCTGTTTACCAAGTGGTTGAATCAAGTGTTGGAGGGAACTCTGGAACAAATTCCGAGATTGGCTGGGCATCAGTCCGGGCAGTAGGTCGGATATGTTAAACCATATTAACATGGTGTGGAGAGTGCCCTGTATTGGCACAAGTCCTAAGACTACATCTTGTGTGTGTGTGGTTGTTAATTTTAGATTTAATTTTTGTATGAAAACGATGTTAGCAAAGTTTTTTATAGGCAATGTAGAAGATAATACAATCTCTGTGGGCCCACTAGGTAATTTTTACAGACCTCCAGTTTGTTACAAAAATTCATTGGGTAAGATTAAGGCTCTTTGTCAATTTACCTTCCCCAAATACTCTGCTCATTATAAATATGACAATAGAGCCCCTCTAATTTACCTGTCTAACAGATTTGCCTCATTGAGCTCCTTGGTTGACCAGGATTGACAAGATGACGATCAGGCGAGGCTAATTCCACCTCTTTGTAATGGCTCCGTGAGTATGTGCTCTGAGGTGGTTATTTGCGCTCACGTTGAGTCAGTTGGTGGCATACCTAGCAATTGTTGCAGGGTAGTGAACAATAGTGCTCTGGGGTTCCAAGCAAGTATGCCCTCAACCCCATGAGTGTGTGCTCTGAGGTGGTTAATTGCACTCACGTTGAGTCAGTTGGTGGCATACCTAGCAATTGTTGCAGGGTAGTGAACAATAGTGCTCTGGGGTTCCAAGCAAGTATGCCCTCAACCCCATGAGTGTGTGCTCTGAGGTGGTTATTTACGCTCACGTTGAGTGAGTTGGTGGCATACCTAGCAATTGTTGCAGGGTAGTGAACAATAGTGCTCTGGGGTTCCAAGCAAGTATGCCCTCAACCCCATGAGTGTGTGCTCTGAGGTGGTTAATTGCACTCACGTTGAGTCAGTTGGTGGCATACCTAGCAATTGTTGCAGGGTAGTGAACAATAGTGCTCTGGGGTTCCAAGCAAGTATGCCCTCAACCCCATGAGTGTGTGCTCTGAGGTGGTTAATTGCACTCACGTTGAGTCAGTTGGTGGCATACCTAGCAATTGTTGCAGGGTAGTGAACAATAGTGCTCTGGGGTTCCAAGCAAGTATGCCCTCAACCCCATGAGTGTGTGCTCTGAGGTGGTTAATTGCGCTCACGTTGAGTCAGTTGGTGGCATACCTAGCAATTGTTGCAGGGTAGTGAACAATAGTGCTCTGGGGTTCCAAGCAAGTATGCCCTCAACCCCATGAGTGTGTGCTCTGAGGTGGTTAATTGCACTCACGTTGAGTCAGTTGGTGGCATACCTAGCAATTGTTGCAGGGTAGTGAACAATAGTGCTCTGGGGTTCCAAGCAAGTATGCCCTCAACCCCATGAGTGTGTGCTCTGAGGTGGTTAGTTGCACTCACGTTGAGTCAGTTGGTGGCATACCTAGCAATTGTTACAGGGTAGTGAACAATAGTGCTCTGGGGTTCCAAGCAAGTATGCCCTCAACCCCTTGTGATGCTGGTGCTTCCAGGGCTCCCGCTGCTTCGACTAATCCCACAACTAAGTCTTATTGTCTGGGATAGATGAAGACTAAAGCAGGGATCTTAACATGGGATATAGCAGCTATTACATCAAAGTTGAGCAATCCAGATTGTATCTTACACAGAAATCCACAAAACTGTCTCGGGCGATTTAATCATTGTGGGTATACTTGATGGGAGCACATTCCCCATGGACCATACGTGTATTGAGGAAATTATTTACAGCTTATTTCTGACACTGATACCAAGACTTTGATAAGCCCTGAAGATGTTCTGTTTTTTTTTACTGAACGAAACACGTTGGCTGGATGATCTTTTCATGTGAAAATGTCTGTTTTACAAAAGACAATAAAGGATTGAATTTACTTCTTCAAAGATACATCTTCTTGAATTTTATTGGAAATAGACATATACTCTCGGTGCGCCATTCCACTCAAACTATCAGTTTCTATCTGTGACGCAGTGGTATCAATCAATGGTGGGTACAGGAATTGCAGTGCACAGGACCTCACTTTATTTATCTGATCTGATGTCCGCTGTTGGTTCTTTGGATTTTTTTGACTTTTGAGTATTTCTAGACAATATTGACTTGTGGCACCCTTGTTAAAAAATTTTTTTAATGCTGTGACTATAAAGGGTATTTTGCTTATGTAACTCATGTAACTCAATTTGTGATTGTTCCAATATTTTGAAAGGGTTGCAGAGTGGATCCACATTGCTATTGGCCCATTTCCTTATTAGACAACAACACTTAAGACTGTGGGAAGAGTTGTACTTCGCCGATTAGAGAAGTGGGCTGATGAACATCAAATTATTACCATGGTGCAATACAGCTTTAAGAAGGGGCTCAGCAAAGTCGAATAGAGTTGAAAACTTTTCCCTTTGATAAGTAAATAGTTAAGGGCTAAAAAGGGATCAGTTTATCAAGCATTTATGAACCTTAGTTCTGCTTTTGATTGTGTAAATCATGATAAGCTGTGGGTGACTATGAAGAATATTGGGGAGAGGAGGAGGCCCTACTTATATTTGTAAGACTGTTATATTCTGATACTAAAGTCAGAGTTAGGTACAAGATAAATGGGTAGTGTGTGAATTAATTTGGGATTCACAGAGGAGTGAGGCAGGGATGTGTTATGGCTCCCTTTCTTTTCACCCTATACATGAATAACATTGAAAACTTTCTTAGGTCTGTACTGGGTGATTACGTGAAGGTAGGCTCCCATCCTGTGCCTATCTTGCTGTACCTGGACAACGCCGTACTGGTATTGGATTAGAGAAACTCCAGGATAATCTTGTGACCTTCATGCAGCATCTGAATTTGAGTTTAGATTTACTTTTATTATGATTGTAGGTCCGACAAGGAAGACATTTTGTCCCCACTTTCTCAATGGTAGAAATATTCACATTACTGATAACATTTTCATATTTAGGTGCAGACTCCATACTTAAAAGATTCTAGAGTCACAGATACCTTATTGTTGTGCACTCTATGTGAATGAAACCTAGAGGCTGTGTTAAACAGGCAGGGCCAGCTTTAGCGCTGGTGGCACTCAGTGCAACAATCATTTTTTGGTGCCCCGCACCCCAATACCTCCTCCCTGGATTCCCTCACTGCCACCCACAAAAAGTGCCCCTCAACTCGCCATAGCCTCTCTCACATACATTTCATTCATTTTAAAGCGCTGGTAAAGTCTGGCTTCACTAATCCACTCAGCTATCCACATAAAATACAGATCTGTTCTTTGCAGCAGGCATATGAACCCTCTGCACTACTTTAAGGTGAGTCTAAACGGCCGACAAAACTTCAATCTCTCTCTCTAACAGTAAGATTATGCTCATGAGCGATCTTGACATTTTTATTGCTGCCTTAAAGCTGAACGCACTTTAGGTCTTGTGGCGATTACCGCACGAAAGCGCGGTCTCGCCAGAGACCTATTGTCACCGGCTCAGCTTCCCAGGAGACAAGAGATGGCCACACGCATAATCGGATTGGAGCGGGCCGCGCGCGCGTGTGCACATCTCCTGTCTTCTGGGAAGCTCTAACACACCTCCCCCTGCTTACGCATGTGCACACACAGAGACACACACACGAGCGCACATACATGCACGCACACATACAGAGACACCCCCCGCCACCGCACACATACACACACGCGCGCACACACACACACGAGCGCACTGAGACCCCCCCGCCGCCTCCTCTTCCCCCTACAACTAAGCCCCTCTCACCGCCACTCCGGACTTCTTCAGCCTCCTCTGCGGGGTCCGCTCCACGCGGGGCTCCCTAAGCTCACGGGAGACCTGGACTGCCGCGCACTCCATCCCCGCCCATGTCCCAGGCAAGGTGGCACCACGCATGCTCAGTGCGTAAGCGTGTGTGCACGAGCAGCTATTGTGCCGCGCACTGTCAGTTTCCCTTCCTAGCCCACTTGTTTTTTGTGTTTCAGACTTCCAACCACGAGTGTGAGCGAGACAGAAGAGGCTCTGAAACTAAGCCAGTCGACCAACTGCCCTGTTTGTGTTTCTACGTTATTTACAGCGCATAGAAGCGACATACGGCAGTATTGAGCCCTCGCTATATTTGTATGATTTAAAAAAAATACTTATATTTTTATCTGCCACTGAGACCGCATACACATTTTTTTTCCTAACAAATGTGATTTTGAAATTGACATAACTCAGTCAGGGCGGATAAGATGACGCACTAGTCACTGGTCTTTTATGAAAGAGTATGACGTAAGCTGCAAAGGGCAGTTCTGTGTGTGACGTTCGTTGTGAAGCAGGCGGTGTTACTATGAGACACAGTTATGCGGTACAGGTGTGCCACCTACTTCACCGCATCAGGATGCAGCGCTTCCAGTCCTGGGCTCATCTGTTACACATCATTGTAATCAGGTGCGTGAGTCCGCGTGGACTTAATGGAAGGAAACCATGGCAACCCCCCGAACATGTCATGATATTAATAGCATTTGTTTGTTGTGCTTGTAGCATTAGTCTGGTATCACAGCGCTTTGTTGATACAAGCTCCTCATTGGCTGCAAGCTGGAGCGCCTAGCGCGCTAACTGGGAGAAGCAAGCAAGGCAGACAACAAGCCTTGGCAAAGCCAAAGGCCTCGCTTTGAGTCCCATAGGCCCTGCTAACGTGAGTACAGCATCGAAATTACGCAAGCAGCAAAAAAAAGGCCTGGGTGACGTGTCCAGGGACATTTTGTATGCACGTGGTGCAGGCGCCATGTTTTTTATTTGCCTATATGAGAAGGATGGGAAAGTGTCAAAGTGGTTTTAAATCTGAAGTGGGAAGGCCGTCAGCAAATTGCTGCATGGCCCTCCAACAATAACAAGCATTTGCAATCCAATAGGTCTCGCATTTGCGCGAGTTTAAGGTATTGTCATTGTAAATGGCAATGCATTTTATTTATGTGTTTGTTTTTAAAACAGATAAATACAAAGCATTGTTGCTGCTAAACACAGCGCCCCCCCCTGAGGTCGGTGCCCCCACCCACCTCTAGGTCAGCACCCAGTGTGGCCACTCTGGTCGCACTGCCCTAAAGCCGGCCGTGGAAACAGGGATATAGTGAAGGACCGGCAGGGTGTATCCCATGGGTACAGTAAATCAGAAAGGGGTTCCAGGAGATACTGTGAAGATCCTGGGACCCTGCAGGACACCCCTGGGGTGAGTTTAAAGCTTTACTAAAAACAAGTTAGAACGTATTAGACAAAAGAAAGGTCTCTTGTCATGCGGCTTTAACTGGTATTGGCACACAACTGCACATTAAGTGCGTTACAAATCAACAGCGTAGGTTAGTTTTTAACTATATTTCATTTAAACAGCATTCATTATTTAGTATCTTTCACACTCAAACATGATTGGTCAGTTGCCCTTCCTCCAGGTCCCTACGACCGTCGGTCGAAGCCAGTGGTGGCTCCTCCGCTAGGGCGGAGGAGCATCGCCTCACTGCTTTAAGAGCAGTCAGAGGAAAAATAAAATAACAACGGAACGTTATTATCATTTTATTTTTAGTATTGTGCTTGTAGTTTCAGCCAGGTAAGGTTAGGGTGGGGTGGGACTAGGCTCCCGTGACCCAGAAGGAGGAGGAGTGGTTGCGGCAGCAGAAGTGTTTATGACGGTTTGGCTTGCCGGCCGTTTTGGCAGGCCAAACCTGCCGGCCGTTTTGGCTGGCCAAACCGTCCTGCACACTTTGCATGTTCTCCACCGGCTGTATGGCACAGCCTGAGTGGAGATCATGCACAGCCTCGCAGTCCCTCTCTGAGCACTGAACCATGGCGCTCAGACCAATCACAACGCTGCTGATGACCAATCCCAACGCTGCTGACCAATCACAACGCCTAGCCAATCATGATGCTGCTGTAAGGCAGCATCATGATTGGCTTGGGGTGTCTGGGAGCCTGTGTGCTTTCTGGTTCCTGTGGTGGAAAAGAGCCACCAGCTGGTGACCGGCAACCAGCAGGTAAGTTATCTTTCTTTTTTTTTTCATAACCAACCCCCACCTCCCCCATCACCCCCACTGATCTGCACCAGCCGCCACTGGTCGAAGCAATGTACTTTACATGTATTATTTTTCTGTGGACTATATATGAAACTAAGAATTTTTTTTATAATCCCTCTGTTAAAATGTTTAAACTGCATGGAATGTGTGCCAGCTTTTAAGTATCTCCAAAAACTCTTTTTATATTTCTTTCCATTACAAAATATTTGAGGGTAGTGAGAAAGTTTAGAATCTATATGCCGCTTGAGTATACAGCTGGGGTTAATGATTCTGTGTAAGTTAATTATCTAGAATTTCGTGTTTCGGATTTTCCCAGATGTCTGTAAGTAGGAGTGTTTAACATTTAGATGGAATACATGATGTTACAATTGTGAACCAACTGAATGGTTTATTTTGATCCATTCTTATGTGTGCTTCAAATTTTAGAATATATGTAGTGTAATGAATAGTTTTATGTTTCTTTTTGATCTTTTTGTACTTTATCCTTTATGGCTTGGGTTCTGTCGAACCGAATAAAGATGATTTAACTTGACTTGACACATGCTAGGGATTAAACCCTACGCGGTACAAAAGGAGGTGGTGATGGACAGAGTATCTGAACCAATCAAACACTCACACCCAGTCAAAAGATCTGGGTTGAATCCATCACCGTTCTTTAGCCCACTCTGCCACCCTAGTTCAGACATGGCTATATGGAAATCAGTCTGACCCTGTGCCTCATGGGAACAGTCCAGCCCGAACTGCCAAGCCATGCCTTCCCGGGACCGGAAACAAGCTTCCGAGGACCGGTTTCTGGCATTACAGCCGTCTTCAGCCCGGCTTGCTTGAATCCAGTGGCAAAGTGAGCAAGGGACTCACGTCTGAGCATACCCTGCCACACTTATGGCGGCCAAAAGCGGTACAAAAGGAGTTGGTGATGGACGGAGCATCCGAATCAATCAAACACTCACACCCAGTCAAAAGATCTGGGTTGAATCCATCACCGATCTTTAGCCCACTCTGCCACCCCAGTTCAGACATGGCTATATGCAAATCATTCTGACCCTGTGCCTCATGGAAACAGTCCAGCCCGAACTGCCAAGCAATGCCTTCCCTGGACCGGAACAAGCTTCCGAGGACCGGTTTCTGGCATTACAGCCGTCTTGCTTGAATCCAGTGGCAAAGTGAGCAAGAGACTCACGTCTGAGCATACCCTGCCACACTTATGGCGGCCAAAAGCGGTACAAAAGGAGGGTAGTGAGAAAGTTTAGAATCTGTATGCTGCTTGAGTATACAGCTGGGGTTAATGATTCTGTGTAAGTTAATTATCTAGAATTTGGTGTTTCGGATTTTGCCAGATGTCTGTAAGTATGAGTGTGTAACATTTAGATGGAATACATGATGTTACAATTGTGAACCAACTGAATGGTTTATTTTGATCCATTCTTATGTGTGCTTCAGATTTTAGAATATATGTAGTGTAATGATTCGTCTTATGTTTCTTTTTGATCTTTTTGTACTTTATCCTTTATGGCGTTGGTTCTGTCGAACCGAATAAAGATTGATTTAATTAATTTGACTTGACACATGCCAGGGATGAAACCCCAGCCATTTATTTTACTCTTGAAAATCAAACTGTTGTGCTGAAGCAGCACAATTGATGTTGCTGTGTAGTTACCTAGAGTAAGGAAACTATCCCCCAAAAAGGCTGGTCAAATAAATATGAATTTCAGCAAATTCTTGTATTATTTTTCTCTTCGAATTATAAACTTGACATGCCAAAATACAAGAAGAATTCACCTTTAATGTAGTTTTAACCGCTCAAACTAATCTGACATATTTGTTAAATAATAAACAGTGCTGCAATATTTAAAAAATAAAAAACAGTGTTTTTGCACAAAATCTTCTTTTATATACTAACTCATAGGTCTCAGTGAACTGATGACACAGACGAATGTCCAGTTTGTAGAAATATGGCTACTATGTGAAGGAGTTGGTGTCGATGAGCACAAAGAGCGGGAGAGAGAAGTCTGAACTCAAGAGGCAGGAATGCTCAGACAACTCTTGTTGTTTTTTAATTGAAAAATGTGTTTTTTCGTATTTTTCAACCGTCACCTTTTAACTTTAGGATCTTAAAGCCACAGCGTTTTTAAAAGAAAATAGAGATAGGCAATTTTCCTACAGTCATTGCAGCTTGTTTTATGATCAGGAACCGCCCTGCTCACCAAACAAGCTGAACTGACTGTTGAAGAAAGCCTCACACTAGAAAGAAAACGGTGTGAATTGGACACTTCAGTAAAAACGAAACAGTTAACAGAGATACAAAAACACACCCTTTAAAATAAAAAAATAAAATGGCCCTTCAAAAAAATTTACTTAGAGCCATTGGCTTCTTGGATCCAGACTTCTCTGATTCCATTTGTCAAAGTAGAGCTTGGACGCGGCATGGCGGGGTCCAGGTGAGCTTCGGAGCTGTGACTCTAGAAAAAAATACAGTGCAGTTGCTGACTGAACGCACCTTGAGAGCGGCCAGTGGCAGTGAGCGTGCACAACACTAACTACATTGGGCCCGATTGGAAAGCATTCCCACCCAGGGCCTGATTCTGATGCGGTTAGGAAGGCCTCCTAATGGCATTTGCTCCTTCCAAATAGGATTGGGAGCGTCCCAGAACGAATGTATGACATTACAACGCATGTTTTTACATCGCATGCCTTTACAACGCTGTTTTTAAAACGCATGCCTTTACAACGCATAGTGCTTTGGGCGCTGGATAGTGAATAGTTTAATTTACTATTCCAACTCCAGTCCCTGTGGATAGTAGGGAAGGTGTTGGATAGTAAATTAAACCTATTCCCTATCCTAGAGCGCCCCCCAGCACAATGCGTTGTAATGGTTTGCGTTGTAAAAGTTGCGCCGTAAAGGCACTGCGTGGTAAAAGTTCGTTGTAAAGGTTGTTCACCTCCCAGTGCCCAATTATGATGCGGTTAGGAACATGTGCTCCCATTGAAGTCAATGGGAGTCCAACCAAATCGCATCTGGAAGCATCCGGATGCATCGTACTTGGTCGGTCGAACTCTCCCGCTCCGAGTGGGTCGGAGACCATTTCCAACCCGATTCGGTCAGGAAGCATTGTCAACCCGCATCAGAATCAGCCTCTTAGTGTATGTTTATCTGATCTTCAGATCCATTGCAGATGTGGCCTTGCGGCAAATAGCAGTGCATGTCAATCTGTTCAGCTGTATCCCAGTGGTCTGCATGAAATGGTCTGGAACCCTCTAGCGGCCCAGGCCATACAATAGTAGAAAATTCTTAAGCTATAAGTGTTGTGCTAGGTCTTGTCTTTCACATAGCTCCTGATAGCTACATTCTTTTTTTAAGGTTTAATTGAATTGGTACAGGGTAGGGTGGCTCATTCTAATAGTGCATTGGAAGTAGTTATGCCACCTTTTTACTGTGTTAAAAGTTTTGGCTATCAAATGCCACCAGGATATGTGGAACTCGGGTTGGCGCCTGTGCCCTGAACAAGGCATATGCCAAACACAATTATCTTCAAAATAGTCTAAAAAGGGAATTCGTTTTTCCTCATTTCCTGGATAGAATGGTGATTTTAGCTAAAAATGTCAATGTGATCTTTGTTTTTGGTTCATATGCCAGGACAGTAAGCTTTAAGCTTTTGAATTTTGGAGGAAAATTGAGTATCAGTAGAGTAAGCTTCTTAAAGTGGATTTTTGGAGATGGGTCCATAGCCTTTGATTGAATAGATGATAATTGTCTTGTATTGCTGTGTGAAGATATACTTTATGGACTGTATGAATCATTGCCTATTTAAATCATTGACTTTTCAAATTCATAGCTCTTTTTCTCTTTTATAGTTGCCAGTGATTCCTGCTTTGTGGCAGAGTTCTCCATGCTTTTCAGAGGAGTCAACGCCTCTAGCAAGAGAGCCCTAGCTAAATAACTGCTGGATGAATGAACTCCCCCGCCCCAATCCCGGGCACCAACAATAATGAACAAAAAGCTGGATGTTAAATGATGAACTTTTTTTCACCCCCAGATCCAAGTCTATATTTGGGACCTGTGTGGTACCTTGGTGTGGGTATTGCATGCAGCCGGGTAGCATTCTCGGGATGGGGTGCCACAGGCTCTAAGAATGTTTGTATTAGACGTGATGACAGTTGGTGGAGGCAGAAAGAGCTGGCTGCGGTGATATCTGTAGTCTGAAATAAACTCCAGACTAATATCAAGATATTGTCTACTACTCTACTTCTCTGCAAACTGTTTTGCCCTTCTTCGGTCTATAGCAATATTTCTTCATCTCTTCCCATACGCAAAACGTAAGATGGCTGTCCATGCATTGATAATCTCCAGGTTAGACTACTTAAACATTCTGTACTTTTGTCTCCCAGTGAAATGTATAAAGCAACTCCAAGTGGAACAAAATGACGCCACCCGTCTGATGTACCTGACTGGGATTCAATTTCACATCATCTCCGTGATCTTTGGTTTTTATTTAAGAAAAAGATATTATTTATGGCTTTTACCAACATTGAGCCTTTTATAAGTGCAGTCCTAAGATATCTTATTAATAGGATTGTCCATTCCAATCTACCTAGAACTCTCAAGTCTGCTTCTGCCTTATTAATTAATGTTCCCATGTTCTATCAGGTTAGACAGGGTGGGCTTTCCTTTATTATCCTTTCCAGTAAATAATGGAATCAGCTATTACTCTCATTTTGCTCTACAGCCCACAAACTTTCATTTAGAAAAACGCTTAAAACCAGCCTATTTGCATCATTATAGCATGAATATTTGCTGTCTTGTACTCTGTCACTGCAGTACCGCAACACTGTTTGGAGTAGCCATGTGTTACATAAATGATTCACCTTCCACTAGAAAATAATGGAAGCAGCGAACTGAAATAAAATCCATTAGAAAATAAAGTTACAGTGAATTAAATTATTGAAATTTGTTAAAAATATAAATAAATATAGCTTCATGATGAAATTTAAAAATAAATAAAACAATATTTTTATTGAAATATAACAAAATTAATTTCAATTAATCATATATATCACTTTTAATTAATACTAATGCATGATACATGTTTTACTTTAAACTTCAGATAAATAATTTTAATGCAATATTTTTCCATTAATTAAAAAATTATTTCAAAATGAAGGGACTCGTGCTGTAAATTCTTTCCTCATTTAAAATAAATATAAAAACATAATTTGCATTAATATTTAAAGTAAAACATATGTAATGATTATTCAATGGTAAAATTATTTATTTAATCTTCCCTACACTTTACCAAAGGGAGTCTCCATAGTCAGGCAGAGATCTCTACATGGTAATGTATTGGAAAAAATAAAAAAGTTTAACTCAAAAATAAATGTTACCAATATTGTTCTGTTAACTATTATTGTAAATTATTTTATATATTTATTTTAAATTTAGAACAAAATAAAAAAAGTGCTGCAGCACTATTAATGCAGGGAGAACAAAGCTGACCTGAGCCTTGGGTGGAGACGCCGGGAAGCCATCGGGCAGAGCCGTGAGGTGAACGGCAGTGATACTTGGCAGAAGGGAGCGCCGGGAGACTCCCTGCAACTACAGCCCACAGCAGCCTCTGGGGCGGCGCGCCCGTGATGCGTGGAGAGCGCCCGGAGGCGCTTGAAAGGCTGACACCGCCCAGGAGCCCCGGGGGAGAACAAAGCTGACCTGAGCCTTGGGTGGAGACGCCGGGAAGCCATCGGGCAGAGCCGTGAGGTGAACGGCAGTGATACTTGGCAGAAGGGAGCGCCGGGAGACTCCCTGCGACTACAGCCCCCAGCAGCCTCTGGGGCGGCGCGCCCATGACGCGTGGAGAGCTCCCGGAGGCGCTTGAAAGGCTGACACCGCCCCGGAGCCCCGGGGGAGAACAAAGCTAACCTGAGCCTTGGGTGGAGATGCCAGGATGCCATCGGGCAGAGCCGTGAGGTGAACGGCAGTGATACTTGGCAGAAGGGAGCGCCGGGAGACTCCCTGCGACTACAGCCCCCAGCAGCCTCTGGGGCGGCGCGCCCGTGACGCGTGGAGAGCGCCCGGAGGCGCTGGAAAGGCTGACACCGCCCTCTCGCCCCGCGAGTCACGCGCTGGAGAAGCCCGGGACAAGGGCGGGCCGTCTGTGGCCGTCCGGGGCAGGGAGAGGCAGGGCGGGGCCACGATTCCTGTCCGTGATATTTGGCAGTCTAGACATTGGACCTATTCATCTTCTAGTGAGTACCTAACACCCTGTTCACTCTGCGTATTCATTGTTTCTATTGACACCTTAACTGCGCTAATGGCTAAACTGCGTTCCGCTAAAACATCAGCCCTACCCGGGCCCTTGGATAATTACATGGTTAAAATGGTCACAAAAATTAACTCTGCCCGTCGTCTGTCACTTGGCATGGCTAGCCCCCCTGCTTCGCCACCAACTGACCTTCCTGTCCTAGATGATATCGACAATGTGAGTGAGACTGTTCCATCTGTTTCTCCCTCGGAGGAGTCAACCTTAGACACTGATTCTACTTCAGCGGATATTCTTGTTAGCACAGATTTACTGCCACCTTCTCCCACGACAGTTCCATCTTTGGTCCGCCGCCCAGTTAGGGCATGCAGAAGACTGATAAATAAGCGTGGGGGGCAACGTAAAACGAAGAAAATCGCGACCTCCCAGCCCACGCGGGCGGAGATGACAAATGATAACAGTAATGTGGGGGGTACTGAATCTGTTAACAGTGATCACTTTCAGCTACTTGCAGATATGCTGACCATCAAACTGGAGTTAATAATTAAACCTCTAATGGTAAAAGTTGACAAAGTGACAAAAGAGGTAGCTAGATTAAGTACACTCCTGTCTCCACCTGCACAAGCTATTGCAGAAAACAGTATAAATGTAAATCTAAGGGATACTTCTGAGGGTGCTGTAGTTAACGGCAAGGGGGTTGAGGACAAATTAAATCAAGTCTCAAAGGAAGTCTCTAAACTTGGGTGCCTTTTATCCACACATCTGTCTCGGATTAAACCCCCCGAGATTACTGGACCGGGGACAGCTGCCATGGTAGCGGCTTCTGGCTCCAACAGCAGCAGGGTGGTTAACGGAACACCTATGGGGCCATCTGTAAGCACTCCCCAACCTCTGTTAAAGCCTGACACTATAGCTCCCATTTTACAGAAGAAAACTGTAGCTAATAAGTCAGGTGAAAAAATCCTGGAGGGGGCACTGGGGAGGAAAAAACCCGTAGTCAACTTACCCCCTGATTGTGCACCATACACGGTAGTCCTGACCAATGTCCCGAAGGTTGACCCAAACTCATTTGAAGCCCGGGAAGAGCTGAGTAGCTCTCTAGGTAACAAAGTCATTGCATGGCTAAATAAATACTGTGGGTTCCCCATTGCTTTCTGGAATGACATAGTGTCAGTGCGCAGGGTTGATTGGATTGGCACCTCAAGAAAATCATGCAGAGGCGACTGTGTTATTGTAAATCTAAGACATCCGCAGCACGTCGCAACCGCATTGTTAAGGGCAGCCTCCTTACCGGTCACCGAGGATAATATATGTATTCGCCCACTGGGGTATTTTTACAATCATCTTAGTGTGACCCCTAGTCCAAGCTCTCATCCTGGCCACTTGACTCCTACCTACCCTACACAAAGGCAGGCTTTCTTTCCTAGGATGCCACAAGAACATCAACTGCCTGTGAATATGGATTCATATTGTTATAATTTGTGTAGGCCTAATCCACAATCTGTTCCAATTTTGCCCTTGTTTAACCGGTTTTCACCGCTATCATCTTTAAGTGACAATGATTGACTGTCTACTAACGAGGGCTCATCAAACCAACACTGTCGAATAATGACTTGGAACATTGCTGGTATTAGGGCCAAAGCCGGGAATGATGAATGGATTAAACTTGTGATGTCCTTTGATATTCTTGCGTTCCAGGAAACTTGGGACTTAACTAACAGTTTTTCCATGGATGGTTACACACATTTTTTCGTCCCTGCTACCAGTGGTGGGGCTGGTAGACCAAAGGGGGGATTGTTAACTTTGTTTAAAACATCCTTGAAAGGGGTGTTAACCCAACATAATTCAGGCTCTCAAAATTGCATGATAGTTGAATTTAGTCCCCCTTCTTTTTCAAATATTTTGTTCATTAACTTTTATAATTCTAGTCCTAATGATGATGCTGATGGGTCTTCCCTCCAGAACCTCTGCCAGACCAGCGCTTAAGGCTCTCCACTGGTTGCCAGTACGAGAGAGGATCGAGTTTAAGGCAATGTGCATCACTCACAAGCTCCTCAATGGACAAGGCCCTTCGATCCTAGGAGATATGGTTACCCCGTACAAAGCCTCGAGATCTCTGCGCTCGGACAATGAGCGACTGGCAAATGTCCCCAAGTTTAGGAGGGTACGCACTGGAGGCCGTCGCTTCTCAGTAAAGGCAGCCACATGCTGGAATTCGCTTCCCCGCAGTGTGCGGTTGGAACCCTGCTACTTGCGTTTTCGCAAGCAGCTCAAAACTCTGCTTTTCCCTAAATAAGTTTTTGCTCCCCTCTTGGCCAACTCAAGCTCTCACAGCGCGGGGATGCCTCCGGGTCACCAGGCGCTTTACACATCTCTAAATAATAATAATAATAACTAGGCAGAATTTGGATATTATCGAATCTTTTTTGTCAGTCTATAGAACCAAGGTAAAAGAGTTTGAAATCATCTTTTTAGGCGATTTTAACATACATCCCTGCAACCAGCCATGCACAAGTCTTTCAGAAGAGGGGCCACCCCACTCATTATTTACAGACTTTGAGCATTCCAACAGGGGTGAGGCACTTGAATCTTACTTGGATGCATGGAATTTGTATGAATCTAGTTGTGGGGAAGTTGATAGTAGAACTCCTACCTTTAAGGGCAATGGCGACGGTACCGTAATTGATTATATATTTATGTCTTGTCAGATTTTAGAGAGGGTGGTTCACTATGGTACTATGGTCTCAGTATTTAGCGACCACAACCCTGTAGTAGTAGAGGTTTTGTCAACCGTCTTTTTAAATCAGGGCGGGTCAGGAGGGAATAGAAGTCAAGATGTGGTGTTAAAGGACCTGGGTCGCAGACTGAAGTGGTCTAGCGTTGTCCCAGAGAACGTTCTTCACGCCGTCCTTGATAGCACTGAAAATGATGTGTTAACTTGCTTGGACACAAGGGCATCAAACCTCGAAGTAATGTCTGGTTTTGACAATATTTGTAAATCTATCGACATCACCTTAACAAATAACAAAAAATTGTCCAGGTCCAGGGAGAAAAAATGGTTTGACCATGCATGTTCAAGAGCTCACGCTGATTTTCTCAAGGCCCTTAAAGCGATCCCTAAAGACCGCGTATTGATAACCTCACTAAGATCTTTATATAAAAAAGCCATACAAAATAGAAAAAAGGAGATCAGGGAAACTGCCTGGTTACAACTGTCTGATCCTGAGGTCGTTAAAAACAGTGCTGACTTCTGGAGGGTAGTTAACCAGCCTTTCTTTTCAGATAAGGACCAAGCCTCCCTTGAATTAAATATCCCGGATGGTGATTGGATCAATCACTTTGAGGCAATATACTCGAGTAGTTTAGATGATGATCTGTCACATAGTTTCCCTTTTTCTCAGGAAGAGCAGGGTGTTGTTTTTGAGGCTTGGGAAGTTGAAAAGGCCATCGATCAGACCTCAAAAAACAAGGCCCCGGGGCCGGATGGAGTCCCTGCTGACTTCTTCAAAACTGACCCAAAGCTCTGGTCGAGGGTGTTGTGTGGGGTTTTCAATGCATTAACCAGGAACAGTATTCCTGCATCCTGGAAGGAGTCTGTAATTATTCCCGTCTTTAAGAAGGGCAGTAGGGTTGACCCAGCTTGTTATCACCCTATATCCCTTATTGATTCATCAGTAAAAATTATGGGCAGGGTCATCCTACATAGACTCCAGGCATGGCTTGACGATAGGGGGGTCCTATCTAATCTACAGTACGGCTTCAGAACTAAACGAGGTACTATGGACCAGTGCCTTAATCTGCAGTTGTTAGTAGATAAATATACCAGTGCAAAAGACGGGTCGTTATATTTAGGGTTCATGGACCTATCTTCGGCCTTTGACCTTGTAAATCGTACTAAATTATGGCATATTCTAGCCGATTTGGGTCTTGACCGGGCACTGATAAGTCTTCTTGCTGATCTCCACTCAGACCTCCAGGCCTCTGTTAGGGTTGATTCGGGGGGGGGCGACGAACTAGTCGTTTTAAGTCCAAGAGAGGGGTGAGACAGGGGTGCATTTTGGCACCCCTGCTCTTCACAGTTTACATCAATGCCCTCGAATCTGAACTAAAGACAGCAACACCGGACATACCGCGTATCGGGGAGACTTGTGTTCCTGTCCTCCTATACGCGGATGACGCTGTGCTTCTGTCTCATACAGGGCTAGGGCTTCAGCGGTTATTAGACGCGTTTCGCCTTTTTATGACTTCACTAGATCTTAAAATAAATGCCAAAAAGTCACAAGTGATGATAGTGGGTAAAGGCGCACGCTGTAAGAAAGCTAAAACTTTCTACTGCAGTAAAGCAGAAGTGCAAAGAGTATCGACATTCCCATATTTGGGGGTCACTTTTGAAGACAAGGGAAGTTGGGGCCCTCAAATAAGAAACCGAAATAGTGCCCTAGTAAGATCATCCTCTGCCATTTTAAGTTTTAGCAGAAGGCTGGGGGCTAGGCCAATTTCAGCCCTTATGGAAATTTACAATGCTAAGTGCCTGTCTGTTGCCACCTATGGCTGCTCCCTATGGGGCTACGGACCGATAGACTGTCTTCAAGTTTCTGAAAACAAATTTTTCAGATCAGTCCTGTCTGTGCCCCAGTCTACCCCTTCTTACTCCGTTCATTCTGAGCTTGGGGCCGATTTTATAACAGACAAAATTCGAGTGGCCCCTTTAATCATGTGGCTTAAAATGTGGCTAAATAATTAACTATATTTAAATCAGGCCATCCTGAAAGACTGTCTCTCACTTGATAATGCCTACAAAATCAAGTGGTTAAATTATATAAAAAATGGCTTCAGCGCCCTGGGTAGACTTAACCTCTTTTCCTCACCGGAGTCAATATCCCGGAACGATATTGCTAAAATTAAAAATGACATGCATATGAGGCTGTCCCTAATAAGAGAGGAAAAGGAGCTCACAAAACCATCTGTTAGAGCGCTCCTTTTGGTTGCAAATCCGCCTGGCCCAGAATTTTACCTTACTCTGGTTAACCACCCTTTTCATAGGTTTTTATTAACTCGTTTTCGCCTAAACATGATACACCTGATATTAGGTCAGTATACAACGTGGTGTAAACCAGATGAATTTTCACCTTGTTCTTGTGATAGTTTTTCTTTTCAAGATACTATGCACTTCACCATGTTTTGTGGGCACTTTATAGTTGAAAGGAGGAAATACCTTGTGCCAATTCTTAAAAAGGCAGGGTTTCTGCAAGTTAGACCAGCACTTCTCTATCTGCAGTTATTAAATAACCCTAGCATTGTCTCTCATGTAGCCAATTATTTAAGTGTGTGCGGTGCGCACAAAGAAAAGACTTATGGGGAATGGGTAATTGGTCACATGGTTCTGATGCTTTACACCTTGCACTTTATTGGTTAAAACGGCACTTTATATCAGGAATTAGGCTGTTGGAGGAATGATAATTTAAAAATATTTTTATGATAACATTCTTATGAATTTAGTGATGATTTTAATATTTTTTTACTTCTTGTTGTCTTTGTCTTTTTGTAAACATGCCGTGGGCTTTTTAATATTTTTTAATATTGTATAATGTCTGTTTTTACTGTCATTGCATATTTCTTTTTGTACCGTGCCTTTTTTTGATATTCATTTATCGAAATAAAGATGTTTGACTGACTGACTGACTATTAATGCATTTTTAAATGAATCTTTGAATATTCGAAAAACATTAAATTACATTGAAATTATTTTCTGAAGTTTAAATTAAGAACAAATTCCTGACAAAAGAAAAATAATATTTTTACTATGCCTTAATAAAAACTGAAAGTGATGTGTAGAATTAATTGAAATTAATTTAGTTATATTTTAGTAACACAATATTGTTATATTAATGTTTAAATTCAAGATAGACTGTTACAACTTTGCACAAAGAAATAAGAAATGTAATATTATTATATATGTTTTACATTAAATGATATTGATATTTTTGATAAATTTATATAATTTTATTTAACATTAACATTATTTCCTCTGGGTTTTAATTTAATTCCCTAACCCCATTATTTTTCATGGGAGGGCTTTGCAGTATCAGTGGTTGGTCATGTGTGGTGCTAATTTTACTACTTTATGTATTTATTTATTTTTAGTGATAGATTACACTCAAATTTTGTGAATAAGCAAAAAGATGTACACTTATTCACTTAAAAGTGCAATTTGTGAATCAATCAATCAATCAGGGATTTGTGAAGCGCGCTACTCACCTGTGAGGGTCTCAAAGTGCTGGAGGGGTGAGGGCGTGCAGCTCCGAATCAGTCAAAGAGACAGGTCTTGAGGCTCTTCCTGAAGGTGTGTTGAGAACGTCCGATGTTCAACAGGAGTTCATTCCAGGTTTTAGCCACGATGTAGGAGTAGACTCTTCTACCCATTCTGACTCTGCAGATGCACGGGGTTTCAGCGAGGGCGAGGTCGGTGGAGCAGAGGTTTCTCTTGGGTGCGTGGAAGGAGACTCTTTCATTGTGGTATTGGGGTCTGGTGTTGTGGAGGGATTTGTAGGTGTGGGTGAATAGCTTGAAGGTAACTCTCTTCTCGACGAGGGGCCAGTGGAGGTTTTGTAGGTGCTGGGTGATGTGTTCATGTCATGGGATGCCGAGAATGAGCCTGGCCGTGGTGTTCTGGATGGTCTGCAGTTTCCAGAGCAGGGATTTGTTGGTTCCGGCATAGAGGGCGTTTCCATAGTCCATTCTGCTTGTTATGAGTGCATGGGTGACGGTCTTTCTGTATTCGGGGGGGATCCACTTGCAAGTCTTGCGAAGGATGTGGAGGGTGTTGAAGCACGTGGAGGAGACGGTGTTGATCTGAAAGGTCATGGTGAGGGAGGATTCAAGTATGATGCAGAGGTTCTGGGCATGGTTCATGGGGGTGGGAGGTTGCTGAGGGCGGTGGGCCACCAGGTGTGTTCCCATGCTGAGGGGGTGGGTCCGAGGATGAGTACTTCTGTCTTTTCTGAGTTGAGCTTCAGACAGCTGCTGATCATCCAGGATGCAACGTCTTTTATTCCTTCCTGGAAGCTGAGTCTGGTGTTTTGGGGTGCCTTGTGACAGAGATGATAAACCCTGAAAGTTTGCTGAGTGGCCACCACATTTCAGGTGGTCGCTCAGCAACCTTTTTTGCTTTTCAAAAAGAAACTTATAAGCTTGAAATGTGTTTTACTGCCCCTGCCCACTGGAGTTTTCTCCCAGTGTATGGGGGTCATTTATAATTTATTTTGTGTTCAAGACCACCAGTATATTGCTGGCAGTCCTAAACCGAAAAAAAGACATAAGACCGTCCGCTCTAAGTAGGGATGCATCTACACTGATGGCTACACTCCACTGGGCTGTCAGTGTAGAGTTTTGCACGGCAGAGTCAATGAAGGCCTTGCCACTGGAAACATGACAGTTTTTCTGACTCGTAAATAGAGCAGGCGGACCTTCAGTTTGGCGGACATGGTGAGCTGCTACGCTTGTGGCAGAGTACCCTGTCTGAATCAAACAAGAAAGAGGGGGGGACCAGGATCTTGTTGTGGTCCAGTGCCCGTGCTCCAAATCAAATGTAATGACAATGTAGTGGGGTCACTGTTCCATCGGAGTGCGTGCTGTGAAGTCACGTTCATACTCAGATGAAGAGAGGGATAAAGCGGGAGATCCTCTAGAAGGACAGAAAGCTAGGTTAGGTCTAGGGCCCTCTCTAGGTGAAAAACAGGGAGGGAGGGGAAGGACACTTCTTGTCTCTTGTTGCCCTCACTCACCACGGTAATCAGACATAATATCGGAATTTTTATATCGAACTGACATAATATCGAACATTAGGGGGCCGATTCCGATCCGGTAAAATGCGCTCCGAATCGTCGTACGGAGAGTTTTTTCCCCATACGAATCGTACCCGTAGACGTCCCGTACGTACGACGAAGTACGATCCGTACCAGGTGCCAAACTCCGTACGAGTCGTACAGGACTCCGTACGACTCAAATCTCCGTACGAGTCTCACTCGGAACCGGCTGTACGCGACATCACTACGGTTCGCGGCTGGTTTTTACGACCCAGCAAGTACGATTCGTGTCGGGTACGCGCCGTACGACCCTTTTCCTACGGGAGCCAAAAACAGTCGTAAATGCAGAGTTCGCGCCGAAACAGGTACGGAACGCCCCCCCCCCGGGTACGGCACGTACCCCCCATGATCGCAGGGGTACGCGCCGTACCCCTGTGATCATGCGGGGTACGTGCCGTACACCCAGCGTACATGGGGTACGCACCGTACCCCATGTACGGTGGGTGTACGGCGCGTACCCCATGTACGCTGGGTGTACGGCACGTACCCCGCATGATCACAGGGGTACGGCGCGTACCCCAGCGATCATGGGGGGTACGCGCCGTACGGTGTGTAGGTGATCGTGCGCTTTTCCGTACGAATCGACGTGTACCGTACGAATCGCGTCCGGGTCGGCCGATCGGGATCGGAATCGTCCGGTCGTACGGCGTCCGTACGAGTCGTACGGAAACGGCTCCGGATACGATTCGTATGGACGGGGATTTTACCGGATCGGAATCGGCCCCTAAATATCGTATGTAAAAAATATCGAAATACAAAATATCGTATACAAAAATATCGTATATAGTATGTGTATTATAATATCGAAAGTAATTACATCGGAAGTTAAAATATCGAATGTAAAAAACATTGTTTAATAGTTAAAAATAGTAAAGAAAATATTAATTAAGTTAATGTTGTATTGTAATCTGTAAATGTTATTTTACAAAAAATATTTAAAAATATATTTATATTATAATATTTAAAAATACATATATATTTTTAGGAGCGGGTTATTGGGTTTATAGGGGATAAGGGTGGGGAGTGTTTTAAAAATATATGTATAAAAAAATATAATTTTAAAAAATTGTTTATATATTAACAAATAAATATATAATGATTAGAAAGTTTATAACAAATAAACAAATTTAAAATGTACAAAATAAAATTAGAAATTAGAAATTCGAAATTAAAAAAATTAAATAAAAATTTTGTTAAAATATATCTAATAAAAATATTTACCTAAATATAGAATAAATATTTAAAAATATATAATGAATAAAAAATGTATTAAAAAAAATTTAATTTAAAATTAAAATTAGAAATTAGAAAAGCGAAATTTAAAAATAATATATATATATAAAAAAATAAAATTAAAATTAAAAATCGAAATTAGAAAATCGAAATTAAAAAATAATATATATTAAAACATTTTTAAATATATGTATTTAAATTAATATTTGCTAAATATAGAATATATATTTTACTAATAAATATATAATGATTTGAACTTTTATATAAATGTTAAAATTTTAAAAAAAATTACTAAAATTTTGAATTTAGAAATCATATTTATTTTTACTATATATCACATATTTGCCAAAATATATGTTTTATTAATGCTAATATAGTATTGTAATCTGTTAATGTAATTTATCTAAAATAATATACATATATATTAATATCTAATATTATAATTACATTTATAATATTTGGAGCAAGATATTGAGTTTATAGGGGATAGGGCTGTGGACTTTTGTGAAAATATATTTGTACAAATTTATACATGATCAAAATAAAATATATAATAATAAATTGGTAGATTGAGAAAAAAAATAGAAACAATATTACTTTTTATTTTTAAAATAACAATTTTCGATTTTACATTTTAGAAATATTAGTGTCAAGCACATATTTCAACTTTATGTAGGCTGGAGTGGGAATAGTAAATTGTATTTAATTAGTGTCCAGCACCTACTTATATTTTATGTAGACTGGAGTGTGAATAGTAAATTATATTTAATTAGTGTCCAGCACCTACTTCTATTTTATGTAGACTTTAGTGGGAATAGTAAATTCTATTTAATTAGTGTCCAGCACCTACTTCAATTTTATGTAGACTGGTGTGGGAATAGTAAATTATATTTAATTAGTCTCCAGCACATACTTCAATTTTATGTAGACTGGAGTGGGAATAGTAAATTGTATTTAATTAGTGTCCAGCACCTATTTCAAATTTATGTAGACTGGAGTGGGAATAGTAAATTTTATTTAATTAGTGTCCAGCACCTATTTCAATTTTATGTAGACTGGATTGGGAATAGTAATTTTTATTTAAATAGTGTCCAGCACCTACTTCAATTTTATGTAGATTGGAGTGGGAATAGTAAATTATATTTAATTAGTGTACAGCACTTATATTAATTTTATGTAGACTGGAGTGGGAATAGTAAATTTTATTTAATTAGTGTCCAGCACCTACTTCTATTTTATGTAGACTGGAGTGGGAATAGTAAATTTTATTTAATTAGTGTCCAGCACCTACTTCAATTATATGTAGAGTGAAGTGGGAATAGTAAATTATATTTAATTAGTGTCCAGCACATACTTCAATTTTATGTAAACTGGAGTGGGAATAGTAAATTATATTTAATTAGTCTCCAGCACCTACTTCAATTTTATGTAGACTGGAGTGGGAATAGTAAATTATATTTAATTAGTCTCCAGCACCTACTTCTATTTTATGTAGAATGGAGTGGGAATAGTACATTTTATTTAATTAGTGTCCAGCACCTACTTCAATTTTATGTAAACTGGAGTGGGAATAGTAAATTTTATTTAATTAGTGTCCAGCACATACTTTAAATTTATGTAGACTGGAGTGGGAATAGTAAAATTGTTTTAATTAGTGTCCAGCACCTACTTCTATTTTATGTAGACTGGAGTGGGAATAGTAAATTATATTTATTTAGTGTCCAGCACCTACTTCAATTTTATGTAGACTGGAGTGGGAATAGTAAATTTTATTTAATTAGTCTCCAGCACCTACTTCAATTTTATGTAGACTGGAGTGGGAATAGTAAATTATATTTAATTAGTGTCCAGCACCTACTTCTATTTTATGTAGACTGGAGTGGGAATAGTAAAGTATATTTAATTAGTGTCCAGCACCTACTTCTATTTTATGTAGACTGGAGTGGGAATAGTAAATTTTATTTAATTAGTGTCCAGCACCTACTTCAATTTTATGTAGACTGGAGTGGGAATAGTAAATTATATTTGCCAAGAAGAAGTACTTCTCGGAAAAAATCGAACTTTCTAAAAACTCAAGTAAAGCATTGTTTGAGACAACTAAACAATTGGCTGGTTGTCTACCTAACCTTCAACCTCCCCCTTCCCAACTGTTCTGTGATGCTTTGGCCAACTACTTTTATGACAAAGTTAATGATATCTATGCTGTCTTTGCCAGCTCCGCAAAAACACCTGTAAATACTACCCCTGAGAAGGCGAGTCCCTCCACAACCGGTCCTTTTCTATCTCAGTTTAAGGAGGTCTCTATTACTCAGGTCAGGGACTTTTTGTCACCTATTAAATCAGGCTCTGCCCTTGATCCATGCCCTTTTAAAGTATTGCTACCAATTCTGGAAGTTTTGCTCCCAGCCATTACTAATATATGTAATATTCTGATTACTACAGGAGTCTACCCCGCCGACCTAAAAAAGACATTACTTAAGCCACTGCTGAAAAAACCAAATTTAGACAGGAATGAGCTTAAGAACTATCGACCGATTGCCAATTTGCCCATCTTGGCCAAAGTTGTCGAAAAGGCCTTAAACGCCCAACTGTCAGCCTTCATAGAACTCCATCATCTATTGGATGATTCTCAGTTTGGTTTTCGCCAACATCATGGGACGGAGACGGCCCTGATCAAGGCCACAGAGGATATCCGAATTATTCGTGATGTGGGTGGCACTGCGGTCTTGATATTGTTGGACCTTTCAGCAGCATTCGACACGGTCGATCATGCTATTTTGATCGACCGTGTCGAAGATCTGGGGATTAAGCATAAGGCCAAGACCCTACTGGCATCCTTCCTTGCCGGAAGGACTCAGGTGGTCACCATAGGGCCTTTTCAGTCTACCACCCTGTCCCTGCCATGCGGTGTACCCCAAGGCTCATCCCTGAGTCCGACACTTTTCAATATATACGTGTCGGACCTTGCCAATACCATCAGAGCTCATGGGATGAGCCTTACTTCCTATGCTGACGATACCCAGTTGGTCTTGGCCATCAGAAATGACGGACAAAAAGTGGCTGATAACTTCAATCTGGGCATGCAGGCTATAGGAAGTTGGATGGCCGCCAACTGCCTCAAATTGAATTCGGATAAGTCCGAGGTGGTCATCTTTGGACACCTATCCTCAGATTGGTCCTCCCGCTGGTGGCCACAGTCCATGGGTTCACCGCCCACCCCAGTCAGCAAGGTGAGAAACCTGGGTGTCATGGTTGATGACAGGCTTACTTTTCTTCCTCATGCAAATCAGATCGCCTCCTCCGCATTTTATAAACTACGAATCATCAAAAAAATCCTCCCTTTTCTCCCTACCTCAGCTGGCAAAACCTTGATCACGTCCTTGGTCTTATCCACCTTGGACTATTGTAATGCCCTATTCCTGAATGCCCAAGAGAGAGTCCTCAACAAGCTGCAGACTATTCAAAATGCTGCTGCCCGACTGTTGGGTAACATCCCCAAATTCCAATCAGTCTCGAGCACTATCAGAGAGTTGCATTGGCTCTCCATTAGGAACAGAACTAAGTTTAAGGCTCTGTGCATTGTCTATAAGGCACTGCATAACCAGGGACCAGCCTTTCTGACTCAACAACTTATCCCCTACCGGCCCGCTAGGTCCCTGCGGTCCTCTGATCTCTTCCAGCTGGAAGTACCCCGTACCAAACTGGTCTCATGGGGTGACAGAAGATTTCTTGTTTCAGCACCCAAGCTCTGGAACTCCTTGCCGCTAATCATAAAAAACAGTCCCTCCTTGTGGTCCTTTCGAAAACAAATCAAAACTTGGTTATTTGACCAATAGGTAGATCCTCCTTTAGGGCTGAATTTAGCAGATATCAGCGCCGAGATGCCCACGGGCCTTTGTAGCGCTTTACAAATGTTTAAATAAATAAATAAATATTTGATTAGTGTCCAACACATACTTTAAATGTATGTAGACTGGAGTGGGAATAGTAAATTATATTTAATTAGTGTCCAGTATCTACTTCAATTTTATGTAGACTGGAGTGGGAATAGTAAATTATATTTAATTAGTCTCCAGCACCTACTTCTATTTTATGTAGACTGGAGTGGGAATATTAAATTGTATTTAATTAGTGTCCAGCACCTACTTCAATTTTATGTAGAATGGAGTGGGAATAGTAAATTATATTTAATTAGTGTCCAGCACCTACTTCAATTTTATGTAGACTGGAGTGGGAATAGTAAATTTTATTTAATTAGTGTCCAGCACCTACTTCAATTTTATGTAGACTGGAGTGGGAATAGTAAATTATATTTGATTAGTGTCCAACACATACTTTAAATGTATGTAGACTGGAGTGGGAATAGTAAATTATATTTAATTAGTGTCCAGTATCTACTTCAATTTTATGTAGACTGGAGTGGGAATAGTAAATTATATTTAATTAGTCTCCAGCACCTACTTCTATTTTATGTAGACTGGAGTGGGAATAGTAAATTGTATTTAATTAGTGTCCAGCACCTACTTCAATTTTATGTAGAATGGAGTGGGAATAGTAAATTATATTTAATTAGTGTCCAGCACCTACTTCAATTTTATGTAGACTGGAGTGGGAATAGTAAATTATATTTAATTAGTGTCCAGCACCTACTTCAATTTTATGTAGACTGGAGTGGGAATAGTACATTTTATTTAATTAGTGTCCAGCACATACTTTAAAATTATGTAGACTGGAGTGGGAATAGTAAATTTTATTTAATTAGTGTCCAGCACCTACTTCTATTTTATGTAGACTGGAGTGGGAATAGTAAATTATATTTAATTAGTGTCCAGCACCTACTTCAATTTTATGTAGACTGGAGTGGGAATAGTAAATTATATTTAATTAGTCTCCACCACCAACTTCTATTTTATGTAGACTGGAGTGGGAATAGTAAATTTTATTTAATTAGTGTCCAGCACCTACTTCAATTTTATGTAGACTGGAGTGGGAATAGTAAATTTTATTTAATTAGTGTCCAGCACATACTTTAAATTTATGTAGATTGGAGTGGGAATAGTAAATTAGATTTCATTAGTGTCCAGCAACTAATTGATATTTATGTGGATTACTTTGGGAAGAGTTGTTTTTTTATGTATATCTAAAAATATATATTATTTTTGTGTATGGGAAAGAAAAAAATTTATGATATTAATAGTAAAAACACAGACACTTAATAAAAAAAATTCTACAACATAAATTTATTAGGTATTGTATATTTTGCAGATAATTTTTTTTTCAAAATATATGATTGACATTTGTGAAAAATGTATTTTTTTGAAACCAAAACATTATACAAAATTAATATTTGTTTTTAATGAGAAAAATACAATATAGTATTTTTTAATGTTATATCACATTTTTATAGTGTTACATATGTTGTAAGTAAATAAAAATTTTATATTAATATTAATATTTAAAATATTAGTATTAATTATTTAAACAATATATTTGTATACATTTTGTTTTGAACATAGATGTCTTCATGTACAAATTGAAAATATAATTAACAAAATTTTTTACCTTTTTTATAACTTTTCTCATATTTTGTCAATAAATATTATTTATTTTATAATATTTATTTGTACATTTTTACTACATATTTTACTAATATTTTCTATAAAGCAAAAAAAAACATTGTGTAAAACATTGTACTAATTTTGCCATTATTGTAGGTAAATTTACACAGAAGTATTAATATATTTGTCATAATGGACTATTTTGTTGCTTTTGGGTCTTTTATTTTGTGACCGGGTTAGGTCGTTTTGTGTCATTTGGATGGAGAGCAGCTCGCGGTTGGGAAAGACTTCACGTCGCTTAAGGTAAGGTTTGTTTTATATGTTTTATGTGTGTTTAATTTTATTTTTGAGACTAGTGTGGTGCTATTTATTGTTGTTAGATGTAAGTGAGTTGTATTACAGTGTTTAAGATCGTTTATTTACGTGTGGTAGGTACTCGTAGTTTTACCTTGTTTTAGGCTTGTTTGGAGAGTTACTATATACATGTTTAAAGTATATGTATTAGGAATATAATGTTAATACTAATGTTAGTAGTTGTTTATGTGTAGTTTTATGTGGGTGGGAATGTATGTTTTATATGTTTCTGTTCTAGGTGTCCGCCATTTCGGAAGGAGCGTTTTTGTTTTTTTAAGGAAGTGTTTGTTAGTTTTATTAACTAAGGCAATTCTAACACTTCTTTAAATTTTTCGGTTTTCCTGGAGCGTTTATTTTATTTTTGAACGATTTTCGCGTTCTTTATGGTTTTCCAAATGATCGTCGTTGGATGGATTATCGATTTTTGGTACAGTTGTATTTTTCCATTTTTTGGGGAACATTTTTCACTAACTGGATTAATTTGGTGGAGAGGGATATCCTGGATTGTCGACATGCTTGGTAAGTTATTTATTTTTTTATATTTTGTGGGTGGGTAATGTATCTATTAGTATTGTTCTGTTTTATAGTAATGAATTGTAAGTAATGTGTGCATATATATTTAAATCATTTTTATATATAGTGCATACATTAAAGAGTATTGAAAATAAAGATTTAGATGTTGTTTTGATTGTTTAGCTTTCATTTTTATGTACTGGTTTGGGTTTCAGATTTTTTTAGAGTAGTATTTTGGCAATTAGGTTTAGGTATTCAATGCCTTTACTACTAGGATATAACTTTACTTGTTGTTCTAGGTATTTGTGCATTTGTTTGGTTTGTTTAGATGTTTTAGGGACTAGTTCAGTAATGGATTGTTCCATTCTAAACTCCTGGTAGCTTTGTTCTTTTTGCAGGCATTTAATGAATTTTTCTAAACTAGGTTTATTTCTACCAGTTGATTGTATAAAGCCATTGTGCCAACCTTCAACTGCGTTATTTGTTTTTGATTCTCCGTTTAAGGTGCGTTTGTAAACGTTCCACCAGGGTATTAGGAATTTAGGGTTTCTTCTGTGGCCAGATCTATGGAGTCTGCCTACCCAGGTGTCTTCAAAGTAGTCCAAAATTGACTCAGTTTTGCCTCATTTTGTTTATAAAAGGTGCTGCCTATTAGAACGTTGTAGTGTTCTGCTACGTCTGTTTCTGGAACATAAGCCAGTGCTATGATTTTTTTTATTTGATATGCAAAAGATGAGTTTGTTGCATATTCTATGCTTAAGGTTGTCTTTTGTAGATGCCTCCATATTAAATGGTAGTAGCAGCCTTGAATGCAGGTATGGGGGTGTAATTTCAAGATCGTTGAAAGCATTGCTTGCTCAAAATCTAGGATTATTTTTTCTGGAGAGTAGTCATTAGTTTTTTGTTTGATTATATTTAATAATTCCATATATGTGGAATTAGTTTTATTTGGCAGTAGTGCATAAAGTAGAGGTATGTTGCAGTTGTTATATAGGCCATGTATGGTGTATAATTGGTAAAAGGGTTTGGGACAGATGTTAAAAGTCCCGTCCATCATCCAATATTGGGTTTGCTGAAGTTTAATTAAGTTAAGATTTGTTCCAAAAATTATCAGTCTTTTATCTTTGCTTTCATTGTCGTAAATGATAAATGGTACTTTGTTTAGGGTTATGGTTTGGTTGGCATTTAAACTTATATCACTATATGTTCTTGGAGGTGGTGTGGTAGTAGTAGTAGTTTTTTTTGTTCGTGCTATAGTTCTTTTTAGTGCAAGAATATTTGGCATCTGTGTTGTTGCTGGTTTGGGAATTTTGGGAATTTCTTCTTTTAATATGACACTCGTTGGTTTTTGGGAACCTGTGCTTGCCTCTTTTATGTTTTCTAATGCGGTTCTAACTTTGATTTCTGTTATGTTTGGTGGGTGGTTGTGTTCCCTTGTATAAAGTACAGTTGCTTCTCTAGTTGTTGCTCTTCCATAACACTTGTTAGAATAATATTTGCAACATTTCCAATTTACTTTCAACCCATATTGTTTCTCCTGGGTATAAGTGTAACCCATGTAGCAGAGTAATAGCTTTCCTTTCTGGCTGGTCACAAATTCTGCTCCCTCAGTCATTTTGTTGTTTGTAAATCTACAAGAGACATATTTAATAGTTATGTAAAGGGTAATGTTTTTGTTTAAAATTAATTAATTAAACAATAGTTTAGTATATACTTACAATTGGTCCAAATTTGTGAAATATTTTGATATGCTTTATTCTTCTGTTGTAGACTGTGTTTTCTGATTTTCTTTGATCTGTTAGTTAAAAATTAGAGTAATTTTTATGATTTGCTTTTGTATATTGTTAGAGTTTCAGTGCCAATTTTATCTAAAAAATTGGCTGCTAATAACTGTAGGAAATTATAAAAATGTGTGAATATACTTACTTTGTTAACTTTAGATAGAACTTTGGAGTAGAGTTGTGTGTTATTTCTTAGTAGAGTATTCTGTAGTAGTATCTGAAAATAAGAAGTACATATGTGTTAGAAATGTTAACATGTTTTTATGTTTTTAACATTTTATCAGTTACTTTAGTCCTTCAATATACTTACTTAGTTAGTTATATCTTTGGGATTCGGTTATTTATTTTCTGTATTTTGTCAGTAGAGTTTTCTGTAGTTTTAGGAGGGAATAAAAAGTAGATATTTGTTATTATTTAGAAAATGTGCTATTTTTGGCGTTCTAACCCTTAGGGGTCCATTAGGATGTCGGGCGGTGGCACCACCGCAACGATGGCGGGGCGGAAAAACAGCTTTTTCCGCCCGCGAGCAGTGGAATTCACGTCCGCCACATTAGGATAGGTAAACACAGGTAATTTCCCAACCGCCGCGGAGCGCCGCGCTCCGCCATCAAGGTGCGCCCGCCACCGCGGCAGCTGCAGCTAATCGAGACCCTCCGCCACGGCCGATGACGTCCGCCCCGCTCGACAAATTAGGATGGCCCAAACAAGCAGACGCACCGCAGCGGAGACACCGCACAGCTCTAGCAGGCGGAAAGTCGACAGCGGAGCACGCACGCCGAGACCCGACATGAACCCCATGTACCCAGCCCTCCACATGCATCCGGTCATGTACCTGCTGCAACACTATCGCCAGATGGGCCGCCGCGGACGCCGTCGCAGGTACGCCACTACACATATGCACCACACATCTCACATGCCGACACAGGGCCCAAACTAAACACTGGCATCCTGCTGGGGGGCACACCACATCCACATAGGCACCCACACATCACCCACCTTACAACAAGGCACCCCACGGCATCCGGAACACACAACGTCGGCCAACCTGCAGCAACGTCACGGACACGTCACCGCCGCGGTCAACACATGCGCACTATGCAGAAGGCAGGGCAACACCAAGGCATGGGCAGTTCCCAAACATCACAGCGACACACCACCCGACCAACACTGCACACCACCCGAACTAGTCACAGGCCAGGTGCCTATCCCGTGCACCCCCATGCACATCAACAAGCACTGTAACAACAAGCACAATACACACACACTGCGAGACACAACCAGGGACACAGGCAATGCAGGATTGGCTGACAACGAACACACAACACCAGTGCACTCCCCACAGCCCACACAATTGCATACAATCATCCACACAGGGCAATACAAAACATACAACAGGCATACAACTCCTGGCTGACACATGTGTGTCTCACACCATACAGGGGCACACATACATACACTACAAACTAACGCCCTTCACACTGCACACCTCTGCCACACCCAACACCACACATGCCATGTAAGCCATGCCACCAGGACTAAGGGCCAACACAAGATGACCATACACATACACGCCTGGGCACACAGAAAGGAAAACACACACCTCATCACATCATAGACATCGACTACACCACAGCACAGCTGCACACCCTGTGCTGCCAGTGTCCCCCAAGGTGACCTGTGAACAGTGTATGCAGCAATAGCAATTCACCAACACGAAAACTGCATGGCCTGCCAAATAACCATCACAGAGTACAACATCAGCAGGGCCAAAATGGACTGAAGACCCTGTCCCCCTGTCTAAAAATCATATGGCCACATAGAGCCTTGCAATGGTGATGTACAAAATAGACCATGGTACTCAGTAAAGCATATGCAAACAAGAAAATGACTTTAATCAGTAAGGAGACAGAGAAAACACACTATAATGTACTGTATTTATTCACATATTGCACAGATGTAGCTACACAACATTAGTAGACACCAGCAAGTCTCAAAATCATGTACAAATGGCATAGACTATGCACTGGTGAAACACAATCGGGAAGTGCAAAGTCCTTGGCAGGGCAGGGGAGAGCACATCAGAGCAACAGGCCCAGAGTCCTTGGCAGGGCAGGGCAGAGCACATCAGAGCAACAGGCCCAGAGTCCTTGGCAGGGCAGGGGAGAGCACATCAGAGCAACAGGCCCAGAGTCCTTGGCAGGGCAGGGGAGAGCACATCAGAGCAACAGGCCCAGAGTCCTTGGTCGGGTACAGCACATCAGAGCAACAGGCCCAGAGTCCTTGGCAGGGCAGGGCAGAGCACATCAGAGCAACAGGCCCAGAGTCCTTGGCAGGGCAGGGGAGAGCACATCAGAGCAACAGGCCCAGAGTCCTTGGCAGGGCAGGGGAGAGCACATCAGAGCAACAGGCCCAGAGTCCTTGGCAGGGCAGGGGAGAGCACATCAGAGCAACAGGCCCAGAGTCCTTGGCAGGGTACAGCACACCAGAGCAACAGGCCCAGAGTCCTTGGCAGGGGAGAGCACATCAGAGCAACAGGCCCAGGAACACACCCACATCGCTAACAATGGTCTAGTGTAGCACACCTATGTGTGGCACAGGCGTCTGAGGGTGTTGACAACTCACTCCTGGCTGTCATGTGGAGTGGGACCTGGCTGTGTGTCAGGGACTGCAGGGCCACTTGACTGGTGTGACAGAGGGACATGTGATGTGGCTATAACAGAGGGCCTGCAAGGTGGAGGGCTGTGCGGACCAGGTGGCACCGTGGCACGTGGAGGTGGAGTCATGCACGCCCTTGACACAGTGTGGGTGGGAGAGGTAGGAGGGGTGCCCTTCCACTTCTTTGGAATATGAATTTGCTTCCCTGTCATGGGGTTGATGGGAAGTGGCGTTGACACCACGGGCACAAACCCCAACTGTCCCACATCAGGGGCAGACACTGCCACTCCCTCTGGAGAAGTGCTTGATCCTGCAGTACGCTTGGGCTGGCTACGCCTCCGGACCACTTTACCCTCTCTGGAAGGTGTACCCCCCACAGTGACCACCTTCCCACTTACCCCAGGGGTGGTGTCTACAGTGCCCTCCTGTCCCTTCTTGCCAGGGATGGCCACTACACTGCCCCCCTTTGCCACAATGACTTGGCTGGTCACGACAGGGGTCTCCTCTGCCACAATGACTGGGCTGGTCACAACAGGGCTTCCCTCCACCTGCCTCGATGTACTTTGTTCTGGGGTTGATGTGGTAGGTGGGTGTGTCCCGGTGTTCTCCCCAGGTGTAGCCATGACATCCCACACATCCTCTGTGGGCATAGCAGAGTCAATTTCTGGTGATGGCTCTGCAGCATGTGAGCCTGGTGTCTGACACAATGCTCTTCTGGCCTTGCTCTTCTGTGACTTCACCTTGTCTGTGCATATTGGGGGGTCCCTGCTCTTCTTTGGGGATGGAGTCTGTGGACGGGATTGTTTGCTTTGGGTCTGACCTGTGCTCCTAGTGTTGTAACGTTTACTTGATGTATGTCCCAAGTGCTCACTGTCATCTGATGTGGCCACTGACTGGGTGGACGTCACAGGCACCTGAGCTGCAAAGGGGGCATGTGCTTGTTGGAGGGCTGACGTCACTGTACCTGACAATGACAGGAGTGTACGATGTAGGCCTCCCACGTCAGAGTGTATGCCCTCCATGAATGCCAGAACCTGGCCTAATTTGTTATCGTGTGCACTGAAGGCATTGAGCAGGGCGGTCTGGCCCACGCAAAGTTGCCGCAGGAGCTCTACGCACTCTGCACTGAGGGCAGCAGGGGGGACAGGTGCAGGTGCAGCGGTGCCATGTGTGAATGTCACACGTCCCCTCTTAGTGACACGGATACGGCCAGCCCCAGAGGAAGTGGATGGGAGGGTGGGCAGTGGCCGTTGGTAGTCAGATGCAGCAGCAGACTCCCCATCTCCTGTGGCTGCTAACAGGGACGCATCCCCCTTGCCCTCAGATGAAGTGGTACTCTGTGTCTCAGCCACAGATTCCTCATGCATACTCCTGTCACCCTCATCAGCGCTGGTGTGGTCAGTGTCACTTTGCTCCGTCTCACTCTGCTCTGCTGCCGCTGTCGTGCTGGTCTCGCCACCACTTTCAGAATCATGTTCCGCCGTGGTGTCTTGCGAATCTGCATAAGTGACAGAAACATGGTTGTATTAGTGTCATTGTCTGGTCACACGATATCAGAGCAATGCAGCACATGAGAGGCCTAGAGCTACATGGTAACCACCACACCCTCAAATCAATGTGCAGCTACACACCATATAGACCACAACTGTGCCTGTCATGCGGACAAACAGGCAGGAGTGGACCAATGTCGATGACACACAGCACTACACCCTGCCCATGGATGGTGTTCCCCCAGCCCACATTGACCTGCCCCATGGACATGATGTAGCCACAACGAACATCACCACTTACAGACCCTAAAGGGATCCAGAGGGGAATACACACACCTGTATTGTCTACACATGCCACATTGTCAAATAGGCCATTACAATCACCATGTGCCAATCTGGGTTCACATTGTTGTCAGATGTGTGGGCCACTACCATGCAGGTGCATGCAAAGTAGACAGACATGGTGTCACACTCATTAAGTGGACACAGCTGTACGGCATAATAGGGACTCCACCCACCATCACAAAGAAGAGTGACCATGTGGACAACAAAATATATGTCATGGACTGAAAACTGCAGGCAGGAGCTGCAGAGTAAGGCCATGGTGGGCCAATGCCTCATACAGACACACATCACAGTTGCCACTCACATCACATATCACAGCATGGCAGCACACGCACATCACATGTGTCACCGCAGGCACAGGCACTCTACACATGCATCCACTCCCAGACAAACTCTCCCTCCCCGGATACTCACCATCTCTGTCTTGCTGCTGAAGCCCCTTCAGACGTGCATCCAGGTATGGATAGGTCACTGCCAGTATGCGTGCCATCAGCGGAGTCATGGTGCGCCGTGCCACACGCCCTGTGCGTGGTACCATCCCCAAGGTCATCTCTGCCACTTGCTTAGCCAGCCGGCTGATGTCGTCCCACCTCTTGTGACAGTGTGTGTGTCGTCTGTTTGATACCCCCAGGGCTCGCACCTTTGCTGCTATGGCCCTCCAGACAGCCTTACGTTGGTGTACTTTGAGCTGCAGGTATGAGAGTAAAGAATGCCAAATGAACATTTACACATTGTCATATGTCAGCATCTATCAGTACAGCAGCCAGACACTGATTCTGGACTCACAGTGACCGACCTCCCTCCAGAACTGGGGGTACCCTCACAAGGCCACTCTGCATGGCATAAACATTAGTGAATGCATGCACACATTGAGCTTCGTAGTCTCCATGATAATCACACTAAAGAATGATGCTTCAACACAAATGCATCGACAGCACTGTGTAAATCAGAAATTGTACAGGGCATTGATGGGGCATATCCACTAATCAGTGTGCAGCAACTGTAGCATGTAAGTTGGCTGATGGACAAACTTTGGCAGGGCATCCACTGACCCTACTCTGTGGGGCACACTGACTATGACTACAGGGGCACCCTGAAATTACATCACAAGCGGACACTGTCCAACCAGCTACAAGGCAAACAACCGTTGGTCATGTCTGCCCCAAAAAGTAGCAAATCCCACTCACACATACAAGTATAGGCCTAGGACAGAGTCACAATGCAAAACACACACTCCCACCACCTGGAAACATCTTGTCTGTCAGTGTTTGTCTGCACCCCACATCCAAAATAACATACTGCAGCATCATGAATACACGTCTGACACCACCCTGCCCTACTGCTCCCTACATGGTGACTTACCATGACATTGGGGCCACCAAACAGGCGTGGGTACTGTGCCAGCACCTCGTTCACAAGGACATCCAGCTCCTCACTCGTGAATGAACTGGCCCGGATCTTATCTGTTCTTGACATCCCTGTGGATATGGCAGACCTGTGGCGGAAGTGAGTTCTGAGGTGTCCCAGGCAGCAGGCTCTGTGAGCAGCAGGAGAGGGTCCCAGGCAGCAGCAGGAGAGGGTCCCAGGCAGCATCAGGAGAGGGTCCCAGGCAGCAGCAGGAGAGGGTCCCAGGCAGCAGGCTCTGTGAGCAGCAGGAGAGGGTCCCAGGTAGCAGCAGGAGAGGGTCCCAGGCAGCAGCAGGAGAGGGTCCCAGGCAGCAGCAGGAGAGGGTCCCAGGCAGCAGGCTCTGTGAGCAGCAGGAGAGGGTCCCAGGCAGCAGCAGGAGAGGGTCCCAGGCAGCAGCAGGAGAGGGTCCCAGGCAGCAGCAGGAGAGGGTCCCAGGCAGCAGGCTCTGTGAGCAGCAGGAGAGGGTCCCAGGCAGCAGCAGGAGAGGGTCCCAGGCAGCAGCAGGAGAGGGTCCCAGGCAGCAGCAGGAGAGGGTCCCAGGCAGCAGGCTCTGTGAGCAGCAGGAGAGGGTCCCAGGCAGCAGCAGGAGAGGGTCCCAGGCAGCAGGCTCTGTGAGCAGTGGGAATGTGTGGCTCACTCCCACAGATTTATAGGCTCCTGGGGTCGTTAGGAAGCTGATAAGGTGCTACAATTGGTTGTCTGGGTCTGCCTTATTCAAAAGCATCCAATGACCGCCTCCGCGGCGGCGGCGCACCGCTTCTGCTTTTTTCAAATCTGCATCATGCCACATAGAACACCCATGCCATTGGCTGTATGCAATGCTCCACGGCGGTGACGCACCGCGGGTGTCCGGGGTGCGCTACCGCGATGGTGCATCATTCAAAAGCATCCAATGACCGCCTCCGCGGCGGCGGCGCACCGCTTCCGCTTTTTTCAAATCTGCATCATGCCACATAGAACACCCATGCCATTGGCCGTATGCAATGCTCCACGGCGGTGACGCACCGCGGGTGTCCGGGGTGCGCTACCGCGATGGTGCATCATTCAAAAGCATCCAATGACCGCCTCCGCGGCGGCGGCGCACCGCTTCCGCTTTTTTCAAATCTGCATCATGCCACATAGAACACCCATGCCATTGGCTGTATGCAATGCTCCACGGCGGTGACACACCGCGGGTGTCCGGGGTGCGCTACCGCGATGGTGCATCATTCAAAAGCATCCAATGACCGCCTCCGCGGCGGCGGCGCACCGCTTCCGCTTTTTTCAAATCTGCATCATGCCACATAGAACACCCATGCCATTGGCTGTATGCAATGCTCCACGGCGGTGACGCACCGCTGGGGACCGGCGGTAGGTACCGCGACTCATGCGGCGGAGCATAGCCAGCGGCATGTACACAAGTCCATGTGCCAATGGCTACCTTGGCTGGGTAGATGGTGGTGCTGGGGCCACACCGCTGGGGACCGGCGGTAGGTACCGCGACTCATGCGGCGGAGCATAGCCAGCGGCATGTACACAAGTCCATGTGCCAATGGCTACCTTGGCTGGGTAGATGGTGGCGCTGGGGTGATGCACCGCTGGGGACCGGCGGTAGGTTCTGGCATTTTCGTACACATTGCTGTGTATGTCAATCCTGGACAATGTATAAGTACCATGCAGCTACATGGTGTAGGGCACATCATTGTACACACGATGCCACAGAGTCATTGCATCCACAGGAAGACGCACGTTCAGTGTGAGCCACTTTAGCACGTGCTTGTGCCATTTTAGTAAGGGTTTGGATGGGTGATGATGATTGACAGACGTCAGGTGCTCTACATAGATGTCGTGAGGTTTAATGTGTTGTTGGTCAGTGCAGACCTTGACCGGGCTGGTGGCACTGCATTGTATCATACCTGACTTGTGCATTCAGAACTGATCATGCACACAACCAGAAGTGTCCCTGCTATTGTGAGGATTGTGTTAATGAATGCTTGCAGAATGTACATGATGCATTGAGGTGTGGCAGGTACGGCAGATGGGTACGACAGACATGTTAAGTCACATTAGATTTGTGGCTCTAGTAGCTCCATTTCTGCGCATGTCACAAGTTCAATCATTATATCCACTTTCACATTACCCGATGTGTTACTGTCACTTGGGTATTGTCACTGGAGAGGCCTGCCCTCTGTGTGTAGCTATTGGCCAGCCATGTAACCAGATGTGCCATGCATCTCTCTGGCGCTTGTTGTTTTCCCATTACATCATTGATGCTTTGTGCTATGGCCATCTCATGATGCTTGTCATTGACCTATTCTTTTTATCCTAAACTAGGAGGAGGCCAAATCTCCTACGTCAGTTGATTGTGCTTGAGGACATGGAGAATGAGGCAATCATCAGGAAATTCAGGCTGGACAGACCGACATTGAAGATCGTGTGTGATCTATTGGAGCCCCACCTGCAGCCTCGCCGTCACTATCCTATGGCATTCACACCCACCTACAAGGTAATGGCAGCACTACACTTCTTTGCGACTGGTTCCTTCCAGGAGACCGTGGCTAACGCTGGGGGAATGTCGCAGCCCATGTTCAGCATGGTGCTGAGGGATGTACTTGAGGCCATGATGATATATCGGAATCGCTACATCCATTTCCCCCGGGGACGTGAATTGGCTGCCATTAAGGGGGACTTCTATCCACTTGGGCACATCCCACATGTAGTCGGTGCGATAGATTGCACCCATGTGGCTCTGGTGGCACCGCAGGCGACGGAGCACATTTATCGGAACCGCAAACACTACCACTCCATAATTGTGCAGGTGATGTGCCTTGCAGACATGACAATTTCACATGTGTGTGCTAAGTATCCCGGTTGGGCACATGACTCTTTCATTATGAGGAACAGCATGGTGCCACGGATGATGGAGAATCTGCATCCCGAACGTGCCTGGATTGTGGGTGAGTTACACTACTGCTATCACGTGCTATGTTTCACTGGCTTTACTGTGGCCGTACAACATTGCTATGGGTCTTTTTTATTCACAGGGGACTCTGCATATCCCAGTAGGCCATGGCTGTTGAGCCCACTCCGGAATCCCCAGTCACCAGCAGAGATCCGCTACAATGAGGCCCATGGCAGGACACGACGGGTAATTGAACGGACTTTTGGGCTGCTGAAGTCAAGGTTCCGGTGCCTTGACAGGACTTGAGGCGCACTCGCATACTCGCCTGGGAAGGTGTGCAAGATCGTTGTGGCATGCTGTATGCTACACAACCTGGCCATCCACAAGGGGGTCCCCCTGCTCCTGGACGACGGTGAGGAACCAAGGCCACAACCTGCTCAGGGACCTGAATCCAGTGATGAGGACAGTGGAGAGGAGGAAGGAGTTGACCAACGGCAGCAGCTAATCCAACGCTACTTCACTTGAAGGTGTGTGACGAGTTACAACGTCTACATAGTCTAGTGTGGTAGCTTATGTTGTGAATGGATATGCGCAGATGTTCCCAATAGCCACATGTTCTGTCACCTATGTATGGTATTGTTGGAATAGACGTTACGTACGGAGATGTATTCTGGACGGTATTTGTGCATATCAGCTAGACAATGTGTAGTGTACCTGTGAGAATTTGGATATTTGTGGAGCAGTGATCTGTGTGTGTTGCCACGATGAGACCAGTGACTGTAGTTCTGTTGTGTCTCCCTAGGTGCTCCAGAGTGTTCCTGCCCTGCATACTGTACATCATGTTTACATATCATGGACATTATCATCATTGTAAATACTGCACTAAAGAATTCAATACACAAAATCTGGATTGTAAGGTATTTTATTTACGGGTTGGACATGTGAATTGTGCGGGAACATTTACAGGAAGGTGGGGAATGAGCAGTGAGTTGACAGTCATGGTCGCAGAGATGCAAGAGTAGACACCACATGGATGTGGTGACCCAGTCCAACAGACAGGTGCCATTGCCAAGGCAATGTGGGGAAACATAGTCCAAAAAGTCAATGCAGTTGGGGAGAGGGTTGTCTTCACGGCTGGCTCCGTGACTGGCGTGTGGCAGGTGCTTGGCTTCCAGAGACTCCCAGGCTCTTCTTCGGACGCCCCCTAGATCTTTTTGGCGGTGGGGGGCCTGCTGAATGGCCAGCGGCGTCAGAGGACTCGCCCCTCTCTGTTGGCGCAGGGGAGGATGGTGGACTGTCATCCTGCTGCACAACAGGAGGGGATGGCAGTGATGGTTGGGACACAGGCCTGTCCCTCTGCAACGCCACTTGCTGGCCCATGAGGTCCACCATCTGTCCCAGGCGGTTATCGATGGACCTCATCAGCAGGATGAGCTCCCTTAATAGTTCATCCGACCGGCCACTTTGTCCCTGGACCTCTTGGTAGTCCTCCACAACTCTGGTGAAGTGGTCCAGGGATGGTGTCCACTCCTCCCGAGGTCTGGTGTTGACCCTGGCCCTCCCACCTGCTCTGCTGCCACGGACGTCTTCCCTCCCCACTGGTGCGCCACGCACTGGCTCCCTGCCCTCCACAGTTGTTGGTGTGGGCTGGTCATCCCTAGGGACAGGGAGGGTGCTGCAGGTGGTACTGGTGGTAGTGGTGGTGTTGGTGGCAGTGGCTGCGGTGGTGGTTGCGGTGGTGGTTGCGGTGGAGGCAGAGGCCGTGACAGCAGGGGTCTGCTGCGTTGTTGTTGCAGCAGAGGTGGTGGTGGGGAGGATGGGGGCCTGGGACCTCTGGGTCTGTGGAACACCGGATGGGCCGGCCTGGAGCTCATCATCCAAACTGTCCTGGGAGTCTGCATCTGTGAGTCCATGTGCCGGAGGTGGAGACTGGCTCTGCTGGTCGTTGGTGTTGTCCCCAGCAGTGAGTTCTTCATCACCTGTGGAGTAGATGGGGAGCGGTCAATGTTTGTGTCATCTGCGTACATCAGCTGTCTGTACACTAGTGCATTTTGCTGTCATCAGTTGTACAAATCATGGCAACACCGTGTTACATTACATAGTGGAGAGTTACATCATGGTGTCCTAAAGGTTGATTGTCTATGCATTTTGTACAATAGTAATTTGATTAATACACACACACACTTCATGAAGATATACGGTAGTTACATACCTGTAAGGTGAGTGTGCAGGGCACAATGGCTGACACTTTCTCCTGGGTGGGGGAGGCCTCCATGCTGCTGGGCTGTGGGACAGGGGGGCATGCTGGGAGTAGTGGTACAGGCCTCCCTCCCTCCCTCACACCCACAAACAGGCTCCAAGTGAAGATGGCTACCAACCTGTAAGTTTGTTTGTTAAACTGTGCAATGGCTGACACTTTCTCCTGGGTGGGGGAGGCCTCCATGCTGCTGGGCTGTGGGACAGGGGGGCATGCTGGGAGTAGTGGTACAGGCCTCCCTCCCTCCCTCACACCCACAAACAGGCTCCAAGTGAAGATGGCTACCAACCTGTAAGTTTGTTTGTTAAACTGTGCAATGGCTGACACTTTCTCCTGGGTGGGGGAGGCCTCCATGCTGCTGGGCTGTGGGACAGGGGGGCATGCTGGGAGTAGTGGTACAGGCCTCCCTCCCTCCCTCACACCCACAAACAGGCTCCAAGTGAAGATGGCTACCAACCTGTAAGTTTGTTTGTTAAACTGTGCAATGGCTGACACTTTCTCCTGGGTGGGGGAGGCCTCCATGCTGCTGGGCTGTGGGACAGGGGGGCCTGCTGGGAGTAGTGGTACAGGCCTCCCTCCCTCCCTCACACCCACAAACAGGCTCCAAGTGAAGATGGCTACCAATCTGTAAGTTTGTTTGTTAAACTGTGCAATGGCTGACACTTTCTCCTGGGTGGGGGAGGCCTCCATGCTGCTGGGCTGTGGGACAGGGGGGCATGCTGGGAGTAGTGGTACAGGCCTCCCTCCCTCCCTCACACCCACAAACAGGCTCCAAGTGAAGATGGCTACCAACCTGTAAGTTTGTTCGTTAAACTGTGCAATGGCTGACACTTTCACCTGGGTGGGGGAGGCCTCCATGCTGCTGGGCTGTGGGACAGGGGGGCATGCTGGGAGTAGTGGTACAGGCCTCCCTCCCTCCCTCACACCCACAAACAGGCTCCAAGTGAAGATGGCTACCAACCTGTAAGTTTGTTTGTTAAACTGTGCAATGGCTGACACTTTCTCCTGGGTGGGGGAGGCCTCCATGCTGCTGGGCTGTGGGACAGGGGCTATGGTGGGAGTTGTTGTACTGACATTCCGGCCCATACAGGCCTCCTCAGCTGAATGGCTGGCTACATGTTGGTTAGGGATGGACAGTGTATTGGTGGTTGGGTATTGCAAGGAGGTAAAAGTCAATGTGGTCTTAAACATTTGTCTGTACTTACCAGCCTCCGCTCCCCCGGCTACTCCTGTGTAACTCTCAGGTAGCAGGATAGCAAGCACCTTCTCCTCCCAGGGGGTGAATGTCTTCAGTGGGATGGGAGGGCCACTGCCAGTCACGTTTGCCAGATTCCAGTTCTTGCTCCTCTTCTCCTTGACAACCCTCTTGAGATCATGCCACCGCTTCTGGATCTCCTTCTTGGATCTTGGGGTGGCCCCAACTGCATTCACCCTTTGGACAATCCTTTCCCACATTTGTGTCCTGGTGGCTAATGGTGTCTGTTGGACTAGGTTCCCAAATAGTTGTGGTTCTACTCTCACAATCTCGTTGACCATGACTGTCAACTCACTCTCTGTGAATTTTGGCATTTTTTGTGATGTCATGGTGTGGGGGGGTTGAGGTGTTTGTGGGTGCAGGGGTGTGTGGGTGCAAGGGTGTGGTGATGAGGTGTGTTATGTGCTGGGGGTTTGATTGTGATGGTGTGATGGTGGTGTTGATGGTGGTGGTGGGTGGGTGGGTGTGGTGTGCGATTTTGCCTCTCCTCTCAGATGTGGTGTGTGGCCTTCTGTTATGGAAAGATGCAAAGGATTGTGGTGAGTGGAGGGGGTGGCTTTGTACTCAGCTGTGTGGGTGTGTCCAATTGGATAGTGGTTGTCAGGTGTGTTGTGGGTGTGGTTATGTAGTATTGTATATTTGTTTGCCATTTGCGGGTGTCCGGGGTGCGCTACCGCGATGGTGCATCATTCAAAAGCATCCAATGACCGCCTCCGCAGCGGCGGCGCACCGCTTCCGCTTTTTTCAAATCTGCATCATGCCACATAGAACACCCATGCCATTGGCTGTATGCAATGCTCCACGGCGGTGACGCACCGCTGGGGACTGGTGGTAGGTACCGCGACTCATGCGGCGGAGCATAGCCAGCGGCATGTACACAAGTCCATGTGCCAATGGCTACCTTGGCTGGGTAGATGGTGGTGCTGGGGTCACACCGCTGGGGACCGGCGGTAGGTACCGCGACTCATGCGGCGGAGCATAGCCAGCGGCATGTACACAAGTCCATGTGCCAATGGCTACCTTGGCTGGGTAGATGGTGGTGCTGGGGTCACACCGCTGGGGACCGGCGGTAGGTACCGCGACTCATGCGGCGTTGCATAGCCAGCGGCATGTACACAAGTCCATGTGCCAATGGCTACCTTGGCTGGGTAGATGGTGGTGCTGGGGTCACACCGCTGGGGACCGGCGGTAGGTACCGCGACTCATGCGGCGGAGCATAGCCAGCGGCATGTACACAAGTCCATGTGCCAATGGCTACCTTGGCTGGGTAGATGGTGGTGCTGGGGTGATACACCACTGGGGACCGGCGGTAGGTTCTGGCATTTTCGTACACATTGCTGTGTATGTCAATCCTGGACAATGTATAAGTACCATGCAGCTACATGGTGTAGGGCACATCATTGTACACACGATGCCACAGAGCCATTGCATCCACAGGAAGACGCACGTTCAGTGTGAGCCACTTTAGCACGTGCTTGTGCCATTTTAGTAAGGGTTTGGATGGGTGATGATGATTGACAGACGTCAGGTGCTCTACATAGATGTTGTGAGGTTTAATGTGTTGTTGGTCAGTGCAGACCTTGACCGGGCTGGTGGCACTGCATTGTATCGTACCTGACTTGTGCATTCAGAACTGATCATGCACACAACCAGAAGTGTCCCTGCTATTGTGAGGATTGTGTTAATGAATGCTTGCAGAATGTACATGATTCATTGAGGTGTGGCAGGTACGGCAGATGGGTACGACAGACATGTTAAGTCACATTAGATTTGTGGCTCTAGTAGCTCCATTTCTGCGCATGTCACAAGTTCAATCATTATATCCACTTTCACATCACCCGATGTGTTACTGTCACTTGGGTATTGTCACTGGAGAGGCCTGCCCTCTGTGTGTAGCTATTGGCCAGCCATGTAACCAGATGTGCCATGCATGTCTCTGGCGCTTGTTGTTTTCCCATTACATCATTGATGCTTTGTGCTATGGCCATCTCATGATGCTTGTCATTGACCTATTCTTTTTATCCTAAACTAGGAGGAGGCCAAATCTCCTACGTCAGTTGATTGTGCTTGAGGACATGGAGAATGAGGCAATCATCAGGAAATTCAGGCTGGACAGACCGACATTGAAGATCGTGTGTGATCTATTGGAGCCCCACCTGCAGCCTCGCCGTCACTATCCTACGGCATTCACACCCACCTACAAGGTAATGGCAGCACTACACTTCTTTGCGACTGGTTCCTTCCAGGAGACCGTGGCTAACGCTGGGGGAATGTCGCAGCCCATGTTCAGCATGGTGCTGAGGGATGTACTTGAGGCCATGATGATATATCGGAATCGCTACATCCATTTCCCCCGGGGACGTGAATTGGCTGCCGTTAAGGGGGACTTCTATCCACTTGGGCACATCCCACATGTAGTCGGTGCGATAGATTGCACCCATGTGGCTCTGGTGGCACCGCAGGCGACGGAGCACATTTATCGGAACCGCAAACACTACCACTCCATGAATGTGCAGGTGGTGTGCCTTGCAGACATGACAATTTCACATGTGTGTGCTAAGTATCCCGGTTGGGCACATGACTCTTTCATTATGAGGAACAGCATGGTGCCACGGATGATGGAGAATTTGCATCCCGAACGTGCCTGGATTGTGGGTGAGTTACACTACTGCTATCACGTGCTATGTTTCACTGGCTTTACTGTGGCCGTACAACATTGCTATGGGTCTTTTTTATTCACAGGGGACTCTGCATATCCCAGTAGGCCATGGCTGTTGAGACCACTCCGGAATCCCCAGACACCAGCAGAGATCCGCTACAATGAGGCCCATGGCAGGACACGACAGGTAATTGAACGGCCTTTTGGGCTGCTGAAGTCAAGGTTCCGGTGCCTTGACAGGACTTGAGGCGCACTCGCATACTCGCCTGGGAAGGTGTGCAAGATCGTTGTGGCATGCTGTATGCTACACAACCTGGCCATCCACAAGGGGGTCCCCCTGCTCCTGGACGACGGTGAGGAACCAAGGCCACAACCTGCTCAGGGACCTGAATCCAGTGATGAGGACAGTGGAGAGGAGGAAGGAGTTGACCAACGGCAGCAGCTAATCCAACGCTACTTCACTTGAAGGTGTGTGACGAGTTACAACGTCTACATAGTCTAGTGTGGTAGCTTATGTTGTGAATGGATATGCGCAGATGTTCCCAATAGCCACATGTTCTGTCACCTATGTATGGTATTGTTGGAATGGACGTTACGTACGGAGATGTATTCTGGACGGTATTTGTGCATATCAGCTAGACAATGTGTAGTGTACCTGTGAGAATTTGGATATTTGTGGAGCAGTGATCTGTGTGTGTTGCCACGATGAGACCAGTGACTGTAGTTCTGTTGTGTCTCCCTAGGTGCTCCAGAGTGTTCCTGCCCTGCATACTGTACATCATGTTTACATATCATGGACATTATCATCATTGTAAATACTGCACTAAAGAATTCAATACACAAAATCTGGATTGTAAGGTATTTTATTTACGGGGTGGACATGTGAATTGTGCGGGAACATTTACAGGAAGGTGGGGAATGAGCAGTGATTTGACAGTCATGGTCGCAGAGATGCAAGAGTAGACACCACATGGATGTGGTGACCCAGTCCAACAGACAGGTGCCATTGCCAAGGCAATGTGGGGAAACATAGTCCAAAAAGTCAATGCAGTTGGGGAGAGGGTTGTCTTCACGGCTGGCTCCGTGACTGGCGTGTGGCAGGTGCTAGGCTTCCAGAGACTCCCAGGCTCTTCTTCGGACGCCCCCTAGATCTTTTTGGCGGTAGGGGGCCTGCTGAATGGCCAGCGGCGTCAGAGGACTCGCCCCTCTCTGTTGGCGCAGGGGAGGATGGTGGACTGTCATCCTGCTGCACAACAGGAGGGGACGGCGGTGATGGTTGGGACACAGGCCTGTCCCTCTGCAACGCCACTTGCTGGCCCATGAGGTCCACCATCTGTCCCAGGCGGTTATCGATGGACCTCATCAGCAGGATGAGCTCCCTTAATAGTTCATCCGACCGGCCACTTTGTCCCTGGACCTCTTGGTAGTCCTCCACAACTCTGCTGAAGTGGTCCAGGGATGGTGTCCACTCCTCCCGAGGTCTGGTGTTGACCCTGGCCCTCCCACCTGCTCTGCTGCCACGGACGTCTTCCCTCACCACTGGTGCACCACGCACTGGCTCCCTGCCCTCCACAGTTGTTGGTGTGGGCTGGTCACCCCTAGGGACAGGGAGGGTGCTGCAGGTGGTACTGGTGGTAGTGGTGGTGTTGGTGGCAGTGGCTGCGGTGGTGGTTGCGGTTGCGGTGGAGGCAGAGGCCGTGACAGCAGGGGTCTGCTGCGTTGTTGTTGCAGCAGAGGTGGTGGTGGGGAGGATGGGGGCCTGGGACATCTGGGTCTGTGGAACACCGGATGGGCCGGCCTGGAGCTCATCATCCAAACTGTCCTGGGAGTCTGCATCTGTGAGTCCATGTGCCGGAGGTGGAGACTGGCTCTGCTGGTCGTTAGTGTTGTCCCCAGCAGTGAGTTCTTCATCACCTGTGGAGTAGATGGGGAGTGGTCAGTGTTTGTGTCATCTGCGTACATCAGCTGTCTGTACACTAGTGCATTTTGCTGTCATCAGTTGTACAAATCATGGCAACACCGTGTTACATTACATAGTGGAGAGTTACATCATGGTGTCCTAAAGGTTGATTGTCTATGCATTTTGTACAATAGTAATTTGATTAATACACACACACACTTCATGAAGATATACGGTAGTTACATACCTGTAAGGTGAGTGTGCAGGGTACAATGGCTGACACTTTCTCCTGGGTGGGGGAGGCCTCCATGCTGCTGGGCTGTGGGACAGGGGGGCATGCTGGGAGTAGTGGTACAGGCCTCCCTCCCTCCCTCACACCCACAAACAGGCTCCAAGTGAAGATGGCTACCAACCTGTAAGTTTGTTTGTTAAACTGTGCAATGGCTGACACTTTCTCCTGGGTGGGGGAGGCCTCCATGCTGCTGGGCTGTGGGACAGGGGGGCATGCTGGGAGTAGTGGTACAGGCCTCCCTCCCACCCTCACACCCACAAACAGGCTCCAAGTGAAGATGGCTACCAACCTGTAAGTTTGTTTGTTAAACTGTGCAATGGCTGACACTTTCTCCTGGGTGGGGGAGGCCTCCATGCTGCTGGGCTGTGGGACAGGGGGGCATGCTGGGAGTAGTGGTACAGGCCTCCCTCCCTCCCTCACACCCACAAACAGGCTCCAAGTGAAGATGGCTACCAATCTGTAAGTTTGTTTGTTAAACTGTGCAATGGCTGACACTTTCTCCTGGGTGGGGGAGGCCTCCATGCTGCTGGGCTGTGGGACAGGGGGGCATGCTGGGAGTAGTGGTACAGGCCTCCCTCCCTCCCTCACACCCACAAACAGGCTCCAAGTGAAGATGGCTACCAACCTGTAAGTTTGTTTGTTAAACTGTGCAATGGCTGACACTTTCTCCTGGGTGGGGGAGGCCTCCATGCTGCTGGGCTGTGGGACAGGGGGGCATGCTGGGAGTAGTGGTACAGGCCTCCCTCCCTCCCTCACACCCACAAACAGGCTCCAAGTGAAGATGGCTAACAACCTGTAAGTTTGTTTGTTAAACTGTGCAATGGCGGACACTTTCTCCTGGGAGGGGGAAAGCCTCCATGCTGCTGGGCTGTGGGACAGGGGGCATGCTGGGAATAGTGGTACAGGCCTCCCTCCCTCCCTCACACCCACAAACAGGCTCCAAGTGAAGATGGCTACCAACCTGTAAGTTTGTTTGTTAAACTGTGCAATGGCTGACACTTTCTCCTGGGTGGGGGAGGCCTCCATGCTGCTGGGCTGTGGGACAGGGGCTATGGTGGGAGTTGTTGTACTGACATTCCGGCCCCATACAGGCCTCCTCAGCTGAATGGCTGGCTACATGTTGGTTAGGGATGGACAGTGTATTGGTGGTTGGGTATTGCAAGGAGGTAAAAGTCAATGTGGTCTTAAACATTTGTCTGTACTTACCAGCCTCCGCTCCCCCGGCTACTCCTGTGTAACTCTCAGGTAGCAGGATAGCAAGCACCTTCTCCTCCCATGGTGTGAATGTCTTCAGTGGGATGGGAGGGCCACTGCCAGTCACGTTTGCCAGATTCCAGTTCTTGCTCCTCTTCTCCTTGACAACCCTCTTGAGATCATGCCACCGCTTCTGGATCTCCTTCTTGGATCTTGGGGTGGCCTCAACTGCATTCCCCCTTTGGACAATCCTTTCCCACATTTGTGTCCTGGTGGCTAATGGTGTCTGTTGGACTAGGTTCCCAAATAGTTGTGGTTCTACTCTCACAATCTCGTTGACCATGACTGTCAACTCACTCTCTGTGAATTTTGGCATTTTTTGTGATGTCATGGTGTGGGGGGGTTGAGGTGTTTGTGGGTGCAGGGGTGTGTGGGTGCAAGGGTGTGGTGATGAGGTGTGTTATGTTCTGGGGGTTTGATTGTGATGGTGTGATGGTGGTGTTGATGGTGGTGGTGGGTGGGTGGGTGTGGTGTGCGATTTTGCCTCTCCTCTCAGATGTGGTGTGTGGCCTTCTGTTATGGAAAGATGCAAAGGATTGTGGTGAGTGGAGGGGGTGGCTTTGTACTCAGCTGTGTGGGTGTGTCCAATTGGATAGTGGTTGTCAGGTGTGTTGTGGGTGTGGTTATGTAGTATTGTATATTTGTTTGCCATTTCTGTATCTGTGTGTGTGTGTTGTATCTATTGGAGGCTGGGCTACTTTGTCTATGCAGTATTTGGCATCAGTGCGGTGCTTTGACATCGACCGCCATGTATTTCATGTTCGTCCGCTGCGGTGACTTTGCTGGTGCTTGTCCGCCATTTATCCCATGCAATCCTGCCTTCGACCACGGCGGTCGGTGCCTGCGGTTCCGCCCGCGCCACCCTCGGGGATATCGTAATTTCCTGTGCGGTGTCTCTGCTTTCCCTGTGGGCGGTTTTGTATTTTTCGCTGCTTTTCCGACCGCCGCGGTCGGAGTTTTGTCATCACCGCACACGTCGGGCGGTTTCATTTTCACCGCTACCGCCGCAGTCGGTCTCTAGTGGCGGTCGATCCTAATTTGTCTGCCGGTTGCACTGCCTCCATGGCGGGCGGTTGTTTTCCGCCTCCATGGCGGGCGGGGTGGTTTTCCGCCCGCTATCCTAATGGGGCCCTTAGTTTAGTATTTGGAGGTACTTACTTTGTTAGTTTTCGTTTTGAATGTATAATTTTGTTGTTTGTTCTTTTGTAGTATAGTCTTCTGTAGTAGTTTCTGAAATACAAATTTAGATATGTATTAGAAAAGTAAACCAGTGTTTTATTTTAAACATGTTACTAGTTAATGAAGGTTTTGAATATACTTACTTAGCTTTTTGTATCTTTGGTATTCTGAGTATTTTTCTCTGTTTGTTGTCTGTAGAATTGTCTGTAGTGGTAGTAGAAAATAAAAAGAAGATATGTATAATTAGTTACAAAATGTTCTCATATTTTTTGATTTTAGCTTTTAATTAAGTGTTTAATTATACTTACTTGGTCAATTTTATCTTTATGTTTGAGTTCTGTATTCTTGTATTTGTTAGGATAGTTTTCTGCTGCGTTAGAAGATAAATAAAAAAGCATAGGATTTTAACATTATGACTTGTATTTTATTTAATTGATTTAAACATGTTTTAAATATAGACAATATATTTACATTTTTTAGCGTTTTATTTTATCAAAAATCAGTTGTGTGGTATATCTTAGTAGACTAATCAGTAGTTGATAGAGAAATGGAAAAGTGCATTTTTAATAAAATATTGACATTTTAGTATTTAAATATATTTATATTATTAGAATTACTTACTTGAAAGTTATTAATTTATCCAGCGAATTTTGATGTTCTTGTCGTTGTAGTGCACTTCATCCATAGATGTGTCTCCTTTCGTTTGTTTTAGCATGTGGTTTGTGTTTAGTGGGTAATTGTTTATATAGTGATTGTAATTAGCAATTAGTTGGCTATTGGTTAATTTTGTATTTCTGTGTGTTTATTGGTTAGTTAGTATGTTTGAATTTCTGTTTGGAGTTTCATGTTGTTACATAAGGGTAATGTTATTTATTCATGTTTAAAAGAAAAGAAAATAATTAAGTATAATTATTTGGGTAATATAAATGATAATTATAATATGTAGTTGAATTTTAAAAAATGTTTAAAAATCTATATTTAAATGACAGGTGTTTATTTTATAGGAAATAGTAAATTTTGGCAATAGCAATTATGTTTATATATATATATTTAATTTTATCGATATAATTAGATTGACGATATTATTGTTCACGATATTAGTGTTTTCGATATTTTAGTATAGGTGTATACATTTTAATGTGATCGATATTTATGATCGTCGATATGTATGTAGTCGATAATATTGAAATCGTTGTTTATGTATGTCGATATATTGTTCCCGATAATTTTGTATGTTTATAGTTAAGTATAGGAGGTCGATATTAATGCTTCCGATATATTTGTGTCGATATTTTAGTATCTCGATATTGTGTCTTTCGATAACATGTCAGTGATTCCTCACCATGAAGGATGTCATACTTCATCATTGGGCGGTGCTCCTCGTCTGGCTGGCGCTGCAATGCCCTACGGGTCCCCGGAAGGGTCGCTTTGGCAGAGATCTTTTAAGAGAACATCCGTTAGATGAGTGCAGGTATGTGGAGAGGGTCCTTTTTTAGTGATGGTGCAGGTGAGAAAGTGGATAAAAATGGCTAGGAGATACCAATAGGTAGTAATTTTAATAATGATATATGGATTCCCCTGTCATAATAAAAAAAACGGTAAGGTTGTGTGTTGTGTTACAGCATGGGTATTAATGTACCTTGGGGAACATAAGGTGTGGTCAGGTTGACATGTTTCGCGCTAGCGTGGTCAGATTGATCCAGTGCGCTTCATCAGGACCGGTGCAAAAAAATAACAAGAACTGTGTAGTCTAAAATGTGCAAGTATAGGGGGAAAGGTATTGCTAGCCCCCTCTGCTGGAGGTACATGCATTGCTGTGCTCCTATTAGAGCGCCATAGTGGACAGATAAGTAATCTTCTCTCCAGGAAAACCTCTATAAAGCAGGAGAATTAATCCATGGGTGGGGCGTAGGTATCACCGTCGACTCACAGTGTTTTTCTTGATTCACAGGCGCTGACTAGCACCTACCCTCCATACGCTGGCCCGGAGAGTACCCTGTCTGCCAAACTCTAAATCAGGCCCATAGCCTTTTGAAATGGTTCCTGTTTGTGCTGAAGAGCTAGTGCTAGCGTCTTGTAAGCTTTACATGTAACAAAGTTGTACTTCAGATACATTTGAAAAATGATTATAGGATGTTTGTAAGATGATTATGTCATTCTGAACAGTGTCATTAATGGTAATTGCTCAACCAGAACAGCTGTGAGAGATTAGTACTGTTTCACTTCCAGTTTGTTTTTTCATTGGTATTACCCTCTTTTGTGCTTGTATAACACATATTTGTTAGTAGGGGCTTAACTTTCTGAGAAGTTATATATATATATATATATATATATTCACTGAAAAAACCATAGGTTATAGACCATATATAGTTAGGAATTAGCATTTACAAAACCTTGAAAATTCACTGAAAAAACCATAGGTTATAGACCATATATAGTTAGGAATTAGCATTTACAAAACCTTATTTTACTCACACAAAACCATTGAAATTCCATATATAGTTAGTTGCACTAACTATATATCGCGCACCCGCAATCCACTGCTGATGATGTCACATATTACATCATTCATGACATGGTCAGTGACATCACTGATGACATCACTGATGACATCTCAAATGACATCACTGATGACATCATCTAGTGTCTGTGTGTTTTTGCAAAGTTTAAATACGTTTTACATATTGAAGAATGACTGGATGTATGGAAGACTGAGTGTGTGTGTGGCTGGCTGGGAGGTGTGTGACTCTGTGCATATCAATGTGTACTTGTATCAGTGATTGTATAAGAGAGTAAGTATGTGTTAGTATATGTGTGAAAAGTATGGTGTTCTGTGTTTAACTATAGATGAGGAAATCGAAGTGTGATTGATTCTTCACAGGACTGACTAGGTGTATGAGTGCATATGATAGTGTTCTAATAATAACTGACTGTATGTATGAGTAATTGTATGGGTGAATGAGTGAATGTGTGTGTAGACGTACGAATCAGTGAGTGCGTATGTAGTAACTGGTATTGGTGTGTCATGATGTCATCAGTGATGTCATTTGAGATGTCATCAGTGATGTCATTTCAGATGTCATTAGTGATGTCATCAGTGATGTCACTGAAGTATGGTGTTCTGTGTTTAACTGTATAGATGAAGAAATGGAAGTGTGATTGATTCTTTACAGGACTGACTTGGTGTGTGAGTAACTCCATGGATGATTGGCAGTGTGTGACTGTCTGCATAGGTGTATGAGTGCATATGATAGTGTTGTAATAATAAGTGACTGTATGTATGAGTCATTGTATGGGTGAATGAGTGAATGTGTGTGTAGACGTAGGAATCAGTGAGTGCGTATGCAGTAACTGGTATTGGTGTGTCATGATGTCATCAGTGATGTCATTTGAGATGTCATCAGTGATGTCATCAGTGATGTCATTTGAGATGTCATCAGTGATGTCATCAGTGATGTCACTGACCATGTCATGAATGATGTAATATGTGACATCATCAGCAGTGGATTGCGGGTGCGCGATATATAGTTAGTGCAACTAACTATATATGGAATTTCAATGGTTTTGTGTGAGTAAAATAAGGTTTTGTAAATGCTAATTCCTAACTATATATGGTCTATAACCTATGGTTTTTTCAGTGAATTTTCAAGGTTTTGTAAATGCTAATTCCTAACTATATATGGTCTATAACCTATGTTTTTTTCAGTGAATTTCATTGGTTTTTTAACAGCTAATATCTGTAGCTGTAAAATGTATTCTTCTTTAAATCCAAAAATATATTTTATATGTTTATGAATAATTTTTTTTTTAAATATTTTTTTTTCTTCGTTCCCGCTTCGCGAATCGGGAAGCTTCCCGTTAGCTGACCTTGATGCCGCGAAATAGACCGCGAGCCGGTAAACGTTTCTTTACCGCAAGTGCCGCGTTAGAAAACAACATCGTGACGCCTCCCGTCCGCATGACGTTTCACGTTGTCGCGTGATACGTCATATGACGTGCTACGTTAGCGAACTGGTACGCGAAGCGAGTCGCAAAGCGCAGGTTTCTGGAAGCAAACCGGGAGGCCCTGCAAAGCGCTTAACGTAAACACAGCAAGTCATGTGACTTGGTAATAACACTTTTCATTGGTTCATTTCACTTTTGGTTTCCTAATGATGTAAGACTAGGTCATATAATCTAAAATGAACACTTTTGATTGGTTGAGAACTCTTGTTTTTCCCAAATGATGAAAATCCCTCCTTCTTTCCTCACTCTGACTTTCATCATTGTGAGAGAAAGACCCTTTGTGATCACTGAGCAATGGCTTCTTTAGTAGCTTCAGCTGGTGCTTCCCCACCACCTCCACCACATCCAAGGAAGAGTGGACCACCTGCTCAAGTTATAATTCAGCAAGAAGAGGAAGAAGAGGAACAGGAGGAAGAGCACGAAGAGAGGCAGTTTTTGCCTGAGGAACCCAGGACGTCTCACCGGAAAGAAAACTTCATTTGGCAATTTTTTAAAATTCCCAAAGGTCAGAAAAAAGTAAATGCAAGATACGTAACTTGCCTTATATGTCAAGATAGACTGTCCAGAGGAACCGAGAAAAAATACAGTTTCGGAAACTACACAATGCATCGCCATATGACTAGGTGGCATCCTAACAACTACAGTGCTGCACAGTTTCGGAACGACCTAGATAATCTCCCTATTATGGCCAGAAGATCTGTTGTACCGGAAGTAACGGGACCAGAGGGCAGGGAGATGGTGCCAAATATACAAATGAGATTTGGTGAAGTAAAACACATCTGCGTATTTTGCGATGGATTCATTTGCTACGGAGAAAGAAGCATCACTCTGATCAACAGAGCTATTGACTATCATATGCAAGTTTGTACGAAACGCCCAAAATAATAAATACTTTTTTTTTGTTTTGTTGCTCCTGTTGAGCCCTTTACAATGAATCGTTTTCATTGCCCCCTCCAAGAAAAACCCCAAAAAATATAAAACTGTTCAGAAAAATTCAAAAAAAGTAAAAAAATGTTCTGAAAAATAATAAAAAAAATATAAAACAACAAAAACAATAAAAAAAAAAGTTCTTTTCAGAACTACCTCCCCGTTATTAAAAAATTGGTACAATATTTGGAACTGTGCCAACCTCTATTTCTCTTAGTTCGCTTCCCAGTTCGCTCGCCGGTACGCGAACCGGAAGCGAACCAAAAACAGTAAGTATAAGGGAAGGAAACAGAGACTTATGTTAAAAGAAAGACAGCTATAGGGGAGTAAACTAGAGATACTATTACCCGTAATCCACTGCTGATGATGTCACATATTACATCATTCATGACATGCTCAGTGACATCATCAGCAGAGGATTGCGGGTTTTTTGACAACGTGCCTTATCCACGGTTTAATAACGCTGCCTTTTGCTTTATATAAGTTTTCAAATTGTATGAAATATATACCAATAGGTCGTTATGAACCTTTAGGTAGTGCTTTTCTTCATGAGGTCTGGTCGCTTCCATACACATACAGATGTTTCAAAGATGATCAAGAAGTTTATCTGAATGGAGAGGAATGCACTGAGACGCCAGATCATTCACTAATGTGTAGGCACATACAGTTACACGGTTCATGCAACAAACACCGACCAAATATGGCTTGCGTGTTGCAAGGCACGCCAGTTCCTGCTATCATCCCCACGTTCAAGTTGTTGGAAAATGGTAGTTATTTGATGCTCAATAATGAAGATTGTTCTGAGTTAATTAAAAGTATTCCTTTTATGGTAACAGTAAGTGAACGGGTTATTTGCTGCAGAAATGTTCTATTTCCTCCCACACATGAACATAGGGAGTTTTCAATCTGGCCACAAATACCAACCTTGGGAGAGATTTCAACGGCATGGCAAGAATAAGAGCTCTTTTGTCTCAGAGAGAGGTGGCCTTGAGTTCGGCCCGTGAAACTTTCGTGCTTCACATAGCGAACACCCGTACAGAGGTGCAGACCCTTCTCAATTCAGATTTGCCTTTCAATTTCAGCAAGATGGTTCGGACTATCTTTAACGCATCCTCCACAAAGGCCCTGGCGCACTTTTTTAAAGTTGTTACCAGTGGTCTCGTGACTTCATTTGAGAAAATCTTTGGAGTCATCCCTGCTTTCTTTCATTCTATTTTCTCCACTCTGCTTCGTGGATTGGCATTTTTACTTGCATTACCAGCGGACGCTCTTGTGCTTTTTTACATTTTTAAATATGGATGTCCCTCCTATGCAACCTCCCACCCTGCAGCTGCTGACACTGTTCCGCAATCGCATGCTAGAATATTATGGCACAATGCCGTTGGCGATATTAAGCACGGCATATGGATTATCTTTTCGATTCTCCTACTTCACCTGTGTCCAGCCTGTATTTCACTGCCTGACCTGTGATTTCGATTGGGCCATTGATTTGTGTCTCTGCGGACCGGTTTCTCCTGACGTCGACTTTAATCAGCTGATGACTCCTATCATTACTCACGAGTTGGTTTGTCCTGGCGAAAGGATTATGGCTGTGGCATTGATGCATGGACTACTTGGTCCCTGGAATTTACTGGCGGCAGCACAGTCTTTCTTGGAACAGAGCTTTCTTGAAAACCCACCGAGCTGTCCTCTGATGGTGATAGAGGATCCGGTGCTGGGAGAGCACGTATGTTCTTTTCCGCTTTTAAATTGGATGGCTGAACTGTTTTCGGATGAAGACGGTGACTTCCTATTGGAGGCTGTTGCAGCTTATTTTGCATACACAGTTATGTCATAGACCTTTTTCATGTTTGATATGCTGAGTACTAGCATTTCATTGACAATTCATTGCCTTATTTGTCAAGTTTTTATTATTTACCTTGCCTATTGGCTTAAGACTCGATAAAGTACTTGGCTGTTTTATTTTTCTTTAGCATTAAATTTTCCTAGTTTTTAATGCTTTACCTTGCGGACCGTCCACATATAAACTTGCAATCTGCTCTCATGAGATGGCACTTCTATTATCTTATTCAGTTCGTTTCCGGATCATGGGGAGGTGTCATCTAGGTCCTGGATATCTTTACACCGTGTTAAGTTAGCATGGGCTCATTACCGGTTTAAACGCCATTTTTCCTTTTTTGCAACTTCTGCACACGACACTTAGTTGTTGCTTTAGCTTTCCACCTAGTAGTTCATCGTGGTTTACATGAGAATAATATGTTATTGCTCTACTATCTGCTTTGCTTGTTAAACTATATCTGTACAGCGAGTGCTAAAGTTTCAAGAACAACACAATACAGAATTGTTATGAGGTCTGATCTCCACGACTTCATACTCATAACATAAGTACAACTTCTGCCAATTCTGGGCATGAGGCGGGTTTTATATTGCTTTGCCGAACACACATACACAACAGTTGATGCGGTTCACATGAAGAGAGAGCTGGTGTATGCTGATGTGATTCCTTCAAATCTAAGACACTAAAGTATGGGCACGCCCTAAACCAACACAAAGAGACCTTCTTAGCAAATAATATAATATGTGTATTAGGGAGGGTGAGATATAAGCAGCCGCGGGCCGTGGAGGGAGTTACGGTGAGGCAGGGAGGCGGGGAGGGGGAGAAGCAGGGTGGAGCCCTCTCTACCCTGCCCCTCCCCCTCCCCGCCTCCCTGCCCCACCGTAACTCCCTCCACGGCCCGCGGCTGCTTATAAGTGTTGCTAACTCTTATTCATTTACAGCATGTTAACATACTGTCACCATTCGCTTTTTATGTACTAGTAACTATGCTGGTAATTTTGCTACTGATAATATGTGTACTTGTATTCTCCACCCTGCTTCTCCCCCTCCCCGCCTCCCTGCCTCACCGTAACTCCCTCCACGGCCCGCGGCTGCTTATAAGTGTTGCTAACTCTTATTCATTTACAGCATGTTAACATACTATCACCATTCGCTTTTTATGTACTAGTAACTATGCTGGTAATTTTGCTACTGATAATATGTGTACTTGTATTATCTAAGATACTACGCCTGAGAAGACGGCATTAGTAAATAAACATTTCAAATACACATGTGTTCTTCTTAACTCCATGTTCTGGTTTCTAAGAAATATATAACGACCGACTGTTCATGAGTTCCACGTATCCTGAGGTACTATAAGTTCATATTCTGGATTGTCTAAACATTGAGAGTTTGTTATATCCAATGTGACACTGTACCTAGCTTGCTAAGGGGTTTTTGATTACTAACGTGAGTTTTGGGACACCCTAATTCGCCGAGGTTCCAATCCTCTGTCCACAGTTCTGTGTGAGAACAGAAACCCTGCGACAGGGGCACCCCCGACCCTTGCTGGAGCTTCATCACACTTGCGATACAACTCCAGCAATGCGCCACCTTTACGGCACAGATACATCACGCATCTGTGCTGTTTTTGCCCCATGATGCGCCGCATTGTAAATGCAGCACACCATAGATGACGGAACAGCGGCACAGAATGACTAAAACATTCATGGTGATGCGCCAGTCATCATAAATGTATCCCTATGCATCTTATCTTGTTAGAGATGAACCGCCATATGTATCATCAAAGTTTTTTGCATTTCCTAAATAGCGAACTTTAAGGAATGAATAGCGATTCTTTACCATTCCTAGTTTGCGATTAGCTATTTGCTAATTACAAATTACCCATTCATTTCCTTCATTTCCATAGGGCGGTTGGACTCACTTTTAGCTCGAACGGCTGAATGGATTTCCACGAAACTTGGCAAAATTGTAGGGACTGGTAGCCCGATGTGCCTTTGCTATGTCTCAAGATATATGCTCCAGTGGTTTTTACGAAAATTAACTTTGAAAAATATATATTGGGCTACATTGGCCTATATATATGTTGGAGCCCAAATGTAGCCCAATGTAGCCCAATGAAGCCCAATGTAGCCCAATGTAGCCCAAAGATGGCCGCCAGACACACAAAAAAACAAATGTAGCCCAAATATCAGCCAGATGTAGCCCAACTATAGCCCAGTGACAGAATGACCAATCAGCTTCGCAAACCTCCGTTACGCGAAGCGGAGCGCTGTTACAGATATATATCTTTTTTTGAACGTTAATTTCACAAAATCCACTGGAGCACATATATTGAGACCTAGCAAAGGCACATCGGGCTACCAGTCCCTAATATTTTGCCAAGTTTCGTGCAAATCCATTCAGCCGTTCGATTATTATTATTATAATTTTTTTTGCCCCGCGGGGCCCTTTTAAAACCTCCACATCAAACCTAGGGGGTCAGCGAGGATCTACTATGCCCCCTTATGGTCATTTCCCCCTTCGTTTTGGCCTCCTCTTGTCTCTCGATCCTACCGAGAGACAAGATGGCGGCCGCTACGGACTTTTTGGAATGTTGACAGACGCCAGAGAACCAATCAGCTTCGCTTCACAAAGCTCCGTTGCGCGCAAAGTACGCGTCCTGGGACGCTGCCCGGTCCGCTGTTACAGATATATATCTTTTTTTAAACGTTAATTTCTCAAAATCCACTGGAGCACATATATTGAGACCTACAAAAGGCACATCGGGCTACCAGTCCCTACAATTTTGCCAAGTTTCGTGCAAATCCATTCAGCCGTTCGGGCTAAAAGTGAGGCCAACCGCCCTATGGAAAACTCAATGTTAAAAACACGTTTTGGGACCCCCCTTTTTTCTCGGCCCCCCCTTGACGAACCCCCCCCAAATTTTCAAGGGCTGCTCAGAAACAAAATGTGCCATTTTCCTGAAAATTTCAGCCAGTTCCGTCCACAAACGCCAAAGTTATTAGACATAGAATTTTCAAAAATCCCATAGAGAAAAAATCCTAACTATATATACCTACTGGCGACCGCCAGTAGGTAATATATATATATATATATATATATATATATATATATATATATATATATATATATAGCTGTACTCAACATTTTTGAATTTGTGAATGAAATAAATGTGAGACATGAATCTAATGTATGTGTTCATGTATGTATGTGGTATTTCTGTATCAAGCCTAGCCAAAAGCCGACAGACCCCATGGTGAAAAACAAGGAGTAAAAGAAGCTGTGTTGTGGATGGGCAATGCGTTGTGATGTAATGTTCTTTAGAGAGGTACGTCTTCTACTCTTACCTAAATAGGAGCAGCATTAGGGTGGTCCTGATGGTTATGAGATGTTGTACCAGATCCTAGGTGGATAGCTGGAAAAGACCTGTTGTCTTGTTTTTTTTCTTTTGTCCACTTATTAGTCTGCAGCCGAATGGTGTCTAGGCTGTGGATAGACTGAGAACCAGCAGAGGTGGTGAGCTTGCAAGATAAGCTGGCTACAGTTCCTTCCATTTGAAAATAGAGAAGTGAAGGGAGTTCATTTGGCTTCAATGTGGCTAAGCTATGGAACGCCCTCCCCCTCACTCTAAGACTCACTAACAATGAACTCAGGTCCCACAAATGCTAAAATTATGGTTGTTTGACAACTGATCTCCCCCTAAACATAATGGCTGGTTTTGAAGGAAGTGTGGGTCAACAAGGAAAGCCATGTATGTAATATATTTAATGTTATAATTATATATAGGTATGATAAGGACTAAGGGGAATGTTTAGCAATGTTTCACACAACCCAACGGAGCAAGGGAAGTTGCTGTGTTAAATTGTGTGAAACGTAGAGAGAAGAAATGTACCATATGTACTAAGATACATATATGGCACACTTTTGCTCCATTCTATTGCTGCTGCACTGTGTTCTGCCTAGTGCCATGTTGCAAGGTTGGCTCCATTATTAGTAGGACTGGTTTTTGCAGGAAGGCAAATCTTCATGCACAAAAGCAATCCATAGAGGGTTAGTCCTCTTTCTATGTATGCTGAATTGTGTTTCTCCTCCCTATGCCTCTCTGTGGTAGGTAGACCATTTTGGTAAATCTCAGGTTTACTGCCATTAGTAAATCTGGGGTTGTGTCAAATTCAGTGGATGGATGCACAGGAATTCCCATGCACCACCAAGGAGCACCTACCACAACTAAATGTAACGCATCACAGCACAAGCTGCTGCGTTGAGTTACACTTATTTACAAAGTCAATCAAGGTAGCCCAAATAGCCGCTTGCATGGATTTGTATATCCCACTTGCATCATGCAAGGACAAAGCAAGACCTTAGTAAACCTGTCTCCAAATCATTTTTAATATTTTGCATTTATGCTTAAGATCTTTGTCTTTCTTTTTGACTTGCTCTTGGTTTATGCAGAACTTTTAAGAGGTGTGTTAATCTCTCAGCACCACCTATTCCATGACACCATCGATCCGTCTCTTGAGGACAGTGGCATATTCTAGGCAGGCTGCTGCACCCACCCTACTGGAGAGAGAGCAACTATTCAGCAGCCTGCTGGAGCACACGGTCTTGAGGAAATGAGCACAGTCTAGCCGGGGAGCACCACATGGGTGTGGGCCCAGACGCAGCCTCCTGTGCTGGTGTGGAGTCACCTGCTTGCTAGCATCCATTTTGCAAGACTGCCATAGGGTAGGGTTAGTTGCATACAAGGAAATACCAGTGAGAGCGGGCCATTGAAATGTGTGCCTGGCTGTGGAAGTGGATTCTATAAAAACAAGCCAGCAGCAGGTCCCCACTACCTGCAGCACCCCTACTGAGGTGCCGATTGCAACATGCGCAGCAGGAGAGAGTGGCCTGAGAGGAGCAACAGAGCGTGGGAGGGGAGACCCCCATACCCCTGTGCCAGAATAACTGCCCGGTTCGGCCAGGCCAGGGACCTCAGATGCACTGCCCCCTCCAATTACAAAATTCAGATCTGCTCCTTCTGACCCCCCCAATGTCAGTGTCACACTAGATGTGGGTAAAGGCGGGATCACCGAGGCTGCACCTGTGCTGCACAGAGGCCCCCATCATGCCCTACTTTCAACACTTGGAGCCCCTCTGCTGAGGCTAAGCTGTAGCCATGCTGTAGATACTGGCCTGCCAACAAGCACCGCCTAGCTCCCCTGGTTTGAACCCCCCAACTACTTTTGCAATAAGTAGCCCCCCTCCGGTCCCTGCCCGGACTAGGGCCCCCTAGACATCACCAGTATGCATCTGCCCCACAATGACCACTGGGGTGCACCAATACCCATCTATAGCTCCCATGGCCTACAACGCCACATCAAAGAGTCTATTAGAACCATTGCCACATGGAGGACATGGATGGGAGAGAGGCTGCACACCTGATAACACTGTGCTAGTGGGTGGTGGAGACCAGGAGGGTGATGGTACCCAGGAGCCCAGACTAGTTGAGAGGCTACCAGCTTGGCGAGGGGAACACCCTTCGTCCAAAGATGGGCAGAGCAGACAATAGGCAATCAGAACTGGCTATTGAACTATGACGCAGACCCAAGGTTGCTTCTCTGGAGCGACTACCCTAGACGAGGGGGACCCTTTCCCCACCTTGAATCAGGCTGGAGATTAATAAAATCATTACTAAAAGATTTGCAGGGGAGGCTCATCTCCATATACTCTAAGATGGATGCTCTGAATCCGAAACCGGTCCCAGGATGCTTGTTTCCGGTCCAGGGAAGACATGGCTTGGCAGTTCGGGCTGGACTGTTCCCATAAGGCACAGTGTCAGACTGATTTGTATATAGCCATGTCTGAACTGGGGTGGCTGAGTGAACTAAAGAATGGTGATGGATTAAACCCAGATCAGTTGACTGGGGGTGAGTGTTTGATTTATACAAACGCTCCGTCCATCATCCCCTTTGGTATCGCTTTGCTCTGATGTCGTGCCTGGACATAAGATCTGCATAATGAAGGCCAAGCATCTGATCTCCACCTCAGAGGGTGCGCTCATATGGAATGGTCAAACTCTTCACAATTTGGAAAATTGGAGTCATTGCAGCCAAAATTGAAGACCTGGATGCTAAATTGCACAGTGATAATATTTGCATGCTGGGCATCCCTGAGTCAGTAAATACTGTCCACATGGTAGACAATGTGGAACGGCTACTCCTGAAGACGTTCAGTATGGAAGCCTTTTCATTACTGTTGGTGGAAGAGAGAGCACATAGGGCTCTAGCTGCAAGACCTCTGTCAGGCACCCCAGCACGACCGATCATAGCGAGACTGCTAAACTTCCTCAATAGGGACACAGTGCTCCACCTCTCTAGGGGAAAAGGGAAAATGAACTTTGATTGAAACAACATATCCATATACCCAGACTTCACACTTGCAGCTCTCAAAGCTTGACAGAAGTTCATACCCATCTAGCAGCAGCTGCTCAAGGTCAGCCTGCAGTATGTGATGCTCTACTCAGCCTGGCTGAAGATAACGCACAACGAGCAGCAGCACCTATTCCAGGCTCCTCAACAGGCAGCAGACTTTCTAAAAACTCTTACCCACAGGACCCTGTGAGACAAAACCAGACAAGAATGCAACGGTTCACCACTGCTGTAAACGGACTCCAACTAATAAGGACTTGCCACTTGGCAGCTACATCAAGCGTCCGGTTCTATTGTATCATTGCTCTACTCTTCTTGGGAACCACTGCATTAGTCACCTCCACTCACCATCCACCCGCCTTCCTATTGGCCACCAGGCGCACACTTTGCATTGGGATACTGGACACTTTACCCTTGGCACCCATGTATCTCATGCACAGAGAACCCCCATGACTGTTCCGGTGTCCCCATTGGTATTTCCCAATCAAGTTATCAAAGTTTTTGTTCTTTCTTTTGTCTCCCATTCTTTTGATTGTTCACTACAACTGAGCATGCATCTGTATGATTGTATTGGGCATATGCCAGAGAGGTGGCCGTTCTGATTAAGAGAGGAATGTATTTTAGAGTAGAAGAATCACACTCGTGCAATCATGGTTGTTATGTGCTGGTGCGTGTCGGATGGAGGAAGCCACCACTCACACTTCTCAACTGTTATGGCCCTAACGTAGATGACCCATGCTTCTTCAATGCACTGTGGGGCAAGATAGGGTCTTCTTCTACTACTTCCCTACAATGTGCAGGAGACTTAAACTGTCCACTAGAGGACTCAGAAGACAGGTCCTGGACCCACTTGTGGTGGTACACTAGCAGCTGGGTGCCTGAGAGCTATACTAGATGATTACATGCTGGTGGACATCCTGGCAGTAGAGACACTGTGGTAGGGAAGAGGGCACTTTTTACTCCGCTGACCATGACGTATGGTCGAGCCTAGATTACTGGCTGACCTCCAAGGATGTATGCCGGAGGATTATGGATGTGTGACCCTTGCCCAAACATTGCCTGACCGCTCTTGGGTTGTGCTATATATGTGGCCACTGGCTATACTGCACTGGGAGGCGTGGGGGGAGTCTAGAGACTAAACACAGTGGCCCTTCCCTATGATGCCTTTGTGGCTGAACTATGAGACGCAGTCGGAGAATATTTCAAACTGAATACAGGTTCGGTGAGCTGAATAGGCACACTATGGGACGGATTCTAGGCCACAATGAGAGGTGTGTGTAACACCAAATATAATAGGATACTGTCAGGCCTGCGGGCACGTATTGACTGGCTCAAGGCAGAACTGGAGGGAGAGCTCACCACTGCAGACTTAACTGCATATAGGATATCCTTAGGGAGAAACGTACTGAATATGCTGAAAAAGCAGAGAAGGAAGCCAAATATCAAGGTAACTACGCTTAAGTTGGAGCATATGAGGGAAGGGGAGCACCCTAGCAGATTCCTGGCAGAACAAATTAAACCCCCCTGGAAAGCAAACAATATTACACATACGATCGACAACCAGTTATGCCACAGATCCTGCACATCTTTCACACATACTATGCTACTCTTTACACTGTCTGAAGAATCCCCCAACACTTGTCCGTGGATGAATAATTGGAAGATACTGTGCTAATCTGTCTAACACCGACATAGCACCAGTTTTTAACTCAGCTTTTTTAGATGGACAAACTCAAGGAGGAGATCTTGGGCCGCCAACACATAAAACACCAGGGCCAGACAGGTTTACCGCTGCATTCTATAAGTGCTACCAAGACATATTAGCCCCACACTTACTATGACCGTTTGAAGATTTGCACGTGAAATGTATGCTCCCCATCCCGGTGCGAAGTCGTCTTAGTCGCACTACCAAAACCAGCGAAACCCCCACAATACTGCAATTCATATCATCTGCTATTAAACAGCAATAATAAAATCCTAGCTAAATCAATAGCGAACCAGTTAAACCTCCTACTTCTTGATCTTGTGAGGCCAAATCAGGCCGGGTTTGTACCCGGTTGATCAATTACCCATAACCTGCGGACCCTATTTGCCCCCCTTCAGTATCTGGAGCCAGATCTGGACACCATAGCAGTTTTCCCGGATGACTCTAAGACTTTTGACTTCCTGGATTGGGAATATCTTCTCAATATTCTCTCTCGAATGGCTCTCCCTAGCATCTTTTTTGAGTGGATGAAGATGCTATATGTCATGCCCACCACCAGAATATGTATAAACAACCGCCTTTCAGCCCCTTCACCATCCCAGGGTGACTAGACAGGGTGTCCTCGCTCCCCGATCCTGTTCACCCTGGCCCTTGAACCCCCTGCAGGAAAACTATGCCAACACTATATGAAATATGCCATCCGATACACATGGTGGCACATTCTTATCTCGCTTTATCCTGATGACATGTCCCTATTCGTCAGAAACCTTGATGTAAGTAAGGATTCTGTGAAGAACATGGGGGGTCTGGGATAACAGATATGGACACTGTATTGAGGGAGAACTATTTTCAGTCACTCTGTAAAATGTCTGACCAAATATCCTCGATATCGCTCCCACTATCCGTGCTGGGTAGTATTAGCCTTTATAAAATGGTACTGCACTTCACCTACTACTGGCTTCACCCTAATTCTTGTATTCCACATGTCACAGTCGAAACTGAAGCCTTCGCTCCACTCCAATTGCAAATTCTATTAGGGGCCTCTCCCCCACACTACTCTCTACATATGGCAACCAGAGAGTGCATTTGTAGATACTCTGGCCTATTTGGGAAGCGTATGGGCTGTGAGTCCTCCCTCCCCCTCTGTCAGCATCCACCAATCCCAGCCACTCATGAACCCAAAGCAATGACCCAAGTATTTTTCAAGGGACTCTCCAAATGTGAGGACCTCTACCTTGACAAAAAGTTTAAAACACGGGCAGAGTTCCCTGGCGCTACCTCATACACTCCCCTTGATGTTTTCCCATACTGCACGGTTTGAGGAGCTCTCGAAACCGAAACCTCCGGCTGCCTGGCAGAACCGGTGACCTACTGGGTGCTGGTGTCCATTATCATAGGCACGTCCATGAAGCAACTCATTTCCAGACTAAACCGGGGATCCATTTAAGACACCCCAACCCAAAAATGTACTGCAGGCACCAGATGGGAAGAGGACATGGGACTTGAAGTGACAGACAGGATGTGGTCCTTCTTCTGCACACAGACAGGCCTAGAGTCCTCTAGTAGCAGACTCTACATCGTACATTATAAATTCTTTCAGAAAGTTTATTATACTCCCTCCACATTACACAGACAGGGCCTAAACGAAATGTCCAACTGCGCCTGCTACGGCCTCCCATGTGCAACGTTGTTACATCTGGCACGGTCATGTGGCTCTGTTCAGACATACTGGAATGAGATGCTTTCCGCTCTCTCTGCAATTGTTGGTCACGATGTGCCTAGTGGCGGCTCTTCCGCTAAGGCGAGGAGCGCCGCCCACTACTTTCACGAACTCCACCCAGGAGGAACATCCTTTACAACGCAACTTTTACCACGCACTACCATTACGACGCAACTTTTACAACGCAAGTTATTTCAACGCATTACGCTGGGGGGCGCTCTAGGATAGGGAATAGTTTAATTTACTATCCAACACCTTCCCTACTATCCACGGGGACTGGAGTTGGAATAGTAAATTAAACTATTCACTATCCAGTGCCCCCCAACGCAAGTCGTTGTAACGACTTTCGTTGTAAAACCTGCGTTGTAAAGGCATGCGTGGTAAAAGCATGTGTTGAAACGTCATACATCCCATTCCAGGCCTGTTTTAGAGCAGTTTGCTGCAGGATTTAACTTTTCAGTCATTAGCAATCAATTGCATCAGACTTTTGTGCAGCAAATGTCCACTCAAACAATTTTCTTCTTTTTCTCTTTTTCTTTTGCTCTCCATGCTATTGGAATCAAGCTATCCTGGCTGAAGAGGGGTGATAACCTGAAACTGGTCCTAGGATGCTTGTTTCCAGTTCAGGGAGGACCTGGCCTGGCAGTTTGTGCTGGACTGTCCCCATTCGGCGCAGGGTCAATACTGATTATCATATGGCTGGGTCCAAACTGGAATGGCATGGTAAGCAAAAAAACTATGGATTAAGGCCCAGATGTCTGTACTGGTGTGAATGTATGACATTGTTCTGCATTCTGGCCATCAATTGTTCTTTTTGCATTTGTCGCCCACTACTTTTAAGCAGTGTAAGTATAAATAAAATGATAATAACTCAATGTTATTATCAATTTATTTTTTCTTGTAGCTGGTGCAGCAGCTTTGGGAGGCGGTGCGGGCGGGGCTGCTCTACTGACAGAACAAGGGAGAGGAGGAGTGTTTTTCACTCCCTAAGTGCACATGAATGTTTGGCTGGCGGATTCGGCCAGCAAAACATTGATGTGCACATAGCACGTTCTCCACCCAGGCTGCGTTTCAGCATGGGGGGAGAACATGTCCAGGCCACCACTCCCCATCTGAACACCGAACCACGGCGCTCAAACCAATCACAACGTGGCATTGCAGTGTTGTGATTGGCTCATGGCAGCCTGGGTGCTTCCTGTTCCGGCTGGAAGAAGTGGAGAAGAGACAAGGCGGACGCGGCGGGGAGATAAGTTTAATTATTTTTTTTATTTATTCTCTCCCCCCAACACCCCCCCCCGACCCCCCGCCTCGCCGCTCCACCACCCCTGCCTCCCCTCTCTGCCACCTTCAATCCGTGCCGGCTTACACTTAGGGACCAGAGGGTGGCACTACTGGGGTGGGTATGTTATGTTCCGGTGACCCACAGAAGATACACAGTCCTTGCACTGTTGCTGGCAAAGCGACTGATGGCATGAAGCTGGAGACGTGCGAGATCGCCCAAATATACGGACTTGCTCATCTATAGTAACTGTTTCTTTTCCGAATGACATTGAAAACCTGGCTATTCCACTCATTCATTGGAAGTGCTTGGACCTCATCGCTGGGACACTTTGTCTGAAGTAGCCATGCCATTTGTAAGACGCAGTACTTTTATATATTTGTATTATTAATATTTTGAGCAGATAGATAACCATGCCACGCCGCTGCCACCGTCCTCCAGACCCAGAGACATAAGGGACCCCCTCACGGCCTTTCTCTTGGCTGTCTCCCTGGAGCCTGGAGCCCCCGGCAAACCCTAGAGGGATCACTATCTTGCCAGCCTTAAAGCACACGGCATCATTGTTGGACAAATGTTGGATATACATAGTGTCATAGTATGCCACCGCCGCGTCATATAGAGACAAGGGAGGAGTGTATTGGCCTGACTCCCATCGGTGAGCTCCATGCAGCTACTGCCTAGTGTTTACCGGTTTTTATGATGTCTTCGCAGTGCATTTGTTTCTTTGTACTGTATGACACTTTTGTTTACTGCAATGAAAAATTCAATAAAATAATTGTTTAATATTTTTCAAATCAATGTTCCTCTAGGCTGTTTTTAGTTAGTTAGAGGTGTTTTAAACTGTTTTTTTTTTTACAGGATGCAGTTCATTTCTCTTGCAGAGATGGGGGCAAGCGTGAGCGGGGTCTTCCACACACACACAGACTGATGGTCTCCTTTGCTATGGGATAGTGTTAAGAAATACTCCAAGTTCATTCAATTAAAGTATTTATTGGAAGTGAACATCAATCGAAGGAGCAGCTTCCTTCCAGTCTTCCTTCAGCAGCAGCGCAGCGAACTGCCCGAACTGACCAAGGAACAACCGAAGGAGCTGGAATGTACATTTAAAATAAACATGCAATGCAATTTACAATCCTCATGCTAATAAACTCTAAACAAAACATCCCTTGTGCTACTGCACGAGAACACGGTACTTTAAAGGAACGCAACAGATAGCCATGCAACAAGTTGTGTTTCTTGTGTCCTTTCTTTGTACTGTTTTTAGATGTGTTCTGTTTTTCTGTTTGTTAATCACTTTGAACTTGATTGATTAAAATTCTAGTGATATGGCTTTTATTTAACTATTTCCACACCTGGAAAACGCCAAAGAAAGTTCTAATTTTCTGGCATGCTGTACTGATTATGTCATTTTGATAAATGTACTTTTTATTTCATGCTATATTTTGATTTCAAATAATTTTATATTTAATTATAACAATATTACTGTAAGGGATATATTTGTTATGGATATGTTTGCTGTTCTACATTTAGACTTTTCTGTGCTATCAATATTTTGATACCTTATGTTTTTGTTTTCGTTTCCAATCTTTGGGAATTCTATTTTTGCAGGCGATATTTTTCTTGTTTACATACGGGTATAAGAAAGTCGATATTACGGTTATTGTTGTTATTGCCACAACATGTTTGTACCACAATTTTGTGTCACACAACTCCAATACCAGATCACTATTAATTGGGGGTCATAAAAGCAAATAACAGCCATCTTAGACCCTTGAGTCCCTGCTTTTAGCAGAAATTCAATCACAAATGAAATTAACTCTGGCACAGGCCTAAATACAGCAATGTTCTGATGTTCATCCTCCCAGGTACAAATTACAGAAGATGCGTCAACCATCTTTTACTATAGGTAACATTTAAGAGATGGTACTCTATAGAAAAAATTTGCAGTTGCTGAAATATCTGTTCCCTTCACTGGCACACGCTCCAGCACTTTTTTCAATGGAGTTTAGTGGCAGGAAACTCCTTTATTCAATATTTCGTGACTTGCCAGATCCCTAGCAGTAAACTTTAGTTCCGATGTAAATGCATTCAAGACAAATTCCCAAAGGATGCGTGGCCTTGATAAAGTTTGGGTGCTGTGCATTGTGTACTTTGTTTCTGCAGCAAAAAGAAAAGGGAGGTTTGCAAGCTTCAGCTAAAGTGATGTGATCTGCTTACTTTGTGTCTCTGCTGGGACAGTGTAATCTTTTGCAACATTACCCCTGGGAACTGGCTGAATAGCAACCTATTCAGACCACAACAGACTTTATTGTGTAACACAAGACCTGGCCATCTACAGTAATGAGTATCACCTTCACACTTGAATGGCAAACTTCACTTATAGAAGAATGCAAAAGAAGAGCTTGTGAAAAACTCCCTTTAGTATTGGGGCTTCCAGTTTTATGGTGTATATTTTTCAAACCTTTTTTCTGTATTTAGCCATATTTATGTTTTGCTCATTTCATCTGCATTTATCCCTCTGTATTCTGTATTTTGTGAAAAAAAAAGCTGCAACTAGTATATTTTCATGTTTATTTCACAGATAAGAGCACATTTGCACTTGGATGGGTTTTAGTGCTAAAAGAAGACACACAGGACGCATAACTCTTAGGCAAAGCGCTCTTATGAAAACATTAGTATTGCAATATAAATACATGCACGTCTATCTGCGCTGTTTAACACTTCATGAGAAAATGTTTTTTTAACTCCCTGTCTGTCAGGTGACACAGCCATTGACCTGGCAGCCCTGATTAACAGCTTTGAAAATAACTCAACAGAAGGATGTTTCTGTCTGTATTAATTTGTCAAAATCTGTGAAAATGGAAAACCGGTAGACTTTAATATGATGTCTTCACTCTCCTGCAAATAGGCTTTAAAGGGATTCAGTGATTTTTACCACCAGTTGCTAGCATCAGTTTGAGAATCAAGTATCACTTACTTCAGTATTTCAATTTTCACACGAATTGTAAGGCCTCGTTATCCTTTAAATGTGCAATATCTTTGTTGTTTTGACTAAGAACAGTGCAGAGAATTTTCAATGCTCCAGGCAAAATTGAAATTCACATGCTGAAACTCTACCCATACACTTAATTGTGGTCACTTTACAGCCCACTTGCAGTATTTTGCTGCTGCCTCTAGGTGGTACCCTAAAACTGGTCGCTTACCACAGATTATGGGAGTGACAGTGCTGGGTTTCACTCCAATTCACAATCTCCTCTCAGTTTTATGCCCTCCTGCCTCAATCCTTCCTATTGTAATTCTGCAATTGGCTGATACCTCATTTCATAGGTCACAACCTCTCCTCTTTAAAACCCTATCCCTGTAATCTAACATTAACTAGTCTCCACCAGCCTATCTATCCCACCAGCCATTTGCCTGAAACTACATAGCCCCCCACTAATGATTACACCTAATTGGTATTAATATATCACAAATTTAGGAAATTTAGGAAATTTAGGAAATTTTTCTTGAGTACATTACTAATCACAATAACCAACAATAACCACTGGACTAATCACTAACCTTGGGTTCGGGAGTAGCGTGCTACCTGCCGTAAAGCACTTCAATGCCTCGTCAGGGGTAGTAAGCACTATATAAATCCAATTACAATTACAAGGACTATACATAAAACTGTTTGTTTGAGCTGAGAATATTTCAGGAGAGGGCCAGTTCATCTTCAGGCTGGATAAAAAAGATTATTTTGACAAAAGGCAAGTTTGTCACAGTCCTATGTCGAGTTTGCACATCAGTTTCACCAAGAGCCACCTCTGACTCAGAATTAGGTGACATTATATTAGGGTCCTGGAACTCCACTGTCTTGGGAGAAATCAGTTTGCCTTGCATCACAAGTCATTGATAGGCCCTCTCCACAAGCCAGTCACCGCTGTTCACTGGGCAGAAGTTTACTGGGACCAATTCTTTCCCTCCATTATTTCTTCAGTTCTGATTCCAGTTGTGGACTTTATCATCAGCGACAGAGACTCACCGCTGAGGGCCGGATGAGCACTGGTCTGAGAATAGTAACAAAGAAAAGTCATCACAACATCAATTTTTAATCAGTGTATCATAGCTGTGAAAGACATACTTATTTGCATATGTTGATCTTAAAGGCAAATATTAAAATAAGATGCCTGATCTGCCAAGTTATTTTAGAAGGAAAGCAAAATACAAATATTTACAATTTTAAAGACGCACTTAGAAAAACAAACCACAATGTGAATACATTACTATGCATGTCATAGCAAATTTTTGCAATTGTCATTATTGATTGAAAATATACATATCACTTATTGCATGCACGTGAAGATAAACACCATACGAATGTGGGCAATCGTTACTGGGTCATACAGGCTTTTCAGGTCAGACAATGTTAAATACTGAAATTTTATTTTTTTTAAATGGTCCGAATGGCGTTTCGGCATGGCGCTGACTGAGTAGTTCGCTGGCTAGCATTTTCACTCATATGTCGGCAAATTGTTCTGCCAGGTGCCCCACTGATGGAAAGAACACAGATGCAGACAAATGACTGGCTGGCTGCAGTAGGTGAGAGCAGTTGACCATGCGTACACAGGGGCAGCCCAGAGAGAGAAATAATGGACCCAAGATTCTGCAAGGCATGGGTGATGACTTCCCCACCCCATAGTCAATTATGTTGGCCCCCAGAGCAGCACTGGAACCCAACTTGTCTGTCCTGCGGCCATCTTGTAAATACCTGGTGGGTAGAGCCATGAATCTCAAGGCTGGATGGGACTGCATGCATCACCTGACAGAAGGACTGAGCGGGAGCACTGCAATAAGACTAGCTGGGCAAGAAGAGGGGACCCCACTCAGGGCTCCATCAATATAAGGCACTGCAACTTAAGGGACTTGCCAGAGGTGTAGGCCCTAGATGATGAGAATTCAATAGGAGATGGGCCAGCTGTACATTTCCTGAGCAATGCACTGTGCTACAGCACTGTACACCCTCTGGGTGGATCATAAAACAGATAGAAACAAATTCTGTGTGAAACTTCTGTTAACAATCCTGTTTTACTCCTGTTCAGCACGCTGCCACTGGGGCCCTGGAGCACTATTAAGACAAACTGCTGGGTGGTGGTAGCAGATCTGAGGGTCTTTGCCAATGCAATATCCAGTTAACTTGACAAGTGAAGTTCCTTGGTTCTGGCATATAATAAGATGAGACTTTACTTGAGATGCCGCTGAAGAAGCAGGCACCGAAGGATCTGTCGAGTTTTTGTTCAGACATAGTGAAGCAGGGTGACCCAGGTATGAGAGCCGCCACAACTGACGATGCAACAAGAGCTGAATCAGACATTGGCCATGGACCTTACGAAAGCCAACTTGATGGATGGCTTAATGAATTTCAAGAATGAACTTCAAAATGAACTCACAAGAGACCTAGACAAAAGTCTACAAGAGATCTTGCCCCCAAGTTGATGGACATGAGAAAAGACATAGAATCCACAGTAAAGAGAATGCTGGACAAGGAATAAAAAAAGGCAGTGCAAAGGCAACGGGACGCCGAAGGAGGGTGACGAGGGCTTCTCGGCTACCAATTAATGACTTCACGATTCATTCGGAATGATAAACTTGATTCCCTAACAATCAATCAATCAATCAATCAGAGCATTTGTATAGCGCACTACTCACCCGGAGGGTCTCAAGGCGCTGGGGGGAGGGGGTCCGCTACTGCTCGAACAGCCAGGTCTTGAGCTGCTTCCTGAAGGCGAGGTGGTCCTGGGTGAGGCGGAGGTGGGTCGGAAGGGAGTTCCAAGTCTTGGCGGCCAGGTAGGAGAAGGACCTTCCTCCTGTGGTGGCTCTTCGGATGCGGGGGACGGCGGCGAGGGCGTGGCTGGTCGATCAAAGCTTGCGTTTGGGAGCGTAGAAGTTGAGACGGCTGTTGAGGTATCCTGGTCCTTGGTTGTGTAGGGCTTTGTGTGCGTGGGTGAGGAGCCGGAAGGTGATTCTCTTGTTGACCGGGAGCCAGTGCAGGTCTCTCAGGTGTCCGGAGATGTGGCTGTGGCGGCGGATGTCCAGGATGAGTCGTGCTGAGGTGTTCTGGATCCGCTGGAGTCTCTTCTGGAGTTTGGCGGTGGTTCCGGCGTAGAGGGAGTTGCCATAGTCCAGACGGCTGGTGACGAGGGCTTGGTTGACCGTCTTCCTGGTCTCGGCGGGGATCCAACGGAAGATCTTACGTAGCATGCGCAGGATGTTGAAGCATGACGAGGAGACGGCGTTGACTTGTCTGGTCATGGAGAGGGAGGAGTCCAGGATGAACAGAGGTCTTACTTCACTTATTCTATAGACACAATTGAGTCTATACATCTCATTGTTGGTTTCCCTGGTTCTTTTCCTTTGTTGCATCCCATACTCTGTACACACTCATATCCACAGAACGAGGGAGCAGGGAAATAAAATACGAATTGCGTGGCAACGGCTGACCCATTTTTTTCAAGCTTGGGAGTGATAGGGGATGGGTGAGGCTCTTCATGCCAAACATATGTATCCCCTCTGCCTAATTCACAGTGAAAGAGCTAAAGCTAGGGATTTTTCGGACCCTCTTCAAGAGGTTGTCTACCTCTGTAGTAGAACATTGAAATGTTAGGAGCTCCATTAACATAACATAACAGGTGTATTTGTAAAGCGCACGTTCACCAGCAACGGGGCATCTTGGCGCTGAAATAACAGATGTATATTGTTACCCAGCTCAATGGTACTCATTTTATCGACCTCAAATGGATGAAAGGCTGAGTGGACCCGGGATTTGAACTTGTGACCATGAGCTCAAACACAGGCCACTGCAGTGGATGCATTAGTCCACTGAACCACCAGACCTGGCATTGATGACAATGGAGTGCTCATGGGCTTCTAATGGCCGGTAGAAGTCCAGAGCTTCAGCATTCCAATGTCTGACTTTATTTACAGCTGTTGCTGTGATCAAAGGCCTCTTGGGGGCCGAAGGGGATTTAAACCCCCTGGGGCTCTGAGAGGCGTTTGTTTTTACTAACTAGAACTTTCTGCCCTCCAAGGGCGGAATGTTCTAATAGCCTTAGAGCCCTCCGTAGTCGGCTGTTCTGGCCATTAACGGCCCGTTCCCTTGTTAATGCTGGAGCGGACCTTTAAGGGCATTTAATGGCCAGTAGAGCCTGCTGTGGCAGGCTCTAAGGTTATAGTAGATTATACTTTGTTACTATTTCTGTTTTTGTAACAATGTTCGAATTTCTAGGACTTTTGTGGCTGGGAGTTTTAGGGGAGTTGGCGTGAGGATCTTCGTTAGGATCTACAATGTGTTTCAGTGTTTAATAGGTGCTTAAATTGAATTCTTTTCACCCTGTGGTGTACTGGGGAGTGGGCTGTTGCCATCCTTAGGGCAAGCTGCGAGGCTCATTTATAGACCATATCACAATGGTTAAGGTTACCTCTTAACAGTAAAGGGCATACTTTTTTGTATATCTAGCTGTTTGTATTAACAATTGTGAATTTGTGCTCAGAGCACATTAAAGCCTTAACATTATTGCACATTTACATATATTTTAAATTCACTGCTATCTTGTTATAAGCACATTTAGACTAGCTGTCTGGCACAACGAAGCGAGAACTGCAGATTTAGTAAACACAGCTCTTTTACCTTAGCTCCTTGCATCTCTTCCTGGGGGACTTCTCACATTCTCCCCAGGAGAAGAGTCTGCCACCTGCTCGTTGGTGTCTGTCTGAACTTCTGTTTCATCTCCTGTCCTTTCCTCCACTTGTGCATTGAAAACAAATGTAAACATGGAGCGCCGAAATTTATAAAATGTAACATTACATTCCCCTACTGATCAGACGGCAGTGTGCTAGCAATTTGAAATGACAATTTGCCCTTGGGACACTTCTGATAGTTGCTGTCTATTTTTGCATTAAACATGTGCTAGACTTCTATAAGTTTCCAGAGTGTCTGATTTCTTTCACAGGCCTTCATTTTCCTGGGAAAAAAACTGTATGGAAATGCCTTCTTGACTGGTGTGCTGACATTGTTAGCTCTTACCTGTAGAGAACAATTGAAAATAACATGTAAAATATACCCTGAGGCATACTAATCCTCAGGGAATTCCAAGCATAAGGGGATAGCTATCTTTGTACACAGAGACCAAGCTTTGACTGTGGCAGATAGCAAGAAAGCAAGACATACTCTAAGTTCCTATTGGCCAAGGATTCATTGGAAGGCTTCTGGGTGATGTCTACTCCCCTAATTTTGATCAGGATGCATTGCTCTTGAATTATACCTTCTTTTCACACTTTCCAGATTTGACTACATTCCACTGAGTAACTCATTGGTACCCAGTGGCCAAGTGAATGGAATAGGTATGACACTGGTTTCTGCACATGCCCCGCTTATTATTGAGGTTGACAAGGATTTTAAACTGGGCAGGCGGGCGGGGCTTATTGTGCCTAGTCTCCTCACTCTTGAGGCATGTAGTTTTCCAGCAGGAAACATTAACGAATGCTATGACCTTGTCAGTAAAGAAGAAGTATCACTCCTATATATCTGAGATGCCTTCATTTTTCGTCATTATGGGAAAATTCATAGCTTTAAGTCGGGTAGTGCAGACTATATACAGTGAAAATCTATAGCATGAAACTGAATAATAAAGAAGTTGCCATGATATATAGACTGACTGCATTTCTTAAACTTCTGAGAAAAACAACATTGATGAAGTGCCAACTGAAACCTATATTAGCCAGCAAAATGGCAGCTTAAGAGAGTGTTAGGAAATAGGTGGTACACACCTAGCAAGACAATTGAAGCAGAAGGTTGAAAGATTCAATGTTACAGAATTCCGCTGCTTTCAAGGATAGTCTTGGTTTGGGAACGGGATAAACTTGAGGAATTTAGAAAATACTACACGAGGGTCTACTCTACCAAAACCTTTCCAATAGGCAATTAAAGGGACTGCACATGGACAAAATTATCTAAAATCACCCATGGACATCAGCCTGTCCATGGGTGATTTTAGATAATTGTATTAGAGTCCCTATTAGCAGAGGATGATGTGAACTTGGCCTCAACCCCAATGAAGCCCCAGGACCTGGTATCTACATTAGTAATTTTAAAGGGTTTTTGGCCAATACTTGATCCCTAAACTAACTACTTTATACAACCATATTGCTGAGGTTGAGAGAGTTACTCTATCAATGAGGAAGGCACATGGCTGAGTCATCTTCAGACTGAGCAAGGAATATCTCTGCTGGACTTCTTATGGTCTGATAGCCCTTCCCAACATTGACACCAAGAGTTATGCAAGAAATTGGCATCTAGAATTCAACAACTATTAGAACCCCTTTCCGAGGTCCACGCTGTAAAATAGTCATTAATTATAATAATTGAAGTTAAGCATCAGTTTGTTGGTTCAGGAGTAGTTTATTCGCCTCATCCACGAACAGCCAAGATACCAACTGACTCCTAAGCACATTCTATATTCTACAAGTATGACAGAGTAGAATTCTACATTCCATGAGGAAACATGTGTTATTAAATAAAGCAGGACATTACACATCTCCCTCCTATATAATAATAATAACAATGACTGTAATAAAAGGAATCAGGTGGTAAAATATAAAACAAGAAAACTAATTACTATTGACGGATAAAGCAAAAGAAAGATCAAACATAGTCTTTCATATAAGCAGGAGCTCTGCGTAATCTCTGACTCCTCACATGAAGCAAGGAAGAATTGCTAGAACTGGATACAGGTAGTTGGAATGTTGGAGAAGATTCATTACCAGGATTTGATGCATATTGAGAAACATTTCTTGATCTAATCACAACAACCCTACTTTTATTCCAAATTCTTCCATCTTGTGTTTTGATGGCATTCCTAAACACCTTAATAACTGGTCTGACATTTGTATATTTCGACCAGGAACTCCTCCCAACAGGTGCTTTTATTTTAACTAAATCACCTACTTTATTTTCCTGAAAACGAACACATTTCTTATTATCAAAATAAGCTTTTCTACAAGCTTGTTTTTCTAACTCCCTTTCCCTCCAACCACCAATATGATTATCAACAAACCCTTTATTCAGATTCATCCAACCAGGACACAACATGGTGTTGGGTACCCTTCCTTTGAACAATTCGAAGGGGGATTTACCAGTGGTGGAGTGAGGAGAGTACCTGTAAGCCTCAATTCTTTCTTTAAGTTCCACTTTCCAATTCAAACCATTAGCCCTGGCAAGCTGGATGCATTCTTTTAACGTTTTGTTAACTCTCTCAACTGCACCATTGGTTTCTGGATGGTACAGAGAGGACCGTTTGTGCAATATACCACATTTAGTAAGAAAGTCACCAAACAGCGTTGAGCAGAATTGAGGGCCATTGTCTGATAAAATACTGTTTGGAAAACTTTCCCTCATAAAAACTTCAGATAAAAATTTAATGACGGACTCAGAAGTAATTTCACTAACAGCACTCACATCAATCCAACGAGAATAAAGGTCTATTAAAACTATTAGATATGGGGTGTCAGAAACCCCAGTAAGCGGACCTAAAATGTCTATAGCTAATTCATCCCAAGGATGATTTGGCAAAGTTCGGCAAACCATGGGCATCTGTCTGGTTTTTAGGATTTTGTCACTCGCACAACACTCTACACAATCTCTGACCATTCGTTCTATCTCCAAATCCATTCCAGGCCACCAAAATTGAGTGCGTAACATCTCCTTAGTCTTCACTATTCCCTGATGTCCAGAATGCGCATGCAACAACAATCTCTTCCTTAAAATATAGGGAGGTATCAGTCTCACACCTCGCGTAAGCAAATCATCAGTTATCGACAATTCTTCTGAAACGAGTGACCAGGGTTTATCCAAACGTTTATTATCCCTTAGAGAGGACATGACCTTTTTTAGTTCCTCATCTTTTAACAGTTCCTCTTTCCACTCATCTTTCCCAACAACACCCTCGGTAACTTCACAAACATCAAGAAACTCATCTTCATCTAGCATTATTTCATCACTGTGAAGATCACTCCTTTTAACCAGTCTAGAAAAACAATCCGCTGCCTTATTTGAAACACCAGGTAAATATTGCACCTCAAAGTCATATTCCTGTAACGCTATTATCCATCTCCTGATCCTTGAAGAGATCGAATCTAACCCTTTTTTACTAAAAACTTCCTTCAAAGGTTTATGGTCAGACTTTACAACAAACCCCAGACTAAATTCTTAAATTTTTTTAGGGCCCAAAAAATAGCTAACGACTCTTTTTCAATTACTGAATAATTAAGCTCCGGACCACGAAGACATCTTGAAGCACAGGCAATGAGGAAATCATCACCACCTTTATTTTGTACCAACACAGCACCTAGTCCTTTGTCACTAGCATCAGTATACACAAATGTTGGTAAGCCAGGAACAAATGCCTGAAGACAGGGAGCTTCTTTCAACTCTCTCTTAATCTCTTCAAATTCTTTTTTACAGTCATCTGACCACACGAATACCACATTCTTTGCAGTGAAATGAAATGAAATGAAATGAAAAAGAAATTTATAAAGCGCTCTGTGGCCATGCGGCTTCCTGGCGCTGAGGAACACATCGGAAACTGCCTAACTGGTGCGAGAGAGATTAGCCCGGGAAAGCCTGAAGAAAGAAAAAAGTTTTGAGGGCTTTCCGAAAATGAGAAAAAATGGGAATGGAGCGGATAGAGAGGGGAAGAGAGTTCCAGATTTGTGGAGCACGCACAGAGAAGCGGGTGCCCCCTGTGCGGGACTTACGGAAGCGGGGAACGTGAAGAAGAGAGAGGGAGGAAGATCGGAGGGAGCGAGGAGGGGCATGGGAGGAGATCAGAGAATTAATGAAGAGAGGAGCGGACCGGGCCTGCGCCCGAAAGGCCAGGCAGGCAAGTTTGAACTGGGACCTGAACTGAACGGGGAGCCAGTGAAGGGTTTTTAGGGCGGGAGTGATGTGAGAGAACTTAGGTAAACGAAGGACAAGACGGGCCGCCTGGTTCTGGATGGCCTGGAGACGACGGGTCTCGTAGGCAGGAATGCCTACATACAGGCCATTACCATAATCCAGGCGGGATGTGATGAGGGCAGTGATGATAACTTTAAGGGCATCAACAGAAAAAAACCGGGAGATCTTACGGATGAGGCGGAGGGAGAGAAAACAAGAGGATACGGCAGAACTAATGTGCGCGTGCATCGAGAGGTCATTGCTGACCTTGATGCCCAGAGTCCGGACAGAGGGAACCGGGGAAGGTGGAGGACCAAAAGAGAGGGGCCAGTGGGCCGAGGACCAGGGGTTAGAGGGGCCACCAGTGAGGACAAGCTCTGTCTTGTCAGGGTTGAGCTTCAAATGATTGAAGCTCATCCACTGAGAAATAAAGACAAGAGTTGACCTGAGCTTGGGAAGAGAGTGATTGGGAGAGGATAGATCAAAGACGAGCTGGAGGTCATCAGCGTAATTGTACACTGAGACCCCCAGCTCAAGAAGAGAGGAAATGAGGGGGCGGATATAAAGGTTAAAGAGGAGGGGGGAAAGAGAGGAACCTTGGGGTACCCCACACGTGACCGGGAGGGGAGGGGCCGAGAAAGAGGAGAGGTGGACTGCCTGCGAGCGTCCCTGCAGAAAGGACGCGATCCAAGAGAGGGCAACGCCCTGAATGCCCGCTGCGCTGACACGGTCAAGAAGAATAGTATGATCGACCGTGTCAAACGCAGCGGACAGATCCAAAAGGACTAAGGCCTGAGGAAGGTTACCATCGGCCTTGCCCTTCAGTTCGTCAAGGACCGCAAGGACCACGCCCTCAGTGGAGTGGCCCGGTCGAAAGCCGGCCTGATGGGAGGCCAAGATGTTATTCCCCTCGATGTAGGAAGAGAGGCAAGATGTTACATGGCTCTCGAGAATCTTCCCTAGATAGGGGAGGAGGGAGATCGGCCTAAAGTTCGATGGAAGGGAGGGATCCAGGCCAGCTTTCTTCAGGATGGGAAGCACGATGGCAGACTTGAAAAAAGAGGGGACAGAACCCAGAGCCAGACAGGAGTTGAGGAAGGTTAGGGGGGGGGTGGGACAACTATCGAATAAGGTTCTGAGGATGCGAGCAGGTGCGCAATCCACCGGAGAGCCGGACTTGACCTTAGCAAGGAGGCCAAGAAAAAGCTCAGGTGAGATGGGTGTGAAGTGATCAAAAACGGGGGAAGAAAGGGGGGGATGGTCCGGTATATCAGGGGGAGGAACAATCGGGATGTTGGTCTTAATGATGGTGATTTTATTGATGAAATAGGTGTTCAAGGAGTGACAGAGGGATTGCGAAGGAGCAGGGGAAAGACCAGCACGGTCAGAAGTGGCCAGGCTACGGACCAGAGAAAAGATCTCACGAGTTTTGTTAGCCGAAAAGGCAACGCGGTCCGAGAAGTATTTGGATTTGGCTGTTAAAATAGCGGATTTGTAAATATTGAGCAGGGCCCTATATTTCAGGCGGAGAGTGGGGCAATAAGTGCGGCGCCAACGACGTTCCGACCGTCTGAGCTCAAGCTTCAGAGATCTGAGGTCATCGGAAAACCACCTATGGGCGTCGTGAGGACGGGCCGATCGAATCTTTTTAAGAGGGGCGGCCAGATCACAAGCCGCGGAAAGCCAAGTGTGGATGGCATCCGCCTGATTCTCCACAGAGAGGGCAGTCAAAGCGGGGGCAGATAGAGAGAGAGAGGAGGAAAGATCATTAAGATCAACCTTATTCCAGCACCGAGCCCAGATGTTCTTGGGCAAAGTAGATTTCTCGGGCTGACCTAAGGGGATTGAAAAGGAGATCAGAAAATGATCAGACCACCCACAGGGGGAGATAGAAGACACCAGGGGATTGCAACGGAGAGACCAGATCTGGTCAAGAGTATGACCATGGATGTGGGTAGGGGTCAGGACGTGGGATGAAAAGTTGAGACAACAGAGAGTAGCAGAAAAGTCTTTCGAAAGGGGGTCCTCCTGCGGGTCGCCCGGCCAGAAATTAAAATCCCCCAGCAGAATTAGCGACAAATTGTCTACAGCCAGGGTGGCCAGGAGATCCTGCAAAGAGGACACAAAAGAGGACATGTACTGAGGGGGGCGGTACAGAAGAATCACCGTGAGGGGGACCGGGAGGTTGAGAGAGCGGGCCACCAGAAAATCTACATTGGTAATGCCAGGATGCGAAAGAAGCTGGAATTGCAGGGATCGACGGACTATCATCGCCACGCCGCCCCCAGGTCTTCCATCTGGACGGTCGGCACGGAGGGCATAGTGAGTTGCAGGGAGAATGGCAAGAATGTCAGGAAGTGAATGAGAGGAAAACCAAGTCTCAGTGAGGAAGAGAAAGTCCGGGGGGTCCGTGTCCAGTAGATTGAAGAGAGCGGTTTGATTTTTTACGGCGGAGCGTGTGTTCAGGAGAATAGCAGAGGCATTAAGGGAGACAGGGGAAACACGAGGAGGGGGGGACGGAGAGGAGATCGGAGAAGACAAAGGAGGCAAGGCGACACCGGGGAGGGGGGGGGCGTAGATGCCATGCGAGGATAAGTGAAGAGCTATAGATGGGGAAAGAGGGATTGAGGCAGAGAAAGATGAAAGTTGGGCCGAAGAATACGCCAGACTAGGAGCAGAGTCGGTGGCCCCTGGTCCCGGTCGGTCGCGGACGGGCGCAGACGGGCTTGCCTTAGGCGCGCCTTCGGCACGCAAACGGCGCGCCCGCTGCGCCCGTCCGCTGCGCGAACGGTAGAAGCACATGTTAAGTAGTGAGAGTGGGAGGTGAGATCCGAGGGGCGTGGCCAAGAAGTGGGCGTGGCCGGGAGGGCGCCCGCTGAAGGCGGGAAGCGAGTGTGAGGGCTACCGCTGCAGCGTCCAACTCGGCTGCGCGGGAGGGAGGGAACAAGGGCAATGACCCTGAACAGGTAAGGAGAGGGTGGGTTTAAAAAGCGCACTCAGGCGCTGAGAACTCAAAATAATCAGGGCTAAAGTATGGCTGCTAAAAGCTCCCGCGGAAGGCAGGGAGTGATCCTGTGGCGAGTCAGCTAGCACTCAGCTGCTAAATAGTGTCCAAGGGGGCGTGGCCAAGAAGTGGGCGTGGCCGGGAGGGCGCCCGCTGAAGGCGGGAAGCGAGTGTGAGGGCTACCGCTGCAGCTTCCAACTCGGCTGCGCGGGAGGGAGGGAACAAGGGCAATGACCCTGAACAGGTAAGGAGAGGGTGGGTTTAAAAAGCGCACTCAGGCGCTGAGAACTCAAAATAATAAGTGAGTCTTCTCATATTCTTAGTTTTGTCCACAAAGTGTAAAATAAACTTCCCATAGAACTCAACAATTCCAAGGAATGGCAATAATTCATCCCTGTTTACAGGTTCCACCATATTATCAATTGAAGTGACCAGCTCTAACTTGGGAAAAACACCTTCACTCCTGATACAGTGACCAAGGTAATTTACTTCCTTCAACCCAAACTTACACTTTTCTTTCTTGAGAGATAAACCAGCTTCAGACAACCTCTTCAACACCTCACACACCCGATCATTGTGTTCTTGTACGTTGGCACCATAAATTAATAAATCATCCTGATAGCACTTTACCCCTAGAAGACCCTTCAATATATGAGTCATGATACGTTGAAACACTGAGGACGCTGAGATTAACCCAAAAGGCATCCTTTTAAATTTAAAGGTACCCATAGGGGTAATAAAAGCAGTAAGATCTTGACAAGTGGTATCCAGTTCCACTTGATGGTAAGCAGAAGCTAGATCTAAAGTGGTAAAATACTTTGCCCCTTCCAGTGTCCCCACAATCTCATCAATGTTTGGCAATGGAAATCTGTCCACAATTACTTCCTTATTAAGCGCCCTTAAATCAATACAAAGGCGAATCTCCCCCGTAGGCTTCTTAGCTATTACAACTGGGGCCAACCATTCGGTAGCTTCTACTGGTTCTATAATATTATTATCAATCAATTTTTCAATTTCCTTTTGTACTTTACTTTGTTCCGCTAAAGGAATCCTTCTTACCTTCGCTATGACAGGTGTGGCATTTTTTTTTAATTTTATGCAGTGCTTGTATCCCTTTAAACATCCTAACTGTTCTTTGAACACCCCTGGAAACTTTCCTGCAAACATTTCAGCTAAATTTTCCACCTCTTGTATTTGTACCTGAGGTGAAGCATTTGGATCAAGTTTTACTCCCAAATCTCGCTGATCCCTCCAACTAATCAAAGCATCTCCAAAATTGGTTACATAAATTTTTCCAGGTATGATGCGACTTCCCAACTCAAGAGTAGTCATGAAATAACCTAATATTTTGATTGGTTTTTTCCCATAGCCTAAAGGTAAAATGTCGCTTTTGAAGAGTTTAATTTTTTCTCCAAAAGTCTTATGTAATAATTCTTCATCAATCATGGTGATTTGGGAACATGAATCAAATTTAAATTCAATCATGGCATCATCCACTTTTACCAAGTGCGAAGGATGTTCCAACGAACCACTATTGACCTGGAAAGTCACAGTCTTTACCTGAGGTTGATTCCATCTTTTATATACATTGTCTCTCTTACTATTTCTAGTCCTGCAACACTTTGAGAAATGACCTTTTCTACCACAGTTGTTACAGATCGATTTTATAGCAGGGCAATTCGGTGAATTAGCTAAGTGCCCATTATTTCCGCATCTAAAACATGAAAATTTACTAGTAACATTAAAATTAGGATTGAAACTATTCGCCCCATTTTCATTTTTATCAACAGATGACTTTTCTTCTTTCTTCACCTGACATACTACTTCTTCAACTTTGGGTTCATCTTTCTTTTCAGGTTCATTCATCTTCTCTTTTTCTACTTTTAACTCATCTACACATTTCGTCATGTGTTCAACTTGCTTTGCTATTCCCAGAACTTCATCCAATGGCGGTTCATCTTTTAGCCAGAGTTCCTTTCGAATACTGTCATGAGCACATCTCAATACGAATTGGTCCCTTATTCTCTCATCCAAAGTCTGTCCAAATTTGCACGATGAGGCTAACTTCCTTAGTGCAGAAATATATTCCTCAACTGACTCATCCTTCTTTTGTCCTCTTAAGCCAAAATGATACCTTTCCATTATTGTGCTTAATCTAGGAAGATAGTGTCGATCCAATTGCTCAATAGCTACTTCATATTCGTTCAAATTCCTCTGTTCCGAAGCAGTAAGTTCAGGTAAATGCTCTAGAACGTCTTGACCTTCTCCTCCTAGACAGTGTAGTAATAATGAATGCTTTCTTTCTGCACTTAAATTCGTGCCACATACTCTTGCGTAATTTGCAAAAATCTTCTTCCATTTTTGCCATTTCACATTTGGTTCACCTGGACCTATTAAAAAGAATGCAGGTTGTGTTACATTTTGCATGTTTAAAAATCCTGTTGTACAAAAAAAAAAATTTTTTTTTTTTTTTAAATGTTCCTTGTAATATTTAAATGCTCCTTGTAATATTTAAATGCTCTTTGTAATATTTAAATGCTCCTTGTTATATTGTATTAGAGCTATTAGAAACAAAATAAAGAATTGCTGATGTCACAATCAATAAGATGCGCAAGGTGCACTCTCCAAGTTCCTTGGTTGAGAGCTTTACCCTTGCAGAAGTTCTATTATGCTTCACAATGCCTCTCACAGCAGGGATTGCTCACTTAGAATCTGAGTGTGTCACAATGCCCTTTATTCCTCTGACGCGTGTTTTCCTTCATGCTGGTATTGCGCGTCAATTCCCTTTATTTGAAAACGAGGCTGAGTTTTTCTTTTGCAAATGAAGCTACGCGTCACTGACACGCACCGCCATTTTGCAGTGCGAGGTGATCAACAGACAGCGCGAGCGAATGCGCAATTTTCAAAGAAGATTATAGCTCGCGCGCATTGTTTCTTTAATTTCCCTTCTTTTCTATATATTTTTTTTTTTTTAAAAGTCCCTTCCTTTCAATCAACCTCCCGTAACACTCCTCACCGTACGAGCCTTTCCAGAAAACGGTGATACTTCAAACGATCAGCCGCTGGGAAGACTACGCTTCCTTTCAAGTGCCTGCAGCCGCTGGAGAGGTGTCAGGGACGGCCGCGTGTTGAGGCAAAGAGAGGTAGGATCGTCGCCAATGTAAAATAGTCATTAATTATAATAATTGAAGTTAAGCATCAGTTTGTTGGTTCAGGAGTAGTTTATTCGCCTCATCCACGAACAGCCAAGATACCAACTGACTCCTAAGCACATTCTATATTCTACAAGTATGACAGAGTAGAATTCTACATTCCATGAGGAAACATGTGTTATTAAATAAAGCAGGACATTACACACGCGGCAGGCAGGGGCTACTGGACCCAACCCTGGTGGTTGAGGCATTTCACTCATGATATCCCTGTGGCTACTCCTGTGGAGGAAGAAACTGTGGCACCCATTGATGGATGGAAGGATGAATCAACATTTGCATGGGTGCATGAAAGAAAGAATGGCTGGAATGATGAAAGGCGGGAAAGATGGCTGGAAGGATGGCTAGCTGGCTGGCTGGCTGGATGGATGGACAAAGGGTGAAAGGATGGATGGGTAGATTGATAAAAGAAGGCTAAAATGATGGTTTATCATAAAATGGATGGATGGATGGAAAAAAGGATGAATGAATGGTTGGAAATCTGAGTAGAAGGAGGGAGATAGATGGAAGACTGAAATGATAAAAGGATGGATGGATAGAAAGGCAAAGGAAGAAAGGATGGAATGGTGTAAGGATAGATGGAAGCATAATCAATGGATAAAAGGCATTAAGGATGGAGAGATAGATGTACAGAAGCAGGGATTAAGGAACCTCTTTTAGGGTGGGTAGGGCTTACTCGCTTCACTCAGTGTCATTCAACGTATGGATCAAAGTCGGGGTTATTTTAGTTTTCTGGTTACCCCATGCCCTGATTCCAAGGCATTCGGTAGACCCTACCACTCCATGTATAAAGACAGGTGCTCTTATTTCCTCAGTCTTCTTCTGTTAAAGCCAGAGTCTTTGCCTCTATTGTCATATAGTTACTGCTTACCTATATAGCGTGTTAAGTTAGCATGAGCTTATTAAATGTTTAAACGCCATTTTACCTTTTGCTGCTTCTGCACACGACACATAATTGTTGTTTTAGCTTTCAGCCTAGAAGAGCGTTGTGATTTACACGAGAATAATATGTTATTGCTCTGATATCAGCTTTGCTTGGTAAAATATGTCTGTACAGTGAGTGCTGAAGCCTTCAAGGATAACTCGACACAGTGTTGTTGTGAGGTCTGATCTTCGCACCTTCCTAGACATAACATAAATGCAGCTGCTGCCAAAATCTGGCTTTAGACGCGTTTTATATTGCTTTGCTTAGAGCACACGTAACACACTTGATGGTGCTTCGCATGCAGAGAGCTGGTGGAAGATGATGTGATCCCTATCCACTAGGATCTTGAGGTATAGGGCCGCCCTGCTAAAACCCAAAGAGAACTTCTTAGATATAATATAATATACTAGATAGGGAGGGTGAGAATTAGGTGTTGTTAACTCCTATTCATTTCAGCATTTTAGCATGCTGTCACCTTTCACATTTTATGGACTAGTAACTATGCTGATAACTTTGCTTCTTATAATATGTTTGCTTGTATTATCTAAGATACTGCGCTTGAGAACACTGCATTAGTAAATAAATATTTCAAATGTGCACGCGTCCTCATTTACTCCACGTTCTGGTTTGAAATGATTGTATAACGAAAGAGTGTTCATGTGTTTCACGATACCTGAGGTAATCTAAGTTCATGTTCTGGTTTCTCTGCATATTGGGAGTTTGTAATGACCAATAACACACTGTAGCTAGTCTGGTAAGGGGATTTTGGGTACTAAGGTGAGTTTTGGCACACCTTAACTGACTGAGGTTCCAAGTCTCTATGCACAGTTCTGTAGGAGAACAGGATCCCTGCTACATGGCGCCCGTACGTTGGTGGTCTTATATCATGACATTCGAGTAGTATATCATTCAATCCTTAACCCCTTCACTGTCGTTTCCGGAAAACGGTGGTGTCGAAAAAAACGTACCTATTTTGAAAATAGATCTTTTCAAGCTTGAATCTTTCTAAACGGTTTCCTTAAATTACTACCCAGTTGTGCTACAAAGTTTACTTTGTCCTTCTACGTTTCTGTGCCGTCATGGCGGCTGCCGTGGACATTCCGCAGCATAGTCGCATTGCGGTGCGCAATCATTTGCAGCATTACAATGTCCCAGTGAATGGCATGGCCGTGATAATGATGGTGAGTGCGGAAACAACTTACCCGTACGAAATCTTTTATTCGTGGGTGACATTACCGGCTGTGGACGGAACTTCAGGTGTGTTCCACACTTACACTCCCTCTCCTGTACCGAATGAATATACTCTGTACAGGGCACAGGAAGTACCTATTGATACTTGGCAGCATCACGATTGGTTTGGTGGCGCCCTCCCCCATTCTTTAACCGCTCCGAGGTTAGGTCCTTTGTCCATTCCAGGCGCAAAATGGCCTGTTTTGGCTGGATTTACTCCTCATCCTCAACAAGACAATTGTACCGTTGTTGAACTTTGTAGACTACATGTAGTCTCAATTAGCATTATTCGAGCTTTGGTGCAATACATAACCCGTAATCTTCCGGGTGGGCCCCCGGGGGGTGCGGCGCTTCCAGCCAGACAGGGCGGTATGAAGCTCAGTCCCGTGATGGATGACTTTCCTTTCTGGCTTGCCGAGATGTTTGACCAGCTGGAAGCTGTATTTCCTAACACGTCTCCTGGTGAGAAACACAGGATTCTAACGATTAGTTTTCCCAAAGACTTAGCCCCTGAAATTGGTGACTGTGAGACCTGGGGTAGAACATCTGCGGCGGTCTATGCGAGGTGTTACGGCACTCCGTCCATGACTGTCCTGCCTACGGTCCTTAAGCGTGTTCAGGATGAGCACGGACCTGAGGCTGCGATTGAATTGGGTATGCGCCTGTGTGACACCTTTGATGTAGTTTGCGATCTCATTCTTGCTAATGTCACGTGGGATGCAGTGAACTTTCAGGTGGCTAATGCTTTGGTGGCGCTTCCCGATGCCGAGAAACCCCGACAGTTAGCGAGGATTATTGTGGCGGCTTATAAAACCGTGGGTCGCAATAGTAGGGGACTCAAACCATTTTCTACTAAAGAAAAAACGCAACCCCAAGGGCAGAAGTCTGAAACGGACGTTCAGCCCAAGTCCAAAAAAACAAAACTGGCCTAAAAAACAAAAACAGGGAAAGCAACAGCAACAAACTCAGGAGTCTCGTCCTGCGTCTCCATTGCCAGCGCCAACGGAACGTGTTCATGACTTGCGCGAGGATGTATGATGTTACAACGCATGCTTTTACCACGCATGCTGTTACAACGCAAGTATTACAACGCAAACCTTTACAAGGCATAGCGCTTTGGGGTGTTGGATAGTGAATAGTTTAATTTACTATTCGAACTCCAGTCCCCGTGGACACTAGGGAAGGTGTTGGATAGTAAATTAAATCTATTCCCTATCCTAGAGCGCCCCCCAGCGCAATGCGTTGTAATGGTTTTCGTTGTAAAACCTGCGTTGTATAAGCACTGCGTTGTAAAAGTTTCATTGTAAAGGATGTTTCCCCTTGCGCGATCACGCGAAGATTAAATCACCTGATCGATTTCAGGTTTCTGATCAACCGTCTCCTCGTTCCTTTCAGGACTCATCGGCCTCGGCGACCGGTGGTAGAGGAGGCGGAAGGGGTCGGGGTGGCCAGCAAGGACGTGACCAGCCCCGCCCAAAAGACGGTGCAGGAAAGCAGGACGGCTCTACACCAAAGAGACCCCAGTTTCAAAAGAAGAAAGTCGCTGCTTTAACAGCACACAGATATGCCACAGATAGTGAGAACGCGGCTTCGGAATCTGACATGGGCTCTGACCTTGCTGGACAGTACCATCAAAGGGGTATTTTGGGAAAATCTTTCGTCTACGTATGACATTTTGCTTTCGGAGGCTGACTGGCCCCCACCTTTTGTTCTCGCAGCTCCGCGAGGGGAGGAGGTGATCCTCCCCAGTTTCGCGCACACAGTCTCGAAGGAGCATGCGCTGAATTTTGCAGAAGAGTGGGCTAAGGCTCGAGCGCCGGCTCTATACCGTACACATTGTGGTTGGGATACATTTTCCCCAAACCACGAGATTCCTTTACGGTCTCAGCCACAGCCTCAACCTCAATATCCCATTCAGCATGAAGCCAAAGCTTCCGTCGCGGCAATTCTTGAACAATTGGAATATCAAGGTGTGATTGAAACATGTGTGTCACCAATGAATAACCCTCTTTTTACTGTGACCAAGCCGGACGGTTCATATCGTTTGGTATTGGATTACCGGCATTTAAACTCGCATTGCCGTACCTGTGCAGTGCAGAATACTCACGGCTCTGCCTTGGTGGATAGTCTTGTGCGGCCGTCAGGCTCTTGACGGACCTTCCGAGGCGCCAGTCAGCTCGCCCGGCGCTGAAGGCGCTACATTGGCTCCCTGTCAGAGAGAGGGTGAAATTCAAGGCACTTTGTATGGCCCAAAAAATTCTGCAAGGGAAAGGCCCACCTATCCTGCGGGATATGGTTCAACCGTATAAGGCCTCTCGTGCCCTTCGTTCAGATCATCTACATCTGTTGCAAGTTGCGAGGGTCAGGAAGGCAAGAACCGGTGGCAGAAGATTTTCCATAAATGTGGCAACATTGTGGAATTCCCTCCCCCTGCACTTACGTTTGGAAACGAACACTCTGCGGTTTCGTAAACTTTAAAAAACTTATTTGTTCCCTGCCTAATTACCTGTGTCTCCTGTTTTGGCGTATCTCTCTGGATGAGCGTGGGGATGCCCAAGGGTAACCAGGCGCGTTATAAAACTCATTAAGGTGCGTTATAAAACTCATTAAGACCACGCTTGACATTACCAACGGTTTTTATGCCCATCGTTTGGACGGTCTAAGTTCCCAATGGACCTCCTTTACTTGCGGCGGTGTGCAAAACAATTTCAACGTTTGCCTATGGACTATGAGAATAGTCCTGGGATTTTTACTGCCCGCATAGTCTCTCTTCTAGAGAGAGTCGACCCGGATGCATGCTCGTATGTGGATGACATTTATCTCACAGACGACGAACTTTGGGAGCATCTGTGTCGCGTTGACAGCTTAATTTGTAGCTTTGCTGACATGGGTTACAAATTCAATTTTGCAAAATCGCACATTGCAGAATATACAGTGTTGTTCCTGGGCTACGAGCTCAACAATGAAGGTAGAGGTTTGGCTCCTCACTTCTTGGAGAAATGTGCACAACTGCGCGCTCCGACAACTCTGAAAAAATTACAGTTTTTACTGGGTTTTTAAATTGCGGGAGGACATACATTCCGGAATATGCCCAGCGTATCAAGCCCTTGTATGCTTTGATACAACCAACTTTTTCCAAATCATGCTGGCTGCCTGAGCACTCAGCTATTCTGCAATCTTTGCAGGCTGATCTGCTCGCTTCTAAATTCTTATTGACTCGTGACAACCACACCAACCTGGTGATAAGAATCATCCCTGGGACGGTGGGTTTCACTTACCTCACTTTTAATGAAGGAGACACAGTACCTATTGCTTACAAGTCACACTTGTACACTTCGGCTGAAATGCGATTTTCCACGGTGGAGAAAGTTTTAACAGCTGTACAGATGGCGATTCTTAAGGAATGTGCTCTGTCACAGGGAAAACGCATGTTGGTGGTAACCCCGTGTCCTGCCTTGGAGGCAGTTACGAAAGCCAGTGTACCGAATTCTAAAGCTTTGCACCCTCGGTGGATACAATGGGCTGCGTCATTGACGTCCCCGGATGTCACATTTGTTTTTGACGCCTCCTTACGTTCGCAGGAGTACTTACAGTATGAATTCGTTCATCCAGCTCCTTTAGCTATGCGACCTTTGGAGGATTTCCATTGCACCATTTACACTGACGGGTCGGCGCAGGTTGCGCATGGCTCTAAACACGCCTACGTTTCCGCATGCACCATTGTGGTCGGTGCCATGGTGAACGATGAGTTCAAGTCCAAAGTCGTGCACACGCAGACTCTAGGGGACTGCACCGCACAATTGGCAGAGCTTCGGGCTCTGATGCTTGCATTGGAGTACGCTGATCCTAGTGTGACGACTCTTATTGTGAGTGATTCCTATTACTGTGTCCAGTCTTACAATGAAAACTTGTTCTTTTGGATTCAAAATGACTTTTGTGATTCCAAAGGTAGCACAATAAAACATAAAATGATCTGGGTTCGGGTGGCTGAGCTAAAAGAGCAGTTTCCACTTGTGTTTGTGATTCATACTCTTGGCCATCCGCGTGTTGGAGTTCACGCTGTGACTAACTCGCTTGCTGATGAAGCAGCGAAATCAGCGATATCTACATATTTAGTTGCAGCAGTTACACGGTCCAAAAGTAAGATTGATGATGACATCCTGGCGGCTGTTGCTGCCACTGAGAAGGGAGGTAAACATCCTACTGGGTTCCCTTCGAAGTACACATACCACTTAAGTCCCGATAAGGTTCCTTATGTGAAAATTCCTGAAGTTGGAAAACGGTTGATTCCCAACTCGGACGGCAGGGCTCCATTGATTACAGCGGCGCATGAAGGTGTGGCGTGCGGGCATCTCGGCCACTGTATCTCAATTACAACAACGTTTCTGGTGGCGGGGACTGTACAAACAGACGCGCGATTGTGTCCTTCAATGTGACATTTGCCAGCAGATTAAACCTTCGACTGCTGCACGGCCGCCTTAGACACAGTTGTACATATCTAATAAACCACTAGGATGTGTTTATTTAGATCACTGCGGTCCTTTTTCTTCTGATACTGCGTATAAGTACATCTTAGTAGCAGTTGATTCATGCACACGCTTTGTGTGGGTATGGCCCCATCGCAGCGCTGATTCACGGACTGTCATAAGAGATTTGCGTGTCTTTGTAGGGATTTTTGCCTGTGGCACCTTCCATTCGGATCAGGGCCCTGCTTTCGCCTCTAAGGCGTATAAGGATGCTCTGATGTCGTTGGGGGTCAAAGTCAAGTTTTCGTCTCCATACAGACCTAAGGGTAATAGTGTAGTGGAACGAATGAACCGTGACTTAAAGCAATCTTTGACAGCACGAGTTATAGGCACTGGCAGAAATTGGTTGGCCCATCTCAATGGCGTGCAGCGTGCTCTTAATAATCTCCCTAGAAGGTCTCTGGGTGGGCGGACCCCATACGAAATGCTCTTTGGTATCAAGATGTATGTCCTGGACCTTGACGGTCTAGACTGCGTGGCCCAAGCCACAACCTCTGACGTAGATGAACATTGCAATGTTTTACAGGATCTACAAAAGACCAGAGACAGTCTTGCAAAGGAACATTTGCCCTCCACATCGGATGATGCGTTGCAGATCCCGGTAGTTGGCTGGCTACCCCAAGTTGGAGAACTGGTTCGTGAGAAGATCGATAACAAGAAAGAATTTAGTCCTTCCTATCGAGCTCCGGTTCCTGTGCTTGGCGTGAAGGGCACAAGAACAGTTACCTCCACTTCCAGGTCGTAAGGAAAACAGGTTTATCTCTATTGACAATGTCAAGATACACAGAGTGGCCGATTCTTCTTAGTATGACACCGGCGGTCTCATGTCCTTCGATTGTGAGAAATTCTGTTTTGGCCACTGCTTCTAATCCTGTGCCTGAGGTGGCCCTCGAGATGCCTGCTGTTTCCAGTCCTTTATTAAGTACTTTACCTGGTGATAACGTTGATTAACTTAATTACACATACCCAACTGACTTATCGATGCCTGATTTGCAGACACGTTTGGCCACAGAATCCAGATTTTCTTTTGACACTGTTTCACAGAATTCAAAAAAGCCCTCACGTCTTGCAATTTATGCCACTTTATTTAAAAAACACTTTTTGATCCCCCCTTGGAACTATATTTGGCTGGTACTTTTTTCAATTTACCTTTTTATGTCAATTGGTTTTGTGTTTTATTTTTTTCGAATTGTCAATGGACACTATGTCGAGGAGAGAACATGCATTCAACATCTTAATGGAACTTTGGCACCCCTTTCCTCATCGCATTCAGCACACAGACTGAAGAGAGACTTGACTTTTGTTAACGTCACTGCTTGGCCTGTCCTTGATGGGATTGTGTGGGATGCTGTTAAATTTCAAATCCATGGCCCGACTGAGGTTGTTAATGTCCCTAATGTGCTCAGGGTAAACATGGGGGATGTAGTAAAACAAAACATACGTTCTGATGATTGGGATATTCAGGCCGTTGAGGCATTGTTTTCTGATTTGAAATATTATGCTACCTTTGATGCTGAAGATTTATACTTAGAATCTGCTAATTATGGTGAATTATTTTGCTTCCAACATTTTGGCAACCATTATCTGCATAAAACAAGTTCCAGAAGGAGTTCTGTAAATTATACACAGTGGGAGCATTGCCCGGCTCCTTTACAAGGCAGTTCGAGTACCTTTTTGAAAAAGTACACTTATTTTACCGACTTTAATCAGTCCAATCCAGAGTCTTTTTATTTTAAAATGGCACAGAAGTTCATGTCCAAGGTTAGACTTACCGATACTAAGTTATTGTACTCGAAGTCCTTTCTAGACAAGTTGGCTATAGAAGGCTACGAGTTATGGAAGGAAACCATTGACCTTAAATCAGTTTGGGGTTCTAAAAGCTGGCAGGTACAAGGCACTGAGGCTTTGCACCGAGCATGTCTCATCCCAAATCATATGTTGTTTTTGAATTCTACCTTTTCGCAAACAACATGCTTTGGATTGGCTACTTCTAAAAAATTAAATACACCTACTGTCCCTGATTTAGAAGAATATTCTGGTTGGAGTAATATTACACAGTTTTCCATTAGGGAACTACAAACTCTATTGCATAATTCGTCCTTTAACATATGCAGTTTGGATACTAAAGGTTGGCTGATGTGGCACAGAAGTTCTGATTCATGCCAACGTCGTTTTCTGGGTTTGGCTGAAGGATTTACACAAGTCAGGCCTGATCCCAGTTTTGAAACTGACCATTCTGTCACCACTTATTCAGTTGGCAAATTATGTCAGAATTGGTTGAAACACTCTACCTTGGCTGCGGTTAAACTGCATTTATCCAAGTTGAATGATGATGTGGATTTAAATGATTTCATAAAAGGCCCGGATAGTGGTAGATCTAAAAGATGGATATATGCGATTTACAATTAAATCTGGAAGACATCACAGATTGAGGCGGCTACACGCCTTAGAGCTATTGATCAAGCTAATTTAGAAAAAGTGCTTGCAGTTGTAGATAATAGTATTAACATGCTTTCTTCCCACATTTACATGTTAAATAATATTGTGTCTTCTGTTGTTGATATTGTGCAAGATGAAGTGACTGTGTTATACCATGGTCAAAATTAATTGCGTTCCATTATGCAATTTGCGTGGACCCTGCAGACGCTTAAGGCTGGTAAGGTGCCTTGGAATTACATGAACGTGTCCTCCCTCTTTGCCCCTTTTAATTTGACTGACAAGCAGCGCTTGCTTTCCATGCGAGATGCATCTTTTTCAATGTTACACATTGAAAGATTGGAGTCCTTACCGTTCTCTGTGGCAGAGGCCACTGCTGGGACGTGGCTTATCCACGGGTTAATCCCATTACCATTTGCTTTATACAAATTTATAAGTTGTATGCTATATATTGCGATGGGCCGATATGAACCACTGGGTAATTCGTTTCTCCATGAAGCGTGGTCGCTTCCATTCACTTACAGATGCCTACAAGACGGGAAAGAAGTTTATCTTAAAGGGGAGGAGTGCACAGAGACACCAGATCACTCATTAATGTGTAGACATATCCAATTACATGGTTCTTGCAACCAAGAACGGCCAAATTAAGCCTGTGTTTTGAAAGGTACTCCCGTTCCCGCAATCGTCCCCACTTTCAAATTACTGGCAAACGGCAGTTATTTACTTTTAAATAACGAGGATTGTTGTTGGTTAATTAGAGGTATTGCTTATGTGGTTACAGTATCGGAACGTGTGGTGTGTTGCAAAAACGTTCTGTATCCTCCTCCACATGGAAATTCAGATGTTTCCATCTGGCCGCAAATCCCAACCTTAACAGCAGAGTTCAATAGAATGAGCAGAATAAGAGCCCTTTTGTCTCAAAAAGAAGTGGGCTTGAGTTCGGCTCGTGAAACATTTGTCCTTCACGTCGCCAACACCCGCACAGAGGTGCAGGCGCTATTGAATACTGACTTGCCATTGCATTTCAGCGAGCTGATTCATTCAATCTTTAATGCCTCCTCCACTTCTGGCCTCGCTCACTTTTTTAAAATAGTTAGCAGTGGTCTTGTGACTTCGTTTGAAAAGATATTTGGAGTCATTCCTGCTTTCTTCCATTCATTATTTTCAAGCTTATTTGGTGGTTTTCCTGTTTTACTTGTGCTGGCTGCAGGCGTTCTGGTGATATTTTGTTTTATTAAAAATGGATGCCCTTCCTGTGTTACAAGACGCGCCGCCCCACCTGGCACTGTTTCGCAACAGGATGCTTGATTACTATAGCACGCTGCCGCTTGCCACCTTAAGCGCAGCATATGGATTATCGTTTCGATTTTCCTATTTCACATGTGTCCAGCCTGTGTTTCATTGCCTGAGCTGCGATTTCGAGTGTGCCCTTGATTTGTGTCTCTGCAAGACGGTGTCTCCTAACGTGGATTTTAATCGACTGATGAGTCCCTTAGTTTCTCACAATTTAGTTTGTTCTGGCGAAAGGATTATGGCCTTGGCAGCGATGCATGGACTAATGGGTCATTGGAACATACTCGCAGCAGCGCAAGATTTCTTGGCACAGAGCGTTATTGAGAACCCACCGAATTGTCCTCTGATGATGCTAGAGGCTCCGGTGCTGGAGGAGCACGTATGTTCTTTCCCATTATTAAATTGGATGGCTGAACTGTTTTCGGATGATGACAGTGACTTCCTGCTGGAGGCTGTTGCTGCATATTTTGCATATTCAGTACTGTCCTAAACGCTCGAAGCTTTTGATGACAAACCGTTGTAACTTACAAAATAGTTTTTGAAAATTATGCGTGATTTTTTCACTACCCAGACCTATTGACTTGAGTAAAAGTGAACAATGGATTGGCAAGTTGGATTTTTCTAAATTGACTTATAAATACGTTTTTTCCAACCAATTTTATAATTTGACCTGGCTCATCGTTCTTGAACTCTGCTTTCATGATGTGCCCCGTGCCTTATCTTGTCTTATCTTATCTTATCTTATCCGTGCTCGGATCATGGGGGATGTCATATAGTTACTGCTTACCTATATACCGTGTTAAGTTAGCATGAGCTTATTAAATGTTTAAACGCCATTTTACCTTTTGCTGCTTCTGCACACAACACATAATTGTTGTTTTAGCTTTCAGCCTAGAAGAGCGTTGTGATTTACATGAGAATAATATGTTATTGTTCTGATATAAGCTTTGCTTGGTAAAATATGTCTGTACAGTGAGTGCTGAAGTGGAGAAGCGTGGCTCAGTGGTTAGAGGCGGCAGACCCGGAAGCTGGGATCGACCGTGGACCAGGGTTTGATTCCCCGCCTCGGCGGGTCTCGGGCTCAAAATTCCACGGACTCGACAATTCTCGCTCTGGTGCCTACTCAACTCACGGGGTCACACTCTGCGACTCTGGGCAATAGCTTGCTTAATCTCCACTACGGCCCCTCGCGGCGGGATGCCTCGCTTTCACCTTGTGGACACCCTCCCGGGGGTTTCTCACAGGGGAATACCAGGACGGGTTCCCTAAGCAAGCGCCGGGACGCTTACGGGCAGCCGTGCGCTTTACAAGTCCAATACATTTACATTACATTTACATTCAAGGATAACTCGACACAGTGTTGTTGTGAGGTCTGATCTTCGCACCTTCCTAGACATAACATAAATGCAGCTGCTGCCAAAATCTGGCTTTAGTCGCGTTTTATATTGCTTTGCTTAGAGCACACGTAACACACTTGATGGTGCTTCGCATGCAGAGAGCTGGTGGAAGATGATGTGATCCCTATCCACTAGGATCTTGAGGTATGGGCCGCCCTGCTAAAACCCAAAGAGACCTTCTTAGATATAATATAATATACTAGATAGGGAGGGTGAGAATTAGGTGTTGTTAACTCCTATTCATTTCAGCATTTTAGCATGCTGTCACCTTTCGCATTTTATGGACTAGTAACTATGCTGATAACTTTGCTTCTTATAATATGTTTGCTTGTATTATCTAAGATACTGCGTTTGAGAACTCTGCATTAGTAAATAAATATTTCAAATGTGCACGCGTCCTCATTTACTCCACGTTCTGGTTTGAAATGATTGTATAACGAAAGAGTGTTCATGTGTTCCACGATGCCTGAGGTAATCTAAGTTCATGTTCTGGTTTGTCTGCATATTGGGAGTTTGTAATGACCAATAAGACACTGTAGCTAGTCTGGTAAGGGGATTTTGGGTACTAAGGTGAGTTTTGGCACACCCTAACTGACTGAGGTTCCAAGTCTCTAGGCACAGTTCTGTAAGAGAACAGGATCCCTGCTACACTATGTTTGCAGTTCCCAAGAGAAATTCTATCAGACCGGAGAAACTGTTTGATTCCTTGGTACATGGAAATTATATGGGCGCAGTAAGGTGATATTGGACCTGGCACTTCCCTCAGGGTCATCCCGAAACATTTTGAATTTGCCCTTTACTTTTTGATGAATTTGTTTTTTTCTGTCCTTTGAACTCTGTGCAGTTTACCATTGCCAACCAGTGCTCTCTCCTTGAAACATGGCAATATAGGCTTATCCCCAATTGGCATATTTATTGTACTTGTGAGTCCCTAGTAAAATGGTACAACATGTACCCAGGGCCTCTAAATTAAATGCTACTAGTGGGCCACCCACTTAAGTAGCATTTTAAACCTGTATCAGACCCAACCTTCCTTATTAATACAGGTAAGTCACCCGTAGAGTAGGCCCTGGACAGCCCATTGGGCAGGATGTAGTGTATTAAAAAAGCCAGACATTTATCGGGTCACATGATTGGGTGCAGTTGATAGACCTTGTGAATTCCTCTCCCACAGTCACACAATGGAGGGATTAGTTGTGACTGAATGGGCCATCTGCTAGCAGGAAGGGGAGGGGGTGGAGCTGAAAACAGCACCACTTACACCTGACTAATCTTTGCTCTGCCTTCACACAAAGGGCCTAACGACCCTGCATGGTCACTTCAGCCAGCTCGGAATCAGGGCAAAGAAAGTAGGAAATTCCATGCACTTCAATGCCACTGTCTAGGAGATTCTCCCACCTTCCAGACCAGGGCACAAGGGTAAAAAAAAAGTATCTCAGACACCTCGGGGCCTATTAGAATGGCGGGTGGACTTTCGTCCGCATGCCAACCTAGCGGCGGTGGTACCGGCCGCCAGTGGTGCGGCGGTCCCTCACCGACAATTAGGATGCCACTGCCACTGTGGCAGTGGCATCCCCTATCTACAACATTGTAGCGGGTGGTGCTCACAGCACCGCCCGCAACAATGCTGTGGCTGCACTCTGTGTATTTGCATGCACAATGTGGCAGGCACCACGCGGTGCCTGCTACGTTGTGCATGCAAATGCTGAAGGGTACTTTAGGTACCCCCCATGTGCACCATCCACCCCCCATTACCCTGGGGGCCCGCAACGGGCCCCCACATACAGAGACCGCACGGAAAGGCTGCTTCCCGCCTGCATAGTAATATGAATGGCAGTGTCTTGCAGACACCACCACCATATTCAACCCCTTTCCGCCCGGTCGACACGTCGACCAGGCGGAAAAGCGGTAGACTGTCTCCCCACCCGCCGTGATACCCCAGCCATCATAGTATGGTGGGAGGGAAATGGGAGGTGGGCGGGGGATATTGTAGGGCGGATCGCCACTGCCATGCGCCATGCGGGCGGTGGCGATACGCCTGACATTATAATAGACCCCCAAGTCTTCAATACACTTCTGGACCTATGGATACTCTGCCAGGAAGAAGGACTGCTGTGCTGCTGAATGACTGGTCCGGTTGGACCAGATACAATATTAGTTGTTGTTAGGGCCGAAAAGTCCTCTGTATGGTAAAAGACATGTACCGCTGCCATATAAGTGCCCAACTGTCCTGTTGTCTCAATTTCCATAGGCAAACATGGATCATGCATGTGCATCATGACATAGGTCTGACTCACGGATTGCGGTCTTGTTGGACTGAAAGGAGCGCCTAAAGCGCTACCCTCATAGTGGTGTAAGGTTACCGCCTTCACCAAGAGTTATTTAAATGGAAAAAGGGGACAACCAAGTAACAGTAAATGGTCCCAATGAGGGTAGTGTAGCCCTTGGACTACCACAGCACTAGTGTTATTTTAGGGAAAGTGAAAAAAAACTCTCCAATAAGTACGGTTTAGTGCATTTATTTATACATATCTCATTAATGAATATATTTATCAATTCACACAGTATAATACTTATACAAGGTGCTCCTAAAAAGTGACGGCACACTGAAAGTGATATATGGTGACTGAATAGTGCATACAACATATATACATGTAGCTGATAGGAACAATAGATTGTTTTGAAGTCCACACCCATGAAATGAGTGTTGACATCCACCATCAAAAATCTTAAAAGCCCCATACATATATGTTATTTGACAATGTTTCGACCCCCTCACCATAGACCGGGGTCATCATCAGGACGAGAATTATCTAAAATGGAGACAGCAAAAGACTGGGGCATAAATTCCCTCAATCAAAGTAATATCAGACAGATACAAATATCAGACAGATTGTCCTGGACCAAATTCAAAGTATATATTGGCATGCCCAAAATTAAGGACATTGAACGTCCCATACACGTAGAAGTTTCACACCGTTTCTATGGACAACTTCAAAATTGAGTTTACATGCCCAAGGTTTTCAAAATGGTAAAACTGGATATATCGGCATACCACTGACGCACCTACAATCGGAATGCATTTAAACAAGAGTCAAATTATTTCTAAAAAACGCAAGGGATGGTAAGAGGACCGAAATTTAAAACCAGCATGAGTCACGGATGCATTAATCACCCAAGCTGGAGTCAGACGCACTCTCTATTCAGTTTGTGTAAATAATAATGAAACGCTGTCCGTGCTTGGCCTCCTAGGTTCCCGGGGCCTCATTTATGAGGCCTTGCGTCAGTTTTGCGCTTCCGATGCGTCACTTTTTGACGCATCGACGACGTAAAGCATGCCTCCTGTTGCGCACTATTTACAAAGTGACGCATCTAAGCAGATGCGTCACTTTGTAAACCCCTGCGCTACATTATACCTGCGTCAGGTATAAGGTATGCAGGGGGGCGTTCTCCCGCAAAAAGCCTTGTAGAAGTGACGCAGTGAAATCTATGAGATTTCACTGCGTCACTTCTAGGACGCCGTTGCGTCAACATCTTGCACCTGTCTCACAGCAGGGGTAAGACTGACGCAGGCCCTTTCACATGGGGCTTGCCCCATGTGAAAGGACGCATTGCTGGAGTTGCATCACTTTTGCGACACACTCCAGCAATGCGTCACTTTTGCACTTACAGATACGTCAGAAATACTGACGTATCTGTAACCCCTTGTGACATGATATGACACATCAGGTATGTCGCAAGGAGTGCGCACTGAGAAGTGACGGATTGCTGCTTTCAAGCAGCAATGCGTTATTTCTCATAAATGAGGCCCCCGCTCTTTACTGTCCCGTGCTGGTTTTCTAAAAGCAATTCGACGCTTATAGGCAATTGCTTCAGCGCCCACATAGGGCCAGTAACCACTATGTAAATGTTGCATAGGTGTACACAAACAACACCAGCTACCCTCATGAGAACACGCTAGTTTCAGTGGAGTAGGGTTACACACCAATGCATCTTGTTAAATGTAGTAATGATCTTTCCATATACTCAAAGTGTTCAAAGCATTTTGCAGAAAAGGTTAAGCACAGCCAGTAATTTGCTGCTGTAGTTTTCACCCCACTCAAACGTGGTGCAAGCTCCTGCCCATTAGAGAAGATTATGATTGTCAGAGCAAGAGGTGCTTATCATGTGCTGCACTGCAGGAAATGAAGCATGCCATGCCTTTCCCACTACAACTGCTCCCTTCTGATGAGTACATGAAGTAGAAAACATCTTTGTACTAAAGGGTGTACAGCACTGTCTGTGCTTCAACTGTAATCCCCTACATTTAGCCCTGTGGATTTCCTGCTGTGCTAAAAGTCCACAACAGTAAGAACTGCGATTGTGTGCATTTTCACATTTGTTGCACTTTTTTTCTCCATAGTAAATGCTTTTTAATGTTGAGTAACATTATTTCCTACACACGGATAATATGGGAGTGTTTGGGGTGCCAGTAAAACCCATTTTGATTGTATTTAAATACCTAAAAAGAAATGTTTTTTGGGGTTTGACCAATATTTCCTAGTGATTACTGACCTACACACTCTAATGTTCTCAACGCTTTACTGGGTAATAAGCAGCAATTGCCAATTAGACGTCCTCAAAGCAGCACTGGCTAACATGAACATTTTAAACTAAGGGGCATACTTACAAGGGAATGGTGAAGTGTGGCATTATGCAAACATTGCTAAAACCACGCTCTGCCATTCTGAAAACACAGAGATGCGCAGAGATGCGCCTTATTTACAAGAGATTAAGCCACATTAAGTGGTTTAACGACGCATTGTAAATAAGGTGAAGGTTTTATCGCCACAGGAACATCATAAAAAATGACATTCCTGTGGCGATAGGGCCTTCTATATATGCCCCTAAATATCAGGCAGTGCAAAAAGCTAGTAAAGTGCTAGAAAGCACAGGCATTAGAAATTAGCCCTGATAAAAAAATCAATAGTAAAACCAGGGGCTATATTACAGAAAGTGCCCTGGGGATGCAACGGGCATGTGCGGCAACTTTTTGCACCATCAGGGCACTTTGGTATTGCAGAAGTAGCAGTAGATGTATGTGCTGGACTTCATGTAATACCGGTACCGCTAGCACATATGTAGTGCCAGCGCTTTTCAAGGGGGAAGTTCCCCTTGTGGCGTCATGCAAATGAGGAAATCTCTTTGCATCTGCGCCCCCTGGTCGTGTGCGCAAAGGCAAAGAAGCTGTCAGGTGCCTCCCCTTCAGTGTACCCCTTGATGGACGTACAGTGGTCCCATGAACGGTGTGCAGTCAAAATATCGATTTTTTATATCGACCTACACTAATATCGATTTTTTATTATCGTAGGAACAGAATATCGATGTCAAGAATATCGGTGACCAGAATATCGACCGTAGGTAAGTAAAATAGTTTATTTTCATATCGAAGTAAGTAATATCGAAGTAAGTAATATCGTTAGCAAAAATGTTGCAAAGTGAGGAAGGGACTCACGTCTCAGAATACCCTGCCAACTTATGGCGAACAAAGCAAAACCAAACGAAATGATGGACGGAGCGTTGACAATACAAGCACTCATCCCCAGTCAACTGATCTGGGTTTAATCCATCACCATTCTTTAGCCCACTCTGCCACCCCAATTCAGACATGGGCATATGCAAATCAGTCTGACCCTGTGCCTCATGGGAACAGTCCAGCCCGAACTGCCAAGCCATGCCTTCCCTGGACCAAAAACAAGCTTCCCAGGACCGGTTTCTGGCATTGCAGCCATCTTCAGCCGGGCTTGCTTGAACCCAGTTGCCACTGGGGATGTTTAATATAGTGGCGGTGTCTGTTAGACACCGCCAGCCGTATTACAATGGGCATTTTGGCATAGCCGCCACGGAAAGGCAGGCGGTCTTTGCTTTGGGGGCCCCCTGCGGGCCCCCCTGGTGAAGGCCGAGGTGTGCGTTGCAAAGGGGGGGTACCTGTGGTACCACCCCGCATTTGCATACACCAAGCGGCAGGCACCCCACGGTGCCTGCTGCTTGGTGTATGCAAATGCGTGCATTTCATTTATAGATTGTGGCGGGCGGTGCAGTGAGCACCGCCCGCCACAATGTTAAAATGAGGCTTGCGCCCGCCACTGTGGCGGGCGCATCCTAATGCACATCTCTGGACCCCCGCCCTTAAGTCGGGTGGTCCCGTTTCCCGAGAGGGTGGCGGGCGGGCAAAGCCTGCCCGACATCCTAATGACCCCCTAAGTGTTGCAAATTTGTCCTTCCTGCAGGGTCACCCAGAATTTTTAGGTAGAACCCTGTGCTAGCACTTTACCCTGCTAATCAGGGGTAAAATTTGTGTGCTCTCACCATTAAAAATGGCAAAATTGGTATGCACCTCATTAGCACATTTAATTTACCTATGAGTCCCTAGCATATGGTACTACACGTATGCGTCACCCACTGTAAAATATGTCTTCAGACCAGCCACTGCATCCTAGGTGTGCAGTTGTAAACTGCCATTTCGTCCTGGCGAAATACATCTTTTGCCAGGCCTAACCCTTCCTTTGTAATACTTATAAGGCATCCCTGAGGTAGGCCTCAAAATGCCTGCACGCAGAGTGCATGATATTCAAAAAACAGGACATTTATATTTTACATGCCCTAGCAGTAAACATCCCACCTTCCCCAGAAATCGTTTTTTCAATGTGGCAAGGCTGATTCTTCCATTGGTTGAACCTGGTTTACACTATTACATTTAAGAAGTGCTAAATCAGTTTAGGAGTAGCTAGATAAACAGTTTAAAAACTCATTTTCATGGTAATTTCAAATCCAACTTAAAGGTCACGTATTTTTAAATTCTGGAAATTACCCTTTTAGAAAGTTGTTATTTTATTGCCTAAAACTAAAAGGCTTTCCTTCCAGTGACCAGCTGTCGCCTGATCCCTGATCGTTGATCTTTGGTGAGATTGGATTTGCTCCCAGACAGTGGACAAAGGGCTCTAGATGTGGGGTTGGGGGGCTCCTCCCTCTTGACAGGATGACCTAGTGTCTGCTCATCGAAAAGATGTCTGACCTGTCACTGGCAGATAAAACTCAGATCTAGCCCAGCCTCCCTTTTGTCTCTCTAATTAGGCTTTCACCAAACCCAGTGAGAGGGGAGGAACTGGCCAGAACTGGTTGGATCCTACAGCTCTCTCTTCAGAATACTTCTGGACCTGTGAAAAAACAAAAAAACTTCTGTGCTAATATTTTTTGCCATCTTTTTGCCTGGAAAACCGACGGAGACCAGAATCGACATCGAAGTTATAGCCATCAATGTCGAATTGCCGGTCAGCCTAAGCTTATTGGTTTGCCCCACTGATGGACAGCCGACTTCCACAAAGTTTCTTAGTCTAAATGACCGATGCTGAGCCAAAGCCAATCGATGTTAAGGCCTTCATGGGCACAGACTCCAGACTTCGCCTTCTTAGAGCTTTCCCACCTTTGTCAACGGCCGCACCGAGACCCTGCTCCTCAGCATCCAGTCGTCGTTGAGCTCTGCTTCGGATACAGCTTGCCCTGCTGACAGTTCATCGATGACGACGTTATTTCTATAAAAGATTTTAAGTCAGAAGGTAAGCTTTCCACGGGGACAAACCTGATCCCTGAATCTGACCAATGATCCATCGTGTTCAGCCTTAACTTTCAACATTGACCCAGTCCAGCACGGCCAGCTACATGCAGTTGGCACTTTGTGCTTTTTGATGCTATTTCTAATTCAAACCTTAAAAATTCTTACCTCTGGTTCTGCCTTTTGGAGTTTTGTCTTTTTGGTGTCATGTTATTTACTAAAATATTCACTATTTCTAATAAATGTAATGGGATTTTTATTGTGTTGTGTTTTCACTTTATTATGTGTTCAGTCGTGCATTAATACTTTAGACATTGCCTCTAAGTTAAGCCTGATTGTTTTTGCCAACTACCAGATGGTGAAGCATATTCAGTGACTTTAGTGGTTCACGCTGACAAGGATTGTGATTATTATTTGAGGAGGGTCCTCACACCCCCTCCGCGAATAATACAACTTCTTACAGGTAGAAGATGGAAATACCACCCTACTCCATATCTTTCTGTACACTTCTGGAATAAGCACTGCCATGCGTTTGCTGCAACACGATTGGAGCACGCCTCTGACCCTTATGCATGACACCAACATGCTTCCCACATAGACCTCAATTGAAAAAACACACTGTGCTGACCATACACAACTGAACAGCTGCTAGCCTCAACTCAGCATAGGTAGTGCTTGCAAATGTGACTCCCGCATCTTTCTGCATCATGCCATGCTTAAGCGCAGCAACAATTTTGCTGTAACATGATTGGAGAACATTTACAAACCCCATGCAAGGCACCAAAACACCGCTTTAAGAGACACGCACTCTAGCAACCATGCACAAGAAACTGGGTAGCTGTTTACTACATCCACCAGAAATTGCTTTGAGGCTTTGTTAGGGGTAGAAAGCGCAGTACCAACGCTATAATACAGCGTAATACAACCCTCACTCAGCTGTTCCATCTGATGCGCCTTGACGTCTCTGGGCAAAGTTGCGCAATACAAATCCCAAATTCATTCATTCATTCAAGTGTAAAGTGCTTTGCTGTTCTTTAGAGCTATGTAGCTAAAGTCAAAAAAGTCAAACATTAAAAAGAAGACTGTTCATTTTTAACATTTTATTGGTATATCTCTAATCTCCTAAAGCAGTAAGGAGGGATGTGGAGGGAGTTGAAGAGAGAGAGGGGAGCTGGGCTGTGAGCAAACATTTTGTCCTCATTGGCAAAATCTTCTGCTGAGTATTCCAAAGCTAGATGAGTGTTCACATCTGACTGTGTGTATGAAAACCCTCAGGGCAGGACACAAAGGGATGGAGAGGAGGCCGCAGACAGAATCACATCCCAGCCCCATTAGGCTCTACTTATCATTCTCAGTAGATTGGGATCATTTTAGGACAAAAGCTCTAAGCGTGACCTTCTCTCCACTTTTCAATGTTTTCACTTTTAAAATAGTAACTGTGGGAGGTTTCTTCACTCTCACCCCGTCTCACCTCCCTGTGATGTCTCCTCTGTGGCCTTCTTTGAAGACACCACTGTTCATTCAGAACATTTGTTCTCCTCTCTCCTCTTCTCTGTGGCTGCCTCTGACTCTCCCTGGAGCAAGTTATTATTAAACATGATTTACTGAAAGTGTTCTATATTTTTAACCTCTGGGGTGACTTCTCTGGACCTGTCATAGTATGTAAAGGTTTCCAATGGTGTGATAAAAAGTGCAGGAAATATATTTTGGAGCATGTTCCTCATTCGTCCGATAGGGAATGGCCCAACTGTTCTTACATTGTTTATCAAATTTACAAAGTAGGAAAACTATGTAAATCCATTTTCTTCACTTTTGAAGTGCAAAAAAGTGGACTAATCCGGATTCAAACCCCAAACATACACAACCCACTCTCCTTGCACACTGAAACACACATTTACACACATATACTATTCACACCTGTCCCAACCACGTACATAGACTAATTGACACAACGGGGTGATAGCTTCAATTTCAGCCGTTGTTGTGTTGTGGGTTGGGATCTAGTGACATCAAGTCAATGTACAATTTTGTGGAAGAGCTAATCTCAATCTAATTTAGCACTGTAGCTTGCTGCTGCTGACCCCTAGAGTCCAGGGGTTCAGACAGGAAACCAAAATCATCCCTGAACAATATTCAAACTAGCCCTACTCTGCAGGAGGCTGCGACTAGCACAAAGCCATGCTCTAATGGACGTCCATCCTGCTCTGAAAGTAGGTCACTAGCCTGCAGCCCCACCGTGACAATGCCAGAGGGACAGAATGGCAATCCAGCCCTGGTAGAATTGCCACCTGGGGAGTAGTGGTGTGTGGGTGGCAGGGCTCCTTACCATCAAGGCATTACCACCTCAAAGAGAGGGGCCCAGTGATGCAGCAATACAATTCCCTTCTATCATCCCCTACCCTGGGTGACCCCTTACAGTGGAGGGAACATTTACCGGTGCCGCAATAAGCCACGGCAGCGGCCTATACCTCCCCTTACTTTGTGTAACTCACCGTGTTCTCTAAGTGTATGGCAAATGGCATGTACAAGAGATTACATTTTCTTCTGTTACACAATTTCATAAACCTCCAATAATACCACTAGAATGGACTACAAACCTACAATTCTCACCAACTACAACAGTATGGAGAATCAACTTAATAATAGAAGCTTTGAAATAATAAATGCAGTAAGAATATTCAAATTACGCAGTGTCGCAAATTTGCCCTTCCTGCAGGTTCACTTGGGATTCTTAGGTAGAACCCTGGTCTGGCTCTTTAACAGGCTAACCAGGGGTAAAGTGCATGTGCGCTCCCTATTAAACATGGCAAAATTGGTATACACCTCATTGGTACATTTAATTAACCTATGAGTCCCTAGCATATGGGACCAAGGGTACATATGGCCTGCAAATCAAATTAAATGCAACCCATGGGCTACAGCATTCATTGTGCCACTCACTAGAGTACCACTGTAAAACATGTCTCCAAGCCAGTCACTGCATCCTAGGTGTAAACTGCCATTTCGTCCTGGCAAAATACATCATTTGTCAGACCTAAAACATCCTATTTAATACTTATAATGTATCCCTGAGGCAGGCCTTAAAAGCCCTGAGGGCAGGGTGCATGGTAGTTAAAAAATAACTGTTCACTTGTGACAGGGCTGGGTCATTTGACGGCATAAAGATCAGGGACTGCCTTGGTGCGGTGTTTGAGTGGTTTAGAGGTCATGGCTTGAAATGCAACTCTGACAAGTCAGAGTTGCTTTTTTTCGGCTGCGCACCGGAACTTGACTGGAAATCCTGGTGGCCTCAGGATATGTCTCCTCCTGACAAAGTCGCTGTTAAGGCCAAAAATCTGGGGGTGATAGTAGACTGTGACTTATCCTTTGGACCTCACATCTCGTCCACTGTTGGGAAATGCTTCGGCATCTTACGGATGTTGAGGAAATTTCTTCCTCTACTATCACTCAACCACAGGAAGACAGTCGTTCAGGCACTAATCGGGTCGCGACTGGACTACGCAAACGCTCTCTTTGTGGGTCTACCGAAATATCTTATGACCCGTTTGCAAGTGGTCCAAAATTCGGCAGCCCGTGCCATCTTTGGACTCCCGAGGAGAGCTGGTGCCACTGCCTTACTGAACACCCTTCATTGGCTACCTATCTCCAAGAGAGTCCTTTTTAAATGCCTGACAGTGGCCTTTAAGGCCCTTCATGGTATTGGCCCCAAATATCTCGGGAAACGTTTCTCCAGGTATGTGCCAAGTAGGACTCTCAGGTCATCGGGTCTGTCCCTGTTGTCTGTCCCTGTAATTCGCCGTGCTCGTCAGGGAGGTCGATCCTTCCGTTATCTGACACCCAAGGCATGGAACGAATTACCATTGTCCTTGAGATTGGCCCCTTGTCTTCTTACTTTTAGAAAGGACCTGAAGACATGGCTTTTTAGGTAACAGTTCCTTTATTCCTTCTCCTTTTGTTGTGTGGTTGCTTTTTGCTGTTCCTTTCTTTGCCAAAGCGCCGGGATGCTCCTTTGGAGTTGCCGTGCGCTATAAAAGAATTAAAGTAACATAACATAACATAACATAACATGTATTTTTAATATTTTTCAAGCCCTGGCAGTAAAGATACCCTCCTCACTCCCTACCAAAGTTGTTTTTCACTGTGGCAATGCTAGTTCTTCCATTGGTTAAACCTGCTTTAAACTATTACATTTAAGAGGTGCTAAATGCAGTTTAGGAGTAGCTAGGAAAATGGATAAAAATGCAATCACTTCAGAAATGGGACATTATTGTTTATAATTACGCCGACGACTTACAGATTATCCTCCCGCTCAACTCACCTCATGCCATCAATACGTTCCACGCAGTCATGATTCACATCCAACTCTGGATGAACCAGAACCAACTGAAGCTTAACCCCGGGAAAACGGAGCTCCTTCTCCCTGGACTCAGTCACGCTCACTGGGGCTCGCAGTTCTGGCCTCCGGAGCTAGGCTCTCCCCCAGTCCCGGCAAAAGCAATAAAGAGTCTGGGAGTGATCATTGACGCCGAACTTTCTCTCAAAGCCCAAGTGGGAGCGGTAATTTCATCCTGCATGTACCAGCTCCAGAAGATCCGGAAAGTTCGTCACCTACTTCCCCCTGCTGCACTTACCCAAGTTGTTATTTCACTTGTGCTCTCCCGCCTGGACTTTTCTAATTCCATTTACTACGGTCTCCCACAATTCCTGTTATACCTGCCTCCAGGTTGTCCAGAACCAAGCGGCCCGTTTAATCCACAAAACCCCCAGATGGCAATCGGCCAAACCTCTACTCCACAGTCTTCATTGGCTCCCAGTAGACCAAAGGGCAGCCTTCAAGGTAGCATGTCTCACATTCAAAGCCCTCCACTGTTCTGGCCCCGGGTTTCTGAAATCTCTTATCTGCCCTCACTGCCCAAAGCGGAACCTCCGTTCTGCCCACCATCACCTGCTAGTCACTCCCAAAATCAAAACCAAGAAATTCGGCGGTCGCCGTTTCTCCTTTCTAGCTCCCGGGCTTTGGAACCTCCTTCCTCTCTCCATCAAATCCTCCTCTTCCCTTCTGAATTTTAGAAAATTGCTCAAAACCCACCTCTTCCCTCCCCTTAACTAGAATTCCGCTATTCACGTTTCCCCCTCACTCACTCACTCTGTCTTTTAGCGCCAGGAAGCCTCGGCGTCAGTGCGCTTTACAAATTGCACCTAAGATAAGATAAGATAAGATAAGATAAAGGACTCATTTTCACGGTAATTTAAAATCCAATCTAATAGTCAAGTTGGATTTTATTTTACTATTTTGGAAAGTACACTTTTAGAATGTTGTCATTTTTATTGTCTAAGATCAAAAGGCTTTTTTCCCAAGTGTCCAGCTGTCATCTGATCCCTGATCATTCCCCTGTGGTGAGATGTATATTGCTTCCAGACAGTGAACAAAGGGCTGTAGATGTGGGGAGAGGGGCTCCTCCCCCATTGACAGGATGGCCTAGGAGCTGTACATCAAAAAGATGCCTACCTTGTCACTGGCAGATGAAGCTGAGTCCTAGGCCAGCCTCCTATTTGTCTCTCTAATCATTTTTTTCACTAAACCTAATGGGAGGGTAGAAACTGACCAGAGCTGGTTGGACCCCACAGCCTTCATGTCAGAACACTTATGAACCTGTGAAAATTCTGAAGAATACTCCCCCCTGCTATACATTTCCATCTTTTTGAAAACCCACAGAGACCAGAATCGACATCGAAGCCATAGCTGTCGATGTCAAATTGCCAGTCAACCTAAGTTTGCTGGTTTTCCCCACTGAAGTAGAACCGGCTTCCACAACGTTACTAAGTCTAAATGACTGATGCCGAGCCAAAGCCAATTGACGCAGGCCTTCCTGGGCACAGACTTCGCCTGCTCAGAGCATTCCCACATTTGTCAATGGCTTCACCGAGACCCTGCTCCTCGGCATCCAGTCTTCGTTGAGCGCTTCCGATCCAGCTTGCAGCTTGCCTTACCAACAGCTCATCGACGACAACTTTATTTCTATGAAAGATTTTAAGCCAGAAGTTAAGCTTTCCACAGGCACAAACCTGGTCCCTGAATCTGACCGATGATCCATCGTGTTCAGCCTTAACTTTCAACTTTGACCCGGTCCAGCATGGCCAGCTGCCTGCAGTTGGGGCTTTGTGGTTTTTGGTGCTATTTTTAATTCAAACCTTAAAAATTCTTATCTCTGGTTTAGCTTTTTGGATTTTTGTCATTTTGGTGTCACATTACTCACTTTTTTTAATTGAATTGGATTTTTATTGTGCTGTGTTTTCACTTTATTGCGGGTTGAGTGTTGCATGTATTCTTCACAGATTGTTATAAGTAAAGCCTGATTGCTTTGTGCCAAACTTTCAGTTGGTGATTCATAGGTTTATTTAGTGACTTTAGTGGTCCACGCTAACAAGGATTGTGATTATTATTTGTGGAGGGTTCACACTCCACCTCAACTAATAATCCAACGTCTTACAGGAAGAAGATGGAAATACCACCCTATCCTACATATTTCATCTTCACTTCTGAATTAAGCCCAACCATAAGTTTGCCACAACATGATTGGAGCACACCTCTGACCCTCATGCATGACACCAACATGCTTCCTCACTGACCTCACTTGACAACACACACCGTGCCAACCAAACACAACATCTGAATAGCTGCCTGCCTCAACTCAGCTTAGGAAGTGTTTGCAAATGTGACTCCCACATCTTTCTGCATCATGACATGCTTAAGCGTAGTAACAATTTTGTGGTAACATAGCTGAAGCACACCTCCAAACCCCATCCGAGACACCATAGTACCTTTCACCCTGCTCACTCTAAGAAACACTCACTTTGAACTTTTTAATAAATTGCAAGTTTCAACATATAAAAGGGTTTTCCATATACGTCAGTCCGCATCTCCAGCTCAGGTTAGACTTGAATTTGGCGTAACAAACGACATACTAGGGAGGATGTACACAACCATTAAGCAATGGTATAGACTGAAACAAAATAAAGCAGATTGCGAATTGAACAAAGCTCTGTGGGTGGAACTAGAAAAGGAAAAAAATCTCCATACAACCAATATCTCCAAAAAGCATTATTGACACCTTGTACAGGTGAGCTTTTGGAACATCAACCTGACCTATTTATCCTTCAAACAAGCCATTAATAAAACTTCAAAATTCCATTCCTTGTTAATGGACAAAAACATTGTTAGCAAGAGAAAGCATGCTTGGATGGTAATCAACAATTATAAGACCCTTGAGGCAGCACCATATTTAAACATCACATTCTCGGTCTATCGAAAGCAAGAACTGATGGCCCTTTGTTTCGGCAAATTACCTTCCATCGCTGACCAGCCAACCTGGGTCCATAAAGGGCTGAAAGAATGCAGACTTTGCGGTAGCAACAAAGAGGACTTCATCCACTTAGTCTGTGTATGTCCCAATCTTCTAAAAGCACGAGTCACTTTATTGAGGACTGCAATGAACATTAGTAGAGTAGAATAGGGACCTGCAGATCTGCTATAATAGCAGGCCTGTACCTGACTGACACCTTAATGAACTGTCAATTGATAAAGTTCCTTAACTTACATGAGCGGGCATTAAAAACTGAGGGCTTTATCTATGAGAAGTGATGCATCACTGCTTGAAAGCAGCAATGCGCCACTTCTCATTGCACTCTCCTTGCGACGCCACTGATGCGTCATATTTACAATATGAAGCATCATGTCACAAGGAAGGACAGATACGTCAATATAACTGACGTATCTGTCAGTGCAAAAAGTGGCGCATTGCTGGAGTTGTGTTGGAAGCCTGACGCAACTCCAGCAATGTTCCTTTCACATGGGGTAAGCCCCCATGTGAAAGGGCCTGCGTCACCCTTACGTCTGCCATGAGGCAGGCATAAGGTTTTGACGCATTGGCGTCCTAGAAGTGGAGCAGCGAAATCTCATAGTTTTCGCTGTGCCACTCCTAGGACCCTTTCTTGTGGGGTACGCCCATCCTTCATACATTATACCTGGCGCAGGTATAATGTAGAGCAGGGGTTTACGAAATGACTCATCTACCTAGATGTATCACTTCCTAAATATGAGGCAACATGGCGCATGTTTTAAGTCAATTGTGCGTCACAAAAAGTGATGCAACGGTGGTGCAAAAGTGACGCGCGGGCTCATAAATGAGTCCCTGAACATCTAGCGGTTGCCCCGTAATGCTGAAAACTCAAGGTTGGAAGGAACTTGAGAGAGATCGTCTGTCAATTTAGAATTACATCTGGAATGTAACCTCTTGATTATACAGAGGAACATGGATTAACTAATGCTTAGAACACAGTAATTCTATGTTACACTCTCTTGTAAATACTTAAATACTATTAACTGAGCACGTCAAGTTTTTATGGTCTTAAAGAAAACGACAAAATGTTATTGTTGATCCGTTTATATAGGTGAATAATTGTAACGGTTTTAATTAACTGAAACAATAAACATTTATTTACCATTTACTACTCACTCTAACAACCATGCACAGGAAAATGGGTAGCTGTTTACTAGATCCACCAGAAAGTGTTTTGAGGCTTTGCTAAGGGTAGAAAAGCGCAATATCAATGCTACAATACAACATAATACAAGAGTGTTCTAAGTACATTTGATGATCAAGATACTGTTCTTTCACCAGAACTAAAACTGCTCATTGTAAAGTGCGTTGCTGTTCTTTTGAGCTATGGAGTGCTATATTTCAAAACCTAAAGTCAAACATTAAAGAGAAAACTGTTGATTTTACCATTTCATTAGTATTTCTCTTACCTCCTAAAGCAGTAAGGAGGTGAGGTGAGTGAGGTGAAGGGGGAGAGGGGAGCTGAGCTGTGAGCAAACATGTTGTCCTCATTGGCAACCTCTTCTGCTGATTATTCCAAAGCTAGATGAGTGTTCACATCTGACTGTGTGTATGTACTCATTCAGGGCAGGACACAATGGAGAGGTATAATTTCTATGAAAGGCCGCAGACAGAATCACATCCCAGCCCCATTAGGCTCTACTTATCATTCTCAGCAGACTAGGATCATTTTAGGACAAAAGCTCTAACTGTGACCTTCTCGTTTCAATGTTTTCACTTTCAAAATAATAACTGTGGGAGGTTTCTTCACTCGAGGCATTGCTTTCCCGCCAGCTGTTTGCCCCACCTCTCACCCCGTCTCACCTCTCTGTGATTTCTCCTCTGTGGCCTGCTTTGATGACACCTCTATTCATTCTATACAATTGTTCTCCTCTCTCCTCTTCTCTCTGTGGCTGCCACTGACTCTCCCTGGAGCAAGTTATTATTAAACCTGATTTACTGGAAGTGTTCTGTATTTTTAACCTCTGGGGTGACTTCTCTGGACCCATCATAGCAGGTAAAAGTTTCCAATGGTGTGAAAAAAAGTGCAGGAAATATATTGTGGATCATGCTCTTCATTGGCCCTTTTATTCTTACAATGTTTATTGAATTTATAGAGTAGGAAAACGATGCAAATCCATTTTCTTCACTTTAGAAGTGTAAAAAAGTGGACTAAACCTGATTCAAACCCCAAACACACACAACCCACTCTCCCTGCCCACTGAAACATACAGTCACACACATACACCATTCACACCTGTCCAAACGACGTTACATACACTAATTGACACAATGGGGAGATAGCTTCATTTTTTAGCCATTGTTGTGTTGTGGGTTGGGATCTTGTGACATCAAGTCAACATACGTTTCAGTGGAACTTGTATTTTGAATCCACTTTTGCACTAGAGCTTGCTGCTGCTGACCCCTGGATCCCAGAGGGTCAGATTGGAAACCAAAATCATCAGTCAAAAACATTCAAACTAGCCCCACGCTGCAGGATGCTGCAACTAGCACAAAGCCATGCTCTCATGACCATCCATCCAGCTTTGAAAGTAGGTCACTAGCCTGCAGCCCACCGCGACAATGCCAGAGGGACAGAATGGTCAATTCTGCCCTGGTAGAAGTGCCACCTAGGGAGTGGGGGGGGGGGGTGTGGGTGAAGGGCTCCTTACCTTCAAGGCATTACCACTTCAAAGAGAGGGGCCCAGTGATGCAGCAATGCAATCCCCTTCTATCATCCCCTACCCTGATTGACTTCTTACGGTGGCGGGAACATTTACCGGTGCCGCAACAAGCCATTGCTACAGCCTATACCTCCTCTTCCTTTGCGTAACTCACCGTATTCTATACGTGTAAGACAAATGGCATATACATGAGATTGATTACCTTCTATTACACAAATTCACAAACCTCCAATCATATCACTAGAGTGGACTACAAACCCACACTTCTCACCACCCACAATAGTATGGCGAGTCAACCTAATAATGGAAGCTTTGAAATAATAAATACAGTAACAATATTCAAAGTACACTAACAGCCAGATTCATCATTGTCTCGTTTTGCGAGTCCTTAATAGCGATTATTAAGGAATCGCTATTAATGACTTGCAAAACGGGATTCATGTAGAAATCGCAAAAGAAAATGCAATTCCTACAGCTTCCTTATTTGCGATTAGCAAATTGCTAATCGCAAATAAGGAATAACTCCCCATTCATTCCTATGGGCCTAAAGTTATTCCTTATTTGCGATTAGCAATTTGCTAATCGCAAATAAGGATGCGATTTCAAGGGTGCCAGGGGTGTCCAAAGGACACCCTGTAGCACACCTGAAATGACTGATGACTGGACACATGTCCAAAGGACATGTGTATGTGTAACATACAACTTAAAAAAATGCACAGAAGTGCATTTTTCTAAGTTTTCGCTATTTACCACGAAGTCAGACTTCGCGGTAAATAGCGGCCAAAAATTGCGAATTCGCAATTTAAAAATGGTTAATGAATTGCATTTAAGGAATCTCAAATAGAGATTCCTTAAATGCAATTCCTCGCAATTTTGTGATTTTGCTAATAGCGATTTTTGCATTTGGGATGATGAATCCCAAATGCAAAAACTGCGCTCGCAAAGGGCCAGATTCTCAGAATCTGGCCCTTTGCGAGCGTAATTTTCAATGATGAATCTGGCTGCAAGTGTTGAAAATTTGCCCTTTCTGCAGAGTTTTTAGGTAGAACCCTGTGCCGGCTCTTTACCCTGCTAACCAGGGGTAAAGTGCTTGTGCTCTCCCTGTTATACATGGCAACATTGGTATGCACCTCATTGGCACATTTAATTTACCTAAGAGTCCCTAGTGTATGGAACTACATGTACCAATTGCCTGTAAATCAAATTAAATGCAATCCATGGGCTACAGCACACATTTTGCCTCCCACTACAGTAGCACTGTGAAACAAGTCTCTAGGACAGCCATTGCATCCTAGGTGTGGAGTTGTAAACTGCCATTTCGTCCTGGCAAAATACATCATTTGTCAGGCCTAAACCTTCCTTTTTAATTCTTATAACGCACCCTGAGGTCGGCTTTAAAATCCCTCAGGGCATGGTGCATGGTATTTAAAAAGTAGGACATGTATATTTAAGGTTTTACATGCCCTGGCAGTAAAGGCCCCCTCCCCCCTTCACCAAAGTTGGTTTTCACTGTGGCAAGTCTGGTTTTCCATTGGTTAAACTTGCTCTACACTATTACATTTAAGAGGTGCTATATTCACTTAAGGATTAGCTAATAAAATGGTTAAAGGACTCGTTTTTATGGTAATTTAAAATCCAACCAAATGGTCAAGTTGGATTTTCCTTTACTATTTTGGAAAGTACCTTTAGAAAGTTGTCAGGCTTTTCTCTCAAGTGTCCAGCTGTCATCTGACCCTTGATCATTCCACTGTGGTGAGATGTGTATTGCTTCCAAACAGTGGACAAAGGGCTGTAGATGTGGGGAGAGGGTTTCCTCCCCCATTGACAGGATGGCCTAGGGACTGTACATCAAAAAGATGCCTACCTTGTCACTGACAGATGAAGCTGAGTACTAGGCCAGCCTCCATTTTTTCTCTCTAATCAGGCTTTCACTTAACCCAGTGGAGGGTAGGAACTGACCAGAACTGGTTGGACCTCATGGCCTTCTCTTCAGAACACTTCTGGACCTGTGAAAATTAAGAAGAATACTCTCCCCTGCCATACATTTGTTGCCATATTTTTGCCTGGAAAACCCACAGAGACCAGAATGGACATCAAAGCCATAGCTGTTGATTGTAAATTGCCAGTCAGCCTAAGCTTGCCGGTTTTCCCCACTGAAGGAGAACCGGCTTCCATAAAGTTTCTAAGTCCAAATGACTGATACTAAGCCAAAGCCAATTGACACAGGGCATCCTGGGCACAGACTCCGGACTTCGCCCACTCAGAGCATTCCCACATTTGTCAATGGCTTCACCGAGACCCTGCTCCTCAGCATCCGGTCGTTGTTGAGCTCTGCTTCGGTTCCAGCTTGCAGCTTGCCCTACTGACAGCTCATCGATGACAACTTTATTTCTATGATAGATTTTAATTCAGATGGTAAGCTTTCCACGGGGACAAACCTGGCCCCTGAATCTGACCGATGATCCATCGTGTTCAGCCTTAACTTTCAACTTTGACCCGGTGCAACACGGACAGCTGCCTGCAGTTGGGGCATTGTGGTTTTTGGTGCTATTTTTAATTCAAACCTTAAACATTCTTATCTCTGGTTCAGCTTTATGGATTTGTGTCATTTTGGTGTCATGTTATTTATTCAAATATTCACTTTTTTCAATTGAATGGGATTTTTACTGTGCTGTGTTTTCACTTGATTGCAGTTTGAATGCTGCATGCATACTTCACACATTGCCTTTAAGTAAAGCCTGATTGCTTTGTGCCAAACTATCAGATAGTGAATCATAGGTTTATTTAGTGACTTTAGTGGTCCACGCTAACAATGATTGTGATTATTATTTGCTGGGGTTCACACTCCACCTCAACTAACAATCCAACATCTTACAGGAAGAAGATGTAAATACCACCCTATCCCACATCTATCTGCTTCACTGCTGAATTAAGCCCAACCATAAGTTTGCCGCAATATGATTGGTACAAAAAGGGTTGGCGATGGACGGAGCATCTGAACCAATCAAACACTCACACCCAGTCAACAGATCTGGGTTTAATCCATCACCTTTCTTTAGCCCACTCTACCACCCCAGTTCAGACATGGCCATATGCAAATCAGTCTGACCCTGTGCCTCATGGGAACAGTCCAGCCCGAACTGCCAAGCCATGCCTTCCCTGGACCGGAAACAAGCTACTGAGGACTGGTTATGATTGGAGCACACATCTGACCCTCATGCATGACACCAACATGCTTCCACATAGACCTCATTTGACAACAGACACTGTGCCAACCATACACAACATCTGAATAGCTGCCTGCCTCAACTCGGTGAAGGGGGAGAGGGGAGCTGAGCTGTGAGCAAACCTGTTGTCCTCATTGGCAAACTCTTCTGCTGAGTATTCCAAAGCTAGATGATTGTTCACATCTGTCTGTGTGTATGTACTCCCTCAGGGCAGGACACAATTGAGAGGTGTAATGTCTTTGGAAGGCCCCAGCCAGAATCACATCCCAGCCCCATTAGGCTCTACTTATCATTCCCAGCAGATTGGGATCATTTTAGGACAAAAGCTCTAACTGTGACCTTCTCTCCACTTTTCAAAGTTTTCACTTTCAAAATAACTGTGGGAGGTTTCTTCACTCGAGCCCACACCTTCCCGCCAGCTGTTTGCCCCACCTCTCGCCCCATCTCACCTCTCTGTGATTTCTCCTCTGTGGCCTTCTTTGATGACACCACTGTTATGTGTTTTACTTTATTTTAATAGTTTTATATAGCGCTGGCTAGACCCAGAGGTATCAGAGCGCTTTACATGAGTGAGATGATATAAAGCAAACATGGCATACAAGTAGATAAAAGATAATGCAACAGCGTGAAATATACAAATCAAAATAGATAAACAGATGCAAGAGCTATACACCAAGTAATTAGGTAGGTGGTTTTAAGGAAATTGACAAATAATTGGACAAATATAGCATGGTGATTGGGGAGCAAGTGCAGGTCACAGGTTAGGACCCCCAATAATAATTGGGCCAACATGGCACCCCAGTAGATAAGGAATAATGAAGACAACATGTGTGATAGACAAATCAAATAGGTAAACAGGGGCACAAGCCATATATTTCAGGTAATTAGGTAGATGATGTTCAGCAAATGGACAGGTTTTACTGGCCAAATATAACATGGTGTTTGGAGCTCAAGTGCAGTTCATTCTGTACATTGTTCTCCTCTCTCCTCTTCTCTGTGGCTGCCTCTGACTCTCTCTGGAGGAAGTTATTATTAAACACGATTTACTTAAAGTGTTGTGTATTTTTAAACTCTGGGGTGACTTCTCTGGACCTGTCATAGTGGGTAAAGGTTTCCAATGGTGTGAAAAAAAGTGCAGCAAATATATTTTGAACCATGTCCCTTATTTGTACGATAGGGAATGGCCCAACTATTCTTACACTGTTTATCGAATTTACAAAGTATGTAAATCTATTTTCTTCAGTTTTGAAGTGTGAAAAAGTGGACTAATCCTGATTCAAAACCAGCCTGTTGCATATCTTACTACTCAAGCAGCACAACTAGTGCCAAATCATTCTGGTGCACCTTTTTTTTTACAAAAGCCATTCATGATCTAGCAATTCTTGTTTCAAAACTGTATTACATTATTTTTCCTCTGTGATTATCATGGTGTTAAAACCCTTATGCTACACCGAGAGTGTGCTCCATTCGCTACAATGCCAGAAACAAAAATGCTGCAAACAATTGCTCTGTTATTGGTAAAGTACACAAAATATTGCCGTACGTTGACTTTTGGCTGATGTTCGCACACGAGATCACCCTGAGAGCCAGTGCTTAATTTGTGACGGTGCTCGCAGGTATTGGGTATACCTATCAGACTTTGTGCCACAGTAAGAGAGAGAAAAGCAGAAAAAGAAGAAAGAAGGCGGAAAAATTGTGAAAAAGGAGAGAGCAGGGGGGGAAATCAACATACACGAGTGATACATAGAGACAGAAAGCACAGGGTGATGGATGAAAGCGGCACAAGGAGGTATCAAAACTAGGTGTCCTTGGAATTTAGCACCACTCTCCCTTGGCATTTCCATTGTTGGGTTACTATGAATATCAACACCCAGCGCTTACTTGTTTTCTGAATTTAGCATCAAAGAGAAGAGGGCTGCTGTGTCATGGGAGAAACAAGTGGTATTCTCTCAATGTCCATCTTTCCTTCCCAGCATGGCTGCTTCATGGTACATGCTGCCCAAACACTGTGTCAAATTCATTTTATGATTTAGTGGGTAGCATTTAACAGTGAGGGTTAGACTATTCAACAATTCTCCCAATTCTGACAGGTTACGTAAAATGTATTCATATTTGTAAGTACATCATCCTGGCCACTGGAATTGTAAGAATGCAAGCTGAGCTTATAGTTGGACAAATTCCTTTGTGGCGCCATATTGGTACGGGATGGTTATTCTTTAAAAGTTTGCATCACTATCTCTGTTTTTGGGTAAGTTAACGTTAAGATGGTCAGTCAACATCCATTGGTCGACAGCTCAAAGAGAGTGCTGTAGTCCTTGGTTTTTCAAGATCCCTTGGATTTTTGAGTATTAGGTTGATCTAAGCGTCATCTGTATCATAGTAGTATGTCACATTCAAGCATTGATATGATGTGGTACTGGCCTGAGAAAATATTGAAGAGCAGTAGAGCATTCATTGTCCCTTGAGATGTGTCTGACTTGAGCAGAAAGACGGTGATGTGAATGGTGGAAGAAAGATATTGTGAAGCTAAGAGTAATCCTTATGCCATCTTGGTGGAACTTTTTTAGAAGGGAGAAGGAGTGAACCGTGAAAAGAAGCATACAGTGCTGTTAGAAGAGCAGAGACAACATTCCTGAGCCTGGCCATCTTCAGATCCTTTCACCTGGGTATTAGAGTTGATTTGTTGTCACTCCTAGGACAGAACCTAATTTGCTGATCTAAGAGTGAGTTGTTTTCTTCAAGGAAGTTGCAGATCAGAGTGAATGCTTCTCTTTCAATCGTTTGTCTAAGGCCTGGTCCATTTGAGATTACCAGGGCACTTGGAATTGGAGATCCTATTTGAGTAGAGTAGTCTCTTTTCTTGCTTGGTGAAGAATTTGTAGACCCTCAAGAGTCTCTGTAGGTAGGTTTTCTCAAAAATGTTTCTTGAATTCTTCCAATGATGTTGAAGTTCAGCCAAGACGTGATTCATCTTCTGTATGCCTTCTTTGATCCAAGGCATCTATAATTGTAATTTAGATTATTATTATGGAACTCGTAATGCACACAGCTACCCCTAAGGGTGTCCCGACGCAGGGCGAGAGTAGGGGCAGAAAGGAAGAGAACGGTAGCACAAGCTAGAAAAACCAGGTTTTTAGGGCCTCATGGAAAGCCAGGAGGGATGCTGAATCTTTCAAGGCAGCTGGCAGGACGTTCCATAGTTACCTGCCCTAAGTAGGAAAAAGAACGACCTTTCATGCGAGCCAGTCGGGGTTTTGGTACAACAAACCGAGTCTGCAGAGCGGACCTCAGGAGCTGGGAGGGATGGTAAAGATGGGTTTAGGAGCAGGTCCAGATTAAACCCTGAACATGTAGCAGAGGGCTTTGAACTTGATGCGGTGCGACACAGTCAGCCACTGTAGGTTACAAAGAATGCTGGAGACCGAGGTGCACTTGGAAAGGCGATAAAGAAGCGTTGCAGTCTGTGGATAGTGACTTTGTCGGCTCCCAAATACAGGACGTTGCCATAATCTAGTGTAGAGATCATCAGAGCTTGAATCACCGACCTCTGAGCTGAGAAACGAATCAGCCATAGGATCTTTTTAGTCACTTGAGAACAGCAAAGCAGGTGGACGTCACCTTGGCCACTTGTTGTTTCAAGGGTAGTGGTTCATTCACAATGAAACCAAGGTTTTTAACACAGTTAGAAGGAGTGGGAAGGGCTCCCAATTCAACAGGCCAGTGCTGCTGCCCCCAGAGATCAGGCCTTCACCTAGAATAATAACTTTAGTTTGGTCTCCGTTGAGTTTCATATGGATGTTTTGATCGAGATAAGTAAGTCAAAGGCTTTGGAGAGCCAATTGTACTGCTGATTGATCATTTGGCAAGGTGGTGAGAGATGAGAACAGAGTTTTGAGAGGCTGGGTTTGCTCCTGTGTCTGTAGGTGGTTGATGTCAGTGCTGAGGTACCATGTTATCATAAACGGAGACTAAAAGTCAAAGAGATGAGTTGGTGGTCACCCTAGAAGTGTGGTTTCTTCCCTCTGATCGTGATGAATCCAGCCATTGCATAAAACCGCTGTGTTTTCAGGGGGCGGTGGGATGTCTGTTTGTATGTATGCACAGTTCTTGTGACTAGCCAGGAGAAGATGAGACCTTCTAGGTTTGTTGCAATGGTCAGCAGCTCATAGATAAGTAGAAATGTACATCAGAAAGTAGGGAGAGGGTGTGCAGGACCACCAATGATTTGCAAACTATCAGGAGCATTTCATCAATGTTGACCATTTGTAATGGTTATTTAAAGACCACTCCTAAAGATACCTCCCCCTTCTACTGGTGTTCCATGTGTAAATGTAATACCCTGGTAGGTTTGACTCGTGGATTACTGGTGAGGTGTCTTCTCTGAGTGTTGTTTCTGTTTTGAAGACAAAGTTTGGTTTCAAGTCTGTACCAGGCCAAATATGTTTTGTTGTGTTCAAGTTCACCGATTTATTGATTGTACGCTAATCAGCAGGCAGCTCAGTTAGGAAGGGGTATTTGAGAGCAGGTGGAAGATGGATAGAATGAGACATTAGTAAGCGGTGTAAGTATTAGGTTTAAAAGGAGTTGTATTTTCGAGAGTAGAGGAGAGCGAGGCCCTGGAAGGAAGAGATGAAGTGGAAGTTAAAGTGAAGAAGATTTGGGAGCAATTCTTCCTACATCGATTTATATGCTATTTCCATATCATGCATAGTGTTCCTGCTTTACCCATATCATATCATTCTAAAGTTGCAGGCCCAAATTTGCATGCTTCTTTTTAAGGTGAGCTGCTGGTGAAAAGTAATCTGTGCTTGAAGCCTCTGAGATCTTGGTTCATAGAATCCGGATTTGTGGATATTGACAACAGCAAATGTAATGCAGAACAGCAAAAAGTTCCTTAATACAGGAGATGATCTGCAGTACTTCAGTAAAACTGAACTCTGCATGCTACAGGGATTGTAATCGAAGAATATCAGACATAGTTACTCACATCAACTGAGTGAACTATATCTTCCCTTCTCTCGTTATGAAGTTGTATTTTTTTACATCAAGGATGCAGTTACAATGACTTAACCAAAACATACACTTTGCGGATGGATTGCTAGGAAGACATCAAGTATGCATTTGATATGATTTTATCAAACATAATCTTTGTGAAAATATTGCATAATGTACTGTGAGTTATGTTAGATGAGTGCTACTTTGATGTTTCTCATGAAGCTTTTTACTCCAGTTTTAAATTTGGAGGAATTCACCTTAGTCCACACCTACTATTGATTTTTCCCCCTGATACCATTGCAATATTCATGTTTACTGTGAGATATTCAGTGCTCCAAGATATTTCCATTCAAATTATAAATGAAGCAGGGGTTACTTTACACCCTAATAGGTTTGATTCATTTGTGTATATTTTGTATATCATTGGCAACGCTGTATTGATACTTGCTAAAAATATTTACTATGCTCTAAATCACAGATTTATTGACCCCCATCATTTCTAGGGGGTACGTGCCCAGGCATATGAGGGTGATATCTGATAAGTAAATAACTCTCAGTATGTTGTGGGTACCTAATTAGGCTACAAGCCGATACTTCAGCATTTGATGGTCTGAACCAGTACAGGAGGCTGTGTTAACATACCATTCTGCACCTGGGCATAAGTTGGTTGAACCTTCATTTATGAAACTCTTCTTCAAGTAAGAAATATAATGGATTTTCAAAGTCATGCTGTAAGAAATGGGGGTCTTTAGTTGGTAGAGGTAGGTACCTTTGTCCAAATAGAGACCCTTGCTTCTAGTCAGGATAAGGGATACACTCTTTAGATAACCCCTGCTCAACCCCTTGGTAGCTTGGCACGAGCAGACAGGCTTATCCCAACAAAAAGTACCTTGGAAACGAAGTCTATGATGATGCACAGTGTCGTGGAGGTGAGGCGTCATTGCCAAGGTCGAGGCCGGCTCCCTGGCTGCCTTGGGGGAGGTGAGGCGTCGTGTCTGCAAGGAGGCAATGTACCGCGTCCAGGACCGGGGAAGATGGTTGCGTCAGTGGTGAGGCATCGGTTCCGGTGACGGTTCAAAGTTGGTGAGATGTGGAATCACCCTCGGAGGTTATCAGCTCCGTAATAACAGGATCAAGACGCTGGTGATGATGTAGTCAGTGCGAGCGCTGGCGTTGGAAAATGCCAGTAACTGAAGGCATCAAAGGGCATCGGAGCTGTGGTGCAGGCTACGTGGTGTGTCGTGCAGTTCTCGAGTTGTGCCCCTGGCCTCAGCACAGGTCGTGGCATTACAGCAACATCGCTGACGGCGTCGGAAACAGGTATTCTTACTTCTGTTAGGCTCCTTTCCAGCTCCCAACAGCAGGAACAACAGCCAGAGGCCCAACACTAGAATAGGCAACTCCTGGCAGGTCAGAACTCTCAGTAATTGAGTTCAGAGGAGCTGGGGGTGAAGTCTTTGTGTCCCTGAGACTTCAGAACAGGGGGCCAGCATGCTCAGGCCCTTGGGGATTCGTCTTTGAAGAAGCAGGCACATAGGAAAGTACCAGTCTTTATCCTCTCCTTGACAGAAACAGCAACTGCAGGCCGACCCCACACAGCACACAACAGAGGGGCAGTACTCCTCCTCACAGCTCGTCTCCTTGACAAAGGTTCCTCTTGAGGTCAGAACTGATCTAAAGTTCTGGGATTTAAGATCTACTACTTATATCGCATTTTATCTTAGTTCTCTTTGTGCAAGGGTTCTCTGAGCCCAGTTCGAATCAGTTCTGTCCTCACTGCTGCAGTATGACCACAGGGGGTAGAGACAGCATTGTGCAAGGGAGACAGGCCCTATTCAGGTGCAAGGAAAACTCCTTCCACTACTACCCTAAATGCAGCCAAGCCTCATTCAGCTCAGCTCTGATTTATACAGGAAGGGCCAGGCACACCACAACCCAGTGCAGTGGCTGTCTACAGCGAATGCACATCCCCAGCCCCTGTCACTCCAAAACAAGACAGTCAATCCACAAACAGGCAGAGGTACACAGAATGGTTAAACAAGAAAATGCCTACTTTCTAAAAGTAGAAAACATCCAAATGCCAATACTGATACACAATTATCACAGTAACACAGTGCATTGAAATAAAATATTGTCACCATATACCTCTTTTTCCGTATGAATTAATCACTTTATTCAGCAAAATGACATCTAGAAATCAAGCAAGCATAATTAGATCCATTTTAAAATCTTTAAACAACACCAAGCTCCCTTTTCCCTCCTAATCTTTTTGGTTTGTCCTCTCTGCATCTGCAACTTCTTATTCATACCCCCTCAATCCACCCCACTCTGTCAATCTTCCCAATAAATCACTCATTCTGTTCTCCACACGCCACCACACCAACCCACACCCCACCCACTTTTTAATAGTTCATTTGTAACATATACAAACTTAAATCTGATAATACAAAAAACTCAATGCCAAACAGAAAAACAATTTTCTAGCTCCAAAGTTTTTAGTTTTATTCTATTTAGTATACTTGATTGGCCACAAACAAGGTCGACGTGTTTCGAACCCTTCCACCTGCGGGGTTCTCATCAGGACCAGAAATCTTGAAAAAGCACACAAGACTATGTCTTAGTTACTGACCATATTCACAAGAGGCTCCCCAAATTTAATTGCCTCCTCTCAGGTAAGTAGGCTTACCTTATTCTATGTTACGAGATCAGCCGATCTCTGCTGTAGTCTAGTCACCCAATAAAAAAGAACTCCTGCAGAAACAATAATAACAATCTTAAGTCACCCAATAAAAAAGAATTCCTGTAGAAATATATAATAACAATCTTAAGTCCCAGAGTCCTAGTTGGTACAATTACAAAATCAAAACCCAGTACATTCAGAATGTTTCTTACGTTTATCTTTTGAGAACCGTCAGCAGTCTTGAACCGTTATGTATTTCAATATTTCAATCGTGCTGAAGTCCCAGATGTATGTATTAGGCTGCACTCTACAGGAGTTCTTTTTTATTGGGTGACTTAAGATTGTTATTATTGTTTCTGCAGGAGTTCTTTTTTATTGGGTGACTAGACTACAGCAGAGATCGGCTGATCTCGTAACATAGAATAAGGTAAGCCTACCTACCTGAGAGGAGGCAAGTATGGTAGGGGAGCCTCTTGTGAATATCGTCAGTAACTAAGACATAGTCTTGTGTGTTTTTTCTAGCTTTCTGGTCCTGATGAGAACTTGCGCAGCTGGAGAGGTTCAAAACGCGTCGACCTTGTTTATGGCCAATCAAGTATACTAAATAGAAAAAAACTAAAAACTGTGGAGCTTGAAAATTGTTTTTCTGTTTGGCTTTATGTTTTTTGTATTATAAGACTTAAGTTTGTAGTTGTTACAAATGAACTATTAAAAGGTGGGCGGGGTGTGGGTGAGTGTGCTGGTACGTGTGGAGAATAGAATGAGTGATTGATTGGGAATATTGACAGAGTGGGGTGGATTGAGGGGGTATGAATGAGAAGTTGCAGATGCAGAGAGGACAAACCAAAAAGATTTGGATGGAAAAGGGAGCTTGGTGTTGTTCAAAGATTTTAAAATGGATGTAATTATGCTTGCTTGATTTATAAATTTGATTTTGCTGAATAAACCTTGATTAATTCATACGGAAAAAGAGGTATATGGTGACATTGTTTTTTTTCAATGCACTGTGTTAATGTGATAATTGTGTATCAGTATTGGCATTTGGATGTTTTTTGTTGCAGGGGCTCAGCCGTGCGGATTAGAGCCAAATCCCTTCTCTGTTTCTTACTGTCTAAAAGTGGCATTTCAAAACACACAATTTAAAAACCATATTTACTAAAAGATGTGTTTCTAAATTCTGAGTTCAGAGAGCCTAAACTTTACTTCACTGATGTCTGCCTAGGATCCTCAAATCTGTTCTATCAGTCATCCCTGGTCCTGCATTGTCTTTACTTAATTCTTCCATATCCCAAGGATATGTACCTAGATCACTGAAGGACACAGTCCTAATCCCTCTTCAGAAGAAAACTGGTGAAAATACCCTAGTGGTAAAAACATTATTGTACCACCTCTCTCTTACCTTTTCTGGCAAAAATTGCTAGAAGCTCATCTAGCACAGTGTCCCTGTCTCCACCTTGAGGAGTCACAATTTTTAAATCTGCTGCAAGGTGGATTTCGTCCTGCATGTTCCAATGAGGCAGTCATCCTGTCAGTGGTAGATGATGTGTGGGAGAAATGTGATGAAGGCTCCACTCCTACGTTGGTTTTTCTAGATCTGTCGGCGGCTTTCAACATGTTGACGATAACATATTGGTGGACCGCGTCGAAGCCGCCGGGCTCTGCAGTTAAGCTTTGAACTGGATAAAATCTTTCTTGGAGAATCGCACCCAGTCAGTCTGGCTGGCCCCTTTAAGGCTCCAGAAGTGCAGCTGGTTTGCAGAGTACCACAAGGCTCCTCTCTTTCCCCGCATCTTTTTAACATCTATAGCCTGTAGTGTAGTTCCTATTATCCCAATAGGCTCTGCGCATTGGAATAATACCTTCAATAGTATAGGCCTAGACCAGACGTTAACTAGGTCTTCTATTGTCGATATTAGACTTAAAGTTTTGGGTTTGCCAGCTAGCTCAGAGTTCACTAGAAACTTTCTCGAATAGGCAAGGAGGAGTTGAACCTCCCTGGATAGACAAGAAGGGATTTAGTTTCTGACAACCATAGAACATGACAACTTTGCTCTCCCCTAATCAAGAGTGTATCTCTAGAGTCGTGTGAAAACAAAAGACAACTTATTTTACTCAGTCAGTACGTGCATTCTTAGTTTCATCAGATTGTAGAGAAAAGGAAGAGACGGGCGTGTTCAATAAAAGATGGTATTTATTGATCAGTCTCTTTTCTCATACAAGAGAAATGGATCGATATTATCGCAATACTTATGGTTAAGTAAAGTGCATACAATAAAAGCAGAAGTATAAAATAATACTGTAAAAACATTTATATGGTTTCTAAGCCATAAGGTGGTTTAAAATGGATAAAATAGATACATACACATATACATTTGACTAATCGTACTCAACTGGTGTTTCTAACTACGCCTACCCCAGTGTACCTGACCTGAGCCTAATACGTGGGCGGGAATAGAAAGTAACAGTTTAAGTTAAGTTTGTTTTGCCAAGTGACTGACTCAAGAATTCTCTGCACGGGGTTATTCAGTTCTGTACCTGGAATTTAGGATGAATGAGGGATGGTATATCTCGTCTCTGGTCTCGATATTCCAAGCTGCCTGCGAGGGCTGCTCGGAAGTGCCGGAGCTGGATTTCTCGGCAGGAGAAAGCAGCGTCTCGTTCTCAGCGCGTCAGGAAGGCGGGGCTGCGCCAGCGGGGTCTGCTCTGCTCTGGGCTTCGGCAAGTCTGGCTGCTCCGATCTCGTCACCACCGCGTGTGTTTGCTTAATGCAATACCGGTAATATTTATACCTGTAAGGTGCCGAGATTGACGTAAGGATGGACATAGATACGTCAATAAGGATGTCATACGAGCTGGTCGTTAGCACATTCTTTTGCTGAAGTTCTCGGTGAAATCAAAACAATGGCCGCAGGGTTTTTCCCAGGTTGTCATAGGTTTGATTTGTTTTGAGAACTCCATATGCCTTATCAGGGGCTGGAGGAATATTGCTTGTCTAATTAGATGGCAAGCGTTATGACCTAATCAGATAACACGTTCCTGTGCCGTGGTGTGGCTTAATCAGATAACGGTTTCTGCATCATGGGATGGCTGCTAGTTAACTTGTTAACCAGAACAGGGTCAGGAATAGGGGGATCGATACAGAACCTATAGGAATACATCACACCCACTCCACGCTAACTATGGCCATATTTACGAATCTAGGCATAGTAAAACATACTGTAGAGTATCGTGTACCTTACCACCCCAAAATACACATAATGCATTTCGAAATTATCTAATATACGGAAAAAGCAGTCACATGTATTATATGTACTCACGCTGTAGAATAATGCTAAAGTAATCACGCATATGTATACACTATTGCTAAGTTGTATATGAGAATTTACACATGAAATGGCTCTTAATACAGAAAAAAAAGTTCGAGACCATTTCATCACAGAATAAACATAATTATGAACATACCAGCGGGCAGCTAATGTCTATAAAGTTTCTAAAAATAGAAATTTTAGTTCTCTAAGAATAGTTCTTACTTTAAGCAGATGATTAGTGTCCCGAAAAAATCGTAAAAATATTTTGGGGCTGCTGAAAAAATTGCTGTCCGTGAACTGGAGGGGAAATTGTTCATGTAATTTTATCATTAAAGTTGAAGGCCATATTCAGGGTGTTGGGAACGCCGTGTGCTAGCTTGCTCAAAAGTCTCTATTTCTGCTCTGGTGAGAACATCATATCATTTAGACTGTCGAAAAAGCTGTCAACAGCTTCCTGGGAGAGTTCCACTAACTCGGAAAAAGGTGTAACCATGCATTCGTGCGCATGATTGTCTCCATTGACGTTCTGATTAGTATTGCTCACAGAAGGTCGTACCTGATCAATGCTGCTTTCATCTTGAACTTCACTACCCCTCAATCGTAGTGGTGAAGTTTCCACGAATGCCGTCATCAGGATTGGTAGCCGTTGAGGGCAGCACAAAGCATGAGCCGTTATTGGACTCAACAATGTTTCTGCATCCATTGGCGCATCTGATTGTAGCGTCAGACAGGTGTCCAACACGCATTCTTCTCCGCACAGCAAGCACCTTAATACAGGTAAAACACATTGATGCCACATTGGTTGAAATGAAAGAAACCAAGTCATGTTCAGGTCTCTAAGCCGGGAAAGTCCCAGGATTTTTGATATCCGGTCCCGGTATCCAATGGCTCGGATTGTTTCTTCCCTTGTCGCAGGTGTTTTGTCTGTGACATGGTTTGCCATAACGAAATATAAGGACTAAGAATAGGATTCCTGCAATTAGTCCCAAAATGAGGGGAAGTCCGCCAAAAATCGAATGGACGAAATCTGGAAAAATACCCAGTATGGCTTTGAATGGTGTTAATGCCATTGAAAATACTGTCTTAAATACTTTTGAGACTCCACTGGTATCAGAAATATTTAAGATTTCATTCAGGATTTCTGCGAAATGTATGGGGGAATTAGTTGATAACAATGAGTGAATCTCTGCAGTCGTCCTTGCGACTAGGAGATCATACGTTTCTTTTGATGACGTGAGCCTGGTCGGCGTCTGAAGAAGCACTGTTTTCATTCTGCTTAAAGTATCTATTCGAATAGAAGTAATTTTCAAGTTAGGCCATGCCCTTGCCTCCCTGTCTGGAAAGGAGCTGGGGAACAATAAGCGTCCACAGCACTTGACCTTCGCAGTCGTAGTTACGAGATAAGGAGTCCCGGGCATAAGACTACAACATCTGCGGTCCACAATTAGAATGTAACTCCCATTATAGAGTCTTTGAAAACATGGTTCTATCTCTGTTGCAGGTGTGCCTAGCTGGTGACATGAAAGGTTATTTGAGTTCCCTTCACAGGCTCCATGCAAACTAATTCCATTACACAGAAGTGTACCGCTTAGTGACATCGCACAATTATTGCCACTAAGAAACACTTTCTGTCCTTTATTACTGACACATGCATGTGAATAGGGCAAATTCCATGTTGTCTTAATGTACCCTTTTCCCAATTTTTCGTACATGCCAGCCTGTATATATTTTTGGCAGTATTGAAACCTGAAGGTTGATATTGGAATATTAATTATCCCATGTATTATCCATTCACTGACAGGTCGTTCTGACATTGTCACTGGTAATCTCTCGAGTTTCTCAATGCTCAGGATTGTATAATCAGCACCCTTCTGTGCCATACTGACTTGTTTATCAGTAGGGTTAAAGATATTGAATAGTGACGTTGTGTTGATTAAACGCCAAGGCACATAGCCTGAACGCAGATTTTGTAACGTCCAGCCAAGCTGTACAATAGAACGCAATTGAGACTGACTGTGTTGTAACAACAGTAAGTCTTGCGATATTATGTCGATTGCTGAAGACACAATGCTGTCCAAAGAAAAAATTCTGGAGGACAGAGTCATTAACCCATTGTCCACTACAGAAAGTGATTTTTCCAAATTAATACGGTCAATTTCCCGTATACTTTCTGCTGTCTCAATTTGAGTTACCTTCCAGGCCTCGTTGTAAGCTGCATATACAGAGGCTGCTATGAAGCGTTTTTGACGCTGTTTGCGCGGTCCCATAATGAAATCACGCAAGTCAGCACCATCAGTAAGTAAAGTTAGGTGTTGCTTAATTTCTGTCAGTGTGGAAGTTTGTAGCCATTGAAGGCATAATTTGCCCACACTGTAGGTGGTTATTATCCCTGGGTGTTGTCTTTGGGAATATCTAGGGTCTGGCCTGGTCAATGTGAACCCCTGTGTTTTGTTCAGGAATCTATCTTGACAGTTATTAGTATCTGTGGACCCGATTAACCATTGTTTCCAATCAGGATGTGTTCTGTTTTGGTTTAATACATAGTTTACGTCTATCTCTTCATCTGTAGAGCTATTGCTGTTCATTGTTGGCTTTGGAATAGACGGTTTATTTAAGTCTTTGATTTTGGCTAAGCCAAGACAGGTGGTTTGTTGAACAGTGTCATTTAAAAATATAATTTGTTCTGGGATCATGCAGGCTCTAAACAATGATTCTATACCTTGTACTTGCCATTCTTTTGTACCCCAAACACTTTTTACTTCAACATTTTTGTCCCAATAATCAAAACCAAAAGTATTCATTTGTTCAAAAAATGAGTCTGAATATATCAATTTCGTGTTTGTAAGCATGGTCTTTGTCCCTGTCTTATTTGACAATTTGAAATAAAATGTTTCAGCATTACTTGTGTTGAACCCTGAAAAGTATGAATATTTGTCATAAAAGGTTCTTGAGCTTCCTTTCGGAGGGGTTGCACAATGTTCCCATTGATTATAATTTAAAACATTTCTAGGTTGTGCCGATTTATGTAAAAAATGGTTACCATAGTGGTTGTAACAGTACATACTATCATAATTAGTCGAACCCTGCAAATAATCATGTTTGGTAAATTTAGCAGACATCACTAGGTCAGACATCATATTATTTATACTTTCAAAGTCCCAATCATCAGCAAATGAGCTTGGTTTTACAAAGTCACTCAATGAGATCTTGATTTGGTGTGGATATTTCAGGATTTCGACCGGACCATAAATTTCGTAGTCAGTATTGTCCCATGCTACCCCACCCGGTATAGGATTGGCTGTGAAGTTGACTGAAGAAAGTTCTCTTTTCTCGACGTGTGAAGATGTGTGTGGTTTGAGGATCAAGTTGATTTTCTGACTTGCTGTGTCCATTTTAGCATATTTTCCCTCAATGAAGCGTCCCAAAGTTAGTACCATGATGAGCCAAAGTATGAGGATAAATGCACCAAAGCCCACCCAAAATTCAATCCATGGAGAAATCAGATAGGTTTCTTTCAGTTGTTTCAAAAGTTCTTTAGCTTTATCTTTAAAGGTTTTTGTTGATGGCTGTGTCTTTGATTCACTGAGGTCTTCAGAGGAATCATCGAAGTTTATGAAGTAGCCGGATGCAGTTCTGTCAATTGTTCCAATTGCTTCAGGATTACTGTTTCTTGCATATTCGTTTGTTACTTCATTGTAGGTTGGTGTGTCTTTACTAAATGTTTTTATTTGGGTTGTCAGAGGTTTAAGTTCCATTGCATTGTTGCACAGTCCTTGTTGTTCTTCTGTAGGCGTTTCGAATGTGATTAGCCTCCTAGTTAGGACCTCTGTATTGGTAGCAAACCTTGGTGTTCTACTACTTATCGGGAGTCCACTTGGCCTACTGTTTGTTATCGGCCACATGATTGTGGTTTTACCAGGTCGATGGATACAACTCGGTTCTCCTTTTTACCAGCAAGCGGCGGTAGTACAACTGATCTTGTCCCGTTGATAGACAAGACAGGAACTGCTTTTCTGTAAGAAGGCCCAAATTCCTTCTTTACCGCGATCTTTTCTCTGACTAGATCCCCGACTTTTGGAATCCAGACAGGTCTTGCTGGGACAGGTGGTGGTTCTTCAGTGGTTGTTGGCTGCTGTTTCAACTTTATGTTGCTCAGGTCTTTTCTTGTTTTGTTTAAGTCCTGCAAAATAGCCAAACGATCTTTGATATCAAAGCATTTTTCCTTCACCACTGAAGTCTGACTGTCAAGATCTAAGACTAACATCCTAGTTCCAAACAATAATTCGTACGGACTGAATCCCTTCAGAGAATTTCTTGGCAGGTTGTTTAGACTACGTTGGACACTTATTAGATGTTTGACCCACCCAGCTCCCGAACCTAATACCTTTGCTGTTATAGATTGCTTTATGTCACGCTTTTTTCTTTCTACGATTCCATTTCCCTCGGGATGAAATGGACAAGAGTACCGCAATGCAATGCCCATGCTGGTCATGGCCTCCTTATAAGCGCGAGAGCTAAAAGCAGGACCCTGGTCAGAATGCAGCATGCCAATTGCGTATGTGCCGATAAAGACTCGCAAATCTTTTATAACAGTTCTGGCGTCAGCCGATCGCTGGGGCCACATCCATATGAATCTCGTGCATGAATCCACTGCGACCAGGATGTATTTATAGTTACCATCCCTTTGTAAGGGACCACAGTGGTCCAGATAAACACAGGCTAATGGTTTATCTGAGATTAGAAGGGGCGTCTGTGCTGGTCGTCTCACCGTTGATACTTTCATTCTCTGACATATTTCACATTCTAGAACATAGTTCCGTGTTTGTCTTCTCATTTGTGGCCACCAGTATCTCTGTTTTAATAATGATACTGTGGCTGAGACGCCAGCATGTACAGAAGCAAGCCCTTCGTGTGCCGCTATGATTAGTCCTAACCTATGTTCCGTGTTTGGAATTGCCCTATCCCCCACTCCAGGGATTCGAGCAAAAGGAACATTGTTTGCATCAGTTATGTATGAGTATTTTACTGGAAAGCCTTTCGGGAGTGTTTCTATCGAATCTTTTTCTGTAGCGCTGACAGCTTGTAATATTTCGCTGTCTATTTTTGTTTTTGACCGTGTGATGGCAGCTACGGAAGCCGTTTGCACAGCTGCCTTCGCGGCCTCATCAGCCAATGAATTCCCTGCAACGTGAACGCCATCACGTTGATGACTCAGTGTATGTATCACGTGAGTCTTTGGTAGTTCTTTTTGTAAAAGAACTACTTGTTCCCAGAGCATTTTATGCTTGATTGTGCCTCCTTTTGCATCTTTAAAACCATTCTGAAGCCAGATCTGCAAGTATTCATTGTAAGACTGAACGCAATAATACGAATCGCACACTATGAGTGTGGGGAATTTTCGATCGGTATTTTCAAGCGCCATCTTGAATGCCAGTAGTTCAGCTCGCTGAGCTGTACAATCTCCTAGAGATTGTGTTTTAGTGATAGCTGGTTTAAACTTCCCTTTGTGCCAGCGACCTTTAACAATCGCGCACGCAGCACTGTAAGCTTGTTTACCCCCCACTGCGGGTTGTGCTGATCCGTCTGTATATATTATACAGCCGTAATGTTCTAGAGGCAGAATTTCGGTCGGCGGAGGACATTCGAATTCGTATTGGAGAAATTCTTGTTAAGTTGGGATCAAATTCGTATACCACGTCTGTTGCAGCAAGAGAATTAGCCCATTGTATCCATCTCGGATGGAGCGCTTTAGCATTTGGAATGCTTGCTTTTGTTACAGCCTCTAGGGCTGGTATCGGTGTTACGATTATTATTCGTTTACCTTGTGCCAGGGCTCGTTCTTTCGCTATAGCTGTCTGTGTTGCAGTTAGAATTTTCTCCGTTGGGCTAAATTTCATTTCAGCTTTAGTGTACAAGTGTGATTTGAATGCAATTGGTACCTTTTCTCCCTCATTAGAGGTCAGGTGTGTGAATCCGCATCTTCCTGGGATGACTCGAATCACAAGATTGCGTGTGTTATCACGTGTTTCTAATTTTGTTTTTATTAACATGTCTGTTTGTAAGGATCTCAGAATTTCTGTGTGTATTTGAGTCCAATTGGTTCTTTTAAAATCTGGTTTTATTAGATCATAAAGGGGCTTGACCCTTTCTGCGTAATTTGCAATGTATGTTCTTCCGAAATTTAGGAAGCCTAGAATTGACTGTAAGTTTTTTAGTGTTCTAGGTGCTTGGAGTACGGCACATTTCTCTAGGAAATTGTCAGCCAGGCTTTTGCCTTCACTTGATAATTCATATCCTAAGAACAGGACTGTTAGATGGGCAATTCTAGATTTTTTAAAATTGAATTTGTAACCCTCTGCTGCGAACCCAAGTATTATGGTGTTCACTCTCTTCAAGTGAGTATCCAAGTCATCATCTGTTAGGTATATGTCGTCTACATAAGATAATGCTTCATCATCATATGTTTGTAGTAACTCTGTTACTCTCGCTGAGAATAATCCTGGGCTGTTCTTGAACCCCTGGGGTAACCGACAGAATTGTTTTTGAGCGCCATTTATTGAGAACGCGGACAAATATCTGCTCTCTGGTGCTATTTTTTGACAAAAGAATCCATTAGAGATGTCTAATGTTGTTTTGTATTTTTTGCGCACTATGTTATTCATTAGTGCAGCACTATGCGAGTTTTGCACTGCAAAAGTTTTGCAACATGAGTTAAGGTGTCTGTAATCCAAAACTAGACGATATGTATTGTCTGGTTTGGAAACCGGAAACAAAGGGTTGTTCATTTGTGAGGTGCAAGTTTCAATCACCCCCTGGTATTCTAGTTGATCTAGGATTTCTTTTACCTGTTTTTTAGCTTCTTGCTTAATTGGGTACTGTCTTTGTGCAGTAGGTTGTGATTTTAACTGGATTTTGTGAGGAGGAGAGTCCTCATCCCATCCTACGTGATTTTTATATAAAGCAGGAGCTTGAGCTACTGCCCACTTTCTGGCAAGTGTGTATTTTTTATGAATTGGGATATGATTTGAGAAGGCAGGCATAATTATTTCTTCGCCATGAGGGCAGTCCCTGACAAACTCTGGTGGCCATTCTTTTTCAGCTAGAAGGATGTCATAGCCCTTGGAGAGATTATCCCAAAATAGTCCCCTTATTTTTCTAGTCTTATCCCCTTCTATACGTAAAGTTATTTCATATATTTTGTGAGGTTTGCTAACTCTGGTGTCTGCAGTTTCCACTTGAAGATATTCATTCGTGTCCACTGTCTCCAGATGATTCATAAGGACTTTGCGAGCTATGCTCACTTCTGCTGCGCTGTCTAGCATTGTCTGAGCCCATTCTCCGTTTTTCAGTTGTGTCCTCAGTATTCTCGGCATTGTTAACTACTTTAATACTGGCTACCTTCTTTTTTGGAAATTGTAATTTCTTTTTTAGATGAGCAGGTTCCTTGTCTTTGGACTTGGTGTGCTCTTCTCTTTGTTCTGAACGTCCTCTTCTTTCCGATTTCTGCGAGGAAGTCTGAAAAGATTGAGAGGGGCGTGTATCAATTTCTTGATATCTATCAGGCTTCTTAATATTATCCCTATTTCTAAGGTTGTATCTTTTCCCAGAGGGCTCACTTTGGGGAGACCTGTGTCCTTGGTTTGGAGATCTTTCTCTCCGCCGAGGAGACCTTCCTCTGGACTGGAATTTCTTTTCTTTAGGATTGGATTGTTTGTTTCCATCCCAGCTCTTTTTTGTGATGTTAAATTATTATTAAAAAATACTTTTTCAGGACTTTCAATCAGTCGGGGTTTTACTGGTATTCCACCTAAACTATCTCTACCTAGTTCCTCATAGGATTTTTCTATAATTCTGGCAATTTCAGCCGGTTGGTCTGCTATATCTGTTTCTTTTAACCTTTGGCGGATCGCCACGTTTGCTGCTTCTCCCTTTATATTGGCTAGTAATATAGCCGAGACCTGCTTGAAGTCTTTTAGTAATTTCATACCAAGAGTTAAAGCGGGTTCTGGACCATATTCATCTTGAATTTGTTTTAGCACATCTGGTATTACCGAGATAGATGGAACACCATGCGTTTTTGTGTAAATGGAAGCAAAGACTGTACCCCAAGTGTCACAGTCCTCCACGTGTGGTGCGATTCCCATTGGAAGACAGATAGTCAGAATCCTGTGTTTTTCCAACGGGGTGGTGTCTGGAAACACCGCCTCTATTTGGGTGGTTTTTTGTGCTAACCAGAATGGTATTTGTTCCTGTTTAGCTGGTACTTTACCTAGGCAGGACTGTATGTTCTGTGGTGTAATTTTATTTGTGTTCCCCTGATGAGGGGTCAGCTGTGGAATTTTAATTGCTGGTTGGATTGTTGAAGTCCGCATTACATATTGGACTAATTGTCTATGTACTTTTATTAATTGTTTTAGTTGTATTAAAAGATCTGCTGCAGACATTCTTTCGATGTCTGGATGTGGTGTGTATCCGGCTAGGACCGGCCACGTTGCTCCTGGTCTACCTAATGGACCGAGCCTGGTGATGTGATTATTATGTTTTAGGGCGCCATTAAACAAGAGCAGGTGCTCTCGAAATTTAAGTGGTACTTCCACCTCCTCGAAAGGAGTGTACTCTTCAGGAGGTTCCTCTGTTTTGTAATAGTGGAAGTGCTTTGTTACAGCGTTTGCTGCTGGAAAGTGTATCCATGAATAGAATACCTCTGTCTGCCGATATTCGTGTGCCTCTATTACGAATATGACTGTGCCACCTCTAGGTGTCAGTCCATTTTCTATAAGTTTTAAAGTTATAGATTTTCTTATGTTGACCGGGATGAGTATTATATCCGGGTCTGCTTCTTGCATAGTAGTTTCAGCTGCTGCGAGTTCAGCTGCTATTCTAACTGTTTCTCTTTCTTCATCACTGTCTACCATTTTACCGTCAGGAAGGTTATTCCGTTTGTTTGCAGATCAGGTTTCTTATGGAAACAAAGATTAGATGCACAATATTTTGGAACAGTGTATCCTTCAACGTTGACTAAACCAAGAACCATACATAGGAGTTTCCTCCTGCGAGGTTTGGTGGATATGACCTTTCACCCACTCCAGACGTCTTTGGAGTATTATGGGAAAAAAGGGGTCTGAGTGAAAAAGCACGACTGAGTTACTCTAATGTCTTGCGTTAGTTTTATCGCCTTTCCAAACGTTTGGGCGCCATGTAGTGTAGTTCCTGTTATCCCAATAGGCTCTGCGCATTGGAATAATACCTTCAATAGTATAGGCCTAGACCAGACGTTAACTAGGTCTTCTATTGTCGATATTAGACTTAAAGTTTTGGGTTTGCCAGCTAGCTCAGAGTTCACTAGAAACTTTCTCGAATAGGCAAGGAGGAGTTGAACCTCCCTGGATAGACAAGAAGGGATTTAGTTTCTGACAACCATAGAACATGACAACTTTGCTCTCCCCTAATCAAGAGTGTATCTCTAGGGTCGTGTGAAGACAAAAGACAACTTATTTTACTCAGTCAGTACGTGCATTCTTAGTTTCATCAGATTGTAGAGAAAAGGAAGAGACGGGCGTGTTCAATAAAAGATGGTATTTATTGATCAGTCTCTTTTCTCATACAAGAGAAATGGATCGATATTATCGCAATACTTACGGTTAAGTAAAGTGCATACAATAAAAACAGAAGTATAAAATAATACTGTAAAAATATTTATATGGTTTCTAAGCCATAAGGTGGTTTAAAATGGATAAAATAGATACATACACATATACATTTGACTAATCGTACTCAACTGGTGTTTCTAACTACGCCTACCCCAGTGTACCTGACCTGAGCCTAATACGTGGGCGGGGATAGAAAGTAACAGTTTAAGTTAAGTTTGTTTTGCCAAGTGACTGACTCAAGAATTCTCTTCAAGGGGTTATTCAGTTCTGTACCTGGAATTTAGGATGAATGAGGGATGGTATCTCTCGTCTCTGGTCTCGATATTCCAAGCTGCCTGCGAGGGCTGCTCGGAAGCGCCGGAGCTGGATTTCTCGGCAGGAGAAAGCAGCGTCTCGTTCTCAGCGCGTCAGGAAGGCGGGGCTGCGCCAGCGGGGTCTGCTCTGCTCTGGGCTTCGGCAAGTCTGGCTGCTCCAATCTCGTCACCACCGCGTGTGTTTGCTTAATGCAATACCGGTAATATTTATACCTGTAAGGTGCCGAGATTGACGTAAGGATGGACATAGATACGTCAATAAGGATGTCATACGAGCTGGTCGTTAGCACATTCTTTTGCTGAAGTTCTCGGTGAAATCAAAACAATGGCCGCAGGGTTTTTCCCAGGTTGTCATAGGTTTGATTTGTTTTGAGAACTCCGTATGCCTTATCAGGGGCTGGAGGAATATTGCTTGTCTAATTAGAATTAGAAGGCAAGCGTTATGACCTAATCAGATAACACGTTCCTGTGCCGTGGTGTGGCTTAATCAGATAACGGTTTCTGCATCATGGGATGGCTGCTAGTTAACTTGTTAACCAGAACAGGGTCAGGAATAGAGGGATCGATACAGAACCTATAGGAATACATCACAAGCCGTCCTGTCATCCAAGCATCAAGCAATTCGAACTGCAAAATTTAAATTATGCAGATGACATGCAGCTACTCTTCAGGCTGGATGGCTCTCTGGTCTACCAGAAACATTTTCAAAATACAATGCGTTTCAACCGCGACTGGATGAGTTGAAATTATCTTAAACTTAATGCGGATAAAACGGAGATTGTCATTATGAGCAGTAAAATAAAAAACTTTAGGAATGACTCCTTTTGGCCTATTGAAATGGGGAATCCCCGCCCCCTAATAAATTGACCAAAAGCCTGGGAGTCATCATTTATAATGAGCTATCCTTATTAACTCAGCTAGGATCACTTATTGCATCATGTTCCTTAACTCTCCGAAGGATTAAAAAGATTGCCAGATTTCTTACTTTCGAAGCCCTGACCCAAGAGGTCATGGCCTTGGTCATCTCCTGACTGGACTATGCCAATTTGCCTCATATTGGTCCACTGAAATTTCTACTTACCAGACTTCAATCTGTTCAGAACTAAGCTGCGTGCCTTCTCTATAAACAGCCTAGAAACTGCCATATCACCCCACTTTTGAGATACTTTCATTGGCTCATCTTCAAAATAGGTTGCATCACTTTTAAGGCACTTTCTGAAGAAGATCCCTCATTCATAAAATCTAGACTTAAAAAATACATCCAGAGCCGGAGACTTCGCTCCTCCTACCGGAATCTCCTGTCCATCCCCAAAATATAACAAGAAAAGGATGGGTGGCATCAGATTCTTTGTGCATGCCCCGTTGATCTAGAATGGTTTCCCTTCCACAATAAGGCAGTCTCCTGACTACGTAAAGTTTAGACAGGTGCGAAAGACTTGGCTATTTCGGCAAGCGTATCAGTTAGTGTAATTTTTCTTCTGAAATTTCTTGATGTGTTACCTCTTCTAGTCTTCAGTGCAAGAAACCTTGTGGTTTACGTGTTCTAAATATTAATGGAGAAGTCTTGCCTTCTGGTTTTTATCTTCATTCAAAAACGTTTATCGAGTCTACCCATATCCAGGATCCTGACCTTGTGTTGTGACCAGATGTGGCTAGATTGTTTGCAAGGTAAGCTTCGATCTTGATGTGGGGGGTCTTCACTAGTGATTCATCTGGTTGACTCGTACTGGAAGGAGGAGCATTGTAGGTCTTTTAACAAGGGGGTGATGTGGTTGAATTGCTTCAAGCACTTAATGAGTCGTGCCACAACACGCACGGTACATTTCAGGAATGCTAGTATAATATCTGGTAGAATGCTGAGCAGGACGTTGGCTCTGTCCAGATGGAAGAGGACTAATGGTTGGACAGCTGTTCTAGAATAATCTTCCAGGAGAAATAGCTGCACATTTTTCAAGAGGAAAAGTTGTAACCAAGCAGTTTTGGTCTTTTTTTGGTGATGTGATGCTTGAATAAGAAGGCTGTTTTGATGGTGAATCCCAGAGATTCTGCATGGATTACCTGCTAGGGTGAAGCCTAGTAGGCTTAAGTTGGAGAGCCAGGCTTGAATCTGGTGTTGTTTGGTGCTGTAAGGAAACAGGAGGAATTCAGGGGCATATTAGCAAGGGCAATATCACCGCTTTAGCGGGAATTTTACCCGCTAAAGCGGTGATATTTTTATCGCCCTATCAGCAAGCTGTCGCTAACAGCAGTTAGCGACAGCTTTTAGGCGATAGCGACAGGTTTTGGGCCCGCTTTGCATGTCAGCGATATTTATCGCCAATGACATGCAAAGTGGGCGTACCCAAACTGTTAGCGACTGAAAGCAGTCGCTAACACAGCTCTCGCCTATTAGCAACGCAGGCTTAGCGATAAAAAAGTCACGCTAAGCGCGTTTATCGCTAGAATCTAATGCCTGCTAATAGGATGACTTACCTGTGTATTCAATGGGAGGTGGATTGTCAGGTTAAGCCCCCATTGGCGTTAATGCGTGAATATCGCTGGATTTCCAGCGATATTCACGCATTTCGCCGCTATCGCTGGATATTTTAGCACAATGAAGAAAAACGTTGCTAATAGCATGCTTTCTCCGCTAACATATCCAGCGATTAAAAAAACACACTAAGTGCGTTTTGCGAAAAATATCGCAATTCCTTGCTACTATGCCCCATAGTCTTTGTGCCGTTTATTATAAGGAAGTTAGCAGACATTGCTAGTTTGAGGCAGGTTTTACGTTTTTGCATGTCGTACGCTGTGGGTAGTTTTAGATAGCATATTGATGGATTTTGATGCTGCTGTTTATAAGAACGGTTCTGAGGGTTTTCATGTAGAGATTAAAGATGATGGGAGAGACAATGGATCACTGGGGTGTTCCGCAGAAAGCAGGGAGTGTCCATGATCTTCTGGAAACTATTTATATGATCTGTCGCTGGTTGGTAAGGGAAGATGTGAACCATTTGAAGATAGTACCCGAAGATCCCAAGTGTGTTTTCAGGGTGTTGATGTGAGTTGAGTGGTTGACTGTGTTGAAGGCTGAAAAGAGGTCAGAAAGGACCAGGAGGCAGCAGTTCGTCCTGTTATTAGGGAGAAGGGCATTGTTGACTACTCGGAGTGTGGGTATCTCAGGTTCTTCAACATGGTCTGAAGCCTGATTCTTGCTTTCTTGATGATTTTGGAAGGTGTGTAATAAGACAGAAGTTGGTATACTTGGCTGGGACCAGAGAAGGTTTCCTTACCAGGTGAAGAATTTGGCATCTCTAAAGGGCATCTAGGAATGTCCCTTGGCCTAAGCAGGCATTAACAAAGTGGAGAAGGGGTATGAGGGCCTTTCATTGAAGCAATTTGATGAATGAGAAAGGAAGGGAATTGTCTTTGTAGGAGGTTGCCTTGAGATACTTCAGGATATTGGTTTAAAGGAGGTTCATTTAATTGTGAGGCAATGGGGAGTGGCTGGAAGGAAGGGGCTGTAGAAATGGTGATGATGTTAGATCTGATTTTATCAATCTGCCGGGTAAAAAAGAGGTTGGTATTGCATTTGTCAACTGAGCAGGGACTGTGGGTTCTGGGAGACATATGGTTTAGTGTTTAACAGCCTTGAAGATGGTTTTGCTTGTGTTGTTTGCCTGAATAATAGTGGTCTTGTAGTAAGAGACTTTAGCTTTTCTGATTAGAGTGGACCGTTTTGTTAGGGTGAGGTCTTCCGGGAGTTTTGATCTTCCTCATTTCTTTACCTGTGTTGGTATGGTATGTTTATTTTCATTGAGCTTGAGTATACCAGACTGTCGAGGTATTTTGCTTAGTGGATAAGGTTTTCATCGGAGGACGCCATTCTACATGAGCTCTCATACTGGTGTTGTAGATGCCAAGGAGAGTATTGACATCAGTGGCCCGCTGTAAGTGTTCTCGCAGGTTGTTTAGTTCTTCTGGATTAGAGTCTTTCCAAAGGGATGTCTTTGATAAACCAAAAGAATATTTTTTCTCTTTTCAGTTGTCTTTGATGCTGATGTGTAGACTATGCTATGGTGTAGGGAATGGAAAAGTGGACAACCAAGCTACAGATTTCTGGTTGTGGATATTAGGGGATGCTGATAGGTTGAGGTCCAGTGATTAACCTTTGCAGTGAGATGGGTCATTGTTAAGTTGCTTTATTTCAAGTGTGCTGAGACGTGTGAAGGAGGATTCCTTCATTCATTTCGTGTTGGAGTTGTCTGGGAGGTTGACGTCTCTGAGGAATGTGGAGTGGGTGTGTTGGATGGAGGCAAAGGTGATGATGAGATCAGAGATTTCTTCTAGGAAGTACTTATTTGTTTTGGGTGGCCTGTAGATCAGGTAAAAGAAAGCTGTTTTGGAGGATAGAGACTTAAGCAGGAGGGGAAAAACTGAAAAGACCTATGTGTGGCAGTCCTGCAAGGTGTGGAGGACCAGGAAGTCCTGTGTGTGATTATTAGTCCCCCTCCTGTTTTGAGTGTGCAGTCCATGTGTTGATTGCTATAACCATCAGATATGAGGATGTCTAGAATGCGCGTGGAGGGGTGTGTGAGCCAAGAGTGCATCTACGTTGTGATGGGTATTGATGTTGGCAATGTCAGGAGCATTGATGACTGCAGAGCGCACATTGGTGAGCATCAGCTGAGTTTTTGTATTGTGGGAGGTGTTTGTGCGCTAGTGATTGGTGTGGGGATGAGGTTAGAATAGTGGCGTGGATAGGAGGGGTGGGAGGGCAGTCCGCCCTGGGGTCGGCACTGTTTTTGGGGCAGGTGAGCAAGCCGTGTCTGTCGACTACAACCACACCCCGCAACCCGAGAACAAGTCGTCCGTCAGACAACCCGTCCCCCTCCCAAGAACAAGTTGTCCATCGACTGACACCCCCTCCCCGATCTTACCTGCACCGGGTGGCAAATTTAGGGTCCGCCCCAGATGGTGGCAGTAGGTCTAGCTATGCCACTGGGCTAGAAGCATTACATATGCACAATTCGGGTGAATATGCTTTTGTGGTTTGGGTGTGTGTTTGTGAAACGGGTGTAAAATGTGATGTTTGCGAGGTACATTGTGATCTTGGAACAAGGAATTTGCTCCTAGATAGACACTCGGTTCAGGACGAGTTCCTGAAAAATAAAATGGTAATAAATAAAGTTTATTACCATTTTATGTTTTTTTGCTGCTCTGGGGCATTTTTGTAGTGGGGCAACGCTCCTCTGCCCTCGCGGAAGAACGGCTCCTGGTGGCTCTGATGTCTGAGCCTGTAAGATGTCTAACCTGAGAGAAACTTTAACCAGCGGTGTAGCTCAACTGTCTAAGTCAAGGTATTCTTATCCCGTACTAACAAATTTCCCATTTTACCTCATTTTTTCAAAAAATGAGTTTGGGAAAACCTTATCCCAGTCTTCCACAGTGAGGTATCCACTGTAATAGGAATAGGCTTATTTGGAGCTTTGCTGTGAAGTTGTGAACAAAAGGTCAGCAGCATGGACTGTATCAGTGTTGGGTGCCCTCAGATTGTGAGGTTGTTGACCAATCTGTGAAAAATGGGGAATTACATTGGCAAACTTTGTTCAAATATGATGTGGGTGCATCATTACCAACCATTCCTGAGCACAATGGACTGAGCAGAATTAAATGGCTCAACTATCACTGCTGACACAAAAATGGGGTAAAAAATCATTTGTGCTGCTCTTACTCTGTCGAGGCACAATAAATGCAAGGAATGAGCTGCCCCCCTCCATTCGTGCGGCCTCTGGCATGCTTGAATTCAGGAAGGTTTTGAAAACTTGGCTCTTTAGCAACTAGGCCCTTCAGGCTATGTTTTGTACTGTGAAGCTAGCGCCAGGACACCCCAGGGTAACAGTGCGATTTACAAATTCACCTAACACTAAAATCAACATTAACATCACCTAGGTATGACTGCCCCACGCTGAAGGAGAGATGAACATGCATATTATTCAAATCATAAAATAGATTTGTTGTTTTGGACTCATCGTATCTCCTGAAATGGAACAATACACCCACACCTTTGAGAAACTAAGGTATGGTGGTAGAGCCTTCGGGTCATGCGCCCAAAATGATGGATAAGCCTTATTCCCCATTTCTGAACTGAAGCGTTTTACCTTCAGCTCTGACAACTTCACTAATTCCATCGTCTGCTGCTTGAGAGCGATCAAAGAAAGGCAGCTCGTAATTCCTCCTATGAACGTGACTAGGCATTAACTCTCCTGTATTCAGAAATTCTCCTTTTCATAGTTTTATCTTTCTATTCTAATGCTATGAAGTTGCCTAGAAGACATGCAGCGCTATCGTGTTTATTGTTGTGACTACATGCAACATGACAGCGATCTTGGAAGTACCGAAAAGAAAATTTCAAAAGGTCCCACTACAGGGCTTTGCATATGCAGGCATAATTATGTAAGCATTGGAAAATCCAATTTCTGCAGCAGTGGGTGGCGGGTGTCAATCAGTTATCAGAGGGTAGGAGCGATAGAAAGAGAGAGAGAGAAAAACACAGAAAGAGAGAGAGAGAAAGATTCACCTTCAACGAGTGCTAACGCTCAATCAGCACAGAAAAAAGGAGCAACAATAGTTCCCTGACATCAGCAGTGGAAGGATATACTCAGCCAATCAAAATGCACAGTGAAACCTAAATGCTCTAGTAGTGGTATAACGCAAGAGTAGCGAGGAAAGCCATCAAATCAGCACTCAGGCATTAAAATACATTAGAAAAACATCCAATCATAAGCTAATGGCCTACCAAAGCCGCTCTAATTAGATTGGTTACATTCAATGCTGTCTGTGACAGACAGCTAAATCCGTCAGTAGCAAGGCCACAAACGTGCCAAACCTTGGCAGCATGCGGTAATATATGCAGTATTTAGTTGGTAAACACATAAGTGCAGAAGTACAAAGATTTTTGGCAGTCCACTGCTGGTGCTGCTGAATACTACGGTTGCAGAATGCCAAGGCTCCGGAGGTTTGAGAGGAAGGTCTCTTTTGTTCACCTCCCTACATTTCTTGTTCCTTTATCCCACTCTTGCAAGTTCTTTTTAATCCCTGCTTTGTCTCTGTTTTCCTACCTTTATCCCTTTTTTGCCTTTCTCTCTCTTGCTCTGGGTCAAACGGTGAAGATGAAGTCCTGATCCCCAAAAGTGAGTCATGGTGCCCACCACCTATAATAAAAAAATAAACACTTAATATGGGCCTGATAGGCCTACCTGGGTGGCATGCAAAGCAAGGCACACTAAAAGAATCGACCCAGAAGTTATTTTTCCTGTTTGCACTTTGCCTCACAACCGTCAGTCAGTCCCACAAGCTGTGCGGTGTCGCCTTAACAACGTTGCCACATTATTTGTAGACAAAGTAACTCCTTTTAGAAAAGACATTTGCAACAAACCCTCTGTATGAATGTCATCAACAAAAAAATGTGCTGCGTGACATACAGGGAAACACCCAAACCAGCCATTCCAGTTTACTTCTCTTACTGTGAACATGCAATGGCTACAATCACTTCCTGGTGACGTGAGGACTCCAGCATTGAAGCAGGTTCAATTACCTTGGCACTATAGGTAGGTGCATTTTTTTGCAGCCCGGTCCCATATTTTTGAGCATGAGGAAAGCGTACACTGATCGCCCTATAAAGTGCCCTATGATGAGTAAATAAAGAGGCATGATTGACTTATAGTTTGTGCTTATTTTATATTGTAGCTGGAACCCTAATAAAAAGTAGTTCTATTTTTATCTAAATTAACATATTCAGCAGTGATGTTGTAATGAGACAACTCAGTGTGTGGTTCACTCCATACAAGTAATAAATGTTAGAATATTATAAGTTGTGGCACCAATGTAGCCCTCTGGACTACTTGTGATTGAGGCCTTTGTTTGGAATGATCATTTTGATAACCGAATCACACCTCCTCAGAATTTTGTTAGTAGCAGAACATGACTTGGAGAGGACAAAGCAATTTACCTAAGAGCACACAGTTTGGTCAAGTGAGAAAAAATGAGATTTCAGCCTACGTTTCCTGGCTGTAGAGCCTGCATTGGACCATATCTTCTCTCTTTACCTTTGCACATTTGTCTTTGTAGATTGTAATCTGAACTGTGTATTAAAGCACAAAGGTGTGAGATTTGAGTGGTGCAAGGATTGTGTGTATGCTCTGGATCACGTCAAGATGGTGTTGGTGAAGAGCTCTGCTCTCAAACCCTCTGATCCTAGTCTCTCTTGTTGTGTTATAGTAAATGTCAGTCAGGTGGGACTGGGAGCCACTCTGACATAAATAGAAGATGGTGTGGTGCACACTGTTGGTTTTGCCTCCAGAGTGTTAAGAGCTGCTGATCAACAATATTCTGTAATTGAGAAGACGCTTTTGGCTTGTTGTTGGGCGATTGAAATATTTTGTCCGTATATTTGGGGAAAACGCTTCCTTCTTCAGACTGATCATAAACCTCTTGTAAGAATTCCGGGTGAGAGTACGAGCAAGTGCTGTGCACCTAGGATATTAAGGATTGCCACCAAACTCCTTCAATGTCAATTTGAAGTGAGGCACATATCAGGAGGGAAAAACTGTAGAGCGGATTTTCTATCCTGGTTTCCCATTCAGTTAAATTAACATGATGAGTTTGGTGACCTCATTGATGAAGATTGTGAAGATTGTCTTGTTGCTGTTCTGGAAATACCAGAGTTGAATCTGTGCTCTGAAGATGAATGGAGATCTGTTTTCAAAATGATTGCTTGTTGCAGGATGGTTGTTCTCTTGTAAAGAGGGGTTGGCCCAGAGAAAAGGCTTTATCGCCGCTGTTACAACAGTTTTTGAAAGTACAGAATGAAATCTCCCTGGAAGACAGTTTACTTTTGGGAGCAGATAAGCTTGTTCCTCTACATGTCTTCCACAAGAGTATCATTGAGAGGGCTCATGAAGGGCATCTGGGGTCCACACTTGGCAAACATCGCATTTGGGACACCTATTGGAGGCCTGGTATGGACACAGAAATTGATAACATGGTTGTGGGCTGTTGCATGTGTGGGGCTGCTCACAAAAGTCTCAAGTTAGTTACTCCTCCTTTAATGACTATTGAATGTCCGCGAGGTCTATGGATGAAGCTTGGAATTGATATCATGGGTCATTACAATATCCTCTCAGGGGGGTGCAAGTATGTTTTGGTTCTCATGGACTATGCTTCTAAATGGCCAAAAGTTAAAATGGTGAAAGAAGCAAATGCTAAGAGTGTCATTGAATTTTTAAGGGAGGTGTAGCTGAGAAGGGTTTCCTGAGGTTTTAGTCTCAGACAATGGAAAACACTTTGTGAGCGCTGATTTTCAATATTTTCTTATCGAGTCTGGGGTAAAGCATTTGAGGAGTTCTTTATATCATCCTCAAACAAATGGACTCATTGAGAGGATGCACCGTGTGGTGGGGGAGGGTGTCAAGTGGGCCAGAGCAGGGAACCATGATGTGCATAAAGCCTTAAATAGTATGTTCTGGATTTATAGGACAACGCCTCATTCCTCCACGAAAGTCTCACCGTTTGAAGAATTAAGCCTGCCAAATATAGATTGTAAATAGGAGTCAGTATTTAGTCTGCCAAATCTTAATTGTATGCTCTGTGTATTTTTTGTATTTTTTGGGGGGGGGTAGGGGGGTCGGAAAGAAGGGAAGATATGTAGAATGCTGTAGTTTAGTGTGTTTATCACTTTAACTGAGAGTGATAATTCCTTCTAGAATATTGCTTGTTACCTAGAGACAAAATAATGTATTTTCATTAATTTATGTTGGGAGCTGTGTTTGTTGAAGCCGTTGGGTTTTTGGGCTCCACAAACCATGTAGCCAAGAAATAAAGCATCTCAACATCTTCTTGTTTCCAGCCTGATCACTACAACTTACAATGGGTTACCTTATTTTGTGCATCATGCAGAAAGTCACACCTCCTCCATTTTTCTGTGCATCACCAGGTGACCCACCGTCACCTTGGAGAAAATGGAACGGTGTGTGGGACGTCACTAGCGAGGAGTGCAAATCGCCCTTGCTGATGCATTGTTTGGATACGGAGGGTCAGGAGGTGTCCGAACATCTTCCTGATCTATCTAATGCTGATGGTGCAAATTCAAACGAATATCAGATTTGTCTAAGAAAAATAGACTTGCTTTCTGCCAAGCAGCTGCCTGCACTTAATTATGCCCAGCAAGCATTCCCAGGCAAATTGGCAACCTTCTTAGAAAAGATTCAGTATTCAGCCTATAAGAAAATATTCCATCTTACAAAGCATGTAAGAAACACCTTGATTAGACTGAAATTCGGGCTAGTGCAGCAAAACCTAAAAAATCTGGCAGCTTCGGCAAAGTATTACTTCCAGGTAACAGCAGCACCCGATAACTCCATGAATCAGTAATACAAATAATATTCACAAGCACCAACAATCCTTGGTATAGGAACTTAGACCTAGAAATAGAACGTCTGCAATTAGCAGTGGAAAATTGGGACACAAATGTAATCAGGTACCCCTTTATTAAATCTGGAATAAGGAAACAACTGCTCGCCCATTCCGATGAACCGGACATGGAAGCCCTGTTAGCTATAGCTCCACATGAATTTTTAAAAGCTCCCCAATTGAACACCCCAGTCAAACTCCATCTTTGTCAAGCGGTGAGTAAACATGCACTACATCTAATCTTGGCCACACGGTCATCTCTGCTTCCAATCAGGCTTACTAAATACATCACGGAAAGGGCCTGAGTACATCAGCGCCTGTTGATTGTGCAACTACAGAAGAGAATCTTTAGCGCACTTACTATTATGTCGCCTTGCTTTGCTACATATACTGTAGAATTTTACTGAGGCCTGGCCTATATTCTTGCAACACCGGACCCGTCTTCCCAGAGACGCGGTTCTCCTATTATATTCTTTGGAATACGCAGCTGAGATGGCCAAATTAGCAAAATTTATTTTGTTAGCACGCAATCAGTACAGGACTCACAAAATGGCCATAGCAGAGAAATCGTCCACCGTCCAGAAGAGGAGGAGGTTACAGAGATGCCTATCTCACTGGAAACATCTGACACAGAAAAGATGTAATTCCTAATAACTGTAAAGCTTTATTGGGATCACCGTACTACTCCTACGCCCTCAGTTGTATGCCGGATGTCCATCTACACTTTGAAAATTCCACACAGTCCAGCACCGTACTATCATTTGCACATGCCAAGTCAAACAGGGCAATGGCACGTTGCACTTTAACTGTAACACCTAGTACTCTCATGTAATCTCTTATTATTATACTTAATCCCGTTATATCCCTCGGATGCTAATATTTCTATCTGGAAAACGTTTAAAACTTGTTTGCAATGTATTGGATTTAGAATCTGTTTTAATCTTTTAAACTGCCTTTTTTTCCCACTGCTTTTGTGCTGAAAATTCAAAATGTTTTATGCATTTTTGCAATGATTTTAAATACTCACACAATAAAAACTTGTCATTGTCATTAACTTGCATTATCTCACCAAACTGAGCACAGTGCTCGAGCATTATCAATTTGGGAAGAGGATGCAAAGGCAAGGTGAGTCAGTTGAGCAATATGTAACAGAGCTTTTCAGGTTGGCTTCAATTTGTAATTTAGGTGGCAACTGCGAAGAACGTCTAAGGGATCAGTTTATGTTGGGATGTTCGTAAGAGAAAGTAAAGGAAAACATGTGGCAGAAGACAGTCCTTCTTTGCAAGATGTAATCACAATTGCTAAGATGTATAAATATTCAAAAGAGTGTGTGGAGATAAGTAGGAGCAGCAGTGGTTGCAGATAGAAAACTGATAATGTAGTGGTGAAATTGGTTCAAGATAAATCTACTAAAAGCAAAATAACGCAAGAAAAATTTGCTACCAAAACATTTGTGGGGAAATGCTCCCGATGTTGGAATGCTTGCCTCATGGCCAATTTCAAGGATTGTCCTGGGTGGAAGGTTGTATGCAATGTTTGTGGGAGGAAGGGCCACTTTGCAAAGTGTTTTAGATCCACCAACAGAACTAAGAAGGTATGTGAGGTTGGGTGTGATGATGATGATCTTCATGGATGTATTGGGAGGTTACCATAATGCGAATAATAGATGGTATGCCTGTAGGACCATTCAAGACCCTTCTTGTTGATGGTGAGCCTGTCAGAATTTTGTTCAACTCAGGCACAAAGATAGCACTAATTCCCAAGTCTTTCTACGATCTTGGTTAAAAAAAAGGTTAAAACTCTTGAAACAGGATGTGAACCCAACAGCCTTATTCATCAACGGGCCGTTTTGCGAGCCCCTAATAGCGAATCATAGCGAATCGCTATTAAGGACTCGCAAAACGGTATTCATGTAGGAATTGCTAAATAAATAGCGATTCCTACACATTCCTTATTTGCGAGTATCAAATTGCTAATCGCAAATAAGGAATAACTCCCCATTCATTCCTATGGGCCAAAAGGCCCATAGGAATGAATGGGGAGTATTCCTTATTTGCGAGTAGCAATTTGCTACTCGCAGCAAATAAGATAGCGATTGAAAGGGTGCCAGGGGTGTCCAAAGGACACCCTGGTGCACCCCTGAAATGCAAATTGAAACAGGTGTTGCGCACACACATGTCCAAGGGACATGTGTGTGTGCAACATGCAACTTAGAAAAATGCTTTTTAAAGCATTTTTCTAAGTTTTTGCTATTTACCGAGAGGTCTGGCCTCTCGGTAAATAGCGGCCCAAAATTGCATTTTCGCAATTTTAAAATGCTTCATGAATTGCATTTAAGGAATCTCAAATAGAGATTCCTTAAATGTAATTCCTCGCAATTTAGCGAATTAGCAATTACCGATTTTTGCATTTGGGATGATGAATCCCAAATGCATAAATTGCGCTCGCAAAGGGCCAGATTCTCAGAATATGGCCCTTTGCGAGAGCTATTCGGCTTGATGAATCAGGCTGCAAGTTACTAGGGTACCTTTGAGGCACTATTATGTTTAAGGACTGTGCAGTACCAGGTAAAATCTATGTTTCGATCAAGGGGGATACCCTCATTAGTAGGATTCACCAACATGACTTGAATGTACATCTTGACTCTTAACAGGATCCCCCATTGTGGGCCAGAGATGTTCCCACAGTAGGGATGATTGGAAATGTTGATGATGAATGGGTGAAAACGTTTCCTGAGGTTTCCAGGAAAGGTTTGGGTTGTCTCAAGGAATATATGCACTTGAGCAAGTAGAAAATGGGGGCACACCCAAAAGCTGCCAATGTGCAAGGGGTTCCGATGTTGGTAAGGGAAAGTATGAGGGTGGAATTAGATACATTGGTGGAAAACGGCATCATCCAGGCAGTTGAAGCCTCAGAGTGGGTCTCACCAGTTGTAATGGCATGCAAGGCCAATGGAGAGGCTGGACTTTGTGTGGACCTCAGAGAACTTAACAAGTCAGTTGTTGTGGACCATTACCCCCTTCCAAATACCAATGACATGGTATGTTCTCTTAATGGTGCCAAGTATTTTTCCTCTCTCGATCCTACATCAGCATATCACCAGATCAAGCTTCATCCTTCTTCCCAGGAACTCATCACTTTTGTCACTCTTTTCGGCACCTTCAAATTTCTCAGGATGCCGTTTGAATTCTGTGGCATCGGTTTTCCAAAGGGCCATGGATAGTATTTTGAAAGTTGTCACAGGGGTAAAGGTCTATCAGATGACATACTGGTGAACAGGACTAAGCGTGTTGAGCATGATGAGAGGGTGTGTGATGTGCTGAGGAGGTTGCAGAAGGGTGGGCTTACATTAAAATCTTAAAAGTACAGATCTAATGTATCTGAAATGGAGTACTTGGGACATTTGATCACAGGCAATGTCATTCCACCCAAGAGTGCTTTGGTGTGTGACATTAAAAACCTACCACCACCCCAAGACAAAGAGGAATAGGCAAACTTTCTGCCCATGGATGAGTTTTATAACAAGTTTGTGCCCAGGTTTGCTGAGAGAACTATGTGTATGAGGGCTTTGCTTGGCAAGGACAAAGAGTTTGTGTGGTCTACATCTTGTGAGGAAGAGTTTAAGAATATAAAGGAAAGCTCAGAGGGTGCTTCCGATTTAGGCAGTTTGACATTAGCGACGAGACACTGGTTATGACCAATGTCAGTTCTAAACGATTGGAGGCAGTCTTGATTCAGAAATCTGGAGGTCACAGAACAATTCTTTTCATTTCAAGAGGCTTAAGGGGTGCAAATGTCAACTACTCGGTTGTGGAAAAAGAGGCATTGGGTGTTTACTGGGCCTCAAGGAAGCTCAGAAAATGTATTTGGGGACATAAGTTTGTGGTCAAAACCGATCACAAGCCTCTTAAGGAAGTATTTTCTAAGAAAGGCATTGACTTAGTTTCACACCGTATCCGCAAATGGGTCCTTTAGGAGTTTAATTTTGAGGTGTCTTATGTCCCTGGGGATGTAACATTCTGGCTGACTCCTTCTTGAGGATGTGTCACACACATGAAGAAGATGGTGTAGAGAAGAGAAACCATTTTGTGGGGGAAGATTTTGATGATTTATTTATTTATACAGTTTTATATAGCGCGAACGTGACCCACGAGGGTATCAGAACGCTTTACAGTATATAGTTAGAAAGACATGAGAAATTAGGTAGTATACACGCATTTGATATTCGTCATTACTTACAAAAGAGGTAGATAGTATAAGATAACATAGGTGCCCAGTGGACAACACATGATGATCCCTGAGGGCAATAGAACATTATATAATATACAGTTATTGAGCCTTAGGTCAGTATTGTGGAAATAAACAAACATATAATGTTCTCAGATGAAGTGAAGGTGTGTCTGGTGACTCCAGGTGTCTGAATGGAAGGGTGCACTTCATAATAATGAGGTGCTGCAGAAAGTCATAGGGATGGTTTTGGGAGGTTGGTGTTCCAAAGGCAAGTGTGAGCAGGAGATGTTACGGTATTGGTAAGTGAGAGGTGAATTGTGTATTGTCACCGGTTTGTTGTTGAAAGGGAATAAGTTGGTTCCGCCGGGTGATATTATGAAAAGATTGGTGGACTATGCTTGCGCCAGCCATATGGGCATTTAAAAAACAAAAGAGCGAGTTAGAGAGAACTATTGGCAGCCAGCAATGGATTTGTTAATTGAGAGGGCAGTAAGAAACTGCCGGGAATGTGTAAAAAGTGACAAAGTACTTAAATGCAGGAATCAGCCCATAGTTGTGACTGAAGAGGCTGCTGGGCCTTGGAGTGAATTAGCACTAGGCATTTTAGACCTGTCAGGATGAAGCCTTGTGATGGGTATGTCACTGTTTGCATTGGCATGTTTTCTCGGTGGCCATTGATCTAAATAGTAAAGTAAGTAGAGTCCAAAAAGGTAATAACGTTTCTGGAGGAACTTTTTGAGAGGGAGAGTTTCCCCTCCTCTGTGCTCACCGATAATGGTGTCCGGTTAACCTTTGAAGTGGTGGAGTCTTTCTTGAAGGACAGAGGGATCAAGCATAGGAAGGCAGCAGCGTTGTACAACCCTGAATGCAATGGTGTTGTGGAGCTCTTTATTAAGGTGCTTAAGGAAACACTTCAACAGTCTTTGTTGTGTGATGTGGAGTGGGAGATTGTGATGAGAAGAAACGTTTGTGATTATCGTTTGACTGTCAGTTTTAAGTTGTTGCTCAAACACTTTATGACTTATGACTTACAATGTTCCTCACATAGCAAGGGAGAGGTGTGGCGCCGCGGCTCGGGCGACTGACGTTGGAATCTGGGGATCACGTTTCGATCCCCGGGTGGCGGCAGATTAGCCCAGCACCATGTGACTCTGGGCAATAGCTTGCTTAATCTTCCTGACGGCGCCCAGCGCCTAGAGACCCTTACGGGTGATTGTTCGCGCTTTACAAATGTGGATCATTATAATATTATTATAGCATTGTAGTCAGATATCAATTCTTATTTTTCTCCACCACACTTATAGCATCAAATACTTGGTATTGACATGAGTCTTAGCTACGCAGTTCTCCTCTTTTCTGCAATTGTATGGCTGATGTGAGATTTCTAACAATCTTCTTTTGTATGTGCTTTTTAACAGCAAGCTATACATTGCCTGCCATTGTCTTGAACATGCTTGATGACACAGGGCAATCATAGATGCCCTCCACTTTGTGCGTAATGTGACGTGCATGCACATGCTGCGTGCTGACATCCTAAGCAAATTTTTGACATGACTGTGACAGTTCATGTCAGACACTGCAACATTGACATCACAAGGCGTTGTTTTCCTTTGCCCAGGAGACTGTCAGCCATGATCACTCGGAGATGAAATTCTGCATTAATCGAAAGAGAAATTCCTTATCCACTGGCACAGCTCTTGAGGACAATACAGAAGATAGGTTCACCAAATCAGTCTCCAGCAGAGATTTGGAAGTACTTCCACGACCTCAAAACTGGCAATTTAAGATCCAACTAGTCAACACCACTAAGAAGTTCAATTAAAAGTGTTGTGTATAATGAGGTCTTCTCGAGTAGCCACAACATAAACCTCTAGTGTGTCCAGTCAAGCAACAACTACTTCCACCTCAAATCCTTCCATCAGCATAAAGCCTAACATTCTTTATTCCGCATTGTTGAGGCTACAAATTCTGAACTGAGAATTAGCACCTGTGTTAGAATGAGGGACATAGACAAGTTGATAAAGCAACTTAAAGTTCACTGAGAGTGGGAAAGGATGCGGTTCGGTGTATTGATGTCCACAATATAAAAAAGAAGCAAACTGTGTTCTTTTCAACACACATCTATTGCAGTCAGAAGTGTAGTGTTAGGGGTTATTTCGGGGTTTGTGGGTATTCATGGTGGGCGTGCATAGTTTTACCAGTGACTCCCAGTGATGTGTCCAACTATTTTAGCACATGTAAATCTACTCCAAAAATGGTGTGGCAAATCGTGCATATGGGGGTGGAAATTTTCCCATATCACTCTTCTGTGGGATGCTTTTTAGATTTCTTAGATTTTCCTGAAACTCACTATCACTGCATTATGTGCCACTTGGCCATAAAAATGTTTAATCGCAATCTATATGTGTTCCAGGATGACTATGTCTTTTGCATGAGAGAATATCCCTAAAGGCTCACTACAATACGTAAGCGAATATAAAAGTCCCTGTACCATTTAATCATGTACTCCATGCAAGCAGAAGTTAAAAAGCAAATAAGCTAACATGAGACCTAGCTCCTGATCTGCACATCATTTTTGGACATAGCTCATTATCAACCATTTGCGCTCAAATTTTACTATAGTATTTATAATTATAAAAAGCTGTCTCTGGAACATGCCCAAGGAAGCGTCGTCCCACTGGACAGTTAGTCAGCAAAAATAAAATGATAATAAAACAATATTATCATACATTTTTCAGCTGACTGACCGAGCCAGGGAGTCTTGGGCAGGGCGGGGCTGGGCCATGGCAGGGAGGACGAATGATGGGCACTGTAAAGTGTGTACGTCAGTTTGGGTGGCTGTTTTAGGCTGGCCAAACAGACATGTGCCCTTAGGTTTCTACAACCCAGCTGTGTTAACAGCCAGGTTAGAGAACAGCCGCATCAGACCAGCCCACTCCGGCCAATCCCCATGTTGCTCTCATTCTTGGTATACCATGACAGCGGCTTCTGGATTGGGTAGGGAACCTGTGCTTTGTGCCATAGTGACTGCCGGGATCAGAGAAGCATCGAGGCGGCCGGCAGCATTGGCGGCAGGACAGGTAGTTTTTTTTTTTAAATAATTATTATTTTTCTATTAATCCTCCGCCCCCCCAGCTTAGTTTTACGGCAGCCGCTACTGGCTTTTTCTATAGTAATGATCTTTCTAAGGTATCAAACTTCAAACACTGTGGTGTAGTGCCAATGGAACAACTACAGTAATCCACTAAAACTGCAAGAATATATTGTGGAAAAAAACTTAAAATATGTCTGTACCATGATTATATACTCCTGTGAAATACAATATTAGCAACACCACGTGTAATCCTAAATGTATCAACCGTTTCAACAAATAGGTATGTTGTTTTATATTAGTTCGAAGCTTCCTGTGACGTAGAATATGCTTGCAGCACGTTATGGCTCTAGCAGGCCCAGAATCCATAGAATTCAGTGTTGTACCTTGCACATCACTTTCCAACTACCTGGCAAGGAAAGCAGCATTTTGTGAGAATACTAGCAACAGCCTTGCGTACAAGAATGAGCTCTTCTCATCAAGGCCAGTTCTGAGCTTCCATAAAGGGAAGATCCTGACACTTGCTCATTAGATAAGTTTTTGCTGAGAATAAGAAGTTTCTATTATGTGATGAAGCTTCTTTGATTTGTAGTGAGTGGAAATGTACATACACTTTTTCTAGTGAAGGTCCTGGTCAGTTGAAATGTCAACTGTCTTTGATCTTGGCTGCCTGCTATTTTGCATTAAATGCCTGGTGGACTTTGAGTTTCCCAGCGTGTTGTGTTTTATTTTTAACAACTTTAATTAGAAGAAGTAAACTCCGTGCCCTTTTTGTGGCAGGGATGAATCAGCAAATTCTGTTACATATCTGAATTTAAAGCTGCTTTCATTATGCTTCAAAATATTTGGGGGGAATACTATGCCCACTATTGTCAGCTGATATTCCATCTAGGATTATTTGTAGCAAAGTGTACTCCATAAGTAGTTACGGTTCTATAGCAGAATATGTGTAGATGTTACCACTGAAATTCAGATTTTACAAACAGACCCAACTGGGTTTTTCTTTTTTCTGTGAATTTATTGAACATTAAATAAACTGGTATGACATAGCACTATTTCTCAATGACCAGGAACTCAAAGTGCTCGTTTAGGGTGTTAATTTGCAGTTTTTGCAACAAAATGTTTTCTTTAGTTTCCCCATGCGAAATAAATTAAGTGATTCTTTTATTCATTTGCTTAAATTGTGATGTTAGACAATGCAGTGGTGCATACAGAAAAGCGTAAATACATTTAGGAAGATCCATCGTCTTTCAGCCTTTACCATCATCCAAACTCACAGGCAGTATTAGGACCAGATTTATCAAAGTGTCACCCAACGCAGCAGCCAGAAATGCTGTGCTGCGTCGCATGGCAAGGAGTGAGCAGGAGAGCCCATATCTAAAGAGAAATGGCTCTCTCCTTCTCTCTCCCTAGTGCCGGCACAGAATGTTGCCGCTGTGCGACATGGACACACCTTTGTGCCATATTGCAAGGATGTGTGCGAGAGTCTAACATATATTTTGTACTGGAAGATTCTCCTTCCAGTACAAAATACTATGCCTAGACAACTTTTTAAACTTTTCCTACTTTGTATGTCTGCTGTACAGTGCAGCAAAGTCGGAAAAGAAGGGAGAAATAAAACGTTTCTCCTTTTAACGCCTGCTTTCAAATGGCGTTAATGTTTTACGCAAAACCCGGCTCATATTTTTGGTAGATATGGTTTTGAATTGTCAAAAAGTAGGGGTAGTTGCTTTGGAATGCCCATGTAACACCCCCTTGACGCTAAGTAATGCAAAGCAGCGCTGGATAGTAAATAAGGTAAAACAAAATTGTGCTGGTTTGCGTAGCTTTTGTGACGCAAACACAGCATAAAATGTTGGTAAATCTTGCCCTGAGTCTTTGGTGCATACAACTTCAAAGAATGAACGTTTTGTAGATCCACTGGAATATCAATTCTCAGACATGTTACAAAATCGTCTTTCCACAAAAGAGAATACTTTTAATTGATTCTTCGATGTATTCCTGGAAAGAGGTGACATACTCAATGTTGACCAGTTCATTTCACATCCGAACGTTTCTCCAATCAAGGCTTTCATGTTAAATAATGGTGGTGCGGAAGTAGTGAGAACAATTAAAGTCCAAATTAGATTGTCTGAAAAATTACAGTTTCAATTTAAGATGCCCAACCTCAATTCCAGCAGTCTCTGCCTGGTCTCTGAGCCCTAGTGCTAAGGTTTCTCATCTAATGCTAATATAAAAGCCACAGTTGAAAGTAAAGAGCCTTGTTTGGTTTCCTTTCAGATCTTAATTGGTTCTGAGATAAACCCATTTCAACATACTTTCATTTATCCATTAGTGTAGAAAGCTTTCAAGACCCTTCTGAAGGTTTCAGCAAATATTAAACGTTGAACAAAAACAGAATGTCGAATGCAGCCCAACATAGCAGTATTTTTTCGGTTTCTGCTTCCAGATCAGGCAAAATAAACTATGTCTGAGACAATACTCTGGACGATGAACCAAAAAGAGATCAGCATGATAGAAATGTTGGAAAACAGTGCTGTCCTCACTGCTGCTGCTTGCTTGCCAGGTTACAACCTGCCCAGAACTCCTGACGTCTTGCTTCATAACATATTTGTCTTCCTCATGCTCATAGACCGTCGCACGCCGACGGGAGCGAGGAAAGGGCGAATTCTGGCAAACCCTAGCACAAAGAGAACGCTGACAAAGATTAAAGATATAAAGAAGTCCCCTGATGGAGGGCTATATGCTTGAAATGCATTGGGCAAATAATGAATTGTTGAATATGAAGAAAAATATTCATGTGAAAGATTTGAAGAAATTGAAAAATCTTCGTTACCAATAAATGAAAAATGAAACAATGAATTCATTTGAAAATGTGGATTAATTACCGAAGAAAAAGAAAGGAGTGCAAGGTTGGATTGTATCTTGTGTCACAGGATTCATACTCTATATTTACTATTTCATCAATCCAGCAGCTCAGTAGGATTGCCATCCTATGCACCAACGAAGTAGAGGAAAACTTATATAATCATAACTAACTGACCATACACTTTGAGTGCGGAACCAAACTCCAATTGGTTAGTAGTATCTTGCTCATGCTAGACACAGCTTGCCAGTTCATTGTGGCATGCTGGCAAACCAGATGCCCTTCTTCAGTTCCTATGAAGCAAGATTGGGTAAGGCTTCTTATGACACCACGAAAAAAAGTCATGTGACCAGGGAAAGTCTCCTGCAATGTAATAAAGCTTCTGAAATAAGCCTTAGGGTAAACATGATCAAGAACAAAGAGGCCATTTCATCTATGTGCTGAACTGTCACTTGGCACTGAAGTAGGTCAGAATTAAGCTACTAAGTAATCATAATGTGTGCATCACCCGCTGATGCGCCTATGCGTTCCTGAAAGCAGACAGACACGCCTAATGTATTACGCCATGTAAATTATACACCAGAGGTGCTCTGCCCATATATAGTTTCTTAGAAAATTGACTCAGCACTAAATGCTGTGTGTGGGCAGACTTACAGCATTGCTCACCCATTTTCTGTATTTATTCAGTGAAGCAATACACTAGTTTCACTTGAAGTTTCATTTGAAGATAAACTAGAGACAACTATCAAATTTACTTTAAGCCACTTTGCAAAATGGTAGGTGATGATCTTCTCTATTGACTGCCAACTCAATAGGTAAACTGTCATCGGGGAGATAAATGGATCCACGAGTCTGTGCCAAAGCATTCAGCGGGCGTGTTTGGAATTCTGTAATGGGCTGATGTCCTGTGTGCCAGATAACAGAAAGTGACAAAATAACATAATGAAGTTTATGATTCTAGAATGCATGAAATGGGAATGTAATGAACACATTGAAATCTACTGCAGTATTGTCCCACTCCTTTAGGGAAATAAGGAGGTGTAAAAAAGACATAACGACTTAGCGCCCCATTTAGAGTTTTCAGAGCATCCTCCAAAAGTGACATACACTCCATCTGCCACCCTCAAGGTTCCCGTGCCTCATTTAGAGGGCACTAGCAAACTGCAGGGTTCCCAAAGTGGACACTCAACTGGCTGTGCCTGGAGAAACCCCTGAAAGTGTCACAGTAACAGCTGCCCTACTCTATCCAAGGTAGAGGAACCTCGACTAGACACCGGAAATGAACTCCGTCCACACCAGTGCCATTTTTTTAGTTTTTCAGTTAAACAGAAAAGTGTGCCGAGCAGGGCACGTTGGCAAACTACTTTGCCTTCATAGCAACTGTGGCAGCAGCAGATGCACTGAAGACCTGAAGATCCTCACCGAGCAGGCAGAGATCTATAAATATTGTGGGTGTCCTTCGCCAGGGAAGCAGAGGCCACAGTCACCACTGACATGGCAGACATCCTCCCGCCATGGTATAAAGATTTGGGGGCGGATTTACTAATGTTTCACGCAACGCAGGGCAGCAAGCAAACTTAGTAAGATACGGAGCACTTCTGCTCCCTTCTTGTGCTGCCGCACCAGAGGCCATGTCGCACCAATGCAGGCCTTTTGTGCCTTGCTGCTAGGGTGACTGTGTTATGAACAACATTGTTTTGGTGCCGGACGGGGCACCTTCCTGCACAAAAACAATCCATAAAAGTGGGCCGGCTCACTTACTGTGTCCTGGAGACCCCACCCCTGGACATAGTAGTTTCCCGGCCCACATTACCACAGGCAGGGTAACGTGTTTGCTCCAGTCCTAATTGGGCTTGGGTAGATGAGCCACGTGCCACACCCTTTCCTATTTGTATTTGGCCCTGGGGGATGGGGTACCTGGGTCCTATCACAGCTCAGGGGGGGAGGTTACACACCACTCTCCCCTTAGAATTTAGTATGAAGAATGGGGTCCCCAGGGCCAAAGAAGGCCTCGGGACGGGTAATGCAGGCCTCTCCCTTGTTTAATTGTATGTGGCCCCCGGTATGGGGGTCACCGGGGCCTCTTAAAGCCTGCGGAGGGGTTCCACATTTCCCCCTCACATTTTAATTGGAATTGGTCCTGGGGTGGCTGCCAATTAAGGCTCGGGAGGGAGGGCTGCAGGCCCTTCCCCTTAGTATATGGTTTGTCCCCGGGGTTGGGGTCCCCGGGACCTGAAGGCCAACCTTACGCGGTGTTGCCAAAGGCTAAATGCGGTGTGGGGTTGGTAGCATATTGGGGATTAACTGCCTTCAGGTGGGTTGGGCACAGGGCCTGGCTAATGTCCAGGCCCTGTGGTCAACCCCCTACCTGTTGGGCGCCGCTCCCATTTTCTATTCTATTTGGCCATGGGAGATGGGGTCTGAGGGTCCAATTAAGGGTCAGGGAGGAGGTCGCTCACCCCCTCCCCTTAATCTATATGTTTTGGCCCCAGGGGATGCGGACCCCGGGGCTACGCATGGCAAAGCTGGTGTGCAGCGTTGTCAGCAGCCAGCTGGAGGTTTGGCCACAGGGCCTGGCTGCAGGCCAAACTCTGTGATCAACCCACCGCTGCTCACGGCAAAAGGCTAGGAGGAAATTTGGCTTAGCAGCTTGATTGCTGACTTTGGAACTGGGAAACCAGGCTTGGATCCTGGCCTTGGCTCAACACTTTGTGAGTCTGGCCAAATCACTAAATCTCCCTGCAGCTTAAGAAGGGGTTACATAATCTGGCTATTCGGTGCTGTAATGCATTAGGACCAAGTTACTACATAAATATGCAAAATATGACCTGCCAGACTAATGACCTTCTTTGTCTATTCCAGGAGGGTTTTCTAGCTTTTTGGCTGGGAGCTATTTTATTTTTCATTACTGACTGTTGGGTTCTAAACAAAGCAATCATTTTCCAATAATGAATTAAACAAAATAATTTCCTTAATGTGTGATTCACACATACCTATCTATACCTATAAAACAATAAATATTTTAGTTGATTTTAAGTAAAAAATATAGTTTATTTAGGTTTACAACAACAAAATAAATTATGTAAACAAATTAAAAAAACAATTATCGAGTGACACTAATGCATGGACGTCATTTAGAGGTCGCCTGTGGTTGCTGCTGCAACCCCCTAGCTTGCTCTTGGGGACCCCTGGCACTGCCTTTGTGACTCCTGGCCTCAAAGGTGGCACAATCTGTACCTGAAACACAAGGGAGACTCTAGACTCTTTATTTTTCTGTGCAATTTTCACTATACTTCGAGTGAATAATATTTTATTATTGACTAATAATGTAATTAAAAATGGAGCATAATTACCTGGCATGGACCTTTGATAGCAGCTAAGATAAGTAAACAAATGCATTTAAATGTGAGTTGTGTATGTGCTTGTGGGTGAGCATGTATTTATGTGAGCGACAGGTGAGTGTGGGAGTGAGTGAATTTAATTGAATGTGAGAACATGGGGGCATATTATTAAGGGGGTTTAGCTCTGCTTTTTTGGCTTTAAAAGCCAAGAAAGCGGAGATAAAATTATCTCCCTATTACCTAGCTGGCGCTAACACCAGTTAGCGACAGCTAGTAGGAGATAGCGACCATCTTGGGCCCCACTTTGCATGTCAGTGATATTTATCACTAATGACATGCAAAGTGGGTGTGCCAAGATGTTAGCGACTGGAAACAGTCGCTAACATCGCTATCTCCTATTACCAACTTATGGAGATATTCACGCTAAGCGCGAATATCTCCAAAAGCCAACACCTGCCCTGAGCAGTTCTTAGCCATGTTATCCAATGGGAGGTGGATAACATGGCTAAGAGCATTAGCTCGGTAATGCATGAATATCGCTGACTTTTCAGCGATATTCATGCATTGCGGCCGATTTTTATCGCATTTGCGATAAACCTTGGTAATACCAAGGTTTATTTGCGATAAAAATCGCCGCAGCTCAGCGGTAAATTTTTGTCTCTAACCAAGCAATAGCGATAATTATCGCTATTGCTTGGTAATATGCCCCATGGTGTTATGCTGGCAAAACTGTCTTAGACCCTGGCGTACTAAAGGTAATTCCTGTCTCATTGAGACAGCATGTGGTAAAATAATGGTGCTGGCATAGTTGCGGCAATTCACAGCCTGACAGGCACCTGTAACAAAATACGGACAGCACATTGGAGGTAATTCTTGGAATATTAAGCACCCACGGATTACAGCCTTTGGTCTATTGTCGTATCATTAAAATACTTCTTCTGCCCAGTACAGTATACAGCTTGGGGCAGTATACACGCTATCTGCATTCCTTTCCCGTTGTTTACCTTTCCCCCTCTACCTTCCATTCCATATAAGACGTTTTGTCTTTGCTATGTAACGCGAAAATAACTTCTGTTATCACGTAATCTCATGTTTTTCTACTGTCTGTTCTCACCGCGGAATCCAAACAACCTTGGCCGATGCTCAGTGGAGCTGTCCTATGCAGCTATAGAGGAGTTTGGCCCTGGTTCACCCCCTTGGCCGTCACCTACCCAGCCGGACATCTGGCATTGTTTTCCTCGCCTCCCCGTTAAGTTTCCTTCCCTCTATCGTTCTCCTATGTCTATACTTGGAATCTGTAACTGAAGTAATCATGTATTCTGTAACTTGCTGATCCTCATGTAAAGCGCTCTGATACCTCCGGGTCTAGCAAGCGCTATAGAAAACTTTGCAAATAAAATAAATTAAATTAAATTTAAAAAAATCCTTTTTCTATGTGTAAGGCAGATTGCATTACACATTGAAAAAGGAAGTAATAAGGAGAAATAAAGATATTTCTCCCTGTTACGCATGGGTGTGGGAGACATGCCATTTTGGCGCAATCCCAGATTTATGACCTTAGTAGGTCTGAGATTGCATCAGAATCGATGGGTGGATGCATGCGAACGCCCATGTTCCACCCATGGAATGCCTCCCCTAGGCAAAGTAATGTAAGACAGCGCAATGCGTTACAAAGTCACACGAGGAACCACAAATCAGGCCTTGCCTGCATTTGCAAATCTCTACTAACATTGTGTGCTGTGTCTGCGTCCAAAAAGTGGCACAGCCATGGCACAAAATATTAGTAACTCTGCCCCTTGGATTGTGTATAGAAGCAAACTGAGCCAGTGGTATCCTTCATATGCACAGACTAACTATCCAGTAGGACTTTGTATGTTTCTTTATGGCCAATTAAAATCCTAACATTTCCCTAGTTATCTACAGGCCATAGGACCAAGCCTTCTGTTGCCAATAGTTAGGCATTCATGATGCATAAAAAACCTGCTTGAGAAAGTTTACGATTAGACTTTCAAAAAGTAAGTATAGTTTCAAAAATGTGGTAATCGGAATATATAGATTTACGATGATTCAAAACTACGCACCCGTTTTTTGTAATACGGTGACTGGAGATTTAACAACATATACTATATCATTGTCCTGTTATTATTATTTTTTTCTGATGCGTGGAATATTATTAGCCAGATCTATACAATCTGAATACCTTTATATATTCCTATACTAATCCTTAAATCTTTTTCTCTTAAAACTATATTATCTCAGGCTGATAGTAAACTTTTCGATTTCCATATTTCTACTGTGCTTAAATCAATAACTTCGGATTGGAAGGATTCTAAACTAATATTGGTTACTGCTTGGTGGGAATGGATTATTTTTTTGAAACGTGGACAATCCTTAATTCTACATACTCAAAATGACTCCTCTAATTTCAGGCCCAACCTGTGGCCTACATTAGATTCATATATTATTGCATGTACTTCCACATGAAATGTATACTGGTGTATTTATTCTCTGTTATACTTTCATTGTAGCCCTTTTTTTATTTGCTTTTTGTTTTGATACTTATTACTATAGTTCAATATATTGGTGTAAATTGATGTTCTATATTTCCCCGGTACTTGGTATCCGATTTCATTTCTAACGGTAGGGTGTTATTTTTTGTACTGTGTTCATTGTATGATATTCTTATATTTAAAACATTTCTGAAATAAATTTAAAAAGAAACTACGCACCAGTTTTGTTGCAGATTTCTTTACATCTCCTTAGATTATATAAATTATATTTACTGGTGCTTTAAACAAGATCCTTTTTTCTATCTTAAAAAAATAATTATACATTTTATCATTTTACACAGTCTGTGCCTAAAGGCCATTCAACATTTCTTTACAGTAACAGGAGGTACAGTGTTTCAATGAAGTGTTAAACAGCACATGGGATTATTTAAAAAATGTTTTTTTCAGATGAAGATAGATACTTTTAACAATAGTAGATGTATCTCCTACTACGAAACTGGCCCAGAATTTCACAATTAAAAGCCTATTGAGGTTATGAGCCAAGTGTTCCTATATTTTAGCATGGGCATTACATTGTTTGTAGTGTCTGCCACTGTTCAACCTTGTTTGCAGGTCCATTCAGGACTAACCCACCCAATCAATCTTGAGTCACCACTCAGAAGAAAGGCGTGTACCGGAGACTGTGGTCTCTTGGCCTTGCGGCCCACAGCGGCATTGCTGCATAGAGCTCAGCAACCATGCTTGACCGGTGCGAGCAGGACCCCGCCAGTCAATTGTCGTTTAGCCTTTAGAAAAAGAATCGCAGCATACCAATTTCATCATACTGATTTCTTCCGCACATCACCCAGCAGTGTTGCCGGAGCAAGAATGGTCCACAGCTGCCCGTATCATCTTTGTCAAGATACAGGATACTGCTCCCTAGTACCTTACTACTCGTAGATAGCACTTGATGTACAGCGCCTGCGTCAGCAGTGCGACGTCTATGACGTCCATGGCCGGACTGGCAGGTCGCCCAAGCGTGCTAACCGCCAAGAGGTTGGAGCCCCAGGAGGCCAGTTTTGACACTCGGAGGCCTGTTTTGGCCAGGGGTGGTGGTGCACGTTATGCGATCCCGGCGGCAACTTGAAAGAGTTGCTCTCCTTCTAGCGCATGTTAGCACATCTGCACCGGGGGGGTGGAATTTATCATTTTTGCCAGGGTTGCTTTAAGTTCCCAGTCCAGCCCTGATGACATCTAGGGCCACATGTACAACCTACCAATTTGCGACTCGCACAATGCGTCGCATTTGCGACTCGCAGTTAGCGACTCGCAAATTGGGACGCACAACAGTGTCTTAGAAACTGTTTGCAAATCCCAATGGGGTCGCAAATTGCATGCCTCATGCATATTAATGAGGCTGTCGCAATATGCGACCCCATTGGAATAGCTGGCACTCCAAGGGATGGTGGCCTGCTGCGGACAGCAGACCACCATGTCTGGGACTGCTTTTAAATAAATCAGATTTTTTTAATGCAGCCCGTTTTCCTTAGAGGAAAATGCGATGCACGCAGTGGTCCCTGGGACCGCAGCCTGTCCTTAAGAAATATTTTGAGAGCTACTCACAAAGGGGAAGGGGTCCACTGGGGACCCCTTCCCGTTTGCGATTGGTTTACCACCCTTCTGTGAAGGGTGGTAAACTGCGACTGTTTTGCAACCCCTTCCCGTTTGCGATTGGTTTACCACCCTTCTGTGAAGGGTGGTAAACTGCGACTGTTTTGCAACCATAATTGCAGTCGCAAAACAGTCATACATAGCTTCAGGAGTCGCTATTAGGAAGGGACGCCCTTAGAACGCCCATTACTCATAGCGAGTCGCTAATCCTACTTTGCGAGTCGCAAATTGATTTGTGACTCTCAAAATAGGATTAGTACATGGGCCACACGTTTTTGCGATCGCAAACAGGTCTAAAACACATTTGCTCCCGCAAAAAACGATAGTACATCTGGCCCTTAGAGTCTTCTCCTAGGCCATATCCACACAGAGGTACTGGTCTATGGTAGACTCTATACCAGTGTTTTTCTCCGAATAAACCTAAGATACAAACACATACTATGACCAAACATATTGATATAACCAGTAACCCTGCTGACAATATGTTGTCACTTGTTTCATATTCAAACAAGCTGGTATCAGGAGAGGGAAACTCTTACCTGTTCAGGACTTGAGTGCTGCATCAATGAAAACTGACAAAATTGGGAGATAGGTTTCCTGTGCCTTCTACATGGGACACCCAACCAAAGGCTCACCCTGAAATGTATCAGATGCAGCCTTTAGTTATAACAAATCCCTCTCCGCTCTATTTCACCTGGAGTAGAGCGTATAGGCCTCAGTATGACATCTGGCAACCACCTAGAAGCCCATGTACTCATTTGAAGATAGAGCTCTTTCTTGTTTACTAAAATACGGTTCAGAACCTTGCCCTCCTCTTGTCAAAATTCACCTTGGTGAATACTTTGAAGAAAGGATAGTTATGAAGTTTCTCAAAATGCTGGTGTGTGCCTGTTTTCAGAGGTGTTTGCCATGTTGTTGAGTTTTCTGATGGCTGGTACACATGACTCAACACACTCCACCTACTTCCGGTGTAGAGGAACAATCTAACCCTCAGTTCTCTCCCTACTTTGCCATGGTATTACCTGCTCCGAGCTCCTACCGTCTCTCATTGCCATGCGCGCGTGTCTTGCCCACCAGACATGCAGCTTGGCACCTTGGCTGCTCGTGCTGGCGCTATTACTGTTTGAAGTAGGGATTGGTCCTCCAGGAACAAAGTCAGGCCTGAAACGCAATGCATGAAACACAACTGTCTAAACAAACATTAGCATGGGATTTCGCAAGACTGCTGTACGTGACAGGAGCTTGGCACAGGAGGGGTGGAACTCACCACGGATGGGTGCGTCACCCACAGATGCCAGCGGGGCATTCTTGAAAGCAGACAGCCACACCTAATGTATCATGCATCTGCACATTGATGTGCTCTGCCCACATCTGGGGCGGGATGCACAAAGCGCTTTTGTGGCAAAGCCCTGAGACCACAAACGGGGACTTCTTAATGTACAAACGGCCCACCATACACGCCAGAAAATTATTTCCTGCTGATAAAAGGACTTTTACGAGCCATTCCGAATCGTAGATAGGAGGGGGAGTGAGAGGGTCCTGCCCTCGCATTTCTGATTCTGAAAGGAATATTTTGATGGTTTGTTACTGCAACCGCATAGGGGACGGTATCTCCTTCAAACACCTACCCTATGGTAATCATGCCAGCGGGCTTGGGGGGAGAAGGCAGTCCTCCAATGTCCTCCAATTTGCTCCCAAATTGGAAATATTTTTTAAAAGCAGTACCCGGGCCTCTATGGAATATAAGCTGCTTTAAAACTTGTTTCAAATTTCTGAAAGCACACATGCAAGGAGGGAGCTCTGCTGTGCTTTACAGGACTCCATCCAGTGCTTAATTTGAGCCGGTGGGGCCACCAGAAATTATTTTTGGGGACTGGCATTTATTTTCCCCACACCAGACATTTGCAGAATGCAAGAGTGGCAATAAGGCACAGATCTCAAGATCGAGAAAGACGGCAAAACCATCACAAAGGGAGAAACAAGTAACCCCCAAATGTGAGAAAAGGGGCTGGGAGTGTCTGGTACTGGATTAAGGACTGAGGGGGATATTCACAAGGACCTAACTCTGATTTATCTCCACTTTAACGCATCAAAAGTGGACCCCATTCACAAGCTGGTGCAAACTGCAGCCATCGCCTGTATTCCCACCAACAACTAACCCTAATGAGATGCAGAGTAGGCGTTCCCGTGCAAAAACACACAAAAAACCACAACACCACTTTCACAACGAACTACCAGATCTGCAATGCGTAACAAAAACAGGCGATAAGCCGTGGTAGCAGCAGGGAATTAACACCTGCCTTTTGCTAGTGTTTAGCAGGACGTCTACCTGCAGCATAAAAGGGAGCCTCGCCCAGAGCCACACCTGAAGACCCACAGATGCCATGGAGACAATGATCATGCAATGCCGATACCCCTACACTATAGCTGGATTCCCTCACGTGTCAGGGACAAACAACAGCAAACATGTACCCCCCGTGCCCCCTGCACACTGCACACAACTACCACAACAGAAAGCGCTCGCATACCATGAATATGTAGGCAAAAGTGGACCGCTTGGGACTCCTCAACAATGTTGTGGCCAACTCCCCAGGCAGAGTGCATGATACTCACATCTCCCGACAGTCCATTATCACCCAGCGCTCCCAGGAAGGCACACATGGAAATGCAGTGCCCATTGGTAAGTCCAAAATAAACACACCACATACCTCCAGCCCACAGGCATGCAACTCACGACATTGCCAATGTGCACGCAGCACATGTCAACTGACCAGACACGACAACACAACTCCATTGGGAATCTGGCCTTGCCATGTCCACAACCGAGCCACGGCATCGCACCACAGACACACAATAGCAGGATGTGAGGAGGGGCATGGAGCAGGCATGTGCGAGAGCAGCAAGTGACTAATGAATGTGAACCTACCCTATGTCAGGTGTGGCGTGGAGGTACCGGACAAACTACAGAGTGCAAACCACGGAAATGGCCATGTGGAGATCAACTGCTGGTGCATGGAGTGTAGTGGCCATTGGATGCTACCATGTCCCCACAGGCTGTGGGGCAGAACGTGGAACTGTTGCACGTTACATCCCCCCCTGCATGCGCGTGCATAGTAGGTTGGACCTGCGTACGCCAGGCCTGCATAGGGGTGTGAACAAAAAGCCCTTGCACTGGTGGTGGTTCTCATTTGGAATGGACAACGCGTCTGCCAGGGTGGCGCCTCTCAGCCCGTCACGAGTCCTGCGCCGAGCGAGGCGGGGCCTGAGTCCCTGTGCGCCTGCTGCACCCCGGGCCGCTGGTTCCCTGACCTGTCATGCATGCCCCAGCGCACCACCGAGGCTCCGCTCACCTGCCTACACCAACGTGTGTCAAAGAGGGCCCCCCACATGCCGGTGCAAGCTCCAAGCACCAGTCCCGCGACCTTTACAGCCTCGGCAGACAATTGCTGGCCCACCCGACGCTGGCTCACATTACTCTTTTCTCATTTACATACTCCGCTGGCGTCCTCTTCAGTCCAATAGCTCCCACATGTGGAACTGTGTCCTGAGTCCTGAATGGCAGTGACCCCAAGTCCGTGGCAGCGGCAACAGCACCAGGCTCCCTTCGATCAGTGAGGCATAATTCCACATGCCAGGCCTGTGACACTTGGTGCCACTAACCCTGTTAAATGCCATCTGGCCACACGTGGTGCCACTAACCCTGTACTATGCCAGCCAGTCACACGTGGTGCCACTAACCCTGTTCAATGCCAGCCTGCGACACGTGGTGCCACTAACCATGTTCAACGCCAACCTGCCACATGTGGTGCCACTAACCCTGTTCAACGCCAGCCGGCCACACATGGTGCCCCTAACCCTGTTCAACACCAGCCGGTCACACGTGGTGCCACTAACCCTGTTCAATGCCAGCCGGTCACACCTGGTGCCACTAACCCTGTTCAACGCCAGACAGCCACACGTGGCGCCACTAACTCTGTGCAACGCCAGCCGGCCACACATGGTGCCACTAACCCTGTTCAATGCAAGCCGGCGACACGTGGATCAGAGCTCAAGCCTACCCTGTGTACCAGTAGGTCCCACATCCAGCGCTTAGTCGTGAATCATGACAGAGTCCACACCAGTGAACGCACACAGAGGAGTAAGAGGAAGATGAAGCTTAGTCTGGACTAAAGCCCGATCAGATTTACAGAGGTGATCAAACACTACCAACAACTGACCAGATGCCATCAACCCTGTTCACCGCAAGTACGCATCCCATGGTGCCACTGAACCTGAACTACGCAGGCCGGTGGGGCCATCCAACCTAAGCCGGCAACACTCGATGAATGGCCTGTCCTGACCGCCACCTCAGGCCTACACTGCAGTCCAGTAGGTCACACATGTGAAACTGTGTCTTGGGTAAGATGTGGAGGAGTCCACATCATTGGACACGCCTCATTGAAGGCGTTATCCCCTAACAGCACTGGTGCCACTAACTCTGTGCGCAATAAGTCATGGGCACTATCTGGTTGGACCTTGGTGGCGTCTGAGTCCATGGCCTGGTGGTTTCCTGCATCTTCATCTGGCTGGACCGAACTTGGTGTCCGACGTGTCTGTTCCATTCATCTCCACCATAGTGACTGTCTCAGCATGGTCCTGCCCTCTGCATCATGCCCTAGGGGTACACCGTCCACTGTCCACCGAGACACTCTGCAACAAACTCCTTTTACATCTACCGAAACCTGCTCTGCACTCGTGACCCTGCCCCAGTGCCCCGCAATTCAGCGTCCCGTGGCGGTAGGAACATGCAGATCGCTGTGCATCCGGGGCCACTAACTCTGTGCAGCACAAGTCATGGGGCCTTTATGGTTGAATGGTTGTGTCCTTTACGATGTACACTGTTGTCGATATCTGACTGCACCAGGCAGCCCTTGCCGGCTGCTGTGCATACACCCCACACACATCCAACACAGGTGTTACTCGGTATGTGTGCCTGCTAATAAATGTGGCAGTGCGGATGTGCCCATAGCCATTCACACCGTCTGAGCAAGTGTGTCTGTGTGGTCATTCTGTCAGCATGATGGGCACGGGCCCTGCAACATCACAGTGTGCTGTCTTCAGCGGAAGTTACCATGTCACCTCAGCGTTGGCAGTGACCCTGGACATGTAGCTTTGCACGCACCCCCCTGCATGCACAAGCGGCGCGTGCTGGTCCGGCGTACGTCAGGTCAGTGCAGGGGTGTGCTGATTCAGCAGGGGGAGTAGGACGTGGCTCGGACCTGGCCTTGGGCAGGAAGTGCGGTAAGTGTGTCTCTGTGTTGGGGTGTAGTCACCACCACGGCCACAGTAGTCGATGTTGCAATGTAGCATGCACCAGGAGGGCGGGCCCACATGTAGGGGGACATGTAGGAGCGCAAGACCGCTCGGGGTCTTGGCACATGCATGCCAAGTGTTATGTGTATCAGACCTGCGGATGCATGAGTCGGTTGCCTGGCCTCATTTGCAGCGCGATCGCAGCCAGCCATGGGCTGTACACGTGTGCCTGCCCTGTCCGGTCCATTGGCCTACACTCAAGTGGCCGCACACCTTCAAAGGCTAGTGTCACGGTGTTCCCAGGGTCGCAGACATCCCACCACACCCACGACAGGCCTCTGTACATCTACTGTATGCATTCAGATGGTGAAGTTACTGTAGGGATGAAAGGTCATGCAGAAGTCCTTGGTCGTAGTTGCTGTGTGTGAAATGGCCTTCATACGTACTCCCACCCGACCCCAGGCCTGCACCCGTTGCACTCAGACACTGCTCATTGCACCGAGCAGTGCCATTTCATCCACAGGACTGGCTCAGAGCAAGCCAGTGCCGCTTCAAGCAGAGCACTGATGCAATAGCAGACCAACCCGGAAACATGCTCGAATCCAGTCACGTGGACCTGTACCATGCACGTCTGCTGTATGTACTGGGGGCACTGCCGTTGGCCATCTTAGGATGCTTGTTTCCAGTCCAGGGAGGACCTGCTTGTCAGTTCGGGCTGGACTGTTCCCATGGGGCACAGGGTCAAGACTGATTTGCATATGGCTGGGTTCAAACTGTAATGGCGAGCACAAAAATGATGGATTTAGGCCCAGATCTCTGTACTGGGGTGAATGTATGACATTGTTCTGCATTCTGTCCATCAACTGTTGTTTTTGCATTTGTCACCCCGAGTGGGACGGGTATGCTCAGACATGAGTCCCGTGCTCTCCATGCCATTGGAATCAAGCTATCCTGGCTGATGACGGCTGAAAGCCCGAAACCGGTCCTAGGATGCTTGTTCCAGTCCAGGGAGGACCTGGCTTGGCAGTTCGGGCTAGACTTTTCCCATGGGGCACAGGGTCAAGACTGATTTGCATATGGCTGGGTTCAAACTGGAATGGCATGGTGATCAAAAAAATGATGGGTTTAGGCCCAGATCTCCGTACTGGGGTGAATGTATGTCATTGTTCGACATTCTGTCCATCAACTATTGTTTTTGCACTTCCCCTGATGTGGGACATAATAATAAGTGGGTCCCATCCAAACAGCCAATGACTTGTGAAAATTGGACAATGTAGTAAATACATACCTTAGTACCAGGCAACTCTACTGGTGTGGTAGGGAAAGGTACTCTGCCCTGGTAACTACCTGGCACTCTCAGGAATAGGGAGCACAGCAGATGCACATAAAAGAGAATGCCTGGCTTCGACACCCTAGTATTGGCTCCAGTTTAACCATGCGCTCTAGTATAACCACCTGCAAAGGTTGTACTTGCCAGTAATCTCCTATTTGGGTGTCCATGTGACCCTACATTTACTCTCCTGCTGTCTTTTTCTCTTCTGCTGTAACACTCCTGAAATCCTCCATCTCCTCACATTTGAATACAGACAAGTAGTTTTGGAAACAGCACATGCATTCTGGGGCCCCTTTTATACTTTTCACCTGGTTACCACTTGCTTTCACTTGAAGTTACAGGTTCAAAATGCAGCTTTTGCCAATATGTGCAAAATCTGGTTAGAATATAGCAATTGCGATTCACTAGCTGGTAATTGTAGTTAGGAAATGTTGCAAGATTACCAACTCACAAGATGGTTGGTTTGCTATGCAAAGTGTGTGACATTGGAATCATTGGTCTATCATACATAGCACCGTGGCATTTTTGTGGTCTCAAACCAGTTTAATAGGGGTTTGCATTTTGCAAAACATTTGCACATTGGGCACAGAATGTGGATTTTGTGTGCTGTAAGTGGTAGACCAGCTCCATTCTCTACCACTTTTCTTTCTCCCATCTTCCTGCCCTGGGTACCACAGGCATTGTGAATTCCAAAGACATTTGGATATTGATGGGGACATGGAGCGGTCTGATCTGCAGCCCCATCCTCTGAGCCTTGCTTTACAGGGTGGGTACAAAGGGCTCTTATAAATCAATGTGGAAAGGATCACTGGTCCTGCATAACCAAGGTCTGCAGGTGGATCGGTAGGTGTCTCCCAAATAAAAGACCCTCATACACGTGTTTTTTCAGAGTCGTGTAGCGGTATATGATGTGTCCCCGCTTCTTGTAACACGTGTCCGTGCGTAATCCTTGGGTCAGTTTTTGTTTGCACCCTCCGCCAGGAGGTTGTACCATTGGTTAAAACAGTAGTGATGGTGAATAAGTGAAATAGTGCTATAAAGGTGTTCTAAAATACCCGGACAGCCAGAGGTTCAACTTTAATATTTCTGGATTCGAGTAGAAGGTAAAGGCGTGTCGCTATGGAATTATTTAGGAATTCTAGTGCACTAATCTTGTTAGGTTAAAAGTGGTCGACATGTTTCAGCCTTATCTGCCTGTTGGTCAGTCGGCTTTCCTCAGGACCATAAAGTGATTAAGTGAAAAAAAGGAAAAGGTAAATTTGTAACCTGATTCGTTTTGTGGTAGTAGGTCACATTGTACCTGTAATAAGAGAAAAGGGAAATAGTGCAACCACATTTGTAGCGAATAAGTGGGAAAAGACACTTCAGCAATGTACAATGACATAGAGAGAATTATGAAGCATATTATTAAAAAATATATATATATATATATAATTAAAAGCGAGTTGTGCAATACTAGACTCAAAGTCACATTCATATTAAGCGTCAACTTACTCATTCTCAAAATTCTATGCGGAATATTGTGATGTATAAATCCCAAAGTCGTATTTAGGTGTCATGAGATCATTTCTTTACAGTGCCCTGATATTAAAAGCGCTATTTACTTTAAGGCGCAATTTCATTGTTACATTACCATGACGTCAAAGGCGCTAATCAATTTTACTGTGTCATCACGATTATCTTAAACATTGGTATAACAAAGTAATACCTGTTCGAGTATAGACTCTTACTATTATTTCACAATACATGCATTCGTTATTAGACGGTACCAAGCACTCGTTCTACATGTATTCTGAAAATCGAACATGTGCATACTGCCGCTATAGTCTCTTTAAATGCGCACTCTGGAAAGCCTATTCAGAAAGAGATTCTATTCGAAAAGTAGGCACTACTAACAAAAGTCTAGAACTAAGCAAAACTCAGTACAGAGCAGGGTCTTCACATGCGCTTATGCGTAACTGGACCTTATGGAATGTACCTCTACATTATGTAAGACTTGTCTCCTCGGGAACCACGGCAGTTAGGGGGAGGCTTCACTGTTTTGGAGTGAGGAAAAAAGGAGTTTAGTAAAGGGGTTTTAATACTTGCGGTTTACTCCATATTGAAAAGGACAATGCTCCTCGATACCTCTAGCCTTCAAACACCCATCTAGCAGCTTGTGCTGTCTCTGCCCTTGGTGACCCGGAATCAATCGCCAGTGTGTAACCTGTCTTCTTTTATTGCATAATGATGGAAACTGAAGAGTTACTCGAGTGTTTGTACTTATTAGTTGTACTTAATTGTTATACCTAATTTTCAGATGAGAATTCTAATCATTTCTAGCTTGGAAATAGATGACAAATGGAGTTTATGAGAATGTACTCTTTAGGCGCTCATTCTGAATGTTCTCATAGTTAAAGAACGTTAGAAAATTCGTAATTCAGGCAAAATATCAATTATTTGTTAAGACATAACCACGGAACGGCATCATTCAGGCCCTCACTGTCTGTCTTAAGTCTGTGCACCCAACGTTGCTCTTTTTCAAATAAAATGTTAGCTGCATTCCTGTCCACAGTTTCAAGGGTTTCCAGGATGACCCACTGTAGGTCATTCACAGAGTGCCCAGATTCTTTGTAGTGAGTTGACATTTTTGTGGTTGTTTTTTTACAGTTCACATTGCTGCGGTGTTCGCAAAGTCTTTGTTTTGCTTTACGACAGGTCATGCCAATATATCTCATTTGACACGGGCAAGTTATCATGTAAATGACATGGCTTGTGTTGCAGTTCGTATGTCTTTTTAATTTCCAATTGAAGTTGGGGAGCAGCTGTAATTCCTTTGTGGGTTTTGTAGTGTCACAAACTGTGCAGTTTCCACATGGGTAATGGCCTGTTACTGGGCTGTTATTCCACAGTCCAGGTGTGTCTTTCTTTTTCTTAGGTGGGGGTCTCGTGTGCACCAGCAGGTCCTTGAGGTTGCGGCTTCTCTTGTTGGCAAACATCGGTTTAGGCCAATTCAGATTGTGAGATGTTACTATTCTCCAGTTTCTGTTGATTATTTTCTTCACTTGGTTGGTGACTGGGCTATAAGTAGTTACGCATGTGATCCTATCTTCCTACAATTTAGCACACGTCTCTAGGAGTGCTTCTCTTGGTTGGTTGCGGGCACGTTTCTTGCATGTGTTGATCACCTTCTTTGGATATTGACGAACCAGTAGTTTGTCACATAGGTCATTCGCTTGACTTTTGTAGTCAGTAATTGAGCTGCAATTTCTCCTCAAGCGAAGGAATTGGCTGTACGGGAGATTTTCCCGTAAGGGTCTTGGATGAAAGCTTTGAAAAGATAGCAGGCTATTCTTGGCCGTCGGTTTAAAGAAAGTACGGGTGTGCAAAGTATTGTCTCTAGAAAAGATGGTAATGTCTAAAAAATCTAAAGTACTTTCATTGGCAGTGTATGTAAATTTCAAGCATTCATCTTGGGTATTAAGCCAGCGATGAAAGTCCGTCAAGGTTTCCTTATCACCCTTCCAAATTAAAAAGATATCATCTATATATCTCTTCCAAAAGAGAATATGATGAAGAAAGGGATTGTTCTCATTCTGAACGAAGGTGCGTTCAAAGGTGCTAACGTACAACCCCGCCACACTTGGGGCAAATGTACTGCCCATTGATACTCCATGGCGTTGAAGGAAGAGGGTGTCTTTGTACTTGAAGAAATTTTCCATTAGAGCTAATCTACAGCACTCCAAAACAAAATGTCTGGGGGTTTTGTTTGGCCAGTCAATGTTAAAGAGAATTATTTCAAGAGTGTCTAGTGTTTTTGTTGTGGCAAACTAGTGTAGAGACGCTCTACATCTAAGCCCACTAAGAGCATTTTTCCTTCCGAGTACTCAAAGTTTTGTAACATGTTTAGGAGGTCTCTTGTGCCCTTCAGATAGGTGGGTGTCTTTTGGACCAGTGGTCTTAAATATTGGTCTGCAAATTCTGACAGTGGTTCCAAAATCGAATTGATTCCGGACACAATTGGTCTCCCAGGTGGTGGCATTTTGCCTTTATGCGTTTTTGGTAAGGAGTAGAAGTATGGTGTTACTGGTGTTTTTACTTCCAGATATTCTGCCTCCTTTTTGGACACCCAATTGTTGGCTTCCGCTTCTTCCACCATCATGGATATTGTTCTTTGTAGACGGGCAGTTGGGTCTCTTGTTAGAACCTCATAAAATCTTGTATCTGCAAGGAGGTCCATACACTGTTTGTCATATCCAGCTGTTGTTAATAAGACTATTCCTCCCCCTTTGTCCGCCGGTTTGATTACGATTTCTCTATTGTTCTTGAGTTCAGTGAGAGCCAGTTGTTCACCCTTGGTGATATTTTGAAAAGGTTTCTGTGGTTGATTATGCAATAGGTCAACTTCCTTCATAATTGCCTGTTCAAAGGTGCATATTTCAATTGGGACTTGTGAGTTGAGGGGGCAGAATGTCGATTTATTCCTCAGTGTTGTATCTCCTTCTTGTGTCAATTGTTGGTTGTCTTTAAAAAAGGCTTTTAGTATCAGGGTACGGCAAAAGGCTGCGAGCTCGCATTTTGTTTTGAAGATGTCAGTTCTTGGAGTGGGGACATACCCAAGTCCTTTATTCAGGACGCTGAGTTGATCCTTAGTTAGGATTCTGTCAGTCAAGTTGACGACGAGGATGTTGCGCCCGATCCCGTCTTGGCCTTCGTTACACTCCTGGTTTCGACTTGTCTTGTTTGATCGGACCAGGTTATCCCTTTTTGTCGGGACCGGCGGTTGGACTGGCCATTCCCTAAAAAAGGACGTCCTTGTTGGTAGTTATGGCCCCCTTGTTGCATTTGATGGTTCATGGGTACTTCAAAATAAGGATTAGGCCATCCTTGGAATTTTGGGTTAAAAGGGAGGAAAGGCATATTTGGGCCTCCATTTTGAAAGTATGGTGGTCTCCAGAAGTTATTCTGTCCTCTCCTATTCCCCCTCCTATTGCGGTAGTTTCCTCTCCCACGCTTTGTGGAATCATCCCCACTTTGGTCTGAACTGTCATTTGAGGATATGCTATTTGAATCATTGTTGGATGAATTGTCATTAGGTTTGTAATCCTTACTGCTATATGGATGTATGCGTTCTAGTGAGAACCTTTTTAGTTCTTTGGCTAGTTTTTGCAGTTTCGTTTGTGTAAGGTATTCTTGACTATCTTTCATTTCTTTATTGATTTCTTCCAGTCTGGTCTTGTAGATGGTTATATTTACCGTATTGTTCAGTTTGGTTTCAAGGATTTCTATTTTTACCATCAATTCTTCTGTTAGTCTGGTGGCAGTTTTTATTATTAGTACCAAGTAGTCTCTGGTTCACTTCCATGAGATGGACGACCAATCTTTCCGAAGGCTAGATCTTTGAGGAATATCCGGGGGGCATTAGTCACCCACAGTCCTCTTGGTGCCGCATTGACCCGAAGGTACTCGGTCATTATAATGCCGTGCACAGCCGTTCTGACTTGTTCCTTTTTCATTTCACTCAACTCGTCCCATTCTTCGGTAGAAGAAAGAGTTTGAGAAAGGTCGCCTTCCATGAGTAGTGGTGGTCTGGCAAGTATTGCTTCTATTTCTTCACTAGTATAACTGAGTCCAAAACTCCCAGCCATGATCAATTATCACAGGGGACTGTTGTTCAGAGGACTCGTGTTTTTGATTTCTTAAACTCCCACAGCTGCACGCTGCTTTTCACGTATCATCAATTGGTGGAGGGAGAGAGAGTAGAGATCCTTTCAATCTCCTTTCAATAATTATAAATCAATGTGGAAAGGATCACTGGTCCTGCATAACCAAGGTCTGCAGGTGGATCGGTAGGTGTCTCCCAAATAAAAGACCCTCATACACGTGTTTTTTCAGAGTCGTGTAGCGGTATATGATGTGTCCCCGCTTCTTGTAACACGTGTCCGTGCGTAATCCTTGGGTCAGTTTTTGTTTGCACCCTCCGCCAGGAGGTTGTACCATTGGTTAAAACAGTAGTGATAGTGAATAAGTGAAATAGTACTATAAAGGTGTTCTAAAATACCCGGACAGCCAGAGGTTCAACTTTAATATTTCTGGATTTGGGTAGAAGGTAAAGGCGTGTCGCTATGGAATTATTTTGGAATTCTAGCGCACTAATCTTGTGAGGTTAAAAGTGGTCGACATGTTTCAGCCTTATCTGCCTGTTGGTCAGTCGGCTTTCCTCAGGACCATAAAGTGATTAAGTGAAAAAAAGGAAAAGGTAAATTTGTAACCTGATTCGTTTTGTGGTAGTAGGTCACATTGTACCTGTAATAAGAGAAAAGGGAGATAGTGCAACCACATTTGTAGCGAATAAGTGGGAAAAGACACTTCAGCAATGTACAATGACATAGAGAGAATTATGAAGCATATTATTAAAAAATACATATATATAATTAAAAGCGAGTTGTGCAATACTAGACTCAGAGTCACATTCATATTAAACGTCAACTTACTCATTCTCAAAATTCTATGCGGAATATTGTGATGTATAAATCCCAAAGTCGTATTTAGGTGTCATGAGATCATTTCTTTACAGTGCCCTGATATTAAAAGCGCTATTTACTTTAAGGCGCAATTTCATTGTTACATTACCATGACGTCAAAGGCGCTAATCAATTTTACTGTGTCATCACGATTATCTTAAACATTGGTATAACAAAGTAATACCTGTTCGAGTATAGACTCTTACTATTATTTCACAATACATGCATTCGTTATTAGACGGTACCAAGCACTCGTTCTACATGTATTCTGAAAATCGAACATGTGCATACTGCCACTATCGTATCTTTAAATGCGCACTCTGGAAAGCCTATTCAGAAAGAGATTTTATTCGAAAAGTAGGCACTGCTAACAAAAGTCTAGAACTAAGCAAAACTCAGTACAGAGCAGGGTCTTCACATGCGCTTATGCATAACTGGACCTTATGGAATGTACCTCTACATTATGTAAGACTTGTCTCCTCGGGAACCACGGCAGTTAGGGGGAGGCTTCACTGTTTTGGAGTGAGGAAAAAAGGAGTTTAGTAAAGGGGTTTTAATACTTGCGGTTTACTCCATAACGAAAAGGACAATGCTCCTCGATACCTCTAGCCTTCAAACACCCATCTAGCAGCTTGTGCTGTCTCTGCCCTTGGTGACCCGGAATCAATCTCCAGTGTGTAACCTGTCTTCTTTTATTGCATAGTGATGGAAACTGAAGAGTTACTCGAGTGTTTGTACTTATTAGTTGTACTAAATTGTTATACCTAATTTTCAGATGAGAATTGTAATCATTTCTAGCTTGGAAATAGATGACGAATGGAGTTTATGAGAATGTACTCTATAGGCGCTCATTCTGAATTTTCTCATAGTTAAAGAACGTTAGAAAATTCGTAATTCAGGCAAAATATCAATTATTTGTTAAGACATAACCACGGAACAGCATCATTCAGGCCCTCACTGTCTTAAGTCTGTGCACCCAACGTTGCTCTTTTTCAAATAAAATCTTAGCTGCATTCCTGTCCACAGTTTCAAGGGTTTCCAGGATGACCCACTGTAGGTCATTCACAGAGTGCCCAGATTCTTTGTAGTGAGTTGACATTTTTGTGGTTGTTTTTTTACAGTTCACATTGCTGCGGTGTTCGCAAAGTCTTTGTTTTGCTTTACAACAGGTCATGCCAATATATCTCATTTGACACGGGCAAGTTATCATGTAAATGACATGGCTTGTGTTGCAGTTCGTATGTCTTTTTAATTTCCAATTGAAGTTGGGGAGCAGCTGTAATTCCTTTGTGGGTTTTGTAGTGTCACAAACTGTGCAGTTTCCACATGGGTAATGGCCTGTTACTGGGCTGTTATTCCACAGTCCAGGTGTGTCTTTCTTTTTCTTAGGTGGGGGTCTCGTGTGCACCAGCAAGTCCTTGAGGTTGCGGCTTCTCTTGTTGGCAAACATCGGTTTAGGCCAATTCAGACGGTGAGATGTTACTATTCTCCAGTTTCTGTTGATTATTTTCTTCACTTGGTTGGTGACTGGGCTATAAGTAGTTACGCATGTGATCCTATCTTCCTTCAATTTAGCACACGTCTCTAGGAGTGCTTCTCTTGGTTGGTTGCGGGCACGTTTCTTGCATGTGTTGATCACCTTCTTTGGATATTGACGAACCAGTAGTTTGTCACATAGGTCATTCGCTTGACTTTTGTAGTCAGTAATTGAGCTGCAATTACTCCTCAAGCGAAGGAATTGGCTTCGTGTATGCACTGTGTATGGACCTACTTGCAGATACAAAATTTTATGAGGTTCTAACAAGAGACCCAACTGCCCGTCTACAAAAGAACAATATCCATGATGGTGGAAGAAGCGGAAGCCAACAATTGGGTGTCCAAAAGGGAGGCAGAATATCTGAAAGTAAAAACACCAGTAACACCATACTTCTACTCCTTACCAAAAACGCATAAAGGCAAAATGCCACCACCTGGGAGACCAATTGTGTCCGGAATCAATTCGATTTTGGAACCACTGTCAGAATTTGCAGACCAATATTTAAGACCACTGGTCCAAAAGACACCCACCTATCTGAAGGGCACAAGAGACCTCCTAAACATGTTACAAAACTTTGAGTACTCGGAAGGAAAAATGCTCTTAGTGGGCTTAGATGTAGAGCGTCTCTACACTAGTTTGCCACAACAAAAACACTAGACACTCTTGAAATAATTCTCTTTAACATTGACTGGCCAAACAAAACCCCCAGACATTTTGTTTTGGAGTGCTGTAGATTAGCTCTAATGGAAAATTTCTTCAAGTACAAAGACACCCTCTTCCTTCAACGCCATGGAGTATCAATGGGCAGTACATTTGCCCCAAGTGTGGCGGGGTTGTACGTTAGCACCTTTGAACGCACCTTCGTTCAGAATGAGAACAATCCCTTTCTTCATCATATTCTCTTTTGGAAGAGATATATAGATGATATCTTTTTAATTTGGAAGGGTGATAAGGAAACCTTGACGGACTTTCATCGCTGGCTTAATACCCAAGATGAATGCTTGAAATTTACATACACTGCCAATGAAAGTACTTTAGATTTTTTAGACATTACCATCTTTTCTAGAGACAATACTTTGCACACCCGTACTTTCTTTAAACCGACAGCCAAGAATAGCCTGCTATCTTTTCAAAGCTTTCATCCAAGACCCTTACGGGAAAATCTCCCGTACAGCCAATTCCTTCGCTTGAGGAGAAATTGCAGCTCAATTACTGACTACAAAAGTCAAGCGAATGACCTATGTGACAAACTACTGGTTCGTCAATATCCAAAGAAGGTGATCAACACATGCAAGAAACGTGCCCGCAACCAACCAAGAGAAGCACTCCTAGAGACGTGTGCTAAATTGAAGGAAGATAGGATCACATGCGTAACTACTTATAGCCCAGTCACCAACCAAGTGAAGAAAATAATCAACAGAAACTGGAGAATAGTAACATCTCACAATCTGAATTGGCCTAAACCGATGTTTGCCAACAAGAGAAGCCGCAACCTCAAGGACCTGCTGGTGCACACGAGACCCCCACCTAAGAAAAAGAAAGACACACCTGGACTGTGGAATAACAGCCCAGTAACAGGCCATTACCCATGTGGAAACTGCACAGTTTGTGACACTACAAAACCCACAAAGGAATTACAGCTGCTCCCCAACTTCAATTGGAAATTAAAAAGACATACGAACTGCAACACAAGCCATGTCATTTACATGATAACTTGCCCGTGTCAAATGAGATATATTGGCATGACCTGTCGTAAAGCAAAACAAAGACTTTGCGAACACCGCAGCAATGTGAACTGTAAAAAAAAACCACAAAAATGTCAACTCACTACAAAGAATCTGGGCACTCTGTGAGTGACCTACAGTGGGTCATCCTGGAAACCCTTGAAACTGTGGACAGGAATGCAGCTCAAATTTTATTTGAAAAAGAGCAACGTTGGGTGCACAGACTTAAGACAGACAGTGAGGGCCTGAATGATGCCGTTCCGTGGTTATGTCTTAACAAATAATTGATATTTTGCCTGAATTACGAATTTTCTAACGTTCTTTAACTATGAGAAAATTCAGAATGAGCGCCTAAAGAGTACATTCTCATAAACTCCATTTGTCATCTATTTCCAAGCTAGAAATGATTACAATTTTCATCTGAAAATTAGGTATAACAATTTAGTACAACTAATAAGTACAAACACTCGAGTAACTCTTCAGTTTCCATCACTATGCAATAAAAGAAGACAGGTTACACACTGGCGATTGATTCCGGGTCACCAAGGGCAGAGACAGCACAAGCTGCTAGATGGGTGTTTGAAGGCTAGAGGTATCGAGGAGCATTGTCCTTTTCGTTATGGAGTAAACCGCAAGTATTAAAACCCCTTTACTAAACTCCTTTTTTCCTCACTCCAAAACAGTGAAGCCTCCCCCTAACTGCCGTGGTTCCCGAGGAGACAAGTCTTACATAATGTAGAGGTACATTCCATAAGGTCCAGTTACGCATAAGCGCATGAGAAGACCCTGCTCTGTACTGAGTTTTGCTTAGTTCTAGACTTTTGTTAGTAGTGCCTACTTTTCGAATAGAATCTCTTTCTGAATAGGCTTTCCAGAGTGCGCATTTAAAGATACTATAGCGGCAGTATGCACATGTTCGATTTTCAGAATACATGTAGAACGAGTGCTTGGTACCGTCTAATAACGAATGCATGTATTGTGAAATAATAGTAAGAGTCTATACTCGAACAGGTATTACTTTGTTATACCAATGTTTAAGATAATCGTGATGACACAGTAAAATTGATTAGCGCCTTTGACGTCATGGTAATGTAACAATGAAATTGCGCCTTAAAGTAAATAGCGCTTTTAATATCAGGGCACTGTAAAGAAATGATCTCATGACACCTAAATACAACTTTGGGATTTATACATCACAATATTCCGCATAGAATTTTGAGAATGAGTAAGTTGACGCTTAATATGAATGTGACTCTGAGTCTAGTATTGCACAACTCGCTTTTAATTATATAAATATATATTTTTTTTAATAATATGCTTCATAATTCTCTCTGTCATTGTACATTGCTGAAGTGTCTTTTCCCACTTATTCGCTACAAATGTGGTTGCACTATCTCCCTTTTCTCTTATTACAGGTACAATGTGACCTACTACCACAAAACGAATCAGGTTACAAATTTACCTTTTCCTTTTTTTCACTTAATCACTTTATGGTCCTGAGGAAAGCCGACTGACCAACAGGCAGATAAGGCTGAAACATGTCGACCACTTTTAACCTCACAAGATTAGTGCGCTAGAATTCCTAAATAATTCCATAGCGACACGCCTTTACCTTCTACCCGAATCCAGAAATATTAAAGTTGAACCTCTGGCTGTCCGGGTATTTTAGAACACCTTTATAGCACTATTTCACTTATTCACCATCACTACTGTTTTAACCAATGGTACAACCTCCTGGCGGAGGGTGCAAACAAAAACTGACCCAAGGATTACGCACGGACACGTGTTACAAGAAGCGGGGACACATCATATACCGCTACACGACTCTGAAAAAACACGTGTATGAGGGTCTTTTATTTGGGAGACACCTACCGATCCACCTGCAGACCTTGGTTATGCAGGACCAGTTATCCTTTCCACATTGATTTATAATTATTGAAAGGAGATTGAAAGGATCTCTACTCTCTCTCCCTCCACCAATTGATGATACAAGGTACAAAGGGCTCTCCAGAGGGAAGGCCAGGAGAGCCATTGACCTCTGGGTCTCAGGCTCAAAGGGGACCTCAGATTTAGAGTGAAGCTATAATTATGGCCTTAAAAGTTGAAATTGGCCCAGTGATGGCTGGACCTCACAGAGGGCTGGTAGCGGCACAGAATGTGAAACATTTAGGATCACTTTTAGCGTGCAGAAAATCCTTATAGTTAGTCACCCTTCAAATTTCCTGTTTTGTCTTTTTTCCCCTATCCAGTGCTTGTGAGTCACTTATTAAACATTGAACATTTGAACTCCTGCAACTTTGTGTTCTTTACTAATGAGGCTTCTCTCATTTGACATGACTTTTGAAAGCCACACTAGATACATCTGCTAGCCATCTACGCCCACACTTATAATCCCTCTTTTCAACAGTTCCTGCAGACATCTGTTATAATTTCATTTGCACATGTGCATATTCTCCTTTCATAGCACACTCTTGTTATTTCCTTTACTCTTTACATGAAAGTGACGAGTCTGTGTTAATCAGCTTGATTCTTGCACCCTTTGTGGAGAGCACGCTGAAATATTCGTGTATGTGTTCCATAGAAAATCTGATATTGGCTCCTAGCACTTTCTTGTACTTGGCTTTCATGGCAAGCCATGTCCAAAGTCAATTTGCAAAACACGCATCTCCAGGTAGTTGTTGACTATGTGACATCACACAATTTATTATATACATGCTTCCTAAAATGTGATTTTGCCTCACTGCGTAAACATCACACTTTCCATCTTGGTTTTAGTTAAATCCCTTTTTTAGAGAAATAAATGTGAAAAAAGCATGGCACATGTGCACAGTGTATTATGCTATTCATTACCAATGTGTAGCTATGGTTCGGCTGCACTTTCAATCAAAAAGGGGTTTGTTAATTAGCTTACAAAGTTTTACTCTGTGACAGGTTCATGAAACCTGCTAGCTCTATTTGCTAAGTGTTGCCATACCATGTTTCGTGAAGTTCTGTCAATAGGGAAAAAAAGTTAAGGGGAGGGTCAAAAGTGTACCATTTTCCCATTTTAGCTCCCAGCGCAAATTTTGCCTTGAGACAGAACAAAAGCCATTGATTGGATTTACACCAAACTTGACAATAAGTAGTACTTTACTTTATAATATATAAGATACCTAATAGCTAATAGAGGAATATGCTCTTACACTGCCCTCAAGATGTTCTGGTGATAAACCAGAGCTTTGCAGTTGTCACTCGAACCCCATGAGAAGAACCCCCAAGTTAAAGTCACTCATATTGAGGGACTTAATTTAATATTTGCATTGCTGGATTTATATGCAATAAATTGTTTCAAATATATATTTTCTGTTGAGTGTGGTTAAATACTATTCCTATTTTAAACCCCTGCAGTATTAGCTACATGATTAGAAACCCGAAGTGGCTTTCTCATGTGTGGATAATGTTACCTATCCCTGAAATCGTTACTGTCAGCATTTATTATGATGCATCTCATCTTCCATCCATAAATGCAGAAGAAATAAATAGCAACGTTTTGGTTTGGTTAAGTTGTGCTATGTAGTTTTTCTAGACCTTGTAAACTGGTACCCATCCAGTATCTCCACACTTCATCGGCTTTACATGGTTAAGATAAGGAGCGTCTGTTGAAATCTAGTTTTTGAACTGAACATCATCTGCGCCATCTTGTCCATTTCCTCAGACTCACGCACAAATATGCACGGCAGCCATTTTAGGTGCCATGGCCTCTCTGCCCACTGCCGATAGCCAGCGCGTCTCTCCCCCCCTCACTCCCCGGCCTCGCAAGCATTCCCCCCGCGCCCTGACAGCCCCCAGTCTCTCCTGCTTGGGCCCTAAACGCACCTCCAGCGCGACCCTGCCTCCGAGCCACATCCCGTGCTGAAACCCCACACTCTTTCATCTCATTCATAAAACAGGCCCTTTGATAACCTCTTCCTCCTTGCCCGATTGTCCGGCCTGATCCCAGGCCATCACCTAGCCCAACAGATGCAGTTTATTGCCCCTACAGTAGGACCTCGCCTCACATCAAAGGAGCGGGGATTAATCAATGCCCTCACACCCCTAGATCCGACCGATCGCCCGCATTTCTGTTCCCAGCGGAATGTCCAGCTGCGCGATAGCCATCATGCTGAGATTGGGGTGGGGACTCCTACTGTAGATATGTGTGGGAACGGGCTTGAACCGGGGATTCCAAAGATGCCTTTTCCGTACTTCAAAGCAATACCACGGATGTCACAAATGTAATAAAGCCATAAAACTGTGTATAAGAGGCCAGGCCTCAGAGATGCGGTTAGAGCACCTCGAAACGATACCTCGTTGTCCGATCTGATGTGTTCTGCTCCGTCGGAAATAAACTCCTGTTTCCTGCCTTCCAGTCTCCAGCGCCTGCCTCTTTATTTGGTAACCGTGAGTTGGGTGAGAAGCGGCTAACGCCGGGCAAACCTTGAAAAGGGGTAATCGACCTGATCTGCCTGACCCTTTTTCTACAATTGGCGTCCCAAACGTGGGGCCCATCAGCGACACGTGGATCCAGTGGGAGAGGTCCTGACGACGGAGTGAACGACTGCAACGATCGGGAAGTGCACCTGCCCGATAGACCCTCGTCTGGCAGCCGATCATCCGAACTTCACTGGTTACGAGCAGACCTCTCTCGAGTGATCTACGGTCCTGACTGGGAACCATCAGGAGTGCCACGACAGAAGATAGAGGACGATCGGGCGCTGGAATCGGAAGACAGGAAACTGTCCATGCGGTCCGGGTAAGGTCGTGTAACACGACAAACTGTGAAATATTTGATTGATTGATTGGAAAATACTAGTATTACTCTCCGAATTGTTGGTTCTCTTGGAGATTCTCTGTCTGCAAACGGAGAGGAATAGAAAGTACTCTCTCTTCCTTTGCAGGTAGTGAAGGGTAGGTAACGCAGGCCTTTGCCCCCGTTGTAATCCGTCATGCCTATCTTTCTCCCCCACTGATTGATTGTTTGACCGAACATTGTTTGTTCGAGGATTGTTTTCTCGAGAATTCTCTGTCTACAAACGGGGAAGGATAAAAGTATTCTGTCCTCCTTTGCAGATAGTGAAGAATAGGTAACGCAGGCCTTTGCCCCCGTTGTAACCCGTCGTGCCTATTTCTTTCTCGCCACTGATTGTTTGATTGAACGGACATTGATTGTTCGATATTGGTTCTTTGGAGGTATTCTCTGCTTACAAATAACGTGGAATAGAGATATTCTGTCTAGTCTTTGTAAGCAGTGAAAGGGTAGGTAGCGCAGGCTTTTGCCCCCGTTGTAACCCGTCGCGCCTATTTTATTCCTCATTTGATTGATTGATTGTTTGTCCGAACATTGACTGTTTGGAATTGGTTCTCTCTTTGGGTATTCCCTAGTTGCGAATACTGTAGAATAGAAATATTCTGTCTAGTCTTCGCAAAGTAGTGAAGGATAGGTAGTGAAGACTTTTGTCTCCATTGTAACCCGTCATGCCTATCTTCTCCCCATTGTTCAGTAGTTGGTTCAGCCCGGACCGCTTATTAGAGGTGGATCATCCGGCTCATCTGGAGGGCACCCCTAATAAGGATATGTTTTTAAAGTATGGACTAGTCGCCGTAGCTTATAGTACGTTATGGCATAAATATACTAAAAAGGATCAGGAAAGTCAGTGGCCACTGATAGGATCCTTCGATGACGCAAAAATAAGCGTGCTGGAAACAGCCCTTTGTAACAATAAAACAACGCCCACTATGCTTGATAGTTTCGGCATGTGGCGCAAGGAGACGGAACAACGAAAGAAAAGAAACAAAGTCAGACTAGAGAAAGAATTGCGAAAAGCAGCTCATTTAGCCGCGAGCAAGTTGAAAGAAGAGATAAAGGAAAGAGAGGGAGCTAGACTGAAGCAAGAATCCGAGACATCGAGCCAATGTCCCGTTAGAACACCCTCTACGCTTTACCCTGAGCTACCTTCGAAGCAGCGAGCGAACGATGATCTACTGCTAGGTCCCCCGATCATCTACATGCCCCCTCCATACGCCCCTTCCCAACCCTTAGTGCAACGCACGCAACCCCCTAGCACAGATGAGAGCAGTGCCAGAGCCTCGGTCCTCACGGCCTCCGCGCCGGCCGAGCCCCTTGTACTCAGCGCAGCGCAAGCAGCAACATTAGATGAGCCCGAAACTGAGAAGAAAGACTCTGCTAGACTCAATCGATTGAGTAAGAATGAACGAGCAGGGATTGATAAGATTGTGAAGACGCTAGTAGAACGGAAAGAAAACGAAGATTACGTGACAGATATATGCAATACATATGCTGATAATCACAAACAACACTTTGTTGCACGTTTCTGTTACCGCACCCTTAACGCCTATGAAGACCGGTATCGGAACAAAGTCCTGAAAGCCTAACGACCCTGTATAGAAAAGTCGACATTGGAGACGAGGGCGAGGGTGATGTGACGGACCTCTTCACGCGCACGCTTGAAGTCTTCCGCCACCTCACTGAACAAAGATTAGAAGCCGACACCACGACCCCTGTAGCGACTGAACCTCAAACCGAGAGAACTGACACCATGATGCCAATAAGAGAAGCGGCACCTTATTGGGTCCCCTCACGAGGACAGGGAACACACAACGATATTAACCACCAAGATGCGAGAGGGAGGGTAGTGTACAACTGGGTCTACCAACCCTGGGATCGGCAAGACATCCTGACTTTCCGAAAGTCCTTGCCCGATCTACGAAAGAACCCCACTGCCTTCTACACAGAATTAGGTACCGCCTTGGGTTCGACGATTATGACCCTAGCGGACATCGACTTGTTTTTCGGGCTATGTCTGCCAGCTGATGTGTGGAAGCAAATCCGGAAAGTCGACCACCTTGAGCTGTTCGGACATACCTGGTCACAACTCGATGGCATGGACAAACAGCGAGAGCCCGGACAGAAACCCTTGAAATCGATTCTAGACCTGCCAGACAAAATAGTACTAAAACTGAAAACCATAGTACCAGAAAAGAAGGTGGACTGGTCGATAGTAACGGCCTGCTGCCAGAAACCACAGGAAGACGCCTCAGAATATTTCTCCTGGTTCGAAACGGTGTTCTCCGATTACAGTGGCCAGGACATGACCTCCGCGACCGGACATCACTTGTTCGTCCAGAACTTTGTAAAAGGCCTGACACCAGAAGTCTCGCAAAAACTGCAGACTAGCGAAAGTAGTTGGGCTGCCTCCAAACCCGCGGCTATCCTTCAGATGGCTCAATACTACGAACGGCAAAAGAACGAGAACGATAGGGCGACTGAGAAAAAGAAAAAGGACTTGAAAGAATGAGTGATGATTGCTCAATTGCAAGGAGTGACGACAGGAAGGGAACAGTATAGAGGAAACTACCAGTCGAATGCTCCTAGAAATCCACCCCCTAGAGACCGCACACCCGCGCCCGGCGCTCCACGAACAGACCTCGATGAGAACCAGTGTGCGTTTTGCAAAGGATTTGGCCATTGGAAGTCTCAACGTCCGGTTCTTCTGGAAATGATTAAAAATAAAGAGACGAGGGACATGACGAATGGCCCCAGGACAAGAGGGCAGGGACGAGGGCACACCTACGACACCAACAATGACAGACCTGGCAGACCGAACACGTTTGACCACCCCCGACAGAACCAATGCCAGCAGACTGACTGTGACGATGCCCGCGACTTTGCATAGGACTGCCTAGGGCAAGGGAGGGATCCAGTCGAGCTCTATGTTGACCAGCAAGGTCCTTATGTCACCGCTAAGGTCCTAAGTACGAAGTCTCCATTTCTGGTAGACACTGGCGCGACACGTAGTGTGTTATCTAAACGACTGATTCCAAGGGCACCCTTGTCTGGCTCACACATAACATCAATAGGCTTTGATGGAACGCCCTCCACTAACCCCTTATCCGCACCGGTTTCCTTCGACTTGGACAGTAACCCCACTGACACGACGTTTCTGCTTTCCTCCAACACCCCCGATGCCATTATGGGACTTGACTTACTGAAGCATTTCCGAGCTACTATCAGGTGTTCACAGGACGGAGTTCGAGTCATTCTGTACGATAACCCGACTCTGCTCAGACCTCATCCCGCACGACACATGTTCTCCATCTCTGACGCTGACGCATCCTTACTTGACTCTCTACCTCTGTATCTGTGGGCTAAAACTGACGCTGACGTAGGACGAATGATGATCGACCCCGTGCGCATAACTGTTCGCCAAGATGCGATACTCCCAAAACTCCCACAGTATCGGATATCGCCCGAAGGTGAGAAGGCATTGGTAATGATAATCCAGTCCCTGGTAGAGGCAGGAGTGGTAGAGGAAGTAGTCAGCAATATTTGCAACAGCCCTATCCTACCCATTGTGAAGAAGCAGGGCGAGGGAGATGAGAAAGCGTACCGCTTCATCATCGACCTTCGAGAGGTCAACAAGGTAGTTGTACCTCAGTACCCCGTAGTCTCAGATATCGCCACCATTCTGACCCTGATTCCTTCCACAGCCACCACCTTCACTGTAATAGACCTCAAGAACGCTTTCTTCTCCATCCCCATCCACCCAGACAGCCGCTACCTTTTTGGCTTCACGTTAAAATCCCGCTCATATAGATTTTGTAGAGCTCCCCAAGGTTACACAGAAGGTCCCAGCATCTATAGCCAGGCCCTCAAGCGACAACTGGATGCCGTTCAGCTGCCGGATGGAGTGGTGTTGATACAGTACGTCGATGACATCCTTTTGGCGGCAGACACCACTCCACTTGCAGTCACAGCCACCATCCAACTCTTGCACTTCCTTGCGGAAAATGGCCACAAGGTCTCCAAGAAGAAGTTGCAATTCTGCCAACCCCAGGTCACCTACCTAGGCCACCTCTTGTCCAAAGAAGGGAGAAAGCTTACACCCGATCGAATTCAGGCCATTCTGGAAACCCCTGTCCCAAAGACCCAGAAACAAGTCCGCTCCCTGGTAGGCCTCACCTCCTTCTGCCGGCAGTGGTTGCCAAATTTCAGCCTCATTGTAAAGCCCCTACTTTCCCTACTAGCCAAAGATGTCCCCTTCCCACTCCCTTGGACCCCCGAATGCCAATTTTCCTTCAAAGAACTTCGAGACGCCCTTTGTTCTGCACCAGTCCTAGGAACCCCCGATTACACCAAGCCCTTCTCCCTCTACACCCACGAAAGGGAGGGGTGCGCTTTGTCTGTCCTGACTCAAACCATTGGCCCCAAGCAACGACCATGTGCCTATTTCTCTGCCACCCTTGACCCCGTAGCGAGAGCCTTGCCTGCCTGCCTTCGAGCCGTAGCTGCCGCTGCTGTCTCTATCCGACAAAGTGAGGGCATCGTACTCTCGAATTCCCTCACGGTATTAGTGCCCCATGCTGTTGACGCCCTCCTGAACCAGACTAAGACGCAACACCTGACTAGCGCACGACTGACTGGATACGAACTGACTCTGCTTGCACCCCACATCACGCTGAAAAGATGCACCACACTGAACCCAGCCACCTTGTTGCCTCTGCCCGAAAACGACCCAAATGTCCCCCCTATACATGACTGTGTGACCCTCACAGACGAACAGACTAGGAGTAGAGTTGACCTCCGAGACACCGTCTTCCCAAACCCTGACGGAGAGCTATGGGTAGACGGCTCTTGCATAAAACTCCCCAACGGCACCACCTCAGCTGCCTATGCAGTTACCACATCCCGAACTGTAGTTGAAACCGCCCGCATCACGCAACGATCCGCACAGGCGGCAGAACTGATTGCCCTCACACGAGCATGCATCCTAGCAAAGGGGACGACTGCAAACATTTACACGGACAGCCAGTATGCCTTCGGGGTGGTTCATAATTTTGGGCTCTTATGGAAGGAGAGGGGGTTTCTGACATCTCATGGCACACCCATCCTGCACGGAGATTTAGTCTCCGCTCTGACTGAAGCAGTTCTCCTCCCCAAGCAACTGGCCGTAATCAAATGCCAAGCACACAGAAAGGTGACGGACATCATAGGACAGGGAAACGCACTGGCCGACATCACTGCTCGAACCACAGCCGAAAATAGGGCGACGACTCACATGTACGTGACTAGGTCACAAGCTGAAAAATGGACGGACGCTAGGGAGACTATTAGGGACATCCAGATGGCCAGCTCACCACACGAATTGACTGAATGGGCACGGGTGGGATTGAAAGACGATGAAGGCTGCTGGTGGACAAAGGACACTAACAAATGGTTGCTACCCAACTCGTACCTGATCCCCATACTGACTATGGCTCACTCCCCTGCACACATAGGATCTGCCCCCATGATCGAACTCATCTCCAAGGTCTGGCACAACGACAAAATCCCCGACTCAGCCAGACGCCTGGTCCAGCAATGCCTTATCTGCCTGCAACACAACCCTGGGAAAGGAACTGTGGTACCCCGGGGAGGGTTTGGGGTCCCCGACCATCCTTTTAAGGTCCTCCAGATGGACTACATCCAACTAGAAAGATGCCAAAGCCTGAAGTATGTATTAGTCATTGTGTGTGCCTTCAGCAAATGGGTAGAAGCCTATCCAACCCGTGATAACACTGCCATGACCACTGCCAAGGTACTACTGAAAGAGTTTTTCCCTCGCTACGGTCTTTGTCGAATTCTATGGAGCGACAACGGCCCCCACTTCATAGCTGAAGTTATCTAACTAATCTTGAAAGGGTTGGGTGTAAAACAGAGGTTTCATGCAGTCTTTCACCCCCAATCTGCTGGCTTAGTTGAGCGACACAACGCCACACTGAAACTAAAACTGTCGAAGATAGTGGCCACCACAGGACTTAAATGGCCAGATGCCCTCCCACTGGCATTGCTATCGATGCGCTCCACTCCCACTAAGCACCATTTGACCCCCTACGAGGTTGTATTTGGGCGACCGATGAACCTCTGGACTGCCCCTAAACCGACCTCCATTCACGACGTCCCGGACATCCTACTGTCTGATTACTTGTGCAAATTGACTAAAACGTTGTCTGTCATTCATCAGCAGGTGCAGCAGGCCATCCCCGATGCTTCCAGGGGTCCGGGTCACGATATCCAACCGGGGGATTATGTGCTGATCCGAAATTTCCAACGGGCGAAGAGTCTGGAACCCCGGTGGACGGGCCCCTGGCAAGTACTGATCACCACCCGGACGGCTCTTCGAGTGGAGGGGAAACGGCACTGGCTGCATGAACACCACTGCAAGAAGGTCTCCTCGACCCTGGCCACGACAGAAAACGTCAGCACCCAAGAAGAGCTCCTGAACAAAGACCGGCCATCACTGAACTGTTATCCTGATACCGAGGCACTCGAACTTGCAAAATTCTCTGATCCCACTGTGCCATCCAGGGAAGGGTATTTCCTGCGTCGAAAGGAGGGAGCTTCGGCTAAGTAGACCACGGACTAAGTTGAATCTCAGAACGGTAGCCTAAACACAACCAAGGGTTACCCGGAGAGAAGCTAAACGAATTCTGAGGTTCTGCCCACTACCGAGCACCTCGAAGATGATGGAAGCGCCAGATAAGAAGATGATGGAAGCAACCGGAAATACCCACTACCGGAACCCAAAGACTGACAGTATGCACAAATCGAAGACAATTGCCCTTTTCATTGTCCTCCTCTTTTGCCTCCTCCTCATGACTTCCTTCTGGATCGTGGAAGAGACCGCACCCGCTCATCAGATATTGCTGACCACTGCACAGCCAACCACTATGAAAGAGCATCACCTGATCTCCCTTTCGCCTCAGCTCCGAGAAAGGCGTAAGGAGTTCTGGAACAATTCCTTCGTGCAACTGTTGCACCAACACAACCTTGCCGCCAACGCCACAAACTGCTGGATCTGCGGGTTGCTCCCGCATGCCACCGGACACTCCATCCCTTTCATCCCTTCCCCTTTCTCAGTTCACGGCTCCTGCCTTGCCTGGTTGATCCTCTTGCAAGGGAGCTACAAGGACAACGCCACTTCTGGTCAAACAGTGTCACACTTCTACCATGGGTTCTGGCTGAACAAACCGGAAGGACATCTGCTCCCTTTTGTCCTTTGACCTCTGGTTCCTCCTTCCATATGGACATCCCTGCCAAGGAACGAGTTGAAATGCAGGTGTTCCATAATCCAGCCAGACCCACCTTCTCCTACCTACGGAAACGAACTGCTGCCACTCTGACTGTGGCTCTGTCTGTTATCAATGTCACAGGCCTCGTGTGCCTCGAAGGCCTGGGAACACAGCTGGTGGGTCACAGTTCCTGCCACATCACCAGAACATTGGACTCAATTGATCCCCCCTCCTTTGTTGCTTCTCCAAATATGTACTTTGTTTGTGGCACCAAAGCTTACACTTGGCTTCCAAAAGGTTGGGGGGGTACTTGCTACATCGCCTTCATTCTCCCTCCAACGTACGTGGCCCCAGCAAACCATCACCGGCAGAAGCGCGCAGGAGACATTGAACAAGCCGACTCCACCGGAGCACAGTTCCTGGATGCAGTGAAGGGACTTGTTCCTCTGTGGGGCCCAATGGCAAACAGCCGCGCCATCCGACACCTGACCCAGGCAGTAGAAACGACCATGAACATCACGGCTGGCATCCTCACTAACAATACGGCCGAGCTTCAGGCAGTCCGCCTGGTGCCTCTTCAGAACCGCCTTGTTCTAGATGTGGTTATAGCTGACCGTGGAGGAGCATGCCGCATCATCGGATGCAGCTGTTGCACCTACGTGCCAGATAACTCGCCCTCAGTCTACAAAGCAATCGAGCACCTCCACAGACTTTCCTCAGAGGTTCACCAGGAGCAGGAGGGATGGTCGCTTGGGAGCTGGTTTTGGGGTACTTTGAAGGACTGGGGATGGAGGTTGTTTACATTTATATTGATACCGGTCGTGGTACTGTGTGGGTGTTGCCTAGGAATTCAATGCTTGCCACCTTTGTGTTCACTCATTGCTAACTGCATGTGCCCTAAGACTTTGGACTCCGGAACTGAGCACATGAGTCCCCTCTATGAAGTAGAAATACGTGGCCTTATGGGGATAGATCCGAATTGACAAGTTGGCGAGACATGTTAAAAGGGAGGACTGTTGAAATCTAGTTTGTGAACTGAACATCATCTGCGCCATCTTGTCCATTTCCTCAGACTCACGCACAAATATGCACGGCAGCCATTTTAGGTGCCATGGCCTCTCTGCCCACTGCCGATAGCCAGCGCGTCTCTCCCCCCCTCACTCCCCGGCCTCGCAAGCATTCCCCCCCGCGCCCTGACAGCCCCCGGTCTCTCCTGCTTGGGCCCTAAACGCACCTCCAGCGCAACCCTGCCTCCGAGCCACATCCCGTGCTGAAACCCCACACTCTTTCATCTCATTCATAAAACAGGCCCTTTGATAACCTCTTCCTCCTTGCCCGATTGTCCGGCCTGATCCCAGGCCATCACCTAGCCCAACAGATGCAGTTTATTGCCCCTACAGTAGGACCTCGCCTCACATCAAAGGAGCTGGGATTAATCAATGCCCTCACACCCCTAGATCCGACCGATCGCCCGCATTTCTGTTCCCAGCGGAATGTCCAGCTGCGCGATAGCCATCATGCTGAGATTGGGGTGGGGACTCCTACTGTAGATATGTGTGGGAACGGGCCTGAACCGGGGATTCCAAAGATGCCTTTTCCGTACTTCAAAGCAATACCACGGATGTCACAAATGTAATAAAGCCATAAAACTGTGTATAAGAGGCCAGGCCTCAGAGATGCGGTTAGAGCACCTCGAAACGATACCTTGTTGTCCGATCTGATGTGTTCTGCTCCGTCGGAAATAAACTCCTGTTTCCTGCCTTCCAGTCTCCAGCGCCTGCCTCTTTATTTGGTAACCGTGAGTTGGGTGAGAAGCGGCTAACGCCGGGCAAACCTTGAAAAGGGGTAATCGACCTGATCTGCCTGACCCTTTTTCTACACGTCCTTGGCTTCACTTAGTCCCCTTTGCATGTAAAATCTGAAATGTGATTTCCAAGGGAATTCAAAGAGTTTGGCGCCTGAAGTGTGATGCTTTATGTCCCCTATAATCAGAAATATGTAATAGTTCTTGTGCCACTGATTGACTTGTTCTTTTCCTCAGTGAGCATCATGAAAATATATGCTGCATGGAAAACATTCTGCTCCTAAATGTACATTTTATTGAAGTGACATGGATGGGTTGGAAACCAGTGATTATGTAAACCTGCTGTAATTCTTTGCATATACTTTAAGGCAGATATACAAGGTACGGTTCTGTTCAATTGCCAGAGAACTATTAACACAGTAAAGCATTGGCGAATAAATGGTTCCATAAATTCCATTGGATAAAATTTGAATCGCTAAAATTCTCCAATGGCTCTAGAATCACATTCCCTTACTCCATCCTCCCATAACTTTTTAAATTATATTTTTTTAAGAAATACTTATTATAACATTGTGGGTTGTCTATGTAAAGCTAAGTCTCTGAGTTAATCCACATAGCCTGCATGTATGACATCCCACAAGGGGGAACACAGAATGGAGGAAGCTTGCATCTCATTAAGGCTATTTGCTATCAAACTGCATCTTTTGGACTGTGGTGCATCTGTTACTCTTCCCACTCCTCTATGCCAACAACAAAAGGAGTCCCCAACCCTAAGGCCAAATTCACCATTACTTTGCTTCTCTGGACTCTGTGTAAGTAACTTGGGGGCATATAATCAAGACAGGCGATAAAATTATCGCCGCTTTTGTGGCAGAAAACTGCTGCTAAAGCGTCGATAATGAGCTTGATAATATGTTCTATGGAATTCCAATCGAAGCCCATGTTAGATGTGAAGACGTCTAACATGGGCTTCGATTGGAATTCCATAGAGCATATTATCAAGCCCATTATCGCCGCTTTAGCAGCAGTTTTCTGCCGCAAAAGCGGCGATAATTTTATCGCCTGTCTTGATAATATGCCCCTTAGTTATTCTCTCAAATGTAAATTCAAATTACATTTGTTTGTTATGTATAACTGAATTCTGATTCTTAATCCGGTTATTCCTGGGTCGAACTTCTCACCCATGGATAACAACAGTTATTTTCTATTGCTGCTGTCATAAGGGAAAGTGCTCTCTTCCCTCACATAGGTCTCCATAGGAAGGAGCGTAGAGGCAAATTGGCATCTGGAGGACTCACTTAGCCTTCTTCACCTTTCCACAGCAATTCACAGACCAAAGAGAGCAGGAGAACATGGGTAGCACTGTTCCTTGGCCAACCACCCCTTTGCCTGTCAGCCACAGGTCTGTGCTGATGACGCAACGGAGGAATAAGAAACTTTGCTGACATTGTTCTCAGTGAACCTTTCAGCACATCATCTCTCCCTCCATAGAGAGCAGAGGATGCGGCTTTGACAGGACTGTAGAGGGAAGACTCAAGTGGCAGATGGTCAGGTTTTATGGTTTATGTATTTGTATGGAGGAGTATTGCAGAGTTTATCTAAGATAGGGTGTATAGGGTGGCATAGGGGTGTAGGACACAAATTTTTCTTAATTTGGCAGTCGAGGGGAAGGTAAATGCTGAGAGTGGCGCAGGTAAAAATGTAAATGTAAATCCGTATTTGTAAAGTGCGAACTACTCACCCTTACGGGTCTCAAGGCGCTGGGGACCGTCGTGGAAATTAAGTGAGCTATTGTCCAGAGTCTCATGGTGCTGAGCTGAGCTGCCGCCGGAGCCGGGGATCGAACTGTGAACCCAGTGCTCCGAAGTCAGCTGCCCTGGCTGCTGCACCACACCTCTCTACATGTATGTGGCAAGTCACCAAGTATTGTTTTTTCCAATTATCCAGAAGGTGTAAGAGTATGTAATGCTGAAGGTGGTGTGGTAGGGTGGCAAAATGCCAAGTATGGTTGGGGTAGAGATACATGGCGAAAAGGGGGCAGGATCCCAGCGCAGTTGGCTGAAGTGGGCGGAGCAATGATTTCTATGGCTGCCCCATGGCTCTTGTACCAATGCACAGTTGAACAAAAGTCTTTTTGGGCCACATTAATCAATCTTTCATGCAGCACAACACAGCAAGACAACGTGGTTAAAAAGAGGAAATAAAGAGGAGAAATAACAATATTTCTCCTTGTTGCGTCTCTCCTGGGAAAGCGTAGCATTTTTATGCATTCCCAGGTTCACCTAAAGTTGATGTACACTTTTTACAAAACATGTTTATTTTATTAGAGAACACAAATGGAGTAATATTAACATAAACGAAAAATACAAAAGTCTAAAATGTTTGATTAACAGAAATTGCTGAATACAATACTACAAGTGAGCAAGGTCACCTCTCCTGTGGCGGCTGCTGCATTTTAAAAGTGGTGAGACACTTAAAAAATTATATTAAAAATAAAATAAACTTACCTTGCTTGATAAACTTATGCAGCAGAAGTACACCCGAGGTTCCTCCTGCCTCGCGGTGTTTTCTGGAAAATAGTTTAGGAGCCAATCCAGTCACTGCTCCCTTGTTGCTTACAAAGTTAAACAGCATTAGAGCAGTACTAGGATTGGCTAGAGCAGGCAAACACAGCGCTCTATATGACATCTACGGGGCTGTGCCTCTGCTTCTCAGCTGCCTTTCAGCTTTTGATTGCAGAAGCCTGAACTCCAGATGTCAGGTTGGCCACAGTGAAAAACACTGACCAAGCTGTCATGAGCAGTTCAGTTAAAACAGTCTCAAGTCATCCCACTGAATTGCTGTCCACGCCCCTATGTTCCTATGGACAAACTGCTCCTCTCCCAAAGGCCAGACATGAACAGCAAAGTGCTGACAAATGCACCAACTGACGCACCGGAAGTGTAAAGTTCTATGGCGGCCTGCAATTATAGAAGGGAGGGAGGTCACACGCACACATACATTCACTACACTCACTCACATATACACATACGTACATTCATTCATACATACATGCATGCAGCGAACATAAAAAAACATAAAACGTAACTTCACTGCAGCTCTCCGGGAGGGAAGTGTCGGATGTCCCAGTAGGGTTGCAACTGCTGTCTCCCTTCAAAGGCTGATATTAAGTTAGCCAATGAGAAGAGGCAGCAGTCCCTCACTCATCACAGAGTAGGATGGGGTCAGTCAGACTGCTGACACCCCCACTCTGTGATGACACTCAGCCCTGGGCACTTCAGAGTTTAAAACTGAAGAGCCCAGATTCAAGGCTATCAGTGGTGCTCCCCCTCGTCACAAGGGAAGTGCCACAAGGCACTTTTTCCAGACTGAGGAAGTTATGCCCAAAGGGCTGTGAAATCCTCAGTCTGGCAAATTTCCGCTCACAAAGCCAGGGCTCTACGCATTTAGCGCATGTCTAGTTCCTGGCTGCCTGACCTGAGCATGAAGTGTCTGTCATCCTGACCTTTGTTCAGCCTGACAGAAACTCTTCTTGTCGGGAAAAAGGTGGAGGGGTGTAGCCCCTCTGTGCGTATGGACAGGCCACGGATGGTAATGCTAATAACGACAGGTTGGGGGTGACATCACTGCAATGTTATGGGTCAGCAGGACGCAACCAAGTGCCCAGTACAGCGGCGGCCAGCACCAATCGGGGGTGGAGGGGTGGCGGCAGGGGCATGCAGGTGTGGGTGAGGCTAAATAAAACATGAAAATAAAACGACCTGCTTGCTGCGTCTTCCTTGCGGCTCCTCCTGGACATGTCTCTCCTCCTCCGGCCGGCAGGAACAGGAACCAGTCTTGAAGCACCCGGGTTCCCCTGAGTCAATCACAATGCTGCAATGCAGGGTTGTGATTGGTCTGAGCGCCGTGACTCTGCGTAAGGTGGGCATGGAAGCCTTGGTGCCTGGGGGCCTGAGCATGTTCTCCACCCAGGTTGTAATATAGCCTGGGTGGAGAAGAGGGAAAGTGCGCATGACTGTAATGGTCGGCCCATGACAGCTGGCCAAACAGTCATGTGCATTAAGGAGTGGGGTCGAACCACTCCTTGGCTGCGCTGTCAGCCTCGCTCTTCCTCGTCTCGCAAAGCATAACTGCTGTGCACTAAAAAGAGAAAATTATAATAACTGAGTTATCATTTTTTTTTCTTAGAGTGCTGAAAAGGAAACAGTGGGGTGACGCTCCTCCACCTTAGTGGAGGACCCACCACTGGCACACGAATCAGCCAGGTTAGCCCAGTACATTGTGATCAGCCTTAAAATGGGAGGGCATAGTTTGAGTTTCCAGACTGGCCGGGCTCGACATATTTTGATTTTCTAATGCTGAAAAAGGTAGATTGCAGGTTATATCTTCACAACAGGAAGGGTTAGAAGGATCGGGGCCAATTGCCTACAATTCAACAAGTCTGGCCTTAGACGTTGCAACAAGTCTTAATGGGGAAGGGCATCATTTGAGTTTTGCTGGGCGGCAGGGCTCAGAATACTTTAATCTTTAAATGCCAATAAAGTCACATTGTCGTTCATTTTATTTATAATGGGAAGGGTCAGCAAGATGGTGCCAAGTGCTGACCACTCAGCAAGGTTAATCTAAGACATTGCAACCAGCCATAAACTGGTAGTTAGTTGTCCGATTTTTCCAGACTGGCAGAGCTCAGCATACTTTCATCTTCTAATCCTGATAAAGGCATATTGCAGGACATATTTTGGCGATGAGAAGGGTCAGTAGACCAGGACCAATTGACCAGGAAGCAGCAAGGCTAACCTGAAAGATTATGATTAGCCTTAAAGTGGTAGTAGGTTGTTTGTGTTTTTTCTGACTGGCCAAGCTATATATATATATATATATATATATATATATATATATATATATATATATATATATATGCAAAGCAGAATCTGTCTATTCGGTTCGCGGCACAGCAGAAATCACGGACCACCAAGCAGCCAGAAATATCAGGTGAGTTTATTATCTCTTCCTTGTTTCTTTAGGCATGACGCGTTTCGGGTAGTGAATACCCTTGATCACATAACAAGCATGCATTGCGAGAGAATGTTTATATACTCATTTTATTCTGTTTCTCAATTCAAAAAATCACGTGATTATGAACAGTGTAAAAATACTTAGTGAATATATTGTTGCACGGCAATCAATACTTTTATCTGAGCTTAATACTTAATCAGATTTCTGTCAGCATAAGTATTTGCCAACAACAAGGTGGGGGGCAGTGGTCTGTTCGAGTTTAACCAATGTACAACCCTATTCCGCAGTTTTGTGGGGGTTTCCACCTCGTGTTTGCCCAACTCTGGTACCCCAGCTAAGATTACCACAAGTGGACAAACCTCCGGGGGTAAATTTAAGATGTTTTTCCCTATATTTGAATGGGCAATTGGGATCTCACCACCTATGCTATCTTGTGATATATTATGCTTTTGTGGTCTATTTATATTAGCAGATGCTATGTCCTTAATGGGAGGTGCAACTGGAAGTGCGGGCGAGACCTTGTGGGCTGTGTTTGATACTACTACGTCCTTCTGGACGGCTGCAGCCGGAGCCTTTTTCCCACGGGTTTTGGCTAATAACTTAGTAACTGTGGGAGTATTATCCCTTAAAGGGGGTTCTACAATTCCCTTGAGGTCACGCTCAATCCTTTTTAAATGGACCTCGATGTTAGTCAATCTGACCTCTAATGGAGCTAGAAGAACTCTAAGAGTCTCATAGATGGCATTTGGCTCAACCTCCGTCACCCCTTCCCGGTCGCCTTGATTCGGCAAACCACCTGTTACCTGGTGCACCCAACAAGGCAGTGAATGATCAGCTAAACCCGGGGCGGAGTTTACAGAGGGCTGCTCCAGAGTAATTGGGATTTCTTTCATATTTTTTGGGGCTTTCTTTTTCCCCCCACCAATGTTATTTGCTACTCCTTGCTTATTTTTTGGAATTGCCCCCGGGTCTCTCCCACGCTGTTGTCTAGTATTGTGCACCTTAACTATATTAGGCACAATGGGCAACTTTTGGGGGGATAACAACAATGATTCTGAGGCCGTGGACTGACTATCAAATGACTATCAAACCATGTAATCAAATATGACTGCCACTATGCAATGTGATAAGTCACAGGAGGGGAGCTGTGGAATGGGGAGTTCTAAAATTGGTGAAGCACCTATACCACCATTTACACCTAAGTTAACAGGAGTCCGCACATTCGCAATGTGTCCCATTGAAGACCTTCTTGCAATGGCCAATTCCTGGGAAACACGTCGCTCCATTATTGTGATCCCCTCATCAACAACACAGTTCATCCTCGTTATGAATTGTTCCATGGCTCCCGTAAAATTGGCAGTGTCCACTCTCCCCTTAGCCTCCTTAGGGGGCATAGCAGAAAACCCAAAGAGCTACAATAATGTACATAAACAGAGTACTCACAGGGGTAGGCCGTGTGGTGGGTGTAAGGGGGGTGGCCCGACCCGGCCTTGTCCGGTCTTTAACGGGCATAAACGGGCCCGCCCGCGCGCGACTCGCGGGGCGAGAGGCGTTCCTCTCTTTTGACGCGCCTCCGGGCGCTCTGCTGGCGTCACTCGCGCGCCACAACCGCCGGGGCACCTGGGAGTTGGAGTCCCTGCCCTCGCGGCGGCGATGGTGCTGGCGCGGCGCGGCGCGCGAGCCGTTCCCCTCACAGCGAAGTGGTGATAGCCCCAAAGAAGAAAGATGAGCCGTTCCCCTCAGGCAAACGGGCAAGTCCTCACTGTCTCTGTAAACGCTCCCCAACGTCAGCATAGTGCAAAGTACACAATAAATATTCATTTATAAGAATTGCTATATCAAAAATTTATAAAATTATTGAATTTATAAAATTATAAAATTGATACTTATTTACATGTATTTACATCATAGGAATCTCTCTAAGCATTACATTGTGAAAATCACAATACGCTGAGATGTTATTCTCCATTCCTATGCCCCATCAAGGTTGTTAGTGCAAATTAACAGCTTAAATGGTGTGATGCATGTGCAAATTACGCAATAGTCCTGAAACCAGGTCTAACTTTTATAATTCTCAAAAATATTGATTTTGAGAGGCCAACGACCTTGTGCAAAATGACTGCCTAAATGCAGTTGCGTATGTGCAAATTCAATGTTCCTGTAAACATATACTGCTGACATAATTATCCATATGTGCAATTCTTACAATTTGTGTTTTAACTCACACACGTTGTTAGATTAATTTGGCATTTGATCCCAAATGCCAAAAAAAAGGCTCCTCCAAATTTTTTCTTAAAGTATTGCCAAAGAGCTAAGTGCTCCTAGTGAATACAAAATAAGTGATTACTACAATAATTGTGAATTCCAAAATTACTTAAAATCTGTTTTTACCCTAACCTCATGAGGTTGAACATTGTAAAGTCATGATTTTCCCTACTATTCTTTATAAAAAAAGATTGCTTATAACAGCTTCAAGACCTGCGTAACTAAAGGCCCCGAGAAAGAGGATATATCAAAGGAATGTATGCAAATCCTCAGTATTGTTGAGACCGTTTGGAGCTTTACTGTTCAAATTTAAAATATATTTTGTCTCCAACTGTCTCAACAATTTCTCTCTGTCTCCGCCTCTGCATGGCAGAGGTACTGTGTCAATTACAAATTATGTCAGGCAATTGATGTCTTTGTTATGTACAGATTTAAAATGCCGCACTACAGGATAGGCAGGATCGCAGTTTATGATTGCTCTAATGTGCTGTAAAATTCTCACATGCACCAGGAGCTTTGTGCTTCTCACATATCGTAGCCCACAGGTGCACGTGAGAACATAAACTGCGAAATCTGTGCGGCAATCAAAATTGCCTCTGATAGCAATTTCATTGTCCCTGAATGGCGTTTTATACTTCACAGTATTCACACCAAACTTGCATGCCCGGCAAGTAGCACATTTAAAATATATACATACATATATATATGCACCAAACAATTCCCACCACTTCCGGCGTGCGGCGAGGAAGGAACTCAAACCACCACAGCAAGTCAGGCAAGATGCAGATTTTATTTGCGTTACTTCTCCAGCCTGCAACGACGCGTTTCGGGCTTCAAGAGCCCTTGATCACATTCAGCAAATATCGCGACCGTTAAAGTTTTATATGTTTTTTCTACATCAAAAGTACACACCCCCCTACACCACATGGTCAGTAGGTCACATGATTAATGAACATGATAAAAAGACTATCACACGGATACACGTCTTTCTTAAGGTAATATACAAAAAACTTTGAGTAAAATTCTCATTGTACTAACTGCTTAAATGCATGTTTAAACAATTCTATGGTATAGTGGTTTTTTAACTCACAATTGTAAGGCTATCCGATGTATATGACATCAGATTGAAAATAACAGGTTAAATCCATTTATGAAATTGTTGCCCGCTATGGGTCATTTTATACACAGCCTTAAAGAGATGTTTGTTTAGACCAACTAACATGTACCATATCAGAATTGAATCCTGTGATCATGTATTTAAAATAAGAAAAACATGTGAATACTGTTAAACCATGACCAATGACTAATTTTTCAACAAATTCCTACATAAAGTGCTTTTAGTGATAATGGTGCAAAAGGAAATTAATAAAAATTGTGTTTGACGTGCAAATTAATGATAACCAAACTGGTCAATTAAAATTCTATAGACATACATTTCCTTATATATACATAAACATACAATTTCATAAGATCCATTATTACAATCAAAATTTTGTCAGTGTATATATACATCTGGAATGAAGTCATATATTATATGTTAATTTTTATAAACAGTAAATGTAGACTATTTTTGAGGACATGAGAGAGTCATAGGAGTTGACCTGGCAGAAAAAATGAAAAGATTTGTAGCTGGGCTAAAGGTTCAATGCAATGGTAGCTACATATATACACATATATATATATAATCCACAATTTGCCTTTATCACCATTTAGAGATAATATTACCCCGAGCCAAGCTCGGGGTAATATATAATCCACAATTTGCCTTTATCACCATTTAGAGATAATATAGATAATATTACCCCGAGATATATATATATATATATATATAGATGAAAGGGGAAGAAAGAAAGAGAATAATGTCTGTGCAATGCGGCATCAATCCTATCTCTGCCCCTAGAAAAAACTCGACAGATGGCAGTTTCTCCCATATGAAATAATGTCCTCATACGGGCACCGATCCAATAGAGGTTTTCTTTTTCTCTTTGCTGGTCAATCTCTCAGATTGCCATGGAAAGTGTCTCCTTCCTTGGGATCTCAGCAAACACTGGGAAAAAGCTGCAAGGTCTGATTGTGAACCACACAGATGAAAGTATGATGGCTGCCTACTGCAAGGGCATTTATGAGTTATGTAGTCACCCTGAGATGTTAAGTTATGTTGATTTGTATAGGGCGATTTCACACAGAAGGGTATCCATGTGTTGATACAATGAGGGGTGTTGGGGGGACAGCTCCAACAGCAAAAAGATTAATCTCCACCATCAGTGAAAAAGGAGTAAAGGCTGGAGTCAAAAGATGCTGTGATGATTATCATGAACTCAACAGTCGCCACAGTGAACTGAAGGGAGTTTTCAATCATGGACTCCATGGAGTGGAATAAATTTCCCCATGAGCCTCGATCCTTAACATTCCTTAAAGTTTTTACAAAAAATTTAAAACATAGGTGCATATTACCAACGGTGGTGATAGGCAATTATCACCGGTTTAGCGGCTGTTTTCGGCCGCTAAGCGGTAATAATTCTATCGCTCTATTAGCAAGCTATCGCTAACTGATGTTAGCGACAGCTTTTAGGTGATAGCGAGCGGTTTGGGGCCCGCTTTGCATATCAGAGATATGTATCGCTAATGACATGCAAGGTGGGCGTATCCAACCTATTAGCGACTGAAAGCAGTCGCTAACGTCGCTGTCACCTATTAGCAAGGCAGGCGTAACGATGGAAATATTCCCGCTATCGCCAAAAACTAACGCCTGCTCAGACCAGTTCTTAGCCATGTTATCCAATGGGAGGTGGATAACATGGCTAAGAGCATTTCGTCTCTAATGCATGAATATCGCTGTATTCTCCGCGATATTCACGCATTTCGCCGCTATCGCTGGATATTTTAGCACAATGGAGAAAAACGTTGGTAATAGCATGTTTTCTCTGCTAACATATCCAGTGATAGGCAGCGATAAAAAAATCGTCGCTGAGCCTATTTATCGATAATTATCGCTACTTGTTGGTAATATGCCCCTTGGCTTTTTAACCTATTGCATTGGGATCCCATCTGAAAAACAAGTGGTTGTCCAATAAAGTCTACCATTGTGGATTTAATAACCAGACCTTGGTTATGTTCTAGCACCATGACACTCCAATGTAGGAGCACTTTAAAAATAACAATAACATAACATAACACAGACCCTGGCATGAACACCTGTCCAGAACCCTCACAATCTAGGCTTTTTCCCATTAGTCTAGTACCAACCATGTCATCAAATATGACTGCCACTATGCAATAGCAAAATGACAATTGGACTGAGACTGTGGCTTTTTACTATTGCAATGTCCTCTGATAAAAACAGGCAATTTATGCTGACTTTACCTACATTTTTGACAAGTTTTTAGTACTTATATGGTAATTGGCTGCTTTACCACCTCTTAACCACCATAATGTCCCCCAAATTTCCTTTGTCCTTTTCTCTCCCCTTCTCTCCTTTTCTCCAGCAGCCCTCTTTCTTTCTTATCATTTATGAACATGCATAAAGAGACTGAATGCCAGATTTTTCAGTGTTGCATTGACCTTGCGTCACGCATTGTGTCACAAGGGCAACACAATTTTTAAGTCAGATTTACCAACCAACGCTCGATAGCCCGCTGGTTTGTTATAGTGTCAGCTGATTTCTTAAAATCTCTGTTAAGAGTAGGAAAACAATGGACGGTTCTGTAGCATTCTCCTGATAGCTGAAAGAAGAGTTAGTAGTTTCTTACAGAGTGATGGTTTTTATCTGGCAATTGGGATGGGTCGTTACCTCTGTTAGCGAATTGTGTCCTTTTTATTATGGTTCCTACAAAACGTTTTGTAGTTTTATTATATTGTTTTAATATTCTTTTATAATATTATATGCAAAATCGAATATAGATATCTTTGATTTTGATATTATACCAAGCACAGCAAGTCCCCCTTGAGTGGCCCTGCGTTGCTTGGTAAATCTGGAATTACGCAAGGCAGCGATTGGCCCTGGGAAGACTTTCCATAGGTGGAGGGTGGGTGTTCACACACATCCAACCATGGATTTTGGCACATCACAGATTTAGCAAGAGTTGGTAATGGTTCTGGTCCGACAGTAGGAATGTGTGAAGTTTATGATTTTTCCAGTTTGCGCAAGGTTTGAAAAATGTGTTTTCAAACAGTGTTTATTTTAAGAGGATATTTCACTTATTTTTATTAAAGTTATGCCTGCAAAATGCAGTCTCCGTGTTTTATAAAAATATTTAACACTGCAGTTTGTGGAAGTAAATGCCTTGAAACCTACCCTAGACCCAATCCGTTTGCTCACATGCAAGTTCGAATAGTACAGCATATAGATTGAGTATCTAAATTCCACAGCACCAATTATTTTATATACACTTTCCACCGCCAATAACATCAAAGCACCTTCCTATTTTTTTGGCCCAAGATGAGTAGCAGCCGCATATGTGTCATACTGATTCTGGGCCAACAAAAGTAAGAATAATATAGAAGTCATGCTATGCACACATAACCTATTTAAACTAGGAATAATTAAGGGTTGTGCTCGAATAATTTGCAGCAGACAGAAACCTGTTTGCCTCTTTTCTTCCACTGGCTGCCTATTGGGAATACACATACTTGGATTGCGTGCTGTTTACGCCCCTCATCTTTCAAGTAATAAGTAGTCTTGAAAGCTAATTTAATGCAGGATTATTAAATAACTTCACCAGCTATGATTACATTGTTGCATCCAATGCTAGACGCTCTCACAGTAGAACAGACTATGAAACGTTCCTCCCAGTTTAGCCTCCCATTGATTCCCAGTGACATCATTACCTGGGGCCTGTCCCATTGGCTAATGTGTCCATGCCATTGGTCACTGTGAAGGTATCTGCAGGAACATAGGGTTCCATGGCTCACAAGCACAGTACATGAGGCTTTTTTCATGACCATGTGGTGGCTTCCTGTTCCTTTGCCCTGGGATCATCATTCACTATCTAAAAGATGGCCAGAACCCGTTTGCTTCGCCCAGTATAACAACTATTCAGCTGTGATTGGTGGTTTTGGACTTATTTGATTTGGAAATATATTTGCTAAGTCTTCTTGTTTCCACCAATGTGGTGCTCTTTAGACCCTCCAGAGCACCAAAATATTTTGTTTGCAATTTGCCTGTTTGGAGATGCAGGCTTGTTACAGTCTGGAAAACAAGGGGAACCAACATATTACAACATTTACAGCCCATCGCAGAAATACTGTGGTCACTGTAAGTCCAAGGATTATCAATGGCATCAAGGGGCCTCCTCTAACAGCATTCACGTGGGACCATACTAGAGAACCAGAGTTCTCACATTCCGGATGGGAACCTGCCTTTTTTCTGAGCTCAGAGGTAAGCGCCAAAACCCTTTGACAATGAAACAAAAAGACATTGCAACAAGGTTTCCAGAAAGATCTGGCACTTAATGTGACCTTTCATTGAATTGGTCAGAGACTCAGATTACTTCACACAGACCTGTTAGAATGGGTAGTTGGGGTCATTATTCCCTAGGGCCCTGTGCTCATGGAGCAACACAGATGGGAAACATCCTTTACAACGCAACTGTTACCACGCAGTGCCTTTACGACGCAACTTTTACAACGCAAACCATTACAACGCATTGCGCTGGGGGGCGCTCTAGGATAGGGAATAGATTTAATTTACTATCCAACACCTTCCCTACTATCCACGGGGACTGGAGTTGGAATAGTAAATTAAACTATTCACTATCCAGCGCCCCAAAGCACTATGCGTTGTAAAGGTATTTGTTGTAAATACCGCGTTGTAAAGGCATGCGATGTAAAAGTATGTGTTGTAACGTCATACATCCACACAGATCTGTAGATTCTGAGGGGAAACATCCTTTACAACGCGGTCAGTACACCGCAGTGCTGTTACATAGTGGTCGTTACAACGACCGCATGTAACAACGCTATGCCTTTACAACGCAAGTCTTTACATCGACCTGCGGTAGATGGCGTGCTAACATTAAAAATAGTGTAGTTTACTATCCCAACACCTTCCCTACTGATAAGTGGACTGGAGTTGGAATAGTAAATTACACTTTTTTAATGTTAGCACGCCACCTAGCGCAAGTCGATATAAAGACTTGCGTTGTAAAGGTATAGCGTTGTAACATGCAGTCGTTGTAACGACTGCGATCTAACAGCATGCGTTGTAATAACACGCGTTGTTACATCGTACATCCGATTCTGAGACTATCCATCATTATTACTAATGAGGCATCCAAAATGGCTAATAGATGGCACAAGATGCTGTGAATTTGTTGACTCCGGCACCGAAAAAACCTCTGCCATGCCTGATTACACACTCAAGTCCCTCTGACAGGGAGACTTCAGGGATTCCAAGGTCAAAGATACTCTGAGAGAGCCTCTTATCTCATACCAAATGCACTTAAATTACCTCTCTGCAGAGATTCAGCAGAAATCTTTGATGTTGAGTTTTTGACAGCTTTTGGTCTTAGTAGAGATTAGAGCAGGGGTACTGCTGCAAAGTGAACAGGCTTGTCTAGGTGGTCTCGGCAAGGAAACAATATGGCAAATGTTTTTATACTGTCCTTACAGGTCCTTGCGAAATGTGGATGTTGATGTCAATTATCTCTGTAGTGTCAGGGCTTTGAGGATGGGCGACCACGCATCCCAGATACACTTGGACTAAACCGTAGATTTGCTTACACGGTTGGATGGAAGCTGTGGAAATCTGGACAATCGGAGCTAAAAGTCAAGAGCTGGACTTCCGGGTTAGACCAACCAGTTCTGGGGATATCCAGGCAGAGGTAGTATTTAAGCCCGATGTAAGCATGCAGAAGCTGCTTGGTAACCTATTTTATGTTGTATGACTTTCTGATTCAGGTAGTTTGACAGTATGATATGATCGCCTCACTTTTCTTGTTTTTTTCCCCCTTTCCGGTCACCTCTCGTTAGTGGGGACCTATGCGTGTTCCTGTTGTTTCTGTTGTGTTTATGTTGTACCTTTAATGTCACGAGCTGTCTCGAGTCACATCGCTGATGACACATAGAATCTCTATGTGTCATCGGTGATCAGTTGGAGCAGCAACGGAGTATTTTAGGGGTACAGAATTGATTGATTCAGCAAATGTGGATTTTCATGAGTCAGAACAGGTACAAGATGAGTGTTCTTGCAATTCTGAAAGTTTGTCTTCAGAGAACATTCCAGTGGGCAGTTTTGGGAGAGTTATCAAACCTCCTGTTTATTTAAAGGGTTATTTAACAAAAGATTGATCTTTCTTCGATTTAAACTTCTTTGTCATGTTTTGCAAGGGGGTGGTGTGTTGTTTCTTTTTTAAAGATTTATAATAGAATTTCGAATTTAAATATGTAAAGATTCATTGTAATTATTACATTTTTTTACAGCTTATTATTAGAATCAATTTTAGAAAGAATGTTTTATTAAACTTAATCTGTGTATTAGTATTAATTGTCAAAGGAGGAAGATGTGTTGTGTTTATGTTGTACCTTTAATGTCACGAGCTGTCTCGAGTCAGATCGTTGATGACACATAGAATCTCTATGTGTCGTCGGTGATCAGTTGGAGCAGCAACGGAGTTGATGCAGCAGCTGTTCCGAGTTGCTGAAGCGGTGTTGGCCTGATTTATTACCAACTTCAATAAAGCATTTAATGGAAGTATACGGATTCCGGAATTATTTACACAACAATTTCCTTGTTATTTCATTGGTATTTCATTCATCCTTTGGAAATATTGCCTCTCCTCACATCCTGGGGCTCTACACCTAAATCCTGGTCAGTTTGGGGCTCACAACCGTACAATCTGCCTACATGGAGCCTACATGGAGAAAACGGAGAGTGTGCATGACTGGTTTGGTTGGCCCTTGGGCCGACCAGTCAGCGCCCACAACAGTAGGCAAGCCACTCATCCCTTGCCTGGAGAAGGACCAAACCAAACCTTTCTGCTCTGCTTTGCAGTGCGAGAAGTAGAAACATAAAATGGTGTTCATAATACCATTTGATGTTTCTGTTTCTCACACTGTGAAAAAGCAGTGAGGCAACACTCCTCCGCCCACATAGAGGAGCCGCCCCTGGCTCCAAGGGTACACCTGTAAACCTAAAGCAGCGGCAGGTCTCCAGGCATACTCCGGAGAAACATTAGTGAATTCTACTTTTCTCATAAATAATGGCATTTCTATTTATTGGGCTAATTAATTAGATTTTTCTTTTCTCCACTCAGAAAATATTTTTCCCATAAAGAAAAACACTTTCTCCAACTTCCCTTACCAATATTGGGGGTCTACCTTTGTGTAGAGCACACTATGGCTAATGAGGGCTCCTCTGCCCCTTCATGTTAATGGTTTGTTCCATAGTGATTAAAGGAACAGTACACACTGTTTTATTTATGGTATCTGACTTAGCACAAACCTGGATTCAAGGATCGCCAAACAGAGAATATTTGAATTTTGACAGCAATTTCTGGAGGTGTGGAGGAGGAATGAACCAGAAAGACCATAGTGCCTAATCAGCAAGGCAATTTCCTCCAAAATAGGAATTGTATATATTTAGTTTATTTGTGCAGTGTTGATGTACAGGACGTACCAGGACCCTAAGGGCTATTGTAGTGTTGTTCAGTGAGTTAAAAAAAAACAAGTGACCGAGATTTATGCATTAATACTGACATTTTGTACATTATTTTGTAAGGTTATATCATAGGGCAGTGGGCTATCAAATCCATTTTCAGATACATTTATACAAAGTCAGAGGTCATTATAAAGACAAACATGAACAGACTGTGAAATAATCCTTCCATCAACTTGAGGCCGCAAGGATACATCTCAGCGCATTTCCATCCAGCCATAAAACTGAGTTTTACTCTGTATCGTTTAGGATCTCATGATTCAAAAGATCTGCTTCCAACATGATGGGGCAGGAAGCAAGACACAAACTGCCCTTTATGTGGCTACAGAACTCAATCAATAAGTCACCTTATGTGCTCGTGTCCCACAGCTATGGACCAAAGGAAGACACTTCTTAAACAGGCTTCCAGGAATTAAACATCCGTACATGTAGGCAAGCTGTTACCAGCTGGCTGGGAGATGCTTCCATCCAATTGGTAAACTCACTGATAAGCAACCTGCTCAGAAAAGTGGACCTACTACAGTAACTTTCGTTTAAGTACAGGCTAAAAACCTGAGGGACTTAATCAGGGAAAATGATTGTCTTTAATCAATTATAAAGAACTGTAGTAAATTGTTTAGCAAATTGGGAATGAGTGGTTTTACATTGGGAAAAAATGCATATTTTAATAAAAATTAATTCACTTTGGGGTAAGGATTTACCAAAATATCTATTGTAACTTTTTGAAAGTGACATTGTTTTTATAAGTGAAACATTTTCATTTTAATATTTATGGTTATTTATAACCAAATATTGTTTCTTTTGACTTGACGACTTGACAAACATGAACAGACTCGACCTGGAAGGCTCACACGAGCCACTCTTACAAGTAAGTATCACATGTGTACAAGGTCGTACATTTAAATCATCTCAATCATCTACCATAGCCAGCACATTTACTGACTGTGGGGTTTATTACGATGGCGGACAGACAAATTCCACCGCAACGGACATAGGTGCGGGGGTCCCACCTTATTCATTAGGATGCCCCCGCCACACTGGCGGGCGCATCCCGCATTTCTTACATTGCAAGGGGCGGTGCTGTCACCGCGCGGTGCCTGCTACCTTGTGCATGCACATGGGGGGTACCATGGGTGCCCCCCATGTGCCCCCCCACCTCCCTACACTCTGGGGGCCTACAACAGGCCCCCAAAAGCAAAGACTGCATGCCTTTCCATGGTGGCGACGCCGCCATGGAAAGGTGGACACCGCCACCATATTAAACAAGTTTTCCTCTAGGTCGACGAGCGGCAAACAGTCTTTCTGTCCGCTGCAGACCCCCCCCCCGCCATCCTAATATGGCAGGGGGTCTTTTAGGTATGGATGGCGGGTGGATCGCCCCCGCTGGACCAGCGGTAGCTACCGATGGCCCAGTGGGAGCTATCTGCCCGCCATCCTAATGGGGCCCTATATTTGGTGGACAAGGTGTTTGAGGAGCAAGGACTAAGTGCAACTTAAAATCCAAACATTAGAGCAGTGACAAGTAATGCAACACCCTTCCCTCACAATTGCAAAGTCAACCCACACTCCTGGTATATGAACCAACTAAAAACACATCTTCGCCGTCTGCGCCTAGACTAACAGTCTCCTCCAAAACTCCATCACTGACACAACCCACCTTAATATCTTTAAGTATGTAGATTAAATGCTTCTGGGTCACATGTGCTACACTAACTCATTACGTGACATACCTTTATCCTATCACTTCCCAGGATGTGATGCTCTCTTTGTCTTTTGTATATTTATTTGCTCTGGTACTGGTGATGTGGCATTATAGAAAGCTGTACAATAAATATATAGGTAAATATGATTGCATTTATATAGCGCTTACTATCCCTGATGAGCAAAACACACAAGATGATGGACGGAATGTTGCACAATGGCAAAACATTCACCCCCAGTCACAGATCTGGGTTTAATCCATCGTTATTTTGCTCACCACGCCACCCCAGTTCACAAATGGCCATATGCAAATCAATCTTGACCCTGTGCATCAAGGGAACAGTCCAGCCCAAACTGCCAGCCATGTCTTCCCTGGACCGGAATCAAGCATCCTAGGACCGGTTTCTGGCAATCAGCTGTCATCAGTCAGGATAGCGTGACTCCAGTGGCTTTGTAAGCACGGGACCCACATCTGGGCATACCCTTCCCACATAGGGTAAACAGCAAACCACACAAGATGATGGACGGAATGTTGCACAATGGCAAAAACATTCACCCCCAGTCACAGATCTGGGTTTAATCGATTTTTATTTTGCTCACCAAGCCACCCCAGTTCAGACATGGCCATATGCAAATCATTCTTGACCCTGTGCCTCATGGGAACAGTCCAGCCCAAACTGCCAAGCCATGTCTTCCCTGGACCGGAATCAAGCATCCTAGGACCGGTTTCTGGCTATCAGCCGTCTTCAGCCAGGATAGCGTGACTCCAGTGGCCTGGAGAGCACGGGACCCACGTCTGGGCATACCCTTCCCACATAGGGTGAAAAGCAAAACACACAAGATGATGGATGGAATGTTGCACAATGGCAAAACATTCACCCCCAGTCACAGATCTGGGTTTAATCCATCGTTATTTTGCTCACCAAGCCACCCCAGTTCAGACAGTTCGGGCTGGACTGTTCCCATGAGGCACAGGGTCAAGACTGATTTGCATATGGCCATGTCTGAACTGGGGTGGTCTGGTGAGCAAAATAACGATGGATTAAACCCAGATCTGTGACTGGGTGGTGAATGTTCTGCCATTGTGCAACATTCTGTCCATCAATTGTTGTTTTTGCATTTGTCACCCCGAGTGGGACGGGTATGCTCAGACGTGAGTCCCGTGCTTTCCAGGCCAATGGAATCAAGCTATCCTGGCTGATGACGGCTGATAGCCAGACACCGGTCCTAGAATGCTTGATTCCGGTCCAGGGAAGACATGGCTTGGTAGTTCGGGCTGGACTGTTCCCATGGGGCACAGGGTCAAGACTGATTTGCCTGGGGGGAGGAGCCAAGATGGCGACCTGAACGGACGCTCGATTCCCGGCTCCGCAAGCTTGTGCGTTCCGCACCTATATCCTGCCCGCAAATCCGGCCTCGCACCACATCGGAACGTAGCTAAGACCGCACTGAAACTTCCAGTGTTCCACCGAGGTCCCTACCTGCCAGATTTCCGGAGATATCGTCGTGAAGGGCGGCGGTCTCCGTATCCAGGCTCTGAGACCAGTGTCGCTCCCTGCCACCGTGGACCTCCAGACCGGCTCCGGTCCGTTGAGCCCTGGAGGCGTGGATCCATTCTTTTGTGGCACCGTCGCTGGGGGAGTCGGACGGATCCCTTTCGATGCACCTGGGCGCCCCGACCTGTGCGACCGGCACACGGTCGTGAAGTGTTCCTTTGTTGCGATCGTCCCCCTGGCCGAGGCTGACCTGCGCTGTCCAGTGTGAGTGGGTCGCCCCTGGACTGCCCCGACTTGCATCGCGGCGGCAGTGTGCTATCCCTTGCTACGCTCCGGAACTGTGTGACATACTTGCCCGGATCCGAACCCTTTGAGACTGGAATCGCCCCCCTCCTGTTGTGCACCTCCCGAGGCATTGGAAATGGCGGCTGACCTCTCTACAGCGGCGACTGTACTCTTGCCTCGTACCAGCAACCCCCTGCCCGACATCGGATTGGGAGCCGCGCTGTACACATTGTCTCGCGCTGAGGAGCAGCAGTGCTTGCAGACAAAGTCGACCTGCCGGGATATCTTTGATGCGCTAGTTGAGCTCAGGGCGGAATGGCGAGCACTCTCCGGCAAGGTGGGCGACGGTGCAGCGCGGCGGTCGGAGGGGGTCCGATCGGCCGACTCTCGGCGCTGTGCTGGATCGACTTTGTCAGATGCAGAAGGGGATGTCGGGGTGCCGAGCACTGAAGGGGAGGTGAGGATTATCTTTCGATGCCACGACTCCTGTGAATGGCGGTCTGACAGTATTACCGGGGATACATTGTTGCAACCATCAACGGAGTCCGCGACTTTGTCTGTGGGGATGTTGCTGTTTCCCCAACCTCCATTCACGCTGCAACTGCATCCCCTTGAGATTGCTGCCTCCCAAGTGCCTCCTTCCCAGCGACGGATTGTATGTCGGCTTGTGAGTTTGACTGTACTTCTCCTGCTTACCTGTGGCCCGGCTGATGCCTTTGGACCTCCATTTTGTCCCTACCTCCCACTTCTTCATCGACGGTGGCCATTTTACTTCCCGGTTTTGTTTGGATCGGGCCCTCCTCGGACACTGTGCTTAGGGGGACTGTCACGTACTGGCCAGGGCTGAAAAACCTCTGTTTCATGACCGGGACTGACAGGCTGGCGGGGACTCGGATTGGAACACTTATAACTACGCGTTGGATTGTGCGAACCGGGATGTTTCGCCCCGTTTCATACCGTAAATGAGACTGTTATTGTTTCTCTATTTCACGAGGTGGGGATGGACTGCATGGCGGGATTGACCGGGAATGACTGTACTGGGCCCTCCTCCGGCTTTCTAGCATGGGTTATTTTCCTGAGGGGAGGGGCGGTATTCATCGTGGGCTGGGATCGGGGGGGCTCCTGAGATCGGGACGGGGTTAGACGGATTCCTGGTTGTATCTTGCCAGGTGGGGATTAGGGTTGAAATGTTGTACGTACTGGCTGCGTGGATCCTATGTATGGTGTGGATTGTTTTCCCCCATCTGTTTCTATTATTGTTAGTGGTGGTTCTGCTTTACAATCATGGCGTCCTTCGTGATATTGTGTCCTTTGTCAACGGCACGGTCGGCACCATATACTGGCTACCCTGATAATTTGCGGGCAATCGGCTCCGCCACGCTCTCTCTGGTTCCTGCCTGCTGGTCGTGGAGGTTTATTGTGGCTGGGGGGCTATTTGTTTAGGGTGGCATCCATCTTGCTCTCCTTTGTTTGCGTTCTTATTAGGGCGGCCATTTTGTCCCTTTGTTCCGACTGGGGCGGGTTTCTGCTGGGCGTCATGGTGCAGTGGTCGCTTCGCGACCTGATTAGCGATGGGGGTCTCCGGGGGTTCACTTTTGTTAGACTAGCTGGTACGATCTCGAACTGTGCCGCCTCTCTGGCGTATGTAATGATTGTAGCTCCCCACGTTTGTTCTGCTACTGATGTTTATCCTGGTATTTCTGCATGTAGGGTGGGTCTGTGCGTATCCTGCTATTGCCCTTATGGACGGGGTGGTCATTCCAGTACTGGCTCGGGGTCCCGGATGTATCTGATTCCATTCTCCTTTTGGTTGTGTGTACTTCTCGATATTATTGTTTCATTCGGTGAAAGGGGCTTTACGTGGCTGGGAGACCGGGAGTCTTGTTAGTGTTAGGGCTCCTCCCCCCGTTTCCTTTTCTCTTTTGGGAGTGGTAGAATGGCTGGTTCTTTTCTTCCTCCCGATATTTCAAGTGTGACTATCTTTCTTTTCTTATCTTTCCTTCTTTCTCTTCTCTTCTTATTCTATATTTCGGGTTCTTTACTGGGCGACAGGCACTTTGCCGGGGGGGGTAGGCCGTAGCCTCCGGATTGTTGTAGGGTGGGGGGGTAGATTTAGTTTTTCTCTTTTTAGTTTCTATGGGCCTTATTTCGCTAATTTCTGCGCTTTCTTGTGCTGGTTTCAGTTCTGGGTCTGCAATAGGGGTTTGTAGGAAGTGGGTGGCACTAAGGGTGGTGCGTAACTATGGACTGCATTTACTGTTGTTTTGTATGGTACTGCCATATTGACGGGGTGTTCTTCCTACTGTTGTTCTTATTGATGCCGCCTGCTCATGTTATGTACCTACTGTCCGGACTCAGTTCTCCTTGACTCTATTCTTTACTGATTTATATTTCAATCGAAACTTTAGAAATTTAACCTTCAATGCTTCTTCTCCTTGGCGGCACGAATCCATTCAGTGTAACTGTTACTAATTGCTGCTATCTTGCCTGATGCCGCTGTGTAACCGCGTTGCTCGCACCTGTGCTTATAATCCCCGTGGCCGGCCTGCTGGTTGTAGGCCCGTAATTGTTTTCTTTTCGTGCACAATAAAGGTTTTAAAAAAAAAAATTTAAAAAAAAAAAAAAAATTATTTAAGCCCTTTAGTGGGTGGGTTAAAAGTTCTGCAATATTGCTTTCAACTACTTTTTCAAAAAGGTCTACCTGTTTGTTCACCATCCCGATATTGGGGGTCCATGTGGATTTTGCTTTCAGCCCGGACTTATTCATTACGTTTTCTTTTGGAGGTTTATCTCTGAAGAAATCTTGTAATCTGATTTTTCAAAAAAATCCCTGTAGGTCTCTTTCTAGATTATATTTGTTAATTTTACTACTGATTGCGAAACCTAAGCCTTTCTCAAGGACTTCTTTCTCTGTTTCTGTCAGGACAATGTCAGAAAGGTTAATGATTGCGGCTTTATGGTTTAGTCCCATTTCGGTTGGCTTCTGGTGTAGTACCTCTTCTGCTGTTGAGGTTGAGGGAAGGACTTCCCTCTCCCCCTGCCCCTCGATTGGTTGTGTTGATTCTGGTGGTTCCCTCGACCACGTTGGCCTAAAAAAGATAGTGATTCTCTACTGGGTGTTGATGTGGATTCACCTCCTTTGTTTCTATCTGCTGTTTTATCTTGTTCAGAATCCGTACTCGTGTATGAGGAATCTGACCAAGTTACGCTTTTTTTGGGTATGTGCGCCATGTTTGTTGTCCTTGCTTTCTATATGGGTAGTTTTCTCTTGGTCGGTCAAAGAAATCTTTCTGGGTATAAGGATAAACAGTTTCAATGTTATAATTAGAAACATCTTTGTTAAATTTAGTCATTTTCTTGCCGAATAGATAATCCTTGTAACCTGAGACATCCCTTTGAATTTCTTCTAATTTTTTCTTGGCGTCTTCTAGTATTGAAGTATCTAATTTGGCTTCCAAATCTGCTATTTCTTGCCTTTCAATGATTAAGATGGAGTTAGCTGTTTCGATTATCAGCAACATCCAGTCCCTGCTGCATCTATTAGCAATCAGGGTCCAATTTTCTATAAATCCTGGGTGTCGAATGAAGACACCGGGTTCATTTCTCACTTGGAGCCCACTGGGAATTATACCCTTTCTTAAGTAATCAATAAGAAAGTCAGCATGTAACTCTGTGCGTATCAATTTCTTTTTGTTGTTCCATAATTCCCTCCATTGTTCCTCATCATTATTGGTACTTGAGGTTGCAGTGTAATTTTTTGATGTACCATTCACAATCTTATTAAACTCTTCTTCAGAAAAGAAAAAAAAAAAAAAAAAAAAAAAAAAAAAGACTGATTTGCCTATGGCCATGTCCGAAATGGTGTGGTCTGGTGAGCACAATAACGATGGATTAAACCCAGATCTGTGACTGGGGGTGAATGTTCTGCCATTGTGCAACATTCCGTCCATCAATTGTTGTTTTCGCATACTATCCCTGATGAGGCGTTGAATCACTTTATAGGTAAAGGAAGGAGCAGCATGATTGGCGCATAAACCTCATATAACGGGAGCAAAGGGAGGTGACCCTGTCTAATGGTTGAAACAACCTTGACAAATGAGACACGTGGAAGAAGTGTCGCATCTCCCGTGCAAGCCCATTGTCTTTTTCCCTATGTTAGCATGAGCACTTGGCAGACTGTCCTTTGCGCATGTTACTCTACAAACACATTTTGCTTTGTGCCACACTACTTCCACAGAGAACACGCTGTTGTTTTTGCGTTCTGTTCTTTCCTAAGATTTAGTCTGAATATGTGAACAGGGTCGAACAAAAATGACCCTTGTAGTCTGTTCAGGTCAGGCCCTAGCACCTAGACAAAACACGCAAATGCAGCTTTTGTTTAGGAACGCGTACATTTGTCATATAGGTGTGCACAGATAGGTAGCACACACTTGGAGAGGGATCTTTCCTGGAAAGAGATCGTAACAGCACCTGAGATGTAGACCTTTAATCTGTGTGTACTAAAGTATGGGGTCTACTGCAAATACCCAGAGATCTTCTGATATATAATCATTTTCCTTCTATAGAAGGGGAGGGAGGTTAGGCTACACTGTCGTATATAATGACAGCTTCATTTATGTTTTACAGACTACTTGCTATGCTGACCATAGTTGTATTTGGCATTTTCCTACTTGTTATGGCATGTATACTTCATACTGGAGCACAATAGTTACAATACACATTTTAAACTTTCCTCCTGTCTCTGTCAGAACTTATTGTGGACTGGTACGAGTGTGAGAGCCATATGGGGTGTTGTAACCGCGATTCCTGAAAGGGTCGGAGGTGTTGTATTCTTGGGTGTCTAATCACTTGTTCCTCTGTGAGTGAGTAGGAGGGCACATGAAACACTATAGCTAGTCGGTCCCGGGCTCTTGGGTACTAAGGTGGGAGGATGACTCCGTCCCTGCCTACTAGGGTCCTATGATTCCAAACATAGTTCTGTGACCTCTACAGAATCGTAACATTGTCACTTATGAGGGACAAAGTGTAAACGAGGATCAGCCTCTCGCAGACAAGAAGGCCTGCACACCTAAGTGTGACACACTAATGCATTATAAATGAGGCTTCAAACAACATGGCTGATTCACAAGCGGCGTTCAAATAGATGTAATTCTATTCACATGCTTACAAAGTGATGTAACAATGTGAAGTTATGCGATGGAATGCAAGGGAAAAAAAAGTAACAAAAGTATTTAATGGGAAGATGTCTGACACTTTTATCTTGCCTTTAAATGCGGATACCTGCGCGAGACAGAATCACTGTTACCAAAGAGTCAGACCATTTCGTCTTCCGTAAGAAGCTTAAGACCTGGCTTTTCCCAAATTGATTGCCACAGTTAGTGCGGTTCTGCCCTAGCGCTGGGAGGCCTTCGGGTAACCATGTGCTTTATAAATGCTATTTCATTTCATTTCACCATGAGCAGTCCTGCCACTTACCCCCCACCCTCCGCCCCCAACACACCTCACTCCCCATCTGGCAACCAAGTTTACTCTCTAACGGCCAGATTCATCAATGTCCCGTTTTGCAAGTCCTTAATAGCGATGATTAAGGAATCGCTATTAAAGACTCGCAAAACGGGATTCATGTAGAAATCGCAAAAATAATTGCGATTTCTACAGCTTCCTTATTTGCGATTAGCAAATTGCTAATCGCAAATAGGGATGCGATTTCAAGGGTGCCAGGGGTGTCCAAAGGACACCCTGTAGCACCCATGAAATGGTGATTTACACTGGTGTTGCGCACACACATGTCCAAAGGACATGTGTGTGTGTAACATACAACTTAGAAAAATGCACTAAAGTGCATTTTTCTAAGTTTTCGCTATTTACCACGAAGTCAGACTTCGCGGTAAATAGCGGCCAAAAATTGCGATTTCGCAATTCTAAAATGGTTCATGAATTGTATTTAAGGAATCTCAAACAGAGATTCCTTACATGCAATTCCTCCCAATTTAGCAATTTCGCATTTTGCGATTTTTGCATTTGGGATGATGAATCCCAAATGCAAAAATTGCGCTTGCAAAGGGCCAGATTCTCAGAATCTGGCCCCTTGCGACCCGAATTTCCGTTGATGAATCTGGCTGCAAGTCAGCGCGAAGAATCAATGTGTTACGCAGTATTCATTCTACAAATAATTAAACAGAAGCATATAGTGTCCTGTACTTGGCTAAGAAATGCCTGCATCCGCTATCGTGCTGCAGCATATTTGGGTAAAAGAAAATCTGCATTTACATTTCAAATCAGCCTCTTTTCATTTTTGCAATTACCTCTAAGTTTCAATTCAACTGCTTGTCTGCATTAGGAGCCACACAGCTGTAAAAGTTTACTTTTTTTTACAAAATTATACTGTCTGCTTTTTTTTCAAAAGCTCTAAATAGAGAGTAAAGAGCACATTAACATGAACAAATACTTTAACACAAAAAACTAAAACATTAAATAGAAAGTAAACGTCGGAAAAGCGTTTTCTGCTTCTGCATAGCCACTGCCAAAGCATGGCATATGAATTGTATCCATCGCAGACTTTCATAAAGTCTTCCCAGCTCTTTGATTGGCTTGACAGATGTAAAGTTTTGGATAGAAATAATCCGGTGTTGCATGTGATAAATGACATGACGTAATATATTACAGTATCATATAAAATAGCACATGGCATTCATTGTCATGGCAAATAGCATAATATATGAGCTTGGCACAACATGACATAATATAACACAATGCAATACAACAGTTAATCATGTAATTAGGGAGAGGAAAGTTGGTCTCATACTAAAAGTAAAGCTTAGCTCACCTGAAGCACATTGTCTAAATGATTACTTAGAAGACTCACTGTGTTGCAATTTTAGGTTTAAAGAAAAGAGTTTTCTTCAAGTTATGGGAAAAATACAGGAGTATGGATTTGTGAACTATTGCCACTGAACCTGCCAGCTGTAATTTCCCTATACACTAGGGGACTCATTTACAAGTCCCTTTGCGGTGCTGATGCGTCACTTTTTGTGTCGCACCAACAGCGCAACCTGCTGCCCCATATTTACAGGGACACGTAAAACCACCCTGCATGGCACTTCTTGTCCTTGTAAATATGGCACCTTTACACGCAACACTTTGCGTGAAAGGGGTGTGCCATGGGTGTTGTTGTGGGTGTTCCCACGCAACACCCATGGCTTCTGCCGCATATCCAGATTTACGAGAAATTGAAAACCTGGAAATGCGTCAGAATGCTACGCCTCCCCAGGGAAGGAGTAGGGAGGTGCAACAAGGAGAAATGTCTTCATTTTTCCTAGTTTTTTTCCTCGTTCAATGCCTGCTGCATTCTGCAGCACACATAAGAAGAGGAAATTACCTTTTATGCTGTTTTTTGTGCAGGAAGGTGGCCCTTGCTGCTCAAAAACAATCATCCCCGTGACACAGGCACCTTTGCACCGTGGTGAAGGAGGCCTACATCGGCCCATGGCAGTTAATTGTGCACGGGTGCAGGAAAGAGCAAAGGGATCCGTCATATCGTTGTAGATATGACGCATCCCTTTGCTTCCGGATTAACGCAGCCAAATGGCTTGCGGCACACTTCTGTGTTAAGTCTTTCTAAATAAGGCCTTAATTCTCTAAATTATGACGTTCCAGCACTGTAAACCCACGCAAGAGCCACTGACATGTAAATAAGCATTGTAAATCCACCTTTTGTGTGGGCTCCCCTGTGTTTTTGGTATTTGTGGAGTATTTATACTGGCATTATTTGACTCTGGCCACTGACAGACATCTCTCTGTTCAGCCTCAGACCCCTAAATATGATGTAAAACGGACTAATCCCCGTGGTACATTTAACTTGTAAGGCCATAGTAACAGAGCCACTTTGCTACTCTAAAAACGATGCGACAAATTTTCCCTCATTTGGGATTTCCACACAAGGTCCAAGCTACCATCTCCCTGTTCTGTCCAAACTCGATTATGCCAATAGCCTCTACCACGGATCATCTTTAACGACCACGAAAAGACTACGGATTCAGAACTCGGCTGCCAGGCTACTCTTGCATATCAAACCGCGAGACCACATCTCCCCTGCCTTGAAAGCCCTGCATTGGTTACCAGTTGCCAGAAGATCCACGTTCAAGCTGCTTTGTATCACCCACAAAGCAATACATGGAATGGGACCACTCTTCATGAGGAATAAAATCACCAAACACATTCAACAAAGGAACCTCCACTCTAAAGGAGCATCTCGCCTCAAAATCCCACCATACAAGAAAAAAACATGGGTGGCACATCCTTCTCTGTTCAAGCAGCCAAACTATGGAGCTCTTTACCTCCCAACGTATGTTCCACCGACAACCACTTTATCTTCAGAAAATTACTCAAGATTTGTCTCTTTCCCACATAAGCGACATACGCAAACAGAGATTTACAGCATATCCCTCTGTATAAAAGCATTTTTTTCACTACAGATATGTACCTATCTGTGTGTATTACTTTGTATAAACATGTAAAATAATTATGTTGTTGAGAGAAATAATAATAATAATAATAATAATAATAAATAAATAAAAATCATCTTTGGTCCACATGTACATACTTCCATTGTGCATCTATGTACCTTCCATGTACTTGGATCTGTGTGTCTGTTACTTTTCTCCTGAAAAAGCATCTCCAATGCACTACCCTATTTCTCATCCTGTGCCTCTATCAATATGTTTAATCTACATATACTTACCTCCTTTGTGTATCTATATACTTTCAATGTAATTATGGGTCTATATATCTATCACTTACTTCTAATTTAGCATTTCTAATGCACTACCCTATTTCCCAGCCTATACTTCGCTCAATATATCTTCTAGCCCATCCGTCTGACTTATCTCAAACTCCTTCTACTACTCCTTCCAATGCACTACCCTATCTCTCATCCTATACATCTATCAATATATCCTCTACATCCACTCTCTCATTTATCCCAAACCCCATACCACTACTATGATTGCCAAAATAACCCTTTCTAGACTCTCTCCTACTCTACCCCTCCTTGCATCATCTGACACCTCTTTTACTCTACCAATCCCCTAAAACAAACCTTTCTAAACTCTTCCCTCTGAGTCCTCCCAACTCCTTTTTACTCACCCAAAAGCCTCCTCCTACTGCTAAGACCTAAAAAAAATCCTTCACTCTTTTATCCCTCCACTATACTTTTCAATCAAAATTAACAGACTAACATGTTCACTTCTCAAATTCCATATCAAACTATACTAATATACTACCCAAATAACTGAATAACATATCCACTACTCCAATTACTTCATATTTTTTTTACTATACTAATTTTCAACAGTAATCCTTTATGGGTTCCGGAGTGGCGTGCTACTCGCCAGAAAAGCACGTCAACACTCATCAGGGGTAACAAGTGCTATATGAATGCAAATCTTTCTTCCCCTTCTATCCCTCCGCTATCCTTCTCACTCCAAGTAACTGACTAATATCCACCACTGAAATTACTTCATATTTCACCATATTAATTCACCACTAATCCTTTGTAGGCTTCCTGAATAGCGTGCGTCAACAAGCGCTATATAAATACAAACCTTTGTCCTCCTCTATCCTTCTGCTATCATTCCAAATCCAAATAACTGACTAACCTATCCACCACTTAAAATGTACTTGCATGTTTCACTATACTAATTCAACACTAATCCTTTATGGGTCCCGGAGTAGCGTGCTACTCGCCGAAAAAATCGCTTTGACGCCTCGTCAGGGGTAGTAAGCGCTATATAAATGCAATACAATACATAAAAGTTAAATGCCACATGCGAGTGCAGTATTCATTTATGGCACCCAAATGTGTGACTGTAAACTCATTCCTTTCATTCCAGCCACTGCAGACCTGTCAAGCTGTGAGAAAAGGCTGCAGCAGGCCCTTGTAAAAAAAAACTTTTGGGGGTATCTGTAAAAGCCTACTTTTGGCAATAGCTAAGTAACCCATAAGTAGTGCCACGCAGCCCACAAGGCCCTGGGTACTTTGGGGCAGATTTATGTCGGACTTGCGCCACGTTTACGCCGCCGTTGCGTGACGGCGGCATAAACGTGGCGCATCACTGCGACCCATTTACAACGTGATGCATCTAGGCAGATGCGTCACGTTGTAAAGCCCTGCGCCACATGTGGGCGTTCCGGCGCAGGGTGGGCGTTCCGGGGCAGGTGCACCTCGCAAAAGGAATTGACGTAGCAGCGTCGCACAAGTGCCTGCGTGAAATCTTGTAGATTTCACGCAGGCACTTGTGCGACGCTGCTACGTCAATTCCTTACGCCTGCTTGAAGCAGGCGTAAGGACTGACGCAGCACGTTAAGTACAGGGCACACCCGAGCATTGCTGGAGTCACATCGCGCTTGCGACGTGACTCCAGCGATGCGCCGCCCTTACGTCACGAGATGCGTCATGCATCTGCCTACCCTTGCGCCATGGCGCGCCTCATTGTAAATGCAGCGCTCCGCCGTGATGCAAGGGTAGTTTTGCGTGACGCATTTGTTCTGGCGCATCTCTGCTGATTTGCAGAGATGCGCCAGAACTCATAAATATGCCCCTTAATGTGCAACGATGGGGCATACCTAATGCTTAGTGTGTTATGGCCATGCAGTGTAAGGACACCACTCCCCTTTTTACTGCATAAACAAAAGTAGCTATGCGTATGGCAAAAAATCTGATTAATTGTTGTTAAAAATCAGGCTAAGAAAATGCTACATCTGTGCCCTGTTAGAATAGTTATCAAAAATCGTATCTAATTCAGTGGGAAACAGTTTTCCGGTAAAGATATTGATGAAAATTGGTTTATTCCTGAGTGAGAAATCAGTATTTCAATGAATCCAGTTCTGCTGGAGACTCTCTACCCTTCATGGGCAGTAACTATCACCTTGATGAGGAGTGAAATGCTGTTCCTAGGAGAGGATAATTATTCAGGGTCTACAGGCAGGAAGAGTGAGAGGAGGAAATACTGGCCAGTTATCTGGTAAAATGGTAGGGATGAGGGAACAGGAACAGTAGATGGTAGTAGCAAAGAACTTGTTGGAATCTCCCTGGGTAGAATGTTCATATACAGAGAGCTTGTCTGGTACGGCGCATCAAGGGGTGTTTTCTCAATTCCATAGGACAACTTCTGGGTGGGAATCTGGAGCTTTTTAGAGTGGTACAAATGTTCTTCCATTGGAATAAATGTGCAGTAAGATAAGAGGAGTTACTGCAAATGCCTGTACTGTTGGAAGGGTGTCAGGATTTGAGTAGGAATTTTCATCAATCTCGAGATAAGGTACATTATAAGAATTGCTTCCAACCACCAGCTCCTCAGAACACAACTGAACTTGAGCCGGACCAGAAGAACCAGGAGAAGACGTCTGCTGCGGCCGACTGGGAGAACTCTCTTTGTAGACTCCTTGTGCTCTCAAATTCAGACCAACCCCTGTCCCTGTTAACCTCAGAGACAGAGGTGGTTGATGAAGGATTCATCCTTCGTGCAAGAACCCTCAGACCAGTTGAAAGTTGACAGGACTGGACTTTGATGGGGCCCTGACTACTACTGTTGCCTACTACTGAATTGGGACCTGGATTCTAGAAGCTTCACCCAGTTGTTTGGAATCTATAAATACAAGTAAATGGGCACTGGACCAAATACAAACACTTGCGGCACCAATCACAAAAAAATCACCAATGTAAATGTAAATTGATACTTGTATAGCGCACTACTCACCCGCAAGGGTCTCAAGGCACTTGTACGAATACCGCTGTGGAACCCATCCTGGCTTTCCCTGTGAGTTGTCCACTCCTGGGCACCCCCAAGGTGGAGGCCAGGCATCCTTAGCGTTGTGGGGGCCGTTGTGGAGATTAAGCAAGCTATTGCCCAGAGTTGTAGAGTGAGACCCATGATTGGAATAGGCACCGAGGCGAGAATTATCAGGTCCGTGGAATTTTTGAGCCCAAGACCCGCCGAGGCGGGGAATTGAACCCTGGCCCCGGGCTAGACCTCTGCATCAGGGTCTGCCTCTAACCATTGAGCCACACATCAGAGTTTTAAAATATCTTGTGTGCAGATTTCCAAAGGTTCTTCCTGTACAAGAGCACCCCCTATCTGAAGGGGAATTTAAACAAACACTAAACATCAGAACTGCACCACTATAGAATGAGCATGCCCATATAGATAATCATAGCTTAATGAAGCGCAGAATGAAAAATGTATCTTCTTTATTTTTTCTTTTGAATCAAGCAACAGCCAACACATAACATAGGACTTCTTTGGGGCATTAATCAGTCAAAGGCGACTGAAAAATAAGTAGATCCGTTGTCGCCTTGTGGGTAATTTGTTCTGAGCAGGAGTCGAAATATATCATCTATCCGATTTGTATGTTGAATGAGTAGTCCATATGAAGATCCAAATGTTATTTAACATGGTCCAGTTTCCAATAGACATAAGTCAATAAATACCTAACGTGGTATGATAGCCACAACTGGATTGAGACTATGCTGGAATGTCTTAAACCTGCATGTTCTTGTGGGGGACTCTTCACACTAGCTGTCAAACTTCGTAATGGAAGTCCAAACCGGCATGGTTTTCCGGCGCCCCTCTCCCGCCCGTGGAGTCTATCACAGTGACAAGAAGCATGTTTTTCAACACCTGCAAAAAGTTAGGACTTCAACAATTTTGGTTCAACAGCTATATGGAGCAAGGTGACGAGGCTATCCAGGATAGACAAGGCATTAGTGGGGCTCTGCGGTGAAGGCATTTGGGCTCATGGAACACAGCCCAGTAGCACCGTTCAGTCATTCCCCACTGGAGGATTCAAGCGCCAAAATACTGTCTAATTCTGAACATAAAACGTGGAACAGGGACAAGGTAGTACAGTTACCCACGTGCTTATGCAACTGCAGCAGCGTCTATTTTTAAATGTATCCTAATTTTAGCTTTTCATGCTGAAACTGAAGGCTTTGGAGCAACGCTGGATTTCACATATTTGACTTCACTGGACACCCTTGTCGGCCATAGTACACTAGTGAAGGGGCAGGACCTCCATAAAAATGATAAATGTAAATGTTTTACCCTGTGCGACCCACTAGGATTTACTGAACCCGCTCCCTTGCAGTTGTCTTGAAATCGGTACTAGGTTCTGCAACTAATGACTTACAGTGGTGCTTTATGTTCTAGGTTCTGCAACTAATGACTTACAGTGGTGCTTTATGTTCTAGGTTCTGCAACCAATGACTCACAGTGGTGCTTTATGTTTTAGGTTCTGCAACCAATGACTCACAGTAGTGCTTGATGTTCTGGGTTCTGCAACCAATGACTCACAGTGGTGCTTTATGTTCTAGATTCTGCAACCAATGACTCACATTGGTGTTTGATGTTCTGGGTTCTGCAACCAATAACTCATAGTGGTGCTTTACGTTCTAGGTTCTGCAACCAATGACTTACAGTGGTGCTTGATGTTCTGGGTTCTGCAACCAATGAATCACATTGGTGTTTGATGTTCTGGGTTCTGCAACCAATAACTCATAGTGGTGCTTTACGTTCTAGGTTCTGCAACCAATGACTTACAGTGGTGCTTGATGTTCTGGGTTCTGCAACCAATGAATCACATTGGTGTTTGATGTTCTGGGTTCTGCAACCAATAACTCATAGTGGTGCTTTGCGTTCTAGGTTCTGCAACCAATGACTCACATTGGTGCTTAATGTTCTAGGTTGTGCAACCAATGACTCACAGTAGTGCTTGATGTTCTGGGTTCTGCAACCAATGACTCGCATTGGTGCTTTATGTTCTAGGTTCTGCAACCATTGACTCACAGTGGTGCTTGATGTTCTGGGTTCTGCAACCGATGACTCACAGTGGTGGTTTATGCTCTGGGTTCTGCAACCAATGACTCACAGGGCTGCTTTATGTTCTGGGTTCTGCAACCAATGACTCACAGTAGTGCTTGATGTTCTGGGTTCTGCAACCAATGACTCACAGTGGTGCTTTATGTTCTTGGTTCTGCAACCAATGACTCACATTGGTGTTTGATGTTCTGGGTTCTGCAACCAATAACTCATAGTGGTGCTTTACGTACTAGGTTCTCTAACCAATGACTTACAGTGGTGCTTGATGTTCTGGGTTCTGCAACCAATTACTCACAGTGGTGTTTTAAGTTCTAGGTTCTGCAACCAATGACTCACAGTGGTGCTTTATGTTCTAGGTTCTGCAACCAATGACTCACAGTGGTGCTTTATGTTCTGGGTTCTGCAACCAATGACTCACAGTGGTGCTTTATGTTCTAGGTTCTGCAAACAATGACTCACAGTGGTGCTTTATGTTCTGGGTTCTGCAACCAATGACTCGCAGTGGTGCTTTATGTTCTAGGTTCTGCAACCAATGACTCACAGTGGTGCTTTATGTTCTAGGTTCTGAAACCAATGACTCACAGTGGTGCTTTATGTTCTAGGTTCTGCAACCAATGACTCACAGTGGTGCTTTAAGTGCTGGGTTCTGCAACCAATGACTGACAGTGGTGCTTAAAGTTAGAGGTTCTGCAACCAATGACTGATAGTGGTGCTTAAAGTTAGAGGTTCTGGAACCAATGACTCACAATGGTGCTTGATGTTCTGGATTCTGCAACCAATAACTCATAGTGGTGCTTTACATTCTAGGTTCTGCAACCAATGACTCACAGTGGTGCTTGATGTTCTGGGTTCTGCAACCAATGACTCACAGTGGTGTTTTAAGGTCAAGGTTCTGCAACCAATGATTCACAGTGGTGCTTTATGTTCTAGGTTCTGCAAACAATGACTCACAGTGGTGCTTTATGTTCTGGGTTCTGCAACCAATGACTCACAGTGGTGCTTTATGTTCTAGGTTCTGCAAACAATGACTCACAGTGGTGCTTTATGTTCTGGGTTCTGCAACCAATGACTCACAGTGGTGCTTTATGTTCTAGGTTTTGCAACCAATGACTCACAGTGGTGCTTGATGTTCTGGGTTCTGCAACCAATGACTCACAATGGTGGTTTATGCTCTGGGTTCTGCAACCAATGACTCACAGGGCTGCTTTATGTTCTGGGTTCTGCAACCAATGACTCACAGTGGTGGTTTATGCTCTGGGTTCTGCAACCAATGACTCACAGTGGTGCTTTAAGTTCTGGGTTCTGCAACCAATGACTGACAGTGGTGCTTTATGTTCTAGGTTCTGCAACCAATGACTCACAGTGGTGCTTTATGTTCTGGGTTCTCCAACCAATGACTCACAGTGGCGCTTTATGTCTTAAAATTCATACCTGTGTTTCCATTAATCAAATTTACACCAGATTTGTACTATTACATTTTGAGCTACTTTCCCTTTCCAAAATTTGTTTGGCAATACAGTTGGTTTGTTTCTTGACTTTAATACTGTTCTGGTGCTGCATAAATACCCACATTTCTCTGGAGAAAAGCCTGCTGTGTTAGGCCAAAGCTATCAGGGGTTAAGCCCAAATATTCTCATTGAAACTCCAAAAACTAGATCATGTGGTGGGACAGATGTACGAAATACTTTGTCAAGATGCACGTCAGCCCCCCCAGGGACTGTCCTGACAACCTCTAAGGAGCCAACATGTGTAAACGTGTAATGCCTGCAGAGGAGGCAGGGGCACCTTGCCAGGCACGGCCTGTACCTCCTCTAGGCCTTTGGATGCTGGTCAGCTGTGTTTCATTTCACCTTTCAGTGCATTATTTCACAGTTACAATAGAGGGAAGGATTACATTGCAGCTTGTTTTTGCCAAATATTAGTACAGTATGTACAGTAAAAGATTCTTTTGTTGGCTGGTATGTTAATCAGCTTTCACCTATACCTAATGTTGCAAACCCGATGCAGGCCAAAGGCCTTGTTTTGTTTCCTTACGGGAGCAAATTATACGAACTGCTATGTGGGGAGGAGATTAACATGTTCAGTGCGTCCAAGTCCCACATACCAACTGCAGGATTATCTTGGTAGTTAAAGGGCTAAGACTTTAAAAGAAAAACAAGTTCTGGATCCATTTATGGATAGTTACTGAACAACATTCACCATAAAACCAGGGACCTATAATGAACATATTACCTACACACACACACACACACAAATTTAGATAGATAGATAATATATATGTATATATTTATATACATGCATATATATATATCGATATTCAGTGAAAAAAAACAAAGGTTAAAGAGTTAGATGAACATTTCAGTGGCAACTTAAAGTTTTAAACAAAAAAACACTGAAATTCACCTGTTATAGTTATCTCTAGTACTTTTAACTCATGCCCTAAGGTAACGTTAACTCGTGCCCATCCCATCCACAGTCTTGTCATCAATGATGTCATTTCAGATTTTGAAGTGACGTGATCAATGATGTCATAGAACGTCATGAATGATTTAATATGGCAGGTAATTAGCAGCACATGGTGAGGGCGAAAGTTATAGTTACCTTAGGGCATGAGTTTTAGTTACTAGACATAACTATAACTGATGAATTTCTGTGTTTTTGAGGGTTTAAAAGGTTACATTGGCACTGACATTTTCATCTAACTATAATGCCACTTCAACCTTTGTGTTTTTTCGGTGAATTTCTAGGTTTAAAAAAAATATTAAAGTCATATTTTATTACCATATGTAAAACCATGCACATCGAGGGGTTGGCTATACGGCCTGCGTCCAACTCCCTGCAGACAGCCAACCATCGCCCCGCTGGGGAGGGTCCCACAGCTCCCCTCCTCAAGGCACTATTGGCCTCAGTGACCATGGGACCTTTTGTTTTTCAAACAGGGAGGGGTACAGGCAGCCCCTTCCCCAAATCTCTAGTGGCCCTGGTGACCCCATCCCCAAGGGGCCTTATTTTTAATTATGGGGAGAGGGTGCATGACCCCTCTCTCCAAGCCACTATAGGCCCTGGGGAACCCATACCCTGGTGCCTTTTTTTAAAGGGTAGGGGACACGCAGCACCCCTGCCCAAACCACCATTGGCCCTAAAACCCCATTCCCTGGGGACAAAAAGTATAATTTGGGGGGGCACGCTGCCAACCTCCCCAAGCATAAATGGTCCCAAGGGATACTCATCCCCGGGGCCATACTTAAATTATAGCGGATGAGGGCGAGTGGTTCCTCGCCCCAAACCTTAAGAATCCCCGGGGGGACACATGCCACAGGCCAAATACATTAGCAATAGGGGAGGGGAGAACGTGGCCCCACTCCCCAGCCCAAATGTGCTTTGGGAACCCCCATCCCACTGCAATTAGAGGTGAGGTGGTGCATACCCTCCTCCCGAGCCTTAATAGGCCCCCAGGGGCCCCATTTCCCAGGCCAAATACTTTAACAATAAGGGAGGAGGGTGCATAGGCCCCTCCCTGATAGGCTCAGGGGACCCCATCCCCGGGGGCCTTATTTGATTGATGAGGAGAAGTTAGATGGCCCCCTTCCACAAGCCATGAAAGGCCCCGGGGAACCAACCCCACAGGGGCCAAATACTTTACTATTAGGGGAGGGGTGGTGGCTGCCCTCCCCAAGCCAAAATGGTCCCCGGGGATTCCATCCTCCAGGGCCAAACATAATGTTGGGGACTGCGGGTGGAGCCCCCTGGCCGCCACTTCCCACACTGATTCTGCTTGCTCCTGAAGGGTGGGAACAATCACAGTTCCCTGCCTGCAGGAGCATGGGAAAGGAAATCAGAAGTGTGCTCCCACCTGGCTGAAGCATTTTCAAAGCTCCCACCGGGTTGGATCACACTTCTCTCTCTGCCTGCGGTCCTGAAGAGCAGGGAATACAACTGTGTCCCGGGGGTGGGCTCCCCAGGACGCAGTTAAAGAGCCAGGCCCCCGGGGATGGGGTCCATTGGGTTTTATAAGACTTGGGGAGGGGGAGCCACATGCACCACTCCCCTCTGCTTATTGTTTGGTCCCCAGGGATAGGATCTCCAGGGCACATTTGAGCTAGGAGAAGGCAGCTGTGCACCCTGCTGCCCTACAAATCCTACAAATAAAGTGTTTGGTCCCAGGGATGAAGTCCCCGGGCCCCTAGAAGCTTGGTGAAAGAGGATACATGCCCCCTCCACCCTTTTTTTAAGCTGACTCCGTGGAATGGGGTCCCGGGCTCAAATCAGATCGGGGAGGGGGTCAAACTCATACTCCACCCCAAATATAAAGTTTCTTTTTTGTTGCGATCCTGCAGGAGTCCCATGGGATGGCAGCATAAACGGATGATTTTTTTTTCTATTTTGGCCCGGGTAGGACTCCTAGGAATTCCCCATGAGGGTTAGGGTATCCCTACCCTATGTGTGTATGTGTATATATATATATATATATATATATATATATATATATATATATATATATATATATATATATGTATATATACAAGATCACAGGCACAAATATGGTGACAATCACATAGAGATGCTGCATATATATATATATATCCAAACTTACAGTTGCCTGCAAAGAAGAGGAGCCCACGAGCAAGGTAAGAATCCAGCTTTTAATTCTTTGTTGGAAGCAGCAGCGAAATGGATGCAAATACCGCAATAGCATGAAAGTCCAGCCTGACGCGTTTCATATGTCTACTTCCTCAGAGGCATGGACTTGAACTCAAAGGCAAGTATTTTCTGGCATCTACACCGCAATTAAACCCCCGCCTCAGTGGGCGTGGCAAGTCCAGTGGCCTCATGGTATATGTAGTGTAATCTCCTCCTTCAGTGTGTTGCCTGCCTTTGAGAACACTCGTTGATGAAAATAAAACCACAGTAGGGTGTGCTGCACCACACCTCAAAGCGTAGCTGTCCATTACCTTCCAACAAAAGCCCCTCGCTCCCAATGTCGGTGGCGTTGTAAAGCATCTCCGTGGAGGGCTGAAAAAGCCCCAGGGCTAGCTCCGCAGCTCGGCATGCCGCTTCAAATCCAAACTTACAGTTGCCTGCAAAGAAGAGGAGCCCACGAGCAAGGTAAGAATTCAGCTTTTAATTCTTTGTTGGAAGCAGCAGCCAAATGGATGCAAATACAGCAACAGCATGACGCGTTTCGTATGTCTACTTCCTCAGAGGCACGGACTTGAACTCAAAGGCAAGTATTTTCTGGCATCTACACCGCAATTAAACCCCCGCCTCAGTGGGCGTGGCAAGTCCAGTGGCCTCATGGTATATGTAGTGTCATCTCCTCCTTCAGTGAGTTGCCTGCCTTTGAGAACACTCGTTGATGAAAATAAAACCACAGTAGGGTGTGCTGCACCACACCTCAAAGCGTAGCTGTCCATTACCTTCCAACAAAAGCCCCTCGCTCCCAATGTCGGTGGCGTTGTAAAGCATCTCCGTGGAGGGCTGAAAAAGCCCCAGGGCTAGCTCCGCAGCTCGGCATGCCGCTTCAAATCCAAACTTACAGTTACCTGCAAAGAAGAGGAGCCCACGAGCAAGGTAAGAATTCAGCTTTTAATTCTTTGTTGGAAGCAGCAGCCAAATGGATGCAAATACAGCAACAGCATGACGCGTTTCGTATGTCTACTTCCTCAGAGGCACGGACTTGAACTCAAAGGCAAGCATTTTCTGGCATCTACACCGCAATTAAACCCCCGCCTCAGTGGGCGTGGCCAGTCTAGTGGCCTCATGGTATATGTAGTGTCATCTCCTCCTTCAGTGAGTTGCCTGCCTTTGAGAACACTCGTTGATGAAAATAAAACCACAGTGGGGTGTGCTGCACGACACCTCAAGCCGTGCTTATTCCTGACAGTGGTCCATGTGGCCCTGTCCCATGTATATAACCACCTGTAAATTCCGCCCGTGCCAGTGGCACAGTGTAAATTATGTGTTTATTATCTAATGTGTTTGGTATAATACAAAGGCTATTTTTATATATAACCTTGTGTGGAGTTCCTTTTGTGGGGGGCCTGAGATGTTGTTGCTGGTGGGTGCGTGCGCAAATGCTTTACACATTGCCTCCGAGATAAGCCTGACTGCTCGTGCCAAGCTACCAAGGGGGTGAGCAGGGGTTATCTTGGGCGGGTGACTTCCTTGACCTGACTAGAGTGGTGGTTTCTGCCTGGCTTTGGCGCAAGCCTCAGCCAACCAGAAATCCCATTTCTAACATAAATCTTCTTCAATATTCAATCCCGAAGGGAATCGTGTATTCAATTCCAAAATGTAGCAGGACTCCAGTTTTCGCAACTTTATCTCTCTATTACCACCTCATATATTTGGTGGAACATAGTCTATTACAAAATACACAAGGCCTTGTGTGCTCTTGTTATGATGTGACTCAAAGTGCTGCGTAACAGGGTAGGTTCTGTCCCCATTACGTATCGCTCTGAGGTGCTGTAGCACTCTTTTATGGACTGGATGGATCGTGCTGCCCACGTACCTCAGGCCACATGGGCACTGGAGGACGTAGACAGCAAAGTCCGTTTTACAGGTGAAATAACCTTTCATTTTTTTCATTCGCTTGGACAATCCCAAAGTGTATGACTGAGTATTTTTCCCAAAACCACACGCTTTGCATTTTGTACATTTAATAAACCCCTCTTTGGGTTTGAGCCAATTCATGGCTTGCCTACTTGGCTGTTTTTTTGTGACCACATTACTCACCTGCATTTGTCTAAAGGATCGCGTCCTTCTAAATGTGATTGCTGGCCTTTTCTGAAATATTTTTCCCAGCACCGGATTATTCCGTATTAAGTGTCAATGTTTAGTAAGAATGCTCCTAATTTTACCATGCTGCCGATTGTATGTGGTAATTATTCTTGCCTGGTTGGCACCAACACTTGCTTGTTTGATATTACTCTGGCTCGGATTAAAGAGAATTTCTTCTATAGTTCTTTTCTAGGCTTTCTTAGTTGCTGCTTGCACATTAGTCTCTGTATATCCTCTCGCTGCCAACCTGGAATTCAGTTTTGCCAGTTCTTCATCTAAGACTCCCTTTTCCCTGCAATTACGCATTGTCCTCAAACATTCACCATAAGGAATGCTTTTGATCAGATTTTGTGGGTGAAAACTCGCTGCATGTAGCAGCATGTTTCCCGCTGTGGGCTTTTTGTAAAGTTTTGTCTGTAGTTTGGAGTTTTTAACATAGATGGTTAAGTCTAAGAAGTTGACTGTTGCATTGCTAATAGTACTTGTGAACTTGAGATTTAAATTGTTCACTTGCAATTTTTTTAATTAAGTTTTTCACTGACTCCTCAGACCCTTTCCAGACAACAAACAAATCATCGATGAATCAACTCCAATGTAACACATTTTCTTCCCACTTTGTATGATACGTGACCCGGACAACCTGCTCCTCCCACAAGCCCATATGCAAATTTGCATAGCTTGGGGTGAAGCAGGTTCCCATCGCTGTCCCACAGATCTGGTGAAATAACTCATCGTTAAAGAGAAAATTGTTGTTCTTAAGGCATACAGAGACCATGTTCAATAACATCTGGGTATGTGCCCAGAGTTTGATTGGTCGAATACTGAGAAAATGCTTGATGGCATTTAGGCCATCTTCATGCCTAATGCTGGTGTATAGTGTGGTAATGTCGATTGTTACCGGCAGTAAGTCCTCCTCCCATGGGAGATCATATATTTTTCTCAAGAAATCCCCTGTATCTTGAATGTAGGAAGGGAGGGTTTTATCTAGGGGTCACAGAAAGGAATCTACAAATTTTGAGGTGTTCTCAAATGCTCCTCCAATGGCAGAAATAATGGTGCGTCCTGGGGGATTTTCTGGACTTTTATGTACTTTTGGAATAAGATAGCGAAGTGGAAACAGGCGTGGGTATCCCCTATTATCAAAAAGCCAACGCTGGACCCCAATAAACCGGAGAATTTCAGGCCAATTTCCCTTCTCCCCTGGGTGGCTAAGGTAGCGGAGGCACATGTTAATAATACTCTTACCAGCTTTTTGCGCTCCAATAACACTCTGGATGCCTCTCAACATGGTTTCCTCTCCAGCCACAGCACGGAGACAGCGCTTCTAGCCATGACCGAACACCTGCGGACCATTCTCGACTCTGGTCAAATGGCGGCACTGATCCTGCTGGATCTGAGTGCCGCCTTTGACACGGTCTCGCATGGCGTTCTGCTACTTCATCTGGAAGAAGCGGGTGTCTGAAGTGGTTCAGATCTTTTTTAACCGGACGTTCCTTTCGGGTTTCCACTCCCCCGTTTCTATCCCAGGAATGACCTATTGAGCAGGGGGTCCCTCAGGGCTCGGCGCTCAGCCCCACTCTTTTTAATCTCTATGTTCAGCCACTGGCTGCGGTCGCCAAGCAATGGGAACTTTCAATGATCTCATATGTGGACGACACGCAGCTAGTGGTTGCCCTGGCGGATGATCCCACTGTGAGCGCCTCCAGATTTAAGAGTGGTCTGAAGGCCATGGCAAACTGGAGGACCGATAATTACTTGCAGTTAAATGCGAGTAAGACAGAAGTCTTGCTAGTGGGTAAAAACGCCGATCTCTGGGGTGAACAGTGGTGGCCGAATACACTAGGTAAAATCCATGATCCCAACACAGAAGTTAAAAATCTTGGGGTATGGATAGACCCCTCCCTCAGTTTCTGTACGCACACCCAAAAAACGGCAGCCACGTGTTTTGGGCTCCTAAGGGGTCTCAGGCCTATTTTGAAATTTTTTGACCCTCCTACCCGCCAGCTAATAGTGCAATCGGTGATTCTCTCCCGCCTGGATTATGCTAGCTTCTTGCTGCTAGGGGCTAACCAGGCAGAGATTAGGAGGATGCAGCGTATTCAAAATGCGGCAGCGAGAACTCTAGTAGGACTCCCACGTTTCCATCCTAATGCTGATACTATCAGCAAACTACATTGGCTCCCTGTGGCAGAGCGTATCCAATTTAAAGCTCTCTGTCTTTATTTTAAGATCCTAAAGCTCGCCACTCCACCGATGCTCGGTACGCTATTGACCCCGTATGTTCCTCTGCGAGCGCTCCGTGGGGCAGCATTTGGTAGCGGTTCCGTGGGTGAAACGCTCTCGGATGGGCGGTCGATCGTTCCGCTATCTTGCTGCTAAACTATGGAACGCTTTGCCGAGCCAGATTTGTGGCTTAGAAGATCTGATGACCTTCAGAAAGGCCGTAGAGACCCATCTTTTTCCTGCAAAGTAAGCGCTAATCAGTTGTCATGTTGAGTTTTGTTGTGCTTCCTGTTTGGGGGCAGTCTGCACTTCTTGTCAATGACAGCGCCGGGACGCCCCTTAGCTGGGGCAGCTGAGCGCTATATAAAACCATATAACATAACATAACATAAAAGACTGGGACTACTGATTTGTCTATTTTTAAGAATACACGTTTTTCAGAAGTGAGTAGACATTGATTATGCCAGTCTTGTAACTGCTCATTATACCTTATAAAGCTAGTTTGCATACTAGTTTCAGTAACCTTAGCGTAGTTGTTATGGTTATTTAGTTGCTTGTAAGCCTCATTCAAGTACCCTGTTCTATCCCACAACACCACAGTCCCTCCCTTGTCAGAGTTGCGAGCAATGCAGTTTCCCTTAGACGTTAATTTAGGGACTAAAGCAGAGTACTCTTTTTCATGCTGTGAATACATTTTATGTTTCACACTAGTATACTTTTCCAAGTTTTTTAAATCATTGACCACTAATTTATTAAATATGTCAACAGAGTCTTTGGAAGTCATAGGAATAAATCTGGAGGCTGGTTTAACATTTGTTGGAGCATTTCCGCGAATGTCCACTTCCCGTTCTCTAGCAGCTTCAAGCGCTTGACTCATGGATCTTTGGGAATCAACTTCTTGATTCAGTTGGAGTGAGGTGTTTGCATCTTCTTGATTCATCATTGATGCACTTTGCTCGTTAACATTATCCATTCCTCTTAAACCCAACACATTAAATCAATATTGGCTACTGACAGGCTCCCTGGATGGTCTATATTCTCCATGCTGACAATGGCTTCTCGTGGTCTTTGCAGATGATTTTACGCAAAGTGTTTCTTCAATTTCAGAGTTCTAACAAATTTAAAAACATCCACTCGTGTTGTTACATAGTTAAAATCAGCTGAAGGGCAGGATGATAGCCCCAATTTGAGTACACTCTGCTATTTATCTGATAGTGTGACATCAGTTAAAATCACGATTGTGCCTTCCTCTTCTTGAATTACTGCCTCAACTACTTTGTTTTTTTCAGATTTGCGGGGTTGGCATTGCTTCGACCCCTTGTGCCTCTGTTGCCTCTGCCCTTTCCTCTTTGTGTTCCTTTGTAGTTCCGAGGTGGTCTTGGGTGGAGAATCAACATCCTCTCCTGCTCTAAAAAAACAAATTCTTCTATGACAGATGGTGCCACTGGCACTCCTTGTCTGCTGTGTCCTTCCTCTAAATCGGTGTCTACTTCTGAACTCTGGATGATACTTAATTCTGATTATCTGTCTGTTCTATTTGGCCCTTTCTGGTTCAAGCGCTGTCTTCTTACACTTTCAATTCCTTTGCGAAAGTATAGATTTGTCCCCACTCATAGTCGTTCTTGTCTCTGAGAGAGCACAAATCTGAAAAATGTAGAAGTGCACCATATTTACAAGCACGTTGTATTAGTCTAGTAGATAATATACAAGAGTGTCAAACTTATATAGACAAAATATATACATGAGTGTTTAATTAGAATAGGGATACATATATCAGTGTGAAAAACTAATGTAGAGGTGTAGAAATGTTAGAATGATGTTGGAGTCTCACGTTATGGGGCTGTGTGAAAAAGAAATGTAATTCTGCAAACCATGGAAATGTGTAGGCCACATGGCATTTCACAAGAAACGAAAGATGCTGCTACACTTTTAAGTAACTTGGATTCTAATGTCATTTTACTATAGAGTATTGTTAATCATAGAATTGAAATAATGTTTTAAAATAGATGTGTTACATTATAGTAATGTGTATTAGTTAGAATACTATTTAAACAAAGAAATTAAATGTGTATATTGCAGAGGCCCGTTTCATGTAATTCTAGTAGGCCTGAATAGATAAGTCGCTTCTTTGATCTGCATGTGCTCGTTAAGGAGAGGTCGCACAGAGCACGAACGAAAAGTCTGTAACATGGTTTACGACTTTAAGATATGGTGGAAGGCCGGAATTTGGGGCCTACCGAGAAAGTGTCTGTTTGCAGGTGCGAGGGGGGCTTTATCAGAAAATGATGAATAGACTTTTGTTCAGAGACGCCAGGCACAGGCCTGTAGGAGTCTTCAGGAATTTTAGGGGGTACCGCCTGGTCGGAGAGAAGCCTGGGAAGCAAGGTCAACTTTAACGAAGGGTCCCGAGGAGCACCAGCATGGAATTTGCCGCCAGAATCTACACCACGTGAGAGGCGTCTCCAGGGGCGTTCCTATTGGAAATGTGATTTTGTATTAGGGACAGCACCCCGGGGTGGAGTTAGAGCAGATGATCTGAGGAACCTAAGAGAGTGGATGGGTAGGCAGATAGAGAACTGCAAGACTTCAACTTGAATTAGAGACTAAGGGAAGTGTGTGATCTTCTTTGGAAGTCACCACTGCTGACACCTTTTTAGGTAAAGATCTTGTTAAGTAGGGATGTCACTTAGTCTAGTGTAGGGACAGTTTAACCTGTACTTTCCTTTCTGTAAATGACTCTCAAGTTGCAACTCATAGCGATTCTTGCAACTCTCATGGTATTTGAGATATTTTTGATAATTTCCTTTTGCCGATTAAGAGCATTCAGAGAATATCTTTTTATATTGATACCTGTATATCTTTTGAATCTTATGCTGAGATGTTTGTATCTCCAGATACTTTTGGCTTTATAATAAACTTTTAAACCTTTTCTAGTGGTAAGTGGTTCTTTAGAGTGGTGTAAGTTCTTTCTTGATTAACCTAGAAGTGGATTGCCTTTTACTCAATGACAGGTACCAACGATTCAGTCGACCTGAGCTGGGATCTGGTAAGGTAACAATAGACCAGAAATCCCGCGTTAGCAGTTGGTAGCAGAGTGAGGATGGTTATCTTCTTGAGGAAGGTAATCTAGGCTAGGTTAGTTTACCTCAAGGTCCCTAGAGCTCGAGAGGTGGCCTGCCGAAGAAGGCACTGACGGAGAGAGAAAAGCAGCAGTATCGGACGAGAGTGAGTATAAAAAGGGTCATGCGTGAACAGATTGCGGTGTTTTTTGTTGTATTTGTATTGTAATGTCATGCGGAGTTGAATGCCTGTAGTATGATTGTGAGAAGGTTGTGAGCGCGCGCAACCTGGTAAAATCATACGTTCGGGGTAGAGCTTAAGTGGTTTGGGTGTATCGAACATCCAGAATAATTGTCGGACGCAGGTCGAAAGTTACTGTGTGTAAGTAACCTATCAGAGAAGGCGATTGTCTGGACGTAAACGGAAAGACATTTCGTCAGTTAAGGTGACAATTACAGATAGACTGTGGGCGTACAGTCAAAGAAAAGTGATCGCTTGGACGGAAGTAATCATTTTTCGGAGTATGAATGGGACGCGTGCATGACCGCGGAGACGAGCTGAGAAAGGAGGGGAACTGCTGCGAAGGGGGACGAGTGACGTCAGCGAGAGTCGCGCTGAGATAGGCCGGTTAGTGAGAAGCCGTGCCGTGATAGGGCGGTTGGTGTGACGTCAGTGAAAAGCCGCGTTCTGATAGGGCAGTTGGCAAGAACCGTGCTGAGATTGGTGGATTGTCATCAGGAAGTAAACAAACGCGGAGAAAAAATAGAAATTCTGTAGGTTTTGAACATGAAGTGTTTTAAATGTTTGAGAGGGATTTTTAAGAGGAAAAGAAGGGACTCTTATTACGGGGAAGAGGCACCGCCAGAGGGTACACCAGCTTACTATATGGCAACGAATGTTGGCTTGCATACGATACTATGGATTAGTGAATGGAGTAAGATTTCGGAAGGGAATGAGGAACTGACGTTTCCTAGGTATGGAACGTTCAGGTTAGAGGCGTTACATCGGCTGAAATCAATTATGTCCTCATTGAATCCTCCGCCTAGGCCAACACAGTTTGAGGCCCTTAATGCGTGGCTTAGGGCGGCACACAACAGAAATCTGAACAGGCGCCAAGAAAGGTTGAAGCGATCAGTACGGGCAGTGCGAGATGCCCAATGGGATGCGGACGCCAAGAGATGGAGGGTACAGGCTATTGAGGTGGATAAGTTATACCCAGTGAGAGAGGTGACAGGAGAACAGAGGCTCATGGAAGAGGATGAGGAGAGCGAGTCGGAGGACAACTTAATAAATAGGTTGCTGATAGATAGACCGCCTCCGAACGTTGGGAGAATGGAGGATAGGGGACTCGCAAGGGATGATGGGCCTGCCATAGAGGGGTATGTACCACTCTCTATATCAGAGTGGACACCTGTCAAAGGTGAGGAGGCACCTCAACATAGTACAGTACCGAGAGTAGTTGGAAGGTTTGTGGTGCAGAAGGTACCGGAAACAGAGAGGGTTGAGTCCTATGGGTTGCCAGACGCTCTACAAGTACCCGTTACCATAGGTCCTATAGTATCGATTTACAACCCCGAGAGAGACAGAGAGGAAGAACAGATGAGGTTAGATAGAGAGAGAGCTGAAATGGAAAGGAGAAATAACACGACAAATGCCTGGAGGCAATTGCCAGGACCAGTGACGTGGAGCACCCCATTTGATTCAGCAGAGGGTCCCGCAGCAGAACAGGGGGGCCAGAGAGGACCGATGGACCTGAGGGGACCACGGCCGAAATCCTTTAAGGAGCTGAGAGCTGACTTGAGAGAATGGGATGGGTCCACAGAAGCACCAGCCCACAGGTCAAGAACAGGGGCTGAGTGGGGAAGTCGAGGCAACGGAACATTGTCTCACTGCGGGGCTAGCGCAAGTAGTCAGGAGTGGGATGGTAACAGTCCGGAGAGTAGAGGAGCTATACGTCATACTGACGGTGGGAATGAGCAAGAGAGACGGGAGAGAAGTACAGGATGTGGAGAGACGTCCCGTCTCATAACCAGTGAGGGAGACAGAAGGACACAAGAATACAGGGATAGGTTTAGATGTACTCACTATGCACCTAATGATAATGTACAGCACTGGAGTCGTGGGAGCATGGGGAACAGTGAAGGATCTTGCCATGGGTCGAGAGATCAGAGACCACCGGCAAATGATGAAGAAAGGGGGAATAACGGAATGTCTTACCATACATCTAGGGAAACCATGCAGGATGGGACTTGTGGGATTATGAGAAATGGGAAAGTGTTTCACCATACACCCAGAGAGGATGGAACTGCATGGGACCTGGAGAGATGGGAACATGGGAGGACTCCCCATAACTCGCCTGAGCCTAGACGTAGGACTCGGAGCTGGGATGGGAGAGACGTGAATGGACCCCCTAGAGCTAGCATACTGAAAGCTGCAGTAAAGGCCAGAAGATTTGATGTCACTAGTTTAAAAAATGATCTGGACGAGATAATAGATGGGACGTTAGCCTTAGAAAGGATTGACCTATACGAACAAGATGAGTTACTGTTTATAGCAAAGGATATTACCCGAAAGGCTAGAGCAATTCATGAGAAACTGTCTGAACTGGCAGAGAAGTATCTGGTAGACTTGTCCAGAACAAAGACATTACAGAGTAACCATAGGTTGCAGTATTCAGACCAAGACTTAGATGAGAAGAGAACTACAGGATTAAAGACACACATAAGGGAGCTGATAACAGGAATAAGAGCTTGGAGAGATCTGGACAAATGGGACGAGAGGTGGTCCAAAAGGGGTACTGTCAGGAGGAGCACGAGTGTGATGTCTCCGGAAGGAAGGGTAATGCAGATGGAGGCATTTCCTTTGAGAGAAATATCGAATGGGAACTATGTACATGTGCCCTGGAGTAGAGGAGATTTGGCTGCATTTACCAATTCCTTTCCGAAGTTAAGGGACAATCCCGTTGAGTGGTACAAGCAGGTAGAAAGGTTTGTGAAAATCTCAAAGGTATTGTGGATTGATTTGAACACCTTGTTTGACATTGTGGTGCCAGGAGATTTGTGGACAGCATGCAAGACTAGTGTCGAGTGGCCAACTGTAGAACCAGAAAGGAATGCTGCTACAAATGGACCGTCTGAAACTGTAATGTTGAAATATGAAAGAGTAATAACTTGGCTGAAGGAAAAGGTCCCACCAAAGACATAGATTGGGTAAAAATAGACCGAACAAGACAGGAACCCAAGGAGACAGTTCATGAGTTTTATGAGAGATTGCTGAAAACATTCAAACAATACAGTGGACTCGATGTAATGGACCCCAAGGACATAGGGCAGTTTGTGTCAAAGTTTGTTTTGGGGTTGAGACCTGATATTTGTTTGATGATTCAGCAACATTTAATTTGTTGGCAAAACAGACCATTAGATGAGATTTTGAGGTATGCAAGGTACTGCAGTGACGAAATAGATTCCAAAGCAAAGAAGCTAAAAGAGAAGCTGATGGTAGTACAGATGCAGTCAGCTGGAAAGGGTGGACAGCGCCAACAGGGAACAGGGACAATGGGACGAAAACCAAACGGACAGAATAGAGACAGCGAGGAAAACCCGAGACCTAGAATAGACCTTGCTACGTTGAAGAAAACGACAAAGTGCCACCAGTGTCATCAGGTGGGGCATTGGAGACGCGAGTGTCCCTATAACCCTGAAAACGGAGAACTAGAGGTAGAGGAGGAAGTTCTAGAGGTTCCAGTTCAAGGGGTGACAGTGCCAAGAATCAAGGTGGCCAAAGGGGGGACTTCGGCTCCACGAGCTCAATTTCCGCAGCCACCAAAGATTTCGACAGGGGGAAAGGTCTTTAGACAAATGCCTCTTTTCCTAGATGAGGAAAAATGTTACTACATTGATCCATTGACTGGACAACGTGTAAGCGAAGAAGAGGACTGTACCCTCGGGGCAGTTCTGGAAGTGGATCGAAGAGGACCATTTGTAGAGGCAGAAGTGGCAGGGTGTCCCACAACATTCTTGGTGGATACCGGAGCTACTCGATCAACTTTGAGATCAGCAGTGGTTCCGGATCTACCAATGTCGGGGGAAACAATTCAGGTGGTAGGAGTCGCAAACAAGAGAATGACTAGCCCTTTGACGGAACCAGTGTCAGTGAAAATCAGAAACTACACGAATGAACATCAGTTTGTGGTGTGCGATTCTAGTCCTGTGTGTCTGTTAGGAAGGGACTTATTGTGCAAGCTGAACTGTACCATATACTGCACACCACAGGGAGTAGAGGTAGAAACGACAGATGATGATGCTACCTTCAAAATTGTGAATTCAAGAACATGCATAGAACTGTATCCCACTCTGACTGTGGAGGACCTTCCTTGGGACGTACGTGAGGCAATATCATCAGAAGTATGGGATTTTACAGGAGAAGAGATAGGATTGGTCAAAGGGGTAGAGCCAGTGAAGATCATAGTGAAACCAAATGTTGATTATCCAAGAACGCCACAATACAAGCTGTCTCAAGAGACGATTGCAGGAATAAAACCCGTGATCGACTCTATGATTAAACAGGGAATACTGAAGGAAATCGTGGGAAGCCCATGCAACTCCCCGATTATGGGTTTGCAGAAACCTAGTGGGAAATTTAGGATAGTACAGGACCTTCGGAAAATTAATAACATTGTTGTTTCATGTTGTCCAGTGGTACCGAATCCATCAGTGATACTGTTTCAGATACCATTCCAAGCTGAGTGGTTCACAGTAATAGATCTTTGTCAGGCTTTCTTTTCAATCCCATTAGACGAAGATAGCCAGTATCTTTTTGCGTTTAAAATGGAGAGTCGCGTCTTAACATGGTGTAGAATCCCACAAGGGTTCACAGATAGCCCTTCAACCAGCTGTTGAAAAAGAACCTTGAAAGTCTGGTACTGCCCCAGAATTCGGTTCTGGTCCATAACATAGACGACCTACTTGCTGCGTCAGAAACAGAAGAGGCTTGTAAGACAGATACCATCGCCTTGCTGAACCATTTAGCTGAAAATGGACACAAGGTATCCCCGAGCAAATTGCAGTACTGTCTGACAGAAGTACAGTACTTGGGTCACCGGATAGAAAAAGGAAAGCGCAAGGTGTCACCAGATAGAATAGAGGCAATTATGAAGATGAACTCGCCTACAACACAGAGAGAAGTTAGGATGTTTCTAGGAATGGTTGGTTATTGCCGACAGTGGATAGCTAACTTTTCACTGAAAGCAAAACCCTTACAGAAACTGACGCACAAGGAGGTGAGCGATCCGGTACCATGGGACAATGAGTGCTTGATGGCGTTCCTACAGCTGAGAGATGACTTGTGTCGTGCTCCGGCTCTGGGGATGCCGGACTATGAGAGGCCATTTTCCCTCTATTGCTGCGAAAGGGAGGGCTGTGCTTTGTCAGTTTTAGTACAAGTCCATGGAAATGCCCGTAGACCAGTTGCATACTTTTCGGCTACCTTAGATCCAGTAGCCCCAGCGTTGCCCGGATGTCTCAAATCCGTTGCTGCAACAGGTGTCAGCATTGAGCGTTGTGAAAGCATTGTGATGGGACACCAGTTAGTGGTGTATGTACCTCATTCTGTGGAACTGTTAATGACCAGGACCAAGACCCAGCACTTGACTAACAGTAGGCTCACGCGCTATGAGCAAGTTATTCTTGCTGCAGAGAACGTGACCCTTAAGAGGTGCTCTGTCTTGAATCCTGCTACACTGATGCCACTTCCTAATGACATTGAAAGCGAAGACTGTGAAGATCACGATTGCCTTGATGTGACTGAACTATGTATGAAGCCAAGACCAGATATTGTGGATGAACCATTGATAGACCCCGATAAAATTTACTTTGTCGATGGTTCGTGTTTAAGAGATGATACTGGTCGGTTGAGAGCAGCTTATGCTGTTTGCACCATTACTGGAGTTGTGGAAGCCGCTTGCCTGGAAGGAGTACACTCCGCACAGGTAGCAGAAATCGTTGCATTGACACGTGCCTGTACAGCAGGCAAGAAAATTAGAGTCACCATATATACTGATAGCCAATATGGTTTTGGTGTAGTTCATGATTTCGGGCAATTGTGGTCTCAGAGGGGTTACATGACCTCCTCTGGTTCGCCAATCAGAAATGGAGAATTTGTGCGGCTGCTGTTAGAAGCATTACAGGGTCCAGCTGCAATCGCGGTTGTAAAATGTGTAGCTCATACGAAAAATACAGATTTTGTGTCACAAGGAAATAGATATGCAGACGAAGTTGCCCGCTATTGTGCGGAGCATGGTTATTCTTTCACGGAGGTGGAAGTAGGTGTGGCTCAGGAAAGGACAGAATTAAGCATGATGTTAGAAACGGTTGATACTTGGGAAGATTTGAAACAAATGCAAGACAATGCACCTGAATCTGAGAAGCAGGCATGGGAAACAGCAGGGTGTGTGAGAAGCTAAATGGATTTTTGGGTTTCAGCAGATGGAAGGGCAGTGTTACCTGAGAAGTTAGCGAGTCAAATGGCACGACAGATACATGGTCCAGTGCACTTGGGAAGGGATGCCATGCTGAGGGTGTTTAGGCAGACTTGGTATTGCCCAAAATTTAGGATTGCAGCAGAAGCAGTGTGTAAGCAATGTGTTGCATGTCAGCAGTTGAACATAGGGAAAAGAACACCAGTTACACTGAGTCACATTGGGAGGTCTGGGGGGCCTTTCAACAGAATGCCATTGGATTTTATTGAAATGCCAAAAGTCAACCGCCTTAGGTATGTTCTGGTGGTAGTATGCATATTTTCCAGATGGGTTGAAGCATACCCTACACGCAGGTGCGATACACTCACAGTAGCAAAGTTGTTGCTTAGAGAGTTGATACCGCGCTTCGGGGTGCCTGCCTCTCTGGAATCGGACAGAGGAACACATTTTAACAGCGAAATTGTGAAGATGCTTTGCTCTGCATTGAATATTGATCAGAAATTGCATTGTAGCTACCGACCAGAGGCTTCAGGTATCGTGGAACAGATAAATGGGACACTAAAATGTCGAATTGCTAAAGTATGTTCCTCAACTTCCTTAAGTTGGCCTGATGCTCTTCCTTTGGTCCTTATGAGCATGCGTAGCACACCCGACAGGAGGACAGGTCTCTCTCCATATGAGGTGTTGATGGGGAGGGCAATGAGACTTCCAACTGTCCCCACAACTGCATTACTGAACATTACAGATGACCTGATCCTGGATTACTGCAAGGGGTTATCTGACGCCATTCATTCTGTGTCTCTTCAGGTACAGGCCGCAGAAGTTCCATCTTCAAGAAATCAGTGCCACGACCTGTGCCCAGGAGACTGGGTGCTGGTGAAGAAGCACGTCCGGAAGAACTGCTTGGACGTGCGCTGGAAGGGGCCTTACCAGATCATCTTAACCACGAACACTGCCGTGAAGTGCGGAGGACTGCCAAATTGGATCCACGCTTCCCATACTCGAAGAGTTCCAGCACCTCTTGAAGAAACAGCTCCTCTCACAGACGAAAATCCAGTTGTGGAAGAAGAATCACAAGAGGGGACCAGTCAAGCTGTGGGGGTGTCTCAAGAAGTTGGGAGTGTCACAGATCCAGAAGAAGAAGAAAGACCAAACGGCAGTGAAACTGAAGTTGCCACTGAAGGAGAAAGCTGTTGTGAAACCAACTCAGAGACAGAACAAATCCAGAGTGATCAAGAACTGAGTGAACGGACAAGACATAGGAGAACAAGGCGTGGAGCAGCTACCTGGCCTGAAAGAAAAAGGAGGCCAAGCTTGAAGCCAGCTCGAGAGGAAACTCTTGCTCCTATATCCGAAGACTCAGATCCAGAAGAAAGTGCACAAGGACAAGAGCAGGAAGGTCCGAGAAGGTCAAGGAGGGTGCGAGTGCCTTGCAGAAGATACGCTACTCCCGAGTGGACCTACCTCGCTACAGATGTCCTCAGCGGGACGCAGAACTGGGAGGGTGAGGAAAGTGACCCTGACCAGAACTGACCCCTTCATAACAGTGGAAGTAGAGTTGGTGGTACCAGGAGTGGAGGTCGAGAGACTGCTGACACTTAACATCGTCTATCCTCCTCTCCTGAGTGGAATAAGAAAATTGATTCTAGAGACAGTTGAATTTCCATGTTGTTGTTCAAGGTGTCCAATACTTGAGGGAATCCTTCTTCGTATGGAAATATTCGAGCAAGTGGTGGAAGTTCTTGGAACACGCATAGTTTCGGATTACTAAAGACTTTGAAAATAACTTTGTAAATACAGATTGAGAGTTAACCTAGTGCCAAGAAGAAGAAGAAGAAGAAATTAGGGATTTCCATTTTAGAGGATGGAGAAGGACTAAGGTTGCCTGTTGCTACAGAACTCAGAGACTGTTTTGCGGAGGGGATTTTTCAGCTTCCAGGCGTGGTTCGGAAGATTGGAGAAGCAAAGAAAAGAGACTTGTACTGTGAAAGAAAACAGAACTACACTGTTTTGAGACCATGGAGGCTGGCAACCCGAACCGCAGGGCAAAATGCATAGTAGGCACACTTTTAGTGGTAGTGATTTCCCTTATAGTTTTAGTGGTTACTGTATCATATGTAGTGGGACATGAAAATGATGTGAAAGCAGAAAAAGAAGCAAAAAGTGCATCAACACAGAAGCCTCCTACGGCTGGCAAACAGGGGGAAAACACAGCGAAGGAGAAAGCTTTGTTAGATGCTGAAATAAAAAGATTACATGCAGATGAATCACAGGGGAATTTTAAAACAAATGCTTATGCCAAATTGCTTTATGAATATATTGATGTCATGGAGGCGAAGAACTGCTACATCTGTATGCAGTTGCCAGCTTCTGTAGATGAAGGCATCAGATATCACCATTTTCCATTGACCTATGGAATATCATGTAGTTTATTGCTGAGCATATTTTATGAACAGGAAGGGTTTGAGTATTACTTCTCAAACTTCGATTCGGTATTGCCAGAGGTGCCGAATTATAAACACCTAAATAAGTGGGATTATTATAAGTGTGAAGACAGGTTACAGAAGTTTTTCCTTCCATGGAGAACTTTAGATACTTCACATGCCCGAAGAAATAATTTGACTTGTAAAGTGTCAGAAGTTGAGAAAAAGTTTATAGGGCAGGTGGATGATCGATATAGGAGACAAAAGATCCTAAAAGCTTCAGGACAATGGAAAACAGATTGGACCCAGGAAGAAAGAGAACACCAAAGAAAGGGTAGCAGTGGTCTAATTGCTTTAGACCGAGAGAAAAGGGGAAAGCTATGTATACACAGAAGTCAAACATATTATGAGAATGTGTTTGTGGGAGCAGTCAGTTGTGAACATGCTTTCCAATTGGAGTTTACTCCAAGGATTTCCTAAGGGGAATGCAGGTGATCCCGAATGTGTATTTTGTTTGTGGAAGAAATGCATACGTGAAACTACCAGATAACTGGTATGGATCATGTTATCTAGCTATTGTCTTCCCCAAAATATATCATGCGGAGGACTTAGAAACCAAAAAGAGAGGAAAACAAACTAGAAGAAGAAGGGATGTAAGCGCTGAGGAGGTAGTTGGAGATGTATTTGGTGCTATGTTCCCTATTTTGGGAATAGCACTAAATGATGTTAAGATAAGAAGATTGGCAACAGTTGTAGATAGACTATCCGCCAGTACTGCTAGATCTTTAATGCTGGTGGAGGGAGAGATGCAATCGATAAGGGCAATGGTTCTTCAAAACCGAATTGCTCTAGACGTTCTGTTGGCCAAAGAGGGCGGAGTCTGTAAGGCTTTGAAGGTCCAGGAATGTTGCACTTACATTCCAGACAATTCAAAACCTCTAGAAAAGTACATTCGAAATATTACTGAAATACACCATGAGATAGAAGATTTGACTAAGGTAACAGTGTGGGAAAAAGTAGGTCAAGGAATGGGTAAAGTTGGAGGTTGGTTTGCCAACCTGGGAAAGAATATCATTTGGTACATACTGAAACCTATCATCATAATAGTGATTTGTATAATCACTTTGTGGGGATTGGTGAGACTGTACAAATGGTATCGAGCAAACAGATTGCAGAGATCCATGCGAGAGCAGGGGAAGAGACTAGCTGCGATGCAGGAGAATCAGTACAGGAGTCTGAGGGCTCTAGAGGAGATGAAACGAGGGAAGGTTGCCACGACTTCAGTTTGATACTCTATACCTTAGAGAGGATGTTGTGATGATGATGACTACTGTAAGTCATCAAAGGGGGATTGAGAGAGCACAAATCTGAAAAATGTAGAAGTGCACCATATTTACAAGCACGTTGTATTAGTCTAGTAGATAATATACAAGAGTGTCAAACTTATATAGAGAAAATATATACATGAGTGTTTAATTAGAATAGGGATACATATATCAGTGTGAAAAACTAATGTAGAGGTGTAGAAATGTTAGAATGATGTTGGAGTCTCACGTTATGGGGCTGTGTGAAAAAGAAATGTAATTCTGCAAACCATGGAAATGTGTAGGCCACATGGCATTTCACAAGAAACGAAAGATGCTGCTACACTTTTAAGTAACTTGGATTCTAATGTCATTTTACTATAGAGTATTGTTAATCATAGAATTGAAATAATGTTTTAAAATAGATGTGTTACATTATAGTAATGTGTGTTAGTTAGAATACTATTTAAACAAAGAAATTAAATGTGTATATTGCAGAGGCCCGTTTCATGTAATTCTAGTAGGCCTGAATAGATAAAGTCGCTTCTTTGATCTGCATGTGCTCGTTAAGGAGAGGTCGCACAGAGCACGAACGAAAAGTCTGTAACATGGTTTACGACTTTAAGATATGGTGGAAGGCCGGAATTTGGGGCCTACCGAGAAAGTGTCTGTTTGCAGGTGCGAGGGGGGCTTTATCAGAAAATGATGAATAGACTTTTGTTCAGAGACGCCAGGCACAGACCTGTAGGAGTCTTCAGGAATTTTAGGGGGTACCGCCTGGTCGGAGAGAAGCCTGGGAAGCAAGGTCAACTTTAATGAAGGGTCCCGAGGAGCACCAGCATGGAATTTGCCGCCAGAATCTACACCACGTGAGAGGCGTCTCCAGGGGCGTTCCTATTGGAAATGTGATTTTGTATTAGGGACAGCACCCCGGGGTGGAGTTAGAGCAGATGATCTGAGGAACCTAAGAGAGCGGATGGGTAGGCAGAAGGAGAACTGCAAGACTTCAACTTGAATTAGAGACTAAGGGAAGTGTGTGATCTTCTTTGGAAGTCACCACTGCTGAAACCTTTTTAGGTAAAGATCTTGTTAAGTAGGGATGTCACTTAGTCTAGTGTAGGGACAGTTTAACCTGTACTTTCCTTTCTGTAAATGACTCTCAAGTTGCAACTCATAGCGATTCTTGCAACTCTCATGGTATTTGAGATATTTTTGATAATTTCCTTTTGCCGATTAAGAGCATTCAGAGAATATCTTTTTATATTGATACCTGTATATCTTTTGAATCTTATTCTGAGATGTTTGTATCTCCAGATACTTTTGGCTTTATAATAAACTTTTAAACCTTTTCTAGTGGTAAGTGGTTCTTTAGAGTGGTGTAAGTTCTTTCTTGATTAACCTAGAAGTGGATTGCCTTTTACTCAATGACAGGTACCAACGATTCAGTCGACCTGAGCTGGGATCTGGTAAGGTAACAATAGACCAGAAATCCCGCGTTAGCATCTCTTAAGAACTTTTGCGCCTTACTTTCTTTAATGGCTGAATGGCTGCTTCCAATTTCGTTAAACGTTCATGCATGCCAGTCATAAACTTTTCAATTGGTTCTTTATTAATTTCTTTGTCCAGCATCTCTGATATTTGGGCAATTTCTTCCATTATTTTCTGCCAATCTATTTCTGCGTATCTTACTAGGATTGCTAGCATTCTACGTGATGATTCTTGATTATTTTCTGCACACAATGAAAGCATGTTGGGATTAGGGTCCTCGTACGTAGGTGCCACAAGAATGCAAAGCCCTCGCGGTATTCTTTTCACTTCCAAGTATCTCTTGAGGGACTTTGACTCTCGCCATTTTGATAACTCGCTGCGCTTTAATTTTTCCAAACGTCTTAGGCATGCTGTTATATCAGAAACTTTATCTGTAGTCGCTGCTATTCCTGTTGCCCTGCTCCAGACGATAGTGTCATCAAAAATAGATAGCGCGGCTTCTTCTCTGTTTTTAAGTTCAGCAGCAGACATATTAGTATTCAATTATACCAGCTAGATTGGCAAGAAACCGCAAGTCTCTATTCCGCTCAGTGCCGCTAGAGTTCTTGGCTTCCCCTTCTTCCTGCACATGTTCCCCAGGCTTCTCCTACCTGCCAGCCTCAGGCGTTCTCCGGGAAAACAACAGTTCCTCTCGAAATATGCCTCCAGTCACAGGTACGGGGTCTCTTGGTTCGGGGAGAGCCGGCTTGCTTCTCCTCAATGGCTCCGCAGGGCGAGCGGCGCGAGACGTCTCCCCCTGCGGATTTCGCACATAATGGTAGGGTCCAAGAGCGCGATAGACAGGGAGCGTCAGGGTAGGCATTAGTGCGTAGTTTTTGAGGAGATTAGGCGCAAGGAGTTTAGAGAGGGGGTTTCTTCCTTTGTTAGCGAAATTGGAGTTTTCGGCAGGTTAATCACTTGAGTGGTATAGAAGTGAAGGTTAGTTTAGTCAGCAAAAAATGTAATTTTATTAGAATGGAAATGAGTGAACAGCTGATCGCGGCCTTGCGAGTGATCCAGCAAGAAGGGAGAGAAGACATGCTGACACAGGCAGTGCGTGATGAAATGCTTCCCCCGAAGCGCCCGCCACAGAGACAAGTGGCAAAGGGGGTTAAGTATGCTATTGAAGCCTGTCAACCGGTTTCCGTCAAGAAACGAAATGGGCGAGCTCGTTCTTTGAGCGCTGGTGTGGAGGCGCCTTTGCGACCTGGCGAGACAGGAAAGGTCATGGCGGTGCGAAGAGCGTCTTCCCTCACACGTCAGAAGCCAGCGAGCGACTTCGACAACAGACCGAGCGCCTCTGAGGTAAATGTGCTGGTGGCGGGAACTTCTTCAGGAGAAGATAGGAATCTTACACAGGTGGCTTTGAAGAGAAAAGGGAAGGAAAAGGCTATTAAGAAGGTGGCCCTTACTCAGGACAGGATGGGTGGGCAGGGGTTTCCATTACCTCCTCATCCCTTGAATTGTCTTCCTGTTCGTGACGCAACAGGCATGGACCATGGACAGAACAAGATTAGTCAGAAGTTCATTATGAGAGGAAGGACGGGTTCGTTGGTAGCTTATTCCAGTGACAGCGATGAAGAGGTGGTTTATGGTACTCAACCGACCCGCGCCCCGCCTCTTCAACTGATTCCTATCCAATTACCTCAGAATAGTCCGAAGCTGGCTAGAACTGTTGATTCTGGCGCACGAGAGCCGCCCTCGGCTTTAGTGGTTGGTTCCCAGGCATATAACAAAGTGGAAGTATTGCAGGGGACACAAGATGTGAGTGATTCTGAAGTAGAGGATGAGTACTATGAGGGTGATGACACGGAAGAAGAGTGCGAACAGGAGCAAGGACATGGAACATTGTTAGCGGATCAAGGAGCCAGGCGGTGGGACACTCAATATCTGTTTCCATGTGCCCGCCCTTCACCGTATGACACACCACACATGAAGAGAGCACAGGTCGGGACCGGAGAAGGTCAGTTGCTTTGGGTCGAGCGCCCAACGTGTACTGACAACCAAGCTATGCGCCAAGTTTCCAGGGATGTGGTTGCTGCCTAACGAGTAACGAGCGACATGGCTGAGGCGCAGATGGTTAGTTTTTTGACTGCGCCATCTGTTCAGGCGGCTGCCCCTAACGTGTCACGGTATACAGAGGAGCTGGGTAACGTATACTTCAGCGAATCCAGAGCGGATTTTTTGCGATCAGACGGGCCTCAAGAGCGGGGTTCTGATCTGCTTTGGTCGAATTTGGATGGGGGAGTGGGGGATGGAGTTTGCCCGGGTACTAGTGGTGGGGTTCAGAGAGGTGAGTTTAGTCAGGCATCAAAGGGTCAGGTCGGGAATTCAAAGAAAGGTAAAAAGAGCGTCCTTTCCAAACAGAGTGTAGGGGGTTCTGTGGGGAAGGAGGTCAGGGTTGGGGGGGGCAACGAATTCTTCTTTGTTGTTTCAGAGGTCAAGTGCGGACTCTTCTGTGGTGAATGTGACCCCAAGACACTATCAAGAGCGGATGTCTCCGAATGAATTACAGCGACGTGCTGGACAGCTACCAAGCGGTAAGCAGCACTGGTGGGCAGTGTGGGATGGGGGAAGGGATGACAGGGCGAATTTTCGAGAGTTACCTGTGGTGCAAGTTGTTGGGGGAGGGGAAGGCAGAAAAAATGTTTTGCCAGGTACTTCAGTGGTGTCTGGTAAATTGCCTCTGATTAATGCAATAGGCACACGTGTTTTACCTCAGGCAGTTATGGCGGGCGGGAATACTCAGGAGGAGGCATCGGAGCAGGGGGTAGCTATTAATGCTAGGCAGCGGCTTCCTGATATGGGTCTGGCGATGCCTTTGGGGTCACACTTGTCAGAAAAAACTAAGCAGCGAATATGGAATCACGAGTTCGTGGACATATTCAAGTTGCTTCACCGAGATACACAGGCCAAAGAGGGTTCAAAAGAAGAAGAATGGGAGTTAGCGCGACGTCCCAGGGTGCCTCGTACGATTGAGAATTGGACTTCAGCCTTCTTGATCTACGCAAGCATCTATTGCGAAAGGTATCCGGAAAGGTCTGTGGCCCTTTACAAATACATGGACATAGTCAGGAAGGCGCAATTACACTTTGGGGGATACTCTTGGCTTAACTATGATGAGGAGTTTCGAGCTCGTATTAGCATTTGTGCAGAGAAGCCTTGGGGTGACGTAGATTCGTAGCTTTAGCTTCAATGGATGTCCACGTCTCATCCGTCGGCTACGACACACACAGCAAGTGGTTTTCCAGTCCCCTACCGGCCCTTTCTATGGCGTCCCGCTCAATCTGGAGCGGGTTCATGGGGAAGAGGCTTTTCATCAGGTACAGGAGCCTGTTGGAATTATAACAGAGGAATGTGCAATAGACCGTTGTGCCGCTTCAAGCACGATTGTTCCCATTGTGGGGGGCGTCACCCGCTCACGCACTGTAATGCCTCAGCGGGGGGTTTCGGAGGGCACAGAGTCATTGACCAACAGCGGTTTCCGGAACAGGGGGGTTGGGCAGCAAGAGGTAGAGGTGCCCCTTTCCCTACTTTCCCAAAAGGCGCCTACTCCAATTAGACTGAATAGCTTGCTGCCTTGGTTAAATAGATATCATGATACTGATGCAGCAACTCGTTTGTTCTGGGGGTTTCGGGAAGGTTTTAAGCTGGGATATCAGGGCCCCAGACAATAGAGGTGGGCTGACAACTTGCGTTCGGCTAAGGAACTGCCGGAGGTGGTCCGTAAAAAACTGGAGACTGAAATTGAAGCAGGTAGAATAGCGGGCCCTTTCCGGCATTGCCCTTTGCCGAATTTGATAGTGTCCCCTCTTGGAGTCATTCCTAAGAAAGTTGCTGGCGAATATAGAATGATACAGCATTTATCCTGGCCTGAAGGGGGATCTATAAATGATTTTATATCAGAATTGGACACGTCAGTATCATACACAACAGTGGATGAAGCGATGGAGCTTGTGACAAAAATGGACGAGGGAGCTGAAATGGCAAAATGTGATATTCAATCTGCGTTTCGTTTGTTGCCCATTCACCCTACTGATTTTGAATTGTTGGGGATGTTCTTTCAAGGACATTATTTTGTTGACAGGGTATTGCCAATGGGCTGTGCGGCCTCTTGTGCGCTCTTTGAAATGTTCAGCACCTTCATACAATGTATTTTTTCACAAACATGTTCAGAGGGTGTAAGTTGTCATTACTTGGACGATTTTCTGTTCATAGGAAAGGCAAACACGGGACAATGTAAAAAAGCACTGACACATTTCCAGAGGGCTTGCTGAGGTTTTGGGGGTCCCTTTAGCACCAGACAAAACCGAAGGACCTGAAACAGTCATAACTTTCCTGGGCATTGAATTAGATACCATGCACATGACAGCACGCCTACCACGGAGTAAGATTTGTGAGATCAAGGCATTTCTTCTCACTGTTTTGGATACCAATAAGATCGAGGTGAGGCAGGTGCAGCGTTTGTTGGGTTATTTGAACTTTGCTTGTCGAGTGGTGAGGGCGGGAAGGACGTTTTGTAGACGTCTAGGGATGGCTTTATCAGGCGCATATCTCCCACACCACAGAGTTCGAGTGACTAAAAGCATCAAAGAAGATTTGCGAGTGTGGCTGTGTTTTTTGGACGAATTCAATGGCATACCTTTACATTTTGTGGATGACAATTTTGTATGGCAAGTTCAAATCTATTCGGATGCTGCGGGATCCAGTGGTTTTAGCATTTTCTGGGAAGGAAGGTGGTGTGCAGAGGGATGGCCAGAACATTGGAAGAGTCACGGTAGGAGCATTGCATTTCTAGAGCTTTTTCCGCTGATTGTAGCATTACTAGTGTGGGGTCGAGAATTTCAAAACAGGTCGGTGTTATTTAATGTTGATAACACGGCAGTGGTGCATCCGATAAACAAGCAGAAGGCTAAAGACGTTAGAGTCTTACAATTATTGCGAATGTTCATGCTTTTAAGTTTGCGTTTCAACATGATGTTCAAAGCCAGACATGTCCCAGGCACTAATAATTGCATTGCCGATGCTCTCTCCCGATTTCAGTGGCAGAAGTTCCGCGAATTGGCGCCCCGGGCAGATCTCCAAAAAACAGAAGTGCCACACAACCTTTGGGCCCTACGGGAGTGAGGATCGTTCAGCTAGTCGAGCAGTCCATGGCCCCTTCGACTAGAAGAAGTTATGTGCAAGCATGGCAGGAGTTTTTACATTACACACAGAGTTTGGGCGGATCAGAGTCAGTGGGGAAGGTACAAGGTAGTATTTGCGATTTTGTTTTGACTCTCATAGATAAAGGTTTGTCTCACACCACCATCGCAGGCAAGTTGTCTGGTTTATCTTTCTATGGTCAATTGTTGTGGGGTTTTGACCCGGTGGATGACCAGTTAGTCGGAAAAATGTTGAGGGGTTTGCAGCGGGGGTCAATTAGTTTTCAGCGGCCACGAGCTCCCATCACATTTGAGTTGTTGCAGAAGTTGTTAGAACAGTTGTGGTTGATCTGTTATGATCATTGGGAGGTTGGGCGTTTTAGGTTAGCTATGATTTGGATGTTCTTTGGGGCTTTCAGGGTTTCTGAGGTGTTGGGGGTGGGAAGCGACAGAGGTCTTTCCAGTGCCGAGATTTCATTAAGAGAACATCGTTTGGGGATATGGGTAAGGAAATCTAAAACTGATCAGCTTGGCCGAGGTACGTGGGTGTTTCTGAACAGTAGTGGGTTGGCAGACTGTTGCCCGGTGCAAGAGTGGGTTCGATTTGTATCTAGGGACACGTTTAAGACTGGTCATATTTTCATTCATGAATCTGGAGAGAAGATTACTAGTTCCCAATTTTTAGCGGTATTAAGAAGGGCTCTGACATTTTTGGGGGAAAACCCGCAATTTTTTGCCACGCACTCTTTTCGTATAGGGGCAGCTACAGAGGCTGGCAGGTTGGGTTTGGGTTTGGAGGTACTAAAACGCATTGGTAGATGGAAGTCTAACAGTTACAAATGTTATGTGCGAAAATGACTTTGCTGCTTTGGTATCCTGATGGGTTGCGTTGGTCTAATTCTTATTTCATTTCAGGTACTGTGCGGGCTGCAAATTCAAAGTTTAAACGGCAGACCTGGATGGTAGGCCATTCGTTTGTGAAGTGGGCAGCCCTGTTCGCTGAGAAGCAGATTTATGGACGATGACTGGGTATTCCTAGCGCACAGCACAAAGTAGTCTGGAAGGGTAAAGGAGGCATGAAGTGGGCCGATCTGTTTCCAACATTAACACATATGTTCCACATGAGAGGTTGTCCAGATCACCTTATCATCCATTTAGGCGAGAACGATTTGGTTACAATGTCAGGCCTCACGCTCATCAAGCAGATGCAACTTGATTTGACAGTGCTGAAGACAAATTGGCCGACCACTCGCTTATTTTGGACAGAGTTCATATACAGACAATCTTGGCGACAGGCCAGGTCTCACGCAGCAGTGGAAAAGGCCAGACGGAAATTAAACAAAGCTATGAGGGTGTTTTGCAACGTCATGAAGATTGGGGTTTTATCACACGACAACATTTCGAGTAGTGAGAGTCATCTTTTTCGAGATGACGGGGTCCACCTGTCTCAGTTAGGCATGGCATACTATTTGGTTGAAATCAGAGACATGCTCGCACAAGAATAACAGGTACATCTATGGTGCAATTCAAAGTTATGAAGGAGCATTCGTTTTCTTTTGGGTGGGGTCAGGAAAACTCTCTGGTTTTCCTGGGTGGCATAAAATCCCCAGGGAGGAGAAGTCTAGAGCGGGCCCCTCCAGTTATTAGTTAGATAGGGGGAGTTATACAGAACAATGGAGGGGAAAAAATGGAAAGAAAATGTTGGGGAAGTTATGATGAGTTCAATACAAGAAAAGAGATTATTTGATGGTTTCGGTATAAAGTCTAAATTTATAAGGAAATGAAATAAATAAATAAATAAATAAATGGTTTCGGTTAAATGCCAAATTTACATTATGATGATCTGTTGGGAAATTTTATGAAAATGCATATCCTGAATAAAGTGGCCTTTTCTGCTATGAGAAAGAGAGTGGTCTCAATTTGTGGGCGATGCGCGTGGTGGGAGGCAGAGGACCTCAGACCTCTTCCTCCCGGCTCGGGTAACTGCCACCGCACTCCTGAACAGAGGGTGCGCCGTCGTGGACGGACCACCCCAGCAAGGTCCATAAAGTATGCAAAACTCCTCGTAACACAAGGGTGACGACGCCGTGTTCTGGCCAACAAATATTTTATTAAAGTCGACTGGTAGGACGCATTTCGCCTGTCCAGCAGGCTTGTTCACCGACAACTTTACCATTTCTGGCTTATTTGCGATTTAGGCAATGAAGTAAAAAACGGAACGCTTTTTTATTTTGAAAGGTGTTTTCTGATTAAAGCTAGAGAGTCATGCACAATTTTAATTTTTGTGACATGTTTTTTGTACGAATTTGAAATGCGAATTAATGCACGCTAAACAGATGTGATAAACTACGAGTCTTTTGTCTAATGCACTGTTTTTGTAGTTCAGTCATGTGACATGACGTGTACATTGTATTTAAAATGCCTGATTGAAACGGTAAAGTTGTTGGTGAACAAGCCTGCTGGACAGGCAAAACGCGTCCCACCATTCGACTTTAATAAAATATTTGTTGGCCAGAACACCGTTTCGTCACCCTTGTGATATGAGGAGTTTCGCATACTTTACAGACCTTGCTGGGGTGGTCCGCCCATGACGGCGCACCCTCTGTTCAATAGTGCGGTGGCAGTTATCCGAGCCGGGAGGAAGAAAATATATATATATATATATATATATATATATATATATATATATATATATATATATATATATTCATTGGAAAAAAACATAAGTTTCAGGGAAGTTATAGTTAGAAATTAGCATTTAAAAAGCCTTACAAATTCACTGGAAAAACCACAGGTTTCAGGGACGTTATACTTAGTTGGACATTTCAGTCGTACAAAAACTGAGAAATACGGCAATTATAGTTAGTTGACATAACTATAACTCGTGCCCCCGCATTGCACTGCTGATGACGTCACATATTACATCACTCATGACATGTTCAGTGACATCACTGATGAAATCACTGATGACATTATCCAGTGAATGAGTGTTTCTTAAAAAGTTTAAATATGTTTATATATATATATATATATATATATATATATATATATATATATATATATATATATATATCTCCTTGCTCATGTGTCCAAAACACACACTGCACTCTCGGGGTCAGTCCAAAAGATTTATTCACGAGGACGCGTTTCGGCATGTCTCCCTTCTTCCAGATCCTTTCACAACGCAGACAAAACAACGTTGAGGTACTTTTAAATACAGGGATGCATTCCCATTGGATAGCGCAATGATAGGGAAAGAGTTAATCAATGTCTTATATTCTTCCCAGATGGTACATGAATTCCACACAGTCTCGGGCGGTTCACTGAACAGATAATAAGTCTGGATGACACAAGGTAATTATCTCGCCGGAGACACACCGATTTTCCCTTTGTTGCGCAGCTGTTCAAATAAAGCACCTTTCACTTGGTTGAAATGCCTGCTGGACACCCCCTCGTCAAACCGGGCGGCATCATTGTTCACGAAGCAGGGGACGGCACATTTCCGTAATCCCTTCAATCTATATGATTGACGAATTTCACGACTCCATTGCCCATAATGCTGCGCTGGTGTTGCAAAGCGTTTGTAGTTTTATACTCCATTCCAAATTCACCAAAAGACGCATTCTGCACTCTTCTATATACATATATATTTGCATTCTTTTCCCCGCAGGGCTTCCTCGCACACTCACGGATTTAAACAGTGTTTCCACAACAATGATGCAGTTCAGTTATTATTTCATTACAGCATGCCAGAAACAAAACTCTACGCGTTTCGGTCTCTACGGAGACCTTGCTCACGAGACTGACAGGAACCACATTTTTTTCTTGTTTTAAATCACAGCTACCAAAAATTACATCACTTCCTGGTGAGAACGCCTAAGCATTCTGGTTAATGTAGTGCAACTAAAGTAGACAGTAGAAATCCAACTTAAAATGCGCAATTTTGGCATACTTCAGATATATGTTGATTTACATTCATCAAATCAATCGATTCCTCGTGACTCGCAATTTTTCAATGCGCATCCTACTTTTTAGTGTGGCATCATACAATGTAATTGTCATTGTTATTCTACCCTGTTGATAATGATGCTTGATGCAATTTCCTTTGTGAATAAAAATTCCTCATTGATTATCAGTACTCAAGCCCTCCAGTGGGCAGTGCACTATAGCAACACATTACTATTGCCTATGCTGGCAGCAACTTTAGCTCCCGCCCTCCAGTGGGCCTACACTTAAAACTATACTGTGATGCCTCCATCTAATCGTGGCTACAATGTCACACATCAATGTTCTGCTAATTGCAATCTGCATGAAATCTATTGTAGCTAGGTATCAAAATCTTGCTGCGTATTTGTGCCCAAAAAATCAAAATTTCAGAAAAATATAATAAACTGTGCTATTCCCAATTGTTCCCACCACACCTGCGATTGTGACAATAATTGTGTGTAACAAATATGTACATAAAAAGTAGTGTGTTTTAAAATGGTAGGGAGGCCACTATTGTAATTTCAGCTCCAGTCCCATCTACATCTTAAATAGTGAAGCTTATCCCAAACAGTTCACAAATGATAATGAAGCTCCTCATCTTGGTTCAATCCATACGGAATGGGGGAGTGTGACTCTGTGCATAGATGTGTGAGTGGGAAATTCACTGGGTGTATGGGTTCTAGAGTGCATCTGTGAAGGGCTGAATGGGTGGGTGAGTAACTACATATGTGAAAGGCGGTATATGTGAGTGTTGGACTATATAAATGCCCATATGTGAGAGTAAGTGATTGTGAGAGTGGCTGTATGGATGAGTGTGTGCTTGTGTCAATGATTGTATAAGAGAGCGAGTATATGTTAGTATTGTTATGAATAAGTGAGGTGGTGTGTGAATAATTGTGTATGTGAGTGTGATTGATTCTCTGCATGACTGACTATGTGTGTGAGTAACTCTATGGGTGAGTGGTGGTGTGTGAGTGTCTGTATAGGTGTATGAGTGCATATGATACTGCGGTATTGATGAGTGACCGCTTGTATGAGTGACTGTATGGGTGAATGAGTAGATGTATGTGTAGACCTAGGAATCAGTCAGTGGGTATGTAGTAACTGGTATCTTTGGTTTTGAAAATAGTAGTCTATATTTTAGAGTGGGTGTATCAAAGTTTATTTTAGGGTGTGAGGAGGTGCATCAGATTATCACGTGGATAATGTCATCAGTAACCTTGGGTGTACTTTGCACTACGCGAGCTACGTGTAGCACTACGCGAACTGCGTAGCACTACGCGAACTGCGTAGTAGCCTGTTCGCACTGTGTAAGATGCCATTTTCAATGATTGCACAGTGCGGACAAGCATCCGGCACTGTGCAATCATTGAAAACGGCATCTTGCACAATGCGAGCTGTAGTTTTCTGCAGCTCGAGTAGATTTTTACTCGAGCGGCAGCTTTCTCAACGCGGACTGGTTTCTCAGCATACGCAACCAATCGCAATGAGAAACCTAACCTCCCCGCGTTGAGAATCTCATCAGGAGGTTTATTTTCCACGCTCACGATCGGCAACTTGATGTTGCTGATCGCGAAAGAGGAAAAAGTCTCACCGGGATGTCATTTTGCTTGCTCGCGGTCACCAACTTGACGTTGAGGACCGCGAGCAAGCAAAAAATTACAGCTGCACTACGCTACGCTACGCATGTTTGCACTGTGCTATGTGCAATTTGCGTAGTGCGAAGTAGTGGAAACTTCGCAAACTACGCGAGCGTAGCGTAGTGCTTTGCCCAGGGTTAGTCATCAATGATGTCATTTGAGATGCCATCAGTGATGTCATCAGTGATGTCACTGACCATGTAATGAGTGATGTAATGTGTGACGTCATCAGCAGTGCATTGCAGGGGCATGAGTTATAGTTACCTAAACTAACTAGAACGGGTGAATTTCTGTTTTTGTACGACTGCAATGTCCAACTAATTATAACGTCCCTGAAACCTGTGGTGTTTTTCAGTGAATTTCCAAGGTTTTTTTAAATGCGAATTTCTAACTATAACGTCCCTCAAACCTATGGTGGTTTCAGTGAATTTCCAAGGTTTTTTAATTTCTCATTTCTAAAAATGCCTACATAGGTAGGACATATGCGGAAAGAGGAAGAAAGGTGCAAAAAGAAGTAAGAGAAATGCATAAAGAGGCAACAGAAATCCAGAATGACGAAGAAAGGTTCAGAAAGAAGCAAGAGATATGCAGAAAGAACCAATAGAGGTGCACAAAGAGGCCTTGATGCAAAGTTATCCTGTGCCCCCAACTTTTTACTGACTGGTACTGGTGGTAACTGATTCTGACTAACCAGGAACGGAGCAGCCAGGACCACGGGAGACCGCAATAGGTTACAGAGGGTTTTCGTCTTGACGAAAGTGTGACTACAGATGAAACCCCTCCCGGGCCCCGAATTTATGCCTAACACCCTAGTTTAGTGTTTTTCATTTGTGTGTCTGTGAGTATACTGACACCACCTACCACCACAATACACCTTAGCATGTGTGTTGGATATTCACATGCACGTGGAGTTATTTTTGGCACTCACGCACTATTCACCCAGTCCGGACGAAAGCCCACTGACATTTTTTTCTGGGCTAAAACATATAGACCATCTTTTGACAACTAGGAGTAAATTTCTCTATCAGTTGCGCCATTTGATTTTAACTGTATCCTGGGCCGCCACCAATAAATATATTAGGCAAGGATTCCCAGAGATATTTTTAATCCACACCACTTCACACAAATACACCACACCCGCTCCACTGTAATCAGGCATTATATCACAACCCAGGGGCATTCGGCCACCCGGTTGGGAGCCTAATGATGAAGCATGACACCAACCAGGTTGGTGTGTGAGGGGTCTTTTAAGAAAACCTAATGGTCCCCTGATGTTGTTTATCAGAACAATGAGTCTTGTTGTTTTTCTTTACAGTGGGTTCGTCCACATTGTTTTGCTAATATTTGAACTGGGGATAGGGACGCATCCTATTTCCTAACTCTCTCTTTGGTTTATATTAACCAGGAACTGAGTCAGTGCTATGCTAAATGACACTTAGAATACAGTAAAAACACCTACATACACTTGTGTACACTATGGGCTAGGCTACCCCTGTGATTGGCCTGACCTCCGCTGTAAGGCCCTAGTACATAATAAAAGGGGGATTAAAACTACCTCTAAGTCAGAGGTGAAGAAAGAAGCAAGATCAGTGCAGAAAGAACCAACAGAGGTGCAGAACGAGGCCAGAGGGATACAGAAAGAGGCAAGAAAAATACAGAAAGAAGCAAAACAGGTGCAGAAAGAGGCAAGATAACTACAGACATAAGGGCAAGAGAGGTGCAGGAAGAGGCAGGAGAGGTGCACAAAGAGGCAAAAGGGGTACAGAAAGAGGCGCGAGGGGTACAGAAACAAGCAACAGAGGTACTTAAAGAGGCAAGAGGGGTGCAGAAAGAGGCAAGAGAGGTGCCCAAAGAGGCAAGAAAGGTTCAGAAACAGGTAAGAAAGGTGTTATATTCTAATGTTTCTCCATGTTCTTTTAAATGCTTAAGTGTCATTTGTGTTTATGCTTAAATGTTCTGCTGCAGTCTGTTTCTATGGTTCATGGTGTTCTATGTTCCATGGGACAGCTGCTACTGGGATTTCTACTTGAGGAGACGTTGTACTGTGCTCTTCCAATAAACCCCATTTTATACAATTTCTGCTTGGATTTTATACTACAATTTGGCGACGATCCTGCCCTCGCCTGCTACTATCATCATTATTGGAGCACAGGAGCGACCAGGAATCAAGAATCTACGCTTTTAAAATCGTGTTATTTACACGGAGCGCATTCTTGCATCTATATTACTTTCTACTGAGGACAATTTTGCTGAATCGAGTGCTGTTATATTTTGACATGGATTTTTCATTTTTTACTTCATACTACTGGCGGAAAATTTGTTTTATCTACGATTTTTGCCACAGTTACGTAGCTCAAGCCTCTTGGTCTTCTGTCAATGTAATTTTGTGTTATTCAACTTGTCTGTCATATCTACTGACTTATTTATTCAGTTTTTTTTTATTGTGGACAATATAACTTTGGCTTCTCTTCTTGTTTACCTTTGACGGAGGAGTCGTTGGAGCTATCTCGCAGTGTTCGCGCGCACCGTTGCATTCTGAACGCACGCTGCTGCGCTCGCTGGTGACTTCTCTGCGTTACCTATTGGACTTTCTTTCAAAGTGTAAACTCTATGTGCCTCACGTCACGCATTGCGTCAACACGCTGACGTGACAGCCATTTTGTTTGTTTACCCTTGTCACCGTGACTTCTGCACGATCGGTGTGTTTGCTCCATATCAGTGTGTTTACTTCAGCATTTCGTTCCTCACACTGCAACGAATTATGACGTCAGCTGGTAAAAATTATTTCACTTATATGTAATTTTACTGTTTACATGGAATATTCTTTTTAAACTGGATACAAGAACGGAATTTACCATTTTTAAAGAACAGTATCTACCAGGACTAAATATACCATAAACAAGTTTCTCTTCATTTTTATCATTTTCCTTTTACCATTTTACAAGAACAGTATCTACCAAGACTGTATATACCATAGACAAATTTCTCTTCGTTTTTGTTGTTTTTGTATGTATTAATTCATCTTATATACAAAGGAGGCCATATTTTTACATATTTTTTTTCTTGTATATTTTTTATATTTGTTGCTAGTATTGTATATAAATTATTGACAATGCAATTTGACCCTCCATCTAAGTTTCTTCAATGCAAAGGAGACCCACCCATACCATGGAACAGATGGAAAGAAGAGTTTTTAACTTATTTGAAGGCTATAGACGGAGAAAGGCTTTCGGCTGAAAGAAAGAAAAATATTCTTCTGCACTCCCTAGGCTCAGAAGGACAAGTTGTTTTTAGAACACTCCCTCAAAGTGATGGAAGTGGTGATAGGAATGTATTTGATGATGCCATGTCTCATTTAGAAATTAGATTTAAACCTACGTGCAGTACTGCTTTGAACAGGTATAAATTCTATTCGAGGGCACAAGAGGATTCTGAATCCTTTGATGATTTTCTTACAGCTTTACGTTATTTATCTACCAATTGCAATTTTGGTCCAATTACTGATGAAATGATCAGGGACCAAATTATTGTTCACACCAAAAGTAAGACGATACAAGAAAATGTATGGATTATGGGTGATCTGAATTTGAAAGATGTGATTGTCACTGCAAAAGCTATGGAACAATCAGATAAATGGATGAAATGTTTAGATAAGGAATCTAAGGGTAAAGGTAAAGATGTTTGTGCTGTTAAATCTGATGCACCTTCTAGTTCCATGGGTGCTTCACGAAAATGTGATACTTCATCTAGTACTATGAATAACTGATAGGGAATTCCATTGCTTCAGGTGTGGTAGTGTGAACCATGGAGCATCATTTCCCAAATGCCCTGCTTTAGGCAGAGAATACAAGAAATGTGGTAGCCATGGGCACTTTGCCAATGTTTGCGAGAGTTATGTTTCGAATAACACCAGTAAAGGAAGGATTTCCTCTTTGAATGATGAAGAATCTGAGGAAGGAGTGTGTGAAAGAGGAATTGTCGTCTCTATTACTGATTCTGGAGAGCAAGGAAATAGTTGTACCTCCTTAAAACTTCCCAAGTGTAGTGTACATGTTCTAGGAGTAACTCTTGATCTTATGGCAGACTCAGGGTCACTCTGGACTATTATTACTAGAGACTATTTTATAGATATGTTTAATGGAATTGTAGACATTAGAGATCTTAAGAAACCTGACATTATTGCTAATGCTTTTGATGGTCCTGTAATAGATTTAGAAGGGTATATTGGAGTTGACATGAACTTCAAAGGGCATGTCGCATATGTGAAACTATATGTAGCTATAAAATGAGTGAATGTCCTTGGTTGGAGAGACCAGTGGAGTTTAGGTGTTATGCTTAACCCCAGGAATCCTGATCCTGTAATGGTTATTACTGATAAAACTAAATAATTTGATGTTATCAAAAGAATTTTCTGATTCTAGTGATGTCATTGATGATATTATTGATGCTTTTCCTAAAGTGTTTTTGAAGAAGTTGGGAAGACTCAATAATTTCTGTCATAAAATAAAAGTGAAGGAAGGTGCTGTACCTGTAAAACAGAAGTTAAGAAATGTCCCTATAAACATCAGAGAGGATCTCAAGCTCCTTTTACAGAATCTCATTGAGGAAGGCATAATTGAGGAAATAGAATCCTCTGAGTGGGTTTTGCCAATTGTTTTGGCTCGCAAGGCTGATAAAAGCCTGAGATTATGTGTGGACTTGAGAGCATTGAATGCAAACTTAATAGTGGATTGTCATCCCCTTCCTAAAATTAACAAAGTTGTGTGCATGCTGGCGGGGGCTAAAGTGTTTTCTACCTTTTATTTGAAGTCGGCATATCATCAAATTTTTGACAGAAGATTCTAAAAAATGTACTGCATTTCTTACGCCAGAAGGGCTTTTCCACTACAAAAGAATGCCGTTTGGGCTAGCCTAGGCGGCGTCAGTGTTTCAGCGTGCCATGCACCATATTTTTAGAGATCTTAATGGGTATGTAGAGTGCTTCCAAGACGATATTCTTGTGTTTTCCCCTGATCATAATTCACACAAAGATCATGTAAAAGAGGTCTGCAAAGTTTTAGAGTCTCAAGGTTTGACCTTAAAAGACAATAAGTGTAAGATGTTTTGCAAATCAGTTGATTATTTGGGTCACACTCTCTCTGGAGATGGTATTGTTCCGAAAAAATCACTGGTTGAAGCAATAGTAAAGGCTCCACCTCCGGACAATAAGGACAAACTACTGTCCTTTAGTGGTCTTTCTGAGTATTACAGTAAGTTCATCAAAAGTTTTGCCACAAAAATGGAACCTCTTAGGGAACTTACGAGGCAAAAGGTAGAGTTTCAGTGGGGGGATAAAAAAGAAAGAGCTTTTCAACTTATTAAGGATGAAATTGTGCAAGCACCCACTTTGAAACCCTTCTGTGTGAACATACTTTGCATTGTCACTATGGATGCTAGTGAATACGGTCTGGGTGGAGTGTTGTTTCAGAAAAAGTGGTAAAGACGAATGGTGTGTGGCGTTTGCTTCCCGCACACTTAATGAAACAGAGAGGAAGTACTCTGTCATAGAAAAAGAACTTTTGGGATGTGTGTGGGGAATTGATCATTTTCGTAATTTTTTGTGGGGAAATCGGTTTCTATTGAGAATGGACCACAAACCTTTAGTATCCATATTGTCACCTTGTGGTGGTCGCAATGCCACTGCTCGAATTGGAAGACTTATATGAAAACCACAAGAGTATAATTTTTCTGGTGAGTATGTGCCAGGTAGATGCAATATAACTGCAGATTGTTTGTCCCTCTGATGACAAAAATGTTTTGAGTGATGATATTGAAGTTGTGGCATCTGTAGGAGACTTTGTTGTTAAGGAATTTTCTGTTATCTCTGAAGAGTCTTGGGAAAAGAGTGTTACTGAAGATAATAATTGGATTTTACTAAAGCGTTACATAATAGAAGGCTGGCCTAAGGTCAGTTTTACCCCTGCTGAATTGAGATCATATCATCAAGTGTCTAATGAGTTGGAGATTGAGAGTGATCTCATTTTTAAGGGTGGTAAGTGTGTTCCCCCGGAGTCAATGCAAGAGGAGATTCTAAAACTCGCACATGGTTGTCATCTGAGAATGTCATCCATGAAAAGATTGGTCAGATCCAGTTTTTGGTGGCCCAGCATGGATAAGATGGTAGCATTATTGAATTTCTTAGAGAAGTATTTTCGCGTGAGGGTAGTCCTGATGTTCTTGTTACCGATAATAGAGTACAGTTGAAATCTCATGAAATGGAAGACTTTCTTAGTTCATGTGGTGCTAAACATATTACTACTCCATTGTATGAACCACAGGGGAACGGCCAAGTAGAGAGGTTTAACCGTGTTCTCAAGGAGTGTGTTGAGTGGGCAAGGAAGTCTGGCAGCGAGTGGAAGGTGGCTTTACAAGAGAGATTGTGGATGTACAGGATTACGCCTCACTCTGTTACTGAGTCTAGTCCATTTCGTTCATTAAGAGGTAGGGAACCAGCATCTAAGTTGTGTCCTTGGTGGATTAAGAAGAGGTTGAGTGATTCTGTTTTGCGTGGAAGTTATAGTACTTCCTTAAGAGTTAAATTGCATCAGGATAGAATGAAGTCATATTATGATTCTAAATGGAAGGTTAAGGTACCTTCTTTTGTTGTAGGAGATTTAGTAAGGATAAGCAAACCTGGATATGTTGCAAAGGGTTTTCCAAATTTGGTCCAGCCCGTAAAGTAGTCAAGGTTAATCTTAACAGTATTGTGATGAATGATGGAAAGGTGTGGAATGTGAGACGAGTAGTGAAATGTCATAATAATTCTAGTTTTGTTCCATCCTCTGACAATGACTCTTCTGATATTAAAAGCAAATTCTCTGGTCACATGTTTAATGATGTTGAAGATCATCAACTTTTTGGATAGTAATTCTGTAAGTTCCAGAGTTACATAAAATGACAAGAGATCTATTCATTCTCCTGTCAGATTTAGAAATGTTGTATAAAGAATTCTTGTTTAAATATGTATTATCCTCATAGGGGTGAAATGTGGTATATTCTAATGTTTCTGCATGTTCCTTTAAATGCTTAAGTGGCATTTGTGTTTATGCTTAAATGTTCTGCTGCAGTCTGTTTCTATGGTTCATGGTGTTCTATGTTCCATGGGACAGCTGTTATTGGGATTTCTACTCGAGGAGAGTTTGTACTCTGCTCTTCCAATAAACCTCATTTTATACAATTTCTGCTTGGATTGTATACTACAAAAGGTCTAGAGAGAGGGAACAGGGGTATGGAAAGAGGTAAGAGGGCTATAGAAATTTGCAAGAGAGGTACAGAAAGAAGCAAGAGCAGTGCAGAAAGAAGCAGGAAAAGTAAAGAGAGGTGGAGAAATAGGGAAGAGGATGCAGAAAGAGGCATGAGGGATGCAGAAATTTGCAAGAGCAGTGCAGAAAGAACAAACAGGTGCAAAAAGAAGCAAGAGGGGGAAGAAAGAGGTAGGAGAGATGCACAAATTGGCAAGAGAGATACAGAAAGAGGCAGGAGGGTTTCAGAAAGAAGGTAAAGAAGTATAGAAAGAAGCAACGGAGGTGCTGAACGAGGTGCAAAGGGTAAAGAAAGAGGCAAGAGAAGTGCAGGAAGAAGCAACCGAGATACAGAAAGAAGCAAGAGAGGTGCAATTACAGGAAGAAAATGTGCAGAAAGAGGGAACAAGGGTGCAAAAAGAGGCAAGAGAGGTGCAGAAAGAGGGAAGAGGGATGCAGAAAGAGGCAAGAGGGGTGCAGAAAGAAGCAAGTGAGGTACAAAAAGAGGTAACTGAGGTGCAGAAAGACGCGAGAGAAGTGTAGAAACAATCAAGAGAAGTACAGAAAGAGTCAAGAGAATTGCTGAAAGAAGCAACAGAGGTGTGGAAAGAAGCAAGAGAAGTGCAGAAAGAGGTAAGTGAGGACAGAAAGAGGCAAGGGTAGTGCAGAAAATGGGAAGAAAACTGCAGAAAGAGGGAAGAGGGATGCAAAAAAGGGAAGTGTGCAGCGAGCAGAAAGAGAGGTACAGAAAGAAGCAACAGAAGTGCAGAAAGAAGCAATAGAGGTTAAGAAAGAAGGAAGACGAGTGCAGAAAGAGGCAAGAGAGTTGCAGAAACAGGCAAAAGGGGTGCAGAAAGAGGAAACAGGTGTGCAGACAGAGGCGAGAGGGGCAGAGAGAGGGAAGATGGTTCAGAAAGAAGCAACAGAGGTGCAAAAAGAGGCAACAGAGATGCAGAAAGACACAAGAGAAGTGCAGAAACAAGCAAGAGAAGTGCAGAAACGGGCAAGAGAATTGCTGAAAGAAGCAACAGAGGTGTAGAAAGAAGTGAGAGAAGCGCAGAAAGAGGCAAGTGAGGTGCAGAAAGAAGCAAGAGTATTGCTGAAAGAAGCAACAGAGGTGCAAAAAGAGGCAAGAGGGGTGCAGAGAAAAGTAGGAGAGGTCCACAAAGAGGCAAGACAAGTAGAGAAAGAGGCAGGAGGGGTGCAGAAAGAAGGAAGAGAAGTGCATAAAGAAGCAACAGAGGTCCTAAAGAGGCGCAAAGGGTACAGAAAGACACATGAGAAGTACAGAAAGAAGCAAGAGAAGTACAAAAAGAGGCAAGTGAGGTGCAGAAAGAAGCCAGAGCAGTGCGGAAAGAACAAACAAGGGTGCAAAAAGAGGCAAGAGTGGTGCAGAAAGATGTAGGATAGGTGCACAAAGAGGCAAGAAAGGTACAGAAAGAGACAAGTGTAGTGCAGAAAGAAGACAGTGAGGTGCATAAAGAGGAAGAAAGGTACAGAAAGAAGCAAGAAAAATGCAAAAAGAGGCAAGAGAGGCACAGAAAGAAGAGAGGTTTGTGCACCATTAGTACTAGTTTAACACCCACATTTTGCAATAAGTGACACATGACCATTCCAGCTTTGCAAAGGGCCTTCCACCATGCTGTAACACGTGACGCAGCATTTTTGGAAACATTTGAGCCATTTGAGCTAGAAACAAGATTAGGCAGGAGATGATGGAATTTTTGGCAAAAGCGGAAAATGTTTAAATATGTGAAAAATTGGTGCAGCTGAACAGTCACATAATTCCAGTGGCCCTGCTCACACCTCCGACTAAGTCCAGAAGTGCTCCTCAGTGGTTCCGTCTTTTTTTGTGTCTCATTGAGTTTATTGTTTAGCTTCTATGGGAACGAGGAAGACTAAACCTGAGGTTACCACTCAACAACACAGACTACAATATGACATAATTACTCTCCACACACATAATCCCTCTCAACATAATTCCTATGCACTAAATACCACATACTTTCTATTCACTTAATTTCACTGCACAACATACCACATAATTCCACTACACACAATGCACATCCACTCTACACCTAAAAACATTAGTAAAAAACTTTTACATTTACAGCGCCAATAGCTCTAACTCTCGGAAACGCGAAACCTATTACATTGCAAAGGCTTCTTTAACTAGTTGTCACATTTGTAGAGTGGTGGAGAAAGGGTGCTGGGCCTCTGACCACCACTCAGGAGTTCCACTGCGTAGGACTTACAGGAGTTACCAGGAGGACTTCTTGGCCCCCAAAGTCCCTCAAGAGTAAAGTGGACTTCATCCCCCATCCCGTAGTCTGCCAGGAGGTGTGCTTGCAGAGTGGTGGAGAAAGGGGGCGTGGCCTCTGAAGACGTCTTAGTAATCCCACTGTGTGGGACTTACTGGAGGTAACAAGAGGGGTACTTGGCCCCCAAGGACTTTCTTGGGGGCCAACTACCCCTCCTATTACCTCCAGTAAGTCCCACACAGCAGGATTGCTAAGTTCTCATAGCAGGCCACGCCCCCTTTGCCCACCAATCTGCAAACGTGCTCCCTGGCACGCTCTTGGATGGGGATTGAAGTCATCTTCACAGATGGGAGTCCTTTGGGGCCAACTAGCCTACCTCTTACCTCCAGTAAGCCCCACGAACAGTGGTGTTTCTGAGAGGTCGACACAGGCCGCGCCCCTTTCTCCACCATTCTGCAAATGCACCTTCCTGGCGTGCTCTTTGTTGGGGGATTAAGTCCCCTTGCCTCATCAGGGTCCCTGGGGGCCAACTAGACCACCAGGTACCTCCTGTAAGCCCCACACAGCTGGATTGCAGAGTAGTTTGAAGCCACGCCCCCTTTTTACACCACTCTGCTCAGGAGATGAAGTCCACTTGTGTCCTGAGGTCCTCAGGATACAAGAGGACCTCATCACCCCATCAAGAGGCACGTTTGCAGAGTAGTGTAAAAAGGGGCATGTCCTCGGACCACCTCTCAGCAATCCCACTGTGTGAGGCTTACTAGAGATACCTGGTGGGCAAGTTGGCCCTTAAGGACCCTTAAGATGAGAGAGGACTCAATCCCCCAACCCAAAACGCGCCAAGAGGTGCGTTTGCACAGTGGTACAGGGAGGGGGCGGGCCTCCAGCGAGATGCCTTTTTTTCTTCACTTTTCCTATTTTTAGAAGGGGCACTATGTTGCCCCCCCCCCCCCTTCTCCTACTATTTCTTGGGCCCTGGGACCCCATCCACCAGGTCCTTAGCCATTTGTTTACTTTAAAAAACACGGGAAGGGAGACAACATGGCCCCCCCTTCCCTGGGCCTCTTTTGGCCTCGGGCACCCCATCCCCAGAGGCATGGCCATGCTTTATGGTTTTTTTTTTATGGGAGGGGGGGCCAAGTGGCCCAACTTCCCTGAGCCACTATTTGCCCCGGGACCCCATCCCCCCGTGCTTGGCCAATTCTTTTTTCTTCTAATTAGGGGAGGGGGCCACGTTGCCCCCCTCCCGAGCCACTTCTGGCCCCCAGGGCAAGCCCTCAAGTTGGGTACCGTGGGGGGAGCCCCAATGCCCCCACAGTCCCAGCCGGCTCCCCGCCTCCTGCGGGAGCTGGCATTGCTTTTGGGCAAGAGGAGCTGCTAACATGCTGTTCCACTTGTCCAAAAACCAATCTGCTTTGCTTCATTAAAGCGAGAGCAGGTTTCCTGCTCTCGCTTCAACGAAGCAAAGCAGGAGTTTGCTACGGCAGGGCTGGAGCGGTGCTCCCGCCCTGTCATAGCAAACAGCAGTGTCCTGGGGATGGGCACCCCGGGATATTGCAGGAGCCGGCCCTGGGGGTTGGTGGTCCCCAGGGCCAAAGAGGGCTCCAGGAGAGGGGTCGCACCGCCCCCTCCCAACACATTTAAAGCCCCAGGGAGGAGGTGGTCCCCGGGGGTCCGAAACAGACCCCCGCACTTCAGTTATGTATGCACCGGGGAGGTGGTGGTCTCCATCATCAGTGATGTCATCAGTGACGTCATTTGAGATGTCATCAGTGATGTCACGGACCATGTCATGAATGATGTAATATGTGACATTATCAGCAGTGCATTGCAGGGGTGCGAGTTATAGTTAGCTCAACTCTGGTTTTGTACAAGTGAAATGTCCAACTAACTATAACATCACTGAAACCTATGTTTTTTTCGGTGAATTTCTATGGTTTTTTAAATGCTAATTTCTTCCTATGACTACAGAGGTAGGATATGTGAAGAAAGAGGAAGAAAGGTGCAGAAAGAAGCCATTGAAATGCTGAAAGAGGCAACAGAAGTCCAGAAAGACGAAGAAAACTGCAGAAAGAAGTAAGAGACACACAAAAAGAACCAACAGAGGTGCAGAAAGAGGCCTGGTTTCAAAAGTCATCCTGTGCCCCTAACTTTTTATTGACTGGTACTGGTGGTAACTGACTCTGACTAACCAGGCCCGGAGCCATTGCTATGCTGAAAGACACTTGGAATACAGTAAAAACACCTACATACACGAGGGTACACTATTGTTTGGGATATCCCTGTGATTGGCATGACCTCCCCTGTAAGGCCCTAGTACAGGGGAGTTAAACCTACCTCTAACTCAGAGGTGCAGAAAGAGGCACGAGAGGTGCATAAACATGCAGGAAAAGTACATAAACAGGGAACAGGGGTGCAGAAAGACGCAAGTGAAGTGCAGAATGAAGTAAGAGCAGTGCAGAAAGAACTAACAGAGGTGCAAAAAGAGGCAAGAGGGCTGCAGGAAAAGGTAGAAGGGGTGCACAGAGAGGCAAGAGTGTTATAAAAAGAGGCAGGAGGGGTGCAGAAATAAGGAAGAGAAGTGCAGAAATAGCCAAGAGAATTGCTGAAAGAAGCAACAGCGATGTAGAAAGAAGCAAGCGAAGTGCAAAAAGAAGCATGTGAGGTCCAGAAAAAAGCAAGAGCAGTGCAGAAAGAACCAACAGAGGTGCTGAAACAGGTGTGAAGGGTAAAGAAAGAGCAAGAGAAGTGCAGAAAGAGGCAACAGGGGTACAGAAAGAGACACGAGAGGTACAGAAACAGAGAACAGGGGTACAAAAAGAAACAAGAAAGGTGCAGAAAGAGAAAAGAGGGGTGCAGAAAGAGGCAAGAGATCTGCAGAAAAAAAGCAACAGAGGTGCTGAAAGAGGCAATTAAGGTGCAGAAAGAGGCAAGAGATCTGCAGAAAAAAGCAACAGAGGTGCTGAAAGAGGCAAGTGAGGTGCAGAAAGAAGCAAGAGAGGTGCAGAAGGAGACAAGAGACGTGCAGAAAGAAGCAACGGAGGTTACGAAAGAGGCACGAAGGATGCAGAAAGAGGCAAGAGAAGTGCAGAAAGAACGAAGAGAAGTGCAAAAAGAAGCAACAGAAGTGCAGAAGGAGGCACGAGGGGTGCAGAAAGAAGGAAGAGAAGTGCAGAAAGAAGCAACAGAGGTGCTGAAAGAGGCAAGAAGGGTGCAGAAAAAGGAAAGAGAAGTGCAGAAGTAGCAACAGAGGTACAGAAATAGGCAAGAGTGGTGCAGAAAGAGGGAAGAGGGAAGTAGGAAGATGCAACAGAAGTGCCGAAACAGGCAAGAGAAGTGCAGAAAGAGGCAAGAGATCTGTAGAAAAAAGCAACACAGGTGCTGAAAGAGGCAAGTGAGGTGCAGAAAGAAGCAACAGAGGTGATGAAAGAGGCACAAAGGGTGTAGAAAAAGGCAAGAGAAGTGTACAAAGAAGCAACAGAGGGACAGAAAGAGGCAAGAGTGGTGCAGGAAGAGAGGTATAGAAAGAGGCAGGAGATTTGCACAAATAGGGAAAAGTGGTGCAGAAAGAGTCAGGAGGGGTGCAGAAAGAAGCAACAGGAGGTGCCGATAGATGCAAGAGAGGTACAGAAAGAAGCAAGTGAAGTGCAGAAAGAGGCAACAGAGGTGCAGAAATACACAAGAGAGGTGTAGAAACAAGCACGAGAAGTGCATAAAGAGGCAAGAGAATTGCTGAAAGTAGCAACAGAGCTTTAGAAAGAAGCAAGTGCAGAAAGAGGCAAGAGCAGAACAGATAGGACCAACAGAGATACAAAAAAAGGCAGGGGGTGCAGAAAGAGGTAGGAGAGGTACACAAAAAGGCAAGAGGAGTACAGAAAGAGGCAAAAAGAAAGAAGAGAAGTGCAGAAAGAGGCAAGAGAATTGCTGAAAGAAGCAACAGAAGTGTAGAAAGAAGCAAGATAAGTGCAGAAAGAACCAACAGAGGTGCTGAAAGAGGCATGAGGGGTGCAAAAAGAAGAAAGAGGAGAGCAGAAAGAAGCAACAGAGGTGCTGAAAGAGGCCTGAGTGGCACAGAAAGAAGGAAGAGAAGTGCAGAAAGAACCAACAGTGGTACTGAAAGAGGCACGAAGGGTGCAGAAAGAGGCAAGAGAAATGCAGAAAGGAGCAACAGAGGTACAGAAAGGGGCAAGAGTGGTGCAGAAAGAGCAAAGAGAGTTGTAGAAAGAGGCAAGAGAGTTGCATAAATATGGATGAGGGGTACAGAAGGAGGGATGAGGGGTACAGAAGGAGGCAGGAGGGGTGCAGTAAGACTTAACAGAGGTGCCAAAAGAGGCACGAGCAGTGCAGAAAGAACCAACAGAAGTCCAAATGTTACCCTTTCTGAGTCTAACGCTTTCCCTACTGTTATGTAGACTGGAGTGGGAATAGTAAATTGTATCCCTCCTCAGTCCAGAGAGAAAACTGGCTAATATTTTTTATTGACTCTGAAGGTGTTTACGTCAAAAGCTGGTCTTTGTAAAGTTTAAAGTTGTATTTCTTCTCTTGGTTTCAAAATAAGACCTGCTGCTCATGTTATCTGTTTCTGCTCAAGAACAAATCAAAACACTGAAGCAGGATAGTAGGAGAAATGCAAACTAGAGAAAACTCTAGTTTCTGGAAAAAAAACTCTGAGCAGCAAAATAACCCTCTGGAAATCACATCCCAGAGCAATTTTAATAGGCAGTGGTTGGAACATGAAAGGAAACATCGTCGACAGAAACTCTGAATTGGGAAGGTTTCTTAGAACTACTAAGCTGAATGCCTCTAATCCAGTTGGTAAAACATGACAAATAATTTCAGGATCAAACTCCCAGGAGCAGCAATATCACCATATAAAGGCAGGAGACAGACCCTGCAATCCCATCAGACAAGCAGTCCGTGTCTAACCCCTGCGGTCAGTAGAAGAGTGGCCCAGTTAAGGGGATAAGTACAGTTAACACCAGAAACCACCCTGCAGGAGAAAACACATCCCAACCATAGGGCCAGACCAATACCCCAGCTCAGTCCTTTGCCAGTCTTAGGGCCAGAGCACCACCCCAGCTCAGTCCTTTGCCAGTCTTCAAAAAGTCTTCAAAATACTTTATTCGGTTAAAAAGACAAAAATAACCATAAAAGTAGCATATAGAAAATACAGTTTACACAGGGAGTCATGTAATCATTTCTTAAAAAAACCTATGTACAATAAGGGGGTTAATTCATCAAAATCGATTTACGACATTTAAAAATAGATTTAAAAAATTCACCCATTGAGGCTACCATAAAAACAGTTTCCAGTTTCTGGCACTCTAAAAACGCTAAGCGACATCTTCGTAAATTTAAGTCTTTAAGAATCGGGATGATACATTTCTTTCGCGCAAAGGTATAAAATTTACAAAAAAATAAAATATGAATATCAGACTGTGGGGAAACATCATCACATGGGCAAAAGGGTAGTTCTTTCAACCAGCAATTCATCACGGGAAAAGACAAGACTCTAAAAACAATATTGAGTCTAAACCGGGTTAAAAGGAAACGTTCATGATTGGACATATATAGGGACAGGTATGGCTGTAATTTATCTCCGCATAAAATATCCTGATGAGCAGAGACAGTCTTTTTCCTTGCCTCCTCTAAATGTCTTTTATCCCTGAGATGAGCAATACACAGATTTTTCAAGTCTCTTCTCGATATGTATGCCATAGTTGGTGGGTCCTCAAAGTATTGAACACAGTTCATTTCACTGAGAAAGTCCTTGACATAACATATCCATTTAGAATCATTAATATTGTCCAGTCCTAAAACGTCCTTTATAATAGCCCGATTAACCAAACATTCATCATTTGTCCACACCCTATGCCATAGGAGGATGGGTTGAATCTTAATAGTATCAGTAACATAAATTACTCCCAACTCAACATGGCAAATCATAGTTGCAGTACTTTCAGGTACGGACAGGATGTGGCGTAAGAATTTATTTTCCATGGTTTGGATTTTGCTAATGTTAGAGTAACCCCACAGCCCTGATCCATAGGAAGCAACTGCTAGGCAGGTTGCCCTATAAATAGTTAAAATCTCTTTTATGGGTTTTTTCCCTAGTTTTCTCATAAAACATTTTAAGGCCATAATAGTTTTGGAAAACAACAAAGATCTAGCCTGGATTGCACTAGTCCATGAACCACTTTCGTGGAACAGAATTCCCAAATAGGGAAAAGTGGAGGTTTTTTCCAGGGGATTGGAATTTATAAAAATAGGTTTCAAACGCTTATTTGATCTCGGCCCACAAAACATGGACAGTGTTTTTGAACAATTTATTTTTAGATCTAAACCAAGCATGAAACTATTAAAAGAGGAAACCAAAATTTGTAACGCCATTGGGGTTCGTGCCATCAAAACGGCATCGTCCGCGTACATCAAGGCTGGGACGGGCCTTCCACCCACCATAGGCATGTCCCTACCCTCCTGCACGAGTCGTTTCTCAAAGCCATTTATGTATAGCAAAAATAAAAATGGGGCTAAAACACACCCTTGGCGTACACCCCGGCCAATCCCAAACTGTCTAGTGCATTCACCATTTTTTCCAAAACGAACACTTGCATTGGCCCCAGAATAAAGGTCTCGCAGGAAGCAGATAATAGCATTGTCAACCCCCAATTCAGTCATAATTGACCACAATTTACTGTGTGAAACACAGTCAAAAGCTGACGATAAGTCAACAAATGTGAGGTATAGACGTTGTTTTTTAACTGCTACATACTTCTGCTGCAGGATTAACAGATTCAATCCCTGCTCTATAGTTCCTAAACCTCTTTGAAACCCGAATTGGAAATCACATAACACCCCGTTCTCTTCTGACCAGATTCGCAATTTGTCTAAAACAACTCTCCCTAGAATTTTAATTGAGGAGTCCAATAAAGAAATTGGCCTATAACACATGCAATTCTGCCTATCACCTTTCTTGAATATCGGAACTATAATTGAAGTAAGCCAGGTGGGAACTAAGCCCTTAGCCAGAGCAACATTAAAAAGCTGGACAAGCAAAGGCCCCCATAGATCAGTATTGGCCTTGTAGAGATCTGCTGGTATGCCATCTGGTCCAGCCGCCTTACCCCCTTTGGTTGCCTTTAAGCTCGCCAGAACTTCGGGCAAGGTTACGACCAGGACATTAGTTGAATCTATGTTTGGGCACGTAGAGTCCTGACTTGCGTCACGTACTGGTTCCACAGCTTTGTAGAGCGAGGAAAAATGCGCCACCCACTCCTCTTCAGGGATGGCGATTTCCATCCGCGCCTTTTTTTCATACAGTAACGGGGTATTAATTACCCTCCAAAAGGCTGCCGGGTCCTTTGATTGTGACGCCTCGCATAGATCGTCCCAGGCCTCTTTCCTTATTGCCACCTTCCTATCCTTCAATGCTATATTATAGTCCCTCCTCAGGATTCTAATTTGATTTACCTCCCGTGGTCTTTTATGAATCGCTTGTCTAAGCTTTGATAGGGCACTAGTACATTTATTATCAAACCATTTTCTATTATGCATTAGGGAGTTTTTCTTTGCAACCCATAACGCCTCCTTGATTGCAATAGAAATAGTATAAAAATTATTTAAAATTTCATTACTGTCAGCATGCTCGTTCAGGCAGGTCAAGAAATTACTCCTGCACTTGTTCACTAATTTAGATAGAAAATCTGCCGGGACCACTCTACTCCATTTAAGACTATAACCGTTTTGGGTACCCAAAATCACATCCGGCGCCTTAGTATTGGGACCTGCTACATGGCCCACAAGAGAAAATAAATTCTCCATTTTTAGTACCTGTGGGTAGTGGTCGCTTAGTGGTAAGTGCATGATACTAGAACTCAGCAATCTGCCCGCCGAGCTAGTTGTACAGAGACTAAAATCAATAATGGTCGAAGCCCCCCGCCCCACAAAAGTTGGAACAAATGGCATTGTGTGGTGGGCTAACTCATTTGTAAAACCCAAATCAAAATTAAAAATCATCTCATTCAATGAATCACCTAGAAGGGTATGTTCAAAATGCGTCAGGCTAATGTCCTGCTCCAACATCAAACCGCAAATACCCTTCTGACCCTTTTTACACAAAGAGCAATTAAAATCACCCCCCCATAATACCATGACTTCACCCTTTTTTTCCTCAAGAGTATTCTGTATATCTGCACTTATGTTAACAAAAAACATCCCTAATTACGCTACTTGAACAGTTATTGTAAAAGTTAAAAAGAACAATCGTTAGACCCTTCCTTGTATCAATGACAATTTTCTGGTAATAACTTGAACCAGGAAAAAAGGTAATTTTATCCGTAACTAGGAGATTCGATATATACACGGAGAGTCCCCCCTTTGGTCTTCCGTGTGCTCCTCCCACTGCAGGGGTAAAATAAGTTCTATAACCATTTAGATGTATTGCTGCGGTGGTCCAAGTTTCTTGTAAAGCTAATATACCCACATCAGCAATAACATTACACCAGGACGGATTTAGGATTTTCTGCTTTAAACCTGCCACATTCCAAAAAACAACCTTACAAAAATTTTCTGTAAGTGGCTCTTCAGCAGTAGCTCCAGTAACACTACTAAGGCTCCTTGATATAGACGCATCCTCCCCATGAATTTCTAGTGGCTCAACATATGACTCCTGAATCTCAACATGCCCCAGTGGTTTTATAGGCCCCAAATCTGCAGATTTGGAAGGCCCCAAGGCCTCATTTTTGATCGTTGGGAGTCAATCCACCGCTTCCAAGCAGTCGAACCGATTAAAACACGGGAAGATCGGAGGGAATTGTGGATTGCCTAACCAACCTTGGTCAAAACTCTGTGGTCGAAAGTGAGGGGACCTCGATCTGTATTTCACTACATTCCAACCATCCTCACCTCTCCCTCCACCATGCGTATTATAGTAGTCACTATCGGGAGCCCAACCCATGGTACCTCCTTGATGTCTATTGTCCCTGGTCCAGCTCCACCTATTATCAGGATGTTCACCTTCAGGATAAAAATAAGATAGTCCCCTAGCCGTAACAGAGAGACCATGATTTCTAGGGGGTCTTGTAGTAATGTATTTAGCTGTCAATGGGTTCTCAAATGTTATAACCACACAATCGCCGTGTGTCCTTTTTTTGTTGTAGCCAATCCATGGGGCCCTTTCTACCATCAAAATATTACTTTTTACTGCTGGCGGGAGAGGGTAATTATCATTTAACCAATGAATGGTTTTATTTACAAGTCCACCATTATTTTCTTTAGAATTATCATTTAATTGGGGGACTCCTGTAAGGACCACAACGTATGGTGCGGCTTTTGGGGGTAAATGTATATTTCTACGTACATCCCGTTTTTTAGATTTATCTTTATCCTTATCGTGTGGTGGTTTAGGAGTTTCTTGGACTGGGACTACTATATCAGTCTGGGCAGGGGTTTTAGGGGTTGGTATAGTTTTTGGCAGTGATTTGGTAGTAACTACGTTTTTAACAACTGGTGGCGGCCTAGTCATTTGTTGTTTCCCAGATGGATTTTTGTTATCCAGATTGAAGCTAGGGGCACTTATATCTTTATGGATGTTTTTTAATATAGTTTCCAGACACCGTAGCCTAACCTCGATTGGTTCGAGGAGGGTCTTCAAGATGGCCAAGATGTTATTATTAGCCATATTTAGGCTACAGTTGTCCTCACTACCTTCATCTAGATTCGTGACAGCACCGCTTAAATCCAAGATATCCTCAAGGCTGCTATCTAAGATGGTATCATCCGGGATACTCAGTGGTAAACCAGCATTAGCATTAGCATGAGGGGTTAAACCATTATCACTAGTCTGAAGCACTCTATTAGTATTCACATTCAGTGGCAGAACTTCTAAATTGACCCGGTCTGCATTCTTACTAATATCTACCTTTCTCCCTTGGCTCCTGTTAGATTTTACAGTTTTTTGAATATTAATCTTTTGTTTAGGGATCGCCCCCTCCTTCAAACCCCTTTGTGTTGAATCACTAGCTATAGTTAAAATATCAGACTCCTTTTCAACTGAAGTGCTAGTCACAAGCAGAGAAAGATTAGGTGTGGCCTCCAGGTCCTCCTGTGAGCCTGGGGCAACTTGACCCCTGTCGTTCTGTGCATTTCTAGAATTTCCCCGAGCAGGAACATTGTTCGGAGTACGAGCTTTAGCGATAAGACCTAGGGAAGATCGTCTCGCTGCAGCTAGGTCCTGGGACACCCTCCTATCCATAATTACTATCCCTTCATCAATTAAAGCATTTGTCCGAACAATAAAGTCATCCAGAGTACCAGTCAGTTTCTTTACAGCAGCCGCCCTGCTTCTAGTTTCCGGGCAGCTCATGTCAGTAACCCCAGAGGTACCTGGAAATAAGGCAGGAGATATATATAGCTAGTAGAACAAATGGTCCCAGAAAGTCAGAATCCGGAAGGATACGATTGCAAAAGCTACAGATGGGTAACCTACTTACAGTTCTGTTGAGACCATATCCATGGAAGTCAATTGGGCAGAGTTTCTGGCCCAGGCCCGGCTCCTCTGGCCTCTGAGGGCCACAGAGGGCCCGCCCTTTGCCCGGGCTTAGCCCCGGGCGTCCCGCTCGCGTCCCGCGACGCGGGGGTTGCTGCGCTTTATGGTCCCCGTTGGCGCTCTCTGTGCGCAAGCCGCGTCGCTCTGACGCGCCGCCGCGAGGCCTGCTGGGATTTGTGGTCTCCCGGAGCGGCGGCGCGGAGTCCGGTACCTCTGGACTCTTGGCGGTGGCGGCGGTGTCTCCTGCGTCTCCTGCGGCTCCAATCACCCCCAATGTGACTCTCGGCGGTGGCGGCAAGGGTGAGTAGGATTCCCCCCGCTCTGCCGGGGTTGCTGCGCTTTATGGTCCCCGTTGGCGCTCTCTGTGCGCAAGCCGCGTCGCTCTGACGCGCCGCCGCGAGGCCTGCCGGGATTTGTGGTCTCCCGGAGCGGCGGCGCGGAGTCCGGTACCTCTGGACTCTTGGCGGTGGCGGCGGTGTCTCCTGCGTCTCCTGCGGCTCCAATCACCCCCAATGTGACTCTCGGCGGTGGCGGCAAGGGTGAGTAGGATTCCCCCCGCTCTGCCGGGGTTGCTGCGCTTTATGGTCCCCGTTGGCGCTCTCTGTGCGCAAGCCGCGACGCTCTGACGCGCCGCCGCGAGGCCTGCCGGGATTTGTGGTCTCCCGGAGCGGCGGCGCGGAGTCCGGTACCTCTGGACTCTTGGCGGTGGCGGCGGTGTCTCCTGCGTCTCCTGCGGCTCCAATCACCCCCAATGTGACTCTCGGCGGTGGCGGCAAGGGTGAGTAGGATTCCCCCCGCTCTGCCGGGGTTGCTGCGCTTTATGGTCCCCGTTGGCGCTCTCTGTGCGCAAGCCGCGTCGCTCTGACGCGCCGCCGCGAGGCCTGCCGGGATTTGTGGTCTCCCGGAGCGGCGGCGCGGAGTCCGGTACCTCTGGACTCTTGGCGGTGGCGGCGGTGTCTCCTGCGTCTCCTGCGGCTCCAATCACCCCCAATGTGACTCTCGGCGGTGGCGGCAAGGGTGAGTAGGATTCCCCCCGCTCTGCCGGGGTTGCTGCGCTTTATGGTCCCCGTTGGCGCTCTCTGTGCGCAAGCCGCGTCGCTCTGACGCGCCGCCGCGAGGCCTGCCGGGATTTGTGGTCTCCCGGAGCGGCGGCGCGGAGTCCGGTACCTCTGGACTCTTGGCGGTGGCGGCGGTGTCTCCTGCGTCTCCTGCGGCTCCAATCACCCCCAATGTGACTCTCGGCGGTGGCGGCAAGGGTGAGTAGGATTCCCTTTGCCAGTCAACAAGACAAGGGCTGGTAAAAAAGAGAAACCTGACCACTAGGTGTTGAATGGCAATGTACCTGGTATTTCTTAACAGTTTATTAATAAAAGTAAAAGTCTTAGAACCCCAGTTAACCATGAAAGGGATTCGCAATACATCAACTAGGGTATCAGGCTTCTCAGCAACAAACTGATTTCAACAATATACCCTTCTACACATATGTTTTATAGTATGGATAATACTGGTATTTGTAAAACGCAAACAATTACCACTAAGGGTGTCAAGGCACTGAGGGCAATCGGGCTATTGCCTAGAGTCACATGGTGCTGGGCTAACCTGCCTCCGGGGCCGGGGATCGCACTGTGAGACCTCGTGTTCCAGAGTCACGCACTCTGGCTGCTGCACGACACCTCTTTCACATCACATGACAATATCCCACAAAGAGTGAGCTTGTGATAGTTAACAGGTGGCCTTTACAAGTAAATAGAATGTAAAGTTTTGTCTGAGCAAACTAGTGTTTAACGTTCACCTCACTGATGACTAGGGTGACCAGACATCCTGGATTTCTCCTGACATTCTCGGTTTTCAGAGGACTGTCCCGGCGTCCTGATGCTTATCTTAATTTTCAATAAACGTCCTGATTTTTGGGACAAAGATAAAGTCATTCCGTAAGGCAGAACTGAACATATTCTTTCCTTTCAAGAGATGCCTCTAAAGTGATTTCATTTATTATCTGTTTCTTTCAGGCTGCACAGCAGGAGGTCAGCTGCGTGCTCGCAACAGAGGAAAGGCAGAGTGGGAGGAGGGGAGGTCCTCGTGGTGGAGATCCTGCCACAGCTAATGTTATATAATAGAGGTGCTTGGGTCACTGAAAGCTCGAGCCAGTCTCAAGCCCGAAGCCTAGCTCTGACTCAGCACGAGGTCCTTTTGGAACCTTGAGCCCATAACAAGCCTAGATTTCATGTGCCTTCTGCCTGCCTGCTTCCATCTACCCAGGATGTAGCATTACGGGGAGAACTGGTGACCAAGTTTGAGTCTTGGCATTGGATCGACATCCTGTGTTTCTGGGCAAATCACTTAATCCATCCCCTGCCTATTAACAATGAATGTGAAAGTGTAATGTAAATAACGCTTATGTAAAACACTCCAATACATTTAGGTCGAACTCCCACTACATAAAAACTGCAGACAAATTCACAAAGAGGAAAAAATAAAGCTTTAAAACAAGGAACAGCAAATTGTTACCCATTTCCTGGCTGATTTGTGCAAAGTGAAACCTGAAAACCTGGATAAAACACGTCTTCCTGCTTAAATTGTGTGTTCTTAAGTAAATATTTTATTTAACTAAAACTTTTTTTTCTTCATTATTAGAGATGAAAGCATTTTCAACTATGTGAGTTCAGAATACCAGTTGTGCAAAAAGAACTATTGTGCATGCTTTTAACCCCCTCCATGCTTCTGTCGGCCAACGGCCATCGTGAGCACTACCTCCGTAGTGCTATGCACGTCCGTTGGCCGACGCAGCCCCGCCCACTGCACTAAACCGCCGCACTGCGGCGAATTGCTGCTGCGGTTAAGCGGTTAACAGGCTGTATTGTTGCTCTATCTGTCGTTCAGTGTTTACATGATCATTGTCTTGCCTCTTAGTGTCTTAGGGCCAGATGTAGGTCACCAAATACCGGTTGGTAACGGCCGATTTCGGCCGTTACCGACCGGTATTTGGTGATTGATATGTAGGGGGCCTATATTTTACAGAATCGGTAAATTTACCGATTCGGTAAATTTACCGATTCTGTAAAATACCGATTCGGTAAATTTACCGAATCAGAAAATCTATATGTAGGTGGCACTGGAAACAGTGCCACAGGCCCCTAAGAATTTGTTATTTACCATGTAATACTATTGCATGGTAAATAACGAATTCCTGTGTACATGCACATCTGAGGGCATGTATGTGTGCCACATGGCACAGAAGCCTCAATCAGGGGTGCACCAGGGTGTCAAAGTGACACTCTGTCCCCCTTGTCAATTCGGTAATTTTACCGATTCGGTAATTGCCATAGGTTCCTATGGGCCTCAAGGCCTATAGGAATCAATGGCAATTACCGAATCGGTAAATACCGATTCTGTAATTACCGAATTGATTCGGTAAAAATACCTACATCCCGATTGCCAGTTCTTAAATACCGAATCGGTATGATTCGGTATTTAAGAATCGGTAATCTGGGATTACCTACATCTGGCCCTTAGTGTGGTAATGATTCATGTTTTGAAAAGTACTACTCTGTGCAGTGCTGTAATGTTATTTATTGATGTCAAAGCTTCACATGTTAAGGAAATACACTTTGATGTTTGTTGTGTGATTTACACAGCAAACATTTTCAGGGCTCAGCTCGTGCACAGTCTCTAAGATCCAAGCCAGACCCTTGACTTGGCTATCCCTGTAAATCTGTTTGCACGCCCACCTCTATTATATAACGCAGCCTTGTAAATTAATATATATATATTACCTACTGTGTGCAAAATACTTAATTCTTTAGTTTTTTTGCAGTCTAATAGAGTGTAGACTTGACCTGAAGGTATTGGAGTGTTTTACATGAGCATCAGTTACATTACACAAGGACACATTTTTTTGGGTTTTAGTAATGAGGAAGATTGAGTGATTTACCCAGAATCACAGGATGTCAAGCTCACGCTTAAAAATGAACCTGGTTCCCCAGTTGCAAAGTCTGCAGCTCTGACCGTAACGCCACATCCTCTCCCTTAAGTGTAAAATATAATCAAGTGATCGACTGGAAAAAACCCATAAAAACAGCAAATTCTTTAAAAGTGCTCTTTTGCTATTTGAGAACTCAGAACATATATGTCCTCTTTTTAGTTGTTTAGAGCACTAGCCATAATTAATTTCTATGGGAATAAGACACTCTCGTGGAGGAGGGTGCAGAGTCAATAAGTTGACCGCGCTGGGCAGGCGGAAGGGCCAGTAGCAGCACGACGGACCATAGAGGGCTGGGAAAAGAGGAGCAGAGGGAACAACTCAACCATGCAGTACAGGTAAGAGAGGCTGTGGCAATGTAGAACATCATTGAGGGGCAATGTAGAAGATCATTGAGGGCAGAAGGAAGAGGAAGTGGCAGTACAACCATCCATGCCAACAGACCTGATTTAAGAAGGAGACTCCCAATGTTTTTAAGCCCAAAGGGCTTAATTTTAGCTGTCTCCTGCCTAAAATCTCCTCTTTTACAATGCAAGTCAATGGGGAAAATCAATTCTCCAGGTTTTTCTTTTTCAAAAATCCCCCTTTTACCATGTTCAAAGTCTTTGTAAGTAAGGTACATTGGATCACGGAGGGCAGGTGGAATGGGGTAAGGACATGGACTTGTATGAGAGAAGGCAGGAGGGAGATGGGCAGAGGCACCAAACTGACCTTACAGGGCAGGTCTCAGGGATTGCAGCAGCACAATACACCACACAGAGCAAGTGGGATGGCAGTGCAGCACAATGAACTATGGACAGCAATAGGGTTGGGACAGGGACATGCCATGGACACCAGAGAGCAGAAGGTAAAGAGGCAAGGGCAGCAAGTTGACCATACTGGACAGACTGGAGGGACTGTAACAGCACAACGGATAATGAATGACAGTAGGGAGGTAGGGGCACGATAAAAGACCAGACAAGGCAGGAGGGAGGGGGTAGGGGTCTGCAAATGGAAAACAGAGGGCAAGGTTCATAGAGGCAGGGCAGGAACAGCAAGCTGACCGTGGAGAACAGGCGGGATGGGCACTGGAAGAACAACACACCAGGCAGGGCAACAGTGAGACTATAGTGGCATACACACAGACAATGAAGAGAAGGTGGGAGGGCCTGTGGTAGCACAGAAGACAAGGCAAGCGGGAGGGTTAGTGGCAGCACAAAGGCCATGGTGGGCAAGAGGGAGGGGGCAGGTTCATGCACAAAGGACCATGGGGGACATAAGGGAGGGGTAGGGGCTGGACACAGACAATAGGGGACTGGGGAATGGGTTTCACAACAGGCATGCAGGTAAAGCAGGAGGAGCAGTTGCAGCACAACAGAGCATGGAGGGCAGAAGTGTGTGGCAGGAAAAGGGACAATGGAGGACAGGATGGAGATTATAAGGGCATAGAACTTGAACAGGTAGGGCGGAGGTAGCATGGACAGGCACCAGCCATCTGACCATGATGGTAGGTGGGAGGAGCAGTGGCAGCTCAACAGAACACTCAGACTAGGAGGGTGGCATATCCATGTAATATACTGGGGCAGAAGGGAGGGGGCATGCACACGGACATTAGAGGGCAGGGGGAAGGAGAGTAGCGGCAGCAAGGTAAGCACCAAGGCTAAGCAGGAGGTCAGTGATGGGGCATAGAATTGGGTAATGGAGGTCCGGAGGAGTGGGAAGGGGCATCAAGCTAAATGGAGGGCAGTGGCAGCACATTGGACCATGCAGGGCAGGAGGGAGAGGGCTGGTGCATGGACTTTGAAAACAGAGAGGAGTGTGGAGGTGGATGGGGCAGCAAGCTAACTGTTTTGGGCAGACAGAAAGGGAAGTGACAGAACAATGGCCACGCATGGCTGTCATGATGGAGGAGGGTCATGGACTAGGACAATGGATGGCAAGGAGGAATGAGGGCAGGAGTAGCAAGCTTGGGTGGGGTAAGCACAATGCCAGGCCAGGCCCTGCATTCAACCCCTCCAATGTGCATTGCGATGGGCACCTTACTTTATGTAAAAAAAAACTGAAAGTTCATAGAAAGAACAAATGGTTACAGAGACATTATAGTTAGAAAATAGAAGTAAAAATACTTTATAAATTAAGTGAAAAAAACAAAGGTTACAGGGACATTATAGTTGGGCTCAGATTTCACTTATACAAAACCAGTGAATCACAGCAGTTATAGTTAACTTAGCTAACTATAACTTATGCCCCTGCAATTCACTGCGTATGACCTCACATATTACATCACTAATGACATGGTTAGAGACATCGCTCATAATATTACTGATGACATCTCAAATGACAACACTGATTAAATCATCTAGTGATTGTGAGTGTTTCCTAAACATTTTTGTGTATTAAACATATATAGGCACTACAAAAATACCACATTAGCCCAGATTTTCAAATTAGGTTTTCCGATAACATCTCTAAAACTACTGAATGGATTTACACCAAATAACAAAAAGCATGATCTCCAGTACAAAATCTACCCTTATGCCAAATTCGTGTAATTCCATCCAGCAGCTGGTGCTACAGGTGTGTCTATGGACTCTATGCGAATTAACATGGGAAACAAACTTTTTTTACCCCACTCCATTTTTCTCGGCAACCACTTGACAGAAAAAAACCTCTTCATTCTATATTCTGTGACTGTATTAGAAAGGTGCTAAAGTCGCAGTTTTTGGTATGAGATATCGGTAAAGTCTGTCATCAGTTGCCATTGTTTTGCGCATTGCAGTCAATCACGTGGTATTCAGATTTTAAATATGGGAAATGTCATAATTTCCCCTTGGCTGCTGAGAGCTCATGGGGACAAACAGTAAGTCCCACACAGCGGGATTGCTAAGATGTCTTCAGAGGCCATGTCCCCTTTCTCCACCACTCTGCAAAAGCATCACCTGGGGCACTACTGGTTGGGGAATGAAGCCAGCTTGAATGCTGATGGACCTTGGGGCCACTCTGCAAACGCCATTACTACTTAACAAACCATAGAAACTAACTAAAAACACCAAAGGTTACAGGGACATTATGGTTAAGAATTAGCATCTAAAAAACTTCGAAATGTACTGAAAAATCCAAAGGTTACAGGGACGTTATAGATAGGAAATGCATTTTTTTTAAACTTGGAAATTTACTGAAAAAAACAAAGTTTACAGAGACGTTATAGTTAGGCTCAGATTTCACTCATACGAAACAAGTGAAATTTAGCAGCTGTAGTTAGCTGAGCTAAACATAACTCACTCCCCCACAATGCTCTGCTTAAGACCTCACATCTTAAATCAATCATGGCATGGTCAGTGTTGTATCTTAGCAACCTTACAGCGTCTGGTGTCATCCCCACTGGATTCTAGATTGTGCAAACTTAGGGGCAGAAGGCAGGTAGTTGCTGAAGGGTGGATTTCGGGGGTTGTTGCGCTGATCCTATTAAACTATATATAACTTTATTGAACTCTGTGGTTCCTTAAAAAGTGGCAACGAGGAGGGGATGCTTCCTGACTAAGATGTGAGGCAGTGGAAGCCCAGAAAATCCACTGGGATCTTGATTATACATGCTAGCAGTTTGATCCTCGTGACAAAGGATTTTGTGTACTTAACTTGTGGAACTTCACGCCTGCCTGGAGAAGTATCACTGCATACTCTGTGACAATAGGTGTCGTGTTAGCACCTATAAGGGTGTGTTGCACAGTGGTGACTGTGCATGTTATTATTTGAAGAAAAAGGCAATCATCGCTTGCTACTCACGCTTTTGTCGGCTGGCGGCGATATCTGTAGAAACGGCATGATTGGCAACAGGGACAACGTCATAGAGAACAGAGCTGGAGGATTGCCTGAGGGAGGCATTATCGTGGCTCCGGTATCTCAGCAACAGGTACAGCATCAGAGGTAATTGGTTCAGGAGGACGTAATGCCCAGTTTCACAACACTATCGGAAGCAGCTTGGATGGGTAATTAGAAGTGCATTTTGACCAGCACGTCATGTGATTGCCAAGGCATCTGATGCCAACGTATGAGAAGACCTCTATGGTCTTCCATCGGCTCGCGTCAGTTTTGCTGGTGAATTCAGGCGATAGTTGTTACGCTGTACCAGCTGTTTGGGAGTGGTGGTGGAGAAGCAGGCAACAAATGAAGACAGTGACAACTCTAATTATTTTAGTTTGTTATGTAAATAGTTACAGACCATTGATTGTTTTATCTTAGTAAATGTTGGGAATATGGTATTATTAACATAGGTAGTTAATTAGCTGATTAACTATAGTCATGGATATCTCTTCAATATTAGCCCCACCCAAATTCCAACAAAACCCTGGAGTTCCAACCATGGTGTGGGAAGATTGGTGTGAGTCTTTCGAAACATATTTGGAAGCAATAGGTGATGAAACCTTCCTCGATTTGCGTACCGTAGCATTATTAAAAGACAATTTGGGGATAGAAGGTAGGAAGGTACTAAAGATCTTACCAAAGCCTTTATGTGCAACCTCTACCAATCAAGAGGGTGAGGAGGAAGATGGTTCTGGATCAGTTATTATTGATAAGAATGTGGAAATCACGAAAGCCTTGGATGAGAATTAGGGGGAAAAAACTAGTATCGTGGTGGGAAGGCATACTTTTTTTTCGACTGCAAGGTGAGACAGTGGAGTAGTATGTGGCGGTCCTTAGAACGTTGGCTGCCACATGTAGATTGAAGGACTCACATGAGGAAATTATCAGAGATCAATTTATTAACAGAACTAACAATAGTACGATTCAGGAAAGGTTGTTGGAATTAAAAGACCCGTCTTTGCAAGTAACCATTGATTTTCTCAGATGAATTGAGAATACGTTCAAATATGTTAAGGAGCTCAATGGGGAGCCACGTAAGGACAGACTAGACCTTAATAAGGTCAGTGTGATTCACAAAGTGAGGATGAAAGTAGAGAGACAGTCAAGACTCAACCGAATACCTTTGCAAAACATGTACCATCATGAAATAACAAACACATATGTTTCAAATGTGGAAGTCCCAGACATACAGCAGAGGCAGAGAGATGCCCTGTTGCAAGGGTTTGGTCCTCCAAATGCAAGAAATTAGGGCATTATTCTAGGATGTGTAAAATGGTTAGTTGGGAGGTGTGGAAACAATCTGTGAAAAGTGTAAGAGATAACGAAATTGAACATTCTGAAGAAGAAGACAATGACAAAGTGGAGGTTTTAGTGATATGTGAAAAAACTGTCAATGACATATCTGAAGGTTATCACCCTCCCAAATGCACGTTACACTTCAATGGTTGTAATGCGTCTATGTGGGCGGATTCGTGTTCTCTGTTCACCATAATCGTTAGACAAGTGTGGGAAAGTGTTGGTGTGCACACATTGTTTCCTCCTGACATTGAACCTGAAGGCTATTGTGGGGTAAAGTTGCCTTTGTTGGGCTTTTTCAATTGTCAATTGTCCTATAAAGACAGGGGAGCAATTGGGAACGTTTATGTCGTAGAAAAAGGAAGGGCACTATTAGGTTGGAGGAAGCAAAATGCATTGGGCATTGTTCTTGATCCCAATCACCCAGATAAAGTTTTATTAACTGAGGGGATCAAAAATGTGAGGTGGAATCTGGAATATCCTGAGTTATTCAACAATAAGCTAAGATGTCTTAAATAATTTGAGCATCGCATAGTATTAAAGGCGGGGATCATCCCCATGGTGCACAAGGTGCGAATGTACCATTTGCTTTGCGTGCACAACTTAAAGAAGAATTAGACAGACTATGCAAGGCAAAGGTCATAGAACCGATCGAAGCTTCTGAGTAGTTAAGTCCCATAGTTTTAGCACGCAAACCCAATGGAAATTTGCATATGTGTGTGGACTTAAGGGACCTGAACCAGAGCATTTGGGTGGATCATCATCCCTTACCCCGCATAAGTGAGATGATTGCCAGTATAAAGGGGGCAAAATATTTTTCCTCCATCAATTTGTCCAATGCATATAATCAAGGTCCGACGACATGCAGTTTCCAGACACTTAACTTCGTTCATAACACCAGTAGGCGCATTCCAGTTTATACGGATTCCATTCGGCTAGTGTCTGCTTCTGCAGTATTCTTAAGGCTCATGACCAGCATTTTGAAAAACGTCATAAATGTAAGAATATTTCTGGATGAAATTTTGGTTTGGGGTGCTGATGTGGAGGCACATGATAGAGTGTTAGATGAAGTTTTGAAAAAACTACAAGAGGGTGAGCTAACTATGAGTGCAGATAAATGCAAGTTTGGTGTTTTGCAGGTTAATTACCTAGGACACACATTATCAGTCAATGGTGTTATACCCAAGAAGAAGCTGCTTGATGTTATAGAATGTGCTCCATCACCAACAAACACAGAGCAATTAGGCTCCTTCTTAGGATTGGCTGAATATTATTGAAAGTTTGTTCAACACTTTGCAGATAAGGTACATTGTTTGAGAGTGCTAATGAAGAAATGGCTTCAGTTTTTCTGGTCTGATGAGTGTCAGCAGGCGTTTACAGAGATAAAAGTGGACATTGTGGAAGCCGTGGCACTTAAACCTTTTGATCCTTGGGATAAAATCATTTTCATGGTTGATGCAAGTGCTTATGGCTTGGAATCAGTGTTGATGCAGAAGAAGAATGGTTCTGAATGAGTTGTAGCAATGCATTTGCTCCACAAACGCTCAGAGGTGAGGATGCCACTTATTCGGTTATAGAAAAGGAACTGTTTGCATGCTGGTGGGGTGTTAATTACTTTAAGTAGTATGTGTTGGGAACAAACTTTGAGGTGAGAACCGATCATAAACCTCTTGTTGACGTTTACCGATTTCCAACTAAATTTGTTCTAGGTATCAAGAATATAAATGCTGATTGTCTCTCGCGCTTACCATTGCAGAGTCAAGACGAAAGTAATAAGGGTGAAGATGGGGAAGAATGGTTGGTGGCAAATGTGGATGAGTCATGTGGGGATGCAGTGAGCGAGGGTGAATGGAAACATGCTGCTTTGGAAGATAATTTATTGAAACAGATGATGGCATGCTTGGTCCATAACACGGGACAACATACAGATGTGAAGAGAGAAATTCCTTAGTATAGGATGGTTTGGCTGTGAATGGCATTGTCAGAAGAGCTGACAGGTTAGTAGTGCCGTTAGGGCTGCGCACCAGAATGTTAGAGTTATTGCATGAAGGGCACAGTGGAATGTCTGGAATGAAGTGACGTGCCAGGTGTGATTTCTGGTGGCCTGGTATGGACATGGATATAGAAAGATGTGTGTGCAATTGGGTGGCATGCATATGTAGCGATAAGTCTCACAAGTCAGGGGAATCCCCTATATCACCCACCACTATGCCTGAGAAACAGTGGCAGAGTGGCAATGGGCATTGGTGGACCATTAAATGACAAGGGAATAGAAAATAAATATGTAGTGGTTCTCATTGAATATTTTTCCAAATAGCCAGAAATTGCATTCGTGAAGGAAATCAGGGCATCTAACATTATTGACTTTTGTGAAGATGTATTTAGCAGAAAAAGTTATCTAGAGTGCATTATAACCGATAATGGGCCACAGTTCATGGCTATCGAACTTGGTAGGTCCATGGCCAAGTCGAGTGTATCACATCTTACCACTGCTGCTTATAATCCAATAGAAAACGGTGTGGTTGAGAGATTCAACCATGTGTTGAAAGAGTGTATTCAATTGGCTAACGAATCTGGTAAGGAATGCAAAAATGCTGTCAAGGAGATGTTGTGCAGTTATCGAAACACTCCTCACACAGCCACAAACGAAACTCCATTCAGTCTCCTAAAGGGACAGCAAGCGTGCACTAAGGTAACACCTTCTTGGATGGGCAAAGTTTTATCGAAATGTGTGGAGAAGAAGGAATTGTCTTGCAGAAAGGATACCGAAATTGGAATACGGTGACCCCATTGATTTGTCCTGCCCTGAAGAAGGTGTTACTGTACCAGTAATATAACACCGAAACGCGTTGACGCTTTGATTAATAGAATCCAATTAGAGCCTAAGGAGATAACAGATAATATTGTGAGGCTTTTTGGATCAATATAATGTGTAGTAGGAACGTTTGAAGCTACTTGTAGAAGGAGTAATATTGTGACTTCATATGTATTGTGATTTTATAATGTAATGTGATAAAGTGACTAATAGGTTGTGTTTATTTAAAAAATATATATATATTTTATAAATTGCTTTTTTATGTTTAATGAAATATTGTGAATGTGATATATTGCATATGTTTTTAACATTTGATGTTTTCGGAAGGTTTTCTGAAATTTTAATTGGTGAAACAAGGAAATTCCTTTTTTTATACCCATAATAAAAAGAGTGTAAACGTTGTATCTTAGTGTTGGTGGTATATACATAATGTTTTTTCCTATCAAAACTCTCTATATGTATGGGATGTAGTAGTATTGAGAAATAAATTGTCAGTCCAGGGATTTCCTTTGACTTTGAGGGTACAAAGATATCAGGAGAGGTATGTGCGCAACATAATGATAAGCTGAAAATCAGCACACGCAAATTTGTGAGTGGGAATTAGGTAAAAATCTCTCTGGCAGGGAACCAAAGAGCAGGGTTGTCGAAATGGTCCAAATCTAAGCTAGTATTGTGAGTAAGTGGTAACTGTGTATGGCTGGAGGATGGTAAAAGATGGAATGTTCAGAAGGTAGCCGTATGTAATAAAGTGGATTGTGATGTGTGGTTAAGGGTCAAATCTTCCAAAGCTCCATTGGTAGGTCCCGATGTCAAACAAGGAGTCCACAAGACGGGGCGTGTCAAACACAACCTGGTTTGGCAGAGGGATTATATATGTACCTGAAAATTAGCTGTGCAAGCTCATGGTCGTACGTGAATAATTCCAGTAATGTTCTTATTGTCATATATTTTGTTTTGTTATTGTAATTACTGATGGGAAGAGATATGTTATATCTTAGCACCCTTACAGCATCTGGTGGCATCCCCACTGGATTCTAGAATGTGGATCTCAGGGGCAGAAGGCAGGCAGTTGCTGAAGGGTGGATCTCAGGGGTTGTTGTGCTGATCTTATTAAACCATATTTAACTTTATTGGACCCTGTGGCTCCTTAAAAGTTGGTGACATAATACATGTATGTGGGGTATGCAGTTCCTAAAGAAGAATCAGTGTCTAAGTGGGTCAATGACTATTCTGCAGGTACGCAGTGGGCGTGACCCTGCGAGAATCAAATGCCCTCACACACCTGCATAAGTGTCATGCTTCATCATAGGGTGTTTGCTCCTCGTCGGGCCGGTGCTGCAATGACCGACGGGCACCCTCAAAGGGGCTCTTTGCCAGAGATCTTCTTGTCCACCATTTGGTGAAGTGCGGGGGCTTAAGGAGTAGATCGGTGTTGAGGTGTGAAAGTGTGAAGTTAAAATAGGGAAGGAGGTACTACTCAGAAAAAACTTTAATGAACAAGTTTTCTTACCTATATTAAAAATGTGTGGTGCTATTTATTAGACTTTAGTTATCTTAGATAGCTATGGGTCAACATGTTTCTAGCTTTCGTGTAGTCATAACAATGATCTAGTAGGTATTCATCAGGACCAATATAAGCCTAATCTACTTAGTAATTAAAGTTTTAATGTATGAGTTAATTGACTTTCTCCCAATCACATATACCTTGATTTCAGTATTGATTTGTGATTTATTTAGTGATGACCTGTAGTTCAAAGACACACAGTACACAGTAAAAATACAATTCAATATTTAAAAATCACTATTTCCAATGCTGATTGTGATTCGCAAATCATGGAACACGCTTTTATTTTGTCACACAAAATGCAAGCTTATTTGTTTGCATCAATCACATGCTTTGTGCCAAAGAATGTCACCTGTGCATATAAAAAACACCACAAGACAAATGCAGCACCTTTTCAGCACGCAAACGGCATGCTATTGTGCACAACTCAAGGAGGCTCTAATTTTTACCCAAATTGGGTAAGTTATCAACTGCGATGGACTTTTAATTTATGTTGCGTTTGTCTTATGGTGTTATTATAAGAGATTTACGGCAAAGAGCTCCCATTGAGGGTGGCCGTCGGGCATTACAGCGCCCGCCCGATGAGGAGCAAACACCATATGATGAAGCATGACATCTATCCAGGTGTGTAAGGGCATTTAATTCTTGCAGCGTCACACCCACTGCATACCCTGCAGAATAGTCGTTGACCAATTTGGACACTCATTCTTCTTTAGGAACTGCATACGCCACATACATTTATTAGATTATTTGGAGCATGTATGCTGGACCTTGATGCGCTCTAAGTCCCTCCCTTTGTTAGACATGGTCAGTGACATCACTGATGACATCACTAGTGACATCTCAAATGGCATCACTGATGATGTCAGCCACACAATCACTAATGTACCAACTCACACCCCATAGTGCCTTTCAAACACCCACTCCAAATCTCACACAGTCATTCACAAACCCATACCAGTACACACCTACTCACTGATACATAGATCTACACACACATCCACTCACTCACCCATACAGCCACTCATACACCCTCTTACTCACTAATACAGCCACTGACATATCCACTCAGACACCCATAAAGCCACTCACACTCTGAGTGAGTCACCCATAAAGCTATTCACACACCTATTCACTCACCCATACAGTCACATGCACACCTACTTACCTTTACAGTCACTGACACAAGCAAACACTCACCCATACAGCCACTCTTGCATTCACTCACTCACCCATACAGTTTAGGGGGGGGGGGTTGCGGTGATACATAAACAAGAGCTGGTATGCACTTTAGAAGAGAGGGACATTGGAAAGAGTGAGACTGGTTTCTTTTCCCTAACAGTGCTCCTTGGATACTGTCTCAAGGGATTTTTAATATATCGCCCACCGGGACCTGGAGCCAGTTTTCTCACGCAACTGATGGACACTCTCACGCTGTCTGCTCTCACTCATGAGAGACTCCTCCTCCTAGGGGACTTAAACTATCACTTTGATGACCCCCTGAACAATGAAGCTCAGGAAATCAGACAGGAGCTAGAAGGCATACAGATGTGGTTAAAATCAGATATGCCCACTCACTGTCAGGGTCATCTTTTGGACCCTATCTATGCCAACTGGGATACTGTGACCATAGCACCCCCAACGCCTGTCATTTGGTCTGACCATTTCCTAGTCTCATTTCGGGTAGCGGTCCCGGATAGTGGACCTCAGAATGGGACAACCACCTTTAACAAACGCAGGAAATGGGCTAAGTTTTGCCCAGAGGAATTTAACAAAATAATAGAATCCGAAGGGCCGCTCGAGGGCGAGGAAATTGAATCTGCCTGCGAAACACTAGACCTACGAATCCAAAAGGCGCTAGATCACACAGCGCCATGGACTCTGAATGTGCCACTAAGGAAATCTAAATCTGCCCCCTGGTTCGATACTGAACTACGAGGACAAAAAGCCACATGTAAATATCTAGAGAGGAGATGGCGGAGGTTCTACTTGGAGACAGACAGAGCCGAATACAAGAGAGGCTTAAAAGACTATCGTGCCCTGATCCGGAGAGCCAAGAGAACCTACTACTGCACCAGAATTAAGAATGCGAACAACTCCACGAAGGAATTGTTCCTAGTATATAGAGAACTATCTGATCTCGCCCCACTGACAGCCCCGATAGCTGGATCAGTCAGAGCCTGTAATCAAATAGCAGAGTTTTTTGCCAGTAAAGTAGACAAAATCTATGTGACGTTTCCGGAGGCAGCTAGAGTAGGGGATGGGAGAGTGGAAACTCCCCCAACCACACAGAACAGCAATTGCCTCTCGGCATTTCTAGTGCCCTCACGGGAAACAATACGCCAGATAGCAGGCAGTGTTAAATCAGGATCACCAAATGACTCAGCCCCCCCAAAAAAACTTTATGGCAGTTTAACCACTCTGGAGCCATACATCAGTCACTTACTTGCTCTCTCATTTTCATCAGGACAAGTACCTGCTGCATGGAAGAGAGCAATAGTTCTCCCTTTGAGGAAAAAGCCCAACATTAGCCTCACAAATCTGGAAAACTTGCGACCTATCGCCCTTCTCCCCTATTTTGCCAAAATCGCAGAGAAAGCAGTGAATAAACAACTTGCAGCATTCGCTGAGACCAACGGACTGCTCCACCCCTCTCAGTCGGGTTTCCGCGCTCTACACTCTACGGAGTCGGCCCTGCTGGCCTCAACGGAAGCCTTACGTAGATATGCGGATGAAGGCCAGACAGCGGCACTGATCCTTTTGGATCTTAGTGCCGCTTTCGACACTGTAGCGCATCACACACTGCTGCAGTGTCTTAAAGAGGGAGGAGTGAGAGGCAAGGCATGGGAGTGGTTGGAATCATTCCTTACGGCCCGCAGTTTCCAGGTCGCACAAGGACAGTTCAGGTCCAATGAAATAAAACTCAAGCAGGGAGTCCCACAAGGCTCTAGTCTCAGCCCCACTTTATTTAATCTGTATGTGGCCCCTGTTGGAGCAATCACAGACAAATTTGGGGTTGAGACAGTGTCGTATGCAGACGACATGCAATTGATTGTGACGCTTACGCAATCAGACGAGCAATGTGTGGCTAATTTTAAGAGCTGCATGCAGGAACTGGCCAAGTGGATGGCGGACAACTGCCTCCGTCTTAACGGAAACAAGACAGAGGTACTGATCGTAGGCAAATCTCCATCAGTGTGGACCTCAGCGTGGTGGCCGGACGAGCTGGGTGAACTGCCCACACCCAGCAGTCTAGTGAAAAACCTAGGAGTTTGGCTGGATAAAAATGTATCCTTCGACCACCAGACCAAGCAAGTGGCAGCCACTTGTTTTGGTACACTACGGGTCCTTAGGAAAACACTGGACCTTATGCCTACGCCGGTGCGCCAGACCCTAGTCCATGCACTGATAACATCCAGGCTGGACCACGGAAATGTACTATATCTAGGAGCCAGCGATAAATGCGTCACTAGACTGCAACGTATACAAAATGCGGCGGCCCGCCTGATCCTTCAACTACCCAGAATGGCATCATCACAAAAAGCTCTGAGAACGCTTCACGGGCTCCCTATTAGGGAACGGGTGACGTTTAAGGCCCTCTGTATTGGACATCGGATCCTTCATGGGAGAGGCCCTAGGTACCTGCAGAACTATCTTAAGCGGTATGAGCCAACACGCCAATTAAGATCATGTGGCACGGGGCTGGTGCAGGTCCCGAAGGTAAAAAGAGCAAGAATGGGTGGAAAATCCTTTAGAGCTTCGACTGCTAGGCTCTGGAACAAGATGCCAGAAAAGCTGCGCTTGGAAAATTCGGAGCGTATATTCCGTAAAGAACTTAAAACAATCTTGTTCCCCAAACCTCAATGCTCCAAATAGGCTCCTCTCTCCTCAATTTGAATCACACGCTAATGGAAACAACAGCAGGAACTAGCGCGGGGACACACCTGTTGGTGTAACCAAGCGCTTTATAAAATATAAAATAAATAAATGATCATAGACGCTATCACTCACCTATACTGCCTTTCACATACCCAGTTACTCACCCATATACCACTGACACATCCACTCACCCACAAAGCCATACACACACTCACTCACCCATACAGCCCCTCACACACACACACTCACTAACCCATACAGCTACTGACTCACCCACTCATCCATACAGGCAGTTACACACACCCTCGCCCACCCACACAGACACTCAGGCACCCATACAGGTACTCAGACAACCAATCAATCACCCATACAACCACTCACACATCTACTCACATACCCATACAGCCATTTAGACACCAAATGACAGACTGATACAAACATTCACACAACCAGTCACTCACCCATACATTCACTGAGACGCCTAATCACTCACTTATACAGTCAGTCAGGCACCTACTGAATCATCCATACAGGCACTCATACACCCACTGTTTTACCAATACACCTTGGTATATAAATTTAACACTCATAAACCTTTTAAAAATACTCAAAGCCACTGTATGATGTCATCAGTGATGTAATTTGAGATATCATGAGTGATGTCATCAGTAATGTCATTGACCATGTCATGAGTGGTGCAATATGTGAGCTCACAAGCAGAGTTATAGTTAGTTCAGCTAACTATAACTGCTAAATTTCACTGGTTTTGTATGAGTGAACCCTGAGCCTAATTATAACGTCTTTGTAACCTTGGGGCCCGATTCACAGAACTACCTTAAGACAAAATCCTAAACTTACTACTTTTGGTATTCACAGAAGGCATTTAGTAGTAGTAAAGTTAGGATTTTGTCTTAAGTCTGTCCTAAGTTTGTCTCAAGTTTGTCTTAAGTCTGTCTTAAGTCTGTCTTAAGTCTGTCTTACGTTTGTCTTACGTCTGTCTTAAGCCTGTCTTAAGTCTGTCCTACGATTGTCTTAAGTCTGTCCTACTACTTTTGGTATTAATAGAAGGCATTTAGTAGTAGTAAAGTTAGGTTTTTGTCTTAAGTTTAACTTAAGACAGACTTAACAACATCCGTTGACGGAAAAGTCACGCATTGCTGGAGTCGTGTCGCAAGCACGACGCAACTCCAGCAATGTGTTTTGCTGCCTATTCCCACTACACTGTGTCACTCCTTACGCCTGCTTCAAGCAGGCGTAAGGTTTTGACGCAGTGGCGTCCTAAAAGTCACACAGTGAAATCTTGTAGATTTCACTGCTTCACTTTTACGAGGCTTTCCTGCGTGAAAACGTCTACCCTGCATACATTATACCTGACGTAGGGTATAATGTCACGCAAGACTTTACAACCTGACGCATCTCCCTAGATGCGTCACGTTGTGAATGCACCGCAACTTTTACTCCGGCGCTGCATCACAAAAGTGACGCAACAACGGCGCAAAAGTGATGCAAGGGGCTTGTAAATCTGCCCCTATGACCCTGCACTCCGTGCCACGGCAGAAGACCAGAGGAGGCACTGACGGAGGACGTCATGTTCAGTGGTCTCACACTCACAAATCACCAAATATCGATTTGCCATACCGCTGGTAAAAGCAGACATATCTGATTGGCAGCCAACACACGTGCAGGAACAGAGGACGTTCCGTTACTCAAGGTGCAGGTCCAATTGGTGCAGCAGGTGCAGCAGGTGCAATGGCACCGGGGCACACAGAACCTTATTTATTGCTGTATTCCGCTGTTCAAACAACAAGGGGGAGCCATTTCCTTCCTTTTTTGAAGTTTTACTTTTAGCGTGAACTCGACTCGAAGGTATTATTGGAGCGCTTTACATGAGCACCAGTGGCATTTACGTTACACAATGACGCATTTGGTGTGCAAGGGAAGATTAAGTGATTTGCCCAGAATCACAGGATGTTGACCCGACGCCGAGACTTGAACCTGATCCCCAGCTCCACGATCGGCAGCTCTGGCCGTTTCGCCACATCCTCTCCCATCCCTTCCTTGCACTGGGCCCCACGACATACTACCTCACTGCTTTCACTGCTGTGTGGGCGTCCATTTGATATTTTCGCCATAGGAATGTTCCGTTTTCGGTTACAAGTGTCCGTTTCAGCTGGTGGTTTTTCTGAACATTGTGGCCTGATAATCCTGAAGCAGTTACAATTTTAGTCGGGCTACAAATTAATATTGGTAGATTCGTAGTGTGCTACTGTCCTCTGGTGTATTTGTAGAGTACTACACTTTATAGTGTTTCTTTTTTATTTTGACAATCTCAATTGGCGCGTGCAAGTCCTCTTTCATTTATACTCTTGTGTAGCGCGAACCCGAATCCTTTGAGCAGCAAAGCGCTTTATATATCGATACAGGTTCAAAGTATATGATAACAGACAATAGTGCAAGTGAAAGTCGGTGGAGGAAAAAAGAGGGCTTTAAGTTCTTGATAGAAACCGTTAAGAGAGAGTTGGTCCTGAAAACAGGAGGAATCGAATTCCACATTTTGTGCGGTCTTATCATAGATGATTTTTTCAGTGCCTGTCTGTTTAAAAAGAGGCGCTTCAATTAAAAGTCAATCAGTGCACCTAAGACTGTGGGAACCTCCCCAGACGGTTAGAGTGTAGTTCTGCTAATAACGTCAGACTTGGATGCCATTGAAGGGATAGGTGTTGAAGTGTTGTTGTATCACTCAGAGGCACACCAAGTAAGACGCCCGAGCGAGTGGGGAAACGGGATGATCATGATTCCACATGGGCGTGAGGTGTGTTGGTGCAATCAGACACGCAGGTCAGAAAGTTAATAAAAGCCTGGGGAGAACCGAGGGGCATATTAGCAAGGGCAATATCGCCGCTAACAGCAGTTAGTGAAAGCTTTTAGGCGATAGCGACCGGTTTGGGGCCCGCTTTGCATGTCAGCGATATTTATCGCTAATGACATGCTAAGTGGGCGTACCCAAACTGTTAGCGACTGAAAGCAGTTGCTAACACAGCTATCGCCTATTAGCAACGTAGGCTTAGCGATATAAAAATTCATGCTACGCACGATTATCGCTAGAATCTAACACCTGCTAATAGTATGACTTACCTGTATAGTCAATCGGCAGATGCTTTGCGATCTTGAAGATGCTGAGGAAGTTCTTGCCGCTCCTATCCTTGGAGCATAGAAAGACCACAGTGCAGGCCCTGATCGGCTCGCGCCTGGACTACTCCAATGTTCTGTACCTAGGACTGCCGGAATATCTTTTATCGCGTCTCCAGGTGGTGCAGAACTCTGCGGCCCGTGCCATCTTTGGCCTCACTAGGAGAGCCAGGGCCAGTGAGCTCCTCAGAACCCTTCACTGGCTGCCCATAAAGAAGCGGATCACTTTCAAGGCCCTGACAATCGCCTTCAAGGCCCTTCATGGCATAGGTGCCCGCTATCTCCAGAAATGGATCAGTTTCTATCTTCCCTCTAGATCCCTGCGCTCTTCTACCCAGGCCAGGGCAGTCACGCCTTTGGTCCGTCGTGCACGCTGTGGGGGGCGCTCTTTCAAACATCTTGCCCCCCGGCTGTGGAACGACCTTCCTCTCTCTCTCAGATCGAGCCCCAATCTGCTGGCCTTCAGGAAAGATCTGAAGACCCTGCTTTTCACGCAATAAGACCGCCCCCTCTTAGCCACGCTCTGTTCACCCGCCCTTTTTCTTTTTCTCCACTCTGGACCTGTGAGGCTCCGACAGCGCCGGGACACTCCTCGGAGTAGCCGTGCGCTATAGAAGCACCCCCTATAACATAACATAACAATGGGAGGTGGATTTTCAGGTTAAGCCCCCATTGGCGTTAATGCGTAAATATCGCTGGATTTCCAGCGATATTCACACATTTCACCGCTATCGCTGGATATTTTAGCACAATGGAGAAAAACATTGCTAATACCATGTTTTCTCCACTACCATATCCAGCAATAGGCAGCTATAAAAAAAACACGCTAAGCGCGGTTTGCGATAAATATCGCAATTCCTTGCTAATATGCCCCTGAGTGTGGCCAGTTACGAGACCACATGTGTATGTGTTTCATTTATTGGGTCTCTGCTGCATCTCTGCACTTAAGTGGCTAAAGTTCCTCCTGATAAAAGATAGATAGACCGAGGTGAATGGTATGCCAAAGGAAAGACTAACGCGGATATGCTCGGTTAGAAATATGGTCTGTTTGTCGTTCTTATGGGTGGTTGGGATAAGGTGTAGTGAGAGAATTTCTCCTATTATCTCGAGTGCCCTCAGACACCCTTGCGAGAGTCAAATATCATCATAGGGCGTTGCTCCTCATGTGGGTGGCGCTGCAGTCCCTCACGGGCCCCACAAGAGGGCTCTTTGTTGGAGATCTTTTATAGGAGATGCCGCAGTTGTGCATGTGGGTGTAGGGGCCTAGGAGAAAAGATTATGTGGTGAGTTAAAATGATCTAACAGTGCCCGGAATCAGTTTTATTCTTGGGTCCGTATGATCAGTTAAAATGGGGTGGGTCCTGGAGAAAACCTCTAAAAAACAAATAAGAGGAGTGGTCACCAGGTCACTACACTTGCGTCGAGTGGGCCGAATACTTCTTGGCCTACCCGCACTCCTGCCACGAGGTCTGTGCCCCAGGGTACTCCAATACAGCCCAGACTCATGATGCATGACATCACATCTGCCCAAAGAGGCACAATGAAGGTCTGGTGATTGCTCAGTACCTGTAGCAGCCCCCCCCCCTGTTCTGCTGCACGCTCTTTCACCTGTGAGGTACTCCTGCGACCTGTGAAGTGCCCAGCAACAGGTAACTCAAATTTTCTGTTTTGGACTCCCCTCTGGGGCTGGTGCGATCAAAGACTGTTGTTGAGGCCGAACCCCGCGTAACTACACCATGCTGAAGAACGTCATCACTGCGCACTTTGAGCCGTACACTAACCCCAACTATGAGCAGTTTCTCCTCCACCAAGCGCGACAACGGCCCGACAAGTCTCGTCAATGTGTTCTACCGCCGCCTGAAGGAGCTTGCAAGCACGTGCACACTCCCGGATGAAGATGAGGAGGTGAGATCCTAGGTCATTCAGGGTTGTGCTTTTTCCAAACTTCATGAACGGATCCTTCAGGAGCCCAATATGTGCATGAGAGATATCCTGACACAGGGACGCTTCAAGGAACTTTCTAAAGCCCGTGCCGCCTGCACCAATCCAAACCAGTAATCACCTTTCAAAGAGGATCCCGTTAACGTTGTTCACTAGGAAGTATGTGTACCACAGCCAGAGTCCACCAAACTGAAATCTGCGACACGCACAAGTGGTTGGTGCAGGGGCCCCTACCCTAACTCAGGTGCCTGTCCTGCCCGAGGAAAATCCAGCAGTGCCTGTAGCATGCTGAACCACTTCTCTAAAGCATGCCACTCCTCCCAGATACAACGACCCATCCCCGAAGAAGGCTGTGAAACCACGCCTGGACCAGCACACAGGAAGAGACATAGATGATAATGATGATGCAGGAGTTGTCCGCGTAGTGTGAGCAATTGACCCGCTCTGAACAAGCCGACAAACAACCCCTATGTGTCTCATTATGGTGCAAGGTCATCCAGTCTCAGCCCTCATTGACACTGGAGCGTCCATTAATCTGATGGCTGCTGTAGTATATCAAAGCCTGTCAAACCCCCCTGTCATACTTCTCTCAAGAGTGCAGGTGTACGCCTTTGGCAACCAATTATCGCTACAACTCCACTGCATTTTCCACGTGCCGGATGGCAAAGGTTCACATGTCCCAAGAAGGATCCAGATGCCTCCTCAGTTGTCAAACTGCCCAGGATTTCGACTTGGTACACTTTACCTTCAGAGTTCATGCCCACGACCTTGACCAACTTCTCCAAGACTTCTCTGAAGGATAGGCTGCCTAGTAGCCATCCACTTACACATTGATGAATCCATCGCTCCAGTGGCGCTAAGACACTGAGGAGTCCACCTACGTGCCAAGGTGGAAAAATAATTGAACCTCTTAGACGCAGTTGGCATCAAACGGATAGGAAGGACCAACCCCGTAGGTCTCTCCCATCATAGTGGCGAAGAAACCCAAACAGCCTAAGGCTGTACTTATTTGCATGGATATGAGGCTATCAATCTAGTGATCATGGGGGGAAAGTCATCTCACACCATCCATTGATGACATAATTGGCAAACTGTCTAGCTATAAGTGGTTTTCGAAAATGGACCTCCGGTTACCATCGGATACCGCTGCACCCAGACTCTCAGCTGATCACCACATTCTTCACGCATGCTGGTCTCTGGGGGTACACCCGGCTAAACTTCAGAATTCCCAGCGCCGTTAAAGTACTCCAGCACATTGTCAAGAACATTCTGCATGGTCTCCCAGGTGTGCTGAATGTAAGCCATGATATCCTGGTTCACGCCGAACACTATGAGATCGCCTTACTCGACCCAAAGCTTTCTTCACCAGACTCATGGAGCATGGTTTGGCCCTTCACTGTGATAAATGCAAATTTTTAAGTAACAACATCAGTTTCTTCAGATATCTGTTCTCAGACAAAGGAGCAGGAGGAATTCAGAGAGATATTTACAAGGAAATAGCATAGCGCAACACTGCAGGCAATTTAGCAGTGCCACGCTGCGTCATTTAAAAAATGCAGCGATGCACCGTATTTAGAAGAATACAGCGAACCCCTGTGTTTTCCCTTGCGCTGGTGCTGAAAAAAGCTGGCTAGTGCCAAAAGACACCCTTGCGCCATATTGCAAGGGTGCCTGCATTGCAGGGACGATTCCCTGCAATGCAGGTACCCTTGCACCATGGTGCAAGGGCGTCTGTGTTGCAGGGAATGATTGTGTTCGTGCAGGAAGGGACACCTTGAAGCACATAAACAATTTTTAAAGGCAATTTACTCTTTGTATGTGTGCTGCATTCTGCAGCATACATAGAAGGAGCAAAACAAGCAGAAATAAAAGTATTTCTCCAAATTGAGCCACTCTAACATTTTTGGTACTGCCTCAGATTTAAGGATACTTGTAAAGTGGGGGCAGCATCAAAAAGCAATGTGTGTTGCGGTGGAAAACCCACATTAACACCCATTGCACGCCCCTTTCACACAGATATCTGCATAAAAGGGGACGGTACTTACAAAGCGGCGTTAAGCCACGCAGAGTGGCTTAACGCCGCTTTGTAAACATGGAGCAGGCCATTGTGCTACTGGAACATCAGAAAAAATGATATTCCGATGGTGCAATGCCCTTGTAAATATGCCCCTCAGTGTTAAGAAAACTTTGCTTGAGCTGGTGGAGGGACCTACAGTTTCTGTCAAAACCAGCTATGTCCTCAGAATACTATCAGAGCTGCATGTCATCTCCATGCAGGTGAAAGCTGGAGCCAGACTTTTAAGAGGGTGCACCGGAGCTCCATGTAAAGGATGATGAATCGGCAATAGAATTTATCTTTGGAGGACTCCCTAAGAGAAGAAGGGTGGGAAAGGTAGCTTTAAAGTTTAACCTGCTGAAGGTGGCTTTAGATAGGATTAAACCCATTCAAGAACACTGATTTTACATCAGCAGGCAAAACTCACTGGAGAGTGGCCCTAGGTTCATGCTGTCGTGGTCATGAATAAACAAATAAATGATTAAACAAATGAAAAGATTTCAAAAGCACAAGGGACACATACACAATGTGCCAAGTTAAAAAGTCTAAAACACCCAGGTTTTCAGCTAATACTAAAAATGCAAGTATGGTGTAGTATTTTAAAATATGGTGGTATTTGCAAGAATGGCAGAGTACAGATGGTAGGTGGTCACAGACCTTAGCTGCCAGAAATGGAAAGAAACTATCTCCCTTCCTGAATGAATGAATGAAAGCGGATTTATAGAGCGCAAACAAATGCCCAAAGGTAGCAAGGCCTTGGAGCATCTAATTCCAGGCCTCTGAAACAAATGAGCATCAGTTGATCTTTAGGCTCTAGAAGGGGTACAGCTAGTGTTTAATTTGAGCCGGAGCTTTCCGGTTCTCTGCAGCGGCACTTATGACAGTCTGCCACATGGTGGCGATGTCTGTTTAAATTGAAGATGAGAATAATAAGAGTTGTTTATTAATTCAATATACATTAACAATCACTAAAATCTACCACCCAAGCTTTTCTTATGCTTGAGGAGCCTGGAATATGAACTTCCACTCTTGTAGGATTGCAAGTGTGATGGTTAGTAGTTGTGTTGGTTCTGTCATCATTGGCAGCACTGACTGGGCAGTGGGTGGTGTAAGCTGCAGTGACCCTCTGGCGAGAGCCCTCCCACTAATGTTTTTATAAATTAAACACTGGGTACAGCGCTGAAGCTTCTCGAACCATATCTAGGACCAGAGTTGTACAGCACTCTGTGAACCAACAACAGAGCTTTAAAACAAATCCTCTTTTGAGCTAGCAACCAGTGGAGATGTTTAGGATGGTGCAATGCTGATGCATGGTGAGGTAATGTATGGATTAAATGGACAGCAACATTCTTAATAGTCTGTCATCAATTGACCTAAGAGTCTGGTAAAACAAAGTGTACAATGTTGGATGATCCAACCTCGCCGTGATCAAAGTAGAGCAAAGTAGGTCAAAGCAAGAGCCGGCCCCAGACAAAATCTGAAGATGAACAGAACGTTGTTGAACTTAACTTCCAAATTTTTAACTACTGTTGAAGGCTGAGGGAAAGAAGCCAGGCCTGCTGGCCACCATTTATTGGAGCAATTGTCCTGTGCACTTCCACAAAGCAAGACTTCAGGTTTTTTCTGAATTGCAATTAGGTAGATTTATTTAATATAGTCTATCATCCTGGTAGAAAGGCTTTAAAGGAATCTTGTGTAGTCTTTATCAACTGAAAAGGCCAGCTGGGACAATAGACAAAATCAAAGAAGCCAGTGAAGCTAAATGCGCATTAAAGAGGGTACAACTGAGCGAAGAGCCCTGTGGCACCCCGTATTTAAGCAACTCGCAACCTGATGGGAAAGAAGAAACCACCACCCATATCACGAGCACTACATAAACATATGGAGAAGCGGGCGTGCCAAAGGCAAGCCCGTCTGCACCCGTCCACGGCTACTGGGTCCAGGGACCTGGCATAATGCCCAATTGATCAGATACTCTTCAGGGGAATTATGTTCGCTAGCAGCTAGGACTAACCAGGGAGTTGAGCCTGATGTCTTACACAAGTTAGAATACTATGGACTATTGAATGTCGACCACAATGTTCGGCAGTTCTTTCCAGTATTGGAAACACTGCCCCCTATCCAGAATGAACACATCACTACCAGAGCAAAGATCCCTGACTTGAAGGAGCTAATCTACCTCAACACACGCTCCCTGGATAAGCATCAGATGGAAATTTTTAATCTTTTAGAAACCGAAGCACCAGACTTGTTACTAGTTACTGAAACTTGGTTGACTCTGGAATCTATGCCTGACATTCTTGCGGCCCTTACTAGTAATTATTACTTAATGCAGGCCAATAGACCCCCTGGGAAAAGAGGAGGAGGAGTAGCAGCAATCATCAAAAAAGAATTCTCGGCCACTGCCATCACCCCATTTGAATTCACCTTAGTGGACAGCCTCACACTCAAAATTACATTCCCTAAATCAACATTAGTGTGTATATTGATGTATAGACCCCCTACTGTAATAGGAGATTCTGTCATTGAATTAGTGAATTATTTGACCCAACTCACTATATATTAAGCAAATACTATTGTAATTGGAGACCTGAACTGCTGTTCAACAGAAGAAGGGGGGAGCCGGGGCTCCAATGAGCTCGCAGATTCACTAAATAATTAGAATTTTGAAGGATATATAACGGTACCCACCCACATTAAAGGGGACGCTTTAGCCAACTATTGGACCTCTAATCTTTGGTACATAACTTAATGATAAAGCCATGTGTGTGGTCAGATCACCACCTTATACACTTTGCTATAAATGGGCTACCTATACCACAAACTTTGTGCAACACGAAACAACTGACTAGGAACTGGAATAATGTTCTCCTACCAGAGTTCTCCAACTCGCTGAATTCTACAATCCCTCCAATAATGGGCAATGTTATGTAATGGAAAGAGCTACCTTCAACAGGCAACTACATGTATGCGAGTTGCATGCCCCACTACAATGGAAAGAGAGGGGTTCCAGGCGGCATGAAACCTCTTATTTGTTCACAGCAGAGTTAAAACTAGTTAAACTTGAAACCCGTCAAGCAGAAAGAAAATGGAGGAGTAATTACTCCCCAACGGAAAGGATAAGTTATGATAAAGCATTCAACGAGTACAAAACAGCCATTGTGGAGGCAAAAAAGGCATTCTACACTGACAGGGTACTTAGCTCTGAAAACAAATCTAAGGACGTTTTTAAAATAGTCAGAGAACTCTCTAGTGCAGACCTCGACACCCTGACCATCACTCCCTCTCAGGTCCTGTGTGACAACTTGAGCACTTACTTCGTCGATAAAATTAAGAACATCCAAAATTCTATCTCCTCCAACCCTCATGACTGGAAATCACATGAGCGATTCATGAACCCTATAACCATGTCTCATTTCCAAAATGTCACCTTGGATCGGTTCCTAGAGCTGGGAAACAAGATACAATCTGGTTCCCCATATGACCCTTGCCCCGCCAGGATACAAAAAGACCTTCTCGTTCAATTTCCAGATACCTATCACACTCTTCTCAACACCTCTCTAGAGCAAGGGGTGGTTCCACGCGCCTTCAAAGAGGCAGTAGTTGTCCCACTGCAAAAGAAAGCAGGAGTAGATCCCAGCGTAATGAGCAATTACAGACCAATATCGCTCCTTCCGTATCCGGCAAAGATACTGGAGGCACATGTTGCAAAACTTCTGTGTGCCTTCATTGAAGGCACTAATTTCCTAGACCCCCATCAGGCAGGCTTCAGACCATCAAATTCCACCAAAGTAGTCATCATGAGTGTAGTGAATGACCTGAAAGAGAGGTCAGATAGGGGGTGCACACAAGCCCTGGTACTATTAGACCTCTCCGCTGCATTCGATACCGTGGATCATATTAACTGATAGAATGAAAGAGGCAGGCTTGAGGGACAAGGCACTGGAATGGATGCTTTCATTCCTTGGGGAACCTACCCAATCTGTTAGGCTAGCTCCTTTCACCTCGGCTTGGGTCAATCTCACATGCGGTGTCCCACAAGACTCATCTCTTTCACCACACCTGTTTAACATCTATATCAGCCCCCTGATTCATGCTCTGCAATCCAGGGGAGTGAATTATACAATTACGCAGATGACATGCAGCTGATCTTCCCAATTGATGAGACAGAGGGATCCAAGGAATTATTCCAAAGTACTATGCACTTCATTAAAGACTGGATGAGTCATACCTATCTAAAATTAAACTGTGATAAAACTGTGATGCAGCGGGTTTACCAGCTTGGGTTACTCACAAACTACCATACTCACCTGAGTCCATAAACATTCACACATAAGCCAGTAATTTACCGCTGCAATCAATTTCGATATTCCTGCGTGATGAATTTTCCTTTACCAATTCTTACCAACCCTATCACCTTTGGGGCCAGATGTAGGTAATCCAGATTTACCGATTAGGTAAGTATTACCGAATCGGTAAGATTCGGTAAATACCGAATCGGCATTTACCGATTCGGTAATTCCCATTCATTCCTATGGGCCTCCAGGCCCTTAGGAATGAATGGGAATTACCGAATCGGTAAGTACCGATTCGGTAAAAGGGGGGACAGATTGAAGGGTGGCAGGGTGTCACTTTGACACCCTGTTACATCCCTGAATTGTGTATTTGTGCACATGTGGCAGACATACATGCCCTAAGGGCTTGTATGTCTGCCACAGGCATTGTAATAATTTGCCAAAAATTGCTTCTTTTGGGGTTTTTGATATTTACCACCAACTTGTAGTTGGTGTTAAATACCGAATCCTAAAATGGGAAAAGCACTCATTTGAGTGTTCCCTACATTAAGGATTCGGTAATTTACCGAATCGGTATTTAAGAATTCGGTAATTTACCGATTCCTTAAATTACCGATTCGGTAAATTACCGAATCCTTAAATTAGGCCCCTACATCTGAAAAGCCTAATACCGGTCGGTAACACCCGAAATTCGGTAATTTCGGCCATTACCGACCGGTATTAGGCTTTCTACATCTGGCCCCTTGGTCTTGATTTCCTCTGGTCAATAGATCTGGTTGTTAGTAGAATAGGTTGAAATTTCATTTAACCTTTTCTTCAAATGACCACAGACTCGAGAGAGTTTTAAAAGTATTATCTAATTACTAATTTTGTGAGTCAAATTCCAATACATGTCATATACTGATTTCTTGAGGAAAATAATCAAGAATAGGACAAAATAAGTCTTGGTTAAAATCTCATGATGACAGTACCTGGAAAGGGGTGGAAACTGAGAGAACAAGGACAAACTACACAGAATTATATTTACCTAGAATGGTGTGAGGAACAACCCCTGGCCAAGGAGCTGGATAGGGACCCCTAGATAGTCAGGAGCCAAAGAATCAGGACAGGTTCAGGACAGGATAGGTGACCTCTTCTAGATGCAACGCCAGCACCGCACCCCTCTCTGGCACTACTCTCTTCGATTATTCCCCTTCCTCTGATGTGCCTCCTCGATTTTCTTTCGCGTTCCCCTTCTAGATGATTGGATTCTTTTCCGGCAGTATCTCAGTCTCTTCTCTCTCTCTCGTGTCTTCTATTAGTGTGCTCAGACAGCGTCTCTGACCTCTGTGGCATCCACCGTCATCTGCGTCGTGATGGTCTGTGACATCTAACTGACTAAGCCTACCTTAGCTATACTATTCTATGTGTATATACCACCTCCCAATGTTTCAATATCGTAAAAAACCCTACTTCTGATTGGGCAAGGAGATGGGGAGAGGTCATCACACTATACTAATGTAATGCTTTTTCTCTAGTTCATTGTTCAATATTCCCGCCGCTTAATTTACTTTCCCAAGCTTTATTCCCACCCGCATTTCACATTAGGATCAATACATTGTATACACATTTTGACTTCTTTCCTTCCCCTCTTCGGGTCAAGAGGTGAGGTTCCCAAGCGCTTCGTGCTAGAGGGACCTTGGCTGAGTTTCAACTGATTCATCATGGTTCCGGTCTGGTTTTGGGTGCCCTTGCGCACAAGTCAGGTGGGGTAGGGATTTCAGTCATGCTCCAGGCCCAAATACAAACTAGAAAGGCATGTTAAAATACAGGAATAAATGAATGCACTGTATACCACTTATTCTACTCTAATCCCATTAACTTATTTAATCTTTTGCATTAGTAATTTTAATAAAACGTGAGAGATTTAGTTTAAGCATGGCAGGTGCATTAACATGTGAGTTTCAAGCGGCCATTTTAATAGCTATTGCGCAGCTGCAAAGTTTTCCCACCAAAGCAAAGGATGTCATACTACGTAGATGCAGTAAACGCCTGCGCAGAAAATTCCAGCGTTTTTGGCAGCCATTTTAAGTCACTCGGGTTAATGGTTAGTAATACACACAGGCAAGCTTCTCCTAGATTCCGTATTAGGTTTGTAATGCATTATTAGTATTTACGAACATGTTGGTTACACTATTACACATTATTTGAGAGGATTGCATCCGAGCAAGTTTCTTTCATATGAAACCTTGCTCCATCAATCTCCTCCCTGATGGCATTTTATGCCATCACTAATTTCAATCACTAAATCAGATGCCAATTTTAACAATTTTCTAATTCAAGTTCTTCAACTCTTTCAATTTTTCACTTCTCTTTCTTATATTGTAAACCTTTCATTCTTTTGTAAATATCTCCTTTTATCTCTTCAAGCTGGATTTCATCATATTTTCTCTTCTTTCCCTTCTCATTCACTTCATACCATTTCCTTTTCCTGCAACATTTGCACCAAAACATTATTGCTAAAACTAATAAGGTTATTCCCATCATTGGCATTATTGTTTGACCTATTATACTTTTACCTAGGTTAGAAAACCAACTACCTATTTTGGAAATACTATTTGTTAGTTTCTTCCATACACTGTCAACTTCCAGTGGTTTTAAATCCTCCTCCAAATTTGTGATATTTTCGATACAGCCTCCAATTTCAACACTTTTGTCTAGAATATAAGTGCAACAATATTGCGCTTTCAATATTTTACAGACTCCACCCTCTTTAGCTAATAATATATCAAGAGCAAGTCGATTTTGCAAAACCATAGATCTGACCGCAACCAATTCGGTATTGATCAATAAAAATCCTCCAGCAGTGTCAGTTGATAACCGATCAACTACTATAGACAATTGATAGATTTTTCATGAGTTCAAAAGAACTCCCACTGAAGGTATTAATGCACTGAATATATCACCTACTATTTCTGAAAAACTAGCCCTTTTGTTGCGTGTTAGTCCGTTATTATCTTCATTGCTTCCAGTGATTCTTTTAACATGATATACTGTAGAGAATACTATTCCGAAATAGAAACTCCTGTACCAATGATCAGGCAGCTTAAAATAAGCTTTGTTTCCACACACATAATAGATTCCAGGAAATATTGGATTGGTTCCACCTTTTAGTCCCCAAACCCCAATTACTAAAAAAGTATGTTCACATTCACTGGAACCAATAAATATATGGTTATACTCTGTTTTTAATCTATGGAGACAGATTTTCCCTTTCTTTTCAAGGTCCAGGGACATAGCAGCATGAGTCTTGCCAGTTGCAATTAGGTCTTCTTTCTCAGCCTATTTGGGTATCTGAGGTTTCGGTTCAGAGGCCCTTCTTTGGAAATCCTGTCTCCTTTCCTCAACTAAATTCAGAAATATCTTTTCTTCTTCATGTAATTGAAATGTTAAATTGTGCTTGTGTGCTTCAGCTATATCTATTGCTTTCAATGTTAGAAACAATTCACCCATGAATTGTCAGTCTCTAGTACTAAGAACTGGGTTTGTGCTTTTTCACAGAGGAACTTAAAATAAAATCACATCTATGTTATAATAATAATACTGTGACTTTCCAGTTCAATAAAATAAACTAGCTAAAACACTACATGAAATACCACATGTCAACGGTAAATGATGATATGTTACACCTTCTGCTTCTGATGTTGGCAGTTTCATACACACATAACAATCGCTAACTTCCATGGTTTTTATATAGTGTACTAATAGGTTTGCAAAAACATTTAAATCTGTATCATTTTTATTCATTGAGTGATGTAAATCTAACTCATCTGGTGCTTCTAAATCTACTCTGTCCTGTTTAATGTTAGCCACTCTTTCATGTATATTAGTGCTGTTCTGTTTGTTCGTAACCATTAAATAGGGGATGGCTATTGTTAGTACTAACCATGTTATAAGTACTAAAAATGTGCTACATATACACATTCTACAACATTTCTTTAGACAGTTTTGTTTCGGTTTTCTAGCAGCTCTATTGTCAGCCATTTTGGGTTAAGAAGAGTTCTCCCCTCTTTAGAAATTTTGCACACGATATAACCTGGGGAGTTGTCTTTTCTTCAAGTGAGTCTCACTTCTTCGTCAATTCGTTCAGCATTTAATTCTTCATCACTTTCTCCACTTATTTCAAGATTCTCAAAATCTTCAAGAATTACATATGTCCATTCAGGACCCTTGAATTTATTATTCAGTCTTTTCAATCTTGGACTTCTTCTTCTGGGCTTTTCACTGGACGGACCAGATTGGCTGGATACTTCATTTACTTGGTCAGGTTCTTCATTTATAGTTTTAAGGCGATATTTTCAGTCTCTTAACACTAAGCCAATTATCACCTTTCCTGACCCTTTTAGCTTGCACTGTGCTTTCAGCTTCTTCAAGAGTTCTTTTATTTTCATTGATTTGTGGCACAACTTGATTGTTTCCGCTTTTAGAATTCCTCTCTATCTGACCTTGTCCAGGGCTTATCACCTCAGCCGTTTCTGCCTGGATTCGTTCTTCTTCCCTAATCTGACACTGTTCAGGATTTGTTTTGATTTGTTCTTCTTCTTCCTGAACTTGTTTTTCTTTTCCTAACTGATCCTGCTCAGGTCTTTCAGTTTCTTGATTTTCTTCTGCCTCGGTATGTTCTCTAAGACCTATCTGTCCCTCCTCAGACGTGTGGATGGTGTTTTTATTTATTTTGTCTGAGTAGATTGTTCTTTCCTTATCTGGTCCTGCTCAGGTTCTTTTACAACTGTATTTTCACTTCTCTGAGCATGTTCTTCTATTCCTAACTCGTCCTCACTCTCGTCCTGTCTTTCTAATCAGGTTTGACTTCTTGATCTCACAATCACTTCAGGTATGTCCACTACTGGGATCCCGTCATCCTGACTAGTGCTAGGTTGTTCTTGATCAGCGACTTCAGGATCTGTTATTCGTGATCCTTCAGCTGCACAACCGTCAGCGGGCTCAACTGCTCGAGTTAGTTGGGGCTCTACTTCGTCAGGTACTGGTACTCTTTTTGTACCGCTTGCATGAATTCAATTAGGGAAGCCTGCACATTTTACAGCTGTTGTTGTAACCAATATAACGTGATGTGGTTTTTCCCACCTTGGTGCTAGGCACAATTCGCGAGTGTGATTCTTTACAACTACCCAGTCACCGGGCTTCAGATCTTGTGCTTGATTCGGCTGCCTGGCAACTGCGTCTTCCCCAACCTGGTGAGAGATAGAACGCACTTGGTTAGCCAACTCTTTGCAATAGTCCAGTACCAAATCATCAGATATATTCAACAGCTTGTGTCCTGGTATGCATGCTTGCCTTATTGCCCTTCCCATGAGTATTTCATGGGGACTCAAACCAGTATTTTTATCTGGGATACTTCTGAGTCCCATCAGGACAAGAGGTAAAGTATCAGGCCACTCCAGTGGGGTGGATGCACACACCTTTCTCAGTCTTGACTTGATTGTGCCATTCAATTGTTCTACCACTCCAGAAGCCTCGGCGGGATGCACAGTGCAGTTTTTGTTCAATTTTAAATGCTTCACAAATCAATCAAATTATGTCATTATTGAAATGAGATCCTCTATCTGATTCAATAGTTACTGGAAAACCGAATCGAGGAATGAGTTCCCTCAATAGGAGTTTGACCACTAACAAGCTGTCATTCCGCCTGGTCGGGTGTGCTTCTACCCACTTCGAAAATAAACAAACTATGACAAGTACATATTTCAGTCCTCGACAAACAGGTAACTGAATGAAATCAATTTGAAGTCTTACAAATGGACCTTCTGCCTTTCCAATTGGTCCCGTACTGACTGCTGTTTTCCTGCCTGGATTCATTTGTTGACATGTTAAACATCTCTAGCAAAGGCTCTCTGCAACATTCCTGAACCTTGCATTGAACCAATCTTGTCGGAAAAGTCTAATCATAGCATCTCTGCCTATGTGGGTGTCTCCATGATACATTCTAGCCATGGATGCAAGCATACAGTCAGGCATCACTGGTCTTCCATCTAAATAGACCGACACACCATCTTCAGCTCTTCTCTGACAACCTATTTTCTCCCACTCCTCCTTTTCTCTTATGTCTACTTCATCTTGTAGGTCTTTTACTTCTTCCAATGTTCCTATACCCCCAAGAAACATAAGTTGGCAGCTGATTCCACATGTTTCAATTTTCTTGTATAATGCTATTTTGTATTTAGGTGTTGAGCAACCGGGTCAGCATATCGATTACCGGCTGTCACATGATCATCTCCTGATTGGTGAGCAGCACACTTGACCACTGCCACTTCTTTTGGCAATTGAATTGCTTCAATCAATTCTTTCACAAATTTCCATTTTTAATGGGTGATCCTAAAGAAGTCATGAAATCCCTCTGCATCCAGAGCTGGCCAAAGTCGTGCACAACCCCGTAACCATACTATCAGTGTAAATGGTTACTTTCCAATTTTTCTCAATTTTACAAGCTTTAATTAAAGCTATCAATTCGGCTAATTGTGCAGACTTGACTCCTGGTAAATAGGATGCTTCGACTATTCCAGCCAATGTACACACAACGTATGCAGCACTCAATCCTCCTTCTTCATGGCGCATACACGAGCCATCTACAAAGAGCTCATGTTCTACAACCTTCAAGGGTTCTTCCTGTATGTCTGGATGGGGTTTGGTACTGAGTTCAGTAACGTCGAGACATTCATGTTCGACTTCATCTTTCCACTCTTCCTGGTATGGATCTGGTAACAAGATAGCTTAGTTTGGAACAGTACACCTTGCTATGGTCACGTACTCAGCCCCTAGTATAACTTGCTCATATTTTGTCAATCGACTAGGAGTAGGATACTGAGTTTGTGTTCTTGTCAACAGAATTTCAACTGAGTGTGGGACGTACACTTTTACAGGGTGTCCTATCACAATTGATTTGCATTGTTCCAGACTCATGCACATTGCATCTACAGCTTTTAGACAACCTGGCAGTGCAGATGCCACGGACCAAAGTAGCTGAAAAATATGCCACAGGACGTTGCATTAGGCCATGTGTCTGGGTTAGGACTGAGAGTGCACAATTATCTCTCTCGTAGCAGAATAATGCAAAGTCTTTTGAATAGTCTGGCATACCAAGGGCAGGTGCTCCACACAAACAGTTTTAAGAAAGCCGTCATACTTTCGTCATCCCACTCTACTGGATCTTTTGCTCATTTCTTGGTCATTTGTATCAAGGGTTTGGCCAGTAATGAAAATCCCACAATCCACTGCCTGCAATGACCTACGACGCCAAGAAACATCCTTATTTCTTTTTAGGTTTGTGGTAATCGCATTTGTCTTATTACTTTTAGTCTTTCTGTGGTCACTTTCCCAACTCCTCTTTCTATTTGGTGTCCCAAATATTTGACTGAATTTTTGCAAAACTGTAATTTCTATGGTGACACTTTATGTCCACCTTTAGCCAGATGATTTAGCAAAGCAATTGAATCAGTAACACAGTCACTTCGGGTTTTCGACGCGGCCAATAAGTCGTCAATATATTGCACCAAGACCGATTGTCTGGGTAACACCAGAGATTCAAGACATCTTTTAAAAATTTGGTTAAAAATTGAAGGACTTTCAGTGTACCCTTGAGGAACACAATTCCAAACATAGACACGCTCCTCAAATTTAAAAGGAAATAAAAATTGACTATCAGGGTGAAATTGAATGGAGAAAAAGGCATGACATAAATCAATTAAGGTACACCATCCTGCTGTCCATGGTATCTGGTATAAAATTGCTGCTGGCTTTGGCACTACAGGGCAACATGGTATGACAATCTTATTAATCCTTCTCACATCTTGAACCACCCTATATTTCCCGTTAGGTTTCTTTATTCCAATTATGGGTGAGTAACAAGGACTACTCATTTTTTCTTTCAGAATGCCTTGCTCAACCAATCAATCAATTTCTGCTGCAACACCAGCTTTAATTTCCGGACTCATTTTGTATTGTCGGGTATTTGGATAAACTGCACCTTCCTTACAGTCACTTTTACTGGATCTACATTTGCCATTAATCCAACTTCTTTTCCTGTAAAATCCCACACTTCAGGATTTACAGTAGTTTTGACCATCTGACAGCTCATCTTCTGTCATCATGGAAAACATTTCATTTACTTCTGTTCCCTGCTTGGCTAATATGATTTTGTAGAATCCATCTTGATCAGAGGTCTGAATTCCAACACCATCCGTTGTGCAGAATATTGTGCAATACATTTTGCACAATAAATCCCTTCCTAGTAAGTTAACGGGACTTGAGTCACACACCACAAACGTATGCATCTCTTTAAAATTGCCAATACATACCTCCATTGGTTTTGTAATTGGGGAACAATTTGTTTATTAGAAACGCCCACTACTTGGATCGCTTCTCCTGAGAGGGGTAGGTTTGGGATGTCTGTTGTTCTCAAAGAAAAACGGGTAGCACCAGTGTCCAACAAGAAGGTGATGTCATTCCCTTCAACCTTACCATCTATATATCAACCTGACTGATCTACTGGCAAGGATGCGCCAAGTACGCACTCCTCATCCTCCCCTCTCAGGCACCGTCATTGTATATCATTGTCGAAATAGGAATCCTGCAAAAGAAACTGTGGTGTTACAAAATTCTTCTTACCACTTCCTTCCTGGAATCCGGTGTCCACACTGTACTTGGCTTGACTCACAAAATTTGGCATATGGGGAAGGTGGCAATTGACTTTGTAGATTTACAACCTGCTGCGGTTGTCTCATTAACACCTCATTCTGCATCTGTGGATTTAAGTTTTGATTTTGGGTGTTATTATTCTGTATCATTTTACACTTGTTTTTCCAATGCCCTAATTTTCCGCACCCGTGACAGGGAAACTTTTTCTTTGCCTCTTCTCTTCTTCTCTGCTCAATCGTTCTCTTGGTTTACCCCCACTATTTTCGCCTTGACCTTGCCCTTTTCCTTGGTTTCCTGCCTGAATATTTAGCTGAAGTTCTTGCTGTTCTGCTCATTTAACTTGGGCCCACATTACTTTTTCTTCTAAATTCTTTCGTCTGTTATCGATTTCGTCTCCACAGTACTTTGCGTACTTGAGGATCTCATCTATGGGTTTCGCTTGCCAGCATAAAATATGCTGCTTAATCATTTGCGATGTGTCCAACCTTAACCCAGACACAAATCGATATACGAAATATGTCATGTCTTTGTCTCCAACATTCTCAAACACACTGTACTGCTTAAACACCTGTAAAAGGCGTTCATAGTAGGCATGTACTGACTCATCCTTTTCTTGTTCTGTTCTATCCAATCAGTTTCTTTTGGGGAAATCTTCCCTTTCAGAAAATTGACTACCTGGTGATATTTTTGAATTACTTCTTCTGACGGGGCTCCTGTCTTTTCATCCCTCGGGTACTCATCATTGGGCCAATCTACTGTAATTTTACATTCTGTCCACAAATCGCCAGGTACAACTATGTCGAATAGACCATCTAAGTCCTTCAATAAAACTTTTGAAACCTTCACAAACCTTTCAACTTGCCTGTACAATTGTACTGGTTTTTCTCTCAACTTTGGGAAATCATTGGTAAAAGGTAAAATATCCTGTCGGGTCCACGGGACATGTACATAACCCCCTCCTGGTAATTCTCTCATTGGGCTCAATCTTTCAACTTTTTCTGTTTCTTTCATTAAATACTCAGATGTTAGTCGATTCACCTGTGCTTCTCTTTTTTCTTTGTCCACCTAGTTTTCCATCAATCTAAATCTCCCCATTTTTGCAACAGTGTCAACAACTCTTTTATCTGTAATTGTCTTCCCGACACATTCATGTTTTCTAAATCCCTATTGGAAAATTCTACTCTATAGGGTTTCTGCAATACTTTGGATTTCCTTATGTGAATTCCTATTTCTGAGGCCAAATTCATCAATTTTCATGAAATATTTTCATATTTAGGGTGATGCTTCTGCATATAAATAGCAAGTCTTCCTTACTAAAGGTGTTTAATCTATCCACTCCTACATTCCCAGCTATCATTTCTTCCAATTCAACTCTTAATTTAAATATATCTAATATTTTTGGTTGGGTTTTGGTCTATCTATTTCTCGTGTCCATCTTTCTATTTCTTCTGGGGTTACAATTGTGGCATTTTCTGTTCCTATAGATGTCTCAATTTGCACTTCTTTCGAACAACCTGGTGTGACTTTTCTGGGTAAATCATTTATTTGCTCTCTTATTGGCAAATCCATTAAGGAAATTACTGATTCACTTTCGCTGGCTTGATCATCAATTATTATATTTTCTTTTCTGGGTTTCATGATCGGTGTAGTCATGACAGGTGTTTTAGGACAATTTAGCTTATCCCCATATTAGGGAACAATGGCACCTATAGTTACAGGTATCGTTAGTGCTTCAGGATTTGTGTTCAGCTGGGTTATTTTCTGGATTAATTCACTACTATTTTTATTTATCGCTTCCTTTTCTTTTTCTTGAAGTACCCTTTCTATTGTAGTCTCGTGCACAACCTGCGGAACTAAAGATGTTTTCAGAATCGGGGCACATGGGGTAGTTCTATTTGACTCTTCTTGGTAAGGTGGAGGATTTTTCAATAAAATATCTTCAAAATAATGATCTTCTGAATCTCCGCTACCTGTCATTAAATGTTTTGTTTTCTCTGTACATTTACTTCCTGTCTGTTCTTCTGTCATTAGTACAGGGTATAATCCTTCCACCACCATGGCTTGTCTCCATTGTTTCATCTATCTCGAGTTTGACGAGGAAATTTGGGATAACATTTACTCAGGTTCCTGTTACTTCCTGATCTATCATGCTCAAATGCTTCAGTTTCCCATTCTTCTAAAGCTTCATACTGGGTCAATCTAGGTCTTGGGTCTAACTCATTCATGCGAGTTCATAATTTATGTAAAATTCTCCCATTAAATGTTACGAACTCAGGAAATGGTAATATTCCATCATCTTTTGTATATTCTATCCACTTTTCTACCAATACACCATACTTTTCGCCAACATGTTTTGTTGCCAAGAGTTTACACAACTTCATCGGGGCTTATGGGGGTTCTATACTCTTATTCTTCATTCTTCATAGTTTCCAAGACCTGATGGTTGCCTATTCACTGCATACCTACAACCATCATTCATATATGGACCCCGTGTCAAAAGATCACATGTCCGCCGGGTAGCCCCTCAATGTCCAGCACCCGGTGCCGAGTCACTCCGGCGCGTGTAGAGCTCCGACAAGCTTGGAGCCGAAGTATGGTGTATTGGTAACATTTTTAAGTGGGAATGCTTTCAGCCAGAAATAAAATTAGATGGCCAGTAAGCATCAACCGGTTTTAACAAGTGAGAATTCTAAAAAGTTTCCTTTTTTTAGGTTTTCACTGGGGTTCAGTGAGTACATTAGTGGTCAGTGCAGTGGGCATACTTAATGGTGTCCACTTTTTCTTCAATATATGAGTTTTGTTGAAAAGGGAGCACATTAGTTCTTTTTGTATATCTTTTCTGCACACAATAAAGAGAGAGCGGCCAATGATGAGAAGTGGGTAGACTGGCAATTATTGGTCAGTAACCCCCTCGGGTGTTGCTACCGCGAGTTACTCTCTCTTTACACACTACATTTCTTCACGAGTCAGTATAGATCTGTGATGACAGTTTTTAAGGGTTGAAAGGGCACCACGATGAAGCATAGTAGTGTAAATTAACACACTAAGAGGACAAGGTGAAATACTATTATCAAAGCATACGTACGAGTCCAGATAGGTGCTATTCAGGTGGGGCCTTCTATTGTTGGAATCTGTTTGAGTGGGGGGCGGCCTCTCCTGTACATATATATTTTTTTCCCCTGTAACTCCTTTGTGATTGTTTGGATTACTCTAACGCCATCTTCTGAGGGCTCCCTGCAAATCAGACCCATAGGCTGCAACTAATACAAAATCAAGCGGCCAGGCTGGTCCTTCAGCAACCAAGACACTGTCGCATTAAACTACTCCTGAAGCAATTACATTGGCTCCCGGTGACTCAGCGGTCCATGTTTAAGACAGGTTGTATGGTCTTTAATGCCCTGAGTGAGAAGGGCCCTAAATTAATCTCTGCTATGATTTAAAGGTATGTACCCAAACGGAATCCCAGATCGGCCACAATGTGTATGCTGACGATTCCAAGATTCAAGTGCAAAAGAACGTGTGGTTCCCGTTTCTCTGTCCTTGGCCCCTCTCTCTGGAATTCCCTGCCAATAGACATTAAACTCACACCTGAGTACACCAATTTCAGGAAAAAACTGAAAACTTGGTTGTTTACTTTGGCTTACTGCTAGCAGCCCTAGGAAGTTCTCCCTCCCCCCTCAGTGCCAAGAGACCTTTCGGTATACGTGCGCTTAACAAATTCCCCAAATAAAAACAAAAACAAACTAACCCCTCTCTGCCACAACGAAAAACTGTAGCCATCTTAACGTGGGCAGAAAGAATCCCCTTTCTTCTTTGCCCATCACAATAAAACAGTGTTGGCATTCTCATGGCACGGTAACCATGAAGAGTGTCTGATGGGGGCAGGATGCTATGTGTACAGTGCAGGATGTTAGGCTGAGAGTTCAGAGGAAGATGCACAGTGGTGCTGTGGACCATCAATGCCAGTTGCCTAAAAGACGTCCTTTTTTGTAGATGCCATACAAGAAAGCTATTTTGTGTGACAGTGCTTGTAGTTAGGGTTATATTCATTCCTATAAAATATGGTAATCTCCCCGAATTTTCACTGCAAGCTTCCCGGTCCAAGATGGTGCAGGACTGGTTTTCTGTTAAGTCATTTCCTGTTTACTCATGTATAAAGAGGCTAGAATCTGAAAAGGATGTGTCACAATGCCTTGAATTTCCTTATTATTCACTTCATTTATCACCCATCTTGGATATTGTGTTTCCCTGATTTTTTGTGCTCTTATTTCCTTCAGCTGTTTTACTTTTTTTGGACCTTTAGCCTGGAAAAGTTTGACATACTCTCCCTCTACTGTTTTAAGGTGGTTTTGGTATCTTGCTTACCACCTCTTGTTGAGCTCTTCATTAAGGAACAATACACATTGCTGAGGAGGTCTTTTTTTGCCCTTTGTGGCTTTTTCGTGCTAACTGGGACACTGTTGTGGTGACACACAACACCTTTCATGTGTATGCTACGAGAAGGATGACACTGTGGCTCCTGGGAGTAGTTGCCTTTTTGGGGGGTGAGCACTACAGAAATGAGAGATCTTTACTGTGTCCATTTATTGACAGAATGTGAAGGCAACAACTTCATGGGTCTACTTTAGTCAAGGATCCTTCTCAGGACCTAGTTTTAGAGTTTCAACAAATATGTCTTGAGAATATAGCTCTGAAAACAGGCCTTAGCGCTAAGTCCTACAGGTATCTAAAGAATCAATACTAGAGCCCTACAGTGATCTGAAGATCACATGAAATTGAGGGAATTTTTGGATTCCACAGTGGTAAATTTTTTTACCCTGCCCAGTTGTTTCACTATGTAGCCAAACTGGGATACTTAATAGTGCTACAGGACCTGCTGTGGCTACTGCTGCACATTTAGTAACAGATCAGTGTCAGGAAAGTTATCCTACCTTTCGATTTACCTGATGTCTGAACAACCCCTTTATTAAGAATATGTTGTACCTAGAATCCTCTCCTTCCTAGTTGCTCAGCCAGAATGAGTGTGATGTCTGCGTGGAATGTTGGAGTGCTTGATGTCAGAGAGAGTAGAATGTGAGTGTGCTTGGTTGTGTGTGGAGAATGACAGTTGATGAGTGGGCTGAGCAACAACCATCTAGCTCCTGGTGGGACCCTTTAATTCATCTTCTTATGTACAACTGAATCTACTATGGAACTTATGATGAACTACAAATAAACTTCCAACTTGGATATATTACCTGGCTACCTCTACATTATATCTTCTTTTACCCACAACAGAATTCAACTAAGAATTCAACTTAGGAGGTTCTTTGTGAAATTCAGCAAGGAAGTATGAACGTACTGACCTCTGTGAGTCGATTTCGTCAACTGCCTGCTGAGCCTACTTGGGCTGAGAGAGTAAAATTACATTTTGTCAACATGAATTAAAAGAAGAGATTAAAGATACATTTGTTCATAGTCGTCATCCCATTTAATTTCTTAACATAGTTTTTGTTATGTGAATATAGACTATATATAGAGAGCAGCATAATGAAAGAAGTCTCAAGTTGGGTTTTCATACTTCCTAGGGCACAAGTCAGGTACACACGAGTAGACGTTGTCTACCCACTCTTTTCAACGGGTGTACAACATCCACCTTTCCAAGAAGTAGGGCCCCACAGAAATTTGTTGAACTTGTCCTGGTCTAATTTTCAGACACCGAGACACATTCAGCAGTGTCTGCACACTATTTGCTTTCATTCCGAGCAGCAACGTGCAGGCGAGGGGGGGCTTCAATATTTTAGATTCCAGCTGAGCCAAAACAATGGCCGAAGTTAAGGGGCCATCAGGCGACCTTTTGTCCGAGTACCCGGGTTTGGAGCTATTGGGAGCCTCACACCTAAACACAATAGAGGGGAAGCAAAGGCACACAGTTCATCACTCCAGAGGTACTTAAGAGAAGCATGCTTATGACTTTGTTCATTCCCTGTATATGAGATGTGCGTGCACTGTTAGAATGTCAGATGCGTTGATCTGTCCCAATTTTACCGAAATAATAATTAAAATATCACTATTTTGATATATTTGTTTTACAGCGCTACTCATCCAGATGGAGGGTGTTACAGTGCTTCCATCACACATAACCATTATACATTGACAATAAATCATATGTGTGTGATGTGTTCTATAAGACCGTGAGGGTTACAAGGCATAGGATTCACATCTTTCATAGCTCACTGTGCTATATTAGGAGGATTACAATTTAAGAACTAGAATTAACAAAATAATCTCTATTTCAAAAGCAGTAACGCGCTTACACAGTATACAAATCTGTCACCTATGTGTTACATGATGTGCTTTGCCGGAGACATATTAACCCTCTATGCTACTTTGTTTCTAAACAGGGACTAGACCAGACACAGATCTGTCCAGCAAATGTGTTAACTGCCAGAGTTATCTCATCATTATTATTATTACCTGTGATTTACCCGGCACACAATGATCTCTGCAGCACGTGCCTTAACCCCATGAGATATTAACTCCATAAGATAGTTTAAAATGCAGACTTTGCAATAACTAATCAGAACAGATTACTGCCACTGTTGTCAGTTTCTTTGTCGCAGAGATTTAGAAAAGAAATGTACAAGTTGAGACCCAGATTTTGAGTTAGGGTTGCATCCGTTTTTTGGCACAAACCAGACATGACAGACATTCTAAACATATGTGTGAGGTCTTAGGATCTGATGTCACTTCTTGTGATGTCACTTCCTGTGAGGTCATGGTGCCACTTACTGTGATCAAAAATGCGAAGGAACCACATTGGATCCCTGTTCAAGCTGAACAACCAAGTTTATCACTGAATAAATCCAATAAATTGACATTTGTATGCTTAATTCACTTATTTCACTACTTACTCTTTAAACTTTTCCCCTTTTTTCCAAAGAATGTAATCAATTTATTTTACTTATTCCCATTCTTGTGCAAAGTTCTCCCACATGTCACATCTTTATTTAAAAGAGCCCAATGCATTTCAGGATACTTCCCTTTATCAGAGGTATCGCAACATGTGTAGGTCTTCACTCATAAGCACCTGATTTCACCAAATTGTTACATCGTTCATTAGGAACTTCAAAACTGTCACACCACTTTTTTAATTTTCATAATGTGTCCCTGCACATCACTGCTTTTTTACAGTGTTTTGACGATCATAGAGAAACATTTCAAGTTTCATAGCCTCTCCAGTCTATGCTGTGATTTTCGGAACTCCTTGGCTGGAGAAGCAAAAACTTTATATTAAATGTTCTACCACAGCAATATTATCACCGTCACAATTTTGTCATGATAAATGTTATGCTTCAGAAGATTTCTGATTTGTTATAAAAGAGCTAAAAGAATCCACTGCTGCTTCTTATCTAATGGTGGCTAATCTCTCGTCAGTGCCACCACAGTGTTATGCATATTCTATACTTTTCGCAAAACCTAAAGGATGTTCTCTTTCCTCGAATCAGGAGAATGATTTCAATTCACCAATAGAACCATGTGCTGTTCTAGACTTTGGGCACATTTATTCAATGTATAAGGATGAGATGCTTAATTGCAAGAACATGTTATGTATTAATTGATTGTACATTTTCCTTCGATAACTGGAGCACTCCTATTCTTTGTTCCAGAAGAAATATCTCAGACCATATATCAACTATAATGGGATGAATCTAATTCCAACGAAAAATCAGTATCCTTATCTCTTGTAAAAGGCATTGTAGAATCTGGAAAGGAGAAAATATTTTGCCCAAACTATTTGCAGAGTGATGACAATCTCCTGCATATAGACGATGATGACCAGATAACAGCTTTTCCCTCCTCATCGGGGCATACTAGAGTCTTGCACAATGCCAGTCTGGTATGCAGTAGTCATGCCAATTTTCAGCATTTTCTGGATTACATTTTTTATGGTGCCTTGAAGCATATTGTGTTGCTACACCTGGACAACATTTATCTTTCTAAAATATTTACCGAATATTAAGACCATGTGGTAAAAGCATTATAGAGAAGAGACTCCACTAACATGAACTGACTTTTAAATGTAAAATATGTAAATTCAAAAAGGTATATTTCAAAATCTTCATCTACCAATGTGAAGAATACCCACATCTCTCTTGGATTTGCTTGTTTATGTTGCTAATGTATTAGGCATTTTGCACCTCTAGTTGCTAATGTTGCTTATGTGCTCAATAAGGAAGATACGAAATGTGTTTTTTTTGTCGGACTTTCAATCTGAAGCATTTAATACGTTCAAGAGAGTGTTTCACAGAAACTCATATTCTACACTATCCTGAATCCACAACAAGTATAGTGTAGATTTATGTTTCTAAAAGGTCATTGGGAACTGTTCTGTTGTAACTACAAGTAGATAATGGAAACAAGCAACCCGTTTACCATGCTTCATGAATTTTCAGACAAACTGCCCTTTTCAATGTTGGAAACGAAGTTGCTAGTTATCAAAAAGTATTTTGTTGAGTGAAGACATTTGCTGAAGAGTACCAATGAATCTGCATGATTAGTGCAATTAACAAAGATTTTTGCAATTTCATATAGTTTGTACATGGCCCAAAGGCATCAGCATGCTTTACATGACCCCCAGATTACATTACACTATGTCAAAATATTTAAAACATTTTTTTAAAGCAAAGGGAGATTAAGGGATTTGCCCAGAACCACTGTAAGCTGAGCCTACAGTACTGCACTTGCAGTGTAAAAAAGGTTACTCACCACCAATAACAATCTTCCTGGTGGATGCATTTAACTGCCCTGCATTATATTAAAAATATAATCCGGAGGCATGGATATTTTAGGCACCAAACTAGATCAAGAAAGGTCTGACATAGCACTACCACACCAGTACATAGCGCACATCCCAGTGGGCAGACGTCAGTTCTAATTATTTTTTTTAACATGAGTGATTTACAGAGAAAGAAACTGAGGCAAAACCGCTTGCACCTATCACTTGTAGTGAAAATAGTTTCCTTAGTGTGGTGCTCCGATCGGGATGGACAGTCCCCTATCCTTCCTTAAACAAACATGACCAGCACACATACTTGATTATCTATAAGCAAGTCTTTCTTGACTTTTTGCAGAGTAGGTTGCACAGCAATTCATCCACAAGAGTTCTTGTTTCTTTTAGAAAACTTCTTTATTCGATGCATCACAAGATAAAAGAATTCTCAGAAGCCAACGTGTTTTGTCTCTATAAAGAGACTTCTTCAGGGCTACAAAAGACAAACTATTTACACATAATTAAAACCAATTACAACATTTTTAAATTTTTCTACAGTTTAAAATCTTATTTACATAACCACACCAGCTCCATTCCATTTTAACGTAGTGAATAGGTAATAACAGTTTACCTCTCTGTTTATACACCAATTTATCCTTCCTTTGTGCAACCCATCTATCAAGTCATATATTCCCTTATATGTAATTTATTTATGAAATGGGAACATTCTTAATAGAGGCCAGCTCTAACTTAGCAATTTACAAAAACATTTTTTATATACTTCAGTGGTCATAATGCAAAATTAACCATGGGGATCTATATTTAATGTGTGTCTCCATTTCCACACTAGATTCAACTTATTTTCATATTTTTTTTTTTTTCAGCAACCGATCCAATTCATAAAAGAAGATGATTCTATTCAATTTTCAAATCAGTTAGATCCTATCTAGGGCATACATTTGAAATTACCTTAGATTCGTTCAACCACATTTTATAAACATTTTTGTGTCATTTCAGACATTATACAGAGTACATTGTACCTTAGTTAGTTGTCCAAAAACATAAATGGGTCCTGTTAGCCACAATTAGACTCCTCGCACCAGCATATGCAATCCCATAAGCCTTCATGTCCTTCCTTCCTCACAGCAGTACCTTCTATATGTCAAAAACATTCAGTAATCTGTAGCATATATCACAGGCCTATGTTGGCATCTTAATCTAAATAGATAAACAATATATCTGTTAAGTCAATATCAGTGTACATCCAATTATTCATTATCATTCACTACAGGACTGCATCTCTTTTCTTAATTCCCAAGGATTTAAAGTCATCATAAGCTATCGAGTTAGCGGATTAATGGTTTGTCATTTTATTAGAAAACGAGTTTTCTTGTACTAAAATATTCTAATAAATGTAATTATACATAAGCTATCTGAAAATGCCAAGGAATTGCTCCTAAGTTCTTTTGATATTAGAAAGAGAAGCTATATTACCCTGGATTGTCCTAATTAATGGAGTTACCTATGTACACCTAAATGTACTGGTAAAGCTCCTAATAAGAAGCCGCCAGCACAGTTTGCAGCGAGTGGCCACCATCTTGTAATGTACCGCTTATGGGAAGATCATGTTATTGAATAGGTCTGTTCCAGGTCCTTACAGGATTGAATCGCATTGCCCAGAGTTCACAAACAGTATCCTGTACAGTTTCCATGCAGATCATGACACGAAAGCCACATAACCCAGATGCATGATATCTAGGTTGATTTAAAATTGTTTCAGTCCCACATGTTACTAAAAGAGCACATAGAGAACTCGTAACCACCATTCTGTTATAGAAAACTGCAACTCAATTCACATGGTTAAATTCCAAATATCAAAGATTGGAAAATACATTAGTTATTAAGTTTTTTCTGTTATTAAAAGAAAAGCTGTATTATACCAGATTATTCTAATTAATAAAGTTGCATATATTTTTCTTAGTATGTCGGTAAAACTCCTACTATGAAACCGCCAGTAAAATCCACAGAGAGCTGGCCGCCACCTTATAATGTGCAACTTGCTGAAAAATCATAATATTTAGTCACATTGACCAGAGTTCACCAGCCTTAACCCGTACAGTTTCCATACAGATTATTGTAAGAGACCACATACCCTATGAACATAATGTCCAGATTAATCTTAGATCGTTTTAATCCCTACTTATTAAGCGATGTGCACACAGAGAGTTAGTGGCCACCATCTTGTGATAGGCAACTTTAACACGAACCGCGCAGTTGGATCAGAGTGCCCTCAACGAGTTGGTAGCCGCCCTCTTGTAATAGCCTACTTTAGAATAAATTGCACGGTTGACTCTCTGTACCTGGATTTCTAAATACTTTTTTTAATACAATCTTCATGTTAGTCGCAACGAAATATCATGAACGGCCAAGGTTTCTAAAAGTGTTTTTTTTATCCACCCCATTCTCCTTAAGATTATTTATTATCCTCATGGGCAAAGTGACTGCGTTATTTTGGATCATTCTAGTTCACAGTAGTTACAGAGGTGCAGACACAAGTATCGGCACAAATCATAACGGTTGGTCGCCACCTTATAATTCACTGTTTGCAAAGACCATTCTGTTAAACACACACTTTTTTCTATGTAGTCTTTATGGAAATTGCAGCAAAATGTGACATCACTCAAAATTCAAACAATATTTGTTAAACTCCACCCCATCCGTACTTCTGTACATTTAGAACATGTCAGATTGTAATGCAACCGTCAATAAAGCACACAGAAGAGTTATGGTCTCCTAAGTTCTTACCTAAGGTCCTGATGAGCAACAATTCAAGCACGTTATGACCAAAGAGTTCAAGCCATATACCACAGCAATATATATTGTCTCTCTAATTGACCACATCTGTGCAGTAAAATAAAACAAAATGCGGCATGCCTGATAAGCGGCTGCCATCTTTTAGTATGCAACTGGTGCGTAAAACTCGCTGTTAGTGGTCCCAATTCACAACTAGATGTATCAATTCGCGTAACGTGTTTCTCTTAGGTGATCACGGTCTCAGAGCCAATAATATCACCAACCCAAACCATTTTGTATGAGAGATATGTAGGTAACTATCTCCGAGAATTTTTGTTTTAGGTTGCTGATTTTCAACAAGAAGAGAAGGCGAAGCATCAATTCAATGATTGTTGTTTGAAATGAAAGAGAGACAGGACATAGTTTTAACTTTGTCTTATCACCTTAAATTTCTATAAACACGGTTAGTTGCAATCCTAACTTGCACTTTAGATTTATAATCCTCGCTTTTGTTTCATAAAAAATGATGGAACACATGATTTATATTCAAACTTAAGGAGACTGTTCTCAATCTGCATCTCCATTTTGCTTCTATCTGCCTTAGGCGTTGTTTCCTGTTACCACCCCTTTCATTATTGTTGATGTGCTCAATTCCATGGAACCAGAGTCTAGTGTTAGTCGGGTAATCTTGATTAATGTACATAGCCATTGGTAATTTCTCATCTCGAAGCCTAATGGCTCTTAAATGCTCCTGTACTTGTGTCTTCAGCTGTCTCGTGCTGCTCCTGACATAGATCTTCTAACATACATACCCAATAATATGTATGGTATGGGTTGTATTGCAATTTATAAAGGACCTTATAATATATTCTGTGTGTGTTGTAACTGAATTTATTGGTTTTATTCCTACCCAAACTGCACACCAAGCAGTTCCCACAGATAAATAATCTATTTGCGGTTTTGCGGGTAGCAAGTTGTCATCTGATTATCCACTTTAGACTTCACATAACTCGGGCAGAGGGTGTCCTTCAGTGTGGTGCTTTTGCGATAGACCACCCTGGGTTTCTGTGATACATTGCATTTTGGAAATGGGTCTAATTTTAAGAGATGCGAGTTCTTATGTAGAATCCCGTAAATATGGTTGCTGTACATATTGTACTGTGTAGCCAAAACAGTTTCATTATTATTCATAGATTCTTTCTTTTTGTCCTCGCCAGTATTAGTAAACATGTTTTTTCTACATAACCGTCTAGCTTTTCTTTCAGCTGTGTTCAGACCGGGATCTTCGTAACCCCGCTCCTTAAAATCACATTTGATGTCCTGTAGTCTCTTGTTAAATTCCTGTTCCTGACTACAATTCCTCCTCTGTCTTACTATTATACCATAAGGAATTGCATTAATGGTAGATTTCAGATGGGCACCTGTGGTATGTTATACACTGTTGCAAGCAGCTGTTTTCTTAGAAATGTCACTGTGACTAAGTCTGTCCTGCACATACAGTCTCAGATCCAGAAATTCCATCTCATGCTTATCATAATTCAGAGTAAATTTCACATTGAACTTATTATGGTTCAAGTAATTATGGCAAGAGACAAGATTGTCAACACTTCCATTCCAGATCATTAGGACGTCGTCAATATATAGCCCATTGAATATTATGTTGCCTATCCAGTCACGTGACCCTGGGCCCCATACATGCTCCACCTCATACAGACCCATAAAGAGATTAGCATACAATGGATCAAACCTGGAGCCCATTGCTGTGTCTTGTTTCTGTAAATACCAATTTGCATCATGAAGGAACACATTCCTTGTGAGTAGTATTTCTACCATTTCAAGGAGCATACGGGTGTGCTCCAAATGGCATGCATTCCTCTTGAACAGGTAAAATCTTAATGCTTCTAGTAGCCAGACCGTGGGGAACAATGGGGTTTCAGCTTCTTTCTAAATGACATATAGTCATCAGTAAGGCGAAGTTCTAGAAGTAGTTCATTCCAGTGAGTTGCTGTCAGATGGGAGAAAGAGCGGCCCCATGCCCTGGCTTTCTTAATGTGTTTGGTTTTTGCACATGCCTGATTGCACAACCATGGATTCTGTATAGGGGCATAGCATTCGATTTTATCTTGGGTAATGTTGGCAACAGCGGTATTAGGAGGGTTGTTTTGAGAAACCTCATTTTCTCTTGAAAACATTACCCATCCTTTCCTTTCTTTTAGTCCTGGTTGTGGAACCTATTAATAAAGTTTTGTTTGGTATCCCCAAACCAGTTTTAAACACTTCCCTATTAACTGCACGTGTTTCACACCAGTTCCAGTCACAGGGTGAATTTCACTGATCACTTTTCTGTTTATGTATATATGTTGTTTGGTTTTGTATTGTGTCCTTTGGTCTTTTATGTTTAAACCCCCCCCACCTCCTATGCTCCGTCCAGACCCGATGATGAAGCATGTCACACACTTCGGTGTGTGAGTGAGGGCAGTATTTTCAAAACAATTATATTTGTTTTGTTTTGATGGGGATGTTTGTGGGGTTTTTTATGAGTCTCTCCACCCCCCTATGTGTGTATAATTGTGGCTTAGGGGGTTCGGGGTGGTAGAGTTGTAGATACGGTTGACCCTCTCCCCTTACTTGTGTTGAAATATAAAATGTGGTTGACAGAATCTAAGGTAATTTGAAATGTATGCCCTAGATAGGATCTAACTGATTTGAAAATTGAATAGAGGCATCTTCTTTTATGAATTGGATCTGTTGCTGGAAAAAAAGAAAATATATGAAAATAAGTTGAGCCAGAGAGCTCGTCCATACCTTCAAAGTAGCTCTCAGAAGTAAAGTCAAGCCCAGTATATAATTTAGAGTAGGTTCCTATTAAAGAAGTCAGCACTGCTCATCTCAAGACCCTTAGAGTGATAGCCAGACAAACCTATGGCAGTAACTCATATTAAAACTCAAACACACACTGTGTCGGCCTGTAGGGCCTGCCACATGACAGTCTGCATCCAATCTCAAAATAACTAAGCAACAAGGAAATTGACCATGTTGTAGTCCATGCTTTATCAGTCACAACATGTGTGTGAACAGTGAACCATAAAAGACGAATGGCAGCAGTAGCCAGAGCAGTAATCAGTGCTGGCCCACCAAAGTGTGCGACTGCAGGAGTCACAGTGAAAATATGTCAGTTAGATGCATGATCAGCCCAAGCCCTGAGGAGAACAGGGTACGATCCAAACTGGAGGGGCCCGATTCACAGAACTAACTTAAGGCAAAATCCTATATTTACTACCACTTTGGTATTCACAGAATGCACTTACTCATTTTGGAATTCACAGAAGGCACTTACTCATTTCGGTATTCACAGAAGTTAGGAGTCCTAACTTTAGGACTCCTAAATGCCTTCTATGAATACCAAAGGTCTTAAAGTAAGGATTTTTCTCAGTTTGGGAGACCTAAAGTTAGGATTCCGAACTTTACAAAACAGGTGAAGGGATTATTCAAACAAGGTTAGAGAGAAATTAGGATAGTCAGGAAATACGCTGGAGGGAGGATTGATAGATGGCGATAGAGTTTATCCTGCTATAGAGACGGAGGACCAAATCAAGATGGTCAAAGGAAACAGAACAATGATTTTGATGAGGATAATTTCTTTAATGAGCTACCGAATTCTAGACCACACCTATATACTGCAGTAGCAACAGGGATGGGTGGTACTGATTCTCATTTGAGACCTCACATAGGAGCAGGAGGAGATGGTACTACTGTACAAGCTCCTATAGATTTGGTACTGAGTGCACCTATAGAGACAGAAATTACAGCAATGACAGTACTAGCAAGGATGCCCAACTTGTTACTCAGGCTTACGTTGATTCATCTGAAAGAATGATGATACTCTAGGATCTTTCTAAAGCTATTAATGTTGGCATTTTGAAAATCACATTTAGCAAAATGTTACAGGGAAACATGGACTTGGGCTGTTGGCATACAATGCTGATGAAATTAGATTAAGCTGTCAGATGTGCAAATAAAGCACATGAAAAGCTAGAAGAGCTAATGAATGCAAGGTTGACATCAGTAAAATGAAAAATGTTAAATTATAAAATGGATTTCCACTCATGATGAGATCAGAGGAATGCACTTAATTACTTTAAGAGTTCATATTAAAGATGTGATTGAGAAAACAAGGATTTGCAGTGAGTGGAAGAAGTTCAAAGAAACACACAGAGAGTAAAATGAAAGCAAAGCTAGCACAGCCAAGGGGAACAGCAAGCAATTCAGAAGCTTTGATGGGAATGGTTCTGGAGTTTCCTCTAAGAGAAGTAAATGGAAGGAGTTTGAACATGTGCAAGGGACGAGGGCTAATCTTAAAGCTTTCACCACAAAATGTCCTAAATTACGAGAGGAGCCAGGGCAGTGGCATGAAGAGGTGCATAAGTTGATAAATATATCACAAATGCTCTAGGCTGATTTGAATTCATCATTTGAAATTGTGGCACTTAGTGATTTCAGTGTAATGCAGCGGTTACTTGGCCAAATGTGGAGCCAGCTAGAGATGCTCCTACTAATGCTCCTTATGAAGAGGTGGCTACTAAATACCAAACAGGTAACAGAATATCTAAAAAAGAGACTGCCTGAAAAGGATATTAATTAGGTAAAGATTTTGAGAACTTTGCAAGAAATTAAGGAGTCTGTGCATGCTTTTGATGAGAGGCTTTTGCAGATTTCAAGCAACACAGCAGAGTTGAAGAACCCAAGAAATATGGTACCAGTGGTTTAATATATGTTGTCATGACTTTGACAAGAGAGCTCAATAATCATATACTGCAGAGTCAATTGTCTTGGCAAGCAAAGAGTATTGAAAAGATCTCGAAGCTGACTAAGTATAGTAGTGATTACTTTAATGCAAGGCAGAAAAAGATTAACCCCTTCTATGCTCATGACGGCCACGCTGGGTGTGTGATCATGGCGGAACCGCTCCGTCATGGCACCCACCCGTGGGGGAAGTGCTAGCACCAAACCCCCTCCCCTCCCTCGGCAGCCCATCTGGCCCCCACAAACAGGGATGGCAGCGGAAGAGGTACGCAGAAGGGGACTTGTATCTACTGCCCAGAGTGCCCTTCTAACCCTGCCATGTGTGTGACTGCTTGTTTTAGGTTGCCCCACACGCAAAATAATTTTTGGGAGCATAAGAGTGGTAAAGTGAACTGCCTGGTCTGTATTGTTTTATATTTTTTTTGTTCAGTTTCAAGTTTGGCTTTAGTGCAATGTATTTAGTTACAGATTTTGTGTTAGTAGATTTGTATCTATTTACAATTTGTTTGTGTTTTCTTCTTTGTATTAAAAAAATCTTAAATGTGATGGCGTGTGTGCAGGGTGCTTGGCTGGCAGTGTGCGGGAACTGGCGCTTGGTTGGCGGTGTGCGTGGACTGGAGCTTGGCTGGTGGTGTGCATGAACTGGCGCTTGGCTGGTGGTGTGCGTGGACTGGCCCTTGGTGTGTGAGTAGGAGCTGCTGCTGGTCACTACACACACTTATAGCCGAACACCAGTCCACGCAATCCGTCAGCTGGTGTGGTTGCTGTGTCAGGCATGTGGGCGTGTGATAGTGATGGGCCCTTGAATAGCGCTGATGTGAGTGCTGTAATGTGATGGGCATGTGGCTGGCGGTGTGAACAGTTTTGTATGTGTCACATAAATGAAATGTGTATGAATGGCCTGTAAAGAGATTGGTGCCTTGTTGTGGCTTTACAGCTTAGAGCTGTGAGTCAATGGTTTGGTTTCTTGTCCTTTCAATTATTAACAGTGCATTTAATTTTTGTGAAATCTCTTGTTAATAAATTGTATATACTTAATCACTCACCCTCGTGCCAAATCCAACCAGTATCTATGGGTGCTTGAGAAATAGATGGTTGTGCAGTAATATTTGTCTTTTCTGTCTTTCTTAAGCAGGGTGTACCTTGTCCGATTTTGTGAATGTTGTATTGTGTTGGTTCCGTGCCTGGTGGTGTGAATGATCTTGTGTGCATCACGTACGAAAGGTGTGTGAATGGTCTGTAAAGCAGTTGGGGCCTTGATGCGGCTTTACAACTCACAAGATGCAAGTCACTGGTTCCGTTTTTTGTCGAGGGGGAAAGGGGAATGGGAAAAACAAGAGAGACTGCCACACCGGTGACTTCACTGCTGTTCTTCAGAATGAGTGGATGGACCTGAAATATACAAGCAAGATTTACTACAGTTCTATTAAACAAAACGAACTCCAAGGGCCCGATGTAGGTAATCCCAGATTACCGATTCTTAAATACCGAATCATACCGATTCTGTATTTAAGAACTGGCAATCGGGATGTAGGTAATATTACCGAATTAATTACCGAATCGGTATGATTCGGTAATTAATGAATCGGTATTTACCGATTTGGTAATTGCCATTGATTCCTATGGGCCTTGAGGCCCATAGGAATCAATGTCAATTACCGAATCGGTAAATACCGATTCGGTAATTGGGGGAAACATTGAAGGGTGGCAGGGTGTCACTTTGACACCCTGTTGCACCCCTCAATTGGGCATGGGTGCACATGTTGCAGACATACATGCCCTTAGGGCATGAATGTCTGCAACATGGCACTGTTTAAAAAGCACAAAAAATGCTTTTTGAAGGGTTTTCATAATTTACCACCAACTTCTAGTTGGTGGTAAATTAAGAATTCTTAAACCCCTGTAGCACTGATTACATGTCAAAATACTGATTTGGTAATTATACCGATTCGGTATTTTACCGATTCGGTAAAATTACCGAATCTGTATTTTAACATGCCCCTACATCCCAAACTCCAAATACCGGTCGGTAACGGCCGAAATCGGCCGTTACCGACCGGTATTTGGTGACCTACATCTGGCCCCAAGTGTCTACTCTAACTTGTATTACCTGTATGAGTGTGTGGAATTTGCCACGCTCCAAGACTGGTAATAAGGAGTGCAGCAAATATAAGAATAAAGTTCAACCACACTCTTTTCCTGCTTAACCAGTATAAAATGTAATCAAAGGTTCGCTGCAGTTGTTCCTCGTTATTTCTATTGGAACAGAATGACCGCGATGAACAATGAAGGTAAGTACAAATATATATATATATATATATATATATATATATATATATATATATATATATATATATATATATATATATATATATATATATATATATATATGGGTTCACAATCCTGTAATGTCAGCAACCTGGCAAGGCACCAACACGGACAACAGGTACAGACCACAACGAGGACTTCAATAGAAGATAAAGTGCTTTAATCCATAGATGGGAATGGCAGCATTACGCGTTTCGTCCAGGTAACCTGGACTTGATCACATGACAGTTCCAGAAAGACATGTGGTTAAATACTGGCAGACCATTAATTAGACCCCTCCCACAAAAGCAATAACATAGTAAAAATACTATTTATAATGTAATCACAATGGCTAAAAAAGTCTTTCAACACTATAAGAAAAACCTCATAAGCATATGTTCAAAACACCATGGTTAACAGAAAAAATTGTCACAGTGAAGGAATAAGGTTTTCAAACCAAAATAATTCCTAAACAAGCTCCATAAAACCAATTGATGAAAATTGACGAACAGAAAAAATAAAGGGCAAGTGCCCTGAGTCATAGCCAATTCAAAATACCAGTTAAAGCTGAATTTAGTAACAGGAGGTCAAACAGACATAGCCCAAAAAATTAATTATCAACCACATGAATAAAAAAAAGTGAATAAAAAAAAGTGTAACGGAATAGTGCAAGAAATTCAGCCCATAAAATGAGTCAGAGCATAATTTCAAACCTTACAAATTACCAACAGCCAACAAAATTGATAAAGTGCAAAGTGCAGTAAAGTGCAAAAACCGGCTGATCTATCATGAAAACATGAGCAGATGTACATTAGTAGAAAAAGTATTAGAAAGCTACATCATAACTAATACATCAACAATGATTAGGACAATTTCATCAATATGGTATATACATATATACAAATAAAATTATACATTCATATATATACACATATACTACTCACTAGAGAAATCCATAGGAAAGCTTAACACATTTAGCAAAGAATCATCCTCAGCACAATATAAAAATAAGTAAGACCATAAATATAGGTAAAATCATTAAGATACTGTGCAACAACAATAATATATATATCTACTTGAAGATACGAAGGTGGATGCTCCTACTAGAAAGTCTCTGCCCAGCTGCACTATATTTATGAAAATAGTCTTTGTAAACTGCATCCAAAATGATGTAGTCTCTTTGTATTGCATCAGCAGAAAAGATTGTACAAAACCTGTAGCATAGTAGTTATATTGAAAGTCTATATTTATAAAATCAAAAGAAGGCTCTTCAGTTCATTGAAGAAGCAGTTGACTTCACTGATGCATCAAAAACAAATAGAAGTATTTGACAAATTGCCAAAATATTCCCAGAACTGAGCAAATGGCAGGACTTGTTGAATATACACATGCCTGCCCTAAAAACGACTCTTACACTAGGCAAGCAACTAGCAATAAGAAAAAAATAAGAGCGCTTACCCAAATAGAAGAGCCTGCTCAAAACGACCAACTCCAGAGACAGGAAATACGGAGCGGTGAAAAAAATACGAGGGGTACCTGAAAACCACTATCTTAAAATATACAGGACCTCGCAGGGAAGAAATGCGAGTGACCTATTCTGCCAAGAAACGGGCCTCTGAAACTCTGAAACTGCTGACTGAATTCTTCGTAACACGCTGAGAGGAGAAACAACTGTTTCTCAGCAAAACACCAGTTGAAGTGCACAGGACACTAATTGCCAACTCCTGATACTGCTGAGCTCATAGGTATGCAATGAAAACACTAGAACTCTAACCTTCCTACAGCGTTCTCCCTGTTGGGTGTCTAACCAAGGAACAAACTGCGACATGATCCAGCCACCCTCTAAGTCCAACTAAAAGGGGTAAGTAAGGGCGTGCAACCCCTCTTAATCTTGAACATGGGGCATGACATTGTAACCTTAGACCTGTTCTTCTGCTCAATCCTGACAAGTGGATAGAAACCTCAACACTGTCCCTAGTGACAACACTTGTCTTTACTCTCTGATTACGTGGATCGTAGGGATTTTTTGTTAGGTCCCCAGAAGCCATGTCAGTAGTGCTTATACGTTATATACAACGAAGTATGGAAAATCTCTCAACAAGAGGCTGCTGAGAGATTGACGGGTTAACCTAGAAAAGGCTTTGGCGGTGGTCGACATTGGTATGACTACGCTAACATTCAGGCTTTATTCAGTGGGCAACATTGTGTGTTCTATGATAGAGATACACTAGAACAGGATTTGTCTATTCTTCAACATGGGCAATCGTGATTCATTCTATTATTAAGCTGGACTCTGCAATAACTGCGTTCGGTCATGTGCCCTGGCGATATCAACAGTACGTCTGTTTTCTGCATGAAATTTAACAGAAAGACAGACAAAAATGGCACAAAAAGATGCTAAGTATACAATGCTGCACATTGAAAAATTGAGCTGATTACATTTTACTCTGGCAGAGTCACCCTCCACAGAATGGTTCATCCATGGCCATATTACACTACCATTCACGACATTCCAATTTCAGTGCTGTCTACATTATCACCAGATAGGGAGGTGTGAAGCGATGGGAGAGGGGTACATACATAAATCAAGGGAATTACCTTACACATTTAGATGCAGGAATGGGTTTACTGACGTTTCTCAATGGTTCAGACAGAGCTCTTTAACCACTACCATGCTAATGACAAGGTCAGCTCGTCATGCAGTACACTGGAGCTGTGCTTATGACGAGCTGACCTTGTCATGAACAATGGGGTTCCCCATAAATCAGCACCCAGCGGGAATTGCCTTAGCATCCAAGGTGTTAAGTGGGTCTCTAATTTGTCAGGATATTATGCTTCACAGAGCATGTAATGCTTTGTTTGCACACCTATTGTATCACTTGAAAGGATCCCCAGCTGCCATGACTCATCAGGTGTTCAAAATGTTCTGTAATGGGAGTTAATTGATCTTGAATGATCACAGTTGCTGTGGGATGCTGCCAGGCACCACGTATCTAGTCACAGTAAGTTCCAGGGTTACCTGTTGTATGCAAGTATTGTTACCACTGACTCACAGTCAGGTAGGTGCCTTTATGGCCTTCATTGAATGTTTCCCTAATACGTTTGGTTCTTTGAGCAGACTGAATGCCATGCTTTTACAGAAGGATGTGGCCTTAACCTTAGCCCGAGAAACTTTTCATCTACAGGTTGCAAGGGCTTCAGCTAAGATACAGGCACTAGTCCAGATGAACTTCCCGCTACATTTCGGGGAAATGGTCCATTGTATCTTTAACATGCCTGATAAGCGTGGGATAGTACAACTATTTAGGAGCACAGGTTCTGGACTATTAAGCACCTTTTAGACTATCTTCAGAGTTATTATATCATTTATACACTCCATGTTAGGAAGCGTTTTTGGAGGGCTTCCACTGGTCCTACTCCCTGTAGTGGGTATCCTATTTTTAATTTTCCTGCTACGCAAAGGACATCCCAGTTTCCAATGAGATGGAAAAAGCACTCCTGGTGCAATGATGCTGTGAACACATGGTACTCCATCTGGGTACACCAAAGCTTCAAGAGCTGAGCATTGGTTCCTATCGTTCAGATCAGTCTGGGTTGACTGCGTCTTGCCTGTGCTCTGCTGCCTATTCTGCGGATGCGTGCTGGACATATGTCTCACACTTCCATCGGTTGCGCCACCGGACGCAGACGTACTACTGGACCTCTTAAATGCCCACATATTACAGTGTCCTCTGCATATTCCCATGTTGATGTCAGCATTCTTAGAACCACCTTGGATGCTTCAGGTCCTGGTGGAATGGACAGGCTCACAGGTGTTGAGTGCTTCCTCAGCAGCTGCTGTGGGAGCCAGAGAAGATCAGCTTTGCTCCATTGACCTGATCCAAGAGGTGTTACAGGGACCGCCATCTACAAAGGCAAGCAACAGTGATGTTGCATCTATCACGCAGAACACAAATATCTGGCTTCATAACTTTACATGTACCTTTTTTTTTAGATGTTTTTATGCTTTTTAGAGAGACATTTATCATTAGTTTATCTTATTGTCCTTCGGTTAAGTGGGTGTTATGAGCCCCAATGTACATCTAGATAGCTACGTGACCTTTTATCTAAATTTGTCCTACCTTGCTCTAGATAACGGCTCTGGCACTCACGTTTTGCCTAGTTATGCGCCCAATACATGTTGTGTGATTTTCTTTGAAAACTAGCCTACTTTATTATTAGGGCTCCCGGTTTTCCTTTTAAACGGAATTTTACATATAAATACAGACGGAAAACAAGTTTTCCTTTGTCTGTATTTATATGTAAAAACGGGAAAATACTAGCACATTTTGCGGCGCTGTCATGCTCCAGCAGAGTTACAAAACAATAGGATAGTATGGTGATTGCTCACCACAGAGTAAGTATCGGCTCTGGCGTTGTCACAACAAAGCCTCGTTAACAAGTGAATGGTCTTTTAAAGACCTGTGAAGTACTCGGGTGCGGCTGGCAGCACAAAAACTGTGTGCGCAGGGGAGGCTGTCTCAGCCCGGACTTGGACTATTGCACTAATTTAAGGCAAGGAGTGCATCCTCAACAATGTTTCATGCTTAGCAATTTCTCGGTCCCGAAGGAGGGTTGCACCCAGTTGAAGACTTTCACTGGTGTTATTTCAATCAAGATTAACATATCAGTACGGAGACAGTGAAGAGTTGGATTGAACTCTCTGCAGTTACAAGTGCACATGTGACATCTTAAGGACCGTGGCTGATACAAGACTAGTTGAACTGTGGTAATTCATTTTACGGAACTGATGGATGGGGTAGATGGGAGCTCGGCACACAGATTGGAGGCATACAGGGAGAGATGAGAGGGGCACGAACGTGTCAGTTTGGATTGAGGAGGTGGCAAACTCATTAAGTATTATCAGGAAAAGGGTAAAATGTGAGATTTGCAGTCAGATGTCAGTGACTTGGAGAGAGAAAAGGGGGAACGAGTGGTGGAATGGGTTTGATTCACGAGGATAGCTAGAAAGCAGAACGGCATTGGGTAGTGCATTGTTGGAGTTGTGGTTTCTATGAAAGGACTGGAGTACGGGGTATAGTAGAGAGGTGAAAGGCTGAAAGCGTCATTAGTAAGATGAGAAGATGGACAAGATGAGAGTTTGGGAGGGAGAGTGAAGTTATATGGAGAGATATGGGAGAGGTATGAGCGGCAGAATGGGTTTGATGCACAAGGATATATGGTGATTTTTGTTTTTTGGAATTATAAGGAAACATTAAAGTACAAGCCACCCTCACTGTGCAATCTGTGTCAGTTAGGGTATGGAAAATCCCGATATTTTTCCCAATTAAAAAATGATAACATGCAATTTAGAAAGCAGTGTTGGGCACAGACAGGCATGCTTTTTCAGGCCGCATATTACTCTTGTCTACTGCATAATTTGAATTGAGTTGCTTCCAGGTGTTTATAGCTGGGCACAATTGGGTTGTAGCTGAAGGCAGTGTGAGTTTCTCAGTGGGGCCCTATGGTGTTCAGTGTGGGAGACGATGTGGCACTCTGTGCCGATGACAGTAACTGCAAGGCTCTGAGACAAATGGCTTTTGATAGCACTTTTAGGCGTATTTGGGACATTCTGTGAATGGCAAAGTTTTCAGATGAATGTATTGTGTTCACCAATAACAAACAAGTGCATGTGTGCATTGTCAATTTAAATAAATGTGGAAAAATACTAGCTGCAGCGTCGTCTTTTACTTGTGGGAAAAATAAATATGGATAAATACAGATAAAATGCCCCAAAAATAAATATGGATAAATACAGACGGAAATGGCAAACAAATAATACCATAAAACCGGGAGCCCTATTTATTATGCATGAGGATTCTTAGCCTCACAGCAGGATTACCATTGTCTTTATAGTAATTGTACAAAAGTCACAGCTATTGTCATTCTTGTAAGACAGGACAACAGTATCATCACACATCTAGGTAGAACCCCGGAGGGTACCTTTTGGGTATTGTGAGAAAGTTCCCTCTTTCTGCATAGTTGCCCCCACTTTTTGCCGAATTGCTGATGTACTTTGACTGAGTGTGCCCTGGGCTCCTGCTAATCAGGTACCCAGGGCCTATGTTATTTCCCTAAAACTGCATTGAAGCCTAAACCCAATTGGCATCTCTGGCCATAGGTCAGCACCTGGTAAATGGTACCACAGGTACCCAGGGATGTGACCAAAGAAGGCCTCTAAGGGCTGCAGCACTTATTGTGCCACCCTTAGAGGTCCTGTACCCTGATACATACACTGCCTTTGCAGGCTGCATGTGTCGGTGCAGAACAAAGTGACGAGTCCCTGTGTGCCATGCCAAGAACCCACTGCCCTGGCATAGAACAGTCACCTCTCTAGCTAGGTTCACTATACCAGTGGTGAGGGTACAGGTGCATGAGCCTTGTACCCCTACAGTGTCTAAGTCCATTCTTAGACATTGTAATTGCAGTGCTGCCATTAAGAGTATATGGTGCTGGGAGTATGTCATTACGAACTACACAGCACCATAATGGCTACACTGAAAGCTGAGAAGTTTGGTATCAAACTTATCAGCACATTAAATCCACACTGATGCCAGTGTGGGATTTAATGAAGAATTCACACAGAGGGCATCTTAGAGAAACCCCCTGAAAACGAACCCACCACTAGTGTCCAGGCTGAGTGGCTGCTTTCAACTGTCACCACCAGACCGGTTTCTGGACACCTGGGTCGGGAGTCTGCCGCTCTCTAGGGCCTGATACAATGCACTTCCCGGGACGAGGTGCCATGCCTCCTCCCCCCAGGATGGGCAGGGTTCACTAAGGGGAAGCTTGAAAGGCTTGCCACCTTTGTGAGCTTCCCCAGGCCAATTGCTGCTTTCAGCAACTGGTCCCCACTGGTTCTGATCCCCACTTTGGGCAGGAGAACCGGCAGGAAAAACAAGTGAGGAAGAGAGGTTTGCCCACCTCTGCCAATACCACCCCTCAGGTGGGGGAGGTGCGGTTAAACAGAACTCTCAGTCCACGCCATCTTGAAGATGGGGGGACTCAGCCACCCAGGGACATGCCCCCCTCCCACTGGAGGGTGGCATAATAGGGGATATACCCTCTCCAGGGAAGGGACCTTGGTCCCTGCCTTTTAACTACCTGTAACACCCCTAAATCTAGTATTTTGGGGCACCCCTGAACCTTGCTTCCTTAGATCGAGACAAGAAGAAAAGAAGGACTGAACAGTCGTACAACAGCTAACAAGAGGAAGACGCCCACTGACTTGGCCTCAGCCCCACCAGCCTGTCTCCCCCTCGAACCTGCTCCTGCAGCCAGCAACCTCAAAAACCCTGGAGGACCTAACTGCCTTCACTTCCAAAGACCGCTTCTCCCGTGAACAACGGATTTGTTCAACTGCAATCTCTGGCAGTAGCTGGAAACCACAAATCCGTCCCACTCTGCATCCACTATCCACAGCCCGTGCTCGAGTGGGCAAACACCATGAGGTGGTCAACCTGGCGATCCTGAACTGAGATCCGGTGACCCTGGACTTGCCTCAAGCCTCCAGCCGATGCCTGCAGTCTAAATCCAGAAGGCCCCCCTAACCGCGATCAGGAGCTGGTAAGGAGATCCGATCCCCAAAGGCACCCCTGCGCCAGACACCCCATGGCCTTGTGTGCCCAAACCAACGGTGCCCAACCAACCCCTACCTTCCCAACTTACCTCTCAAAGTGGTAGTCGCACCCCGAAGTCCTTCGCCTCCCTGCAGTGGTTTTGCAAACCAGAGGTTTCCCATTGGAAACAACAGGGCATCAGACGTCGAAACTGCACCCTGCACCTGGCCGCCCTAGTGCCGCTGAGGGTGCAACTTTGGTGCTAATTTGTTTCCCCGTTTGCCCTGAGCTAAAGTCCAGGAGCTTTGATCCCACAACCCAGTGGCCTGCTTACCAGCAGCCACCAACCGGAGGCTCCCTATCCCCCATTGGATAACATTGGGCCTCAAGACTCTGCACCCGGCCGCCCTAGTGCCGCTGAGGGTGTAACAAGAGTGCATCACTGACCCTGGGAGAGTTTCTAAGTGTGGAGTTTTGAAACCTAAATAAATGCTTTAAAATTGTACAATTTAACAAAAACGCTTTTACTCACCTGTTTACAGGAAATGTCCCAGTGCAGCATCCAGGCATACAGCACTGAGTAAGAAAAGTAATCCAAAAGTAACTTACCTGCTATTTTACTGAAAATCCCATTCAAGTCTATGTACTGTATTTACAAGTGATTGCATTTCTCTGAAACAATACCGTAAGTCAACCCATAGTACATTTACAATTGAAACTGAACTGTATTACATTCAGCATTTACTACTGTAAAGTATTTATTGCTTACCTGTGCCAGGCTTGCTTTGTTCTAGAAATAAAATAACTAAAAGAATATTTTTATACAAAAACAATTGGTCTGCAGTTCAGTCTTTGAGCGTGTGAATCCATTTGCTGACTGAGTGTGTACAACAAATGCTTAACACTGTCCTCTGATACTGCCTTACTGCTCGACCCCACTACCAAAAATAGAGAGTAAGGTTCTATCTAATTTTACCTTTGCCTACCTTTGGGGTTCCACTGGACTCTGTGCACACTATACCTCGCTTTGGTGTAGTATATACAGTGCCAGATTCCTACAGGTATAAGCACCCCATCTTTGCTGGGCAAACAAGAGGAGAATCTTCCATGACAGGAGACGCTGGAGTCCCTACATGCAGAAAACTCCAGCGTGCAGTGGTCCGACATCCCTTGTAGGGTGTCTACCTCGAGACCTTGACGGGGTCCTTCGTTCTTTCGCATCATGTAATGGGGTTGGCTCTTTCCGAAGGAAATTCTTGGCTTCACATCTACATACATGCTAGGTACACTTCACTAGGATTTGCATTTTAGGAGTACGCTTGATTATTACAATGTGCTACATGCCTACATACATTTACTGTTTTAGCACCATGGTAGAGTTCTACCTTTTATTTACTGTCGGTGCTTGCAATCATGTATATATAGGTTTCTGTCAAATGGAGTCCTAACTTTAGGACTCCTAAATTGAGAAAAATCCTAACTTTAAGACTTTCGGTATTCACAGAAGGCATTTAGGAGTCCTAAAGTTAGGACTCCTAACTTCTGTGAATACCGAAATGAGTAAGTGCCTTCTGTGAATACCAAAATGAGTAAGTGCCTTCTGTGACTACCAAAATGGTAGTAAGTTTAGGAGTTTGTCTTAAGTTAGTTCTGTGAATCGGGCCCTTAGTCTTTAAGAATGCTGGTACTAAACTATTTTCAGCCTTCAAAACTCACATTTCCAACACTTCCCTATATAGTCCACAAATGTATTTGAGAGTCAAAGGGATGTTCTCTATAAATCTAGATCAGTGATACTCAAAGTACCGCCATGCTGACCCATAAATGCGGCCTCCCAAAGCAGCAGCACTGGGCTGCTGTTTACTCGACTTAGCACTGACATTAAAAAAAATGTAAATATACAACAAGCACTTCTTTAAAGGCAAATGGCAGTTAAACAAAAGGAAGTAACTAGGTCCTGAACTTTAGGAACACCTACATTTTTTAAAACAGCAAACTTGTATAAAAACAATATCATTTTTGAAAAGACTATTTCATTGACCTGCAGAACTATTTCACCTTAGTAAATCAAACTTCAGCAGTGCATTCAGGAGTATTTTTTTAAGTGAGTTTTCAAACATGAGTTTTGAATTTTTTTTGCTTCCCCTCCCCCTCCCCTCACCTCCCCTGACAACAATGACATTAGCAAATACATCCAGGCACAGGAGATGGTTTTGTACAGCATGCATCCTGAAGTCATTCATTTCGAGGTCCACTTATATGTCATAATGAAGAAAAAGGAGGGAAATTGAAATAAAACAATTTCCCAGGGTCACACACTTTGGTCAGGTGGAGGAGCAGGGATTCATCTCAGGTTTTCTGGTTTCACACTGCACAATTGAGTTCAGCCAGTAAATATACATGCTATGCTTCTCCTACACCCACTTTATATCCTCCCTCGCAGGAATCAGCGCAGCCCTCGGTCACACCAAAGACCAAACTTTGCAGCCCCCGAGAAAATGTTTGTGAGTACCCATGCTCTAGATCAAGGCAGGATTTTTATTTTCAACGGGCAATAAGTGGTTTCCAGCACAATGTTTGCAATATTCTTCAGTCCAGAAGGCACCAAACCATTTTTGCCTCGAGGTGGATGGCACTGGAACAGCGTGTGGACTTTTTTTCCAACTCCTTTTTTTGTGGAACAGTGCCCTATGAATAAAGAAGTTGGTTTTAAGTATGGTCAATATGATCCAGGGATCATGTGTCTGAATCTAGAGTAAGGTCCTTGATATAATACCCCTTTTCATTAAAATTATATTTTTAGGAGTCCATAACAATTCTGCTTCCACAATGTGTTACTTCCATGTCCGTTCGAACTGGAGGACCAACTGTACTGCAGTTTCTGGAAAATGACCCAGGTCGAAATGGGGCAGACATTGGTTTCTGAAAGACGGTATTACCATCAAATTACAAAAAAAAAAAAAAAGAAAAACATTTTGAAAACAAAAAATTCAATACCAAAATTTCAAGAGAAATCTACATGCTTGGCACTCAGGTTACAAGTGAAACGTTTGAAATATGTACATTTTCCAGCTGTGGCCATTGCTATAAAGGTGCCCTTTCCATAATTACCAGGCCACACCTTATGTTAATTGAAAAGTAATGTGTTGCACCCTCATAAAAAACTGCATGACAAAGTGCTGCAGTTCAAAAAAGCTGATCTCTAAAAAATGCAAGTGGAATTCTGAGTAATTAAACAGCCACGATTTCCTCAGTAAACAAAATGTTAGCCTGAACCAAATCACTAGATAGCAGAAATAAACTAGATATGCTCTTCATACCAGAAACATGGCTCAAAGACTACACAACAACAGACTGCATGAGATAATCCCAACAGGAAATCCAAGTTATGCATAAACTGCCTGGGGAAAGTCAGCGGATGTAGTGAGTACAAATAAACCTCCCACCCCCCCCCCCCCAAAAAACCACTAAACACCAGTAAGATTTAAGTTGTACACCAGACCATTGTAGCATAATTTAACCCACACCTACCTTCCTTGTGTTTTCTTGCTAAAATACAAACCACCACATAATTAAGTTTCTAAATATGCCTTCACGAACTCTACTGTTCACCAACTACAGAAACCTGTTAATCCTTGATGACTTCAAGATTTGATTAAATAGACAGCCATGGACAAGAAATACTACAATGTATCTGGATGGTCCCAGCTAGTCTACACACTACCAGCCATACCCGAGAGGTAGTATTTGCCTTACTTGTAGTCGCGCCTCCGCTACATCTCCTGAGGAGCGCTTAGGCAGTTGCTACTCCCTCTTGCCATTCTCATGCCTCCTCCCCACTGCCACAGCTCTGGAACTTCAGAGGAGCGCTGAGGCGGTTGCGGTTTCCCTCACGCGCTCCCACTGCCACCGCTCTGTACCGTGGGACTCGCCTCTGCCCGCTTCTGCCTTCAGTCTTCCTTCAAAGGCGTGGTGATTTGCTAGGGGCAGCTCTATGGTCCAAGGCCTAGCCTTCCTTCCCAGCCCTCCGTATATGGGGCGGTTCTCCTCAGTTCAATGGGCGTTCCTCATTAATATGACGGTTTGGGGAGATTTCTTTACTCTTCCCGGCATCCTGCTGTTGTCAAATAAGTCTTCAGTTTTCTCACCATTGTTCCTTTTTTCCACCTCTGTGGGAACCACGGTGACACGCTCACCAACATCATACTTTAAAAAAAATATATATATATTTGTATTGTTTTTCAAACAAATACATAGGAGCATCATTACATACAGTAATTAGTACATTATCGGCGTGTTTGTGTCACAAGCATTCATAGCATTAGCCCATATCGCGTAACAGATCAAGGCATAGTACAATATTTACAGAACGTCAAGAGGCAGAGGACATTGCATCAGGACAGTACACAACAGTCACATAAATAAGCTATATTTCCATTACTTCATTGGCTTGCAGGTGTCTGTACAGGTGTTAACGTAAACTATACCAGAATGCAGAACTTGTAGTTCACAGGCAGTATCTCTATCGCTCACAGGGAGGACCCTTCAACTATTTGTGCACGCTTCGGTCCTGTTTTTGTGTAGATACTTCTTTGTCTGACGTTGGAGTCTCACGTGGGTGTGACAGCAGGTAATATGTTAAGGGGGCCCAGATATCCCTGGGCCTGAAGGCCCTAGGTAGCAGTTCAGTGTATGTGGCGAGTCGTTCCTGGCAAACCACCAGATCATCAAGCCAGCCCTTAAATTTTGGTGCCCACCCCCTACCTAATCGGCCTCTTAGCCATGGGTAGTGCAAGTGCCAAATATTTGCGATGTGCCGCCTGTATTGGTTTGACGCAGCTGAGCAAAGCCATCAATGGTGTGGGTTCAATGTGTGTATTGGTCATCAGATCCAGAGCGTCAAAGACGTGCCCCCAAAATTCATTCACACCCGGGCATTCCCAAGCCAGATGTAGAAAATCTGCTCCAGGAGCTCAACATCTGTTCCATCTGTCCAAGTCTCGCAAATGATATCTGTGCATCTTGAAGCGAGGCCTGCTGCTGGCCGAGACCGGCTCAGTATGCGAGCAGCAGTATTCCCAATGGTCATCCGTCAGGGCAAAATCCAACTCCCCACTCCATCGTGTGCGGGATAGCGTGGCCGGCAATTCCCTCTGCGTGTGCACTGCCCGCTATATCAGGGAGACAAGGCGTTTAGTCATTGTATTTTTAAGTATCAGCTGTAGAGGAGCTAGCACCGGAGGCTCCGCTGGGTAGTCCGGGGTTAGAGACCGGATTCCCTGTCTAAGGCGAATATATAGAAAAACGTCAAGCGGGGTTTGTTGCAGGCCCTGAAAAACATGCTCAGCAGTGCGGAAGTGGCCATTATGGTATAAATCCCCCCAGGTATTAATCCAGGTTCGCTCCCTAAAGTTGTGAAATATTGCTTCTTGGAGAAGGGGCATACTTGGATGATAAGTGTGAGGTAATAATGGGGAATATAGCATGGGAGTGTTCAACATGCGCCCTATGCGTTGCCACGCTGTAGTTGTACACGTGAGGGTGGTCGGCGTCCTGTCCCTGGAATTAGCCGAGTCATTCAACGCTCCGTCAATTGGAATGGGGTGTGCAAGCCAGTGTTCCGCCGCAACTTGCGGCATATACTGTGGCTGTTTCACCCAGAACCATGCGTAATATCGGTTGTTTACCCCTCCATACCAAACGTGTCAGTTCTGATCCGAGTGTCTAAAAAAAAAAAAAAAGGCCCCTGGATAATACGGAATATTTACAAACAGAGCAATTGGGGAAGTATCACCATTTTAATTAAGGATGCTCGTCCCGCCATGGAGAGGGGTAAAGTAATCCAGCGGGTAACATAGTCCGTTATGCGGGTCATTGCAGTGCATCAGCTCGCCTCTATCCTTGGTGACACGGATTCCCAAATACCGCAATTCCTCTTCACACCACTCTAAGGGGTAATCCAGCGGAAATCTAACCGTTGCGGTCGTCAAAGGGAAAATGCACGACTTCCCCCAGTTAATTTGGATCCCTGATAGCCTCCCAAAAACAAATTCCCTGAGGTTCGGATTCAAATTTTGCTGCGAGTCACGAATGTATAGGGTGATATCATTGGCGTATAGGATTATGAGTATTTGCCGCATATTACAACGTAGAGCCTTTTCATTGTGGTGTTGCCACAGCTTCGCCGCATATGGCTTCACTGCAAGAGCAAAAAGTAAGAGGGATAACGGGCACCCCTGCCAGATGCCCCTGGTAATTTGGAATGTCTGGGATGTGCGTCCATTAATGAGCACTTTAGCAACCAGCAATTGGTGTAGCAGCCTAATCCATGAGAGGGAGATGGGTGGGAAACCCATCCGCAGCATTACCCCAAAGATATAGTCCCACTCAATTGAATAAAAAGCCTTAGTGGCATCAAAAAACACAGCAGCTAGGGGCAAGTCGGGTGAGACATTATTTAGAATAGCAACAAGCATTTGCAATGCAATAGGTCTCGCATTAGAAAGGTTTGAGCTATTGGTATTGTAATTGACACATTTTTTATTTATCTTTTTTTTTAAATAGCGAAATTAATAGTTTCGTCATTTACAATACCATTAGTTATAACTTTTGCAAATGTGACACCTATAGCATTTGTAATGCAATATGTGTTGTATTTACGTGACTTAGATGTATTAGTATTACAAATAATTAGGCTGTGGGGTTTTAGGTTTAAACCTATAATAACTGATAAAACCCCACTGAAAGAAAAATAGCCCTCACCGGTGAAAACATATAAACACTGAAAAAACACCTGCACAACCACAAACTAAATGCCATTCAAAGAAAGGAAAAAGAAAGTGAAAGAGTCATTTTGTTCTTACTGAAGGGGTCAATAAAATGTAACTTTGTTATACAAGCTAGCAGTAAGAAAGACTGGCTAACATTATTCTGCTTGAGTTTTGTTCTTTAGGGATGCTACTAAAATATTGTTTCTTCTTCCTTTTACTTTTTTCAGTTTTATGGCCTTTGGTCTAAAGATGCAGGGTTTAGTTTCATATTGGGACATATCAAACTCATATTTGATATTTTGGCTGCATTTGATTCTTTCACTGATAGGTAAAATGGCTAGTTTCATAAAAATCTTTCCTAATATGTGTCATCAGATTTACCCACAGAGAATGGGTAAAAACCCTTAATACATCAGACCATAATTTCTAGTGGGTCAGTATTGATAGTAGGTGAATTGCCAACACCTCAGGCTTTAAACATTAAATGCAAGGTATAGTGACAAGTATATATATCACCAAGCATCTGGGATAGTGGTAAAAAAGTGACACCAGACTTTTGGAAAACATGGAACGCAGTGTCACTTGTTATGCTCTGCAAAAAAGGTTCTTTCCAAGTTCAACAAAGATTGGAGTGATATTGTTTGTATTTGCAGTGATTCAGCTATGTATATAAAAGATTTGTGTGATGACCTGTCAAAATTGATACCTGAGCTGAAGTGATTCCCTGTAGGAGATCCTTGCCACTTGTTAGATGGTATGCTGAAAGCATCTTTACAATCTTCAGAGTTAATGAGGGATGCTATTGACTTTTTAGTCCATTCTGGTGCACTGTTTTTTTATGACCAGGAACTAAAACGCAAATATTTATCATTTTGTGCTTTATGTGGCATCAAAGAAGGAGTCATCCCAACTGTGTCCCTTAGCTGACGGTTCTCAGCCCAAGGGGCTATGAATGCTGAGAGGGCCTTTTCACAGAAGTTTACATGGGAAGGAAAGCGCAAACGTACATGACAAAAGACTCACTGAAGAAGTATTGTATGGTGTACTACATTAAGATTAATTTGCAAAAACTCTTTGGACCTCATATACACTATACGTACACTGTCTATATACCATGTTCTTTCAGTGCAGAAAGCAAGCAATGATAAAAACAAAACGTTCCATAAACACCGGAAAAACACTTTTTCTGTTGTTTTTAGTGGCGTGAAAATGTGTAACCACTGAAAACAACAGTTTTTTAACATATTGAAAACACTGAAAAAACCCCACCAGAATTTACCAAAAATAGAAACTGAAAACAGGACAGCCTACAAATAATAATGTCTTACTTTTTTAAAATAATTAATACTTAAATAAAAGTTATTGCAATTTATAATAGCAATAGCTTAAACTTTTGTAAATAACTTTTGTGAAGATTATGTTCAGTGTATTTTATTGTGACGAAAATCCAAGAACAGAAGTGAAATATTAACATCTGTTTGTTACATTTGTAATAAAGCTTCAAACATTGAGAGAACATATTTGAACCAGTTTTTGTTGAATGGTTGCACAGATTGATGCTTTGGTGGCGCTGACTGATGTTGTGATGGCGAACGAGTGATGCGGTGGCGTTCAGTGATGCTGTGGTAGCGCATAGTGATGTTGGAGTGCCCCTGAGTGATGCTGTGGTGTATTGATTGATGCTGTATGCTATGTTATGTTTTGTTTTGCTATGTTATGTTTTGTGCTATGCTATGTTTTGCTATCCTATTTTGATTTGTTATGCTATGCTTTTTTTTTGTTATGTTATGCTGTTTTGTTTTGCTATCCTATGCTTTGTTTTGTTATGCTATGCTTTGCTAGCCTATGCTTTTTTTGTTATGCTATGTTTTGCTATCCTATGCTTTTTTTGTTATGCTATGTTTTGCTATCCTATGCTTTGTTTTGTTATGTTTTGTTTTGTTATCCTATGCTTTGTTTTGTTATGCTATTTTTTTTTTGCTATCCTATGTTTTGTTATGCTATGCTATGTTTTGCCATCCTATGCTTTTTTTGTTATGCTATGCTGTGTTTTATTATGCTATGCTATGTTTTGTTATGCTATGCTGTTGAGGGTGAGTGAGGGTGTGGGGTGGGTGAGGGGGTGTGAGGGTGAGGGGGTGTGAGGGTTAGGATGTTTGAGGGTGAGGATGTTTGAGGGTGAGGATGTTTGAGGGTGAGGATGTTTGAGGGTGAGGATGTTTGAGGGCGAGGGGTTTGAGGGAAGGGTTTGAGGGTGAGAGGGTGAGGGGGTGCAAGTGTGAGGGGGTGCGAGGGTGAGGGGTTTTTATTTATTTTATTTATTTATGTATTTTTATATAGCGCGGACTTTACCCGAAGGCGTCAGAGCGCTTCACATTAGGAACAGAAATGAAACATAATGAGAAACATTACAAAAGAACAGATTGCAAAAACATACGTTACTTACATAAGGTAATAGTGACAATTGTGAGCAACCAAAATACATGAGGTAGTAAAAACTGTGAGCAACCAAAATTACATGAGGTAGTAAAGGTAATAGTGACAATCGTGAGCAAACAAAATACTTGAGTAAAAATTGTGAGCAACCAAAATACATGAGGTAGTAAAGGTAATAGTGACAATCGTGAGCAAACAAAATACTTGAGTAAAAATTGTGAGCAACCAAAATACATGAGGTAGTCAGAAGTGCACAAGAGGAAATGAAAGTGACAAGTGTGCAGTTATAAGAGAAAACAGAGTATAATTTGAGGTATAGTCCTGCAATAAGTGCTAGACACTCAGGCTCAGGAACAAGCGTTACGTGGGCAAGGTGGCACTTGTGCAAGTATCAAAGGTAAAGACATGTGAGAGGTAGCAGCCGTGTGTTGCAAGGGCAGAGTGGTGTGTGCATGTTACAAAGGGCACCGAACACCAGTACATGTAAAATACTGCAAAAAGGAAGACCCTCCAATCACAGGCATACACTGGGAAGGCACTTCCATGGTCGTGGAAATTATCAGTAGTGGGAAGTCTTCCTCACAAATAGCAAGAGGACGTGAATTACTTTTGGAGGTGTCTCTGGAGGAGGAGAACTTTGAGGTTCCTTTTGAAGGCCTGGGAGGAGGCGGTGGTCCGGAGCTGAGGTGGAAAGGAGTTCCAGATGATTCTCACTGCGTTGCCTGAAAAGGATTGGGCCATTGTGTTCTCCTTCTTGAAAGTGGGAGGTTCAAGCAGTAGATTCTCCACATTGCGTGAAAGTCTAGAGCCACCAGAGAGTTTCAGTTTATTCGCCAGGTAGCTGGGAGATGAGGAGTGCAAGGCTTTGTGGGTGATACAGGCAGTCTTATAGATAGCTCTAGCCTCGAAGGGAAGCCAGCGGAGGGTGGATAACATCGGTGTGATGTGATTGCTTCTTTTGGCCCCATAAATGAAACGAGCTGCTGAGTGGAAGACAGACTTAAGTGGGGACAGGTGAGATTTGGGGAGGCCCGTAAGTAGAGAATTGCAGTAGTCTAGTCTAGAGAGGACCAGCGATTGCACCAGGGTTATAAGGTCCTGCTCCGGGAAGAAGCGACGGATTCCCCAAAGAAGGCGCAGTTGGTAGCGAGCAGATTTTGCAATAGAATTGATGTGGGGAGTTAGATTGAGTTTTTTGTCTAGAATGACACCAAGGGATTTTGCACTGTCGACAATGATGGGTTTATTGTTTAGTAGATTCATCTGATCCATCCATGATTGAACCAGGGGGGGGAGAGAGTGGGGAGAGAGTGAGGAGGAGAAGAGGAGGAATTCAGGTTTGGAGGGATTCAGAATCAATTGATGAGTTGACATCCAGTTTTGAATGGAGTCAAGAGTAGATCTTAGGATGGAGAGATCATGAGTGGAGGCAACCTTGAGGTAGAGTTGAGTGTCGTCTGCATAGAGATGATAGTGAATCCCAGATTTGCTTAGGAGGTTTCCCAGTGGTTCTAAGTAGAGATTGAACAATGTTGGTGCTAGTATCGAGCCTTGGGGAACACCTTGACCCACCTCCACAGGAGAAGAGACTGTTCGCTATTTTGATCATTTGAGATCGGTCAGAGAGGAAGGATGCAAACCACTTAAGCACAGTGCCCTCCATGCCCATTCTCTGTTGAAGAATATTGAGGAGGGTGTTGTGATTAACAGTGTCGAAGGCTGCGGAAAGGTCAAGGAGAATTAGCAGACAGGACCCCCCTGAGTCGAGTATCCTCAGCGCATCGTCAACCACTTGCAGTAGGGCTGTTTCAGTGCTGCAGTTTTGGATGAATCCGGACTGACAATTGTCAAGAAGATCATTGACCTTGATATGACGAGAGAGTTGTTTTGCTACACATCTTTCTGTGATCTTCGCAAGAAAGGGTAGGTTAGTGATGGGGCGGAAGTTGTTGAGGTCATTCGCATCAGCAGTGGGCTTTTTAAGCAGAGGGGTGACCTGCCCAGTTTTGAAGGAGACAGGAAGGGAGCCTTGCCAGAGGGAGAGGTTGCGAGGGTGAGGGCCTGTGAGGGTGAGGGGCTGTGAGGGTGAGGGGGGGAGAGGGGGGTTGTGAGGGTGAGGGGTTGTGAGGGTGAGGATGTGTGAGGGTGAGGGGGTGTGGGGGTGTGAGGGTGTGAGGGTGTGAGGTGGTGTGAGGGTGTGAGGGGGTGTGATGGTGAGGGTGTGTGATGGTGAGGGGGTGGGTGAGGGGGTGTGTGAGGGTGAGGGTGTGTGTGAGGGTGAGGGGCTGTGTGAGGGCGAGAGTGTGTGTGAGGGTGGGTGAGGGTGTGTGTGTGGGTAAGGGTGTGTGAGGGGGTGGATGAGGGGAGGGTGAGGGGGTGTGAGGGTGTGGGGTTGTGAGGGTGAGGGGGTTGAGGGCGTGTGAGGTTGAGGGTGTGTAAGGGTGAGGGGGTGTGAGGGTGACTTTCATAAGACATAGAAACAAAGAGGTGTGCGTTGAAGCAAGGGAGCCTTCAGTATACACAGCTTTGTATTTGTAAGTCGAAAAGTATATACCATGGCGCAGAGGCACTAATGAGAAGCTTGTGGGAGAGAAGGGAGGTAGAATAAGGAGGAAACAAGGGGAAATAAGGAGTGATGGAGGGAAGGGATAAGGGCTGTGACTGGCTGGAGAAAGAGCAAGGTACATGGGAAAAAGCACCAGGGAAGGAGGAATGAGGGGCTTTTGCAGGTTGGGTAGCGAAAAGCACGGAGGGGAAGAGACGACGTAAGGTAATGTGAATTTATTTTTATGATACAATTATCCTTCCCACTGGCTATGAAAATAAATACAGTTGGAAGGATCTTGCTATTCCCTTTTGGTGATTTCAAATTTAATGCAAATCATTGTTCCTGGGAATAAGTATAATGGCTAAGAACAAAATATCATAAGAGAGCACATTAATACTATTACTGTCAGCTACCAGGATTACGACCTGTAATGATAGCGTGCAGACATTTGTGGTTTATCTTAACTCATTTGTTCCCAGTGGACTGATTCCAAGGTTTTGCTGAAACTACTGAATAGAAGAAAAAAAAAGAAGCTGAAATACAAGGTTCCTATTATCTTTTGTTTTTTTCTTTTCTCAAATGGCACTGGAAGCTGTTCACCTCGTACAAATCTCCTTACACCCGGCCCATCGTCACTGAAAGCGCATGTGTTGTCTGCTTGGCCTACCCAAACTGGGGGAAACAGCAGTGCCTGCTTATCTGCCTAGAAAATGTGTGGCGCATGTTCCATCATCCTTATCTCACGTTTCAGCTGTGACGTGAGTTACACATTGTCCCATCTACCAACGGATATCTGCGAATATCTCCAAACACAGGACCTCCTGGTAAAACCGCTTTGTATAACATCGAGCTCCTGGAAAACAATTGGAGAACGTGTGATAACAGCAATTCAGGATGGCAATAACTCAATTCACGTGCCTGGAGTGGAACGGGGTGGAGGGAACACGGCGCGTGTTATCAAGCAACGCGATAAGAAGAGTTCCTGTATCTCGCAATCGGCGTTCGCAACGGACTCACATTTTCCCACTGACATGGAGCAATGGGCAGTTAATTTCATGTTCATGATGTTATTATTGGAACACGTGAATCTTAAAGAAATGCAACGTTGCTTATTTTCGGGGAAACTGATTTTTATACGTAACACATACACATATAATGAGCGACCATAACAGACACATAATAGGGTGTAAGGTTGCAAATGCCGAGGACCGCAATACCAAGTGCGCAGAACGACTGCCGATATTATATACACTGTTGCGGGACAGTTCAGTTTCGAAAACGAGGCCTGACACGCAAAAAGGATTTCCGGCTGGGAGAAAGGAGAGGCGTGACACGCACTGAAGGGGCGGAGAAACAACGGAGCGGGCTGCGGAGTCTGGTCTGACACGGAGGGACAGGACGAGAGGAGCCGGTGAGGGGGGGCGTCGGGGCACATTGACGGTGCCCGCCCCCCCAGTGATGGAAGCCCTGCGTGTGCCCGGTGAGCGGGCTTGGGAGTGTGTGTGCGCGTTTGTGGGTGTATGTAAGAGGGGGGAGGGGGTGCGCGCGCTTGTATGTGCCTGCGTGTGTTGTGCCGGTCTGCGTGTATGTGTGTGTGTGTGTGTGTGTGGTGGGGGGGGCACGTGTGCCTGTGTGTACATGTGCCTGTGTGGTGTGTGCGCACTGGAATGTGAGACACGAGAGGGGCACGGCGCCGTGCGCGCCCACGAGGTCAAATCTGCGCTCGTGCACCCTCTCGTGTCCACATTCCCAAATAAGGGTAACATTAGTTGTCTTGCTGACAGCATTCAATGCTTTCGCATTGAATGCTAGGTCAGCTCGACCTAAAAAGGGTTCTCAGATTATGGGAGGTGGCCCTCCCAGGCACAAAGCCCGACTGATCAGGGAGGATCAGAATCTCCAGCAACAGGCTCAGTTGAGTAGCGATGAGTTTGGCCAGTATTTTTGCATCACAGTTAAGGAGGGACAGCGGCCTATAGGAGTCGCATTGTCGGGGCGACTTCCCTGGTTTCAATAGTGAAATAAGAGCCTCCCTCATGGATGCAGGTAGGCATCAAGCGATTCTTCATATACCTCACGTAAGATGGGGACCATTAGATCTATGTAGGTTTTGTAAAACTCTATAGGAATTCCGTCCATTCCCGTGGCTTTCCCTGATTGCATGCTCATAATGTAATTTAATGTAACACGTTTTTATATAGTGCATGGTTACCAGGAGGCATCCCAGCGCTGCGGTAGAATCAGGCTCGAGAGGGGAAAAGGGGAACAGGGGGTCATTTAGGGAATAGGAAGGTTTTCAGGAGCTTCCGGAAGCGCAGGTGGCCAGGTTCCGCGCGCAATTTCAAAGGGAGGGAGTTCCATAGCGAAGCCTCATTCACAGAGAAGCGCCGGCCTCCTGTGCATGCTTTCTTGACTCTCGGCACTCTCGCTAGGTACTCATTGTCGGAATGCAGGGGCCTATTTGCCTTGTAAGGCGTAACTAGGCTCTTCATAATCGGGGGTCCTTTACCTTGAAGAAGTTTATGGGTAATGCATGGAGATTTAAATTTAATCCTCTCCCGTATGGGGAGCCAGTGAAGAGATTTGAGAGCAGGTTTAGCTGACGTCCTAAGTGAAATACCCATTAATAGCCTAGCTGCGGCATTTTGAGACTGTTGGAGCTTATTGATGGTGCCTTCGGGGGCTTCTAATAAAATCGCATTACTAAAATCTAGTCTGGACAGAACCAGTCCTTGTACTAGTAACTTCCTAGAATGCTGCGGGAGGAGAGGTAGGATTTTCCGGGCAGACCGAAGAAGACCGAAGCAGGTTCCTGCTGTTTTTTTTGCTTGTGTTTTGAACGAGAGATCCTGCTCCAACCAGACCCCTAAACTTTTAATTTCTTTTTTTGGGCTGGGAGGATCCCCCAGACAAGCAGGCCAGGTGGAAGTGGGCATTGAGGTCAAATTGTTACCAAGTAACATGATTTCCGTTTTTGACCCGTTTAATTTAAGGGAGGAGTCACACATCCAGGTATGTATGTTCGTCAAGCATAAACGAAGACTGTCAGGGCATTGACCGAGTTGGGAGAGTGAGACGACCAATTGCGTGTCATCTGGGCAACCACATCCTCCAGGGGGGCCATGTACACATTAAACAATGTGGGGCTTAATGATGAGCCCTGTGGCACGCCACATTGGAGGGGAATTAAGGCAGATCGTCAGTTGCCTTCCCAGACTTGAAAGGTGCGGTTAGACAGGTATGATATTAACCAAGTCAGGGCTGCCCCCCGTATTCCCACCTCGGCCAGGCGCTGTATACGGATACGGTGATTCACCGTATCAAAGGCTGCACTCAGATCCAGGAGGATCACTGCCACTGATCCTCCTGAGTCCAAGATGCACCTTGCCTCCTCGATGACAGAGAGGAGGGCCGTGTCAGTACCCTGGCCTGGGCGGAATCCCGTTTGAGAGTTACGCAAGAGATCATTGGACTCCAGGAAGTGGGAAAGTTGGGAGTTCACCAGTCTTTCTGTGATCTTACGGAGTCCCTGGAGTAGTGAGATTGGCCTAAAGTTTGCAAGCTCCAGAGGGTCGAGATGCGGTTTCTTTAGAAGGGCCTTCACAATGGCCCCTTTCCAACTGGGCGGAACAATGCCCTGGGAGAGAGAGGTGTTAATGAGCTCTGTTGCCGGGGTGGCGATGGTAGTGGCAATCTGTTTGAGAAACCGCATAGGGACTGGATCACTAGGGGAACCGCTTTTGATGACGGATAAGATTTTAAGGAATTCCTCTACTGAAACTGGGTTGAAGGCATTGAGCTGTGGGCCCGCGTCCGGGTGCAAGTTACCGACAGAGACAAGGCCATCCGTTTGGGGCAGAGTAGATACGATGTTTTTAATTTTTAAGTCAAAGTAATTAGCAAGTTCATTACATTTGGCTCCTGACGTATCTTGAGACAGCGGGGGGTCGGTGATCTTCAATATTTCTTTGACAATCTTAAAGGTTTCTCTCGTAGAGTTAGATGAATTTTTCATTCTCTCATCAAAGAATACTGTTTTGGCGTTTCTGAGGGCAACTTTATACGCTCTAATGGCATCACGGTAGATATCTTTGTTTGCATTATCCCAGTCTTTTCTCCAAATGCGCTCAAGCTTCTTACAGCCTTTCCTTAGGATTCTGAGCTCAGGAGTATACCAGGGGGCAGAGCCAACTCTGGCAGTCTTTTTCCACAGTCTTTTTTTTGGCAGGACTAAGTCCAGTGAGCTTGTAAGCCAGTTTTTAAAATTAGTGTCTGCTGCAACAGGGTCCAGATCAAAGGGAGGAATGGAAAGTTCAAGAGTACAAGTCCAGTTCTCAACCGAGAGCTTGGACCACGCCCTCTCACAAATAGATGTACTCGGGGTTTGTAATAGTTTGAACTCGACCTGCCAAGTGAAGGGTACCAAAAAATGGTCTGACCAGGGGAGGGGAAAAGGGGGGCTAGCCTGAAATGACCGAATGTTAGTGAAAACCGGGTCAAGAAGGTGGCCTTTATTATGTGTGGCACCCGTGTTCACTAGATGGAGCTCGTATGATCTAAAATCGAGTAAAAGGTCTGCCGCCACTTTATCTAGGGGGTCATTAAAGTGGAGATTGAGATCACCTAGAATGGTGAAATTAGAAGTGGAGGAAGCCAGAACAGTGACTGTTTCCAGGAGAGAACTAACAAAGTGACTGGAGTTCCCTGGAGGGCGATAAACTAAGAGGCCTGTGAAGGAGGTGGTAGGAGATAATTGGAAGTAGAAGTGGTAACTTTCAGATTCCGAAATGCAGCCATCCTTCATCCTACCAATAAAATGATCTTTGTACAATATGGCCAAACCACCCCCTTTACCAGAGGGTCTGATCTGAGAATGGATAAGAAACTCCTGCGGGAGAGCACGAACAATGTCGGCCTCTGAGTTAGAGGTTAACCACATTTCGGTAAGAAACAGGATATCTAAGTCGTGGTCCTGCAACACAAAATTGATCTCTAGAGAGTGCTTGGGAAGGGACCTACAATTCAATAGGGCCATACGCAGGTGAGTTGGGGCTAGAGGATTAGTATATGATCCCCGAGAGTGTAGGCTGCAGAGATCACAATAAGTGTAAGTATCCTCTTGCTTATGCACATAATGACAGCGTGTATTCCTATGGGGTCTCAATAAGAGAAGGTCACTCCGAGAATACGTAATAAGGCCATCAGCTGACACAGGCATAGGTTCTAGCCCTAAGCCCGGCTGGGCACGGACGGGCTTGCCTCCGCCGCGCAATAGGCGCGCCCGCTGTGCCTGCCCGCTGCGCGGACGGGAAGTGTCATTTATTTTATAGTGCGAGGGCCCTAAATCGGCCTTTGCACTAGAGCGCTGTCCTGCTCCTCACTCAAGATGGCGCCCGATGTCTGCGCCTGGGGAGGAGAGGACCGTGATCCTGTCGAGCCCGCAAATCGGCTCGAGAATGATGGCAGGGTTCCAAGAGGGGATAACAATCCAGAAGGTACAGTGCAATTAAAAAGGGGGTAGAAAGTGCACAAAGGAAAGCTTAGTGTAATTGTTTAAAACGTGGCGAGAATGGAATGGGTAGCAGCTACAGTTCGAATTAAATGCCCTAGCTCCCGGCTTCCGCCTCATGAGTGCTAAAACTATTGAGTTACCTTCTTGCTTCTGCACGCTCAATTTGTAGTGCGAGGGCCCCAAATCGGCCTTTGCACTAGAGCGCTGTCCTGCTCCTCACTCAAGATGGCGCCCGATGTCTGCGCCTGGGGAGGAGAGGACGGTGATCCTGTTGAGCCCGCAAATCGGCTCGAGAATGATGGCAGGGGGGGTCCAAGAGGGGATAACAATCCAGAAGGTACAGTGCAATTAAAAAGGGGGTAGAAAGTGCACAAAGGAAAGCTTAGTGTAATTGTTTAAAACGCGGCGAGAATGAAATGGGTAGCAGCTACAGTTCGAATTAAATGCCCTAGCTCCCGGCTTCCGCCTCAGGAGTGCTAAAACGCCCATGCCCATGCCCTCATCCAACTCGAAAGGGGCACATAAGAATTCCCGTTGCACATCGCTTAACCAGCCTAGTGCCACATCTCCCAAATAGTTCTCTAGCTTCAGGTCATCCTTCCTATTTGTAGTGTTGAGGTGAGTGTAAAGGCGTGTAAAGGCACAGAGGATATTGGCAGTGTCACGGTAGACCATCCTGTCTAGGTCTTCAAGTTCCAATACATAGTTAGAGTAACGAGGTGCCCTAATCGTATGCGCCAATGCCTTACCAGGTTGTTCTCCCTCTCCGTAGCAGCAGGCCACCCAGGATCTGCCCCAAAACCATGTTTCCCTCTGTGCTGTGTCCATATAATCCGTGAGTGTCTCCCTAAACTTAAGTTGGGCGAGACTGTTTGGGCCAGAGGCCAACCTCGCTTCCAGCGACTTAAGCTCTGCCTCTAAATTGCGTAATGTGTTAGTTATGTCTTTTAGTACACCCGAGCCCTTCGATATGCAGAACCCGTGGAGTGTAACCATGAATGCCTCCCAAATGGTTTTTACACTGTCCACCGACTCTTTGTTTCGCGCAACAAAACCCTGTATTTCTTCCCGCAGCTCTTCCTGGAAGACCGTGTCTAGCAAAATAGGACTATGAAGTCACCAAGTGCTGCGCGGTGGGCTGATTTCTGAGGAGGACAGGACAGTGTAGAGTTTTACCGGGGCCTGATCCGAGTAAGTTCTGGCCAAGTGCTGTACTTAAAATATTGCTGGGGCCAACCCTCTAGACAAAAACCAGTAGTCTAGTCGCGCCCATGACGCTGCCTGTGCTGTGTAATGCGTTCTCTCCTGTGTGGGTATGTCTCCAAGCATCAATCAATAGATAGGTGGTTATAGTATCTTGTATAATTGTACGTGCTTTGGGTAGTGGTGAGGAGCAGGGTGTGGCATATCCAAGGTTGGGTTGCATGCAACATTGAAATACCCACCCCAGATAATGTGACTGGAGCCTATATCAAATATCTTAGCCCATAATGAGGTGTAAAATTCTGGGGCATCTACATTCGGCCCCTAGCAATAGGCAAGAGTGACTGAGACAGACCCCAGCCGCCCCCATGCCAGGCAGTATCAACCCTGCGAATCCCAGGTGGCTCCCACTAGATGGAAGGGTATCTGTTTTTTATGAGGATTGCCGTCCCCCTCGCATAAGCGGAATAGGAGGAAAAGATTCTGTGCTCTGCCCATTTACCCGCAAAGTTGTTTGGCTTCTGAGGAGTGAAATGCGTTTCCTGTAACATAGCTATGTGCACTCGAATCCTGTCCAAATAAGCCAATATGTGTCTCTTCTTCCTCGGGTGCCCCAAGCGTTCCACGTGATAACATTCAGTTTTCCAGATTCTATATCAGTCATGTTTCTGGACATCCGCTATCAACCTGCTCTGTATCCAAAGAATGCAGTTCAAACCATGTACTCAAGCACAATGTAATGCCTTAGTTTGCTTGGGATGCTCAAACACTAACTCGCCTGTTGTCCTCACTGAACTGTCGAGGATGGTATCTTGGTATGTGAATGTCATATAGAGAACAAAACATACCACCCGCACCCCCACCCACTGAAGCAGCCCCGACTTGCCAGAAATGTTCACCCACCCACCCTCCCCTAACCCCGACCTAAACAAAAACAGCACAACAGTCCCTGCAAGTAGTATGCAGTGGACAATCTCGGGGGAATACCCATTGGGGGCCATTTCTAGGCAGCAACACAGATACCCCCATCCGTAGAGCCCATCACAGATGGTACAGCTGGGCTCTTGAGGGCAGAGGGTGCCCGGTGCACAGTAGAGATAGCTCAAAGTGGCCCATCAGCTGAATAGTTTATGTGTCCCCTGAAGTAGATCCAGTTGCCAAACGATCAGGTCTCGAGCCAAAATTAGAGTAGCTATGAGCAGCAAGGAATGGATCATTGCGAATCATCTCCTGCTCCAGTCGACGAAGATTGTTGAGATGCCGACATGCCTCCATAAGTGCGATTTGTGCGCCTCACAGGTTTGAGGAACTCCTCCACCTGTTGTGGCTTGGGGAAAAAGCGTTGCTTGCCCTGGTGAGTAACCCTGAGACTCGCCGGATATAATAGCGCATAGTCAATTTGGGCGTTTCGCTGCTTATTTTTGACGTCCATAAACTTGTGCCTCTCTTCCTGGACTGTGGGCGTAAAATCCGGGTAGATGGAGAACGTGTTCCCGTCATATGATAGGTTCTGTTTACTTCTCGCAGCTTCATAGAGCCACATCCCAGTCCTTTTAGTTCAAAAGTATTGCTATTATAGTACGTGGATGCCGGCAGGCGCGGCCCCAGGGTACAGTGGGAATGTTCTATAATAAACTGGCAGGAGAAGGACTCCGCTCCGATTGCAGCCAACAACAGTTTTTCGACGTATTCTTCCATTTTGCCAGTGTTGGTCGATTCAGGAATTCCTAGTATGCGAATATTATTGCGCCTACTGCACGCTTCTTAATCCTCGTTCTTTGCAGCAATAAGTTTCACAAGCTTATACATGTGGGCAAGCTGCGTTGTGGTTCTGGACGTTGTGTCCTCAGTGTCCGAGATGCACCGCTCTACCTCCTTTATACGGTCCTCATGCCCCTCCAACTTATGTGCAATGGCGTTCATACGTGACGACATTATGTCCTCCTTATCCACGATGGTGGCGAAGCATTGTCTGACCTCCTGTAGGATACTTTGCACATCAGCAGCCTGTGGGGTTGCAGCCCCTGGGCCTCATCTCCACTGTCGAGGTCCTGGTCATCCTGCAAGTTCCGGGCACCTTGCTTCGCTGCCTCAAAGTTCAACTTCGGTTGCCTGGTACCTGGTTTGCCCAGGACGACGCAAGGGTGTAGCTTGGTTGTGTGCCCCCGATGCCTGTGCACACGCTGACTCCCAGCAGAGTGGTTCAACTGTGCCTTCAACAAGTAACAGTAAATGAAGCAACAGTGCAAGGTGGCGCAATGGTGCACAGCCGGCAGGCCGCAGTCTCGTCAAGCTGCCAGCCACAGTCCAGACCTCTCACCTATACTCTCCCACTCCAATGCGTGTGTCACCTTCAGTGTGAGTGGCCCGTCGCAGGAGCCTCACAGCAGGCACCGCACCACAGAGCCCGCGCACAGAGGGGCGCGCAGGCTGTCGCTATAGCAAAGTTCGCAAATGGAGCAGGCAGCGACAGGGATAGCATCAGAGCACTACATCTATGGGTAACAAATGCAAGAACTTCTCAGAGCTTCAGCCCGTTGATTTGACAGCAGCCATCAACAGAACAAGACCCACTCAAATGACCAATACGTTTGGGGGGGGGGGGGGAAATTCCAAATGTTATCTTCATTAAGTCGCCTTGTCAGGAGCCCTTCCCTCCTAAAACATCTTCACATCCAGGAATAGTTCTCCATGTCTACAATAAAAGCAGGTGTGACAGAATCGCATAATATTCCCGGCTCCTCACTTCGCAAGATGGCGGCCAGCAGCGCTCAATCCCAAGTTGGCAGCAATCCAGGGAACCTAACCGCTCACAGTCACACAATGAAATGGTAATGGCAGATATCCCTGTCCACATCCAGCTTCATTAGGGCACTCTCTGGGGAAAGGGCCAAGTCTGTGGGCCGAGCTGCCAAAGAAGTGGAGCCCCTCCACACCTCAGTAGGGGCCGTAGGTAAGAATCAGGCTATGCGCCGGTGTGTAGATCGTGAAAGGCAGCAGGGGAAGTGCTAATAACACCGGGGGCCGCCGGCACCCCGGACCCAACAATGCAGGATGGCTGGCGTATGTGTGCGACCTGGTGCCGAATTACCAGTTCATGAGGCAGTGGGGGGAGCGCAATCACTCAGGGACGCCTCTGGGCGCCGAGATCATTACCAGGACAGCAGCAGAGACGCGCCCCCACTGCAGAGGTTCAAGTCATCCGCTGCCAACACACCCCACCGCTCACCTACTGCCTCCAACTTCAGTGCGGGCGATGTAGTCCGCCTCCGGCTGCAGAGAAGCAGAGTCACCAGGTACGGAGCAGTCACAATGGTTGATCAGGATTCCAGGTCGTTAACTCCGGTGCCGCTGCCCGAGCCGCCCCACACGGCCTGAACACATCGTGTGAAGCAGCGGGCTCACCTAGTGGCTGAGGCCGCTCCAGACCGCTATCCCTCTCCGCTTACTCCCTCGGTCAAATCTTTACGCTAGCAGAGCGGGAGCAGGGTTGGCCCAAATCATCTGAATTTTTTTGCGAGCCTGCAGTCAGTCGAAGTCTTTCAGCAAGCACCATTACAAAGCATTGATGAGGCCATTGAGCAGGATAAATGGCAGGATTAGGACACCAGGCTGCAGGAGCCTCACGCTTGTACGGCCATCTTGCGTGTGCGCCACCTAGCGCCCCCCACACCAACATCATACTTGCGTGTCATTCACAGTGACACGCACACCTTGGGGCGTCTGCTCACTTTATTTAAGCATGTCCTTTCAAGGTGACACGCACACCTTTGTGCATCATTCATGCATTTGCAGTGTGCCCTTTCGCTGTGAGACGCACACCTTTTCACTCATTCATTCTACTGGGGTCAAGGAGGTTCCCTCAGCCATTGTTCTTTCATTACACTTCAGTGTGGCACCACGGTGCCAAGCACACCATCAACCTACTTGCATGTCATTCACGGTGACACGCACACCCTGGTGCATTTATCCACACCATTGCAGCGTGTTCTTTCACAGTGAAACTCACACCTGGGCTACTTGTTCACATTACTGCAGCATTGCCTTTCACAGTGACGCGCACACCAATAATCATCCAGTGTTTCGCACAACTGTGACTCCTCCTTGAATCCTGCAATTTTCCTATACAGAGTGCAATTCTCATATATACACACACACAGAGCCCCTCCACTATAAAACACATTTCCTCTCATCTCTTCCCTTCATTGTGTGCATTGCTTGCCTTCACAGTGACTTGCAATTCTTCCAGCTTCTTCATTTCTTGCACATATTCCTCCCTGCATATATTCCTTCCTCATTGACACCCTTAATCGTTACGATGGCTGCTGCTAGCATGACCCAACTTGCACCATTTTTTAACAAATTCAGCAAACCCAGCATCCCATGGAAGGAATGGGAGAATATCTGAGTTATACCTCATTGCATTTGGGAGAGAAAAATTTAGCAAACATATCCTTTTACACAATGTGGGTCCACATGGTAAGAACATATTTGAATCATTGCCAGAACCTGATAGTGATACTGTGAATAGGATGCCTACAAAACCACCTTGTTGAAACTACAAATCCACTTTAGTGACAAAGTGAACATAGTACTGGAAAGACAAATTCTTTCGTTGCTCTCAAGGTAGACCAGATAGTGTTTCCACTTATGTAGCGGCACTCCCAAGGTCTCAGCAAACTATGCGAGTTCCATGACCTAAATGATCCCCTAATCAGGGACCAACTGTTACGTTGTACAAACAATACCAAAATTCAGGCGAAGTAGTTACAAAACCAACCAATCCTTCAAGAGGCCATAGAAATAGCCAAATCCATAGAACACACTGCCATCTGTTTAAAAGGAAATTGAATCTTCAGACTCAAATGAAAGTGTCAGAAATTTAGAGTCAGAATCGGAAGTTTTCAAAATAAAAAATGGCAATTGGCACACCCAAACAGGAGATACAGAAAAATTTTAATTGAAATGCTTCCGCCGTCGGAATAATAATTATTTGGCCAATAATCCCAATTGTCAAGCCAAATCAGTTGTTTGCAGAAAATGCAACAAAAAGTGTCCTTTAGCAATAGTTTTAAAAAAAGAAACTTGGGGAAATGTTGCTCCTGAAGAAAAATCTCAAGTCAAGAAAATTATATTACAAGTTAACGAAATTGATAATGACAATCAAAGATACCCTAAATGCAACGTATCCATTGATGGCAAAGCAGTTAAAATGCTTGCAGACTTATGCTCTCCATTCACTCTCATTAACTATTCAGACTTTAAAAATCCATTTTAGGTAAAGAACAAAATAAGTTATGTACAGCAGACATATCACCCAGTGGATACAACAAGGACCCCATACCTATGAAAGGAATGATTAAATCCCTCATATACTTTAAAGATCGATTCACAGTGGGCAAGGTCTATGTAGTAGAAAACGGATCTAACTTACTTCGAGCAACAGTGATCACATTACTAATGAATTTCCAGAAGTTTTTCAGAAGATTTAGACTTACTAAAAGATTTCCAACACAAAATTCAATTAAAACAAGGCGCAAAACGGGTGATACACAAAACCAGACCAATACCCCACCTTATGTGGGAGCCCCTGAAAAGAGAGTTGTCTAGATTAGAAAATTTGGACATCATACAATCCATTCATAACTCTGAATGGGTTGCCCCCATTGGTAAGTCAAGACATTAGGGTGTGCATTGACTTGACAAAATGGGGGGAAGCCACTTGTTTCAATGTTCTGGATCTCTTTATGGCTTATCACCAGGTAGAGTTACATCCAGATTCCAGATGCCTCACACCATCCACTTCACCTATGGGTACATATATGTTCCACCGCATGCCTTATGGGTTGGCCTCTGCAGCAGCAGTCTTTCAAAAAATGATGCAATATGTTTTAGAGGGTGTAACCAAGACATGTTTTCAAGATGTGTTGATTTACGGGGGCTACCATTGAAGAACAAGATTTTGAGGGAAGTCCCTTCCAAATTCAAGAGTGCAGGACTAACATTAAAGGAAGAAAAGTGTCAATTAGGTGTGGGAGCAGTGGAATATCTGGGACACCGCATTTCAAAGGAAGGCTTCAAACCAGCGCAGGGAAAGATGCCTCCGTACCTGCAAACAAGGATGAACTTAAGTCGTTCTTAGGGCTAGCAGAATATATGTCAAAAAATGTAGATAATTTTGCAGACCTAACAAACAAGTTACTTACCTTCGGTAACGATGTATCTGATAGAGACATAATTTAGCCGCAGATATCTTAACTTAGAATACTCCCCAGGCGTCGGACTGGTCCGGCAAATTTTGCGCAGCAGCACCTCTGCGAGCCTGGGGGCGGTGCCGTACCACTTTGCCCTGACGTCGTCCATGGATGTGACGTCAGCGGAGCCATATATGACATCAGTTTGTCAGAAGACTTTTCCGTGTCAGAACGCGAAGCCACCACCAAAATCTGTGAAATATGGGAACAGTGTGCAGAAAAAGAAAAAACAAGGTATGGTGAAAAACAGCACCATAGAAGGACAGTGCCATGCACTGTGTATTGTAAACCGAGGGAGGGAAAACAAGAGTACCACTCTGGGAGGGACCCCCGCAATTGTTAAGTCCAAAACCTCCCTCGGAGGTAGAAGATGATGCAGAGCAGAGGCAGGATTGGAACCCTTGGCGAGCCTGTGCCATCAGAGGCACAAGACTTACCATGGAGCTATAGCTCTTTGGTGAACCGTCACAGCAGCCGACAAAGGCTGCAACCACAATATATGACAGTGAAGGACAACCAGTCCAGAACCCAGGAGTAGGGACAAACTACCATAAGGCGTCACCCAAAGGGAGATATCAGATCCTAATAAGGAACCTACCGAATGCAGCATTGTCAGAGACTGCTAGAGTGCAAGGAAGGCAAGAAACCTCAAGCGGTTGAAGAAAGCGAAGGACGGGGGCGGGAGGGAAGGATTTACACTCATAACGGGCATCCCGGGGTAAGCATTGTAAAAGGCATATGGGCCTACCGTCCAGTCACAAGGATGGGTAGAGCAGCGCCACAAAACAGGACGTAGCCGTTTGAGTCGGAGTGAAGAGAACCCCACTAAGGTCCAGAGAGAACCTAGCCGTGAATATCATGACCAAAAGAGTGTCGCCAACCAAAAGGGCGAAACACAGTAGGGACAAAAATTACAGCGCAGCCAAACACCAGACCCCTATGCTCTGAAGAGAGCAGGGATTAGGGGAGGCTAGGACACCACAGCCCATCCAGAATAACACGAAAACCCCTATATGTAGAGGGGATGAGAGAAGGAAAACATCAAGCCAGAACGCTGGTGCCTGATCGAAAAAAATGCCTAACTTTGCAAGAAGACTAGCAAAGAGGCATGAAGGATCCGCAGGATCCAAGGTGACGACAAGAAGTCAGACCTAGCCTTAACTAAACAACTCAAACAGCGTAAAACACTGTTGAAACTGCTCCTGAAAGATTCAAAGGCAGCAGGATACTGACCCCTGCCCAGCAAGGGCCGATACAGAACAAAAACACATCCAGTAAAGAGCCTGGCGTGAAAGAGGGGTTTCAGCGCGTTGCAAAAAGCAAAACTGAACCTATGGGCCCAGAAGACTGGTAAGTGGTATGGCGGAGGGAATACGTACCACCCCCAGATGTACCATAGAGGAAAAGTGTTGCCGAGAACCTCGACAGCCAGACATGTGTGAGAGCATTGAAAAGATGCCCATACACAACCAGAAGGATGCCCATACACAACCAGAAGGACGCTCATACACAGCCAGGGGGTGCCTGCAGTACCAAAACAGAAGAGCACCAGGAAGCAAGACAGCAGGAACAGCTGAGATGCACGCAATAGGAAGAAGACCACGCCAAAGAAGAGTTGGTAATGTAAGAGGACAGGGCCAAGACCAAGGCAGGAAAGCCCGCACAAGCCATTACGAAGACCATGGCGCAGAAACAACCTTAAGAGGATGCCGAAACCCAGCGAAGCCCAGGGGCTAGGGTACGCTCAAAGGTACCCGCATTATACAGAAGGTGGGACTAGTCCAGGCTATAAGCAGCGCTTGCCTCCAGTCCTGAAGAGAGAGTAGTACCCTCGCAGGACAATTTAGGAGAAAAGACTAGCCTAACAAGGGAGTACTCAGAACCAACTCACGGGTCCTAGACGCAAGGCAGAGAGAACCGGTTCCATGAATCCGCCACATTAAGAATGCCAGCAGGACTCAGAAATCCCTGCGCAGCTGGGATGTGGATAAAACTGCTGGGGAATAAGCGAAAGAGCCATAACAATTGTATAACAAAGGCCCACAGCAACTCCTTATCAGCAAGAACCCAGAAGGGGCTGGCGTCAACCAACAGACCATGTGACAAAAACCATGATGGCAGGGCATGCGAGGTAGATACTACACAGCAGAGACCAGGAGTGGAAGCACCACAGACAACAGAGCAATGCGACCCTACGGGACGCAGTAAGGGGGTATATGAATCCCAGAGGGATACCTACAATGAAAACTCCACAGGAGCGAACAAAGGCCGAATGCAGACATCTGCCACCAGCCAATTCCCCACACAGGGCAAGTGTCAACCCCTAGCAAGAAGGGGGCGTCCTCTTGGCAAAACAGACAGTCAGAGGACTGAAAACAAACCAGTCATACGGCTGTACAGACAATACAGAGAGACACCAACCTGTCTGATAAAAAAACGGGTCGTAAAGAAAGACCCTCAACCTAGAAGAAGCCAGCTAGTGACAGTAGCAGAATTACGGTAGCCCTGACAGAAGCCTGGAAATCGCTGAGTCCGCATGGGACCCAAAAGATCTATTCCGTTAAATGGCATGTCTTGCCGGCTTTTCCAAATATTATCGACTGGCACGCACCCAGGCGTGGCGTTGCAAAGCCACCGACCATGCAAGAGCACTGCCCACAGAGTCTGTGGTATCCAGGGAGGAGCAGATTGAAAAATGTGCCATATCCTTGCCGTGAAGAACAACATGGAGAAGCTCTGAGCGGAATGGAAATAATAAGGTTAGCCACGGAGTCCCAGAGTGGGGAGGATGCCTTTGCAAACCCGCATGTGGTGTTTAAAGCGCGGATGGCCGCGCTAGAAGAAGCAAAAAGCTGTCTTCCACATGCCTCCAGCCACCTTGATTCCTGGGTGGGAGGAAACTGGGGAAAAGTGGAGGAGTCCAGTAACCCAAAGGACGCCTGAATCACCAGGCCCTGAGCAGTAGGGTGGAGGGATAGACGAAGTGGATCCCCCGGGGAAGGACGGTGCCTACCAGCATTGGCCTGATCAACCGGGGCCCGAAAGAGGGCCGTGTCCATGCGCCATGCAGGACCTCCAATAAAGCACCCCCCAAGGGGTAGCAAGGGCTCCATGGTAATGGGCTCGAGATGAAGCAGATCCATTAAGGGATCAGGAATGAGGGATACCACAGGAAGCTGAAAGCAGAGGATTACAGCCACCTGTTTGATAGTCCGCGCACAGGTGGCCCCTACCTCCGTAATCACCCTAGGAGGGGACAAGAGGCCATCTGTAGGAGACAGTTGCAGACTAATTCTCCTAGTTGCCATAAAGAGCGGGGCTGGGGAACGACCCGAAGGCCATGCCACACTAGGGACCTGCACCAGTGGCTCCAGACCAGGGAGAAGCAGCAGTATTCGAAAAGGCGGTAGCAGATACCGGTGTTGCCTGACCCCGCTGAGGAGACAAACGAGGAATCCAGAGGATGGTCAACCCCAGGCATGGACACCGGTGTCGATGAATGGATGGACACGGCGGCGATGGATGCGTCGACAGCGGCGTTGGTGGGCGCCGTGTCGGAGTTGACTGGACGTCGACGGCCTCCATGAGGGTGTAACCTCGAAGTCGACCGGCGTCGGATGAAGCGTTGCCCCAGGCGTGGACTCTGGCTTAGAGCTGGGTGTGGGCTTGGACGATGAGCCCGTCTTTAGGTCTGACGTGGAGCCCAGCTCCAAGCTAGACGTCGTGGACGCTGCCCCCGCAGGAAGCCGCACATGGCTGTGCGCTGAATTGCAGTGAGAGCCTGGCGTCAAACGTGGCATTGCAGACGCCGTCCGCGCAGGAAGCTGCACAGGGCTATGCGTTGACTGGCGGAGTGTGCTAGAGCGACGAGGACGGTCTAAGCCACAGCCCAACGTAGTCACCTTGGCTCCGGAGTCCGAGTCGGTGCACACAACCCTGGTCAGGGAAGGATCCGCCGACGAGGGCCCGGCCTGAGTACCCTCCACCTCTGTGGGGTCCAAAGGGGCGCAAGGGAGAGAGGGGGACACAAAGTAGGCCTGAAGAGCCTGGGAGGAGGCCTCCATTTGGGTGCGCATCGCTCCAACTCCTGGAAAAGGAGGGTATGGAGGAGGTGACCTCCGGGTACCCGTAGCTGACCCCGTACGAGAGGAGTGGGCTCCAGCGGCACACCTACGAGAGGTGGACCTCAGTGAACGCTTGTGGCTTTGTTTACCTTTTTTTAGGGCGCTGGTCGCGGGAGCGGCCTCTGGAGCAAGCAGCATCTGGAGAGCGGCGACGAGAAGAAGCTGGGCCAGACAGCCGCGCGGACAACAGCTTCATACGGCACTCCCAAAGGGACTCTGGCTTCATCTGTTGACAGTCGGCGCATTGCTTGGAATCGTGGTGCAAACAAAGGCACCACATGCAAATAAGGTGTGGATTAGTGCCAGACAACGGACGCTCACAGGCTTTGAACCCGGAGGGCATTGCACACTGTTCCAGTACAACACAAACGGTGTCGAGAAGGCCCGAAAGTAGGCCAGGAATTACTGGTTTCCCGGATCCACGTCGTGACGCGGAAAAAAAATCTGATGTTGGCGCGCTGGGGCATATATGTCTCCGCTGACATCACGTCCATGGACAACGTCAGGGCCAAGTCGAACGGCTCCCCCACCCCTGGCACGCAGAGGTGCTGCTGCGCAAAATTTTCCGGACCAGTCTGACGCCTGGGAGTATTCTAAGTTAAGGAATCTGCAGCTAGACGTCTCTATCAGATCTATAGCCTGAGAGAACTCACAAAAAACAACACACTTCCAGTGGTCAGACGAACATCAAGCCTCATTCTTAGAAGTAAAATAGGCTATTCTTTCAGCTCCATACTCATGCAATTTTAAACAATCTCAAAACTAGAATTACTATTGACACAAGCAAAAAGGGATTGGGAGCTACTCGCTCTCAAATAATTGATGGCAAGGAAAGAATTGTTGCTTTTGCCTCACTAAAGCTGAAATGAACTACTCTGTAGTAGAAAGGGAAGCACTAGCCTGTTTCTGGGCTGTAAAACATTTCAAATGTTTCCTATGGGGCATTCAATTCTGCATATGTACGGACCACAAACCCCTAATCTTCATGTTCAATCCCAAAGGCACTTCTTGCAACACTCCCCACATAGCTAAATGGATCCCAGGGTTAGAGGGTTTCTGCTTTAGGGTAGAATATGTTCATGGTAATCGCAATTCTGCAGCAGACTTTCAAGAAGCCCTTTAGATAAGTGGAGCACTTTGAGACCTCTGAATACCCATTGTTTAACTTAATCACACCACTATCACTTCCCAAGAATGGTCAAATTGTATGAACAAAGACACCACCATGACCCAACTTTTAACATACACTGTGCAGGGTTAGCCCACTTCCTCTGGATCAAGAAGTGAAGATATGAAAAAATTCTGGGAAATACGTCATGAGCTCAATATGGATCAGGGCGTCCTCTTGAGGAATGACAAAATAATACCACCTGAATCCCTTCAATACAAAATTGTTGATCTTGTACATGAGTCACCTTGGCAGAAGCTTAACTAAAGCTAGGCTGCGTGAACGCTACTGGTTCCCCAACATGAACTTGATTGTGGAAGACAAGGTAAAAAAAACTGTTTGACCTGTGCCAATAGCGATAAATCCAAAATAACTCGTAAAGCGCCCACCTCTGTTGTATCAGTACCTGACAAACCATGGGAAAAGATTGCTCTTGACATAATTGGTCCCTTAAACTCCAAAAGTGTTTTTAAACGATTTGCTTTGGTTTTAATACATTGACCATCTTCATTACAGTCCAGTGGGATTGGTAATCACATTACCACAGACTGACATCCAGTTTCTCAAAGACGCCTTTGTCTTGGAAGGTATTCCATCCACTATAATCACCGACAACTGTCTTCAATTTACTTCTTTCATCATGACAATTTCTTGATAATTTGGATATAACTCACTTGAAAACACCTTGTAGAAATGATGAACCACACGATTAAAGAGTGCATACAATAAGCTAGCGCTAACAGGATTCCAGTGGAACAGGCAGTATAAGACATGTTATGGGCTCACCACACTACCCCAAAGCAAGTTACCGGCATTTCCCCTTTCTCTGCCCTTAAAGGAGGAAAACCCTGCACCAAATTCTTCTCCAACTGGTTGGGAGGTGGAACCAATGTTATGCGCAACATTCAAGCTACCACAGACAAAATAGAAGCACACCAAGCCAACTACAAATCTCATTATGACCACAAACATGGAACCAAAGTTCCGCAATGTGTAGGAGATTGGGTGTGCGTCCAAGAATCCTAGAAAAAAGCAAAACAGGCATTTTCCAAACCTATGCAATCACAGCGATCAGAAGAAACATAGCCATAATGAGTAATGGCCAAACATGGAGCATTGACAGATTGGCCAAATCTCAACCTATATACGGTGAGGCATCTAATCACAGATCCATCATCAATTAGCTCAACACAACTCCCCTGTGAATCAGAGTATCTGCAAAGCACCCACTTGGCAACGAAACGGCCATGTCCAAGTGATTCTGCTCAGGAAACCTCTGTTTTTTCCTTCTTCCTCTCACTTTAAGGGGGAAGATATGTTACAATATGTATTTAATATGTTTGTTCATTTTAGAGTAAGCTATATCTCCTTTACTTCTTGGTATATGTTGGTACATTCCATATCCTTGTTCCCCCCGTGTTACTTTACCTTGGTATATCCCCTCTCTCTCTGGGAAGCTACCTTAGAATGTTCAGGTGTGTCAGTTGCTGCACGGATGGTGGAGAGAGGAGACCGGCAATAAATAATTAATCTCACCTGCTTGAAAACTTTGTCTTTTTATCAAGACACAAGGCTTCCAACCAACTAAGAGCAGGAAAGTCACACCAGAGAAAAATCCCCCACACTTGTTCTATTCAAGCGACTCCCAGGCCCAGAAATGAATGCGCTGGTCTGAGCCAGCGGACAGGCTAGCTCACCTTCTGACCCCTGCTTGCCACAAATGTATAAAGAAAATACCACTTTTGAGATATCACACCAGCCATGAGCATCATCAAAAACTCAAGACATCCTATAAAAGCCCACTTGGGGAAAAGGAACAAAGTAAGCAATGGTAAAGCCAATAGGTCTCGCCTTTAAGACAGATTGGCTTTGGGTAATACTTTTTGGCGATGCTGAACACCATTGGTAAAAAGTCAAAACAGTTTTAAAAGCCATGCGACGTGGGGGGCGTGGCTTGGTAAGCCAACATGGCGGACGTGCTCAGAGCCATGCTCCGTCCAGCCTGCCGTTTATCCTATTTATATCCTGGCAATCCGGTCTAATTAAAACTGCAACTACTGTGTCTGGGGAGCAGCACTGGCTCCTCTGTTGACTGGCAGCCTTTGAGAGCTGGGCGCCGCCGTGAAGCCGAGATTCAGCCACGGCGGATGAGAGGCCTGGCCGGGTGCGGAGGGCCTGCAAGTGTGCGGCGACGCAACTGAGGAAGATCCGAGGTAGAGTGCGGGGCTAAGCCTGGCCGGCGGACACAACAGTAGGCGAAGGGCGGCCTGGCGTGGCAGCAGGGGACGCCGCCAACTGACCGGCAGTATTGAATTGTGAGGGGGCCCGGAGAATCAGACGGGCCTGCTGTGGTGAGACAGGGGACCTGGCAGTAAGGTCGGACCATGGCGGTAAGGAGAAGGGCCCTGCGAGGAGGGGAGCGACTGATCCGGGGACCTGGTGGGGGCTGCAGGGCACGAGAGTACAGGCGGCCGGCAATAGGGGTGGCAGGCCTGCGTCTCGGGGTGCTCTCCTCCCTCGGCGCCGTGGTGGGGACCGGCGGCACCATCTGGCCACGCGGGGAGCCTTCAGAGGTTAGTTGGCTGCCACGCCCACCCACCCCTTCCCTCCCCAATGCATAGAGGTCTCCTGGGGGCCGGTTGCAGCGGCGGCGGTGTGGGCCCCCCGTATCCATCTTCTGGGTCTCAGCGGGGATCGGAGACCCAGCCAAGCCGTGTTAGGGCCGCTCTGGCTCCCTCACCTGGTCACATCGACTCTGCTGGGGCCTCCGTGCAGGGACTTGGGGCGCCTTCCCCACTCATCTGCACTGACTGAGTTTGCTAGAAAGCGACGGAGCTGGGGGAACGGCTGGAGGCTCGGTGGGGTGGCACCCACCTCAGAGATATTTTCCCAGGCCTGTTGGTCCTTTGGCACAGCGGTGGAAGCAGGGCATTGGCGGCACTATCGGGCCGCGAGGCTGGGACCTGGGGGTTAGGTCGCCTGCCTGCATTTCATCACCCACTCCGGGACTTGCTCTGGCCCCTTGTTGCTGGAGACTCGTGGGACAGGTTGGTGGACTAAGCCGCTGGTGGTGCTCGCCGGGGCCTGTGGGTGGAGCTCGGCTGTGTAGCCTTCGCCTGAGGGTCAGTGAATACATTGTATGGGGCTAGCCGCATAATACAGGCTGGTCCGCATGCCCAGGTGGATCTGAGCCCTGGGGGGGGGGGGGGGGGGGGGGGGGGGGCGGGGGGGAGCTTTTCGGAGTGACTGTCGTGGGGCCCAGTACATGATGGCATACATTCGGCAGTCAGGTCGGGCCGCGGGAGGAGCTGAGGTAACCAGTATCTGAGCGTCACTGGGTCTGGGTTGGACCGGTTCTGACAGTCTAAAGCGCAGCCATGACCAGGGACAAGGGAGGCGGCGGCTCGACTAAGCAGGGGCCGATCGATAAGTTTACCGGCCCGGGTGCGGGGTCTGGGGCCTCTGGGGGCCAGCCGAGAGTGGCGCCGGACAATGTGGCCCTCATGGCCGCTCTCACCCAATCCAGGGACATGTTGAAAGGAAAAATAGAGGCAGTCGGAGCGGACGTTATGCTGCTGCGGCAGGACTTCTACAATGCAGTGTCCCGTATCTCTGAGGCCGAGACCTGCATCTCAGGGGTGGAGGACGACAATGGAGACCGTCCCAAGGGCCTTACACTTAGAGCGGAAGATGCGGAAGGACGGGCCCGACGCAATAACCTCCGCTTCTTTGGGTTCCCGGAGGGCTGCGAAGAGGGCAACATGGAACACTTCCACCCGACCTGGCTGGAGGGCTGGCTTCCTCCTGAGTCTCTGTCCAAGTGCTTTGAAGTGGAGCGGGCCCATTGGGCACTAATGCAGAAACCTCCCGTGGGGGCACGCACGCGGCCTGTCATCGCCAAACTATTAAACTATCTGGACAGGGACACTATCTTGAAGGAGGCCCGTGCCAAAGAACCCTTGCTCTTCCACAACACTCGTATCCTGATATTCCCTGACTATACGCAACAAGTTCAGCAGCAGCTCCAGTCGTTCATGGCCGCTAAGGCGCGGCTGAGAGAGCTTACACTTCCATATGCCCTGCTCTTTCCGGCCCCCCTTCTGGTGGTATTTCGCTCACACACCCACTTCTTTGACAGCCCGGAAGAGGTTTTTGGATGGACAGATGAGATGGTGCGGGTGAGGCCCCATACCCCACCGGGAAAAGAGTCGGACTCATCCGTGAGTGACGCAGCTCGGGGCGGTCCCCGTGGTCGACGGCAGAGGGGTAACAGACGGTCTAGGTCCAGGTGGCGCTCGCAGTCCAGCAGCACGGCCTCCCGAGGGGGGCCGGCCCTGGGAGATCAGACATTGGACCCATAGCGGAGGGCGCCGGTGTGGCGCGACAGAACTTCACTTGTTGGATACCGGGTTGTCCTGAACTGGGCTTATGTTACCATCAGGTGCGAGCTGGAGGAAGCCCGGTCAGATGTGTATGGGCAGTGAGTTGGGGATCCATTGGTTGGGGCGGTGCCCATCCCCTGATGGGGATCGATGATCAGCCCTGCCGCGACAGGGTTGAGGTATTGGTTGGGGGGTTTGTTGGGAAGGAGATGTTTTAGTTTTCAGGTCGCACTTCCAGCACAGGTCCGATACCGGCTACACACACGCCACTGAGGTTTAGTATTTGTGTTGAATGATGTGGTAATCCCCAATGGCTAGTATGTCAGAGGGTGGGCATAGGATGCAGGGTGGCCTTCGTATCCTAAGTTGGAACGTTCGAGGGGCTTTAGATAAGGTCAAGCGGGGGCAATACTTCAACACGCGAAGCGGTCACGGGCAGACATACTTATGTTGCAAGAGACGCACCTCATTGGCACGAAGGCTCTATGCCTGCAACTGTATGGATTCCAACAGGTCTTTCATGCAGGCTTCCTGAGGGGTTCCCGGGGAGTGGCCATATTGGTGCATCGTAGGGTCCCATACACACATGAACAGCAATGGTCAGATTTGCAGGGGCGTTATTTGTTTATCCGGGGTAAGATTGAGGAGGAACCCCTGATACTGGGTATTGTGTACTCTCCACCCCCGTTGCAATGGAATCTTATCGAGCGGCTGCGGTCATTGTGGGCGGATATGCCCGATGTAATGTCGGTAGTAGGTGGAGACTGGAATGATATTATGCAGGTGGCACAGGACAGGTCGGGGATCGTAGACAGTCCCAGATGGGATGTACCGACAAAACTACATGCTCTTGTGATGGGGATGGATTGGGTGGACACATGGCAGGTGCATGGCGTGGCTCGGGGCTACACCTACCTTTCAGCAGTCCATAAATCTTTCTCTAGGTTAGATGATATATTTGTTCCCCGGACAAGGTCGTGTAGGGTGGTGGCGGCGGGGATACTGCCTTGGGGTCTCTAGGACCACTCCCCAGTTAGGTACCGGCAGGGGAAGGCAGCCGAATATACAGCCCATATGGGAGAATCCATCGCCCAGTATTGGACCGGGAATGTGGGATCCGTGTCCACTGCTGCCACTTTGTGGGTGGTGCTGAAGCCCACCTTGCGAGGTGGACATATCTTGCTGCGCGGCTGTTCGCAGGCAGCGTAGGGAGGAACTGACTGGCGTAGAGGCGAATATAGAGATGCTTGAGCGGCAGAACCGTGAGTCTGGGAGTGAGGCAATTGCTCTTGGCCCGACAGGAATGTGCAGCCATGCTGATGGAGGAGGCACGTCAGGTCTGGCTGGCAATGCGCAGTAGGGGGTGCCAAGTCTGGTAAAATGTTGCATCGCCGCACTTTCCACGCCCATGCCCTGCCGGGGATACTGGATCCGGTGGGAACCCCGATTATGGATCCTCCGGCTATAGCGGAGAGCTTTGCTACATACTTCGCCGACCTATATGCCCCACGGGAGTGCCTGGAGGCTGCCACAGTCGAGAAATTCATTACAGATTTGCCACCCAAGGCGCTGTCTGATTAGCAGCGGGACCAGCTGGAGGCCCCCTTGTCGGACGAGGAACTGGGAGCGGCCTTGGGAGAGCTGAATCCCAGGAAGGCGCCCGGACCCAATCCGAGCGAGTTTTTTCGTCGATACAATGTGCAGCTGGCCCAGCATTGCCGGACTGTGGTGGAGGAGGCGCGAGACAAGGGGGTTCCCCCGGAATGGAGGCATGCGGTGGTGGTGGTGTTTCACAAGCCCGGGCGCCCCCGAAACATCACGCCTCTTATCGCCCCATTTCCCTTTTGAATGTGGAGGCCAAGATTCTGGCGAAGGCACTGGCCAATCGACTGCTGCCCCACATTGCGTCACTGGTGCACCCCGATCAGGCGGGGTTTATGCCCCAGCGGGCTACTCGGCACAATATTAGAAGGGCGCAGGTGGCAGTTGCAGCGATTCAACGACTTGGGGAACCGGCAGCCTTACTTTTGGCGGATATGGACAGGGCGTTTGATTCCCTGAGTTGGGTATACCTGTTTGCCCTGCTTCCTAGACTCAACCTGGGCCTGCGATTCCTTTCCTATGTGAAACTACTTTATACAGGCCTGACAGTGTCGGTGCGAGTTGCGGGCGAGTTGCGGGGGCAGCCTTCTCCACCTTTGCGATTCAGAGGGGCACGCGGCAGGGTTGTCCCGTCGCCATACCCGTTTGCCTTAGCTATGGAGCCCTTGGCGGCCTGGGTGGGCATAGACGCACAGGTGCGGGGGTTCGAGTGGGCCATGGGTCTCTCCGATAGAATAGCGTTGTATTCGGACGATGCTCTCTTCATCTTGACGGCTGTGGACAGAACGGTGCCACGGCTTCTGCCTATAATGCAGATCTTCAGGGAGGCGTCGGGTCGTTATATGAATCCCCGCAAATCCACACTGTGGGTCCTGGGCGGGCAGATGAGGGTGGGTGCATGGGCGACCGCGGTTCAATCAGCTGCGGGTGGATTGAAATATATGGGGGTGGTGCTCTCGGAGGTACCTGCAGTGGCCTGGGAGAGAAATATGGCACCTGTGTGGGAGCAGGTGCTGGCTGACATTAAGTCTTGGTCTTGTATGCCCCTGACGCGGTTCGGTAGATCAGCAATTTTTAAAATGGTATCACTCCCCCAACTTCTCTACCAGCTGCAGAACCATCCTCGTCCGATCCCGCCTAGATGGTTCCGACTGGTGAACTCTATGTTGGGTCAGTTTCTGGGGGGGGGGGGGGATACATTTATTCATACAGTTTGGCAGTGGACATCACTGGATCGTTTCAGGAGGGGGGGGGTCTTTGCTTGTCTCAGAAGTCCTGGGCTGGGAGCTCACCCGCACACCACAGCTGGCACTGCTGCATGTCATGGAGGGGGTGGGGGGTAATGTCTATAAATGACACCTTCTGCGTCTCACCCTGGCAAAGCGAGACATTGCTAAAGCCTGGAAGGCAGTGAGGGCTCCATCGGCGGCAGCTTGGAAAAACAGCCTGGACTTTTGTATGGGCCTGGAGCAGCCTATCTTTGTAGCCAGGGGGTGCCCGTGCAAACACTATAAAATTTGGAACCGACGGGTGGAGTATCGGGACCTTTGGCTGGAACCCCGGCAATGGAAGAGCCCTGGCTGCCAGTTTAAGCCAAAGATTCTATATGGGAAGCAAGGGTAAGAGTAGGGGGGGGGGGGGTGGCGGGTCGGAATCAGGATATTCTGCACATTTTTCTTGCATTACTGTGGACAAGGCGGTATGGACTAGTGCGACCTTTGGTGGGAGGGGGGTGGAGGGAGTGCGTTACTCTTTTATGCTCCTGTATATGGGGTTGTTGTTTGGCGGGGGAGCGGGGACAAAAGAATACAAAACAAAAGTTGTTGCTGTCCTGGATGTATTGGGTATGCTTTGGCAGATGACTCTGGTGTGCAGGGCTCTGCATGATATATGCAAATTGACTAAAAACCATGTGACGCGATGAGGGACAAAGCAGTATAAAAGGGGGAGAGCACTATGGAGAACACTGTAGGGAAGAGGGGGCACAGCAGGTGTTGAGTGAGGAAAGCAGCATTGAAGAACTAGAAAACAAATGCACTCATGAAGAGCTGAAACAATGTAGTTCCCTACACATGAGCAGTGGTAGTATAAAAGCCATCCAATCCAAAGGATGGTAAAAAAAAGACTACGTTACAGTTGAGTGACAAACGGAAGAAAGAAATGGCAAGCTATGAAATAAAAACCATCTAGAATGACAAAGCCAACCAATAGATGGGCTCCAAACCCACTGTAAGTTTTTGGAAAGAGTAGGTCTTACAAGACCCAACACATATCTCAACCCTGCAGATCCAGCATTCCATGAGCCAATCTCAAAGCTCCCATTGCTTTGAAACCTGACTGAGAAAGTGCATTATACATTGGAAAGGATGGTAATCTACTGCAAATAATAATGTCACTATTTTTGTTAGGTCGAGTAAAGGTTTTAGTAATGCAAACCTTAACTAAACCACTGGTAGCCATAGCACAGAGCAGACAGACTGAAGAAAATGGGTAAAGCATTTAGAAGAACCAAAACAGTTAAAACGTGGAACACAAAAATCCAATTTATAAAACTAGAGAATAATTTAGTGAACACAAGGACACCAATACAACACAACACAAAACCACTGAGGAGAACCAATATGAATTGTTACAGTCCTAAATAACATTAGCACCAAAAAGAGCAAAAAGGCCAAACACGTAATTCACACCAGAACCAGCACATGTGTAAGGTTCAAGCCAGACCTCAATGGAGCCTGGATCGAATATGCAGGTTGGATTGGTCACAGTCCGAAAGTTACCTTCACACTTAGAACATTTCAGAGAAGCAAGAGGTGTCAACACAGATACTGGGATCAGGAGGGCCTTGGCTTGCTTTCCTGTGTTATGTTATGTTATAGTTTTGGTAGAGCGCAAACAGCTGCCCAAGCGAAGAGGCATCCCGGCGCTAAAGAGCCACAGACCCTAACCTGAGAGTGAAAGGAGTGGGGTTAAAGGTGGCCTAAAGGGAGGGGAACAGGTGCGTCTTAATGGCCTTTCGGAAGGTGGACAGGCTTTCCAAGGAACGGATGTTTAACAGCAGAGCGTTCCAAAGCTTGGCTCCTAGGACCGTGAAGGAGTGGCCGCCAATGCGGCAGAGCTTTGTGCGGGGTACGCTCAGTAAGTACTGGCTTGAGGAACGCAAGTCGCGCCGGGGTACATAAGGAGTAAGGAGAGGTCGTAACAGTTTTGGACTTCCGAGTTTAAGGATTTTGAAGGTCATAATGAGGGTTTTGTACTGAATTTTAGAGTCGATGGGTAACCAATGCAATTTACGAATAGTGGCTCTGGCCGAGCATCTGCGGGGAAGGCCGACTAAGGCTCTTGCACCGGCCTTGACAATTGGTGCCGGAGTGAGAGATCTCTTTCACTTTCTCAGACATACTGTGTCAGTAGAAGTGGTTGACCAATAAGTTCCAAGTTTTGGTCTTCCGCAAATGCCCAGTCAAGGGGCTACCATGTGCCCTAAGTTAAAGAGGAATATCCTGTACTGCTGGGAGACCACCAATCTCCTGATTGCCCCAGGTTATGGGTCCCTAGCCTCACTGTACAAGAGGCCCACTTCCCAGTAGATCCTTTAGGTTCTACTGGCATTCCCCTACTCTCAAATTACAGCATGCTGCCAAAGACCTTCAAGAACTGAGCACTGTTTCTGCAATTGCCAGAATTCCTCCCTGAGAGTTCTGGCAGGTCTCTAAGGGCAGGCTCTTCCTCATTAGCGGTCAAATCATCCCCCTTGAAGTCCGATTCCTTCTGGGTCACAGGAAGTTTTGAAGCCTGTTTCCCATGCCTCTTGCTCTTCCCCTTGGTTGTAGGAACCTGCACCATTGTTCCAGACTCCAGGCTCACTTGACCAGCTGTCTGGGCACTTGAGGCCACACACCCACTCGGGCAGACATTTTTGCGTGAATCTTCCTTTCCAGCTCAGTCCAAGCAGAAGAATCAATGGAGTGTGCCCAAAGGACACTACACTGGAATAGCACAACTCACAGCTACCTTCTCCAGGTCTGTAACCCGTCCCCACTCAAAAATGACTATTGCAATGGTATAAAATATCCCCTCACTGTCAGCATTGTCTACCCTATCGAGAAAATCTACCCTGGGCAAACTAGCCGGTCCACCATTGTGGTTTTGCTGGCTCCTGTATCCCTCAGAGCCTCTACCTGGGTCTCGATGAATGGCTATTGCCTATACTTCACCATGCTGGGAGTTAAGGTGGTCTGGACTTCAAAATCCACCCCACCATTAGAGACTAAGGTGGCTTCAGTCCAACCCCTGGTTCCTCCCCCAGGGCAAACTTCCATCCCAATTCCGATCACTTGCAAACCCCTGGGACAGCCTATCTGTGGAGAGATTGTTGAAACAAAATGAGTCTCCCTTTGTATGTCTTGGCTTGGGACAATCCATACACACCTCAGCGCTCAAGGGTCAAAAGGTTTCTTCCCCTTGTACCCTCCTCACTTGGGTTTGGAAAAGGCACTGGACTCTAGTAGGCTTCTGGGGCCCTTAGGGGAAACTCCTTTTTAGGCTGAAAGAATTGCATGTCACTTATACAGATCACTATGTATTAACTACCTGTATCTATCTGCGGCACAGAGGGCCAAATAGGAAACATGGGTAGGATTATTAGAAGAATGGGTGGAGGGAGGCACTGATAGCCTTGAGAACTTGCAATCTCATCCAGCCTTTTCATTCACTTGAACTATCTACACATTACATATCTGACCCTGTTGAGGTTGTGGAGGGCTTACAGGCGCCTAATGTTGTCCTGTGTGCGCTGTGGAGAAAGGGAAGCTGATTTTTTTCTCTTATGTAGTTTGGTTCTGTTCTGAGATACTTAGCTACTGGGAACTCAACTTCCATACATTATCTCAATTGTTGGAACAGCTGGTTGAGACATCAGCAAGCATCGCACTCCTGGTAGGCCTAGGGGAGCAGAAGGAAGCGGATTGCTGGTCTATTTGGAAACCCTGCCCGCAAAAAGACATTGTCAAACTGGAATTTTACCACATTCCTGAGAATTGCAATATGGCGCATGGCATGGACTGGTGCACCAAAGTAAAAGAACCCATTTATGCGGCATGGGGATGTACCAACAAGCACAAAAAAACCTGGGCAAATGGTGAAGGATTTAAGGGGTGGAATGAGCTGTAATTTATTGAGACGAGTAAGACTAACGTTCTTTACTGGACCATAAGAGTGCAGCTATTGCTGATGTTTTGCATTATAACGTACAAAAATTTAATAGAATTTGGTTCATTAAAAAAAGTTTTGGATCACACCACTAAACAGCAATGTGAGAAAGTGATTATTAAAATGGAGAATAATTTAACAAACAAGAGGACATAAAAATCCACCAAAAGGAGCAGGAAAATGATTTTTAAAGTTTGAAATATAAATAGGGCCATAAAGCGCAAAACAGCAACTGGCTGCACTAATCCAGGACATGGGCAATGTGTAAGGCCAACGGCAATGGAACATGGGTCAGACTGGTCCTGGTGAAAAATGTACCTTCACACTTAAAAAACAATTCAGAGAAGCAAGAGTCTTCAGCAAGGCTGCAGGCTGGATCCAAAGACAGGCACTTCGACGAAGGATAAGGACTCCATGAAGCTATGGACGAAGGTCAGAAAAGCTCAGAGCGGGAAAGGTCTGGAGTTTGCAACCAAGAAGTTTTCAATATTGATCAGATGCTGCTTGGAATCGGGCCCAGTAAGCATTTTTACCTTCTGACTGATTCTTTCCAGGACCTCAGTAGTAGCATGGGTGGGAACTACACTCCAACAGAAGCTACCAGCAGGGTCAAGGGTACGTCCAGTTGAAACTAGTCAGCTGGGCTTCCAGAAAGGTGGGCTTCTGGCAGCTCTTGTGCACCTGTAGCTTAACACTAGGTCAGCCAACTGTCCTTTAGAGTCCACTTCTTTGTCCTGGGTACAAGTGAGAGCAGGTCCAGCACTTGCAGTTCTCTTCAAAGGTATCAACAGCAGGTATTCATCTTTCTTCCTCATGTCCAGTAGTATTCTTAAGAGTGCCAAGGGATACCACATTTATGACTGGCTCTAGCATGTGGAGCAGGTGGGAAATGACTCCTGGGCCCTATTCACTTTTGCAGCTGTTCCTATACGCCCTGCTGCAAACAATCCCACAGTGCCCCTCTTTACCGAAATCTAATATGACAGAACCTTTCTTGCCCTATGTCTAACAGAGGACTAGGCAGGGAATTGAGCAACCTCTCTGTAAAGATGTCTCCAACACAGGAATAAGTTGGTAATCTCTATTGGTAATACAAGAACAGCAAGACCTCCAGCTACTTCACCAGCTCCAGTGTTTCTCTGCTCCACTTCAAAGAGCAACATTCCATTAACCTAGCAACAACTCAACATTCTATCATGAGTAAAACCCCACATATCCCCCCCCCTTACATAGAACAATAATGAAAACACAATAAAACAATCTCATTAACATTATATACAGGAATACACATAAAAAAATGAAAACTTACGGAGCGTGGCATTTAGACACATTTCCACAACTCCAAGCACATCCATCTGCTAAGATAATTACATTCTTTTTTAGTTACTTACGGAGCGTGGCATTTAGACACATTTCCACAACTCCAAGCAGATCCATCTGCTAAGATAATTACATTCTTTTTTACAGATCTTACTTGTATAGGTTTAGTAAATTTGCTTACCCCTTTTGTTACAATTCCTCCTCTTCTTCTCACCACAACCCAGTCATCTTCTTTTATATCTGAATCTTTAACACTTTTCCTAAAATTGTAATGACTTGTGGCCACTCTTTGTGGTCTTTCAACATCCTCTACTGCAGCACGATCCGCCCACACACATTCTCTGTTCTTTAACCACCCTGGATCTTCTTTTACACCTGGCTCACGTCCCTTAAGAGAAACAAACGGGAACCCCAGTTATCGAATGTGGTGTAACTCTATATGACCACACTAGCTTTTTAAGTTCCTCAGACCACGTTAAACCATTCGCTAATGAAAGTTGAATGTTGTCCATTAACAAACAGTTGATTCTCTCGACCAAACATTTGCTTGAGGCCTGAACAAAGCAACCCTCTCATGAGTAATTCCCATTTTACATAAAAACGCTCTCATTCTCCGGGAGACCAACTGAACTCCATCGTCTGACATTAATGTCTTTGGTATCCCTTCATTCATGAATACCCGCTCCATGAAACCAATTACTTTTTCCGTTTCAATGCAATCAGATTCTACAACGAACCATTAAGAATGGTAATCTACAAGTACCATCAAAAACTTACTTCAAGATCCCAGCTTAGAAATAGGACCAAGAAAATAAATTGCTAACTTTTCCCATGGACGTTTGGGAAATTCCATACAAGCAAGGGGAGGTTGTCTAACAACTTTTATCTTGTCGCTTATGGCGCACGTGTCATATTCCTTGACAACTCCTCAATATCATTGTCCACTCCTGGCCACCAAAACGAATGTCGAATACGCCTCTTGGTCATATTCCTCCCTAGATGTCCTTCGTGTGCTATATTCATTATCTTACGCCTCGATTTAGTTGGTGGTACCAACTTGTTCCTTCTCCATAATTTTCCATCATTCACACTCAATTCAGCTTCAACATGATAAAAGCTTCTAAAACGAGCATCACAATTCTTTTTAGTCCATCCTTCCGATACGCAACTCATGACCTTGAGCAATAATGTGTCATCCGACATACAATTGTCCCATTCTTTATCAAATGCTTGTTCCTCATTACATTTAATAACATCTACTCCTTCCTTTAGGTCTTCCCTAGTAGCATCCACTGGCATTCTAGATAGGTAATCAGCTACCACATTTTTCAAATCTTTCATATACTCCATCTCAAAATTGTACTCAAGCACAGACAATATCCACAGAGAAATCCTGGGAGTCACATTACCTTCCAATCCTCTTCCTCCTTTAAACAAATGTACTAATGGTTTGTGATCAGTGCGGACTCTAAAAGGTAAACCCCAAACAAAATATCGAAAATGCTTAATACCCCAGCAGCACGCTAGAGCTTCTCGCTCAACCACAGAATAGGAGACTTTTGCTCCCTGAAGTCTCATAGAACCAAAACCAATAATCCTTTCAACTCCATCATGGACTTGACAACACAGCCCCAATTCCCACCGCACTGGCATCAGTAGTGACATAGGTCTTACCCTTGATATCGAAGTGTCAAAGAGTAGGTGCATGTAAAATGCCTCTTCACAGATGTGAATGCATTCTCACACATTTCATTCGATTCAAAAGCAACTCCATTTTTCATTAACAATCTCAAAGGCTACACTATTTCTGAGAATCATTATGAATTTAGAACAGTACTCAGCTAGTTCTAGGAAGGACTTCAACTGCTCCTTATTGAGAGGAGTAGGAGCATCATTAATAGCTGTGACAATACTTTTCTTTGGTTTTATTCCTGACCCCGATATCTCATGTCCTAAATAGGTCACACAATCTTTTTAATTGACATTTTTCTTTCTTTAGTCAATCTATAATTTTCCAAACGTTTCAGGACCTGTTAAAACTTCATCATGATGATCACCGCTCTTTCCAACAATTAGTACATCATCTTGAAAGCATAAGACGTTCATATCACCAAAAATCTGCTGCATGACTCTTTGAAACTGCGTTGAGGCAGACGCCAAACCAAACGGCATCCTACGGTACCAAAATGCTCCCATCGGTGTTACAAATGAGGTGAGATGCCTAGATTCTTTGTCAAGATCGATTTGGTGATATGCAGCAGAAATATCTATAACACTGAAAATCACACCGCCACCCATGCCGGTCAACATTTCGGAAATATTCGGTAAAGGTTGTCTGTTGACCCAAATGTTTCTGTTAAGGTTGCGCAAGTCCACACATAGACGAATTTTGTTCCCACCATCCTTAGGAGAGACTACAATGGGTGCGAGCCACTCAGACGCCTCTATAGGTTCAATGATGTTTAACTTTAATAACTTGTTACGTTACTCTTGAAGAGGAGCTCTCATTAAATAAGGTACATTCCTCACCTTGTGAACCACAGGTACACCATTTTTCTTTAGGATAATTTTATGAGAGAAGTTTACCAGCCTTCCCAATATATCAGAGAAAACATTGGAAAATGTCTCCATAATATTATTTTTGTAATTGTCTACATTAAGAACAAGTAAAGATGTTACCAGTTCAGATGCATTTAGGATTGAGCAGAATTGCTAAATCCTTTTGATGACGCCAACCTAGTAAATTGGGACCTGTTTCGTCAGATACACTTGTCCATACACTTTACTGCCTAAAAAACGTATTATCATCCATTTAAGTCCTAAACTGTCTATGGTCTTTCCTCCATAACCAACAGCTTTAATGTCAGGCCCATCCCGAGAGTCCACGTTCCTCTCTCCACCCCATACATCAAGATACATGTCCTTGGACAACTACCTGAGTCGATTAACATTTTGACCTCCTTAGCATCAAGATTTATGACTGAATGTTGCTTCAAGTTTATCAGAGCTTTCAGTAGCAACATCAATCCCACAAATAGCTTCTGAGCTTCCATTATTTTGAATTGGTGAACCTTCAATGCACAACATGAGTTCCTGAACACTTTCACACGTATCATTAATTTCATGGACATATTGGGTTTTAGCATTGCAAGCTTTGGCAATGTGGCCTCTTTTCCCACACGCTCTATAAATTGCATTTCTAGCCATACATTTGGTACTAGAAGAAATATGTCCAGGAGACCCACATCTATAGCACTTGAGCCAAAGTCATCGAGAAGACCATCAACAGACAACTCTCCGCCTTCCTCGAGACCAACGGATCCCTCGACCCCTCACAGTCCGGCTTCCGAGCAAACCACAGCACCGAGACCGCTCTCATCGCAGCTACCGACGACATCTGGTCCCTGCTCGACAACGGGGAAACTGCTGACCTCATCCTGCTAGACCCCTCAGCAGCCTTCGACACCGTATGCCACCGCACGTTGATACAGCGCCTCAGCAACACCGGAATCCAAGGAGCGGCACTAGAGTGGATCATCTCGTTCCTCGCCGGAAGAACCCAGAGAGTCCGCCTCCCCCGTTCCGATCTGCGGCCACCGAAGTCACCTGCGGCGTTCCGCAAGGATCCTCACTCAGCCCCACCCTCTTCAACGTCTACATGAGCCCTCTCGCAGCCATCGCTCGCCAACACAACCTCAACATCATCTCCTACGCCGACACCCAGCTGATCCTCTCCCTCACCAACGACCCCGCCACCGCCAAAGCCAACCTCCAGGAAGGAATGAAAGACGTCGCAGAATGGATGAAGATCAGCCGTCTGAAACTGAACTCAGACAAGACGGAAGTCCTCATCCTCGGACCATCTCCCTCTAATGACCAAGCAAGTGAACGCCGTCTCGTCATCCTGCTTCTACACCCTGAGCATGCTCCGAAAGATCTTCCGGTGGATCCCCACCGAAACCAGGAAGACAGTCACCCAGGCCCTCGTCACCAGCCGTCTGGACTACGGGAACACCCTCTACGCTGGAACCACAGCCAAACTCCAGAAAAGACTCCAGCGCATTCAGAACGCCTCGGCACGACTCATCCTGGACATCCCTCGCCGCAGCCACATCTCTGCCCACCTGAAAGACCTGCACTGGCTCCCCGGTCAACCAGAGGATCACGTTCAGACTCCTCAGACACGCACACAAGGCTCTCCACGACACGGGCCCGAAGTACCTCAACAGCCGCCTCACATTCTACACACCCACCCACCAGCCTTGCCCTCGCCTCCGTCCCACGATTTCGGAAATCCACCGTCGGAGGAAGATCCTTCTTCTACCTGGCAGCCAAGACATGGAACTCACTCCCACTCACCTACAGCTGACCCTGGACCATCTCTCCTTCAGGAAACAACTCAAGACCTGGCTGTTCGAGCAGTAGCGACCCCCCCCCCACCACCACCCCCAGCGCCTTGAGACCCTTACGGGTGAGTAGCAGTAGCACGCTATACAAATTTTGCTGATTGATTGAAAACATGTGAATTAGATTGTGGAGGTATGTTAGTGGTGCAAGACATTTCAGAAGGTTTGCTAAAGGACTTAGGTTGAAACTTCCCCCCCCCATTTTTTTTTACTATTTTCGTTTCATCAACACATGCATGGATCTGTGATCCTTTTGAATTCAGATCCTTTGATTCAGAATCTTTCGATAGTGTTTTTTGAAGCTACAGAGCTGGTGCACTGATCCATCTCCTTGATCCATACATCTGTATTCTCTAAGCCTTTTGCTATTTGAATAGCTTCTTCTAAGGTAGAGTCCTTAATAAGTAGCTTTTCTCGTACTCTTGTTGTTAGTACACCTAACAATCTGATCACGTATAAGTGAATCTACTAAATTCTCAAACTGGCAAGTCAGAGACAACCCCCTTAATGCAGCTACATAAATTGCGATATCTTCATCTATTTTTTGGACACAACAGAAAAACTTATGCCTCTCCAGAACAGTATTAATCTTGGCAACAAACCTTTTCTCCAACATTGGCATGCTCATGTCGTAAACATTGGTTGGCTCCCCATTACTAAGGACATTGCAGGTAGGTTCTCATAAACTACGCCCCATAACACCTAGGTGATGAAGCAAAATAGCTTGTTTGCAAACAGGTCCATATTTATCCGCACCTGTAGCTAAAACATAGGTTAAAAATATCTTTTTCCATTCCTTCCAGAGTATAGCTGGTTCACCTGGGGTTGGAAGAAAAGGAGAGGCTGCTAATCCCTGATCGCCCATTGGAACAGAATAAAGAACAGTATACTAAAACAGTACAAGCAATCCTGAAAAGAATGTTAATAAAATTGACTAAAATAAAAAATTGTCAGTGAAGAATCTGTTGAAATGTCATGAAAAATACCGGCATTTGAAGATCTATCAACATTGTCAATTTGAAGTAACAGCGTGAATTGAGGTTCTTCAGTTCATTGAATGCGCTGAAAACGTATTCCTGTTGTTCCAGTGTTTATTTCTTCCGATAATTCATAAACGCAGTGTGTATTACCATAAACTTATTTCTTTCTGAAGATTTGGCAATTGCGCTGAGTGTTTACTAAGGAGATTGTTTTCATCCAATCAAAATGGCCGCTGGATACAGTTACGTTCTTTTTAACCAATCAACATCACACTTTTGACCTCACGTATGTTGCGCAATTCTTGCAAACAAGGGATTGGACATGGAGCTGGAATGTTGCTATGATACCATGCACGAAGCTAATGATGTGCAGATTCTCGCGTACTTCTCAGTTAGAACTTTTCATAAAATGCAGCACAATGGTAACGATTTCGGTAAGATTTACGAACCTCTTAAACATGGACAATTTCAATGCACTTCAGTAATTCTGCAGATAGAAGTCTATTAGGTGGCAATAAGATGTATATTCACAACTTCAACGCACTCAGTTCTACAGGCAGAAGGTCCATTTAAGTAACGATTAAACGTATTTTCATAACACCCTCTTGCCAGCGCACAGAACTTGTTTACAGAGTATGTTGTGCACAAAGTGAATGTTTGTAGTAGTTTCTTTACAGCGCATAAAGCTTTCTATCACGCATTATGTGAGACAGTCAATGAATATTATCTGCACAATAAAATTTCAAAGTCAAATAGTAAATAGTTACCAGTTGATTGAAGATTGTAGGAGTTAAGGTTCTTGATGTCTGTCCCCTGCACAGATTGTCCTTGTCGCCAATGTAAAGATGTCTCCAACACAGGAATACATTTGTAATCTTTATTGGTAGTACAAGAACAGCAAGACCTCCAGCTACTTCACCAGCTTCGCTCTGCTCCACTTCAAAGAGCAACATTCCATTAACCTAGCAACAACGAATAGTTTACCTGTCGTGTAGTTTTGTAGCTTGAAGATCTTTCTGGATTCACTATGCTGTGCATTATTCCGCAGTCTAGTGGTTGCGTCCGGAATCGTAGTCTTTTCTTTGTTATTTTAAATTTTTTCATAGCCCAGGTGGGCGTCGACGTCCCACCTTTTGGTGTCCTTCCTGTGACGTCGGCATGCTTCCTGCGGAAGCTCCCATCCTTGGGCGCCATTTTCGGATTCTTTTTTCCCCGTTTGTGTTCTGTTTCCAAATAGTATGGCAATGTTTCAATATTTTGTTTCACCGCTTTTTCCTTCAAAAGTCTGTTTAAGTCTTTTTCCCGGTTTTTACCATCTCTTTCTCCAGTCTCATCTTTCTGGCGGAGGTGGGTGGGTTCGCTAGTGAATCCAGAAAGATCTTCAAGCTGTAAAACTACACCAACAGGTAAGAAACTATTCGTTTTGCAGCGTGAATCTCCCTTTTTCCTGGTTGAATGGGCCCGCGGCCCCTCTGCTAGTTCTTGCCCAGCTTGTTTGTGGCAGAATTGTATTGCTTGTGCGATCCATCGTGCAATTGTCCCCTTAGTAACTGCTTTTCCCATAAAACTGTCTGCGAATGACACAAAAAATTGTTTTGTTTTTCTGTGATCCTTAGTTCTCTGTGTAGTGCATGACTGCACGTCTGGCGTCCAGAGTGTGCAGTGCCCTTTCTGCGCTTGTCGTTGGTTTCTGGAAGAAACTAGGTATTTGAATAGTTTGGTTGATGTGGAACTTAGACACCACCTTTGGCATAAAGTGTGGGTCAGTTCTCATCACCACCCTATCGTTGTGAATTTGTATGTAGGGTTCTTGTAGCGTTAACGCCTGTAGCTAGCTCACTCTGTGCAAAGTTAGCATTTGTAGGGAGGCCTTATGGATCGGTATAAAGGACACTTTCATGAGTTCCGTCAGTACTAGGTTGAGGTTCCACGCTGGTGCGATCCTCTTTGCACCTTCCAAGAATCTTTTTACAATCTGTGAAGAAAAGAAGCTTTTCTCCGTCTCTCCTCTAGCGTAAGCGACTATGGCTGCCAGGTGTACCCTTAGCGAGGAAGAGCTCAGATTAGCCTCGAGCAGGTGCGTGAGGTATTTAAGCACTGTTGAGTCTCTTGTCATCTTGTTGTGCAGTTTTTCCTTTCTGCACCATTGTGTGAACCTCTTCCATTTGGCCACGTAGCACTTCCGCGTGCTAGGTCTTCTTGCCTCTCGAAGTACCTTCAGGGTGCTCTTAGGTAATTTACGATGGCTAACTATGTCCTCAGGAGCCAGGCTGCCAGGCTGAGGCTTTCCGGCTCTGGATGCAACACCTCTCTGTTTTGCATGGAGAGTAGGTCTTTCCTTCTCCAAAATCTGTGTGGTGCACTCTGTCATCTCCATAATCTGCGAGTACCAGGTCTGTCTGGCCCACTGTGGTGCCACCAGTATCAGGGTCATGTTGCTCGTCCTGCACTTGCTGAGTACCTTGTGTATCAGGGGGATCGGTGGAAAAGCGTAAGCAAATGTCTTTGACCAGCTTATCCATAGGGCATTCCCCAGTGACCCTTCCCCTTGTTTGCCAAGTGCTGGCATTTTGCATTCTAGCGTGTTGCAAACAGGTCTATCGATGGTGTTCCCCACCTGTCGAACAGTCTCTTTGTCTCTTGGGCATTGAGCTCCCATTCGTGTGAAGCCGATGTCCGTCTGCTGAGCCAGTTCGCTTCCACGTTGTCCTTCCCTGGTACATGAATCGCCAGTAGATCTATTTTTAGTGGGATGGCCCATCCCCATATTTCCTGCGCTAGTTCTGACAGCAGGGCTGATTGTGTTCCTCCCTGCTTGTTTATGTAGAACATCGCTGTTGTGTCTGTCTGGATCAACACTGTTTGGTTGTACAGCTATGTCTGGAATGCCTTTAGTGCGAGGAAAACTGTCTTTAGTTCCAGGTAATTGATGTTTGACCACATTCGCTGATGTCCACAGACCCCTCACCCTGAGTTTTTTCATGTGTGCTTCCCATCCCTTCTGGGATCAGTCTGTGGTGATGGTTACAGTTGGTGGTGTTAGAGACTTCCCTTTTGTTATGTTTCCTTTGTTCAACCATGATATCTCCTCGTGCACTGCGTGCGTTACAACCGCTAGGTCTTCCCAACAACCTGTAGCTTGTGACCATTGGTCCTGTAGCCACTCCTGGAGTGGTCTCATATGGAGTCGTACATTCGGCACTATGTGTATGCATGAGGCCATCATGCCCATCATCTTGCTCGCTGTCATCACGGTCAGAGCACGCCCCTTCTGGTAGAGGCACGCCTCATGCAACAGCACCAGCGTTCTTTTCTCGCTGGGGAACACCTTCTCCTGTACGGTGTTGATCTGCGCACCCAGGAAATTTTTTACTTGTTCTGGGTTCATAGAGGATTTTCCCCAGTGGATGGAGAAACCTAGGGCCATCAGTGTATCTGTCACTCGCTGTGCGTGCCATTTGCATGTCTTGTATGACCTTGTCTTTATTAGCCAGTCATCCAGGTAAGGGTATACGTGGATCCCTTCCCTCCTTAAGTGTGCTGCGACTGCTGCAGGCACTTTGTGAATACCCTTGGTGCTGATTTCAGTCCGAATGCCAGTGCCATGAATTGATAGTGATCTGTGTTGATGACAAATCTTAGCAGATGTTTGTGCCACCTGTTCTTTGGGATGTGCAAGTAGGCATCTTTGAGGTCTATGGTGACCATGAAGTCCCCGCCTTGTATCTGTGGAAGGACCTCTTGCAGGGACGTCATTTTGAATTTTGGGGGTTTTATGTATTTGTTGAGGAACCTTAGGTCCAGGATGGGTCTCATTGTTTCGTCTACCTTTGGTACCAGGAAGTACGTAGAGTACACCCTCTTGTTCCTCTCTATGGGAGGTACAGGTTCAATAGCCTCCTTCTGCAGGAGTTCTTGTGCTTCCCTTTGAAGTAGCTCTAGTTCCTTCTTTGCTAGTGCTCTTTTTGGTTTTTTGTTTGGTGGTGTTCTTTCCAACTCCATGCAGTAGCCGTACTGTATGGTGTTGAGAATCCATCTGTCTGTAGTTATTTTCTTCCACTCCTGGAACGAATATGCTACTTACCAGTATGCATCTGTTCTTGGCATGTAGGGCTGCTGACATTCATATCTAGTGCACAGATCGCCGCCTAGTGTTGGGTCCGGATGATTGCACATTGTTGTCCTGGAAGAGTCTTTAAAGTATCACGAGATAGGTGGCTCCTCCCCTGGACTACAGTGCGCATGGGCATCCTCTCCATCCTCAGATTGTTTTTTGCCATTGGGGCAGAGATGGAGTGTAGTACAGTAAGTGATGACCATGCTAAGAGTAATTCCGAGTGCTGCAGCCGCTACAGGCGCCAGGGAGGATGGCGGGCGATATGAATGTCAGCAGCCCTACATGCCAAGAACAGATGCATACTGGTAAGTAGCATATTCGGTTCGAGGCATGTGGGCTGCTGAATTCATATCTAGTGCATAGAATACATAGCAGTCCCTCCATTAGCAGCGGCTGCCTGTGCCAGCTGCAGCAGTCTGAAAAAGTGTTTTTAGAACAGCCTGTCCTACAGCTGCCTGCTGTTTGGAATGCACATCTACGCAGTAGTGTTTGGTAAATGTGTGTATGGTAGACCATGTGGCTGCTTTACAGATTTCTCTAAGGGGATGTTTCCCAGGAAAGCCATGGATGCCCCTAACTTTCGTGTTGGGTGGGCTCTTGGGGGAATTGTTAATGTGCCCTTAGCCTTTTGATAGCAAATCTTTATGCACTTAACGATCCATCTGGCTATACCTGCTTTTGAAATGGGGTTGCCGTTGCCGTTGTGGTGAGAAGGCAACAAACAGTTGTTTTGTTTTCATGAAATCTTTTGTTCTATCTATGTAGTACATGAGAGCTCTTTTGACATCTAGGGTGTGGAGCATTCTCTCTGCCACTGAATCTGGAAGAACACTGGTAGTTCTATAGTTTGATTTATATGGAACTGTGTAACCACCTTAGGCAGAAACTTAGGGTTAGTGCGTAGCACCACCCTGTTAGAGTGAACTTGTCCGAATGGCTCTTGGATAGTTCGTGCTTGAAGCTCACTAACTCGTCGTAGCGATGTGATTGCTATTAGGAAAGCCACTTTCCACGTTAAGAATTGTATCTCGCATGAGTGGAGAGGTTCGAAAGGGGGACCCATCAGTCTGGTAAGGACCACATTTAGGTTCCACACAGGGGCTGGTGGGTGTCTGGGAGGAATAACTCTTTTGAGTCCTTCCAGAAAGGCTTTGATGGCAGGCACTCTGAAAAGTGAGGGATGCCTCCTGTTTTGGAGATACGCTGCTATTGCGGATAAATGTATACGTATGGAAGCGTAGGCCAGATTGCATTTGTATAGATGTAATAGATAACAGATGATGTTGTGAGTAGATGCATCTAGCGGAGTAATATCATTATTAGCACAATAAATGACGAAACGCTTCCATTTGGCCGCATAACATGCTCTAGTTGTGGGCCTCCTTGCCTCCTTTATGATATCCATACAGTCGGGAGGCAGGTTGAGGTAGCCAAATTCTAAGACCTCAGGAGCCAGATCGCCAGGTTGAGCTGTTGCGGATCTGGATGCTGAATGTCACCATGGTTCTGCGTCAAGAGTCTGGGTGTGAGTCGCAGCCTCTGATGCGGTACCACGGAGAGTTCTAGAAACGTGGTGTACCATGGTTGGCGTGCCCACGTTGGAGCAACCAGGATGAGAGTCATCGAGTGTTGCCTTAGTTTGCGTGCCACTAGCGGTATCAGCGGTGCTGGGGGAAAAGCGTACGCAAATATGCCTGACCAGTTCATCCATATCGCATTTCCCTGCGACTGTGGGAACCTGGCGGCAAAGCTTTGGCATTTGGCGTTTTCCCTTGTGGCGAATAGGTCTATCTCTGGATGACCCCACTGCTGGAAGTACGGGTGGAGTACGGATGGATGTATCTCCCACTCGTGTATTTGGTGGCTGTGCCTGCTGAGCAGGTCCGCCATCTGATTGTCCTTGCCTGGGAGGTGTTCTGCCATGAGGAAGAGGTTTCTCTGAATGGCCCACTTCCACATGCTCTGAGCTAGATGAGACAACTGTGGGGAGTGTGTACCTCCTTGCTTCTGTATGTAGTACATGGCAGTACTTGTTGTCCGACCGGATCAACACTACGTTGTTGCACAAATGAACTTTGAATGCTTTCATTGCCATGAAAATTGCCATCAGTTCAAGAAGGTTGATGTGCATCTTTTCCTGCTGTATTGTCCATAGTCCCTGCACTGTGTAGTGGAGTACGTGAGCTCCCCATCCCAGGAGAGATGCGTCCGTTGTCAGTATTATCTGTGGTACAGGCTCTTGGAACGGTCGGCCCTTGCAAAGGTTTTGTGGGTTCCACCAATGCAGAGAGCTGTATGCGCGACCGGTCACCAACACTAGGTCTTTCAATTGTCCGTGAGCCTGGTTCCACTGCCGTGCTAAGCACTCCTGAAGCGGACGCATGTGTAGTCTCGCGTGCGGGACTATGAAGATGCAGGAGGCCATCATGCCTATCAACTGCATGAACACTCATGCTGGAAGTGAGTGTTGTGGTCCGAATTTCTGGATCAGCAATTGAATGCTGTTGATCCTCACTGAATTTGGCTGTGCTTTGGCTGCCAGAGTGTCTATTGTTGTGCCCAAGTACTGCCGTACATGGGCGGGCTGAAGGTGTGACTTTGGATAATTTAGTGAAAAACCCAGATTGTGAAGTAGGTGAATGGTGTGGGACATGTGGAGGGCACATTGGCTTATCCAAGCAAAGTCGGACCAGCAGTCGTCCAGATATGGGTAGACGTGGATATTTTGTCTCCGTAGGTGTGCAGCCACTGTCGCCAGGCACTTGGTAAACACCCTGGGTGCTGTTGTCACTCCGAAAGGGAGTACTTTGAACTGATAATGTTGATCCTGAATGGTAAATCTGAGATTTTCTGTGTGACGGGTATACTGGTATATGGAAATATGCATCCTTTAGATCTAGTGTTGCGAGGAAATCTCCCTGACTGAGTAACGGTAGAACCTGCTGTAACGTGAGCATGTGAAAATGTTCTGACAGGATATACTGGTTATGGGGCCTGAGGTCCAGTATGGGTCTGAGGGAGCCGTCCTTTTTTGGGATTAAGAAGTACAGCGAGTACACCCCTGTACCTCTTTGTTCCACAGGCACAAGCTCTATGGCTCCTTTTTGCAGCATGCTTACTACCTCTTGCTGTAATAACTGTATAAGCTCTGCGGACATAGGACGGTGTCTTGGGGGTATGTTGGGTGGAGTGGATGTTAACTCCAGACAATAACCGTACTGGATAAGCTGCCTCACCCACCTGTCTGTGGTGATGGTTTTCCAGACTGGCAGGAACTGTTGTAGTCTCCCCCCGACCGGTGTTATATGGTCAGGGGGCAGTGACAAGACGTCACTGTTTGTTGGTGGCGGAGGATCGGGAGTTGTTGTTTCCACGACCCCTGCCCTTGGTGCTGTTCCCACGATAGCCACCCCTATTGTTCTTGGTGTAGGTGGTTTGCGTGCCTCCTTTACTATATTGTGTCTGCTGGGACACCTGGCCTCTGGAAGCTCCTCTATGGCTGGAGCGACGAAAAGAACCACCCCTGAACTGCTGGGACTGTAGAGCTCCCATAGACTTCGCAGTCGGTGTCCTTTTTTATTTTTTCCAAGGTGGTGTCCACTTCTGGGCCAAATAAGTAATCCGGGTTAACTGGCTGGTTGAGTATGGTGGTTTGTATCTCAGGCTTGAAGCCAGAGATTCTCAGCCAGGCGTGTCTACGTAACATAACGCTTGTATTAATCGCCCTGGCTGCAGTGTCTGCTGCGTCTAGTGCACACTTGAACTAGCATTTCTGCCGCCTCCTTGTACTCATCTGGCAAGTGTTGTAACAGGGTTTCAAGCGTATCATAATGAGCCCTGTCGTATCTGGCTAAGAGTGCCTGTGTGTTGGAGATTCGCCAGATATTGGCCGCTTGAGCTGCCCCCCTTTTCCCTGAGGCTTCTAGCACTTTTGATTCCTTGTCAGGGGGAGGAGCATCACCCGTGGTTTGCGAGTTCGCTCTTTTACGAGCATTGGAAACAACTAGCGAGTCCAATGGCAACTGTCCCTTGATATAGGTAGGGTCCCCAGGTGCTGGTTTGTATTTTTTTTTTTCAATCCTGGGGTTTACCACTCTGGCCCTTTTGGTCTCCTTAAAGATGTCCCTAGAGTGTTTCAGGACACCTTTTAGCATGGGTAGCGTTTTGACAGTTTTTTCGGAGGCTGAGAAGGTGTCAAATAAAAAGTCCACTTCAATAGGGTCAGCATGGAGTTGGACATCAAGATTTTTCGCTGCCCTCAATAAGTGCGTTGAACGCAGCCGTGTCTTCTGTAGGTGATGGTTTAACAGCATAGACATTGCTGTCAGGGGCACTTTGTGGTTCCCCTGGGTCAACAGCGTCTGTCCACTGGTCAGTGTTGTCTTCTGGATCAGTGTCGATAGGATAACTGTATTCCTCATAGTAAGCATCCCCTACATCCACATCTGAATGTGTGGGTGAAGGAGCAAAGTCATGTAAATATGTTTGCAGAGGTTCAGAAAGAAGGTGATGTTGCTGAATTTCTTTTTCTTTAGTGGAATTTTATAGGACTCCATTGGCTGTTCTGGGACGATCTTTCGCTTGTGAATGGAAAGTCTCCCAGTTTCGGCGTCGATTAATTGCCTCGGTTGCTCTTCCTGGAGAGGCTGTCGATGCTTCGTGGCCTCTTTAGTAGTTGTAGGCTTCTGCCCCATGGACACCTTCTTGGCCGCTTCAATGGCCGTTTGAGGGGCGAACGCCTTAGGTGTCACTGGCGGCAGCAGTATAAACTTTATCGGTGCCGACGCTTTCGGAGTTTTACCGACTGTCTTCGGGGGCGGAGCAGGCTTCGGGCCGACAGCTATAGCCTTTTCCTTAATGCGCTGCAGCGAGTCAGACACTTGCTTGGAGAAAGAGGCGGATGGTTGTGTCGACTCGACGGGAGCTTTAGAGCCACTGTGTGTTTTGTGCTCAAGGTCCTTGCTGACTTTTGCTTTGTCAAGTCGACGCTTAGGATCGGCAGCGTCCTGCGCTTCGAGTCCTTTATTTGTGTTTACGGTCTTTGGCGCCGACTTCTTTGGGTCGATGTCCTTGACCTGTTTCTTCGGTGCCCCGGATTTCGGCTCGACACCCTTTAGCGACCTCTCGGGGTCGATAGCACCTTTTTGTTTCGTCTGAGCCGACAGTCCGGAAGCCATTGATCCGACCAAAGTAACTTTTACTTTCGGTTTCGATTTAGTGTGTGGTGCTTTCGGTTTTGTGGCCACCGATGTTTTCGGTTTTAATCGGTCAACCGATGGCTCCTTAGTAATGTCTGTAGCCGGGCTTTGAAGCGAGGCTGTAGAACTATGCGTTTGATCTTGGGTAAGGCCTTGTGGCGATCCCTCGACCTGAGCCTTATTGACTGTGCTAGTGTCGGCACCCATACCAGCGGGCGGGCCTTGCTCCTCGTTGGAGCTATCTTCTCCGGCCCCAAAGGCCTCATCGTCGTCTCCTACCTCGTCGACGACGTCGTCATTTTCAACCATCTCCTCATTTTCTGCGTCATAACTGGAGTCAACCTCCGACGCAGGATCCGACTGGATCTCATGAGCTTCCTGCTCGACCCCTTCATCGTCCTCCGCATCGAAGATGTTCACCGGGTCAGGCGCTGTGTGCTGGGTCTCCTTCCGCGCTGCGCGTCGAAGGCGAAGTGTTTCCTTGGACCGGAACCAAGAACAAGCCATACAGCTGGCTTCATCGTGATCCGGAGACAGGCACTTGTTGCACGGGACATCTCTTGAATGGGCTCCGTTCCATTTTCGTTCGTCGATAAGGCCTTTGGCGTCGACCGGGCCTTTGGAGTTGAATAACCATGCGGCTTGTTCACGACGTCCGGCTGGAAATCGAGCTGGAACGAGTACTCGGCACCGATCGCAAAGACCATACCGACGAAACCTATAGGCCTTTTGGCCAAATATAAAGTTTTCTATCGATTCCGAACTTGAGTTAACAAATATACATCCGAACCCAATGGCGGAAAAAAAACAATCTGAGGATGGAGAGGATGCCCATGCGCACTGTAGTCCAGGGGAGGAGCCACCTATCTCGTGACAATTCAAAGACTCTTCCAGGACAACAATGTGCAATCATCCGGACCCAACACTAGGCGGCGATCTATGCACTAGATATGAATATAGCACCCCACATGCCTCGAACGAAAAGGTTGTCTTCCTCCTACCGGTGTTACGTGCTCTTGGATGTTTAGTCCGAGCCACTCTTTGCTGTATCTGTGCTCCACCCCTGGGGTTTTTGAAAGGGTGTGCATTAGTAGCGTGGCAGAGTCACTTGGAGGTGGGTTGTTGTCCACCTCTTCTGTTTCCACGTCCATTCCCCTTCCCGCGAAAGGACTGGCCCCTCTGTTGGTATTGCCAGTCTTGTTTTTGCTGGCCTTGTTGCGTCTGGGTGTCGCCCTGGTGGGACTGGTGGAAAGTCTGGTGCAACGTTCCCGGCTGGTTTCCCCCTCTCCCGTTTGGTCTCCGTGACGGGGTTCCTCACTTTGTTCCTCTGAATTGCAAGGCCCCCATGGATCTTGCGGTGCCGTTGTCCTTTTTCAGCTGGGTGAGCTTTTCGTCCACTGGTGCTCCGAGCAGTGTCGGGGCGTTCAGGATGTTGTGTTGCACCTCTGGTTTAAAGCCTGATATTCTGAGCCAGGCTTGTCTCCTTTCTGTGATGCCCAGCATCATAAGTCTGCTGGCTATGTCTGCACCGTCCAAAGCAGTTTTTAGGCATGAATTTGCCACGTTCTTACCCTCCTCTACCAGGTGCGTAGCTCTTTGCTGGTATTCTTGTGGGAGGTGTTTGACTAACTGGCCTAGTTCGTCCAGGATCTGGTATTGGTGCCTGTTCAGCAGGGCGTTGGAATTGGCCATGCACCAGTGCGTTGGGGCATTACTCTCGATCTTTCTCCCCGTCAGGTCCATCCTTCTGCTCTTCTTGTCTGGAGGTGGTCCTGACGTTTTCGGGACATTGGCCTTTTTCCTTGCTGCTGCCGCAAGGAGTCTGCAGTGACCGTTCCCTGGATGTAGGGTGGGTCCTTGGGGGAGTGCTTGTACTTCTACTACGTCCTGGGTGTGACGGGTTTACAAGTCGCAGACTCTTTGAATGCCTCTCTCCCTTGTCCTTTGATGCTTTCGAGTATTGGCAGGTACTGGCTCCTAGTTTGTATTGGGAGCAGTGTTTCCACGAGGAAATCCACCTCCGGCCGTTCCTCCTCTAGTTTTACCTTGAACGCTCATGCTGCGTTCTTCATGACTTCATTGTAAAGTCCAATGTCGTCAGGTGGCGAGGGCCTCGCGGGACATGTGTCCACTCCCTCTTCTGGACTCTCGGCTTCGAGGTCCTGCCACTCTAGGTCTTGTGTGTCTGAGTATGTCGAGCCCTGAAAAGTCCTCTGGTCGTCATCATCTTCCTCGTCGTAGTAGGGGGTCTCTTCTTCCCGATATTCCAGATCTTCCTGGCTTTCCGACGGTCCCTCGACCACGAACTCTTCTTCCTCAACAAACTCGACCACCGGTGGCTGTGGCTTCGACTTCATTGTACACGCTTTCATCCTTTCGTCGAAGTCTTTCTTTCGCTGCAGGATGTCCTCCATCTCTGCCTCGAGTCTTCTCTTCTTTCTTTCCATCTCGGCAGCCTGTTCGGCGATGATTGGTTGTGCCGGTCTCTGTCTGGCTTGATGGCGTCGAGATGGGTTTCGGCGTCGAGGTGGGTTTCGGCATCAAGACTGGTCTTATGTCCTTCGTCGACGTCAAAGAGGTCTTCGGCGTCAAGCGTTCCTTTTCGTGGACGCTTTGACGACCTTGGCTGGTCGCCGCCCTTCGGCGCCTGGGAGTCCTTCTGTGAGGATCCGCTGGCCCTGGGTGTTGATGCGGACGCCGGAGCTTTCAGGGTCTTGCCCTTGTTTTTTCGAGAGTCTTGGGCAGACTGTCGAGAGTCTTTCGGGCCTTTTTGGGGCGTCTAGTCTCCTACCTTTTCTGGAGTCTTCGTATTATCGGTCGCTACGACCGTGTAGCCGTCTTCTTCGGCGACTTAATCCTCCTTGTCGGCCGAGAGTCCCATGTCTCGAAGGGACGGTGGTTGGCCCTTGCCCTGCATGGCGAAGTTAGCTCTTCTTTGCCTCCCTCTCACTCAAAGGGTCTTCGGCATAAAGGCGGAGCAGGCGTTGAGGCCCTGCTTTTGTGGTCGACCGGCAGGCAGAGGTTGCAAACTGGGTGTGGGTCTTTCTGCGCGTGCTTGTGGTGGCAGTTCCGGAAGAATTTGAATGGGGTGTTGTCAATCTCTTGCGTTCAGGGGGCCCCCTGATTGCGCATTCTCTTCTGGACGTCGAAGTTACTCGAAGATCCTCTTCCTTCGTCGTCCCCTTCGATGATGTAGTCTCACTTCGTCTTCTCAACTCTTTTCTTACCAAAAAACTTGGTTTTGGCTTCTCTCTTCTCCAAATCTCTGGAGCCCTCTCAGGAACGATCCAGACCCAACGGCGGAAAAAAGAATCTGAAGATGGCGCCCAAGGGTGGGAGCTTCCACAGGAAGCATGCCGACGTCACAGGAAGGACACCAAAAGGTGGGAAGTGGACGCCCACCTGGGCTACGAAAAAAACCCAGAAAAGACTACGATTCCGGACCCAACCACTAGACCGCAGAATAATGCACAGCATAGTGAATCCAGAAAGATTCACGCTGCAAAACTCAACATTCTATCATGAGGAAATCCCCCACACGCTCCTCTGGTCACTCAAAACCGGTTCTGGGGACAGTTCTTCCACTGGGAACAGTGCATGACTTGCAAGAAGGACACAATATGGAAGAGGACCGGGTGTTAGCTACGTCTGCCAGTGACAGGGTAGATCTATGAAGTTAATTAGGTTCATTGGCACAGCCCACATGGTCATCCTTTCAGAGGACAGAAGAACAAATACCTCTCCTCTGCCCCACCTCCACCCACTCAAGGCATATTATTTCAGCTCTGGGAGCAAGTTAACTCCTTAAGGGGTTAAACTCTGGCTCTTGTGTGACCGATAGGGCATCCAAATGTGCTTCTACAGACAGATACAAGGACAGTTTAAAAGTAACTTTTGTAAAATATTTAGTACAAATCTGACTTTAGCAATGAACTTGGGTTGTAATAAATATTTTTCAAAGTCCAAGAATGAACTTTCTAGCTGGTTCCTATGCGCAGACAATATTAATATTATAGCATAATAATGGAATGGGAACCTAATCCTGCTATTGGGCAAATAGCTTTGGGGCCTTGCCACAGTTAGGAAACGTTTATATTAAATTACTTTTAAATAACATTTTTGGGGGCTTTAAGGACAAAATAGGGGTGCCTTGTTAATATTTAAAAAGAAGGGTAAGGCCTGTCAAAAGGGGTTATTTTGGCAGGTCAAATTTGCAATTTAAAACTGCAGACACAGAACATCAGTCATGTTTTGCACGGTCACTTCACTGGTGTCACATGGTATGCTGCAATCTATTAGTGACCTACCTTACAGGCGCTGGGTACACTTAGTACTGTTTAAGAAGGACTTTTAGGTAAATAAAATGCATAGGACAATTAGATGCACAGCCAAATTCAACATGTTTTAAGAGTCGGAGCACATGCACTGCGGTCTGGTTAGCAGAATCCTAGAGCACAAATTCAAAATAAAAACAGCAGCATTGGTCCTAGAAAGAGAGGCATTTTCATACACTGACCAAACCAGTAGCCTTCTCTCAGATCTGCAAATTCCTAGAAAAAACACAAGATTGTAACATTTAGTTCAGCCTACCTTCTTACACTCCATGCATTTCAAAATAGAGAACCTCCAGCACAGTGACGGGAAGAACTACCATGTTTTGACAGTCCAGTATCAAAGTCTTGGAGTAGCACTATTAGAAGTGACAAAAATGTGAGCGGTCAGATCTGATCCCTAGGTTCACAAACAAGTCTTAAGAATGGGCTTTCACACCTCCAGAACAGATCTTCCAACAAATGAGATTGCTAAAGAATCTCCAGGCAACTTCATTTCTCGTCTTACCACAGCTGGACTATAAAAACAGACTATACTATTGTTTTCACACCTTTTACTTAGGCAGTAACAAAGCATTCAAAAGCCTACTGGACCTACATCTAGGTGGCCACAGCTCACCAAATACTGTTGCCCACAGCTCACCAACTACTGTTGCCCACAGCTCACCAACTACTGTTGCCCTGGAGTGTCTTAGCTAGACATTTCAAGAACTTCTATGCACCACGTAGGGCCATCAACAGTAACGATTCGGCCTTCTAGCAAGTAAAAGTCAAAAGATAGTTGTAGTTCCAGTCTAGATAGGAGTGTTTTCCGATTGATCACTCCAACCTTACAAAAAGACCAGAGTAAACCTCTTCCAATTTCACTTTGAACAAGATAAATCAACAGCCACCTAGAAGTAGAAGAATGAAGATCAAGACAAATTACTTACCGCCGCGAGTCTGCAGCAGGTACCAGCCGCCACCGCCGAGAGTCACCAAATCCACAAAGACCGCGCCGCAGCTCCGGGGACCACAACACCCGGCAGGCCACGCGGCGGTGTGCACAACACGTGACAAAGGACGCGGGGAGAACGCGCCAGGAGGCGCTACAAAATCCCCGACACCCCGGCAGAGCGGGGGAGACAAATTACTTACCGCCGCCACCGCCGAGAGTCTGCAGCAGGTACCAGCCGCCACCGCCGAGAGTCACCAAATCCACAAAGACCGCGCCGCCGCTCCGGGGACCACAACACCCGGCAGGCCACGCGGCGGCGCACAACACGTGACAAAGGACGCGGGGAGAACGCGCCAGGAGGCGCTACAAAATCCCCGACACCCCCACGTCGCGGGACGCCCGGGGCAAAGCCCGGGCAAAGGGCGGGCCCTCTACGGCCCTCATCGGCAAGGGCAGGGCCAGAAACGCTGCAGGAACTACTACCTCAAGTAAGACATATGGTTGTAAGAGTCTCCTATAAGATATTATAATTTGTTCAAAGTTGAGTTAGTGTGTATATTGTAAACATGTCTACAAAATCCAAGTAAACCCCGCAAAATACTCTTGACAATTACCTGGTCCAAACTGTCAAAAAAATAAATACGCAGAGGAGAAATTCTTTGGGGTTGAGCCAATCCCCAGACCTACGATGTCTGTCCCCCTCTGCATCTATTTTGATTGATGACACCATTCTGCAGGAAGTTCATCATGAGGGCATAACTAGTGGCCCTAACTCTCAAGGAACATTTGGCACCCCTGTTAACATAGCCTCGGCCTCTGAGGTCCCCAATGTAGAGGCTGAGAGTGACATTGACATTGACTCCGATCAGGAGAAACAGACTTGTGTCTCATCCGACGAGCAGACACCCAAAGGGCGTGCCACCAGGCCAAGACGATTATGCACCAAAAACCCACCTAAGCAGGGCGGACCACGACCAGGGATAAGAAGGAAGAGGGCTATTACCCCAAAGCAAAAGCAAGTGAACATTGTGGAGGACAAACAAATTCATACATCTGAGGACGCTTTTTTTTTAAAGGATTGCTGACTTTGAGTTAAAAATTAACGCTATTGTTAAACCCCTAATATCAAAAATTGACAAACTGCAAGCGGAGATTAAGAGACTGGGTGGACTCCATACTACGGTTGCAGGTGGGGTAGAAAATATAACTACGTTAGTCACAAACCTGAGTAACAACACAGGGGGAAATGTGGTCAGAGAGGCTGTAAGTGATGGCGTAGGGATTCAGTTGCCAGTCGAGAACTTACCGCCCCATCCACCAACATTGACTGTTAACAGCGAGGGTCCTCTATTAGTCAACATCCCAACAGATAGAACCCCCTCTGTCAGCTTCCCCCCAGTAAACGCTCACTCAACGGACCCCCTACAATTTATAGTTGAAGCCACACCAGTGGTTTTAGTGTTAGCGAATGTCCCTCCTCTGGAAGGGGGAACAGTGGAAAGCCCCACCTCTCTCACAAGCAAGGCCTTGCACTGGCTAACCAGTAACATGCGGTTAGCTCCAGGGGGAAGTACCATCTGGCAAGCGTAATTAAGTCAGCAACTAGGGTCCCCTGGTTGGGAAACCGGCCGAAAAAGTTTAAAGGGGACTGTGTGACAGTGAGCTTCTCAAATCAAGACGTCCTTCCCAATATTCTTGCTAATTTATTCCCTCCCCAACGCAGACAGGGTACTGTTGTTCCCTTAACTTTAAAGTTCTTTTATGGTGAACAGCAGAACGTTACCCACCCAAGGACTCCCGCGCCAGGGTGGGATAGAAATTGGGATTCAAACCTTAGATGGGGGCAGGACACAAGGCATAATGTAGCAGCCCATCATTCCCACTTAGCACAGCATAATCTTTTTGTAGAACCTCTTCAACTGTTTAATCGCTATGCCCCATTATCCTCCATGGAACAAAACGATTGACTCTCTCCCAGACAAGACAGTAATGGTGAGGGTCTTCCATTTGCTCCCAGATCACAAGATCGGAACTCTACAGGCATTAGGGCCTGCAAAATCATGAGCTGGAATGTCGCTGGCCTCAGAGCCAAATTCAACGACAAGAACTGGTTGGAGATAATTAGACCCAATGACATTCTTGCTTTTCAAGAAACCTGGGAAACGTCAGACAGACTTGCTCTGGACGGCTTTTCCCATTTTGTTGTACCGGCAGTTCCTAGCAAAACAGGAAGGGCGAAGGGGGGCTTGGCTATATACATCTCCCTAGATATTCAAGGGAAGCCAAGACAGATTAAAACCAATTCAATAAATATCTTAGCGGTTGAACTAACTACACCAAACTCACATCCCAGATTATTTGTTAATTTTTATAATTCTCCTGTCAGTCAAATCTTGAATGAGCATTTGGTAACTCTAGAGGAATTCCTGTCTACCCACAGTGAGAATAGTGTCCATGGGTTTGAGGTGATCCTTATGGGTGATTACAACATCCATCCATGCAATGTGGATTGCCATGTGGAACACGAGGATTTTTTCCCCTATTCCTCTACTCCGCATTTTGAACACTCATCACGTGGAGAGGCTTTGGAATCGCTCCTAGCAACTTATAATCTTTATGAGTCACATAGCTGCCATATTGGCTCAAGGTTACCAACATACGTGGGTAACAACACAGGCACAATTGTAGATTATATTTTTTTATCCTCTAGTATTCTGCCTGAAGTGCTTAATTATAAGGTAGAAACTTCAGTTTTTAGCGATCATAACCCTGTAATTTTAGAGATCATATCACAGGGAGTTTTGGGAAAGAGGGTGATTGAAGTTTTGTGTGTGACAGATTTAGTCCTGAGAGATCAGAATCGCAGACTGAAATGGGACCAAGTAACCCCTATCACCTTTTTACAGGATACTCTGGCTAAAATTGAGGGGGAGGTTGCAATCTGCTTGGATAATAATAACTCTGCAACTACCATGATAGAGGCTTTCAATGTTATCTGCCGTCAGGTCAATTTAGACCTGACCGTAAAGAAAAAGCCTAATATGCACAGGGGCCCCAAATGGTTTGATTCAAATTGTTCCATGGCTCACTCAATCCTCCTAAAAGCCCTAAAAAATAAACCAAGAGATAAAGAGCAGATAGCATTACTGAGGAAACAATACAGTTATGCTATCAGGACGAGGAAATCCGAGATTAAAAAGGAGGCCTGGAATGATTTATTGTCGCCTGATATACAGAGAGAGATAGTGCTAGATTTTGGGCAATAATAAACCATCCATACTTTGTGGGACTAGAGAATCACAGAGCAGACTGCATCATACCTGATGAACAGTGGGTCACACATTTCAGTAATATTTATAGCTGCCCTGATATCACTCCAGGTTGTGGAATGCAATTCTCACAAGCAGTAACTTCCATCTCCCCTTTTAGTTTAGAGGAGGTGAAAACAGCAATTAACGACACACTCTATAAAAAGGCACCGGGGCCCGATGGGGTTCCCGCAGATTTTTTTAAGAGTGCCCCTGAACTAAGTGCCAAAATTCTCACAAATATTTTTAACGCCACAAGGGATTTTATCTTTCCTACTAGCTGGGCCAAGTCCACGATAATACCGATTTTTAAAAAAGGACAGAGAACAGATCCGGCCTGTTATAGGCCAATCTCTCTCATTGATTCCAGTGTCAAAATCCTGGGAAGAGTCCTTTTAGGAAGACTGACTCAGCTTTTAGAAGGGATGGGTGTCCTATCAAATGCACAATATGGTTTTAGAGCCAATAGAGGAACTTTAGATCAGTGCCTAAACCTAGAACTGATCATAAATAAATACGCAATCGCCAAGGGGGGCTCTCTGTACATGGCCTTTATGGACCTCTCCTCAGCTTTTGACCTGGTTAACAGGGCTAAGCTGTCGGGGGTCCTTTTGACCATGGGCATTGACGCCCCTTTGGTCGGGTACCTGGCCGAGTTACATAGAGATCTTAAGACCTCGGTCAGAGTGACCAGGGAAGGGAGATGTACTTGCCACTTTAAGTCAGAGAGGGGGGTTAGGCAAGGATGTATCCTTGGCCCCCTCCTCTTTACTCTTTACATAAACGATCTTGAGGCAGTCCTGGCAGCTTCCCACACCGACATTCTGCGTGCAGGTGAGACAAAGATACCTGTCCTCCTGTACGCGGACGATGCAGTCCTCTTGGCACGCTCCGGAGTGGCACTAAATAAACTCCTTTTATCCTTTGGGGATTTCATGTCCTCGTTGGACATGAAAACCAACACAGAAAAATCTCATGTTATGATTGCAGGAGCCGCAGGCAGGAAAAGAAAGTCGAAAACATTTTTTTGTGCAGGGAAAGAGGTCAGGAGAGTACCATCTTTTCCTTACTTAGGGGTGACCTTTGATGAAAAGGACACGTGGGGCCCCCAGCATTCTGTCAAAAGCAACGCCGTGGCAAGAGCGGCCGCTGGGTTGCTTGGCTTTGCTAAAAAACTTGGAGCCCGCCCCATGGAAAGCATTATAAAGGTCTACAAAGCTAAATGTTTGTCGGTTGCCCAATACGGTTCTGTCATTTGGGGGTATACTAATCATGATAAAATCCAGAAAGTTGAAAATAAATTTGAGAACTCTGCTTTCTGTCCCTCAATCGACTTCCACTTATATAATACATACAGAGCTTGGATTGAGCTATATAACCGACATCTTAAAACTAGCCCCAGTTATTGGATGGTTGAAAATTTGGCTCAACCAGGAGCTTACATTAAATCATATCATCTTAAAAGATTGCTTAGCCCTGGATAGAGCTCATAACATTCTGTGGGTAAAATACGTTCAGACGCAGCTAACTATAGCCGGCCGACCAGAACTTTTTTCTTCTCCACATTTGATAAACCAGGAAGATATACATACAGTTAAAAATACCCTGACAAAGTTTTATGTTTTGGAGAGGGAAGCCATAGAGCTAAATAAACCCATGGTTAGGAAACACTGTATGCTGACATCTGTCCCAGGAATGGAACCATACCTTTTCCTGGTAACTAAACCATACCATCGTTTCCTTTTAACGAGATTTCGTTTTGATCTGATTCCCTTCATTCTGGGCAATTTTAAAATATGGAATAGACCTGATAATGCTGAACCATGTGACTGTGATCACTTTTCCACCCAGGATACGACTCATTTTATCTTATTCTGCGGCCATTATACTGAGATTAGAAAAAAATACCTGCTTCCTATTTTGTGCAATTTGGGTTTTACGCAGGTAAAACCAGCCTTGATGTTCCTGCAACTCCTTCCAAATGTAAAAGTAGCTTTTCATGTTGCTAGTTTTTTAGTTGCAGGAGCACGCATAAACAAGCATCGTACAAGAACTAGGCATCTTAATCCGGAAAATTGATTACTCTTTTATATCTTACTGATTTTAATATTTTTAACATTCTTGCATAATTTATTTCGTACATTGTGATTTTAGAGTTTTAAACAAAACATTGACTGTACTATTTGTGTTCTGATGAAATGTTGTTATGCTTGTTCTTTTATGATTTTTAATAATCAAATAAAGATAATTGACTGACTGACTGAATGAAGATCTAGCTTGTACCAAGAAGAGGCCACAAGGACTAGACCTAGCTACCCCCTGCCAACCTTCATAAGAAGGGTTTAGGCAGTGCCTTATGCTGTACCTGCCCTGTCCCTATGAAATAGTGACCAGAAGCCACTCTACAACACACCACCCACAGACCCAAACAGACCAGAATCATACCAGAACCTGCCACTACTAGCATCATGCTTTGGACTGCAGCAGTGAACTTTTCTTGATAAGTATTCTGATCTGTCAGTGCTTGTATGAACCAGGAAACTAAGAAAAAAGTATGCTAATCTGCGTCTCCATGTAATGAGTTACTAGGAAATAATGAACATACTGTACTATTCATACAATGTTTAACGTGCTAAGTAACTATAGAATCGAAATATAACTACTAATTTCTTGTCTGACCTGCCGATGTTTTACATTGTTAGTACAACACTTTTTACGTTGCAATTTACAATCTACTTTTTAGGGCCCACTAGAAAGTATCCCAATTTAGTTGCTAGCAATAACCGTGCCACTGAGAAATTTTTACCCTAATGAACTACTCACCCATGTGCAATCTACCAACCCCACACGAACTGGAATGTAATTAAGAGGTGCATGGTCAGCAACAGGCTTACACTTGTAGCAAGCTCCCAATTGGCTTTAGCAAGCAAGCCATACCAGTCTCAACTGCAGATGTGGAGGAGACGCAAGCCCACTGCCAGGAGAACTGTTTCCTGAAGGTGGAGTAGCCTGAAGAATAGAGGTTGGAGAGGTGCAAGCTCCGTAGTGCTGTGGTAGCAGCTATCTGCCTTAAAAATGAGGTACATATGCGGGCCAGCAGCATATTGTAATGGAGTCGGCTGGGGCCTCTAGTCTTGGTCCAGCCACTTCACCCTCAACAAGAAGGCCTTCTGATTAGGTTTGACAGGAACAAGAAAGACCACCAAAAGACATTGAGTTTTTTCCCCAGAAAACAAGATAGAGAATTAAAGGCAGAGAAGCAATTAATATGTAAAAGCTTGCTTGAAATATACTCAAAAGTGCCTGGGGTTTGGAGTGTGAAACAAAGGTTTCTGCTAATGAATAGTTATTTCAAGATAATATACTTTGAACTAGAGACTGGATGTATCTTATACTGGATCAATATCCACTGAAAAGGAAAATTAAAAACTAGGCTACGATAAAGGTAGGATGTCATGGTATAGAACACAGCAGTCCTGCAAAAAAATATCACCGAACCCATGTAAAGCGCTCTGATACCTCCAGGTCTAGCCAGCACTATATAAAACTTTTAAAATAAAAAATAAAATTATCTCTCACAAAGAAAACAGTTGGAAAGACCTCAACATGATCGGTACTCCTACTGGGGTGAAAAAGGGTGATCTAAAAAAAAAAAACAACAAAAAACAACAACAAAAAACCACAAACATGGTAACAGTAGGAGACTACAAATTAAAACAGACAGGTAGAGACAAAATAAAGTTCCTACTGACTAAAACCTAATGCAATGTCTATCAGTGTTGCAGGATAAATTTAGCAAAACCTAGGTGTTTCAATTGTATGCAGCAAAAGTGGAAATGAAATGAAAGCAAAGGATATACAAGTGATTAATGAAAGAGTGAGAATGAATATGCTATATCAACCATGATCGCTATGAAACACTATCTATGCCATGTCCAACAAACTAAATGATCTGAGGGGCAAATGTGATGTTTTAGAAATTAGATCCAGGGTGACAACAGTAAAGCTGTTTGCACTAATTTATTTAGGGACATTCTACATGGAGAATTTTTTTTTACAATACGCATTGTAAGAGCTCACAGTGCAAGATACCCAGCGATCATATACTAGAGAATAAGGCTGTAAAATCTAGATGTACTAATATCCATCACAGGCTACATTACTAATAGACAATGTAATAAAAGAGCTCAGAAACTAAAAAAGATAAGATATAGATGGGCATTATCCTTTGGTTTAGTATTCCAAATAGAAAGGAAGACTAGTGTAATTAGGTATGCTGAAGAGGGTAAAGCAATCCAATCTTGTAGTTATCAGAAAGAAGTATGAAATTAGAGGGCGGTAGGAGTGAGCACACAGCCAGAGAAAAAGAAATAGACATTTGACAACTTAATAAACTTGAATGCACATATAAGTCCAGAAAAGGTGTTCGCCTTATCGGTTTCATACACGGTCTATTGTTTCCTTGACAAAAAAAGAATAAGGGTTAAAAATGTAATTACTAATACTGTTAGGCCATTGAGTGGGGGGAGGTTGAGGCTAGCAGCAGGACTGGGTCCCCAATTACATCTGCAGTGTTTCAGTTCCACTCCAATGGGATGTTACAAGTTAAGCAGTAATATGTTCTTGCCGTTTACATTTTTTTATGGGAGGGTGGGAGTAACTGAAAATACGTAGAACGTACATTATGAATATTCGACCATTCAAGGAATGCAGGGAGGAGGGGCAGCTGACACTTTCTGATACCATAGGCAGGCATACTACCCTGGAAGGTATGGAAATAAATTCCCCAGTAAAATGCATTAAAAAACAGACGAATCTGTGTGCAAGTAACCTACTATTTTTGCTTGAGTTACTAGAGTAATACACCAAAGAATGTATTCAATCCCATTACTTGCCTGGCAGGAAAATGTGCATGGAGTGATAGTTGTAAATTATTAGGAACTATTTATTTGAAGTAGAAGTTTTACTACTATACGCACCCACCAATCGGTACACAACCAGTGAAATGTCTGTCACAAGTGAGGTCAGTCATGGAATTGGGTATATTCAATATATGGAGAACTGTTTTCTCAAGTGAAAATAAATCTATTATTTTCCAACATCCACAAGTCTTACTCAAGAATCAAAATATGGAGCACAGATGTGTTACAGCAACAGACAAAACAGGTACAGAATTAATCACAATATCAGGCCAGGCACCAGAAAAGAGGGACTGTCCCATGGAAGAGAGGTCTAGAAACAAACAGAACTCTTGGCGCGTCAATACAAAGCTCCTAAAAGATAGGATACCTAAAACTGATCTTAGGGACGAATATCAAAGAATATATAAGGAAACAGGGTACCAAGCCAGCAACATATTCAAAGTTACTAAAATTGAAAAATGTATAGCTGCCAGGGCCGATCAGATGCACAAAAGACCAGAGGTAGACCGAGAGAAAGTTAAATACTGCCAGGGGAGCTGGATTTTCCAAAATCTCAGAGAAATCAAAGCACTGAGGGGACTGATAAATATGCTCCTAACAGAATACTTTGGAATGGCACAACTGACTAAGAAATTACCAAACTGCTTATTGCTTAATGAAAGCCTAGAACTTCTGATGTCTGGAACCTCCTTATGATTCTACAAAGGGCATTTAAAAAACTTGCAATCATTACTTTCTTTAGTAAACTTTATCAGGGACACACCAGATCCCTAGAGTATCTCATTTTTAGGACTTGCCGGAGAGACATTTTGTTTACTTAAAAGGGGCTTAAAGCCTACCCATTGCTTACCATTGGGTGGCTTCGTTGCCACTCATTGCCTTGCTTTTCTTTGGTAAGCATGTCAGCTACACTTGCTCTTCAAGTGTTTGTCCCTCCCTTGGAGCATGGCCCAAGTACTGCTTCCTTGCCCCACCCAGTGTTTTTTTCCAGTTTATGCACTTTCAAAGCTACGTTTTTTCAATTTAAGTTGCAGCACTCCATAAGAGTGCATGTGTTTGCAGGTCTTTCCCCCCTCCCCCGCTAAATGTGGCTCATTTCCGGTTGAACCTGAATTTATTTTAACAACCATTTTCAACTACTTACTTGATTCCTGTTTTCATGGACAATTGTATCATTTTTTGTGTTTAATTACTCTAGTCTAGAGTATCTTGTTCTCGCCTGAAACTGCATCTAGGTAAGTAATATCAAAGATTAAGAAACAGTTACACGTACACTGTCAACCTTTAGGCCTATTCTATGGAAATCAATATGTGAACGATAAAAAGGAACGCTACAGTAGGCTGTTGCAATGGGAATGCTTTTACTAAAGCACCCTACAACAGCAGTCAATCCTATCCTTTGAAGACTGATTGTGTCTTTTCCTTCCGCTTGCATTTGTCCCAACCCCGGAACATGGCCTTATTTTTTGGGCCCTTTCACTACTTTGTTTTTCGTTCTTACTTTTCTTTTTGATTAAGCACTCCATGAGTGTACTTCTCTTAAGCCCTCCTCTGCACTGCATGTTGCTCTCACTCATGTGCTTATGCCCCAGGCCCCTCTGTAGTGATCTCTCACCTGTGTGCTTGTTCCCCCTGCTCCCTCACATTGCGCTCGCCCATGTTACACACTTCTTCAGCCATCCTCCATGATGCTGGTTGCCTCCCTCCATCTGTGTTGCTTTCAACCATGTGCTCCTTGATCTTTCATCACCCACTTAAAAAACATGCATTTCCACTGCCTTTTTTTTATTTTTATTTAACAATCCAACTTGGATCAATAAAGATAAGAAAAAAAACAAGCAACTGCACATATTTTGTAGGAGCATGCATGCACCTACAAAATACTGCTGCAGCGGCCGGCTCATTACACCTTTTTGGGAGTTTCCTCTTTAGCCATGCTGCACGGAAGTGCTAAAACCCAACGGTAAAGCCTGAGATGAGACCTACTGGCTCGGTCAACAGTGGTTTTTAATGAACTGGAATTACCATGGATTGGACCACAACAAGGGAGCAACTAGAGCACGGAATGTCCATGCCAGAAGCGAGTAAGAAATTGTATATTTTCCAATCAATAAGGCACCCAGACCTTTTGGTCTAGCAGGCACCTTTTACTTAAACAATTTAATCTGCTCACTCAGTTGTTCAATGAATTAAGCTTCACAACTTCTTCAGCGAGTAAAGTACAATCACCTCTGACCATGAGGAAAGCAGATACAACACCCATAATCAAAACAGGGTAAACCCAAGAAGCTTTGTGCTTCGAATAGACTGACCTCTTTATTTAATGCAAAGCTAGAGTTACTTACACAATTATTGGCAGAATAACTAGAATCTCACAGGCCTCACAGGATACATCCTGATCAATCAGAAGTGATGAAATATTTTTTTTAACTCAACATAAAATAAGTACTCTATATACAATTTATACTATAAGATGCCTAACAGGCTTCTGATGGTATTGATTTGTCTTACCTAAGATAGAATTGGAACCGGTCCAATGATGCATTTTGTTATAGAACTACCAATAGACAGTCTTTTGGTAAATTGACTACTTACGTTATTGAGAGAACGACAGGTTACCCTTTGTCCCCTGTTGATGGTCAGTGGAACCGGTAGAAAAAGAAAAAAAGCAGGGTGTGGAGGCCATGCATTCCATGAAACAGATCACAAAAAACAGAGAAACACTGGCACCATATGCAACACTGTTGGGTAGATCAATATGGGATATAATATGACTTTCCAAACATCATAGATCTAATAAAGTTCTTGCTTCCGTAATAACACGCCCATTAATGGCAATAATGTGACATGTAGTCAAAGGGTGTGATCACTGCATTTCTGCCACCTTATTCAACATAACCATTACTTGAATCTAGCTGAACGTGGTCACTTTACAAAAAGGGAAGTGAGATATTAGCCAAACGTTAAGGGACTTATTCAGGAAAGTAAAATTGAGACATTTGACGACTGTAAGAAAGAGTTCAGAATTGATATAAAGAGATAGTTCACTATTGACAACTGTCACTGAGCAGTTTATGCACTGAATATGGAACCTGAGCTTTGAGAGCTCACACCATATAAGAAACACTTCACACCATAAAAAATACCAAATATGTCCAAAATTCTTACAATTGTACCAAACCCTTAAAGATCTGCCTTTAAAGCAGCAAGAAAAGAACCGTAGGAAAAAAAGATTTCACCAATACAAAGGAAAAGACCGTGCAGGCTACACAAAAGACTATACTTCTGTACAAAAGCAAGAAACAAAATAAAAGTTAAAGTATAATTATGTGGCAAGTAATAAATTAGAACAAACATATCACAATACCAATAGTACATGGTGGAGGTACTGTGGGATGGGCGAGATGGACTAAATGGGTGTAGGTCATGCCTTCAATTAAAAATATATACGCAGGATTTTTAAGTAGCTTTTATATTAGCATATGGTCTTGAGGGAGGGTGGATAAATACTATGTACACTACCGTGATGCTGTATACAGTCCATAGAGTCAAGTTATAGATGCCTGACAATTGTTATACAGGTTTAAAAAAAAAAAAAATCAAAAATGTATTCTTAAAAAACAAAGCAATTCAAAAGTTCATGTCTTGACACAGCTTCCCATGTTCTAACAGTTGTATCCCTGTTCTTGATCGCAATATACAGTAGGCATACATTAGCATGATCGTGCCTAGTATACTTAAACATTCTATCACTCAACTTTTTTTTTCTTCACACTCATGCACAGGTGCAACAAAAAAAAACACAATATGACCACAACTTAGGTCATCAAGGATTGCATCTACACTACCTACACAGACGATGTGACCGGCATTACAAGCACAGCCCTAACAAAGGGGAGTGTGCTACTAGTCTATAAAGTGCTTCAGGGCCTCATCAGAAGTAACACTCTACAAACAAGTACAATACAACAAGTAGACCCTAGTCGAGGTCCAGCTTTAAGAAAATCAACTTACTTTTAGGAAATTTTAATGGAGAGGGTCGCTGTCGGCTCTTGCAAATGTCTCAGAAAGGAATAAAAAAAAAAAAAAAAAAGTAGGTATGTGACAAGAACCCCTTTTCAGAACATATGGATAAAAACCACCACAACATTCAATGAAGGCATGAGAGAATGCACCGGAGAACCTCAGAACTTCTAGTCTACCAAAAAGAGTGCTTGAGGAATCAAGTGGGCTAAGGGTGGTGACTCATTTGTATGGGATGAGTGATCCCCTGGGTGTCACAAGTTTGGAAGAGAGGAAAAGAACACAAATGTGGGTAACTATCAAGAGTGTAAGGGTGCTCAAAGCAAGTGTGCACCTAGCCGGCTACCAAGAAATGTTTGCCATGGCTTAAGAGTCAGGAACAGGAATGTACTTCACCAGAACGTCAAATGCAAATATTTTAGTGTGTTAAAAGCTTAACACTGCAGAACATTAAGACTTATAGGATACAAAAGTTACTATAAATCAGTGATCACTAAAGTGCTTCAGAAATTCATTAAAGGTTATTATTCTGATCATTGTAAGGTGTTTTGTCAGCAGTTGAAAATATAATCCTACATTCATACTGCATTTTACATGCCCACAAAGCAGAATTTAGACAATCGTCAGAGTTAAAATACAATAGAAAAATGTGTTTTGACTATTAAAGTAAAGATCTGATACAAATATTATATTTAAATGTTATAAGACTGATTAAAGAAAGTATTTCTTCTGTTTAGACACAAGTAAAGTTTAACCAAAATATTGATTTTTATACGATTTAAGACAATCTTAACTCCTGTGTTTAATTGTATTTTATTCCCATTTGAAGTTAGCAGCTTTTTGTTTTTTTTTTACAAATTAAACATGACATATGCCCAGCTATTGACAAATAGATTTACAAAGGCTTAGCCTTTGTTATAATAGCTACACATATGTATACATCTATATACATATGGTGAAATGTGTGCATCATACATGTACAGATACAAGTGTGCATCTATATATGCAAAAACAGAATGGTATTTGCATATATACATCTCAGTGAGCTCCCAAGAAAGCATGTGTGTAATTTAAGCAAAGTAAGTAGATTTTAATTTGTATAATGCATTAGTACAACAGTGCACTGGAAAAGTACTGAGCTTCTACAAAAAGCTTTACATTTTTATATCAATTTTTTTTTTTTAAGTCAACAAGCAGACTTTTGTATTTCACAACAAGATAAATATCCCAATAGAACTATGAGCAACTCCTACAGTTTGCCGTAGTGAAGGGCTTTGGAGACAAGAGAAACATAGGAAATATAACAGTTTATTTACAAATCTAAGAACATGAAGCAGAACTGTACTGTGATTCCATTTCCTTCTTGAAAACCTTCAAAAGGATGTTTGGCTCTGTTAACATTATTGCAGTGTTCTGATAATTTGCCCAGGACAACATGCATGTAATTCTTTTTTTGTTTAAAAATGTGTGTTCCGGTCGACTGTGTGTAGTAGCACAGACATCTGCTCTCTGAGCAGGCAACGAAGGATATGAGAACAGTTTAATATCGCTCGGATTCAAAAGCTAATAAAATGAATATGCTGATTGGAATTAAGAGCAACAATATTTTATTAAAGAAAAAGTCTCCACATATGCATGCCAGTCTAAAGTGTATCAGGAAATAAAGTTTAAGAGTTCTGTAATTTAAAATTATTTCCTGGGATTTCGCTTTACACAAGTGGGAGATGAAGTGCTGCCGGTAAATTGGGATGGCAATTCAGAATTCAATGTGTACAAAAACACAGCTAAACGAAACGTGAATGCTTCCTGTCAAACAACACATTTCAAGCTATCACGATGGGTTTAACAGATAGGTGCGCATGGTATTATCAAGTACCTTTATATGATGTATAATTTTATTTAGTATCCATAAAACTAACATCCTAGTCCACCCAAGTGTCTCATTCCCAAAACTCCTCCCTTAGATGCTCTTTGGCACAGTTCCGAATTCAATGGAAGCGCAGCATCCTAAGGCCTGAATATAACCTGCTGTTAACCAATGAGCATTTGCAGGACAGAAAAATGGATCAGAAACAGGTCTTAAACAGTTGGAGGAAAGTTCAATTTCAACTAAAAAAAAAAAAAACATAAAATAATGGTAAGAAGCATATAATGCTATACACAACAGACTGTTTAGATAACAGAAAAAAATCATTCTTTAAAACGGCTGAAACTAAGATGTTGTAAAGTGTATTGGGCAAAAGTCTCTTGCAATATACAACGTAGACTCTGAAATTTTACATTCTGGACTGCATTTAAAAAGATTATATTTGTGGGAAAGTTATTTCCAGGGCAATATTTCTTTATGACAAAACCATATACTTTAAGTACCACTCAAAAAGTGGCCATAAAGAAGGGATTTTTGTTGCTGCCCATCACGAATAGTGCAGGCTTGTCAGCCAAAAGTTTTATAATTCAGACAACACTCTCTCTATTGCCCGCTGCCAAGACAGCTCGACGGCAAATGGGACACGTTGAATTTTCCGATAACCAGCGATCAATGCAATGAACATGGTACTCATGTGAACAAGGCAGTTTTCGGAGCTTATTGCCTTGTGCGTATTCTGTAATACAAACACTGCATGTCTTCAGAGCATCATTTTCACCAAAATTTCTAGTGGACAGGTTATCTATTTGTTCTTTGGTGAGTCCTCTTGGTTGATCATCATCGTCCTCATTAAGAAGGAAAAATTGTGCAAGACTAAGAAATGGTAAAGAGCCACTTTCTTCAAAGGTGACCAATCCCCGATTACGACCCTCCCGCCTGCCAAGAGCTGTTGAGCCACCTTCCACACCACCTTCAGCACTGCCTTCATTACTGCCTTCCGTGCCACCTTCATTAATGCCTTCATTAACACCTTCATTACCACCTTCATATACTTCTCCAGGGCTGGCTTCTGTACTGTCTCCACTAGAACTACTACTACTGCTACTGACATTTTGTGCCTCAGCAGGGTCTGCAGCTGGGTTTTGTACAGGGACAGGCACGCTCGGATCGGCATCATTATCATTGTACATGAAATAGCTCAGCTCTCCAAATCCAGTCATTATCTGCCTCAGCATAGTCTGAATAGCAACTGAGGTGGTCTCACTTAAGCCAGTGTTCAAAATTCTGCGAATTGGAATCCTGATTGTGCTTACATAAGTCCGTACACCTGCACGTTCAGATCGAGAAAATGTGCGACGGAAACCACCACGCTCACTTTCATAAGTAAATGTGTTTGGGGTCTGAGACCTGGAGCGAGTTCTATTAGCTATGCTGTCTCTTTGGCGATATTCCCCTGGACGTACTCTTCTCACTTGTAGGTCAAGGACAATGGTTGGAGGTCTTTGTCCAGGTGCTGCAGACTCACTGCTGCCAGTAGTTTCTGAAATTGGTGGGGGTGGCGCATTTCTGGCTTCTGGTGTAGAAAACTGTACTGCATTTTGACTTGGTGCTTCTGTCCCAGTTGTGTGCTGTCGTAAAGTCACATGTTGTCTAGTTCTTGAGCTCCCATCAGCCTCATTTTCTGGAGAATGATTCAAAGGATGAGACCATGTCACATGCCGCCGGGTTCTAGAGCTTCCTTCTTGCTCATTGGCTAAAAACTGATCTGAAGTTGGAGATGACCTAGGAGAAGTCTCACTCACTGGACTGAGAGGTGACCTACTTCTATCAGTCCTTGCCCTAGTTCTTCGCTGCTCAGGACTCCTGCTTCTTGCTCTTCTTTGACCTCTCTGTGGGGAAGTTTCCTCAGCAACGGCTCCTACAGAAGGACTATTTTCCATTCCAGTCAATCTTACATTAGCAGTTTCAAGACATGCATGTTCTGAATTGTTTCTTCCCTCACAAGACGTCGATGGGCTTGAGCTTTCTTGGCAAGTAGCTTCTGCAATTGTAGATTCTAGACACACTGCTTCCTGACTGGCAGCCTCCAATCGGACCCTTTCTAAATTGGCAGCTTCTAAGCCAATCCGTTCTAGACTTGCAACTTCAAAGCTAGCTCTTTCCAAACTGGCAGCCTCTCTGCTGGCCCTTTCCAGAATAGCAGCTTCTGAGATAGAGTTAATCATTTCCAAATTGCTAGCTTCTGAAATAACACTTTCTAAATTGGCTCTTTCAAGGATGGAGGCTTCCAAACTGGTACCTTGAGCGCATACCTCATCTTCAATAATGCCATCACTGCTAGCTCCTGCATGAATGGCTTCTTCAGTCATTACAACTTCTGAATCAGTCATATCAGCGCTAGCATGAACATCTGCTGCAGCCTCAGAATTAGGAGTCACACTGTCACTTGGACTGCCATTTTCCATTACTTCATCTGTATTAGAAGCACCTGCAGATGGCTCATTACCACCCTCTGGGACTGGGTTGCCATTATTTCGATTAACATTGATTTCCAAACTGAATCTGAAGTCACCACTGTTTGGGTTTGTCCGGCTTACAGCTCTCCAGGACTGGTTTCCTCGTTGTCCACTTCTGGTTGTGTTTCCAGTTTGCCTCACAGAATTCAACCAATCTATAATTGAATCTCCATTGGATGCATCCTCTCCAGATTCTGAACCTGTTAAAAAAAGAAAGTCCAATACAAAGTTAACACTCTGAATCATTTGTCTCAGTTATATTTGTTACATGCCAAAGTTCACAATTAATATAAAAGCAACAGTCCTATTTGGAAGTTTAACTCCTATGAAAGGATCTTTCTTGACTACCATATCCATTCCTGTTAGTCTAGCACATTTTGAATGTGTATGCTACAAAAGTTCAAAGATGGACACCTACTTATTAGTACTATTCATTAATACATAAATCGCACATGTGGATATACTGCATACCTGGTGGAAAGCTCAGTAGTTTCTAATTGCACCTCATAAATTAGTTAAGCTTTGGACTTCACTTCCTTGTTGGATGGTACCATCTAAAGTCTGCGTCCCAATCATGTAACAGTTATTTGCCCTTTGAATGCCATTGAGAAAGGAAGGGCCATGTCCCCTCCGCCCCCTCTTGGAGCAACTAAGAGCCCTGGAGACCGCTACCCCTCAGGGCCAGCTACTGCTATGTCCTGGGTGACCGCTTTCGCCAAGC